>NC_079191.1:242830747-245230747 GCF_029499605.1 Hyla sarda | reverse complement strand
AATCTAGAATTAGGGTGCATTTTTGGGCATATGGCGTCCGGATAGCAGGGGAATTTAAAAACCAGCCGCTGCCTTATCCCCGCTGGACCCATCCTGCATCCCATTCATTTAAATGAGCTGAACGGAGTCAGATAGTAAGTCCAGTCGGCTCATTTTTGAACAGACCATGGGGGGGGGGTATTTATCAATTTTACCTGTTGACAGTTTCTTTTTACCCTTTTTTTTTCCCTTTGGTTTTTGTGGACATGCACCAAATTTATCATTTGGTGCAAGTTGTTAGTAATTTTGGCTCAAATGTTGAAATCAGCTGTTCACAGCGCCTTTTACACAGAACTTACCACCACAGAGGACGGAGTATTTTACCCTGTAGAGCAGCCATTTCGGAGTCCCTCCTGCAGTATATCAGCAAGCAACATGAGTTATTTTCTTTTGTGGGGTTTATAGCCACCAGGTGAAATGGATTTTTTGGGAATTTTTTATTTTTTTTGTTACTTTAGTGCAGTGGTCTTCAACCGTCGGACCTCCAGATGTTGCAAAACTACAATTCCCAGCATGCTGGGAGTTGTAGTTTTGCAACATCTGGAGGTCCGCAGGTTGGAGACCATTGCTTTAGTGCTTAACTTTCCTGAACCTGTGTGGCCATGTCCACTGCTGGCTCAACGGAGGGTGAAGGTCCCTCAGAGACAACTATGTCACAGGATAGTATTGCGCAGCCCTGGAGGCGTCGCTGCTTTCACAAAAAAATTTTTTTATGTATTTTGACACCTTTACATTTTCTGACATTGCTAAGTGTGTTTTCCATGTGCAAAATTTCTTGGCGGGAATTTGCGCCAAAAAAACGGGATGCCAAATGATGAATTACTGACTTAAGTTAAAATCACACACAGGACCGTGTGATTTTGAGAAAGTTGTAAAAATGACAGTGGAGAAGATGCGCCAAACTTTGGCACAAAAAGACACTGCGCCAAAGTATTGCGCCAAAGTTACGTGAAAAAAACATAAATCCTTTGATAAATAACCCCTATAATTTTCAGCCCGGCATCAAAACAGTTTACGGTTCAAAAATGAGTCGACTCGGGTCACTATTTTCAGCTCATTCAAATGAATACAATGCGGCACGGGTTCGGGGGGAGACGACATCAGCAGTTTTTTAAATTTCCCTGCTGGATCCGGCAACCATACGCCCAAATCGGAGTGGGAATGCAGCTTAACTGATTTTAGAAAATCTTTTCAAATATTTTAACCATAATGGAGGGTAAACTTAAAGGTATATACATTTCTGGCTCTCTTTAAAAAAAAGAATACATTTACATTAAGACAAAAGATAAAGTGGCAGAATGGTTGAAGACATTTCTATCAGTACCATCAATCTGAATGGAGCTTGCATATTTGTATATGGTGTAGAAATAACCCAATTCAGATGTACAGTATATAATACAGTTTTATTCACAGAAATATAAAAATGGTTGTGTGTGAATACAACCTAATAAACGTTTCTCATGGCTGATATTAAAAACACATTTTCCCAGTATAAAGATGAACATTAAACATAATGTCTTACCTTTGAAAGCAGTAGTCTTGTAGTTGTGTTCTATTGCAGAAATTATATCTTTCCAGAAATCAAACTTCTTTTGTCCATCAGTCTGTTAAAAACACATACACTGTGAATTAATATAGTTTTGTATCTTAAAGGGATCCTGAAACATCCTTAAAACGTAGTCCAATCTGCAGGCAGGATGTTATAGAGCAGGAGAAGCTGAGCGAGTTCTAGCATAGTAGTAATTCATTATGGGAATCTCTGCTCATTCTGGGCTAAGATGCCATTATATTGGACTACATTTTTGATTTAATATTTCCCTTTAATAATTAAATATATGACACAAAGTTAAAAACAATAATTCAAATTTAGATTTGGTGAGGGTGATAACACAAGCAAAGGTCAAGCTAATTTCCACCCTAGGGACACCAGTGTTATACAGAGACAATGTATGTTTGATAGCTAAACATTTTGATTCCATGAAACACCCAAAAAATGTAAAGGAATAATTTTTTTTAAATTAATGGCATATTTTTTCAACATCAAGTACAAGGAAAAAATTGCACAGTTCTATATTTATTAACAAACAAAAAACATTATTAATGCAAGTGTTTGATATATGCAAGTGATTACAATATTAGGGTGCATTCACACCACATTTGTGAGAGAAGGTTGGCTTATTTTTACCCCGTATTCAGTTTTGTGGCCAGACTGAAAACCGTAGCATACCACGGTTTTCAGTCTGGCCACAAAAGCGGATATGGGGCAAAAATGGGCCGACCGGAGTAACTCTCTGACACCGGTCCGGCTGGAATACAGGTTTTTAAATTTCCCAGCCGGATCTCGCAAACGTGGAATGAATGCTCCCTTACAGCGAGAGGATACATTTATTGCAGATAACTGTACAAGTGAATGGAAGCTCTAGTACCCTGTTAAGCCTCCTCTAGCCTGGATACAAGATGAGATACAGTTGATATAGACGAATGCAGGTTCTGTATGGCATCCTGAGGAACATTTTTCCACAGATGTTGCAGCTGGGACTGTAGATCCTGCACACTTACAGGTTTCTGGATTTGGCGTCCCAGCTGGTCCCATAAATGCTCAATTGGTGATAAATCTGATGATCGGACAGACTAAGGAAGTGCTGCGATCTGGCAGAGACATTGCAATAAAAATCTGTGTAATAAATGTGGCTGCAGGATGTCTTGCACATATTGTTAAGCTTCAACTAGAAACTCCAAATTGTATGAGGCTGTGCGCCTTAACATACTTTTGTACCACATAGTGTAGTGATCAAGAACTATTATATATAGGGTGACATCCACATAACATTTTATACTAGATACAAAGTCATCTACCAAAAACAAGTATACTTATAAAATTATAAATGCTTTATTAATTGCTCATTAAAAATATATACATAAAATAAATGGTATTCACATACAGAGAACTTCAACAGGCAGATAGTGTCTTCAATACTTGTTAGTATTACTGCATAATAGCCACAGTAACCTTCAGCAACACACGGAAATGTGACTCAAATTCAGAACACATGGCTAATGCAAATAGCAATTACAAACATGTAAAAATACGGATATGCAGTGCCTAATATGTATATCCGTTGTGGAAATAGCAACCACAACCCATATATAAGTGACCAAAACACACTCAATAATATAGCCTGTGACTATATGAGGGTCCCTCAAGACCCAGAGTCACGCTTAAGAATGGCTGTAAAGTGGAGACACTGGCTGCTTGGCCCCAAACGCATGCTTTCGTGTCTTCCTCAGGGGGTAATCATGTCTGTATTCTGGCTGTTTTTATGTGCCTCATGAGGCCACCTGACTTCCGGAATGCCGGCATCGTTTCCGGTTTAATCCTGTTAGACTGTTAGTGTCCCTTATATCACTACTAGGGGTGACTGACTGTCCTATTCAATGGCCCATGGCAATTATACCAGCTGTTGGGGCAGAGTGCGCCTCCGCAGCAAAGGCAGGATTTAAGTGCTCACCTTAAAAAAAAAACTGGATTCATCTCTAAAGATGTTACAATGTCAGTCTGTACCAGTCCAGGTTTCTTGTCCATGACATTACTACAAATGAAGGCAACAGTGTCAAGACACAGAATGGACACCATGACACCAAATTTTCTTCTGACAAGTGCCTGGAAATTATCTGGGCAGAGCCAGAGATGTGTAATGATGGTGTTCACCTGTGTCTGGATGCTGGACTCTGTGGAAGCTGCTCATGCTCTCTATTGGTGGTCTGTATGGGCTGAAGCATTTTTGCTGTGTGTGCATTTCCTCTCAACAGGCCCTAAAAGCTTGGTCAAAACGGTCAAGAAAATGGGCAAAATTCGTTAAATTTTCTCAGCCCAATGATACGCCCCTCTAAAAGTATGTCACCTGAAGGATGTGGAAGAAGCACTCTTACACCCTCTTGTGACAAGACCCCATGTTTAATCAGACCACACTTATAATAATTTATATATCTGACATCAGGGGTGTAGCTATAGAGGTAGCAGTTGCCCCGGGGCCCTGGTGCCTAATGGCGTTCCAAAGCACATCTGCCCCATAAGAGACCAGTATTATTGTCATTTGGGGCCCTGTTGCAGATCTTACATCATGGCCCAAAAGCTACACCTCTGTCTGACATAACTGCATGGTGAGTTTTGCAGCAATCAGACATTTTTGTATTGGTGGATTATTATTTATTTATTTTTGTCAAGAATTGTGTATAGAAATTTAATTTTTATACATTTTGGCACAAAGTGGTGAAACTTTTTCTGGAAAGGCATATCACATCAATGACATATCCAGCAAACACTCTGGATCTTAATCAAAAATGTATGGTGATAATTAAACAACTCGTCCATGACAAGACTCCACCCTGCAAAGCTGATCTGTTGAAAAAGTTGGAACCAGTTCGATGTAGCATATTGTTTATTAGTGAAATCCAGACCTCAAAGAATTTAGGCTGTCCAAGGAGCCCAAGGAGATGCAATAAAGAACTAACTGCATTTTTTGTTTTTGTTATTGACGGAATAATTTTGTCCCCAACAATGTGTAATTCTATATTGTTTTGTCTACTTGTTCTGGAAGAAATACATGCCAAAAATTATAAAAATCTACTTTCATTTGCTTTTTATGAAGCCAGGATGTCCAGTTATTGCAGGGCTATTACAATGACCGTAGCAGTATACAGCCTCAGCCTGGCTGACTGGGCAGCTCCGTGAGAACCACAAAGGAGTAAATTAGTAGTTTTTTTTCCTACTCACTTGCCTGTACATAATAATAAAAATAAATAAATAAAATAAAAATAAAAAATAAAAAAAAAATATATATATATATATATATATATATATACTCCCTAGAATACCCCTTTTTGTCCTGTGATTTGTGTATTTGCTACAAAATAGAAAAGGAATGAGAACATCCTTTAGGCATTGTGTTTCTGTAAATTTTCTACATTATAGTTCTCTATAAAAAAAAAAAAAACACAAGAGCTACAATCAGACGTATGCAATAACTACTCATGGACTGTTAAATGGTTAAAATAAATCTGGTATCCCAACCAGTCGGGAGAATAAAGGGGCTGTGCCCTGGCCACCTCCTGTGCAAGGGAGCTGCTGAATGTCTTTACTTCATTTTCTGAATGAGTTGATTTTTTTCCCCAGTTTTATTGTATTAAATTGTGCCTGTAATAAAAAAAAAACTATTTAACCCCACCGGGGTTAACAAAACCTCTTTATAATATGTGTCCTAAATAAAACATAACTTTTATTAATTATGCGTTAATAATATAACTGGTGAGAAACACACATTTAAAAACACAACCCCCTATGTGTCTCTTTCTATATTCCAAGAATTTTTATAAAAAAAGAACACTGGTGGCCTAAATGAAGTCCGAGAGCACCTGTTGTATTAAGGTGTTTATGTTTACACCATTGTTATTTTAGGTACATATGACATTGATTGTAATTAATTCGCAATTGTACTCTCATATTGGCTATAACTTGGTATACCGGTAGCCTGCTGTGCACCGCAGGTTGCGAAGCACGAGTGTATAAATCACACTTCCTTTTGTTCATTGATTACATAGAGGACGCTAAAGGGTTGCAAGTTAGAAGGTGATACTGTCACACCCAGACATGTTTCGCCACTATGTGGCTTTATCAAGGAGGACAACTGACAGCATTGAGTGTTAGTCAATTATGGTCCCTTTTTATATGGTGTTCCTGTGACATCATTGCTTCGGGTTTTCAATCAGGCATTGCCTAGCTGGTGTCCAATAGCTACACTCCTATTCATACTCTTTGTCCCAATCAGAAGCACTGGTACAACCAGTGCCACCACTCCACCTATCTGCATCGCTATTCTTTGCTGACATCACATGCCAACCTATGCATGTGACTCAATGTCCAATTGTAATTTGCTACATTACTATCCAATCCGTACCTGTGGAGTTGTAAACATCTGTGCGTGTTCGTGTGTACTTGTATGACGCTCGCCACCTTCCACTCCCGTGCCGAGTCATCCCACGTGACCATAACAAATGCACGTGGCTAAGCCTACTGATGGAAATCAATCATGCACAGGCTGATTCTGCACATTAGGACCACGTTGTCTGGTACGCTCGTATTGTAGCCACGGCCTCTTTTTCCCTAATGCCAATAATTGTAGACACATTCACGCTAGATGCATTTATGACAAAGGTGGAGAGGGATACATTTTCTAATTTATTATAAGCCCAGGTATTACCCGGTGCAACGTCCCTCATTTATATGCCAATCATAGGTACTCATGTACAGGGATATATGATATCTTAGTGTTTTTCCCATACTGGAAAAATGCTTATTATTAAATATAGGACAGTTCTGCATTGGATAATTATTGATTACTAAATATGGGACAGTGTTCCATTCAGGGAGCTAGTGACTAACACATCAAGATAGTCCCCACCCAATTTTACTCTACTGTGATTAGTCATATCCAGGTAGGTATGTTGAGTAGTGTATCCAACACAAAGATCCAATAGATTGCGTTAGATGAAAGCGGTAAAATTGAACCCTTTATTTAGGCCCTTCGGGCTCAAGGTTCCCAACCGGAAAATCCACTTAGACTCTTCTTTAAGAAGGATATTATGCAGATTTCCCTGGACAGTCCTCCATACCTACCCGAATGTAACATATCGAAGAGGCTCCAACCTGAGGGACCTAGTGGTCCACAGCCACTTCAGTACGGAAAAAAGAGAAATGTGGCTTAAGAATCCCAATTTGGGAACCTGTCTGTGTGGGCAGTGTTCCTTCTGCACCTTTGTAACTCGGCGGAAAGAATTTACTGATCCTGTAGATGGGAGAGTGTACAAATTGTATGACTATATTAATTGCAAAAGCTCGAGAATAATCTATGTATGTGATTGCACACGCCATTAACTATACATAGGGAAAACCCTTCAGGAATTCAGAAGACGGATCTCTAAACACTTGAGTGGCATAGGGACGGGTGCGGATACACCCATAGCCCGCCATATCAGGGAAACGCATGGGAATGACTAACAATTTAATACTCTGGGGCCTGAGACAGATTAGACTCGGCCCAAGGGGGGGAAATCTGGATAATATCCTTCTTAAAGAAGAGTCTAAGTGGATCTTCTGGTTGGGAACCTTGAGCCTGAAGGGCCTAAATGAAGGGTTCATTTATACAATTATTGGCATTAGGGAAAGAAAGACCGTGGCTACAATATGAGCGTACCAGACATTGTGGTCCTAATGTGCAGAATCAGCAAGAGCACATGAAGGCGCACACCACCAATTAAATAATAAGTACTTTTATTAGATCACATGAAAAGACAAAAAATTTGTATGTAACAAGATTAAAAACAATAAAAATGTGGGAGCCAGTAAATACATGGCCTCCCAACGCCACAGAAGGAGGACTTTTTTTTTTTTTTTAAATCAACTGGTGCCAGAAAGTTAAACAGATTTGTAAATTACGTCCATTAAAAATCTTAATCCTTCCTGTACTTATTAGCTGCTGACTAATACAGTGGAAATTCTTTTCCGTTTGAAACTCAGAGCTGTCTGCTGACATCATGAGCACAATGCTCTCTGCTGACATCTCTGTCCATTTTTAGGAACTGTCCAGGGTAAAAGGAAATCCCCATAGCAAACATATGCTGTTCTGTACAGTTCATAAAATGGACAGAGATGTCAGCAGAGAGCACTGTGCTTGTGATGTCAGAAGCCAGTTCTGTGTTTCAAAAAGAAAAGAATTTCCGCTGTATTATTCAGCAGCTAATAAGTACAGGAAGGATTAAGATTTTTTAATAGAAGTAATTTACAAATCTGTTTAACTTTCTGGCACCAGTTGATTTAAAAAAAAAAGTTTTTCACCGGAGTACCCCTTTAAATGCAAATAACACAAAGATGAATTACGCTTGTAGTCCACGCCGGTCTACAACAAAATGGCGCTCGCGTTAGGAGCGCCAGCACACAGATCCCACATATCCATAGATTAGACAGTCTTGATGCACTTGCGCAGATCGTTTGAAGTTCACAGGTAGTGTAAAGACAGTCCAGTAACACTATGGCATGGTACCGGAAGTAAATGAATATTATTGTGAATGATTGATGGTCCACAGGATGCACTATACAGCTGCTGACACAAGTAATTAGAAATAATAAAAGGAGGCATTAGATCATTTACAAGCCATGTTCCCCTGAGGAAGTCCTCAGAGCTTAGTGACGTCACCGCTGCTGCTCTCTGCTGGGTCCCGCTGCTAGAGAACAGCAGCGGTTACATCACTAAGCTCTTCCCATGCCCCAAGCCGGGTGCCCGGAGCTGGACTAACGGATAAGATTACCGGAGATCCCCGCCACAGAACAGGACAAGGCGAGTACTATTGTGCAGGCGACACTGGTGACAGATTTCCTTTAAAAGGCTAAACAACCTCACACACTGATACTAAATATATGTATGTTTTTATTAAAGGCACAATTTAATACAATAAAACAAAAAAAAAAATAATTCAACTCATTCAGAAAATGAAGTAAAGACATTTAGCAAATCCCTTGCACAGGAGGTGGCCAGTCCCTTTATTCTCACAACTGGTTGGGATACCAGCAGCCGGACCTGACATATCACAGGTTATGTTAAAATTTGCTATCAATGCATTGTTTTTCTGTTCATCTGCTCAGCCTTGGAGCAGATGAATTTACTTTCAACAGCAATATATCTATATCCATATGTACTTACACCATTTTAAGTGTTTTGTATTGCTTGACGGTTTGTGCCTATGGTAAGTTCTGGGAAATATAATTTGCAGATCTAATTAGTCTCTGCTTGGTATTTTATGTCTTTTATAAAAATTATTTCTCCTCACAAATAAAATTATGTTATGTATAAAGAGGAGTAGGCTTCATGGTCCTGGGTCACCATCATGGCCTACCTCATGACTTAAGCTGCAGCCTGGGGTAGCTGCCTACCCCAGAAATGCAGCCGGCTGGCCTAGCACAACAGATACAGTTTGGAGGACTTCTTGCACATGATTAACTTTATGATTCAGTCTTATTAATTCTCTGCAGCCACCAGATGCACACTTTAAGCACTAGCTTACTAGGCCTCAAAGTCATGATCTTATATAGCTGACAGCATAGCAGATATGCCCAGTAAAGAACTGCAGTCATTCAAAGAAAAGCCAGCACTGCTCACCAGCTCTGACTGGTTGCTGTAGAGTGGCATCTGTTGGGGAGAGCATGAAACGACATCAGGGAAAAGTACTCCACGAGTATTGTATAAAAATATGCAGATTTTGTCTCCTTAAAAAATCAACAACAGATATTTAATTCATTTTTTGAAGTCATAAATTCCACCAACATGTGAGTATATAACATACTGTAAATCATGTCTGCCATGCTTGTTATGTGCTGTAAAGGGATTACAAATAAAGTTGTAGGATTTTTGAGAATTTTTATGTCATAACTCTTGAAAAGCGCCATTTCTGCTCTCCGCCAATACCTGCATTAGATCTCCTGCAATGTATACTGCATTGTAGCTCACTAGGTTTCCAATTTAGTATAGGTTCACCTTGCCCTTGGGCTTCGCTAAAGGGAGCTTGGCTCCAGTAAACTACTGGGTCCCCAACAGATCCCAATAAGCTTAATGGGACCTGGTGGAATCCGTTATCCTTGAACCCGTTTTAGGGCTGCAGTTCGGCACCCAAAAAAAAAAAAAAAAAAAGCAAAACTGACCCAGAACGGGGCAAAGCACAACAACAATGTGAACCTAGCCTAAAAGGTGTCAGCTCCTAGGTACGATGAAAAGTAATATTCCAGCACTGATCCTAAAAATAAAAGTTTTTTGATAAGTGCACTTTGAAGAAAAATTTGCAGTGCCGAATATCAATTATGGTCATAAAAATATGAATTATGAAAAAAAAAATATATTTTTTTAAATATCAAAATTATGACCTGGTGAATTGTAGACAAAGCCAATCAATACAATTCACATCTGAGTCTGACTATTTCCTCAGATATCAACAATTTTTTTTAATATATATATATATATATATATATATATATATATATATATATGACGGGATGACATTAATGCTAAGGATGTAGGTTTTGCAATATACAATAATACACAGGTATTATAAAAGTATGCAGATTTATTGGTTTCAAGGTTATAAACATAAATGAGTAACAAACAATGATATATGCAAATGAATAGCAAATAGATATGTTAGTAAACATTACAAGCCTATTAATTGACTACATATAGTAGAACAATACATGTGAGTAGTGAGGAACTTGTTACAATATAACATGAGCTACTAGATTAGGAGATCATACAAGAAAAGGTTTATAAATAACTCTGTCCAGGGGAAACCTCATGATATCAAGATGGGCAATATCTAATCAGATACACTCCCCGCCCCCTTCTAACCAACAACACATCACATGACTCCAAGAATGGGCGATTCCATCTAAGGATATAGACATGGAAGAACTTTATTTCCACCCCATTCTGGACTTTTCTATACATGACTTTGGTAAGATTATTAAGACTGATAGCACAGAGATATATGATTTGCTAGACTATATTTTAAAGGAAGAACTTGAATCGCCAATCTAAATGGTATAATTCCATCCAAATTATTCAGATTAGTCTTAATTAAAGGGGTACTTCGCTGCTCAGTGTTTTGAACAAACTGTTCCGAACGCTGGTGTTGGGAGCTCGTGATGTCATAGCCCCGCCCCCTCATGATGTCACACCCCACCCCCTCATTGCAAGTCTATGGGAGGGGGCGTGTCGATGTCACGCCCCCTCCCATAGACTTGCATTGAGGGGGCAGGGCGTGATGTCATGAGGGGGCAGGGCTATGACATCACGAGCTCCCGCCGCCGACTCCAGCGTTCGGAACGCTGAGCAGCGGAGTACCCTTTAAATGGAATACCATTTGTGTGTCTCTTACCAAGTCTATGTAACATTTTCGCTTCTGTTCTTAGTAAAGGTGAATGGTCCATCATCGCATAGTCATGGATAACCATTGGTCGGTACCGTGTGATCCGTCCTGCTTGCTGGGATCTCAAATGACTCATGGCTTCCATCTTGTGGATCTCTTTCAGTGGCAGACTTCTTTGTCTGTCTAAACTCTTTTCTCTAAGTGTGTTCTTTGGTCTCCTCCTTTCCTAAATTTCCTTTGTCTCTTGAACATGGTTTATTACCATGTTCTAATCTGTTAGACACACCCTCCGAAATTGGAATTCCTTAATGAATGTAGGTTACATATGGTAATGACTATGACATCACTATAATACCCAGAATGCATTTCTGGTTGGAGTAATGTCAACTACCCATATGCTAGGGGGTTAACTGTCCAAAGCTGATTTAACATACGCCATTAAGAGTTAACTGTTGAAAGCTGATTTTAAATGGGTAATCTTGTCCTAAGACATATTATCCCCTATCCAAAGGATATCTTGCATGACTATCTTGCATTCAGCATAGACTTGAATAGCGGGGGAGGGGCATGACGTCACACGGGGGCAGAGTCGTGACATCACGATACTCCGGCCCCATGGTCGTCACATGGCAGATTCTGAGCTGGCAGCACAGCGTGCAGCTCCCCAAGGTGGGTGCTGATTGCAAGATTGCGGGGGTCCCCAGTGGCGGGACCCCCGCGGTCAGACATATTATCCAAAGGATATGGGATAAGATGTCTTAGGGCCGGAGTACCCCTTTAAACCCACATTCCACACATGATGTATGGAGCCCTAAATTAGAAGTATAGGGATTAGTTCTGACACATATACCAATTAAAACATGGTTTCTCAGACAACACGGGGCCTAGTAGGACATTTTCCCAAACTATGAAATTTATGGGAAAGAGCTATAGATCTAGACTGCAATGGAGGATTCTCCAACACAGATGTGTGAATGTCTATCTGTCCAGTCAAATGGGTAATTAATTGTTAGAATAACATTCACAAGACTAGCACAGCTTTGCACAAAGACTCATTATAAAAGTCTATACTTGAGAAGCTATCACCTTCCCACCATGTCTTAGGAATGTAAGCACTGAGCAGTACTCCTAATGAGAATATATAAGATAATAGATATGTATTGATGTCCTTTACAATACTAACAGTATATGCAATATCATATGTCCTACTGACTATATATATATATATATATATATATATATATATATATATATATCTCTCTATATCTAATGTTCATTCGAATAAGACGTAATTATAAGTTTCACAGTTTCTACATCAACAGATAGATAGTTGTATCAACAGTAAGTTGTAGGGGTGATATCAGACATGGCTCTATTCTTCATTGGGAACTTAAACGCCTCTATCTTATTACAGTCATAAATTTGGAGTGGCTAGAGAAGTACTCCCCTCAGAATAGCGCATTTGTAATGAATAAACTTGGAATACACTGTGGCCTATTTAGAACATACACAAAATGGTGGACAGATACAGTTATCATTAGTCATTCATTTTTGGGGCATACAATAAGTACGACACGGATGACTGACAAACAGCTGCCATGCCCCTCCATTCATGTCTATGGAAGGAGGCGTGTCACGCCCCCTCCCATAGACCTGAACGGAGAGGGCGTGGTGTGACGTCATGCCACACGGCCGGCCTGGAGATCGCGCAGGGGGGAGGCGGCCCTGTGGCCGGACCTCTTGCGATCAGACATGTTATCCGCTATCCTTTGGATAGGGGATAACATGTATAGGGGCAAAGTACCCCTTTAATGGCAGAAAAAGACTACATGGTCTATCTGGTCTGTCATAATATTTACCAATTTATTTTTGTCTTAGGATAGATATATCTTTATTGCAAGAAGAAAAGTCCACAGCACTCCAATACGGATGAGTTAGATTATTATTATTTTTTTTTACAAGTCAGCATAAAACAAACATTTAAAAAAGGCACACAGAATAAAGGAACATGTAGCAACACAATTGATTGTGCTATTGCATTTCATTTTCCAACTGGATATAAGATAGACTTTTAGAAGTAGTAACAGATAGATAGTGAGGGCAATGTTCCGGTCCACCTTGGACCTTTATCAAACTATATCTGCGGTAAGCACATGAGGAGATCGTAGCTTACACCAGCATCTCTTTGCTCACTATGCCACCCACCTAGATCAGGGCCACTCTCAGATCTATTGACCTGGAACCCCAGATCCTCATAGGAGAGTGGTAAACGTTGAAAACCAGGTGGCTACGTGAAATAGAAAAAAATACTTAAAAATCTGAAGCTGAACTTTTACAACTTGACATACTGTTGTGTTATGAAAGCTAGCTTCTGAAAATACTGAGCACAAAGTAGCTACTTAAATAGTCAGTGACTGCCTTATCCTAATCAATATAGGTATTCCCTTCCTTGCTCTCAGCAGCAATGATTTTTCTTCTTCCTTATAGTTTTGCTACAGCTAAGTTCACATCTGTGTGGAAGTCTGTTTTAGTGACAAACAACCAACCGACCTGGTTGGTCTGTTGGTCAACAGACATCAGTGGGCCCCATCGACTTTGAATGGGGTTTGTCGGGTTTTCATCTGGTTGATGTTTTTCAGGAGTTGGAAAAAGAAAAAAAAGCTGATGTGAACTAATTTGTTTTACATAAAAGTCCAATTGCCTTAAAAATTCCTGTGTGGTAGATGGTGTGATGCAGGGCAAATAGAATTACCCTAGGGGCATATGGTATTAACCCCTTGTGTTCGTGATGCCAGGGCGTGGTTTATCCTCTATACCACCTGAAGGAATATCGCTGGATCCTGGGCTAGGCACGGGGGCAATAATGACTCTGACCCCAAGTTACGGAACAACGGTAGCTTTACTGAGTCAGACAGATGTAGCAGTCTATACAGCTTGGCTAGGCCCACGGAGGTGACTAGTGACTTCAGAGACCTTAGGGCTTGCTGGGACTTAGTGGACTGGGCGATTTGCATGCAGACCACGCTGACTTGAGACAAGATGACTTGACTGACTTGACTATGACAGACTTTGACTGACTTCACCCCTTCTGTAGCTTACCAGGCTTTGACTGGACCTGTGGAGCAATGGACTTGAGAATCCGTGGCTGCTGGACTGACTTTAGGCCTCCTCTGGACTCCAGACACACACCTAGGCATGGACTCACTGCAACTCAGCCCAGACTAAGAGACTGAAGAGACTCCTCCCAGGGTTTATATAGGGGAGACTCTGGTGGGGTCCCATACGTCACCCTATGATCACTAGTACCTCACTGGGTAGCAAACACATGACAACTGGTTAATCACGTCACTTGTTCTTAAAGCTATAACACATTACAAGTATAATAAACTGGATAACATATTTACAAATGAATATGCAAGGGGAACAGATGCCGAGGGTCCAGGGGACACTGTATGGAGGCTGTCTGAGAGGGCAGCAAGGATACAGGGGTACAACTCCTGTACTGGGCAACCACAAGTGTACACTGAGCACTTACACTAGCTAATTTATTTCAACATTTTAATTCACTATTTATAAGTGTTACTCTCATTATAAAATGAGATGTCATGCAACAATGTCAAATGTTTTCTTCGGTTGGGGTCACTGTGCTTAGACTCCCACCTAACTTGAGATACAGCCAGGTTTAAGGCGCTACCCTTGCTCGGTTGTCAACCCATCAAGTGCAAGACTATACCTCCTTAGGGTGGTCTCTCTTTGTCCTAAAATGCACGGAAAAACAATAGTAGCAGGAAGATCTTTCCCATCCGTGAGTGATATTTTATCTCGGCTATAAAAAGAGATTACATTGTAGTGGTAGCTACTACTTTTTGCCTAATATTTGTCTATTTATACAGTTTTTTGACTCTCTTTACCACCAAAGGTTACATTGTTTAGTTCTGTGGAGGCCACATATTAGTCCGGCTTGGTGATCTGGTGACCAACAGTAAATTTTGTTTGTTAGAAAAATATCAGATGTATAAGGGGCCTCTAGCTATAGAAAGGTTTCTCGGAATATTGAAACTATAAATGAAAATAAATATCATTCTCTGGTTGTTAGTCACAAAAATGCGCTTATAAAAAGGTATTGATCTTGTACTCACCATTTCTAAAGAATCGACTATTTTAGCGCACAGAAGAGCTCCTGGCAAATCAAAATAGTTGTCATAGAAGTAGTATTTAGCTGTAACAGGAAAAGACAACAAATGTAAGTTTTGCAAATGTATGTTTTATTATTAATAAATTACACAACAATGCAACTTTGTTACACAGCTATATTTGTGGAAGCACAGAACAAAAGGCATATAAAAAATCCCTTTCAGGGATGAATATGCAATACATCCATGTTAGATATTTAGGACATTGAAAACACATCCATCCTCTTATAAAAACATTTTGCCCCCAAAAGTGATGAATAAACAAAAGCTCTCTCTGTTCTGTATAATCAAGCAGAGCGTTTATTTCAGATTATTATCCTGGGGAAGGTACAAGTACCAAAGGAATTTATCTTCCTATGGGGCTGCATCCTATGAGAAACAAATGTTGATCATTCATCTCCTAAAAAAACAGAAGGTCTAATCCATCTTCCTACTTCTTGTTTAAACCTCTTGTAGTGGTGCACCCTTTTAAGTAAGTTCCATCTTACTGAATGCCATTTTTACATAAACCAAATTTAATAAGAATAGTAAATTCTTCATATACAGCAGGAACTGACACTGCAAACAGATTGCAATAGCCTTAAAGGGGTATAACAATCTCTTGTACAGGGCCCAGCTCTCACGCTGTACTTGCTATACTCATGAGGGCTCCTGGTACCAGCCTTCGGAGACGAGCAGAATTGATGGCCTGTTCATGAAATCACCGGCTTAGGGTGCATTCACACCACGTTTTTGCAATACAGTTCCTGTATCAGGTTTTTGATGAAAAACTGATTCCTCAAAACCTGACTAAACTGTATCAAAAAGTGTGTACAAATTTTAACCCATATACGGTTGAAAACCGTATACTGTTTGAAAAATGAAGTCCGGTTGCATCAGTTTTTTAAGGAAAAAACGTATATGTTTTTAACTTTTCACTCCATTTTGAATAAAGTTTCACCTGTTTGATTGAAATTCAAAGAAAAAAAACTGTGCAAAGTCAAAAACCGTATGGTGAAAACCTGATGGAACCGTACGCACATACAGTTCTGTACGGTTCCCATTGACTCCCATGTTAAAAAAAAAAAACATACGGTTTAATAGTTTTTCACCCGGACCAAGAAACGTGGTAGACTACAG
Organism: Hyla sarda; assembly: GCF_029499605.1. NCBI lineage: Eukaryota > Metazoa > Chordata > Amphibia > Anura > Hylidae > Hyla > Hyla sarda. The sequence goes on along the minus strand of NC_079191.1, from coordinate 245,214,431 downwards.
TTTTGGATACGGGTAAAAAAACTGGACAAAACCGTATGAGATGCAAAACGGACTAAACCGGATGATGGGTTTGACATACAGTTTACAATATTCAATGCATACAGTTTTCTATACAGTTCCATATGGTTTTTAACTTGAAACCGTATACGGGAACTGTATGACAAAAACGTGCTATGCATGCACCCTTATAGGGACCCCATCTAGCAAAAGCATCTCCAAGGGTGATGACCAGAGCACTCAGGAGAGAATCTGCTGAATGGTAAGTTCTGCGTGAGAGCTGGGCCCTATACAAGAGATGTTGAGGGGTCTCAGCAGTCGGACCTCCTGAAATGAGACACTTATCGCTATCATGCGGATAGGGGATAAGTTTCCCGGGGTACCCCCTTAATTGGATACAAGCATTACAAAATATATATTTTCATTTTATGAATCTGTTCAATGGAACCATCAAAAGAGCACAATGGCAAGCATCTTTTCTTAGTATATGCAAGTGACTCTGCATATAGAAAAGGGGTTGCTATGCTGAAAGGAAACAAAAATTAATCTCTGGCAGCCAAATATGGTATTATAGAGGTTTGGGACAAAGGCCAAAACACAGGCTTAGAATTCCAGGTTTCCACTTACAGTAAATCAATATTTTTACTGATCGAGTCGCCTTAGATTCAGTATAAAACATCTGTATTCACTTTACAAGCAAAAAAAAAAAAAAAAACACCAGGATTTTCTTTTAAGAATAGCTTATGATATTTTGCTAGTTATATTGTTAGATAAGTGGATTATATCATTTGTTATCCTTCACAGTAGTTTCTCATCTCCATAGGGATATGCATATAGGTGTAGCCATACTAGCGGTGTGATTGGAATTGGTTGTTTGGAAATGTATCCTTGTAGTGTGTACCACTTGTGGTCATCCTGGTGCTTTAAACAAAAAATAATAATTATATTCATATATATTCATTGCCTGAGGAAAAATATAAATTAAGTAACTTATCTCCCTCGCTCCGCTGCAGCGCAGCAGATACAGCAAGGCGAGATGCCAGATTGATACATATACAGTGGTCCCTCAACATACGATTGTAATTCGTTCCAAACGACCCATCGTTTGTCGAATCCATCGTATGTTCAGGGATTCGTGCAATGTAAAAAGTGCATTTAATACTCACCTGTCCCTGCCACTCCGGACAGTTTCCTCACGCTCCAGATGCTGTCGCAGGGGCTCCCGATGCTGTCCCGCTGCTCTGGCGTCTTCTTCAGGATCCTCAGGCTTCTTCCGCATCTTCTCCGGGGTCCGGGCCTCGCTTTCTGGTGACGTTATTACGCACAGCGTGCGCAGCGACGTAATAACGATGCCAGAAAGCGAGGCCCAGACCCCGGAGAAGATGCAGAAGACACCGGAGGATCGCAAAGTGGACCCGGAGCAGCGGGGATAGGTAAGTGAACCTGTCCGGGATGCTTAAACTGCTATCCAACAGCAGCTTAAGCATTTTGCGCTGTCGGATAGCAGTTAATGCGATGGCCCCGACATATAAAAGCATCGTATGTCGATGCTGACATTGACATGCGATGGCCTCTGAGAGGCCATCGTATGTCGATTTGATCATATGTCGGGGCCATCACATGTCGGGGGGTTACTGTAGTTTGTTAGAAAAGTTTCAGTATAATTCTGCTTATTATAGCTTACATAATGAAGTGGACAGCCCTACCCAGTGATCGACTGTAAAGTGTGCATACAGGGATAGCTATCAGCTACTGAGTAGGACCCACAAGACTACTTAGCCCAGAAAGAGAGACATTTGCCTCAGGTGCACCATGAAGAATGAATCATTTTCCCTGTATGTTCAAGAGCATATAGAAGTTTGGGAAAGATCATAGTTTATCCTCCCACCTCAGCGGGGTAGTGATTTCCAAATTTTAGATTTATATTTGATAAACAGTAATAGGGGTACAGGTAAAAATCTATTCAGAATGAATAACCTTGATATCAAAACAATGAGATACTTTAAAGTGTTATTGTCATTAGAAACAACTTTTTTTCATTTAATACTTCCTTAAAAACTGAATATTTCCTAATATACTACATTAAACAATTTGATTGCTAAATATCCGAAAAATGTTCACTAGAGGTCTCTGTCTGTTTAATTTTGCAAACGAACCCTGGAAATCAAGCCTTTTTGTTTGATCAACATTTTCGGCCATTCTTTTTGAGGGGAGGGGGAAAGGGGTGTGGTTATCTCCCTGCGGCATTAGAGTTATAAAAAGCATACACTTTAGACAAAGCTTTGCAAATGTGAAAATGTTTGTGCAGACGTCATGATAAGGGAGAGGGAGTGCAGAGGAAAGGAGCAAGTTTGTCATGGTTCTGAAAAAACACCCCCAGCCTCCAAGTCTGCAAGCAGACCAAGTAATACATAGGTCAAAAGTTATTTTACATATAAAAAAACATATTCTGCATACAGGTCTTAGGGCACATTACTACACTGACTTGAGCATTTTTATTAATTTTCTTTCTAATGACAGTAACACTAAGGGTAACTGTCATTTGCAAATACTCAATACTATAATATAGCCAACATCAACATTATATGTATATTTGTAATATACATTGGTTAAGAAATTTGTATATTTTTGGGTGAAAAAATACAGTCCCTGCAGCTATTGCCTGTGTCTCTCTCTGTGTAGGCAAAATATAGGAAGTGTGGGTAGTACACACAGGGCTCTGTGCAGGCCCCTGGCTTTTCAATCAGCCTGCTGTGTGAGTCGGGTGCATGTCACAGAGCTTCACTGCATTGAGCCCTCCTTGTCTGCTCACACTTTTTGTATTTGGACTCTGTACAGAGACAGCTGAAGGGACAAGCCAGGAATTTTTTTTAACCCAAAAATAAACACATGTTTTACCCAATGTTTATTACAAATATTCATATGTTATTAAATGGATTTTTTTTTTTGCAAATGACAGGTACACTTTAAAGATGTAGACTGTATATGCCACTATTTAAGTAGTTACATACACCTTTAAATTAAAATGTACGTAAAAAGGCCTACAGCCTCTCTGGAGTTTACGGACATGTCCAATTTTTAAAAGTGCTTGCCACAGTACCCCTTTAAAGGGGTACTCCGGTGAAAACCTTTTTTCTTTTAAATCAACTGGTGGCAGAAAGTTAAACATATTTGTAAATTACTTCTATTAAAAAATCTTAATCATTCCTGTACTTATTAGCTGCTGAATACTACAGAGGTAATTCTTTTCTTTTTGGAATGCTCTCTGATGACATCACGAGCACAGTTCTCTCTGCTGACATTATAATAATGCTTTATTTATTGTTGTCCTTAGTGGGATTTGAACCCAAGTCCCCAGCACTGCAAGGCAGCAGTGCTAACCACTGAGCCACCATGCTGCCCTTAGCATACATCTGCTATGCACGGTTGCTAAAATGGACAGAGATGTCAGCAGAGAGCACTGTGTTCGTGATGTCATCAGTGTTTCAAAAAGAAAGGAATTTCCTCTGTAGCATTCAGCAGCTAATAAGTACTGGAAGGATTAAGATTTTTTAATAGAAGTAATTTACAAATATGTTTAACTTTCTGCCTCCAGTTGATTTAAAAGAAAAAAAGGTTTTCACCGGAGTACCCCTTTAATACGCACTATGGAATTTCTGGCGGAGATTCCGATGGCAACTGTCACCAAGCAGGCTTGAAGAAGCAGCAGTGATGTCAGAATGCTCCTGGAGCTCCACCCGAACGAGGAGAATAACGGATCAAGCATATGCAAGGAGACCATGGATCAAGCATATGCAAGGATCATCAGTGTTACCACACTACCAGTCTGTACAAACAGGTTAGTGCGGGTGACATTGAGGAGAGATTCTTGTTAATGAGAAAAGTATCACTCAGAGATGTGTTACCGGCACCACACTGGGGTAATTAATGGATAGAGCTGGAGAGTAGAGATGAGCAAATTTTTGAAAAATTTGATTCGGCCGATTCGCCGAATTTCCCCCCCAAAATTTGTTTCGTTCCAAAATTATTCGCTGGCGAACTGCTATTAAAAGCGGCTATTTCTGGCCTACAGGGAGCCTCAATAGGGGTGTTTGCCTTGTCCTAACACATATAGGGAGTCTGCTATGTTAGTTAAATAATACTGTTATTCAGTATGCCATGCAGATTACAGCATTGCTATTAGAATCACTGCGGCAGGGTGTCTAGATGTGGCAGCAGGGAGACCATATGGCGTCAAAATTGAAGAGAAAAAATTGATTTTTAATGTAATTTTTATATAACTTAAACTTATTTACATTTTTTGAGTACCCATTCTGGTGAGCATCGAGCTGGCAGTCCTCCGCGGGGAGAGCTACCTGTTACAGCCCCCCCATTGTCTTACTCTTTGTGGAACTGCAAATGTTTCATTTAATCAGTTATGGTTCATTGTTATTGCTCCAACCTGTTTCACTGGATTCTTGTGGTAATTCCACAGCTAATATATGAAGTCAACAGCCATAGGGCCTCAGTCTTGAAAAGATTTTTGAAATATTAATTTAATATTACACTCCCAAGTTTAATGTCCAGAACCCCAGCGTTTACTTTGAATAAATAGTGTGGTTATAAAATAAGAAATCTAACAAGGAGTCAAATGTCACATGGCGGCACAATGACAGAGCCTGGAGGTGGCATCAGTGTGAGGAGAACACACAGTGGCTGAATGACACAGCTTGGAGTTTGGGGCAGCATGAGGAGAACATATAGTGGCTGAATGACAAAGCGTGGAGGTGGCGGCAACATGATGAGACCATATATTGGCTGAACGACACAGCGTGGAGGTGGCGGCAGCATCACAAGAACATATAGAGGCTGAATGACACAGCCTGGAGTTTGGGGCAGCATGAGGAGAACATACATTACCAGTACCCGGTGATGAAGGTGGGTGAAAAAAGGAGAACTTGGCATCAAATGTTTGGCATCAGGCAGGTGGCAGGATCAGAATAGTAGCTGAGGCAGGTAGGCAGAAGAAAACAGTCTCTTTTGTAAAACTGTTAGTGTGCACAAGTATTGAGGATATGCATTAAGTAAAACTTAACTTTTAACCCCTTCATGACCCAGCTAGTTTTGGCCTTCATGACCCAGTATGTTTTTTTCAAATCTGACATGTGTCTCTTTAAGTGGTAATAACTAGGAACTGCTTTTGCCAGGCAAAGTGATTTAGATATATATATATATATATATATATATATATATATACACACACATATATGTATACATCTTTGATTTTTTTTTTTTTTTTTTACTTCTCTACAATAGCTCCCCATAGTTTCTAGTGCCCAAAACATGCAGTACCAAGTTTTGGACACTAGGGGGAGCTGTTGTACAACTTAAAAAAAAAAAAAAAAAAGAGAGAGAGAGAGAGAGAGAGAAAACGAAAGTGAAAGTAAAGCATGCCGTCGGGCACAGCGCCGGCAGCTCTGGACAGGTAAGGGACTCCTATCAGAGCAGTGTGTGTCCCGATTCCCGTGATCGGGACACACACCACGCTGCTTCGTATTTTTATGTGCGAAACGCTGCCATCAGCTAGTCAGATTTGACTAGCTGATAGGAGCGATCGCTGTGACGGGTGGGGGGGGGGAGGGTTGGGGCGAAACCCCCCTAGGTCCAGAGGCAAGATGGCTGGCTATCAGTGATAGCCACCAACTTACCGGGCGCAGCACTGCACTTTTAGTGGTGGCCAATATAATACATGACGTACGTCATGGGTCGGGAAAACCTTCCTTTCCATGACGTACATGTATGTCATAGGTCGGGAAGGGGTTAATATGCTTAGGATAAAATATATGGCCCCCAATTTTTTTTTTTTTTTTTTTTTAAATCAAACCAAAGGAAAGGTGTGCAAAAAACACCATGTGCCACCTACACCACCAAGTATTTTTGTGATGCAAAGACCTTTAAAAGGTGGAAAGGAACAAAGTATAATCCAATGTAACTGGTGGGGGTAAACACTTCCCCTGTAAGGCCCTACTCTCACCCTATTGGCAAGTGTTACTCACCCTAAAAAGGGCGGCCCCACACAGGAAACTCTCTCTATTTCCACCTAAAAACCCTGGGAAATGGCAGTGTTTGTAGGGGGAAATAGGAAGAGGTTCCTGTGTGGGGCCGCCCTTTTTAGGGCGAGTAACACTTGCCAAGAGGGGAATTAATAGGGCAAGATTATAATAAATGTATAATCTCTGGAGGTTTGACAAATGGCACCTCCCCATGAGACAAGTGGTCTCAGACTTCCCTCTATAAATGGAACAGTAGTGCATCTGCGTGACCATTGCTCTATTTACTATTGACTTTTAGGGAGCATATAACAGCGTGCATTGCCATGCAGATATATATCCCTCTCTATATCTACAAAGGCCCAGATTTATTAACGTGAGCAAAAAAATAGAGAGATTTTCCCCCAGCAACCAATCACAATTCAGCTATCGAACTCTGGTAAAGTGAAACCTGAGCTGTGATTGGTTGCTGGGGGAAAATCTCACAATTTTTTTTTTCTTACACAGTTTCTTAAGTCTGGGCCTAAGGGTCTATTCACATGGCAGAATTTCTGCTTGGGGAATTCCGCCTCAAATTAAAGCCCATAGACTTATATGGGATTTTGCACTCCCATTCATCACACTACAGAATTTTCGCTAGTAGAATTCCGCAAGCTGAAATTCAGAATTGTGAATGAAAGTACGGAATCCCATAGACGTCTATGGGCTTTAATTTGAGGCGGAATTCCGCAAGCGGAAATTCTGCCATGTGAATAGACCCTTACACTATGTTGTTACCTTCCACCTTTTAGAGGTCCTTTTGTTTGATTTCCCCAAAATTTTTAGTACATATATTTTATCATGAGAAAAGTTAAGTTTTAGCTAATGCATTACTTGTGGTCTGATGGCGAGGAATGTCTGTAACTGGGCAGCAGCACCTCAAACATGTTTTGCACTATCAATATTCGTGAAGCGTTGGTATGGCACCATGGTCAATCTACTCTGGCATTGGAGGGTGGAAATACTGGCTGATCCATGCCTGATTAATCTTCACAAAGGTCAGTCTCTCCACATTTTTCATGGACAGACGAGTTTTCCTTGGGTTTACTATGGCCCCTGTCACACTAAACACCCGCTCTGATGGCACACTACTAGCCAGGCAGGAAAGCTTTTCTAGGGCAAACTCTGCTAGTTACGGCCACAAATCAAGTTTGGCTGCCCAGAAGTCCAGCAGATCTTCAAGGTGTGTTGGCATGGGCATGTCAAGGTATTCCATCACCTGCTGGTTCAGGTCTTGCTACAGGTCTACCTGCAGCTAATGAGTTGCTTCACTATGCGGGTGAAGAAAGCTACTCATCAGCGACTGTAGACTCAGGCTTCTGCTGATGGAGCTGGTACTACCCCACCCCTCCCCAGCAGCCATGGCAGTGAAAGGTGAGCACAGAGGGCCCCCCTGAGTCAGACCTGCGAGAGGATTGATGATGGCGCAGATAGGAATTGGCCAACTGACTACGTAGGATGTCTCTGTAGTAGGTAAGTTTGTCCTCCCTCTCAGTGTAGAGAGGGTGCAACAAGGTTGAGAGCCAGAAGTCATCCTACTGCCGAATGGTGACAATTCGGCGGTCACTACGCAAGCGAACATACATCATGTCATTTGTGCAAGTGACTCGGAGGGACTCCCTGCCTCCATCTCCACTGCATACTGCCACGGTGTGTCTGGGTCCTCTGTCTCTTCTTCCTCATAACCCTCTAGCTGCTCCTCCTCCCCTGTCAGATGACTAGAAAAAAATGCCCATCTCACGAAACCTAAACTGTGCTCCACTGTGCCCCTCCCCCTCCTGTTCAGCCCTCACAGGGCTCATGTAGCCATGAGATGTAGGTGCCATGTTTCCAGTGCCCTGACCAGCCATTGTTTCCAACACGTGTTGTAGTACATTAAGCAGTGGAATTATGTTGTTCATTCCGTAATCCTGGCGACTGACTAATAATGTGGCTTCCTCAAAGGGCCTAAGCAAACAGCAGGTGTCACGTATGAGCTGCCACCGGTTCACATTGAAGTTTCACAGGGGAGTCCCTCTATCCGCTTAGATCATAAAGAAATTGGTGATGGCTTTTCTCTGTTTGTATAGTCAGTCCAAAATAAGGAGGGTGGAATTCCAACGTGTGGAAACGTTGCAAATCAGACTATGTTGTGGGATGCTGTTCTGACACAGCAGCTCAAGGACAGTGTGTGCTTTGCGGTGTACGAGTGGCTGAAGTGCATGCAAGGTTCCCTTCCCATTGTTAGGATGTCTTGCAGATGGGGAGGGGGGGGGGGGGGGGGGGAGAGACTTCAGGAACCGCTTGACAACCACATTGAACACGTGTGCCATGCAGGGTGCATGTCTCAGGCTTCCATGTCGCAGCACAGACAAGATGTTCTTCCCGTTGTCAGTCCACATGGTTCCCATTTCCAGTTTTCGCGGAGTAAGCCATGATCAGATTTGTTGGTGAATGACTTTTAGCAGTTCCTGCCCTGTGTGTCGCCAAGGCAAACCATGTGAAGAACAGCGTGACACTGCTGTGCCTTGAACACATGGTATGCTGGAGGGGCACTAAAACTTGTCAGTGCAGTGGAGGCTGAAGGATACAGTGGAGGATGAAGAGGCGGAGTCACACACTGTCACAGGACCAACGGCCTGAGAGCATGGAGGCAGAAGTGGCGTGACCTGTCCAAGTTGCTGTTGTTGTGGCTGTGCAGGAACCACATTAAACCAGTGAGCTGTAAAAGGCATGTATTGTCCTTGACCTTAGTTATAGCTCCACACGTCGGCGCTGCCTTGCACTTTGGTACACACCGACAGGCTCAAGGACTGACCCACCTTCCGTTACACAAAATTGTGCAGAGCTGGTACTGCCTTCTTCACAAAGAAATGACGGCTTGGTACTCTCCCCCTCGACTCGGCACAAACCATCAGTTCTCTGAAAGGTGCAGAGTCCACCACTTGAAAAGGGAGGGACTGCAGCACCAGCAACTTGGACAGGAGCACATTCAGCTTCTGCACCATTGGATGAGTGGGCGCATACTGTTGTTTCTTGGACATGGCTTCGTTGATGGATTGCTGGCTAAATGACTGACTCAAAGTAGGAGGAGCAGGAGCATCTGGAGCGACAGAAGATGGGTATGACACACAGCTCCCTTTAGCTGAGGTGGTGGAGCCTTGGCTGGCTGAAACAAGGAGTGGCGCACCACTGGGTGATGCAGCAGGCTGGACCACCAGATCAGAGCAACGGTTCTCCCAGGCTGCTTTATGGTGACGCTGCATATGTTGACAACATTGGGAACCAGGCCACGCTTTACCTTCTGCCGACAGATCTTGCATGTGGCCATGTTAACCTCCTCCAGATGCTTGATGAAAAACTGCAACACCACTGAGTAACTGATTTTCCCACCAAGAGTACGCACTGATTGACTGCTGCAGCTGACTCCAGGGACCCCTGTTCCACTACCTCCCAGGAAGGTAGGCTGCTGTGAAGCAAGTGGTCTACCCTGGGCACATTTGGCTCCAGACTTTCCACTTCTGCCACCATGCTGACTGCCAACCATGCTACCACCTTGCTGGCTGAGTTGCTGCCTCACGGGCAACCTGCAACCCTCTTCTCTTGATGATGATGATGATGATGATGATGAAGCCCCTTCTGCACCTGGCTCCATCATCGAGTTGTATCTGCATGTCACTGGTGTTCTTCTCAGGTTCCTCAACAGTGTCTTCTTCAGGAGCCTGATTGCTCGCAACACCACCTCCCATGCCACTCTCCTCATCACTACTTGTCCGCCTAGCGTAGGAAGCTGCAGATGTCTCCTCTAATTATTGGATGGGCAGTAGCTGCTTACTGTCCTCTAGATTGTCCTCACTAAATAGTGGAGCTGAACCCACAGCATAAGATACTTCTGTGGAGGAGGGAACAGCATAGGACAGAGGCAATGGCCGGACAGGGACTGCTCGCAGGCCATGCCAACTGATGGTTGTGTCTGAGGAACCCACCAACTGTTGACTGGGGGTATCAGATTTCACTTTTGATGAAGTGGATGACCGTGTTAACCAATCGATGACGGCAGATGGGTTGCTGGTCATGACACGACCGCTAGCTGATACCGGGAGCTCAGGCCTTTCGCTGCCACTCCTGCTGCCACTCGCCCCTAGTTTGCTGCGACCTCTGCCTGATGAATTTAGGCCTCTGCCACTCCTCTGTGCACGACCTGGCACTTCTCTGCCTGACATACTTCGTGCGTATATGAGGGGAGAACACTATACTCCACTACGCTTAAAAAATTACCAGCCGGTAAGTACTTTTGCCTGGCCTTTAACAGTATCTGGGCCCTTGAGACTTTAACAGGAACAAACTAGTACACCATTTAGATGTACGTATGAGGTATGCACTTATGAGGGCAGAAAAATGCGCTACAGTACGCTTAAGGGTACATTCCCACATGGCGTATTTGCTGCTACGTATTTTATTTTCTCTGTTGAAGCCAATGGGTAGGAAAATATGCAGCACCAAATACGCAGCAAATACGCAGCAAAATACGCCGTGTGGGAACGTACCCTAAAAAAGTATTTGTGCACACCAGCAGTGCTGCAGCACACAGTCACTGTGTACTACACCCCAAATTGCACTCTCAATCTCACTCCCTTCCCTATCAGTGCTTCTAGGCAGGATTTGTGCTTGAGCTGAATCGCTGCTGTTCGTCTGTGCAACACACTGCTCTCTGTAATAGAACCCTGTAGACATTGACTGGGAGATGAATCACTGCAGTAAGAATGCTTTTCTGTGCCACACACACTGCTCTCTGTCCCTCTCTCTGTGCAAATGAACGCTGACTTGACTAGGAGGTGAATCGCTGCTGGAAAAAAGCTTTTCTGTGCAACACACAGCGCTGTCTCTCTCTATCTCTCTGCAGTGAAAGGCTGATGCTACTGGCTGCAATATGTCTACCGATTATATAGGGCTGTGACATCACAGGGGTGACTGGTTGCTGATAGGCTGCATGTGATTCAGGGTCATCCCGCCTACCCTTGTTCCCACCTTCCCAGGATTCCTTGCCCCATGTCCTCACATGTGGATCCACCCTTTTAGATGCCCTGGAGCCTGGACCTCACTAAATGGAGTTTAATTAAGCGATTTGCAAGATCAAATCGCAGCAATATTCGCATTTGTTGCTAATCGAATTTTTCCTGAAATTCACAACAAATCCGAGTTTGTCAGATTCGAGTCGCTCATCCCTACTGGAGAGGAATTCGCATTGAATGGAGATTCAGACTTCAGCCACAATGAATAGCTAGGGTGCAGTTGTCAGAAATATGGATGCATGGAACACTATAATCTTGATAGAAGGAAATAAACACAGCCCTCACCAGGTGGATATTCATAGGTGCATCTAATTTATTGAATAAAATCCAGCGACATGCACAGGCCGGGAGTAGGTGAACTGGCATGCAGGGGGGAGGGAGAGAGGCGACGGACCGTTGCGCGCATGTAGCTTTTAGTCAGGCCATGACCCTTCCTTTGCATGCAGCTGGATTTTATTCAATAAAGAAGAAGCACATTTGAATATCTACCTGGTGAGTCCTATGATTATTTCCTTCTATCAAGATTATCTTGTTAATATGAGCACTGCACTGGTGAGATTTTGGCGACAGAATCAGGCTATTATTGTGACATATCATTGTCAAGATCCCATCAGCATGCGTACAGAACATAAGTATTGCACTCTCCTACTACGGCTTGAAAGCTGCCTCCGAAAGCCATCATTGATCCATCTATATTACCTGCTTCTAGGTTCCAGGGTGATGGCATTGGCAACCTCTACCATCCCTAGGATCACATTAATTTGCACATGCCAAAATATCTACTCCAGTCCAGGGAGGTTAAGATAAAAGGCAGGTACTTTCTTTTATATTTCAAGTTGCATATAGGATACACACAGACACGCAGCAACAGCGTTCTTTCACACTTGCTGTTGCTGCATGTCTTTGTCTATCCTTTATGAATCTTGAGATATTCTAAAATACCTGCCTTTAAGGTTAGCTCACTGGACTGGGTCTTTTGGTTGTTGCTGAGACTTTGGCTGGGGCTGGTGGTTTGTGCTTAAAGGAATAAGGCTGTACACTTGGTAATGTGAGTGGTCCCGGACTCTGACATATGAAAATGTGTATAAATGGGTCATTCTAAAGTGTTCACTGAATTCTAGTGGGGTATTGTAGTAGTATGCTCCTGCTGTAGCAAGTTAGTTCATGAAATTTCCTTATCCCATAGATCTAAAGTACTACTAAAAAGTGAAAGCATTTAGGAACCCCAACTCACCAACTGCAAACCATGTAATGTAACATAGCAGAGTTATCACTGAGGTGCATTGTCCATAAAAGTTGCCGATGCTCTGCTAATCTAATGGCAGAGTTCTACACCTTATTTGGCATTAAAATCAGCATAAATACTATGCTACAGTTTTTATGGCGAAGCAGCTGAATGAACACTTTACATTACCAAACACAGAGCACCTGGCTTGGTGAATCTGGGTTTGGTTAATGCCAGAAAAAAAAATTACCTAAAGTCTCTGTGCTAGCTGTAAAGTTTGCTGGAAAAGGGATTAAGCTAGTTCACACAGGTGGAAAATGTGCAGATGTCTGTTCGAAAAAAAAGGTGCAGACATTTGCACATTTGACAAACAGCGGCTGCTAGGACCGCTTGGAAATGCGCTGTCTCATAGACATGAACATGCTCAATGTTTTTGCAGACACCAGAATCAGGATTTTGGTGCCAGTAACATCTGGTGCAATAATTCTACCGTGTGCACAGAGAAGCAGAATCCCATTGAAATCAATGGGACTCTGCTTCTGGGGAATTCCGCATGGAAATAAAGTAAACATAGCCTAAGTGGTCGGTGTAGAAGAACTTGGCTGGCCCGCAACGGAGCCCCTCAGCACCCCCTCAACCCCATTTAGCACTTTTCAGATGAACTACAACGGTTATTGAGAGCCAAGCCCTCTGGTCCAACAACAGTCTGCCCCCACAAATGCTTTTCTAGACAAATAGAAAAAAAAAACATACTTCAAACTCATATAGAAAATCTGGGTATTAATGATCCATATAGGGTGAGGTAAGGCAGACTCTGTGTACGGTAGTCAGGGGGTAAGCAGAGGGTAAGTAAGGGGATTAAAACACTTATGACCAACATGCAGTGATTTCAGGCAGGAAAAAGGGGTAAGGGGACAGAGCTGATTGGTAAGAATTCTTAGATGGTTTGCGCCTGCAAGGTGGGGTAAATTCCCACACTTACCAGCTCTGGAGGAGGACTGTTGAATGTCTACCCGCCCCGTCATTGGGTTGGGTTTGTTTTTGTAGGTGTTGTGTATATAAATATCAAGCAAGAATAATTCTGCACTTTGAGCGTTTCTATTTAATTGGGGGTTTGGCATTTTTTTAGCAATTTTTGGCTCAGTGGGCGATTTTCAGAAACGACCTCATGTTGAAACAATGGCGCAAAAAATAAGTCATGTGGGTTTTAACATTGGTGTTTTTGTGGGCATTTATTTATTTATTTTTTTTACTTTAGCCATCTAAAAAAAGGGATGGAGTTAGCTTTTTTGATTCTATTTTGTTATCTTTAAAAAAAATGAATAAAATAATGATGCAGTAGGAATGTTAAAAATTGTAGGAAACAAAACTTTAATTTTTTTAATTATTTTTCAATTTAGGTGAGTGGGCAGGGACATAATGTAGCCAGCAATATTAAAAATGGATAAAAGGGGCAATGTAATTGTAAAAATATGTTTTTTAATTAATTTTGTAACACATAAGGTGTTTTATATTATTTACAGTGTTACTTTATTAACTATATGTCCAATATTATTTCAGTACTACCACTACTGTGCTTTAGTACCTGCACTAAAGGAGAGATCAAGAAGCGGGTAGCACTCTACAGCGCTCCGCAATCCCTGCTATTTGGCCAATCACAACTCTCAGCGGCAAATATAAATCAGTGATGGAAATATCTATTCACATCACTGGCCGGCCTGGAGTTCATAGCAGGGATTGGTGAGCGCTGCAGTGCGCTGCTTGCTTCCCTGGGATTATAAATCCGGATCGCAAAGGGTCTCAAGAGTGAGACCTGATGCAATCTGTCCTTTAGTGCAGGTATTACAGCTCCCAGCACGGAATAGACTCTGTTTCATGCTGGGAATAGTGGTAGTACCAAAATAATATTGGACACATAGCTTATGAGCTTCTGAAGTTGAGTTGTTCTTTTCTGTCTAAATTCTCTCTGATGACACCTGTCTCGGGAAACACCCAGTTTAGAAGAGGTTTGCTATGGGGATTTGCTTCTAAACTGGGCATTTCCCGAGACAGGTGTCATCAGAGAGGATTTAGACAGAAAAGAACAACCTTAACTTCCGAAGCTCATAAGTACTGAAAGGATTAAGATTTTTTTAATAGAAGTAATCTACAAATCTGTTTAACTTTCTGGAGCCAGTTGATATATATAAAAAAAAGTTTTTCCTGGAATACCCCTTTAATATTGCCAGCTACATTTGTATGTCCCTGCCCGCTCACTTAAATTGTTTACGGATTGAAAAATAAAAATTTTGTTATAATTTTTTTTTTACTTTCGTTCCCTACAATTTTTCACAACCCTACTGCATAATTTTTTTTTACTGTAGAATAATCTGTAGCCAACCTAATCTCTCCCTGATGGCAGACATCTTATTTAGCAGCATTCCACATCTGCTTAAAACATTTGTACAGTAGAGTAGATGTTTTGTTACCATGTGTGTGCATTAATAAACCACTATGAAGGGTAAGAAATTACATAGTTGTTTGGCTGACCAAACAAAACCTTGTCAAGAATGCTGAATACTAATGTGTAAGTAAATGGGATCTGGAAGTTTTAAACGTTTTATGAGTAAGGGTTAAAGGAGTTGTCAAATTTTCTCTTGTGCTGGGGTTTTGTAACCCCCTTACAAGGAAAAAAGTCATCTTGTCCACCCACACTAAACCAAATAAACTGGGTTATAGTGCGGGGGAACAGGAGACCGATGCAGGGTCTCTGACTAACATACATACCTGCAACCTGGAGCAATGTCCCTCTGAAGATCCGCTTCTTTCGCAAATTGCGCACTGGAGGCGTGCCCGCTGGGTGAATTGGAATATTCATGGGAGCTGATCACGTGAGCGCTCATGTGAGCAGCGCCACATGAACATTCAAATTCGCCAGGTGGGCCCGCCGCCAGTGCACAATTCGCGGTAGAAATAAGTGGACAGAGGGGCACCGCTCAGGGCTGCAGGTTTGTATGTTAGTAAGAGACCCTGCATCGGTCTCCTGTTCACCCGCACTATAACCCAGTGTATTTGGTTTAGTGTGGGTGCACGGGATGACTGTTTTCCTTTAAGGACTGGGTCAATTTTCATTTCTCCTCCCCTTCAAAAAAAATCATTACACTTTGAATTTTCCACCGACAGACTCAAATGAGGGCTTGATTTTTTGCACCATCAATTGTACTTTCTAACAAAATCAATCAATCCATAGCAAAACCTATGGTGAAACAAAAAAATTATTTGTGTGGCGAAATTGAACAAAAAAAAAAAAACACCATCCATTTTGTAGGCCTCTGTTTCTACTCAAACATGACACCTTGTCTTTATTTTGTAGGTCCATACAATAACAACAATATCCAATTTAAATAGATTTTATGTTACTACTATAAAAAAAAAAAAGACTTTGTATGAAAATTTGTATGCTTAAAATTGTTCTACTCTGACCCCTATAACTTTTTTAATTTTCATTATACGGGGCGGTATGATGGTTCATTTTTTTGCACTGTGATCTGTAGTTTTTATCAGTACTATTTTTTGATGGGACTTTTTTAATCCCGTTTTATTATTTTTTTCATGGTACGTGAAGTCCCCAAAACAACACAATTTTAGAGTTTGGTATTTTTTTATGCATACGCCACTGACAATGTGATTTAATAAACATTATATTTTAATGGTTTGGCCATTTATGTATGCGGTCATACCACATGTTTTTGTTTATTTTATTTAAAAAAACAATGTGGAAAGGGAGGTGATTTTTATTAGGGAAGGGGTTAAGTCACATTTATTAACTTTTTTCCATAGAGTAGCATTGATCAGTGTTATGGGTGCTCCATTGCTTCAACCTGCCATGGCTGACTGGAGCATAGGAGCACCAATCAGAGGCAGATGCTCTCGTGCTCTCGGCTGATTGGGACAACAAGATTTCACCGAAATGGTCCTGGTCAGCTCCGCTGAGCAGCTAGGAGTAGGTTTTTTTTTTTTTTGCATTTTAGATGCCGCGATCAACTGATTTCGGCGTCTAAACGGTTATTGTCGGCAATCTGCCCAATCAGCAATGTCCAAAATTAGCCATGGATTCCTGCTGAGCGGGCTTCATAATTTGGGAGCAGGACAATGGTGTACAGGTATGCCCTTGGTCCTTAAGAGGTTAACCTACTATATACACATCCTCCATTGACCCACAGTTACTGGTCCTCAGCTTTTCTCCATTTCTTTTGGGTTGTGTGCTGTCCCGTTTTCACCAGACCTGTCAGCTTAGCCAATCACTGACTGAGTGGGTAGGTCCTTTGAGGACAAGACAACATACAACCCAGAAAAAGAGACCAGTTGTGGACTAGGAGTGTTGGCGCAGGAGCTGCGGTGGGACATAAGGAGGGTATAGTATGTTAATTTTTTTTGGCCACCCACAGCCTTTAAAAAAAAATTTAAATTTTGCCCAGAGAACAACTTTAAATTTTAAAATGACTATCTGTGATTTCAAATGTAGTTAAAATGGTTGTGCACTGCTGCGTTATACAAAGCAAAACTCTGGCTAATACAAGAGTGTTCTAACTGGGGGAAACTCCTGTAATTCCATTTGTTTTACTAATGCAGACAAGCTACTTAGAGCTACAATAACTCATGATAATATCATACCTGACCGTGCATATGTTCCATTAATCGTTTTAAAATGTTTCCACTGCCTTTTTTCCCCATACACCTCTTCAATCATTTCAGCAGTCATTGTCTTGGTACCATGACAAGCCCTGTTAAGAAATAAAGAAAAACAATTATTATATATATATATATATATATATATATATATATATATATATATATATATACTGTATATCTATGTCTAGCCATCTATAAAATTAGGTTTAATATAATTACTGTATATACTCGAGTATAAGCCGAGTTTTTCAGCACCATTTTTTGTGCCGAAAACATCCCCCTCGGCTTATACTCGAGTGATGGGAAAAATAAAAATAAAAATCGCAGGCAAACCGGTGGGGTGGCGAGGGGATGGGCCGGGCCCATCTATGCTGCAGGGACCGTCCGACTTCTAGTGGGGAGGGTGAGCCGGCCATGGACTAGTGACGCTGCATTGACGCCACCGTGCAGGGACGTCCGAGCGCAGCAGACGTCCGTGACGTCAGGGGCATCCCTATGCGGCGGCGTCAATGCAGCGTCACTAGTCTGGGGCCAACCCGCAGAGGAGAAGAGGGCATCTCGGTCAAGATGGATGGCCCGGACCGGCTCACCCTCCCCACTGGAAGTCGGACCGTCCCTGCAGCGATGTTGGGCGGCTGCTAGGGAAGGGCCGACAGAGCTGCAACTGAGGAGGTGAGTAGAGAACAAGAGAGGGGGATCTGGATGATGACAGAGTGGTATGAGGGGGGGTTTGGATAATGTACAACCTACAGAGCTCACTATAAATGGGTGAATAAATATCTCACAAGCATAAATTGTTGAATCACAATGATATACTTTATTCAGAGATACATAATGTAAACAGACAAAAACCCCTGAAAACAATCCCTCCCTCCCACTAAAAACATATACACAAAGAAAGACTATTTAAAATATGGTGAGGGAACATCCAGAGTGCATACTAATAATATACATATGATAATGTAACATGTGGATCAAGGACCATACAGGGATCTTAACTTAAAACCTGTGTCATACCCATAATCAGTTTATACAATAACTATTGCACATATGAAATTGCACACTGCCCTTATTAAATATCAGGATATATGGATCTAAACTGTCACCAAAAATAAGGTGCATAAAGTGCTAAATTGACATTAGCTTGCACCCTAAAATAAGGTGCAAGCAGTGCATAAGGCAAACAGAGGATGACACTAAATATAGGTGTCTGCTTGTGGGGATAATAGATCGGTCCTCAGATATTACATATATATATATATATATATATATATATATATATATATACACATACAAACAATAACTAACAGAAGTGTGATCACACTTACACCTGGATGTTCCCCCACCTCACACGCCGAGGTGGGGGAAGTCCGGGGTCTTTTATATACGGTGGGAAATTGATCAGGCCAATAGCTAACCTTTTCAGATGGCGCCATAAGTATATGGCGCTCGTGAATGCGTACCGCCATCCGCCGCGCTACCGGAAGCCGTCCGTCCCCCCACGTGATCAGCCGCCGGAAGCGGCGTCACACAAGAAGGGAGAGAACAACTCCCTGCGGCCCGGCACGAGCGCACAGCGTCCATCGGCCATGTTAAGTGTGGGAAAACTTTACCCACACTTCTTTTTTTTTTTCAACTGTAATTTTTATTAAAGATTTTCACATAAAAATAGAAAGTTAGTATAACACATTCAAAGCATAATCTGGGGCAGAGCCCAGGGCAATCACATCAGGGCAAATGACAAGCTAAGATATAGACCAGAGCATTCAGAACAATTGTAGTCTAATACAACTAGCCCCAATCCCAGATAACCCATAAAGACTGCAGTGAATGAACATATGTTTATAGCCAAGTACTCGAAGAGAGAAAGAAGACTCCACAACACGAAGACAAAGAGAGAGGACAGAAACAAAGACAAAAAGGAGACAAGGACAACAGAACCTCGGACAAACAACAATAAACAAACAAACAGAAAAAAGGGGGGGGGGGGAGGGGGAACAAGGGGAGGGGAAAGAGGGGGGGGAGAGGGAAGGAGGATGTCAGTACCGCCTCAGGGAGGTTGCCTGTCAGAGAAACGGTCCCACGGTTCCCAAATTGAAAGGAAGGCAGGGATAGTATTATTCAAAGAGGCAGTAAGGTATTCTAAAGAGCGTATATCACATATTCGGGAGAGTAGGTCCGATTCAGAGGGAGGAAGAGTCCTCTTCCAGCATTTGGCAACAAGTGTCTTAGCTGCCAAGAACATATGCATAGCCAGTTTAAACAGTTTCTTGGGCAGCTCAGAGTGTGAAAGGTGCAAGAGGTAGACCTGAGGGTCAGGAGGGACCGAGACTCCAAGAACATCTGATACCAAACGACTCACTAACTCCCAGTACCCCGTGATAAGAGGGCATGACCAGAAAACATGAAACAGAGAACCCAAACCCACCCCACAACGCCAGCACTGGGGGGGGATATCGGGATTCAACTTATTCAATAACTCTGGAGTATGGTACCAACCCATAAGTAATTTGTATTGAGTCTCCTTATAAGCCGTACATATAGATGCCCTAGAGGCCCGCTCCCATATTATCTTCCATTGAGGGAGAGTGATAGTAGTATTAAGTGCCTCCTCCCAGCGAGACATATAGCGATGAGATATCAGGGCTCCCTCCTGAGGTTGGATTAGCAAAGAATAAATATCGGAGAGAAGCCCCCTCGCCTGAGGTCCACCACGACACAGCCGTTCAAACCCCGTAGGGGAAGACACCACTAGCGCACCCAGCATGGAGGACATAAAATGTCGTAGCTGGGAATAATGAAAACGCTCAGACGAGGGGAGATCCCAACGAGACTGTAACTGAGAGAAGGGCAAGAGGGTACGCATCAAAGGATCAACTACATCCGCCCAGCAAAAAAGGCCTCTAGACCCCCATTCCCTTACCATAAGAGAGGTCCGGCCAGGGGGAAAGCTAGGATGATAAAGGAAAGATTGAAGAGGGGAAGAGGGAGACAGTAATTTAAATTTGACTGAACAGTAATTCCACACATATTTAGAAAATGCCATAGGACCCAAGAGAGGGGAAAGAGTAGGAGCAGAGGCAGGAAGAGTCCAAAGGAGAGCATTAGGGTGGACAGGCGCCAACCACAGCTTCTCTATTTCCATCCAGCGGCTGTAGGCATGATAGGTGGACCACGCCGCAAGATGGCGCAAATGGGCAGCCCAGTAATACTTCACTACGTCCGGGACCGCCAGACCCCCAAACGCCCGCCCAGCCAACATCACGGACATCGGTAGCCGATGCCTTTTACCATCCCAAATGAACCGAAAAATAGCTACCTGTAGGGAGCGCAGGGCCGACAGCGGGACCCGAACTGGCAGGGTTTCAAAGAAGTAAAGGAGTTTCGGAAGGACAGTCATTTTTACCGCAGCAATGCGGCCAAAAAAAGAAATATATTGCGAGCGCCATTTTTCCATAAGGGCACGGAGATCCCTGAATAGGGGGAGATAGTTGGTAGAGTATAGTGAGGAATAGTGAGAGGAGATCCAGACCCCAAGGTATTTAATAGCAGAGGGAGACCACCGAAAAGAAAAGTTAGAGCGTAAAAGAGTAGAAAGATGAGGGGGAAGGTTAAGAGGAAGAGCCTCCGACTTAGAAAGATTAACCTTGTAGCCAGAAACCACCCCATAGTCATGCAGGACCCTATAGAGAGAAGGAAGAGACAGTAGAGGTCGAGAAAGCGTAAGAAGGACATCATCAGCAAATAAACAAACCTTGAACTCCCTATCATGTAAGGAAATACCAGTTATGTCCGGATCACCCCCGATCATGGCAGCCAAAGGCTCAATACAGAGTGCAAAGATCAGCGGGGATAACGGGCAACCCTGACGAGTCCCATTAAACAAAGAAAAAGTAGGAGATGGCGAGTGAGGAAGTTTAAGTGAAGCTGTAGGGGAGGAGTAGAGACCCCGCAGTGCAGTCAAAAACTTCCCCGAAATCCCAAATTTCTGTAAGGTAGCAAAAAGGAACGGCCACCCAAGCCTATCAAAAGCTTTCTCAGCATCGAGACTAAGAATCAATGCCTGTTCAGATCTCCGATTGATCAAATCAATCAGGTCCACTACCCTCCTAGTGTTGTCTCCTCCCTGGCGACAAGGGATAAATCCAACCTGGTCCTTATGGACAAGGGCCGGGAGGAAGGAACATAGTCTAACTGCCAAAACCTTGGAAAAAAGCTTAAGGTCAGAGTTAAGGAGGGCAATGGGCCGGTAACTCGAACAATCGTGAGGATCCTTACCAGGCTTGGGTATGAGGGTGATAAGGGAGTGCAAGAAAGACTGCGGGATCGTTTCTCCGTCCAGAAAGGAATTGAAAAGGGGGACAAGTTTAGGCACTAACAAAGATGAAAATGTTTTATAGTACAGGTAAGGGAAGCCATCCGGCCCAGGGGAGCGACCAGAGGGGAGAGATTTAAGGACCTCAGAGATCTCCTCCCCAGTAATAGGAGCATTAAGAGCATCCCGGTCTGTCCCTGAAAGAGAGGGCAAACCACATTGAGAAAGATAGGCATCTAAGGCCGCCGCTCTCTCCCCCTGGTCGGATGGCAGCTGGGAAGGAAGTGAGTAAAGATTAGTGTAATAATCAACAAATAGACGAGAGATATCAGCAGGGTGGTAATGAAGCACCCCAGCAGGGTCCTTCAAAGCTGAGGGAGATTGAGCAGCAGCCCGGTCACGCAACCGTCTCGCCAGCATAGTGTGGGCCTTGTTGCCCTTCTCATAGAAACGCTGCCTAGCATAAAGCAATTGCCTCTCAACTTTATGGAGAGCCAAG
The DNA here is from genome assembly GCF_029499605.1 of Hyla sarda. NCBI lineage: Eukaryota > Metazoa > Chordata > Amphibia > Anura > Hylidae > Hyla > Hyla sarda. Next base: position 245,192,605 of record NC_079191.1, on the reverse strand, counting down.
TCGCTCAAGCGTGCCCGAGCCGCCACCAAGCTCCTCAGGGTCGAAACAGAAGGAGAACACAACAAGAGAGCCTCCAATCGAGCAATTTCCATACGAAGTTCCCGAGATCGATTCAGAGCGCTCCGCTTGAGACCGGCGCCCAGAGCAATGCAATGGCCCCGGATCACCGATTTGTGAGCTTCCCAAAGGATAGCCTGAGAGGATACAGAGCCATCATTGGTGATAAAGTAGTCGGAAATACACTGCTGAATCGATTCACGGGAAGGTAAGGATTTAAGAAGAGAGTCGTTCATCCTCCAATGACAGGATCTCAGAGAGGAAGGGGTAGAAGAAAAAGAGAGAAGAACTGGACAGTGGTCAGACCAGGAGATAGGGTCTAGAGAAGTATCAGAGAGCATGCGCACCATAGGGAGATTCCCAAAAAAATAATCGATACGAGTATGCAATTTGTGGGGATGTGAGTAAAAACTAAAAGAGCGCTCTGTCGGATGGCCAATCCGCCACAAATCGTAGAGCGAGGAGTTACGTATGAGACGTCGAAAAAACGAAGCCAGGCGCAGCTGTGCAGGCGCAGGGGGAGCACCAGTAACAGAGTGGCGGTCCAAGGATGGGGAAAAAACGAGGTTGAAGTCACCGCCCACTAACCTTGCAGAAGGGGGATACCTCTGAAGTTTAGCAAAAACCCTACGCAGGAAAGGGATTTGCGAAGTGTTAGGCGCATAGACATTACAGAGCAAAAGGGGGACCCCTCCCAGTGTACCCTCCAAGATTACGTATCGTCCCATAGGGTCAGAGAGAGAGGAAGAAACTTGAAGCGAGCAGGACCGAGAGACCAGAATAGCCACCCCCGCTGTTTTCCTATTTGTGGTAGCTGAGTAAGACTGGGGAAATAGGTGTTGAAGAAATTGGAAAGACCCAGAATGGTCGAAGTGCGTCTCCTGAAGGAAAACTATATCAGCATGTAAACCAACCAACTCCCTTTGGAGTAGGCGTCGCTTAGTGGGGGAATTAAGCCCCTTAACATTCAGGGAGACACACCTGACCATGGCGGGTGAGTGAAGAAAAGGAAGCAGCTATAAAGAAGCATACTCACAAGGACAACCTGGCAGGATACACCGGGCAGCATCAAAACCTCAATGGGAACCGGAAAAGAGCAGGGACCAGCAACTGTACGGACAGGAGAAGGGAATCTAAGGCGGGAGAAAAAAAGGGGAAAGGGACAAACAAGACAACAGAAGACCAACAGAAAACAATACCAAATCAAGAGAAAACACAAAGACAAACAAAACGACGAAAGACCAAACAGATACCAGAGAACCAAACAAACAAATAAAGTACAACAGATAATAATAAAATAAACCATTGACCAGGAAGCCAATGCGGAGGCCAGGACCATCAAGGTGGACCATGAACCAAAGCATGAGCGATCCATAACTATGGCCTCAGGAGGGGAAATGGAAGGAGTCAACTGGAGAACCACCACCAAAAAGGCAGGAGCCCAACTCTGAGACCATTGCAAAAAAAAACACATATGAATAAGAACCACAGGTGACCAAAAAATGCAACTGTACTATAAAGATGGGGATAATATAATTCTAAAACAAATGCAGCCGCTCGGAGGGGATAATCTCCGTCAATCAGGGGACTGACAGAGTCCAGCAGGAACCTCCAAGCAAGATATATTGAGGAAAAAATACAACGTCCCAGTCAGAAACTCAGGGGGGAGCCCGAGCCGGGGCCCTCAGGGCGGGTGGTGAAGACTTCCGCTGGGAACCAGACCGGCGAGCTCGGACTGGTTGCCACACAGGAGGCAAAGGTGGAGGGGGAGACATCAGGTCCCAATCTTCCAACTGAGGTACAGGCAATTCCAAGGTAGAGCAGAAGGCTTGAAGGTCAGAAAAGGAGCGTAAAACAGCGGAGCGTCCATCTCTGCGGGCATGGAGCCCAAATGGAAAATTCCACCTATACGGCACCTGATGAGAGCGTAGGACCTCCAGGAGGGGTTGGAGCAGTCGTCGCTTCCTGAGGGTTAACCAGGACAAGTCCTGAAAAAGTTGAAGAGGAGCCCCATTGAAGTCAAAATGTCTCAGGGACCTAGCCTTAGCCATTATAGCTTCTTTAACCTGGAAATCATGTACACAGCAAATAACATCTCGTGGAGCGCCCGAGGCAGATTTAGGACGAAGCGCCCTGTGAGCTCTGTCCAGTTTGATCCTATGGGAGGGGGGTTCTCCAAGTATCAGGTTAAAAATGGTTTCCAGGGTAGCAAAAAGGTCCTCATCACGTGCAGCCTCCGGCAGCCCTCGCACCCTAATGTTGTTACGCCTCCCTCTATTGTCCAGATCCTCAACATGGGCATGGAGATCCCCAAGGAAGTCCTTCTGAGAAGCAATGGTAGAGTGGAGCTGGGTAATATACTCTCTGGTGTGATCATGAGCATCTTCCAATCCATCCACTCGGTCAGAGACATGCTGGAGGTCTTGTCGCATAGAGGAGATCTCCGCTCGGCAGGCTTCCTTAACCTCAGCAATAAGAGAGCGGAAGTCCTCCTTAGTAGGAATTTGGGAAAGGAGCTGGCTCAAATCAGGGGGAGCAGAGGAATGCACAGACAGGCCCGAGCAGGGTAAATCAGAGTCAGATGCCAAGTCCCAGGACTGGAGGGCTGGGGTCGGCCCCGGTGATGCTACCGGCCCAGGTTGAGAGCAGGGGGTCCCCTTAGGAGACAGATGGAGTGCCCCAGAAGCCAGCATGGAGGTCTGCATGGCAGCTTGCTTGGTCCTCTGTGGTTTAGGGGAACGTGAGGGGGTATAGCAAGCTGCTAGAGGGTCCAGAGGGGCAATAGGAGAATGGGCTGGGGGAACTAAGGCAGGTCCCACTTGTGTAGGGGAGTGGGAGGCTGAGCAGTAGTGAGTAGCTGAGCTCGGCAGAGAACTTGCAGGAGAAGGCCGGCCCCCCACCAAGGAGGCCCAAGATGGAGTCCCAGCAGGTCGACCCAGCGACAAGGGAGAGGAGCCCACCAGGGACAGCTGTAGAGCGGGGATAGGGGGGAAGTCCGCCTTTAACACAGGTCCCCCAGCAGCACTCACCGCCACAGGCAACAGTTCCAGCGTAGGAGAGGAGCCCACAATAGGGGCCGCAGCAGCAAGCAGGAGATCCGGAGCAGGGTCAGTAGCGCTGCTCCCCGACGGCTGAAGCGGGGTCACAGGCTCAGTCACAGCAGCTGCAGTCACCGGCAGTAGAAGCGCAGGCGTCTCTGGTGTCTTCGGCAGATGGTAAGCAGAGAGATCCCTCGTGGGTAGCACTGAGTGAGCGCCGGAACGGGAGCGCAGGCCCAGCGCAGGTCCCGTAATGGCGGCGAGGGAAGAAGAAGCTGAGGCCGGGGACGGCTGAAAGTAGCGTGGTATGCCTCCGGAGGTAGATAAAGTCAGTCGGGCGGGTGCTGAGGGGTTTCGGGCATGTCGGGAGTTCTTCCCCATCTGAAAGCAGGGTCACCTTAGGGGATTCAAAGCTCCTTTATGGCCAACAGAGCGGGAGCCCTCTCAATGTGCGGCCATCTCCGTCGGCGCCAAGCCACGCCCCCCTTACCCACACTTCTATCGGTAGATACATAACATGGGTATGACACAGGTGTTAAGTTAAGATCCCAGTATGGTCCTTGATCCACATGTTACATTATCATATGTGTATTATTAGTATGCACTCCGGATGTTGCCTCACCATATTTTAAATGGTCTTCTTTGTGTATATGTTTTTAGTGGGAGGGAGGGATTGTTTTCAGGGGTTGTTGTCTGTTTACATTATGTATCTCTCAATAAAGTATATCATTGTGATTAAACACTTATGCTTGTGAGATATTTATTCACCCATTTATAGTGAGCTCTGTAGGTTGTATATATTTTTTTGCTCTGCTGTGTTTAGGGCAGATTTGTGCTAATAAATTGGTTCTACAAGTGTGTGTAGGTTGTGTTCAGATTTTTTCGCTTAATGTAGGATTCTATATAAGATGGATTTCAAGAGCAGAGACAACAACTGGCTATCTCAAATTCCCAATATTTTTACCCAAACTGAAGGTGGTGGTACACAGAATCCCCAGGACGATGTGGTCAAAGAACAAAAGCAGATGAAGGACCTGTTATTTAAACGTACTAAGAGTTGGTGGAATAAGATATCTTTACAACAATACATTCAACAGAAAATGATCCCGCGTTGATTACGGGTGAGAGTGCTTCCATCGTTTCCCGTGGATGATGCTGAGGTGAGGCGTAAATGGGAGGAGGCGTCCCACTTGTGCTCAAGTACATTCTTACAGATTTTGATTGATATGGACAACAAGAATATTGAATCATTGGAGGCACAAATTAATACTATACAGGAGAAATTGAAACAAGAATTGGATGAGGGGGCGATGGTGACTTTCCAAACAGAAGTTAGTGAAGCTCTTGTCAAATGGGAAAAGGAGATACAAAAAAAGAAGGTTTCCAAGTTCCAAAGGGATATGGCAGACTATATTGATCAGAGGGTATATAGATGGAATTCCTCTAAGATCCTCACAAGAAGTGAATCATAATCTTCCATCAACAGTGAAGTATCAAGAAATTCGAAACAGGGGGGCGTGGCCTGGCTGCTGAGGCGGATGGTCGTGTGTTGAGAGAGCTCCGTGCTTCAGCCCGAACTAGCGACTAATTACGAGCAATACACAGCCCAATTACCTGCCAGCCAGTATCGGAACCTCCCTGGACCATGCCGGTCACAAGGAGGAAGACGAACCGCCGAGGTGCGCTGACTAAATTCAGCTTTATACCGCGCACGGCCTACCTTCAAGATGGCGCCGCCACAGCCTGCGCAGATACACTTGCAGCGCGGCGGTCCTCGCCGCAGACGGGACTCGGGACGCCGTCACTGAACCCGCGGCACCGAAGATCATCATCTGATCCAGCGTTAGGCAGCTGTCACCCTCCGGACGAAACAGCAGCAGATGCGGGGGAGCTGCGGCCACTACCCGGATCCCCAGCACAGCGCACATCGATATACAGCGCCAGCTCCTCACCGGGGAGAAGATACGACGAACCTGAGAGATCTTCCTCATCTGGGTCTAACCCACCTACCCTTTCCCCATCAAATCCTGCTTCCACTAAGGAGGTGAGTCTGCAGAGTCCTTTCTTTGGGGAAAAGAAGCAAGACTATGACCCACTAGCTGAGATACCAGTTACTGACAAGGCTCTCACTGACTCAGCAATGAAGGACATGTTAATTCTACTGCGTACTACATTCATACAAGATATGCAGCAGATGGTGCGGCCTTTACAAAATACAGTACATGAACTGGGACAGAGAATAGACCACGTGGAAACTAAGTTTGGAGAATTTGCTTCCTCACACAATGAACTTATTGATAAACACTATGAAGCAGAAGAAGACATAGTGGCTCTAAAGGCAAAAGTAGCGGATTTGGAGGATCGCAGTCGACGCAATAATGTCAAGATAAGGGGGGTCCCAGAAACGGTAGCTCCAGCTGACATACAGGACTATGTTAAAGCACTAATTCAAGCAACCCTGCCGGAATGTACTGCACAAGAACTGATTGTGGATAGAGCACACAGAATCCCCCGCCCAAAACACCTGGACGACTCTGTCCCTAGAGATATATTAGCGCGTATCCACTTCTTTCATATCAAGGAACGCCTGATGAAAAAATAACGGACTGCCAGCACCGTACCATAAAATATCTCTCTATATGGACTTATCTGCTGCAACTTTACAGGCGCGCCGGGACTTACATCCAATCACTTCAGCGCTGAGAGCAGAAAAAATCCTATATAGATGGGGATTCCCGATACGCCTTTTGATCAAGAGAGACAACAAAATCCACGTGATTAAAACAGTCTCAGATGGGGAGGATCTGCTACGCTCCTGGAAGGTTCCACTTCAAAACCCCAAAGAACGTGCTAAAACATCAAAGCCACCTACTATCGTGTCGGACTGGTCGACTGCCTGATGGGGCTGTGAATTATTTCTTGGACTGGACCGCGGGCTCTGGCACCACGGCCTGAACGCCCAGCTTCAGAGAGGACTCTGACCCCAACTTAATGTGGAGTGATACACGATTATGTGTAATACTCCTTTTCTGTCTGTTTGTTCTGTTCTGTCACGTGTTAGTTTGGTTCTGTTTTATGTTTGGCGATAACATAACAAATGTCTCTCATGATGCTGACCACTATCCAAGGGCAGTCGCACGCTGGCTGGGAGGTGCGGTCTGCCAAACCTTTGTTTATAAATTGCTACTGAAAATTATAAGGTATATTATTATATCAATATGGTAATTACAATTGCTAGCTTAAATGCAAACGGGTTAAATGCACCTCAAAAAAGATCATATCTGTGGAAAGAAGCTCAAACAATGAACTGTGATGTGTTGTGTGTCCAAGAGACACACTTATTAGCTACTGATGCCTTCCGTTTAAAGCATTCTGCCTTCTCACAATTTTTTCATTCCCACCATAGCACAAAAGCCAGAGGAGTCCTCATCGCGATTAGAAACACGGTTGCATTCACCCTGAAAAATACAGTGCTGGACCCCAATGGGAGGTACGTGATTCTCCGTTGCACCATCAATGCCACCCCGCTGACTATAGTGTCCCTATATGCCCCAAATAAGGGTCAAGCCTGTTTCTTAAGGAAACTGTTGAAACTCCTACAAGATTCACAATGGGGATCTACGGTTCTATGTGGTGACTTTAATTCCCTCTCTGACCCATCTCTAGATTCCTCTGCTTCTACCCGCTTTCCTTCTTTTACTCTATCCTCTCTTCTTTGTGAGGCTGATTTATATGATGTGTGGCGCATTCAGCATGAGAACGAAAGGAGTTACACTTTTTTGTCAAGGGTACACAACACATACTCCCGGATAGATATGTTTTTGATTGATAGATCCCTTTTACATGCGCTTAAGAGCTCTACTATAGAGACTATTAAGTGGTCTGATCACGCAGCAGTGACAATGCAGATAGAGGATGGAGCTTCCTCCCCTCCAACATACATATGGCGTAGCAATCCTTTTTTGTGGTCCCTCCCGCAATATGCGGAAAAGTTACAACAAAACATTACAGATTATTTTACATATAACCACGGTACTGTTACGGATCCCATAACTTTATGGAACTGCCACAAAGCAGTTATCAGGGGATACTGCATTAAATATGGATCTCAATTGAAAAAACAGAGGGAGGAACGATTAGAAGCAGTGCTTACTAAGTTGCGCACGGCTGAAAGAGCGAACCAAGTTAACCCTTCCCGGCTGTTGGCCGAGGAGGTAGCAGCCTGTAGGAGGGATCTCCGTAGCCTCTTACTATATAAATATGAAAAATCCCACCGTAAATTACAAGCTACTTACTACGCACAAAACAATAAAGAAGGCAAACTACTCGCTCACAGGCTGAAAGCAAGACACATAAAGGCGCGCATACCTTTTCTATTACACCCAATCACAAATTCTAAACTATACACCCCTACTGATATCGCTAATGGTTTTCGGACCTTTTATGCCCAACTGTATAATTTACGAGACTCTGTAGCCTCCCCTCAAGATCTATCCTCCCTCACTAATGCTTTCTTGTCAGGGCTGAAACTCCCCTCCCTCACAGCGACACAACTTTCAGGGTTGAATGAGAGGATCAGTCCGGGAGAAGTACAGAAAATCATTAATATGTTACCACTTGACAAGGCCCCCGGCCCGGATGGGTTTATAAACTCCTACTACAAAAAGTTCCAAAAGGAACTAGCCCCACACCTGGCAGCTTTTTGTCAAGAGGCTATGGAGTCGGGCACTTTTCCTGTAGAAAACTTACAAGCTACAATCACTGCGCTGCCGAAACCGGGCAAAACGCCTGATCGTCCACAAAATTTTCGTCCGATTTCACTATTAAATCAAGATGTTAAAATATATGCTAAGGTGATCGCCTCTCGTATATCTGTAGTTCTCCCTTCCCTAGTGAATTCAGATCAATCAGGCTTTGTGGCTAACCGCCAAGCATCTGATAATACCCGGCGACTGCTTAATATTTTGGCGCATTTAGAGCGCTCTAAAGAACAAGCACTGATACTAGCGCTGGATGCCGAGAAGGCGTTTGACCGCCTACGGTGGTCGTACGCCTTCTCGGTACTAAAGCGGATGGGATTCGCTGGTCAGGTATACTCAGCGATCTCCTCTCTATACTCATGCCCATCCGCTAGGGTGTTAGCCAACGGGTCCTTATCGAACCCATTTTTAATCACAAATGGATCCCGTCAGGGATGCCCACTATCGCCGTTGATTTATGTATTGTCAATGGAACCGCTGGCCCAGGCACTCAGATTTCATGAGGAGATAAAAGGGGTGCGGGTGGGAGGCAAATCACATGTCATCTCGCTTTACGCGGATGATGTTATGTTGTCTTTAACAAACCCGGAGAAGTCCCTTTCAGCGGTCATGGACACTATAAAATCATATGGTACCCTTTCCTATTATCATTTGAACAAAGCGAAAACCCAAGCACTGCCAATTAACATGCCTATCTCCATGATAAACTCTTTGAAAATGGTTCACACATTTGATTGGTGCTCCTCATCAATACAATACCTAGGGATACATCTCACATATCCACATAACTCACTCTATGCTTTAAACTACCTCCCACTCTTGACAATAATAAAACAAGAAGCTGAGAGGATGACACGCTTAGAAACGTCATGGGTGGGTAGAATCGCCTCTTTTAAAATGTTTCTTCTTCCCCGCTTTCTTTACCTTTTTAGAACCTTACCCATCTCTCTCCCCCCCTCTTTTTTCACACAATCACAAAAAATATTGTCCGCCTATATATGGGCGGGGAAGCGTCCACGTCTTTCCCCAAAATTGCTCACTAAAACAAAGAATATGGGCGGATTGGGTTCACCAGACATAAAGAGTTATTACATAGCCACTTTGGTTTCGATGTTGCGGCATTGGTGGTGTGGCGGAGAGAGTACGCCATGGGTGGATATCGAAAATGAGTCAGTAGCTCCTTTTGAGATCGGTGATCTCCTTCACTTGCCTTACTGGAATGTCCCCACCCCGACCTTCCATAACCCGCTAGTTAAGGCATCCTTTCATGCTTGGATGACATACGTTTCCAGCTCTCAGCTTAATGTGCAGGTTACCAAAAGAGATCTCCCTCTTACATTAGTACAAGCATCAATACCAGGCCTAGACCTTAAGGGATGGCAACAGCAGGGCATAACGCATGTTCATCAGTTGTATGACCACGCGGAACTACTGACTTTCCAGCATCTTCAAATGTCTTATGATCTATCAAAAAAGGATTTTTACAAATACTTGCAAGTTCGCCATTTTTTGCAACAGCTACATCCTAGTCGGGCGATAACGGATGGAACAGCCATCCGTCACTTATCTAAACCTCCAAAAGGGATAAAATTATATTATAATCATTTCTCTGCAGCCACAACATTTGCAAAATCCTACCCTCTGCGGCTTTGGGAAAAAGATCTGGGATGCACATTTTCTCCTGGAGAATGGCAGAATGCATTTAAACATACTCATAAAGCGCTCCAATGCTCTTCACATGTAGAGTCGGTTTTTAAAACCGTACTAAGGTGGTATTTCACCCCGGACCGCTTAGCCGGGATGTACCCAGGGGTAACACATCTTTGCTGGAGAGGCTGCGGGGCTAAAGGCACGCTTATTCACATATTATGGGCATGCCCGAGGATACAATCTTACTGGGAAATGTGTAAAGCGCTTCTGAGGAACTTACTGGGGATGAATGTCCCTTGGAGCCCCCACGCGGTTTTATTGTTTATAAATATAAATGAGATACCGAGTGATAGAAGAGATTTATACTGCATAATATGTATACTGGCTAAAATACTCTTAGTGAGCAATTGGAAGACGGATAAAGTTCCAAACAGGGAGGCGTTAGTTAATAAGATAAACCTGACTCATTCCTATGAAAAAATAATAGCCACGGGATCAGGGAGATTTTTAAGCTACACTAGGAGATGGAGTAATTGGACTGCATCTCAATACTGTATCGATTACTAAACTCCACAGAGAAACCTAGGACCCTAACTATATAAGCATGGGTAACATAGTAAGGATGCCTAGAAAGTTCCCGTTTGTCCTGATTGTATACATGCTTAACATGAGACACTCACAACTAATCTCACTTAATAGAAGAAATGGTCAGCACAGAGCGTACAAGTGGCAAGGGTAAAACAACAGGAGACTAGCATAAAAGACAAGACAAATTATTTTTTTAGCATGCTCGTCGCCATGGTTTTGTTACAGTTTGGATGTTAGGGCACTTCTGTAAAAGTGTGATGTAACAAGGAAAAGCTGTGATATCTTTTATTGAAAGTACCCAGATGTTTTACTTATGTGGTTCTATTGTACTCTGGAAAAAACTTTGAATAAAAATTATTTAAAAAAAAAAAAAAAAGAAATTCGAAACAATCAAATGTGAGCAGTGCCAGTGGGTATTGGAATAGATGTGATACCAGACGGGCCACAAAGAGAAAACAGACCATGGAGGGTGATCAACAGCAGGATAAGGCCCTCAAGGTAATCAACCTGTCTTCATATAAACTAACTACTGATCAAGAAAAAGTATTATCGTTAAGTTTAACATTCTGCCCAGCAATGAGCCCAGATTATTTCACCATGGTTAAGGATCTGTTTTTGTTTGCTAGGAAAATCCTGCTGAAATTTTTTTCTATAAATCATCTTTTCCACATGTATTTACAGCAGAGGAGGAACTGGAGGCACTCCGCATGTTAGAAGCCCTACTGTTGGAACAGAAAGATGAGATAGAGGGTTAGTTTCCAACTAACATTTGCAAGAAATCCACTGCTTTCCCCCCCTTAGCCCTCAGTCCCGCGGTAGAAATTTTTGTAAGCTCTATGATGGAGGAGTTGGATAAGATTTCACAGCAAAAACGGCGTGATAATCTGACCCCAGGACAAAGGAGGGCACTAGGAGAATTGAAGAAAATGAAAGGGGTAATCTTTAAGCCTGACGACAAAGGGGGCAATGTGGTCTTATGGCCCACAGAAAAATATGAAGCGGAAGCTTTCCACCAACTGAATGATTCTAACTGTTATGTGAAACTTAGTGGTAACCCCCTACCTTCATTCCAAGTACAATTATTTGAGATCTTGGATCGGGCATTTGAACAAAATATTATTAAAAAAAAAAGTCTATGATGGGTTGAGAATACAGAATCCGGTGGTACCTACATTATACCTCCTCCCCAAGGTCCATAAGAGTCTCCAGGATCCTCCGGGGAGACCAATTGTGTCGGGGAAAGGGGGGCTGTGTGAGCCAGTGTGTCAATTTTTGAATTATTATTTGCAACCATGTGTCCAGGACCTGCCGTCTTATATTCGTGACTCCGGTGAGGTGTTGCAAAGATTGGATGACATTGTCCTTGAAAAGGATATGTTTTTAGTATCTTGTGATGTAGAGTCATTGTACACGTGCATAGATCATGGACATGGAATGATTGCCAGTCGATACTTCTTGCAGATGAGGGGTTTGGACCCCTAACTTTTAGAGTTGCTGTTGACCTTACTGGAGTTTGTACTTCAACATAATTGTTTTACATTTAAGGATCGATTCTTCCTGCAGAAGAGAGGAGTGGCAATGGGCGCGAAATGCGCCCCATCATATGCTAATTTATTCCTTGGTCACTGGGAACAAGAGAACATACTTACTTATGACATACATGAAGATGGACAACTGATTATGTGGATGCGCTTTATTGATGATGTGTTGTTCATCTGGCAATCATCCTTACAATCATTCTTGGAGAAATTGAATAATAATAATCTGAACATTAACTTAACACACACGCTCAGTCAACAACACATTGATTTTCTTGATCTTAGGATCTCATGTAATTATGATGGCAGACTGGACACAACTATTCATAGGAAAACTACCAGTGTAAACTCTGTATTACATGCTAAGTCATCACATCCCCCCCATACCATTTGTGGGATTCCGTATGGACAATTCATTAGAGCTCGAAGAATTTGCAATCAAGAAGCAGAATTTGAGAAACAGGAGTTTGACTTGTAACAAAGATTTTTACAAAGAGGGTATACACCTAAAGTAGTATCTCTCAATAAAGTATATCATTGTGATTCAACACTTATGCTTGTGAGATATTTATTTACCCATTTATAGTGAGCTCTGTAGGCTGTATATTATTATTTTTTGCTCTGCTGTGTTTAGGGCAGATTTGTGCTAATAAATTGGTTCTACAAGTGTGGGTAGGTTGGGGTTTGGATAATGATAGGGGATAAGGGGGGGTCTGGATGATGACAGTGGGAGTCGGGATGCTGACAGACGAGGGCGGGATGATGACTGGGGGGATGATGTATGTCCCACCCTAGGGGTCTCGGCTTATATTCGAGTATATATGGTATATTCCAAGTTATCTATTTCCAGTGACTTCTCAATTGCTGTGACACTACATCTACCTAAATATGTCATCATAACCAGTATCCGTAACAGTATCCGTAATCGGGAAGCCACATCATGCGGACGGTAACTCAAACTCAACTTCTTTGGAGTATATTACTGTGGCATTGTACTTGTTTATCATCACCGCTAGACATTTGGGGGCTGCATTTTGTTTTTAACCCCTTAAGGACCACAGGTTTTTCCACTTTTGTTTTTGCCTCACCTTTTGCACCTACAGACTCATATGAGGGCTTATTTTTTGCGCCATCAATTGTACTTTTTTAATGACATCAATCATTTCACCACAAACTTCACAGCGAACCTAGAAAAAAAAATATTAGAGGGGCAAAATTGGAAATTCGAATTCTACGCAGTGCACTTTTCGGTAAAAATGACACCAAATATTTATTCTGTAGGTCCATATGGTTACATACAATTACAAGGATACCCAATTCATATAGGTTTTTCTCTAAAATTAGTATGTTCTGACTCCTATAACTTTTTTATTTTTCTGTATACGGGGTGGAATGAGGACTAATTTTTTTGCACCGTGATCTGAAGTTTAATCGGTACCAAGATTGTTTTGATCAGACTTTTTGATCACTTTTGATAAATTTTTTTAGGGTATACAAAGTAACCAAAAATACGCAATTTTGGATTTTTTTTTTACGTGTATACCATTGACCGTGCGGTTTAATTAACATAATATTTTTATATTATAAACGCACGCGGTGATACCACATATGTTTTAGTTTATTTTTAATTACATTTTTTTTTTTTATGGGAAAAGGGGGGTGATTCAACCTTTTATTAGGGAAGGGTTTGAAGGACATTAAAGGGGTATTCCAGGAATTTTTTGTTATTTGACTATGCTACATGGGCTGTAAAGTTAGCGTAGTTCATAATATAATGTCTGTACCTGTGTGTGACGGTTTTCTCAATTCTTCTGTGATTTTCACCCCAATATTTATTTTTACCAGCATACAAAATGACTTGTCTCAGATTTTTCCCAGGTTGCAATGCGGCCGAGACCTGACTCACTAGTCAGCTGATGACAGGGAGCCTGTCTGCTTCAATGGGTGGAGGAATCGCTTGGTGGGAGAGAGATCAATCTTCAACTAATGCAACAGCTGTAGGCACCCTGATTGAAAACCACAGGTCTTTTGAATGGATACAGCTCATTTATATTTCAATGGCTGGGGTGGCTGATGTGTGGGAGGGAGGAAAATGGAATTATGGGATTTGTAGGCAAAAGAAGAAAACAAACAGGAAATACCAGTCCACAAAAAGCTAGCCACAGTGTTATGGTAATCTCACAATATAGCCATTTAGCCCCAAGACAAGTGCAGATCCTTCCTAAGCATGTCCATTACTGTCTGCCAGGTAAGTACAAAAAAAAAAATCACCTTATGGTGGATAACCCCTAACTATTTTTTTACATTTTTTTTTTTGCAATGTTATAGCCCCCATAGGGGACTATAACACGCAATACCTTGATTGCAGACACTGATCAATGCTATGCTATAGCACAGCATTGATCAGCGTTATCGGTGCTCTGTTGCTCCAGCCTGGATCTCAGGCAAGGAGCAGCAGAGCAACAATCGGGCAGCGGGATGCAAGGTAAGAAGCCTCCCGCTGTCCTATCAGCTGTTCAGGGCACTGCAATTTCCCTGCAGCGGTCCAGAACAGCCCACTGAGCTAACCAGCAACAGTTTTCTTCCATTTTAGACACCACAATCAACTTTGATCGCTGCATCTAAAGGGTAAATACCAGACATCAGCCCGATCGGCCATGTCCAGTATTATCAGTAGTATCACATATTGGCAGCCGGCGAAGGACGTAATTATATGTCATTAAGGGGTTAAAACACTGATGGCTACTAAGAGTAGGTGTTATTTGCAGGGTCTAAAAGAGTACCTATCATCAACTACACTTTCCCTAATCCCCCTCCCCATCTGTACCATCTGTATCAATACCTTTTTTTATTCCATCTTCGGTAGCTCAATATGGTGCTGTGTACGAGCGGAGGAAGCGGGCGGGGCCCAGCAGGTGCAAAGTCATCTGATGCCTGGCCGGGGCTTGCTTCCACCCTTCTTTCTGTATGCAGCTTCAGTGTCTCCTCCTCTCTTTTTGGCATTACACGTGCCATACAGAGAGGAGGAATGTCTGAGGACAGAGCTGCCATGCCCTGCAGAGATACGCGCACAGCGCTCACTCCCGCCTGTCTGTTTGACAGGTGGGGAGCTGTACTGAGTCTGCAATATCGGACTCAACAGCCTGGCCGGTATGAGTCCGACATCATTGAAACAGGGACTCCTAGGGAGACCCCTAGTGGCCAGAGTTTCAAAATGAAATTAGACATGAAAGGAATCTTTTTTTTTTTTTTTTTTTATAAAATCCAATTGCATATGAAATCTATATAGATTAAGGTATACAATATTAAAAACTATTTTTGATGAGGGGTACTCTTTAAATGGCCATTGTCAGATCCAATAACTTTTTATATGCTGTTACTGATGACAATTACACACATTTTGTAATATGGTTGTTTAAAATTTTCTGAATAGTTAATAAAGAAAGCGGCAACTGAAAATCCCACCACTAGGGGTCCCCATACCTACTGGGACACTAACCAGTCCTATAGCAGCATCAGCCTTGTTTATGAGTCATGGACAAAAGATGACTCATGGACAAGGCTGCATGAGCAGACAAACCAATCATCGCCCACTACTACAAGGGAGGACACGCCTCCTCCTGAGAGGATTTCTATTCCTGTGAGCTAATGAAAAGAGGTATTTTTATACTACATATAGGTGTTTGGGGCATAATGAGATGTACGTGGCCAAGATTAGGTACTGAGTAACATTTTTTATAGGGTCTGACAGGTACACTTTAACTGGTTAATGACCATGGACGTGTATACTCGTAGTTTAAAAAACACCCCCTTTCCAAAATTCCATATATAAAATATAAACATAATAAAAATAAACATATGTGGTATAGCCACATGCGTAAATGTCCGAACTATAAAAATATATTGTATATTAAACTGCAAGGTCAATGGCGTACGCGCAAAAAATTTAAAAACTCCAAAATAGGGTATTTTGGTCACTTGTTATATCATTAAAAAAAAAAGTGATCAAAAGTGCGATCAAAACAAAAATGGTACTGATTAAAACTTCAGATCACGGCGCAAAAAATAAATAAAAAAGTTACAGGGGTTAGAAGAGGACAATTTTAAATTTTCGTGCATGTAGTTATGATTTTTTCAAAAAGTATGACAAAATCTAACCTATATAAGTAGGGTATCATTTTAATCATATGGACCTACAGAACAAAGATAAGGTGTCATTTTTACTAAAAAAGGTACTGCGTAGAAACGGAAGCCCCTAAAAGTTAAGAAATTAAATTTTTTTCTTCAATTTTGTCACACAATGATTTTTTTCCCCTTCTCGACTTAGATTTTTGGGTAAAAAATAAGCCATCATATAAATTTTTAGGTGCAAAATTGAAAGGGTTATGATTTTTAAAATGTTAGGAGGAAAAAACAAAAGTGCAAAAACAGAAGAACGCTTGGTCCTTAAGGGGTTAACAATATAACAGGCTGAATTATTTATATTTGTTCATCCAGCACAAATGACAGTGTATAATTTATGTAGGCGATGGCTCACTATCCATGCAAGTGCTCCAAATAGCAATAAATTCACGGCTCACTATCACTTATGTGAAATTGGAAAAATAAGAATTTCTTGTGTAGGTTACCTGAGAATAGTTCCATCTGCAGCAAGTTTAAGAAAGTTTCCTTCTTCTAAATCCAGCACCAAGCCTTTGTTGCTAAAAACAATCAGCACAAAAACAAGTTATAAAACTAAGAACAAAGTATACCTTCAGTTCTTGTAGCCTCCCCAGTGTTAAACCACTGTGAAATCTCATTAAAAAACAAAAATCATTGAAAGTGAAGCATCTAGCTGTGTTTCCATTGACAGTAATTTTTAAAAGAAGCTTTACCTGTATTTGCTGCAAAGCTGTATGAATTCACAATACTTGCAGCAGCCACTACATGTGAACCCAGCATTAGCCTAGTTTCACACAAGGGAAATTTGGATGCCCTTTTGCACTTGTTATGGCTGCAGGGATTGGTCCAACCATAGGCCTAATGACCTTAACTGACAGCTTCATAGTTATCTATGTCAGTTTTGGTCAGGACGTATATATAATATGGACACAAATGTGTGTCGGTATTAGGCTCGTGTTAGACTGGCCTTAAAAGTAGTTATCCAGCGCAAGACTAGGGCAGTTAACTTTATTTTTAAAAAGTGACTTTTACTTACCTCCTGTGCTCCAGCATTGGCTCCACGGGCCTGCTCCCCGACTGTGCCCCTTTTCTGCTCAGAAATTTTTAAGCCTAGGCCCGGAGTGTCCCACAGCCCCTCATTCAATCATTGGCTGCTGCAATGTCCCACTTTTTTTTTTTTTTTTTTTTTTTTAATGCTGTGAACTGTATAAGTCTTCAAAAAAAAAAAAACTCTCCTGCTGTATAACCCTCTTAAACCTGACAGGAGAGACAGGCTACTTGATAGCCTTCCTTATACATAAGCTGATAGAGGGAAATCTGTCAAGTATGTTGTGGGTAATCCAGACTCTTAATGCCGCTTCTTGGAGTCCTGTCAAGATTACAATTGCTTTTTATTCTGAGACTACCTTGAAAGCAAACCTATCACTTGCAAATTCCCTATTAAATCGTATGTACTGTCACCAATGATACCTTTGAAAGGTGTGTCTGTGTTTATTCCGTTAGAATCTGCAATATTATGGGCTGCCCAAGAGTCAAATAGACAAGGCCTAGTGTCTGCTGTGGCCCTATGGACACAAAGCCTCTGTGCAGGCATCCCCTCTGTTTTACTCCTTGATTGCCAGACAGGGTTAGGCGCTGCAAGCATAGCATAAGCATTGCAGGTGCAATATGTGTCAGTCGAGGAGTGAGACAGAGAGGATTTTGTGCACAGAGGCTGTGGCCATAGGAACAGCACACCCTAGGTCACACTTCTGACTTAAATGACCTATAAAACTGCAGACAACAATGGACAAATCCTTTGGAGATGTCATCTTTATGATTTTACTGCATTTTATGGAACTTATTTGCAGTTTAATTGCAAATTAGCAGGTGACAGATTTGCTTATTCAAGCTTTTAATACTGATGTCCTGACTGTCGGGATCCAAACCCAGGCACTGCAAACAATCAGCTGTTAGAACCTCACTTGGAAGTCCTGAGAAAAGGACATAGATTTTTTAAATACTCAAATCACAATATATTTCAAACTGGATATATTTACCAGAAATCCCACTCTTCAGATGTCACTGTTAGCAAGTCTTCCTTATAACCTTTTTCAGCCACCAGGTACTGAGCAAAACTGTCATATATTAGCTGTTAAAGACATGAGACACATTTTAAAGACAGTGAGAAAAAATCTAAACATGCAATGTTGCAGCTCACAGGTTCCCATTCTCGAGAACATGGTTCCCCTGCATTCAGATTGTTATCCTCTATTCTGTGGATACAGGACAACTTTGTATGGAAAAAAAAAGCCTTAAAGGGGGGAGGGGGATATTTTTTATGTAAAGGTGCTTAGGGTGAAAGGACAAAGAACACATACTCAGCTGTCACCGATCCCCTGCCAATGTGGTCCCCATTGCTTGGAGTTGTCTGTTCTCCATTCTGACACATATAAAAGTCATACTGGCTGAGGAGGGTCACTGCTGTGCAGGGCTGGTGCAAGAATTTTTGCCCCCCCAGACAAAAGCTAATTTTGCCGCCCCCTTGTTTACGCCCATTGGTCCGCCCTTTGACACGCCCACCTTACTACTGGGGTGACACACTGTAAAAAACCTCCTCCTCATGCTGCTGGCTGAGCGAGTGGTTCGGATGCTGGTTGTCAAACTTTCTTGCGGCAGGCAGAGCGGAGCCCCCCGAGCCGGCCCTGCTGCTGTGGCCAATGATTGGCTAAGTAGGTATCACAACCACAATCAAGCGGGCTCAGCAGATATCTAAACTCAAGGGGTGCTGCTAAGTATATCCATATACAACATTAAACCACACAAGAAAAGTTGATATACCAAAAAAGCGCACATCCACTATAGAAGTAAAATTCAAGACATAAATTTTTAATGTTAAATTTAACATACATGATTAAAGCAAACAAGAACATTAAAACCCTTAAAAGGCACAAAAGCCACTACACAACAGGGGGGACCCCCTAAAAAAAAGGGTGAAACCACTCCCAGGACACCTGCACAATGAAATAATAGTCAATGCAGTCACATAGCCCTAAACACAGTCCCAGAATAAAGTGCACCATCATATGTATACTCTCTCCCAGTTCACATATACTACTTGTACTATAAACCTATAATAACACCAAAGGTAAGGCATACAACCTGGTTAGAACTGAGAGAGGAGGGCTAGAGACAGCAGATGGAGAATGGACATGCGGGTGCCCCCCTAGAGCCCCACACATTCCATTGTTCGTTGATAACTTCCTCACAACATCCCTGAGGTAGTTGTCGACGGACAACGGAAGCTTGTTTTTTTTGCGTGACTAATTTTACTTTGTAATGACACCTTTAATAATACTATAAAACATATCGCACAACCAAAAAATTTTGTGGGGAAATTTGAAAAGACTTTTGTAGGATTTAGCTTTTACAGTGCAATTTAGTGTCAAACTGACATGTTTTCTTTATTCTGTGGGTAAAAACGATTAAAATGACACCCATATTTACATGCTTCAATGGGGTTTAATGGGGTCCAGCACCCCTGCAGATAGTAGATAAGGGTATGATTGCTAAGGATGGCGACCACTGAGAAGCCCTATGATCTCAAGAATGGGGCCCAGTCTCGCCCTGTGAATGGAGTGGTGTGTCAGCACACACTCCATGCATTCTCTATGGGAGAGCCGGAGATACATGAGCTCTGAAATCGGGTATCTCCTGCACTCCCATAGTGCACAAAATACATAAATATGAGACAGACAAATAGGGGATAGATATATAGACAAACATTCTCCTGTCACAGCTGAATGGAAGCAGACAACTTATCTTTCCTGTACTGAGCACAGGAGGGGAGGTGCAGCACCTAAAACATTCCCCCAGGGAACTGGTAGCAGTCATCTCTGCCCCCAGCAGGACAATGTGGGAAGAAGCCATTCCTGCTTCCTGTCACGAGACTACACGGGGAGCAGCAGGAGCCATCACAACTGTTTTCTAAGAGCTGCTGACAGCTCCTTGTTTACTGTCTATGCCATCAATAGTTTAACAGCATTTTTCCAGGGGGACTGGCCATGACAGGCAGGTGGGTTTCCATTGCACTGAATATTTCTGAAGCCACTGTCCAGTTTCATCCACTCACCTTGCTGGATTCCTGCAGATGATACCGGCACAGAGTGTGGTCCAGGTCGAAGCCTATGACATCGCAGTCAGACAGCGAGAAGTGGTCGCTCATTTTTTTGGGTGGGAAGAAAGGGTGTGGAGTGAGGTGTGAACAGCGCGGTGTGTAGCACCCTGATCCAGGGCTGACCTGCACTTGATAAGTTCCGTCTCCACTGTTTCCCACTACTTTTTAGGACAGCAAAGGGTTAACCATTAAACACAAATAAAACAACCTTTATTCGATGTCTTAAACAATAACACAAATCTCACTCCACTAAGTGCATATGACAAAGTGATGTACAAAGTACCCTAGGGAGGGGTATATTGCAAGTATATGTAATGCCATGCTTCGATCCACACAGAGGCAAAAATGAACTGTCTTACATTATCCTTGCACCTACTCCATATTAAACAAGTGTGCTACAAAAATATGTGTGCTTGTTGGAGAAGCCAGGTCCAACCTTTAGATTCTATGATCGGATATCCCTACTGCCAGCTCTACCCATCCTCAGGGAACTGACAGAGCACCCACCATAATAAAGGTGACCCCTGCACCATACTCATCCTCGCAGATGTCAAGTACCAGCGCTGCTTGCTCAGGGGACCATTGCAACTCACACTCTAAAAAGGGCAACCCCAGCCCTGCAGTAACCTACATTCTACCTGTGCTCATACATGCCCCCAATGGTTTTCTAGCACCCTGGAATAGTCAGGGGAGTTGATACATATAATATTCAAAATAATGAAAAGGGGAAATTATGAATAAACTGGGCAACCTATATCAAATAACATACAAAGAGCAAATGCATGGAGTAATATACAGTTGTCCTAGCACTAATGGCACAATGGTAGCCCTCACTAAGTCAATGTGTGGCTACAAAACTAATCCCAAACCATTTACAGGAATTAAAGAAACTTACTAAAAGAGCCTCAGACAACATGCTATGTGAAGCCCCACCCCACTTCCTGTAAATGGAATGCATGGACATAATACTTCCTGTCAATGGAACGCATAGTCTTTCTACTTCCTGTAAATGAAACACATGGCCATATTACTTCCCGTATAATACTTCCTATTCATGAAACACACAGCCATACTGCTTCCTGTAAATTGAACACACAGCCGTACGGCTTCCTGTAAATGGAACGCACAGCCATACTGCTTCCTGTAAATGGAACACACAGCCATACTTCTTCCTGTAAATGGAACACACAGCCATACTGTTTCCTGTAAATGGAACACATGGCCATACTGCTTCCTGTTAAGCCCAGTGCTTCAGAAAGTGAGTTCGTCATATGAAAGCTTTGTCTGTTTGTTGCTAGGTAACCAGCTATGCCAAACACACCGTCACCTGGCAATTCCTAGCGGAGAGCTGGGTCAGGCTAAAAAGCCCATCTAAAGTTAGTCTCAACAGGGAGATGAGGTGTTAAAAAATAAAGAGTGCAATGTCAAATGGGAAGGGAGGGGACAAGGGGAGGTTAGGTATCCATGTCCCCAATTTATGCTCAAACATAGAAACATAGAAGGGTGTGTGTATATATATATATGTGTGTGTGTGTATATATATATATATATATATATATATATATATATATATATATATATATACATAATTACAACATAGGAAATACAGGACAGACCAAGAGCGAGGTAACATGACATAAACATGTTACAGGAGACATGAAATACATCTGCTCATATAAACCCTAGAGGTAACTGTATGCAAGCGGAAGATCCATTCTGTTTCTTTCTGGAATATTATCCTATCTCGTATTAGTATTTTATTCAGCTCCATCCCTGCAAACTTGAGACAAGCTGGATCACCGTTTTATTCACAATTTACATCCTTTGCCTATGGTTTGTCAGCATTATTAGCAACGTGACATGTGTTCCCTAATTCTGCATCTAAATTCCTAAATATTGTACCCAATATATTCCTTACCACATGTGCAAGATGTCTTATATACCATAGCCTTGGACATACAATGAATGTATTGCCTTATCTGTATTCTACTGTGGAAAATCTTACAGATATCCGTGTATTTACAGGTAATACAACCCCTGCACTTGTAGCGACTTGTAATGGGTTTGTTCAGCCATGTACTCTTAGTTTGTGGGGCCATAAAGTAGCTCCTAACCGATCCATCCTGTGAACCGTGTCCATGTTTGAACATAAACTGTGGTGTCATCATCATTGTTTCCCAAATATCAAGGTTCATTTTTAGTATCCAAGCTCAAACTCCCACCAGGAAACTAAACTCGCTGTGAACGCCCGCCGTGTGAATGTACCCTAAAAACACTACACTACACTACACTCATATGAAATAAACTACATATTCACACCCTAACAAACCCCTCCTCAGCCCCCTCATAAAATGACAAATGCCTTGTTTGCCCCTGTTTCCTAAACAGAGCCTTCAGCTGTTGCAAAACAACTGGAGAGCCACTGACTGTCCAGGCATGCTGGGAGTTTTGCAACAGCTGGAGGCACCCTGTTTGGGAAACACTGCCGTAGGGTATTTTTGGTGCAGGAGGCAAGCTCCATACTTGCATCCTGGTCCGCCCCATGCAAATCCCTAATTCAGGCCTTAAATGCTCATGGCGGTCTCTATTTCTGATGCCCTGTCGTATTTCAAGGCAGTTTAGTGCCACATATGGGGTATGTCCGTACGCTGGAGAAATTGCGTTACAAATTTTGGGGGGCTTTTTCTCCTTTTACCCGTTATGAAAAGGAAAAGTTAGGGGCTACACCAGCATGTTATTGTAAAAAAAAAATAAAAATTACACTAACATGCTGGTGTTGCCCCATTTCACAAGATGTAAAAGGAGAAAAAGACCACAAAACTCTGCTAAGTTAGTGATTTGCACAGGGGTGGCTATTAGTGACAGCAAAAAGGAAAACACCCACATGTGACCCCATTTTGGAAACTACACCCCTAAAGGAATGTAACAAGGGGTATAGTGAGCTTTAACCTGTGTTTGACGAATTTTCGTTAAAGTTGGACGTGAGAATGAAAAATTTAATTTTTTTCACTGAAATGCTGGCATTACCCCAAATTTTTCATTTTCACATGGGGTAATAGATGAAAAAGTCCCCCAAAATTTGTACCACCATTTCTTCTGAGTATGGAAATAACCCATATGTGGATGTAAAGTGCTCTGCAGGCGCACTACAGGGCTCAGAAGAGAAGGAGCACCGTTGGGCTTTTGGAGATAGAATTATGCTGGAATTGAAGGCCAGGTGCATTTACAAAGCCCTCATGCTGCCCTACATGTGACCCCATTTTGGAAACTAAACCCCTCACGGAATGTAACAAGGGGTGCAGTGAGCATTTACACCCCACAGGTGTCCAACAGGGGTGTAAATGCTTACTGCATCCATTATTACATTCCGTGAGGGGTGTAGTTTCTGAAATGGGGTCACATGTGGGGGCACCATTGGGGCTTTGTAAACGCACATGGCCCCCGACTTCCATTCCAACCAAATTTGGGGTAAAGCCACCATTTTAGTGTTAAAAATCAAATTTTTCATTTTTACGGCCCACTGTTCAAAAAACCTGTGAGGTGTAAGTACTTACTATAGCCCTTGTTATGTTCCTTGAGGGGTGTACTTTCCAAAATGGTGTCACATGTGGAAGGTTTCTGCTGTTCTTGCACAATGGGGGCTTTGTAACCCCACATGGCCCCTACTTCAATTCGAGCCAAATTCTCACTCAAAAAGCCCAATGGGGCTCCTTCTGTTATGAGACCTGTAGTGCGTCCGCAGAGCACTTTACGACCACATATGGGGTATTTCCTAATTTTTTCCTATTACCCCATGGGAAAATTAAAAATTTGGGGTAACACCAGTATTATAGTGTTAAAAATAAAAATTTTCATTTTCACGTCCAACTTTAACGAAACAAGCATGTTTCAGCGTTCCTGTTTTTATGGACTGCCGTTTGAGTGCTTTTACTGAAGTTCTTTTACCGCTGGCTATTGCTGTTTTCTACATAGACATATAGTATATTTGAATCAATATATAATTTATATGGAATGTCCATTTTCCTTACAAGCAGAGAGTTTCAAAGTTAGAAAAATGCAAAATTTTCTAATTTTTCATGAAATTTGGGAATTTTTCACTAAGAAATTATGCAAATATCGACAAATATTTACCACTAACATAAAGTACAATATGTCATGAAGAAACTATCTCAGAATCAAATGTATACTGTAAGTAAAACCATCCCAGAGCTATTAATGCACAAAGTGACAGAGGTCAGATTTGCAAAAAATACTCCCGTCCTTAGGGTCAAAATGGGCTCCGTCCCCAAGGGGTTAAGTAGTGGTAGCAGCCCATTTTAGGAAGAAGTAGTAGCAGCAGTAACCTTATTTAGGTAGCAATGACAGACCCTTTTAGGTAGCAGCAGCAGCAGCCCCCTCCAGGCATCAGCAGCAGCCCCTCTAAGTAGCAGCTGCACCCTCTAGGCAGCAGCCATCCCCTTTAGGTAGTAGAAGCAGCAGACAATGGTTAAAAAAAAAAAGACAAAGATACTCACCTGGCTCCCGTTGTCAGTGGCGTGTCCTCTCTTCTTTCTTCTCCTCCGCTCTGTGCTTTGGCGCATGATGACATCACTCATGCTCCAGAGCACAGCGGAAGGACGCTGTTCCTCTTGTGATTGCCCACGTAATGGGGTGGCCACAAGAGTGATTGACAGAGCGAGGAGCTAATGGCTCTTTGCTCTGTCAATACAGCAGAGCAACTCGATGGAGAGGGAGCAGGCTGTAAAACAGAAAACTGTGTCCCTGTGCGGAGGGTCACATTCCGCTACAGGGACACAGTATTCTACAGGATTCCCGTGGGCTCTGCAGAGTGGCGATGCAATGTTGTATGCATCACCACTCACATAGGGGGCGAGTTAAGTGGCTGTGAGGCCCCCTCCAGTGAGTACCCCTTTAACCCCTTAAGGACACAGCCCATTTTGGCCTTAACCCCATAAAGGGGTTCTCCGGTGCTTACACATCTTATCCCCTATCCAAAGGATAGGGGATAAGATGCCTGATCGCGGGAGTCCTGCCGCTGGGGACTCCCGTGGTCATGCATGCGGCACCCCGTTTGTAATCTGTCCCCGGAGCGTGTTCGCTCCGGGTCTTATTACGGGCAACCACCGGGCCGGCGGCGTGACGTCACGCTCCGCCCCTCAATACAAGCCTACGGGAGGGGGCATGATAGCTATCACGCCCCCTCCCGTAGGCTTGCATTGAGGGGCACGGAATGTTATAAGAGTACAGTGAGCATTTACGCCCCTAAGGTGTCTGGCAGATTTTTGGAGCAGTGGTCCGTGAAAATGAAAAAAAACCTGTCAAACGCCAGTGGCGTGTAAATGCTCACTGCACCCCTTATTAAATTCTGTGAGGGGTGTAATTTCCAAAATGGGGTCACATGTGGGGGGGTCCACTATTTTGGATCCGTATTGTAAACGCACAAGGCCCCCAACTTCTATTACAACCATATTCTCTCTCCAAAAGATCAATGGCGCTTCTTCCCCTCTGAGCATTGTAGTGCACCAGCAGAGCACTTGATGTCCACACATGGTGTATTTCCATATTCATAAGAAATGGGGTTACAAATTTTAGGGGGCATTTTCTCCTTTTACCCCTTGTAAAAATGTAAGATTTGGGGAAAATCCAGCCTTTTAGTGAAACTTTAACAAAAAGTCGTCAAACACCTGTGGGGTGTTAAGGATCGCTGTACCCCTTGTTACGTTCCTTGAGGGGTGTAGTTTCCGAAATAGTATGCCATGTGTTTTATTTATTTATCTTTTTATATGTTTGCTGTTCTGGCACCATAGGGGCTTCCTAAATGTGACATGCCCCCCAAAAAAACATTTCAGCAAAATTTGCTTTCCAAAAGCCAAATGTGACTCCTCTTCTGAGCATTGTAGTACGCCTGTAGTGCACTTGAGGTCCACACATGGGGTATTTCCATACTCAGAAGAGATGGGGTTATACATTTTGGGGGGGACATTTTCTCCTATTACCCCTTGTAAAAATTTAACATTTGGGGAAGAACCAGCATTTTAGTGAAAAAAAAATTTAATTTACACATCCAAATTTAGCGAAAAGTCGTCAAACACTTGTAGTGTGTTAAGGCTCACTGGACCCCTTGTTACGTTCCTTGAGGGGTGTAGTTTCCAAAATAGTATGCCATGTGTTTTTTTTTTTTCTTTTTTGCTGTTCTGGTACCATAGGGGCTTCCTAAATGTGACATGCTTTTAAAAAATCAAAAACTATTTAACCAAATTAGTGTGTTTAAAATCCCTCTATTTAACAAACCTATAACTTTTTAATTTTTTCGTATAAGCGTCCGCCTTATGAGGACTCATTTTTTACGCCATGATCTGTAGTTTGTATTGATACCACATTTGCTATATGAAACTTTAAATACATTTTTGTAAAAATTTTGGGTGGGAATATTGTGACAAAAAAGCAGCAATTTTGGACTTTTTTTTTAACGTTTACGCCGTTCACCATACGGGATCAATAACATTATATTTTGATAGTCCGGACATTTACGCACACGGAGATACCAAATATGTTTAATTTCTTTTTACACTTTCTGGGGGCAAAATGGGAAAAAGGGACAATTTATATTTTTATTAAGAGATGGGATTTTTCCACATTTTGTAACTTTTTTTTTTTTAACACTTTAACCCCTTAACCCCTTAAATGTACGTCCTGGTGAGGTGGTACTTAACGCACCAGGACGTACATTTACATGCCCGTGTCATGCGCGGCTGATCCCGGCTGCTGATCGCAGCCAGGGACCCGCCGGCAATGGCGTCCGCCATTAACCCCTCAGGTGCCGGGATCAATACAGATCCCGGCATCTGCGGCAGTGCGCGATTTGAATGAATGATCGGATCGCCCGCAGCGCTGCTGCGGGGACCCGATCATTCGTAACGCCGCACGGAGGTCCCCTCTCCTTCCTCCGTCCGGCTCCCGGCGTCTCCTGCTCTGGTCTGTGATCGAGCAGACCAGAGCAGAAGATCACCGAAAACACTGATCTGTTCTATGTCCTATACATAGAACAGATCCGTTTTAGCAATCATGTTATTGCTATGAATAGTCCCCTATGGGGACTATTCAAGTGTAAAAAAAATGTAAAAAAATGTAAAAGTTAAAGTAAAAAAAAAGTTACAAATCCCCTCCCCCAATAAAAAGTAAAACGTCCGTTTTTTCCTATTTTACCCCCAAAAAGCGTAATTTTTTTTATAGACATATTTGTTATCGTCGCAACAATAATATAAAAGTATGTAATAATGGGTATCATTTTAATCGTATTGACCCTCAGAATAAAGAACACACGTCATTTTTACCATAAATTGTACGGCGTGAAAACGAAACCATCCAAAATTAGCAAAATTGCGTTTTTCGTTTTAATTTCCCCACAAAAATAGTGTTTTTTGGTTGCGCCATACATTTTATGATATAATGAGTGATGTCATTACAAAGGACAACTGGTCGCGCAAAAAACAAGCCCTCATACTAGTCTGTGGATGAAAATATAAAAGAGTTATGATTTTTAGAGGAGGAAAAAATGAAAACGTAAAAATTAAATTGTCTGAGTCCTTAAGGCCAAAATGGGCTGAGTCCTTAAGGGGTTAAGGACCAGGCCATTTTACACCTTAGGACCAGAGCGTTTTTTGCACATCTGACCACTGTCACTTTAAACATTAATAACGCTGGAATGCTTTTAGTTATCATTCTGATTCCGAGATTGTTTTTTCGTGACATATTCTGCTTTAACATAGTGGTAAAATTTTGTGGGAACTTGCATCCTTTCATGGTGAAAAATCCCCAAATTTGATGAAAAAAATGAAAATTTTGAATTTTTCTAACTTTGAAGCTCTCTGCTTGTAAAGAAAATGGATATTGAAAATAACTTTTTTTTGGATCACATATACAATATGTCTACTTTATGTTTGCATCATAAAATTGATGAGCTTTTGCTTTTGGAAGACACCAAAGTGCTTCAAAGTTCAGCAGCAATTTTCTAATTTTTCACAAAATTTTAAAACTCACTATTTTTCAGTGACCA
Source organism: Hyla sarda (assembly GCF_029499605.1). Lineage (NCBI taxonomy): Eukaryota > Metazoa > Chordata > Amphibia > Anura > Hylidae > Hyla > Hyla sarda. Next base: position 245,164,601 of record NC_079191.1, on the reverse strand, counting down.
GTTCAGTTTTGAAGTGGATTTGAAGGGTCTTCATATTAGAGATACCCCATAAAAGACCCCATTATAAAAACTACACCCCCCAAAGTATTCAAAATGACATTCAGTAAGTGTTTTAACCCTTTAGGTGTTTCACAGGAATAGCAGCAAAGTGAAGGAGAAAATTCACAATCTTCATTTTTTACACTCGCATGTTCTTGTAGACCCAATTTTTGAATTTTTGCAAGGGGTAAAAGGAGAAAATATTTACTTGTATTTGTAGTCCAATTTCTCTTGAGTAAGCACATACCTCATATGTCTATGTAAAGTGTTCGGCGGGCGCAGTAGAGGGCTCAGAAGGGAAGGAGCGACAAGGGGATTTTGGAGAGAACATTTTTCTGAAATGGTTTTGGGGGGGCATGTCACCTTTAGGAAGCCCCTAGGGTGCCAAAACAGCAAAAAAAAAAACACATGGCATACCATTTTGGAAACTAGACCCCTCGGGGAACATAACAAGGAATTAAGTGAGCCTTAATACCCCACAGGTGTTTCATGACTTTTGCAAATGTAAAAAAAAAAAATAATAATTTTTACCTAAAATGCTTGTTTTCCCAAAAATTTTAAATTTTTACAAAGGGTTAAAGCAGAAAATACCCCACAAAATTTGAAGCCCAATTTCTCCCGATTCAGAAAACACCCCATGTGGGGGTGAAAAGACACTACAGGTCTCGGAAGAGGAGTAGTCACATTTGGCTTTTTGGAAGCAAATTTTGCTCTGGGGGCATGCCGCATTTAGGAAGCCCCTATGGTGCCAGGACAGCAAAAAAAAAAAAAAACACATGGCATTATATTTTGGAAACAAGACCCCTTGGGGAATGTAACAAGGGGTAAAGTGAACCTTAATACCCCACAGGGGTTTCACGACTTTTGCATATGTAAAAAAAATATATAATTTTACCGAAAATGGTTGGTTTCCCAAAAATTTTACATTTTTACAAAGGGTTAAAGCAGAAAATACCCCCCAAAGTTTGAAGCCCAATTTCTCCCGATTCAGAAAACACTCCATATGGGGTCGAAAAATGCTCTGCTGGCGCACTACAGGTGCCAGGACAGCAAAACAAAAAACCACATGGCATTATATTTTGGAAACTAGACCCCTTGGGGAACGTAACAAGGGGTAAAGTGAGCCTTAATACCCCACAGGGGTTTCACGACTTTTGCATATGTAAAAAGATATATATATTTTTTCACTAAAATGTGGGTTTCCCCACAAATTTCACATTTTTGCAAGGGTTAATAGTAGAAAAAAAAAAAATTTGTAACCCCATCTCTTCTGAGTATGTAGGTACCCCATAAGTGGACATCAAGTGCACTGCAGGAGCGCCACAATGCTCAGAAGAGAAGGAGTCACATTTGCAAACTTTGCTGAAATGGGGGGAACATGTCGCATTTAGGAAGCCCCTATGGTGCCAGGACAGAAAAATACCCCCCACATGGCATACCATTTTGGAAACTAGACCCCTTGAGGAATATAACAAGGGGTAAAATAAGCCTAAATACCCCACAGGGGTTTCAAAACTTTTGCATATGTAAAAAAAATATATATTTTTTTCACTAAAATGTGTGTTTCCCCCCAAATTTTACATTTTTACAAGGGTTAATAGCAGAAAAGACACCCCATAATTTGTAAATACATTTCTTTGGAGTAAGGACATACCTTATTTTTTGATGATTTAGGCTTGGCGGGTGCACAGCAGGTCTTGCTTGAGTGGGAGCGCAGTCAGGGACCTTGAGCTTGATGTGGAGCCAGGATGTGGGACCCCCCCTCAAGGAGCATTAATGGGGGGAGCACTGAGCCCTAAAATAGGGGAACACTATGGGAGACAACGGGCCGTAACTGGGGTAGACAGGTGGGGTACAGAGGCCCGTAATATGGGGTACAGTGGGCCAGAAAATTATAAAACATAATAAAACAGGATATGTTCCCAGAATGATGACCCAGAGCATAGCCAAAACTAAAAAAAATATGCCCGCCCCAAACCCTATGCTTTGAATCATCATTCTGGGAATATGATGTGTGTGGCCGTCCCTAACCTGTTTCCTCAAATGCGCACCCACTCAGGTGGAGAGAGAGCGCTGCGCATTTGAGGCAACATAAAAAAGTCCCGGATGATAGTGACTCAGTGACCTTTGACCCATTTTTGACAAAACACCCCAAGATGTCTTATCGGTTTTTGTTTTGTTTTTTAAAGGTTTTTTTGGGCAATTTAGTGATTTATGGGGGTTATATTTTGGAATGTACTCTGGACTTGGTACATTGGTTAAATTATGGAAAATAAAAAAAAAAGGGAAAATTTAGGGCTCCATGGAAGTGTGATACTCCCTGAAGCAGTCTATGCAGAGGCCCGGATTATCTGGGCAAGTGTCACATTGATACCTGGTGTCCCTCCGCATCCCTTTCCTGTAACACACTCTGCATTTTTTCTGGGTTCGTCCCTTCTTTCCACTGTGGGGGATCACACCTGCAAAGTGCTGGCCTGGGACGATCCTGGCGCCTACAACTCCAGACCCTTGGGAAGTCCGGCCTGATCTTTCCCGGTCAGCAAAGATCAGGAACCTTAGGACTTCTTCTTGGTACGGGAGGAATGTCCCTGTGTTGCCAGCGTACTGGGATAGTACAAAAGCGTTGTACATGGCAACCTGTACCAAGTAGACCGCAACTTTTTTGTACCATGCCCGTGTTTTCCGCATGGTGTTGTATGGCTTGAGGACTTGATCTGAGAGATCAACTCCCCCCATATACCGATTGTAGTCCAGAATACAATCGGGCTTGAGGACCGGTCCCACGGTACCTCGCACAGGGACAGGGGTGCTGCCATTCCCATGAATAGTGGTGAGTATAAGGACATCCCTCTTATCCTTATACTTCACCAACAACAGGTTATCATGGGTCATGGCACGGGACTCACCCTTGGGGATAGGCGTCTGGACCTCTCTGGTTCTTCCGCACGGTCCCACAAGCGGACGTGGATCTGGCGGAAAGGGATTTGAACAGAGGGATGCTTTTATAAAAGTTATCCTCGTACACGTGGAAACCCTTATCCAGCAATGGGTGCACAAGGTCCCAAATGAGTTTCCCGCTAACACCCAGAGTGGGGGGACATTCTGGGGGTTCAATACAGGAATCTCGTCCCTCATATACTCTAAACTTGTAAGTGTACCCGGAGGTACTCTCACAAAGTTTGTAGAGTTTCACGCCATATCGCGCCCGCTTCGAGGGAATATACTGGCGGAAGATGAGTCTCCCCTTAAAACTGATGAGAGACTCATCTACCGAGAGGTCCCTGAGGGGTACGTATGCGGGGGGGGGGGGGGGGGGGGGGCAGGGAAGTATGTACTGTGTGGTGCTTGGTGTAAATAGTGTATTACAGTAATAGGAAAAAAAAAAAAAAAGCTGCGGCCAAGCCAACAAAAAAGAAAGGGGTGGCAAACGCAGCTCCCTTAACCCCTAATAGGACCCGGGGTAAGGGATCAGGGACCTATTAGGGGGTCAGGGGGGGATTTTTTTTATGAAAAAAAAAAAAGCTGCGGCCAAAAAAAAAGGGGGGATGGCGCATGCAGCTCCCTGAACCCCTAATAGGACCCGGGGTCAGGGATCAGACCCTAATAGGACCCTGGGGACCTATTAGGGGGTCAGAGGGGGGGAGGTACTTTTTTTTAACTTCTTTTTTACTTTTATGTCACTTTTTAACTTATTGAACTCCTACCTGTCCCTGTAATAAGCTTACCCTATTCTAAGGCTCCTGAGGGGGCTCCGGAGCTCCGAGGGGGGATCAACGGCTTCTTCTCCCTGCTGCACCCGCTGACTGAACGAAAACAGCGGGTCCAGCAGCGGGAAGGAACCTCGGCATTTGCACAGCATGCCTGCTGAATGATTTCAGCAGGCATGCTTTTCCGATCTCTGCCCGGCGCGCAGGGATCGGAAAACGCCAGGACGTACGGGGACGTCCTTGGTCCTTAAAGCCCAGAGTGCAAGGACGTCCCCGTACGTCCTTGGTCCTTAAGGGGTTAAAGGAGTACTTAGGTGGAAAACCTTTTTCATTTATTTATTTATTTTTAATCAACTGGGGCCAAAAAGTTAAACAGATTTATAAATAACTTTGGACAAAAATTCCTTCCAGTCCTTCCAGTTCTTATTAGCAGCTGTATGCTACAGAGGAAATTATTTTCTTTTTGAATTTCCACAGTGCTCTCTGCTGACACCTGATGCCCGTATCAGGTGTCAGCAGGAGCAGGAGAAAATCCCCATAGCAAACTATGCGGCTCTGGACAGTTCCTGACACGGACAGAGGTGTCAGCAGAGAGCAGTCAAGCATCGGGAGGGAGCGCATGGTCCCTGAATCCCTGACTGCCGGCAGGGCTGGGATTCGCATCGCGGGACGCGCCCGCATGCGAATCCCAGCTTGTAACTCACCATACTCCTCTGCAGCCTCCTCCTCTGTGTCTCAGCCCCAGCACGTCCCCGTCGCTCTGAAATTTATTAGTTGTTGCACCTGACACTACATAATTAGTTGTTGCACCTGACACTACATTATAAAGTCCCTGCACCTCCCACACTTCCCTGCCGGACCTTCAGTGCCCCTAGCCTGACATTAAGCGACCCATATAGCCTTTTAGCCTTACCCGTGTATCCAGACCTTCCGCTACGTTATTAGACTCCGCACCTTTGCCTTCTGCTACGTTTGACTACGCTACTGACTTATCCTTCGGTACCTCGCCTAGCCCAGCTACCTGTGTGGTCGAGCCGTGTCAGGGATAGCGACCTGGGTGTCGCCTGCCGCAGTAAGCCCATTCTGCCTTGCGGCGGGCTCTGGTGAATACCAGCGGCACCTTAGACTCCCCTCCCCGATACGGTCCGAGTCATACGCCACACAGGTTAGAGGATCCACATCCAACGCTGTTACAGCAAGATCTGGCCATGGATTCCGCTGGGGTTCCTCTGCCTGATAGTCCGGATCTTGCTTCCATCGTGGCGCTCCAGTCACAGCAGTTGGCCCCGCAGGCACAGTAGTTGAGCCAGTTACCCGCCATGATGCAGCAGTTGCTAACTGCTCAGCAACAACCGCCACAGCCCCTTCCTGCTCCGGTGTTGCCTCCCGCTCCTGCAGTCCTCTCTGGATCAAAACTCTGCCTGTCTCTTCCCGAGAAATATGAGGGGGATCCCAAGTCCTGTCATGGTTTCGTGACTCAGTGCTCCATTGAACTCATGGCGGATCAGTTCCCTACGGAACGAGCAAAGGTGGCCTTCATCCTCAGTCTTTTAACTGGAAGGGCTTTGTCCTGGGCAACTCCGCTTTGGGATCGCAGTGATGCTCTCCCAACCAATCTCCAGGTGTTTCTGATGGAATTTTGGGGTGTCTTCAAAGAACCTGTTTGAGCTTCCTCCGCTGAGGCGGCATTGCTGAGTCTTTCTCAGGGTAACCCCTCTGTGGGCGAGTATGCTATTTGTTTCCGTACCCTGGCATCTGAGTTATTATGGAATGATGAAGTTCTTTGCACCACCTTCAAGAGAGGATTATCAAGTCAAATCAAGGATGTCCTCGCTGCCCGGGAATTGCCATCTAATCTGATTGAGCTTATACAGTTGGCATCCCAGATTGATATCTATTTCTCAGAGCGATGTGAGGAACTACACCAAGAAAGGGAGTCTGCACGACCTCGGTGCTTTCGTTGTCTGGCACCTGTCTTCTAGCAACCACCGCAACCTTGTCCCTTGCCTCCTGCAATGGAGACTATGCAGGTGGATCGGTCTCGCTTGACCTGCATGGAAAGAACTCGCCGACAAACAGAGAATCTATGCCTATACTGTGCCGGTGCAGATCACTTCCTCCAAGATTGTCTTCTGTGTCCTCTGGTTTGTGGGAGAGGCCTCCCTAGGTGTGAATACCACCTCTTCATTCTTAAATTTGACGGTCCAGCTTTTCCTACCCTCCAAAGAAATCATCTCCGTTCTTGCCTTTCTGGACTCAGGCTCCGCCAGAAATTTTATTGATGCTTCCCTAGTATATAGGCATCGTCTGCCAGTGTCTCACCTGTTAAAGCCTTTGTACAGCTCTACGGTCAATGGTGAAAGACTGGACTGTACTGTGTTATATCACACAGAATCGTTGTCTATGCAGGTCGGAGTTCTGCAGGTTGTCCTTCTATGTTCTCCCTCATTGTACCTTGGTTGCAACTCCATGCTCCACAGCTGAATTGGAAGACTGGAGAAGTTCTCTGCTGGGGTCCGCATTGCAACAACCACTGTATTCACATACGTATGCTTAAATTGGAACCATCATCTTGTCCTCTGCCTGGTTTGCCTTAGTTTCTTCAGGACTATGCTGATGTCCTCAGTGAAAAGCAAGCTGAAGTTTTACCACCGCATCGTCCCTACGATTGTCCCATTGACTTGCTACCCGACACCACACCTCCCAGGGGCAGAATCTACCCTTTGTCTGTTCCTGAAACAACTCTGGCCATGTCTAATTACATCCAGGAGAACCTTCAGAAGGGATTTATCAGGAAGTCCTCTTCCCCTGCCGGCCCCGTCTTCTTCGTGGAAAAAAAAAGGCGGGTCTTTGCAACCTTGCATCGACTACCAAGGCCTGAATAAAATTGCAGTAAAGAACCGCTACCCACTTTCTTTAATCTCGGAGTTGTTTGATCATCTGCGAGGTGCCAAAATCTTCTCTAAATTGGATCATTGGACATTTTGAGTATCTAGTGATGCCATTCAGACTCTGAAATGCTCCAGCAGTCTTCCAGGATTTTGTCAATTATATTTTTCATGACCTCCTATACTCCTGTACTGTTGTTTATTTGGATGACATACTCATCTACTCGCCCAATATCCAGTCTCATCGCTCTCACCCCCGACAAGTGTTACAGCATCTCTGTGAAAATCATATCTACACTAAACTAGAGAAATGTAGTTTTGAAAAAAACAGCCTTCCATTTCTGGGGTATATTATTACCAGTCAAGGTCTACAAATGGATCCCAACAAGCTGTCCGCAGTACTGGACTGGCCTCAACCTTTGGTCTTGAAAGCAATTCAGCGCTTCCTCGGCTATGCCAATTACTATCAGCAATTTATTCCTCATTACTCCACTCTGATAGCCCCCCATCATCTCGCTTACCAAGAAGACTGCTAACCCAAGAGTTTGGACTCCTGAGGCTGAAGAAGCTTTCAAACAGTTAAATTCCGCCTTCACTTCGGCTCCTGTTCTATCTAGACCCGATCCTAGCGAGCCATTCATCCTGGAAGTGGATGCTTCATCATTTAAAGCAGGTGCAGTGTTAACGCAAAAGTCTTCTAAGGGGAGAACTTTAACCTGTGGATTTTTCTCTAAAACCTTCTCCACTGTATAGAGAAATTATACCATCGGAGATCGCAAGCTCTTGGCCATTAAGTTGGCTTTAGAAGAATGACGTCACCTCTTGGAAGGCTCTGTACACCCGCTTACTATCTATTCCGACCACAAGAACTTGCTCTATCTCCAATCTGCCCATCGTCTCAACCCCCGACAGCCTTGTTGGTCTCTGTTCTTCTCAAGATTTAACTTCTTGATCCACTTCTGTCCTGCAGAGAAGAATCTTCGTGCTGACGCTCTGTCCAGATCTTCCAATGTTCAAGGCCTGGAATCCCATTCTCAACATATTATTTCCCCTTATCATCTCATCTCAGCAGTGCCAGCGTGTCTTCAGCACTTGCAACCAGGGAAGACTTATGTACCTCCCCGTTTAAGACTCTGAGTCCTGAAATGGGGTTATTCCTCTCTACTGACCGGTCATGCTTGTCACGCCGAGCGCTCCGGGTCCCTCTCCTCCCCCGGAGCGCTCGCGGCGTTCGGCTCCTGTCCGCAGCACCCCGGTCAGACTCGCTGACTGGGAGCGCTGCACTGTTTCCCCTGGCGGGGATGCGATCCGCGCGGCGGGACGTGCCTGCCCGCGGGTCGCATCCCGTTCTGTTTGCCTGCCCCGTCCTCCTTCTGTTCAGTCCCAGTACGCGTGGTCCCGCTCTCTAGGGCGCGCGTTCGTCGGGTCTCTCAAATTTAAAGGGCAAGGGCCAGTGCACCATTAATTGGTGCCTGGCCCAATCTGTTCCCTATCACTCCCTAACATATATAAACCCACTTCTCCTTCCTGTCCTCGCCAGATCTTGTTGCCTTGTGCCAGTGAAAGCGTTTTGTGAACCCATTGCCTGTGTATTCAGATCCTTGCTGTTGCCCCTGACTATGAACCTTTGCTACCTGCCCTGACCTTCTGCTATGTTTGACCTTGCCTTTGCCTTGTCCTTGTCAGCCATCAGAGGGGTTGAGTCGCTACTGGGTGGAACGACCTGGGGGTTACCTGCCGCAGTAAGTCCATCCCGCTTTGCGGCGGGCTCTGGTGAAAACCAGTAATCCCTTAGATTCCATTCCCCTGGTACGGCCCACGCCATCGCCCCTCTGGCACAGAGGATCCACTACCCGTGTCCTCCCCGCATACCAGTCTGGATCCTGACAATGCTGGAATTCGTAAGTCCATACAGCTTATTTCCCGACAGTATTGGTGGTCCACTCTAAAACAGGATGTTGTTGATTTTTTCCGATCTTATTCAGTTTGTGCCCAGGACAAGACGATTTCTTGTTCCAAGTTCCAAGCCTGCTGGTCTACTACATCCTTTACCAGTTCCAGAGCAGCCCTGGACCGATATTGCAATGGACTTTATTACTGACCTTCCCTCTTCTGGCGGAAATACGGTCCTTTGGGTTGTTGGGAACCGATTCTCTTAAATGTCTCATTTTGTGCCTCTACCGGGATTACTCTCTGCACCACAGCTTGCCAAGTTGTTTCTCTGCCATATCTTCCACCTGCATGGATTGCCCTTCCGACCGAGGAGCCCAGTTTGTCTCTAAGTTTTGAAGGGCTCTCTGTTCACACCTTCAAATTAAATTAGATTTTTCTTCGGGTTACCACCCTCAATCCGATGGACAGGTCGAAAGGGTGAACCAGGTCTTTGGAGACTATCTTCGCCATTTTCTTTCCGCTCGCCAAGACGACTAGGCCAATCTGCTACCCTGGGCCGAATTTTCGTACAACCATAAGGATTCTGAATCCTCTGGAACTTCACCCTTCTTTATGGTCTATGGGCTTCATCCTCGTCCACCTTTACCCTTATCCACTTCCTCCAGAGTTCCCATCGCTGATGAACAAGTGTGGAATTTTGTCTCCATCTTTCAAAAGACTCGTTACTCTCTTCTGCATGCCGCCACTCGTATGAAATCACAAGCAGAAAAGAAAAGACACCCTCCTCCCGAATTCTCTCCAGGGGACAAAGTGTGGTTGTCTTCCAAGTTCATCTGCTTTAAGGTACCATGTTATAATCTGGGCCCTCGCTATCTGAGTCCTTACAAGAACAAAAAATGTTTAAACCCTGTGGCTTATTCTTGCCATCTGCCTTCCTCTCTCCGGTTCCAGAATTCTTTTCATGTATCTCTTTTAAAACCTGCTATCCATAACCATTTTTTTTAAAAAGACTTCACTCCTACTCCCATCTCTGGTATCTCCGATGTCTATGTCGTCAAAGAAATTCTGGATTCCAAGTTTGTCAGAGGAAAACGTTTTTCCTTGTTGATTGGAAAGGATTTGGTCCACAGGAAAGGTCTTGGGAGCTGCAGGACAACATTCTAGACCGTGACCTTATCCACAAGTTCTTGTCCTCAAAAGAATCCCAGCCCGTCACTCACCATACCTTGCTGCCGCCTCCTCCTCTCTGTCTCAGCTTCGTTGCGCGCGTCCCCATCTCCTATGGTGCGCGTGTGCCAGAGCTCTGAAATTTAAAGGACCAGTACGTCCTAATTAGTTGTTGCACCTGACACTACATTATAAAGTCCCTACACCTCCCACACTACCCTGCCGGATCTTCAGTGCCTCGAGCCTGAGATTAAGCGACCCTTATAGCCTGTTAGCCTTACCCGTGTATCCAGACCTTCTGTTACATTATTAGACTCCGCGCCTTTTCTGCCTGCCTTGACCTTCTGCTACGTTTGACTACAGTACTGCCTTATCCTTCGGTACCTTGTCTAGCCCAGCTACCTGTGTGGTCGAGCCGTGTTGGGGGTAGTGACCTGAGTGTCGCCTGCCGCAGCAAGCCCATCCTGCCTTGCAGCGGGCTCTGGTGAAGACCAGAGGCACCTTAGACTCCGCTCCCTGATACGATCCCAGTCATCAGCCACACAGGTTAGAGGATCCACATCCAGCTCCATTACATTCCCCTTCTATGACTTCTGATATACTCCTTATTTTTCTTCTCCCCCTTTTTTGGGTACTTTCTATCGCCATTTTTTACATTCATGGCCATGATCCCCTTGTTAATTTTCTCCTGCGTCATTACCCGTTATTTACCTTGCAGAGTCACGTGCCTCGTTCTTCTGAGCTCGCGCTCCATACTGTGCAGCTCAATTCATATCTCCTGCTTTCCCGCCGTTACCTCACATTACTGCTGTCAGCTCTGCCTGTCACACTGCTCCGTTCTGCTCGTCTGACGACATCTCCTCTCAGACCTCGAGACTCCCGCGGCTCTGCATTCATCTGCCTATACAACTCCTCCTCCACCTTTATTAATTCCTTGTATTCAAAGAGGATTTAGGTATATATAGATATATATTGATTGTTTAGTTCACATTTATGGCTTAGTTCACATTAGAATTGTGTTCTGTGTCTGGATATAAGAAGACAGGTATGCTGAATGTATTGAGAAAATGCGCTGTGGATCCGTCCATGTGAACGAGCCCTAACCCCTTAAAGGGGTACTCTACTGGAAAACCTTTTTTTTTTCTAAATAAACTAATGCCAGAAATTAAAACAGATTTGTAAATTACTTAAAAATATTAACCCTTCCAGTACTTATCAGCTGCTGTAAATTCTTTTCTTTTTTAATTTATTTTCTGTCTGACCACAGTGCTCCCTGCTGACATCTATGTCCATTTTAAGAACTGTCCAGAGTAGGAGCAAATCCCCATAGAAAACTTCTCCTGCTCTGGACAGTTCCTGACATGGACAGAGGTTTCAGCAGATAGCACTGTGGTCAGACAGGAAGGAAATTCAAAAATAAATGAACTTCCTCTGGAACATACAGCAGCTGATACATACTGGAAGGATTAAGATTATTAAATAGAAGTAATTTACACATCTGTTTAACTTACTGGCACCAGTTGATTTAGAAAAAAATATTTTTCAGTGGAGTACCCCTTTAATGACGAAGCAAATATTAATTTCAGTTTTTTTTCCCTTCGTTGCCTTTCAAAATCCATAGCTGTTTTAATTTTGCATCTACAGGGGCATATGATTATTTTATGCAGGGCCAATTGACCTTTGAAATATTTCTCTCATTTTATAATAAAATCTACAGCGAAACAAAAAAAATAACTATTTGTGTGGTGAAATTGAAAAAGAAAAGCTACTTTTGGGTTCATTTCTATGCAGTGCACGTATGGTTAAAATGACATTTTATCTTTATTTTGTTGGTCAATACAATTACAAATATTACCCAATTCATATATATGGTGTCCATATTAGGACATCATCAGGCATCAGCCTAATAGCCATCATTCCTCCTCCCTCATCCTCAAAATCCATCCTCCATCAGAGTAATCTCGCCTACTCCTCAGCCAAATCTCTCTCCTCCATCAGACATAAACAAAATCCTCCCACATTCTTACACCCTCAGCTTAACCTCCCTCATCCCTCAGACAAACCTCGGTCACACCTCAGACAAACCTCCATCACACCTCAGACAAACCTCCCTCAGCTCTCAGCCAAACCTCCGTCATGCCTCAGAAGTCAGCCGAACAGCCGTTGATGTAAAGTTTTCCTTGATTCGTAGAAAACTGAGAGTGCATGCGCAGCAGTCTAAAGTAGGCAGCGTTAGGAGTGTAGCTCACAGTTGTCCGTTCCGCTCAGAGCACATGCTTTGCTGTTTGGTTGATGTCTGAGGCATGATATATGTTTGGCTAAGAGCTGAGGGCTGAGGGAGGGAGGTTTGTTTGAGGTGTGACAGAGGTTTGTCTGAGGTATGACAGAGTTTTAGCTGAATGCTGAGGGCTGAGGGAGGTTTGTCTGAGGCATGATGGAGGTTTGTCTGAGGCATGATGGAGGTTTGGCTGAGGCATGATGGAGGTTTGGCTGAGGGCTGAGGGTGGTTTGTCTGAGGTGTGACGGAGGTTTGTCTAAGGTATGACCGAGGTTTGGCTGAGATTTGAGGGATGAGGGAGGTTAAAGGGGTACTTCGGTGAAAACCTTTTTTCTTTTAAATCAACTGGTGGCAGAAAGTTAAACATATTTGTAAATTACTTCTATTAAAAAATCTTAATCCTTCCTGTACTTATTAGCTGCTGAATACTACAGAGGAAATTCTTTTCTTTTTGGAATGCTCTCTGATGACATCACAACCACAGTTCTCTCTGCTGATGTTATTATAATAATAATAACACTTTATTTATTGTTGTCCTTAGTGGGATTTGAACCCAAGTCCCCAGCACTGCAAGGTAGCAGTGCTAACCACTGAGCCACCATGCTGTCCTTAGCATACATCTGCTATGCATCTGCTATGCATCTGCTATGCATGGTTGCTAAAATGGACAGAGATGTCAGCAGAGAGCACTGTGTTCGTGATATCATCAGTGTTCCAAAAAGAAAGGAATTTCCTCTGTAGCATTCAGCAGCTAATAAGTACTGGAAAGATTAAGATTTTTTAATAGAAGTAATTTACAAATATGTTTAAATTTCTGCCACCAGTTGATTTAAAAGAAAAAAGGTTTTCACCAGAGTACCCCTTTAAGCTGAGGGTGTAATGTGGGAGGATTTTGTTTATGTCTGAAGGAGGAGAGAGAGAGAGAGGGATGACAGAACTTAACATGATGTACGATGGAGGAGGCGAGATTACTCTGATGGAGAACGAATTTTGAGGAAGAAGGAGGAGGAATGATGGCTATTTGGCTGACGCCTGATGATGTCCTAATATGGACACCGTACATAAAGGTTTTGTTTTACCACTTTAAAAAAAATTATAACTTATTGTAAGAAAATAAGCATGCGTAAAATTGTCTTATTCCAACCCCTATAGCAAATAAAATAGATAGCTAAATCTGAGGATATACCATTGATGTTTGAATTCTGGAACCCCAATAAACATATACTGCATTGTTTCAAGAAAAATGCAACTGCATATGCAGGATCAAGACACAAGGTGGAGACCTAGAGCTTTGCATCTTTGAAGCTTTTCATCATGTTCTGGGCTCTTTCTTTGCACTATTACATTTATAATAAAGAATATTGAAATATATATCAAATAATATACAAAATAAATACAAGGAAACATTGTGGACAACAAATTTTTTTAATACTCATGCTTATAAACTGTGGATTTTATTTTAACCCTTTGAATTCACACTCAGCATGAATTAAAAAGCATTTCTAGATAAATTTGTGATGTCCAGTGACTACATTCTACTGATTTGTTTAGGAAGTGTATGTCAAAACACATCCTATACTGTATATACTACATATATACTACACCAATATGGAAACAGATATGAAATCGCTGCTCCCACCTCCGTTCTTGTTAGGAACTGTCTATCCCCATAACAAACCTTTTCTTCTCTGCACAGTTCCTGAAACAGATAGGAGTGACCGCAGAGAGCATTGTTACTCAGGGGCATCATTAGGGGGGGGGGGGGGGCTAATGGGACTATAGCCTCGGGTCTTTGGCTCATAGCCCTGGGTCCCAGGATGCCTTTTATTTATTTTTATTCTTGTCACCGCTGCTTTAATATGGCAGTGGCTCATTGAAGTGCCAGATGCCACGCTGACTACCCACCTATACACAGACAGCTCTAGGAGCGGTGGTTCCCCAAGCTCCTAGGCCCTGCCTAGAGCTGGCGGCGCCAGGTGGGGGGAAGGCAGACATGGTGTACTGTCCGCCGAGTGCTGCCGATGGCAGACTGAGCTTCTCATGCAAGTGAGTGAATGAACACAAGCGGACAAGTGGGGGTGGTACTGAGTCGGTTGTTGGTGATGATAGGTCATTGGGTTGAGATGGGGGGGTTTGGATGTCGTATATGTGTGCATGCATGCATGTGGGATGTATGCATGCATGTATTTATGTATGAATGATGTGTGCATGCATGTATGATGTGTGCATGTATGTATGTATGTATGATATGTGCATGTATGTATTATGTGCGCATGTATGATGTGTGCATGCATGTATGTATTATGTGTGCATGTATTTTTGTATGATGTGTTCATGCATGCATATATGTATTATGCGTGCATGCATGTATGTATGTATGTATGTATGTATGCATGTATGTATGATGTGTGCATGTATTTATGTATAATGTGTGCATGTATGTATATAAGTTTATATGATGTATGCATGTATGATGTTTGTGTGTAAATGATGTACAACTTGTAAAACTTGCATTTAAATTTTGGCGGCAGCCCACACCATGCGTGCATGTGTGCATGATATGGTGAGGCCCACCACTAATATTTAAAAGCTAAATCAGTGTTTCCAAGCCAGGGTGCCTCCAGCCTTTGTAAAAATAGCCTTTGGCTGTCTGGGCTGGGAATTGTAGTTTTACAACAACTGGAGGCACCCTGGTTAGGAAACACTGGCCTAAGTAATAATAGGAAGATAAAAAGTTGAAGTCGATAGTGGCGCTGGACTTAGACAGGACCGGACTGTACTCTGCTTTGTAAATTAGTACAGTAATCTTTATTGTAGCACAACACAGTGCATTTCTGGCCAGTAACTTGCCCTGCGTCAGGAACAATACAGGTAACTTCAACTTTTTATCTTCCTATCTGATTGATGTACCGGCCTTTCTTAAGAGGGGTCTGGATGAAGTAGGGCTGGAGGATCTGAATATACTACCTAACTCTCATATAGACGTTGTGTTCTGAACGCAACTTGAATTAGTGAGTTTGTTTTTCCTCCACTTAATATTAACTATTATTCAAATGGACTTCACTAGGGGCATGTGCCTTTTTCTTCTCTTTTTTCCTAAGCAATAATAGGGGCACAGGAAAAATTTTAAAAACCTATGCTCACCTATCCCCGTTCCCCGTATGTCTGCCGTAGCTCCTGTTCTCCTCTGTGGGGTCCCGGTATCTTCTCTGCCCCCCGACAAGTGCTGATCTCAGGACCTTTCCCGCCCAGCCAATCAGTGGACGCAGCGGTCTCACGTGTCAGGCCAGAGATTGGCTGAGCAAGAAAGGTCCTGAAACCAGCATTTGTCGGGGGGCAGAGAGAAGATACCAGGACTGCAGAAAGGTATCTGCTGGGGATCGGAGCTAGGTAAGCACCAGTTTCCCCCCCCCCCCCCACATTAATGGGGGGGGGGGGGAATGTAATAGGGAGATGGAGAAATGTGACATGGAGGGGAGAGGCCTGGGGACATTTTGGTGGGTGGTGTCGGTGGTGGGGGGTTGGGATGAAGAGCCTGAAGCAAGACTTAGGGGTCTGGAGGGGGGGACAAAGGAGTCTGGAGGATGGGAACAGAGTGGTCTGGAGAAGGGGGGAAGAAGGGTCTGGAGGAGGAGGACAGAGGAATCTGGAGGAGGAAGACTGAGGGGTCTGAAGAAGGACAGTGCAATGGTGGGATTCAGTCCAACTGATAAGAAACAGTGTGTGGAAGTATTATTACAGGTACAGTGTTTGGCATGGGGCACAGTTTCTGGTAGGGTTATATTCAAAGGGCATGATGTCTGACAGGGTTATATTCAGATGGCATAGTTTCCAGCAGGATTTTTATGCTTATTGTCTTTATACAGAGGATGAGGATCTGCTAACAAATTAAGGAACCAATGATGTCCAGGTGTCAGACTCTGCAGAGAAGATGGAGCTGGAAAAAGTCCTGGTGTCTGGACCAGATGAAAAAGAAAAGACAACAGAGAAGATGTCATTCAGGTTACTGATATCATTGTGTACTCTATAGACTGTCCCATCAGAGCTGTAGTCACTTATATGTTCTGCAGTTATGATGGGTAACAATGTTCCCCAATCTGTGGCTCTCCAGCTGTTACAAAACTTCAACTCCCATAATGCCTGAGGCTCTTCAGGCATGATGGGAGTTGTAGCTTTACAACATTTGGAGAACAACTTGAACTGATGAGATTGGTTGGGGTCCCAGCAGTCAGACCCCCACCCAAAAAATTTGCTACTTATGGCAAAATGCCCATGCCTGGTTATGGTCCCAATCCGGCTCTGCCGCAGGCTAGGGTGATTGAGAGTGTGTTTAGGGGTGTGGCTGTGGGTGTGGTTAGGGGCAGGGTTGGGCTGTGGGCTCTAGCCCCCAATCTTTTGGAGACCTAGCAACGCCCCTGCCGTGACTAACTGGATTTAAATTATTTAAAAGGAACCAAGCTTGGCAATGCGTTATATATGGTAAAATCTTGTTCCTTATCTTCCCCGGGGGAAGTTTCTGCCCATAGAGATAGTAAGGATACGAAGTAAGTATCCTCCACCGCAACGTAAGCAGTCCCATGCTTACCTAGTCCAGCCATCTGGCTGTAGGTAAGCATAGCTCCCCGCCCATGGGGCTACTTACAGGGTGGTGAAGGAGACTTGCTAGCTTTATATTCTCACATCCCTGCAGGCAGACTCATTCCCCGGGGATGATGAGGAACAAGATTTTACCACATATGATGCTTTGCCAAGTGTCGTATGGTAAAATCTCCACTCCGGGGAAGTAATTATTGAAAGGCACTGATTGACTGAGATGTATTTATATTGTTTGACAACTCCCAGCATGCCCAGACGTCCATTTTCACATCCAACTTTTCGTCAAACACCTGTGGGGTGTTAAAGCTCACTATACTCCTTGTTACTTTCCGTGAGGAATGTAGTTTCCAAAATGGGGTCACCTGTGGGTATTTATTTTTTTGCGTTTATGTCATAACCGCTGTAAAATCAGCCACCACTGTGCAAACCACCAATTTAGGCCTCAAATGTACATAGTGCGCTCTCACTCCTGAGCCTTGTTGTGCATCCGCAGAGCATTTTACGTCCACATATGGGGTATTTCCGTACTCAGGAGAAATTGCGTTGCAAATTTTGGGGGCTTTTTTTCCTTTTTCTTCTTGTGAAAATGAAAAGTATGGGCCAACACCAGCATGTAAGTGTAATTTTTTTTTTTTTTTTTACACTAACAGGCTGGTGTAGACCCCAACTTTACTTTTTCATAAGGGGTAAAAGGAGAAAAAGCCCCCCAAATTTGCTGGGCAATTTTTCCCGAGTACAGAAATCCCCCATATGTGGCCCTATACTGTTGCCTTGAAATACGACAGGGCTCCGAAATGAGAGAGCGCTAGGGCTGCACGATATATCGCCAAAGCAGACGAATCGCGATTTTTGCTTTTTGCGATATGGCCCCCCGGGAAAACATGCGATTATCTACTCGGGCTGGCTCCCGTGGCGGGGGCCGGTCGGAGCAGTTAAAAACTAATTTAATTACTAAAAGTCAGTTTCCCAACCAGGGGGCCTCCAGTTGTTGCAAAACTACAACTCTTAGCATGCCCGGACCGGCTAAGGCTGTCCGGGCATGCTGGGAGTAGTAGTTTCACCCTGCTAGAAAAACACTCTCTTAGTACAGTAGGACCTTTCCCTTTTCAGCCAATCTCTGGCCGCAGTGTTGTCACGTGTCAAGACAGTGATTGACTGATGGGGAAAGGTCTTGCACTGGAGCAATATACTAGGTTTCCAGGGTCCCGCGGAAGAATTGAAATCCGCCCGGGAAGCCCATGCTGCAGTACAAGAATGTGACAGGAGGGGAGGAGGGGGGAATGTGACAGAAGGGGGGGGGGGATGTGACAGAAGGGGGGGGATGTGACAGAAGGGGGGGGGAATGTGACAAGGGGGGGAATGTGTCAAGGGGGGGAATGTTACAAAGGAGGGAATGTGACAAGGGGGGAATGTGACAGGGGGGAATGTGACAAGGGGGGGATGTGACAAGGTGGGGAATGTGACAAGGGGAGGGGAGAATGTGACAAGAGGGGAGGGGGGAATGTGACAAGGGAGAATGTGACAAGGGGAGGGGGGAATGTGTCAAGGGGGGGGGAAATGTGACAAGGTGGGGGGAATGTGACAAGGTGGGGGGAATGTGACAAGGGGGGGAGAATGTGACAAGGGGAGGGGGGAATGTGACAAGGGGAGGGGGGAATGTGACAAGGGGAGGGGGGAATGTGACAAGGTGGGGGGAATGTGACAAGGTGGGGGGAATGTGACAAGGGGGGGAGAATGTGAGAAGGGAGGGGGGAATGTGACAAGGGGAGGGGGGAATGTGACAGAAGGGGGGGAATGTGACAGAAGGGGGGAATGTGACAGGGGGGATGTGACAAGGGGGGGAATGTGACGGGGGGAATGTGACAAGGGGGGGAATGTGACAAGGTGGGGAATGTGACAAGGTGAGGGGGGGAATGTGACAAGGGAGGGCGAATGTGACAGGAGGGGAGGGGGGAATGTGACAAGGGAGGAATGTGACAAGGGGGGGGAATGTGACAAGGGGAGGGGGGATTGTGACAAGGGGGGATGTGACAAGGGGAGGGGGGATGTGAAAGGGGGGAATGTGACAAGGTGGGGGGAAATGTGACAAGGTGGGGGGGAATGTGACAAGGGGGGGGATGTGACAAGGTGGGGGGGAATGTGACAAGGGGGGGAGAATGTGACAAGGGGAGGGGGGAATGTGACAAGGGGAGGAGAGGAATGTGACAAGGGGAGGGGGGAATGTGACAAGGTGGGGGAATGTGACAAGGGGGGGGGAGAATGTGAGAAGGGGGGTGAATGTGAGAAGGGGGGGGAATGTGACAAGGGGAGGGGGAGAATGTGAAAAGGGGAGGGGGTGAATGTGACAAGGGGGGGGGGGTGACAAGGGGGGGAATGTGAAAAGGGGGTGTGACTGGGGGGGATGTGATGGGAGGTGAACGAGGGGGAAATGTGACAAGATGGGGGGAAATGTGACAAGGTGGGGGGATGTGACAAGGTGGGGAATGTGATAAGGGGAGGGGAGAATGTGACAAGGGGGGCGAATGTGACAGGAGGGGAGGGGGGGAATGTGAAAAGGGAGAATGTGACAAGGGGGGAATGTGACAAGGTGGGGGAAATGTGACAAGGTGGGGGGAATGTGACAAGGGTGGGAGAATGTGACAAGGGGAGGGGGGGAATGTGACAAGGGGAGGGGGGAATGTGACAAGGTGGGGGGAATGTGACAAGGTGGGAGGAATGTGACAAGGTGGGGGGAGAATGTGAGAAGGGAAGGGGGAATGTGAGAAGGGAAGGGGGAATGTGAGAAGGGGGGGTGTGACAAGGGGTTGGGGGGGGGAATGTGACAGAAGGGAGAAGGGGGGAAAGTGACAGAAGGGGGGGGAATGTGACAGCGTGGGATGTGTCAAGGGGGGAAATGTGACAGGGGGGAATGTGACAAGGGGGGGGGTGTGACAAGGTGGGGAATCTGCCCATAGAGATAGTAAGGATACGAAGTAAGTATCCTCCACCGCAACGTAAGCAGTCCCATGCTTACCTAGTCCAGCCATCTGGCTGTAGGTAAGCATAGCTCCCCGCCCATGGGGCTACTTACAGGGTGGTGAAGGAGACTTGCTAGCTTTATATTCTCACATCCCTGCAGGCAGACTCATTCCCCGGGGATGATGAGGAACAAGATTTTACCACATATGATGCTTTGCCAAGTGTCGTATGGTAAAATCTCCACTCCGGGGAAGTAATTATTGAAAGGCACTGATTGACTGAGATGTATTTATATTGTTTGACAACTCCCAGCATGCCCAGACGTCCATTTTCACATCCAACTTTTCGTCAAACACCTGTGGGGTGTTAAAGCTCACTATACTCCTTGTTACTTTCCGTGAGGAATGTAGTTTCCAAAATGGGGTCACCTGTGGGTATTTATTTTTTTGCGTTTATGTCATAACCGCTGTAAAATCAGCCACCACTGTGCAAACCACCAATTTAGGCCTCAAATGTACATAGTGCGCTCTCACTCCTGAGCCTTGTTGTGCATCCGCAGAGCATTTTACGTCCACATATGGGGTATTTCCGTACTCAGGAGAAATTGCGTTGCAAATTTTGGGGGCTTTTTTTCCTTTTTCTTCTTGTGAAAATGAAAAGTATGGGCCAACACCAGCATGTAAGTGTAATTTTTTTTTTTTTTTTTACACTAACAGGCTGGTGTAGACCCCAACTTTACTTTTTCATAAGGGGTAAAAGGAGAAAAAGCCCCCCAAATTTGTTGGGCAATTTTTCCCGAGTACAGAAATCCCCCATATGTGGCCCTATACTGTTGCCTTGAAATACGACAGGGCTCCGAAATGAGAGAGCGCTAGGGCTGCACGATATATCGCCAAAGCAGACGAATCGCGATTTTTGCTTTTTGCGATATGGCCCCCCGGGAAAACATGCGATTATCTACTCGGGCTGGCTCCCGTGGCGGGGGCCGGTCGGAGCAGTTAAAAACTAATTTAATTACTAAAAGTCAGTTTCCCAACCAGGGGGCCTCCAGTTGTTGCAAAACTACAACTCTTAGCATGCCCGGACCGGCTAAGGCTGTCCGGGCATGCTGGGAGTAGTAGTTTCACCCTGCTAGAAAAACACTCTCTTAGTACAGTAGGACCTTTCCCTTTTCAGCCAATCTCTGGCCGCAGTGTTGTCACGTGTCAAGACAGTGATTGACTGATGGGGAAAGGTCTTGCACTGGAGCAATATACTAGGTTTCCAGGGTCCCGCGGAAGAATTGAAATCCGCCCGGGAAGCCCATGCTGCAGTACAAGAATGTGACAGGAGGGGAGGAGGGGGGAATGTGACAGAAGGGGGGGGGGGGATGTGACAGAAGGGGGGGGATGTGACAGAAGGGGGGGGGAATGTGACAAGGGGGGGAATGTGTCAAGGGGGGGAATGTTACAAAGGAGGGAATGTGACAAGGGGGGAATGTGACAGGGGGGAATGTGACAAGGGGGGGATGTGACAAGGTGGGGAATGTGACAAGGGGAGGGGAGAATGTGACAAGAGGGGAGGGGGGAATGTGACAAGGGAGAATGTGACAAGGGGAGGGGGGAATGTGTCAAGGGGGGGGGAAATGTGACAAGGTGGGGGGAATGTGACAAGGTGGGGGGAATGTGACAAGGGGGGGAGAATGTGACAAGGGGAGGGGGGAATGTGACAAGGGGAGGGGGGAATGTGACAAGGGGAGGGGGGAATGTGACAAGGTGGGGGGAATGTGACAAGGTGGGGGGAATGTGACAAGGGGGGGGAGAATGTGAGAAGGGAGGGGGGAATGTGACAAGGGGAGGGGGGAATGTGACAGAAGGGGGGGAATGTGACAGAAGGGGGGAATGTGACAGGGGGGATGTGACAAGGGGGGGAATGTGACGGGGGGAATGTGACAAGGGGGGGAATGTGACAAGGTGGGGAATGTGACAAGGTGAGGGGGGGAATGTGACAAGGGAGGGCGAATGTGACAGGAGGGGAGGGGGGAATGTGACAAGGGAGGAATGTGACAAGGGGGGGGAATGTGACAAGGGGAGGGGGGGATTGTGACAAGGGGGGATGTGACAAGGGGAGGGGGGATGTGAAAGGGGGGAATGTGACAAGGTGGGGGGAAATGTGACAAGGTGGGGGGAATGTGACAAGGGGGGGGATGTGACAAGGTGGGGGGGAATGTGACAAGGGGGGGAGAATGTGACAAGGGGAGGGGGGAATGTGACAAGGGGAGGAGAGGAATGTGACAAGGGGAGGGGGGAATGTGACAAGGTGGGGGAATGTGACAAGGGGGGGGGAGAATGTGAGAAGGGGGTGAATGTGAGAAGGGGGGGAATGTGACAAGGGGAGGGGGAGAATGTGAAAAGGGGAGGGGGGTGAATGTGACAAGGGGGGGGGGGGTGACAAGGGGGGGAATGTGAAAAGGGGGTGTGACTGGGGGGGATGTGATGGGAGGTGAACGAGGGGGAAATGTGACAAGATGGGGGGAAATGTGACAAGGTGGGGGGATGTGACAAGGTGGGGAATGTGATAAGGGGAGGGGAGAATGTGACAAGGGGGGGCGAATGTGACAGGAGGGGAGGGGGGAATGTGAAAAGGGAGAATGTGACAAGGGGGGAATGTGACAAGGTGGGGGAAATGTGACAAGGTGGGGGGAATGTGACAAGGGTGGGAGAATGTGACAAGGGGAGGGGGGGAATGTGACAAGGGGAGGGGGGAATGTGACAAGGTGGGGGGAATGTGACAAGGTGGGAGGAATGTGACAAGGTGGGGGGAGAATGTGAGAAGGGAAGGGGGAATGTGAGAAGGGAAGGGGGAATGTGAGAAGGGGGGGTGTGACAAGGGGTGGGGGGGGGAATGTGACAGAAGGGAGAAGGGGGGAAAGTGACAGAAGGGGGGGGAATGTGACAGCGTGGGATGTGTCAAGGGGGGAAATGTGACAGGGGGGAATGTGACAAGGGGGGGGGTGTGACAAGGTGGGGAATGTGACAAGGGGAGGGAGGTAATGTGACAAGGGGGGGGCGAATGTGACAGGAGGGGAGGGGGGAATGTGACAAGGGGGGAATGTGACAAGGGGGGGGATGTGGCAAGGGGAGGAGGGGAATGTGACAAGGGGAGGGGGGGAATGTGACAAGGGGGGAATGTGACAAGGTGGGGGGAATGTGACAAGGTGGGGGGAATGTGACAAGGTGGGGGAATGTGACAAGGTGGGGGGAATGTGACAAGGGGGGGGAGAATGTGACAGGGGAGGGGGGAAATGTGACAAGGGAAGGAGAGGAGTTTGACAAGGGGAGGGGGGAATGTGACAAGGTGGGGGGAATGTGAGAAGGGGGGGAGAATGTGAGAAGGGGGGAATGTGACAAGGGGGGGAATGTGACAAGAGGGAGAAGAATGTGACTGGGGTGTGACAAGGGGGAGGAGAATGTGACAGGGGGGGTAATGTGAAAAGGGGGTGTGACAAGGGGGGGTATGTGACAGGAGGTGAACAAGGGGGAAATGTGACAAGATGGGGGGAAATGTGACAAGGTGGGGGAAATGTGACAAGGTAGGGGGAATGTGACAAGGGGGGGGGAATGTGACAAGGGGAGGGGAATTTGACAAGGGGGGAATGTGACAAGTGGGAGGAGAATGTGACAAGGGGGGCATGTGACAAGGGGGGGGGTGACAAGGGGGGGATTGTGACGGGAGGAGAATGTGACGGGGGACAAGAATGTGACAAGGGGGAGATGTGAAATAGGCAGTGGGCATAAAATGGGTGGATAGATGTGAAATGGAGGCGATTGGACATTATATAATTTTTATTATATCGCATCGCATATCGCAATCGCAATATTTAGGCCCAAAATCGTGCAGCCCTAGAGAGCGCATTTGAGGCCCAAATTAGATATTTGAATAGGGACGGACCAGGATGCAAGAGTTAGACTTGCCTCGGGTACCAAAATTACCCTACGGCAGTATTTCCCAAACAGGGTGCCTCCAGCTGTTACAAAACTCGCAGCATGCCTGGAAAGTCAATGGCTGACCGGCAATACTGGAAGTTGTTGTTATTGCAACAGCTGTAGGCTGCGTTTTAGAAACCGTGCTGTACCAGAGGTTTCTCATTTTTATTGGGGGGGGGGGGGGGGATAACTGTGTAGGGGTATGTGTACATGTAGTATTTTACCCTTTATTTAGTGTAGTGTAGTATTTTTAATGTACACTCAGACTGCCGGGGCATTACAGCAAGTTTCCCGCTGGGAGTTTGAGCTGCAGCGGAAAATTTCTTGCATCTCTAACTGCAGCGAGAGACTTACTGTAAACCCCCGCCCGTGTGAAATTACCCTGTACCCCGCCAGCTGTTGAAAAACTACAGCTCCCAGCATGCCCTTTGGCTGTCCATGCATGCTGAGGGTTGTAGTTATGCAACAGCTGGAGGCACACTGGTTGCAAAATGCTGAGTTAGGTTGGGAAACAGTGTTTCTAACTCAGTGTTTCCCAACCAGTGTTCTTCCAGCTGTTGCAAAACTACAACTCCCAGCATGCATGGTCTGTCAGTGCATGCTGGGAGTTATAGTTTTGCAACAGCTGGAGGCACACTGGTTGGGAAACACTGAGTTAGGAAACAGACAATGTTTCCCAACCAGTGTGCCTCCAGTTGTTCAAAACTACAGTTCCCAGCATGCCCAGACTGCTGACGGGCATGCTGGGAGTTGTAGTTTTGCAACATCTGGAACAGCACAGTTTGGAGACCACTATACAGTGGTGCCCAAACGGTAGGGCTCCAGATGTTGCAAAACTACAACTCCAATCATGCCCAGACTGCCCAGGCATGCTGGGAGTTGTAGTTCTGTAACATCTGTCCCTTCAGATGTTGCAGTACTACAACTTCCAGCATGCCTGGACAGTCTCAGCATGCTGGGAGTTGTAGTTTTGCAACATCTGGAGGTCTATAGCTTAGAGACTACTGTATAGTGGTCTTCAAACTGTGCTCTTCCTGTGCAGATATTACAGAACTACAACTCCCAGCATGCTTGGGCAGTCTGGACATGCTGACAGTTGTAGTTTTGCAACATCAGGAGGGCTACCTTTTGGGCACCACTGTATAGTGGTCTCCAAACTGTGACCCTACAGATGTTGCAAAACTACAACGCCCAGCATGCCCAGACAGCCTTTGGCTTTGTGGGCATGCTGGGAGTTGCAGTTTGGCAACCCCTAGAAGGCAGCAGTAAAGATCACTTTACTGCTACCTTCAATGCTGCTCCTCGCCGTCTCCTCCCTACCTCCCTCGCTGATCTCTGCTGATGCCACCGATGATCGGCGGGGACCGCCACAAGTCCCCAGGTACCGGCCGCCATCTCTCGCACCCCCCCCCCCCCCCCCGCCCGGTCTGCCCGACATCCAGGGGCGGGCAGAGCGGGGGATTTCCATTGTAACCCCCTGCCTTCAACTGCCATTGGTCAGTAGTCATTACGGACTAATGGCAGGGGATAGGAGGGGATGGCATCACTGCCACCTCACTCCTATCCCTTAGGATGATCGGGGCTGTCACTGACAGCTCCGATCATCCCTATTTTCCGGGCGATCGGGTCATCAGAGACCCAATCAGCCCGGAATTGCCGCAAATGGCCGATCTGAATTGAGCGTCGATGTGCGACGATCGCCGTCATGGGGGGGGGGGGGTTTCAGGCCCCCCCTGGCATTTGCACGGGATGCCTGCTGAATGATTTCAACAGGCATACCCACAGGCGTATCCATATGCCCTAAGTCCTTAAGGACTTTGAAACGGGGGCATATGGATATGCCCGCCATCCTTAAGTGGTTAAATAAGCTTTTAGTTAACAATGGTTACCGCATGTCACCGTATTTGTGACATTATCATAGCTTTAGAACCGCTTTAAAAATACTTGAATACATTCCTAGGGGACCCTTGCAGTGTTACACAGGTCTTTAGAGCTCTTAGATAGTGTTATACACATGTTTGGAGGGCTGTTACATTGTGCAGAACTTATTTGCTGCAAACCAAACTTAAAAAAAAGTTCTGCAAGCCTGGGGAACCGAACGTTTGAAAAGCTCGCTCAACTCTAACCTTTAAAGGGGTACTTGGAAACCATTTTTTTTTTATATCAACTGGCTCCAGAAAGTTAATTACTTTTATAAAAAAAAATCTTAATCCTTCCAGTATTAATCAGCTGTTGTATGCTACAGAGGAAGTTGTGTTGTTCTTTTCTGTCTGACCACAGTGCTCTCTGCTGACACCTCTGTCCACGTCAGGAACTGTCCAGAGCAGGAGCAAATCCCCATAGCAAACCTCTCCTGCTTTGAACAGTTCCTGACTAGTGATGAGCGGCATAGGCCATATTCGAATTAGCGATATTTTGCGAATATATGGACGAATATTTGTCCAATATTTGTTTTTTTAAAATGTGAAAATCCATAGTTAAATTCTCATAGTGCGCATGCACAATTATATCTCACCAAAAGAAGGGAGGGATCAGTGTCCTCAGACTGAAAGTGCCGATATTTGCGAATATTTGCATATTCGCATATTTCAAAAAAAAAAAAAAAGAACATTCGTCATTGCAAATATATATCACTATATTCTAAATATTAGCAAAATCGCGAAGTGACTATATTCACGGTAAAAATATTCACATTTTTCGCGCTCAACACTATTCCTGACACAGACAGGAATGTGGTCAGACAGAAAACAACTCCAGAAAGAAATATGACTTCCTCTGTAGTATACAGCAGCTGATAAGTACTGGAAGGATTAAGATTTTTTTTTATAGAAGTAATTTACAAACCTGTTTAACTTTATGGAGCCAGTCGATATGAAATTTTTTTTTTCCAATGGAGTACCCCTTTTAAGTTGGCAAGTGTACTAAGGATTATACAGCTATTATATTCTAAATGAGAAAAAAAGCAGATGATTTCAAGACATCATATGTAACTTTAAATACAGTTTATTCAATATGGATTTAGAAAATCAGCAAAATCTGAAAATCTGCAATAAATTACAGTACAATGCAAGTGAAAATTACAGGGGTTACAATCCATGGCAAGTCTGCAAAAAAAAAAAAAATCGACACCAAAATCCACATTGATATACTGTATATTTCCATACTGGAACATCATTATAAAAATCTAATAAAAAGTATTATCTCTGCTCTTTGAACTAAAAGGTAACTACAAATTATAACTAAATAAAAGAGGAAGGGTTTCCAAGAGATTGTGTAAAGGGTTCATGCTAAAAAAAAGAAACCTGTAATCTTTAAAACAACAAATAAAATAATAAATTCCACCTTCATTAAAAAAGGAAAGCTTGCCAAGTGTCTGCTCTTTGCACTGCTGCCCTATGCATACAGACCTAGTTGTGTTGTAATATAATGACGTTACATTTCAGGGATGGGACTTTTTTCTCAGATTTCACACCCTCAGAGCCTCCTTTGTGATAAGGTAAGGTAAACACAGTTACTACAGTGAAAACTGGTGCTCATTTACATAAACTGTTTGGCGAGGAACACAAATACTGGTGTTACTGGAAAAGCGCCTATAGCAAAATCCTTTCTGCCTCACTCATCAGGTGTCAGGAAGGTTAGTTTTCTGGCTGTACACTACCTGGGGATTCTACAAGAAGCAGAGAATTGACTGGGCACTGGGACAGTGGGCGGCTCTAGCAAAAAGAAACAAACATACCTTAACCAGGAAGTAAAGAGATATTCCAGTAAACCAGTTTACCTGGATGCCGTGTTCAGCAAGGTGTCCTCTTCATTCAATGTGAAATGCAGACAGACTCAGGAACCTCAATAGCTGTAAACTACTAGCGATGGAGATGTCATTGTTATTTGTGGCCTTTTTTTCTTTTCTGTAAAGGCCGATGCTGGTATTTTTTTTTATATATTATTGGACTTTTATAGAGGACTGATATATTTTTTTTCAGAGTCAAGACTATTAGCTTACAGTTATCATCCATACACACCAATATGAGGAGGAAGAACCTGTACAAAATATTTATCTGAGAAGACGAGGAATAAACCTGGTCATTTCAATTGTGAATATGGGGAACCTCTGCGGGAAGTGTTGTTGCTGTTGTTCACCGCCTTGCATGTCCTCAGAAAAAGAGCAAAAAAGTAAAAAAGAAAATTACAAAGTAAGTGACATTGTTTTTGTGAATCCTCATGTGGGGAGTCCTGCTTCACAACCTGCGCCTTCCCCAGAGACACCCCATAATATCATTATACACACAAGAAAAGAAAGCAATGTAAAGGAAACCTATGTGGCCTTATTTGATTATGAGGCTCGTACAAGTGAGGAACTAAGTTTTTTTGCCGGGGACCACATGTGCATCATAAATTTTACTCATGACAGTTGGTGGAAAGCTAGAGCCTTGGTACCTCGAGGAAAGGCAGAAGGATATATCCCAGCAAACTATG
The DNA here is from genome assembly GCF_029499605.1 of Hyla sarda. NCBI lineage: Eukaryota > Metazoa > Chordata > Amphibia > Anura > Hylidae > Hyla > Hyla sarda. The sequence continues at coordinate 245,136,637 of NC_079191.1, read as the reverse complement.
TTGCTCCAGTCTCCAGCATTGAATCTAAACCGTAAGTCAAAATGCTTTCATGCTATATGTTTAGTAAGGAATCTTTTTATTTATGTATTCAATATTAGACATTTACGTCTTGAATGGATGGTTACATGTGACATATGACATGATTGAGATGTGTGAGTCCTGCTTTGCATATCCTTCTTTTTCCATAATTCCCGGAGGTATCTAAATGGCCTAAAAGTCTCCATATGTCTTTATGACACTCTTTTTATTGAAAAACATTACTACTTTTGTCCCAGGATGACTGACCTCTCACTAGTCAGCCAACACCCTGCTTTGTACTGACAGGAAGCAAAACCCCTAACCTCAGTATCTGAGGAAAGGGATTTAGGGGTCATTATTTCAGAAGACTTAAAGGTAGGAAGACAATGTAATAGAGCAGCAGGAAATGCTAGCAGAATGCTTTGGTGTATAGGGAGATGTATTAGCAGTAGAAAGATGGAAGTGCTCATGCCGCGGTAGAGAGCTCTGGTAAAACCTCAGTTATTGTTATATAGTATTGTGCACAGTACTAGAGACCGTGGCCCACATTTATGATTGTAGGTGTAAGTGAAGCTTTTTTTTACACCTTTTTTGTGTGTGCTGAAGATGTGTAGGATCACCAAATGTATTAAATGTTCACAGAGCATTTGATAAATTTTGTGCAGGTAAACATTTTCGAAAATTTCTCTCTTCACATACACTAAAAAGTTACGCCAGGTCTGGGATGGTGTAGTTTTAGAGACTTTTCAGTGGCTTTGTGCCTTTTTTGTGCCTTTTTACAAAAGGCGCAGTTCATAAATCCCTTCTATATCATGTGTATTGCCAAAATCAGTGGATCGCAACTCCAAATAGGTGGATTGCAACTCAAAATCAGCAGAAATGTGTAAACAAAAAGGCGCAAAAAGGCGCAAATAAACCCTAAAAAGGCGCAAAAAGGCGCAAAAAACAGTCTAAAGACAATGATAAATGTCGGCCCGTATCTCTTAAAGGATATAGGTATTTTGGAGATAGTTCAGAGAAGAGCTACTAAACTGGTTAATGGATTGCAGGATAAAATTTACCAGGAAAGGTTAAAGGACCTTAACATGTATAGATTGGAAGAAAGAAGAGACAGAGGGGATATGATAGAGACTTTTAAATACATAAAGGGAATCAACACGGTAAAGGAGGAGAGCATATTTAAAAGAAGAAAAACTACCACAAGAGGACATAGTTTAAAATTTGAGGGACAAAGGTTTATGCAGTAATATGAAGAAGTATTACTTTACTGAGAGAGTAGTGGATACATGGAATAGCCTTCCTGCAGAAGTGGTTGCTGCAAATATAGTGAAGGAGTTTAAGCATGCATGGGCCAAAAGATTCTTATCTCAGGTTTACAGTATCAGGATCACCTTCATGTACACAGGTATATCCATGTGAATTACTATTTGAACATGCATGATCAAACTGAATTTTAGAGTTATTTATATCCTTAATTATAGGGTACAGAGTACAGACCCCATTTTATCATTAAATCAAAAACTTTATACATAGAAACTTCAAGACATTTGTGTATATACTACATGACTAGTAGTTGGAGCACAGCTAAACATTATGACCAAATGTGCACTTTTGAGGATATCAATGGGGAACCATGATAATTATTATAGTTACATGGTTGCATAGTTCATAAGGTTGAAAAAGGACAAAAGTCCGTCAAGTTTATCCTATAACCCTATTGTTTCCCTAATGTGTTGATCCAGAGGAAGGCAAAAAAAAAAAAACCTTATGAGGCTGATGCCAATGTCTCCATATTAATTCCTTCCCGACTCCATATATATTTATCAGAAGAAATCCCTGGATCTGCATTCTGTCCCTATAAACTTAGTATTTAGTATAAATTTAGTAACCCATAGTCTTATTACTCGCCAGAAATATATCTAGTTTATTGAGTTCACCATGACCACCTCCTCTGGCCTATTGTATTGAATTGTTATTGCTCTTCATTTCACATTACTTCACAGAAATATAACTTAAATGGGCACTGTCATGAACTTTTTTTTTTATATGTTGTAGTACTGATGTACTACAACATATTTCTAATATACTTAAAAAAAAAATTATTTTTATTAACTCCTTGGGACTGAAGGGCGTATGCATACACCCTCGCGTCCCGTCACTTAAGGACAGAGGGCGTATCCATACGCCCTCGTCATTTCCGATCACTGCCGCTCACCGGGCGGTGATCGGACCGGGATGCCTGCTGATATCTATCAGCAGGCATCCCGTGGCAATGCCTAGGGGGGTCCTGAGACCCCCCCAATTCAGACCTGCGATTTGCCGCGATCCGGGCAAATCGGGTCACTGGTGCCCCGATCTCCCGGAAAATAAGACTGATCGGAGTTGTCAGAGACAGCTCCGACCAGCCTAAAGCATAGGAGCGAGGTGGCAGTGTTGCCACCCCCTCCTAATCCCTGCCATTGGTCGGTCAGGCTGACCACCAATGGCAGGAGGGGGGTTAGAGTTCATTTCCCCCCGCTCTGCGCACCGATCGAAGTCGGTACAGAGCGGGGGGAACACGGGGGGAACACGGGCGGCGAGGGGGGGTACATGGCCCGGCGTACCCGGACCTGCGGCGGCATCCCGGAGCAGCGGCAGCAGGAGGAAGAGCGGCTGCCGGAAAGTGGCTGAGAAGGCTGCAGTGAAGATCGCGATAAGTGATCTTCACTGTGGCCTACTAAAAGCTGCAAAACTACAACTCCCAGCATGCCCACACAGCCAAAGGCTGTCTGGGCATGCTGGGAGTTGTAGTTTTGCAACATCTGGAGGGTCACAGTTTGGAGGCCACTGTGTAGTGGTCTCTAAACTGTGGTCCTCCAGATGTTGCAAAACTACAACTCCCAGCATGTACTGACTGTCTGGGCATGCTGGGAGTTGTAGTTTTGCAACATCTGAAGTGGCACGGTTTGGAGACCTCTATATGGTGGTCTCCAAACTGTAGCCATCCAGATGTTGCAAAACTACAACTCCCAGCATGCCCAGACAGTCAGGGATGCTGGGCGTGTAGTTCTGCAATATCTGGCCCTTCAGATGTTGCAGAACTACAACTCCCAGCATGCCTGGACAGTCTGGGCATGCTTGGAGTTGTAGTTTTGCAACATCTGGAGGGCTACAGTTTGGAGGCCACTGTTCTTCCCCAGTTGTTGCATAACTACAACTCCTAGCATGCCCAGACTGTCCAGGCATGCTTGGAGTTGTAGTTCTGCAACATCTGAAGGGCCAGATATTGCAGAACTACTCGCCCAGCATCCCTGACTGTACGGGCATGCTGGGAGTTGTAGTTTTGCAACATCTGGAGGGCTACAGTTTGGAGACCACCATATAGAGGTCTCCAAACTGTGCCACTTCAGATGTTGCAAAACTACAACTCCCAGCATGCCCAGACAGTCAGTGCATGCTGGGAGTTGTAGTTTTGCAACATCTGGAGGACCACAGTTTAGAGACCACTACACAGTGGTCTCCAAACTGTGACCCTCCAGATGTTGCAAAACTACAACTCCCAGCATGCACAGACAGCCTTTGGCTGGGAATTGTAGTTTTGCAACAGCTTTAGGCACACTGGTTGGGAAACACTGAGCCTGAGTCTGTTTCCTAACTCAGTGATTCCAACCCGTGTGCCTCCAGCTGTTGCAAAACTACAACTCCCAGAGTGCACTGACAGACCGTACATGCTGGGAGTTGTAGTCTTGCAACAGCTGGAGGCACATGGGTTGGAATCACTGAGCTAGAGTCTGTTTTCTAACTCAGTGGTTCCCCACCAATGTGCCTACAGCTGTTGCAAGACTACAACTCCCAGCATGTACGGTCTGTCAGTGCATTCTGGGAGTTGTCATTTTGCCACAGCTGAAGGTTTGGGGTGCCCCTCCCCCCCCCCCCCCATGTGAATGTACAGGGTACATTCACACAGGCAGGTTTACAGTGGGTTTCCTTCAAGGAAACTTACTGTGAACCCCTGCCTGTGTGAATGTACCCTAAAAACACTACACTACACTAACAAATAATAAAAAGTAAAACACTACATATACACCCCCTTACACGTCGCCCCCCCCCCCAATAAAAATGAAAAACGTCTCATACGGCAGTGTTTCCTAAACGGCGCCTCCAGCTGTGGCAAAACCACAACTCCCAGTGTTGCCGGACAGCCATAGACTGTTCTGGCAGGCTGGGAGTCTTGCAACAGCTGGAGGCACCCTGTGGGAGACACTGCTGTAGGGTTTTGGTGGAGACAAGCCCCATCCTTGTAACCGGGTCCACCCCTACTGCAAATTCCTTATTCAGGCCTCAAATGCGCATGGCGCTCTCTCACTTCAGACCCCTGTCATATTTCAAGGCAACAGTTTAGGGCCACATATGGGGTATCTCCGTACTCGGGAGAAATTGCGTTACAAATTTTGGGGGGATTTTTCTCCCATTACCCTTTGTAGAAATGGTAAATTTGGGGAAAAAACCTGCACTTTAGTGACATTTTTTTTTTCATTTACACATCCGAATTTAACGAAAAGTCGTCAAACACCTGTGGTGTGTTAAGGCTCACCGGACCCCTTGTTACATGCCTTGAGGGGGGTAGTTTCCAAAATAGTATGCCATGTGTTTTTTTTTTTTTTTTGCTGTTCTGGCACCATAGGGGCTTCCTAAATGCGACATGCCCCCAAAAACCATTTCCGCAAAACTCACTCTCCAAAATCCCATTGTCGCTCCTTCCCTTCTGAGCCCTCTACAGCGCCCGCCGAACACTTGACATACACATATGAGGTATTTCCATACTCGAGAGAAATTGGGTTACAAATTTTGGGGGGCTTTTTCTCCTTTTACCCCTTGTAAAATTTCAAAAACTGGGTCTACAAGAACATACGAGTGTAAAAAATTAAGATTTAGAATTTTCTCCTTCACCTTGCTTCTATTTCTGTGAAACACCTAAAGGGTTAACAAACTTACTGAATGTCATTTTGAATACTTTGAGGGGTGCAGTTTTTATAATGGGGTAATTTATGGGGTATTTCTAATATGAAGGCCTTTCAAATCCACTTCAAAACTGAACTGGCCCCTAAAAAATTCCGATTTTGAAAATTTTGTGAAAAATTGGAAAATTGCTTCTGAACTTTTAAGCCCTCTGATGTTTTCCAAAAGTAAAAACATGTCAACTTTATGATGCAAACATAAAGTAGACATATTGTATATGTGAATCAAAATATTATTTATTTATAATGTTTATTTTCCTTACAAGCAGAGAGCTTCAAAGTTAGAAAAATGCTAAATTTTCAATTTTTTCATCAAATTTTGGAATTTTTCACCAAGAAATGATGCAAGTATCGACAAAAATTTACCACTAACATAAATTAGAATATGTCACGAAAAAACAATCTCGGAATCAGAATGAAAAGTAAAAGCATCCCAGAGTTATTAATGCTTAAAGTGACAGTGGTCAGAATTGCAAAAAATGCTCCCGTCCTTAGGGTTATAATGGGCTCCGTCCCCAAGGAGTTAAAACACTTTATTTTTATTTTGAAATCTGGCCAGTAGGGGTCTCCCTCCTAGTGGCCGGCTGCAGCCTGGCGTGACGTCACGCCTGAATTCGGACCGATGGCGGCCGGGCAATTGGTCCAAATTCATTCAGCCTGCGCTCGCTGCGAGCACTGAGAGCACATTGGCTCCATGGCCTCACACGCCGGCCCTGCCTCCCGCTGCATCATCAGGACGGACTGGACTTCGGTATGTCTGTTTGGGGTGAGGGGACTTTAGCGCCACGGCCATGAAATGTATTACTTTCAGCGGTGGTGGTGGGGTTGCGGGGGTAGCACTGCGGCCATGAAATGTATTGCTTTGAACAGGGAGGGGGTGGCCATTAACATTTATTGTTTTCACCTGTACAGTATGCTTCCAGTTGTTTCACCACTACAACTCCCAGCATGCCCTGACAGCCAAAAGATGTCAGGGCAAGTTGGGAGTTGTAGTGGGGAAACAGCTGGAGGCACCCTGTATAGGTGAACTAAGGGCGGAAGTGTCGGCCCCAGCAGGCATCAGTGGCGTTGTGCCTGCTAGGGAAGTCTGCCTGGTAGTGAGCACACTACCAGGCAGACAAAAAGGCATTTCTACCATAGTAAAAAAAAATTAAAATAAAATTAAAGGCAGTGAGGGAGTTAGGGATAGATGGGCAATGGGCAGGGACAGAAAAAAAAAGTATGGTGGGAGCTACTCTTTAAAAATGAGTACAACAGTTGCAGAAATGTTGATCTTTAGAATAGGGTTATCATTTAAAGCATCACATTAAATGATGGAAGGTAAAAGGGGCCAAAGTGCTTATATATATATATATATATATATATATATATATATATAAAATGAAATATGTGTGTATGTAACTAATTCCAGTATTACCAACAATAAACTAGTGTGAAAATGTGTAAATCAGTCATAGCACTATTAAGATGATGACTACAAGCAAATTTAATATACATACTACACGTATAGAGGGTTGACTTAAACCTATAACACTGTAAGGAGTTTATTGCAACACTTTGTAAAAACAAAGAAAGTATAAACTACTGTTGATATGAAGATATGAGACCATTTATTAAAGGGGTACTCCAATGGAAAACAAATATTTTCAAATCAACTGGTGGTAGAAAGTTAAAGGTGTATTCCCCCCCCCCCTTAAACATCTTATCCCCAATTCTACAGATAGGGGATAAGATGTCTGATCGCGGGGGGTCTGGCCGCTGGGATCCCTCGCGATCTCTAGTCTAGCACCTTGGTTCAGAACGCCGGCTTCAGGTGACCTTGGTCATGATATCACGCCATGCCCCCTCCATTCATGTGTATGGGAGGGGCGTGATGGCTGTGGTCACTCGCCCACAGCTGTCACACCCCTTCAATTAAGCCAATCATATTCAGTAAGTAAGCAAAAATGAACAGCTATAGCAATGATGACAAGTGGAATTTAAGAAATGTTTCCTTAATTGTCTCATAGGTGTAGGTGTCTGATATCTGTAGAACTAGGTACTTCTTGACTCCTGTTGTACAAGTCAATGAAGTATATGCAGATGGTGCCTACTTCTCTACCGAAGTCTATGACAGTTATGGAAATGGCCGAGCGGGATTCCCACTCTTCAAATAGGTGCAACCCCCATAGTCTGTGGATCTGCCCTAATTGTCTGATGGGTCCAACTTCTGTGGCCAGTATTTGTAATGAGAAAAAGGTACCCTTGACTGCTGTTTTATAAGTCAATGCAGAAAGTAACTACTTCTTTACTAAAGTCTATAGCAGTTATGGAAACAGCCATGCAGTGTTCTCACTCTCTAAATAGGTGCAACTTCCTTTGTCTGTTTATATGCTTTCATTGTCTGACCGCAGGTGGGACAATTCTTCTAAAATCAAAGCAGGGGTATATCTTTGTATTTATAGATTTGCCATCATTATGCAGTTCTGGTACAGTTACACTGTAGTTATCACCCAGAAATTATCACCCAAATGGAAATACTTGCATACATCCAAGCCATACAAAACAAGCTATCATGGTGGGGGAATTTACTCAGATCAAACACAATTGTTCAGACAATGTGCAGTAAGACAATGGATTGCTGTCAGAGGTTGAATGCTAGATGCATCATTGACAATAAATCCAGAGCTGACCTATTGGAATAGAAGCAACAAAAAATGTGCAGATGTAATATCTCTAATATTGGTGTTACAGTACAGTCGTCAGCTCTATCATAAACAAGTATTTACCAGTTTTATATGGATATAAAAAATTACCTAGGATGCATGAATCTCGTAGAATTGTCTCTAACCACCCACTTTGGGCAATCTTGTATCTCCAAGTGCCTCTTCTAGACCCAAAAGTACGGTATAATGCATTGTTATTGGTTAAATTATCCTGAATTTTTCAAATGTGGTCAAACCATATGTGGTATATCTGAAAATCACCACTAATTTTCTATTAATTGATCTATTATTTGTAATACATCAAATGTGATTTATAACATTCAGTGTACTAGCTGTAATCCTATGTATGGGGGTTGCACAAGCCGGCGTCTCAAAGTCACAATATCAAAGCATTTGCATGATATTTGTTCATAATATATCCATGGCTTGTAAATATTTTCTTGATACCTATCAAGGCTCTTTATTTTTAGCGTTTTTTCATTGAACAGGTTAAAAAGCCTACACGTGGGCAGACAGGAGGTGTCTATTCTTTGATGTAGTAGGTGACACCTACTGGACTTATTATTTTGGACCTAGGTCAACTTCAAATTTAAATCTGAGAAGGAAGCTGGTGAAATAAGTATAGGGCATGTCACCATTTTCCTCACTAAATAAATTTCCAAAGGTGCTAGTGACGTAAAATCAGATGTTGGTAACAACCGATGTAATCCATACATACAAAGAAGTCAAAGCAAATAAGCTAAGAAATTAAGTTATGTGTAATAATGTGAGACAACACAGGAAAAAAATATTGAACAAGCTTACTGATATTTCTTGAATACATTGTACAAAAGCCTTTGTTGGTTATGACAGCTTCAAGACGATTACTGTATAAAGTAATTGGTGGCATGCATTGTTCTGGTGGGATTCTGGCCCATTCTTCCACACAAACAGTCTTCAAATCTTAAAGGTTCTGTAGGCTTCTTCTTTGAAATATGATCTTCAGTTCTTTCTTAGATTTCCAGTGGAAGTGAAGTCAGGCGATTGGCAGAGCCATTCTTGCTTCTTTATTTTCTTTCTTTGAAACCATTTGAGGGTTTCCTTAGCTGTGTGTTTGGGATCATTGTATTGTGAAATGTCCACCCTTGTTTCATTTTCATCATCCTGGTAGATGGCAGGAGATTTTTTTGTCAAGAATGTGTCGGTAGATTTACCCATTCATCCTTCCTTCATTATGTGAAGTTTGCCAGTACCATTTGTGAAAAGCCATCTCACCCCATGGTGTTCCCACCTCCAAACTTAACTGTTGGTATGGTGTTTTAGGGTGATGGGCAGTGCCATTTCTACTTCAGACGTGGTGTATATTATGACATCCAAACACTTAGATTTTGCTCTGATCTGACCTCACTATGACAGACATTTATCAAGCGATTTAGTTAATTTTTTTAACTAAAAATGTCGCACAAATGTCGCACCTGCGACTACGCGATTTTTCGTGCGACATTTTGACTGGAAAGCGAGAAAAGCAAGTTTTCCAAAACTTAACTACGGAGTAAAAATTTTTAAATGGACTATGGATAGTGTTGTATTTATTAACTGCGACAGTCGCAACTGCGCAAGAAAAGTCGCAAGCCCTCAAAAAACGTGTAAATGTAAGCCAGCCCAGAGCTGGCGTACAAAAAGGTATTTGAGAGCAAATTTTATATTTCCCGCTGGCAGCCGACATCACGGCTCCAGTGGGAAATATATTACAACTGTACATCACTCTGCAGCCGCCCGGGTTCTGTCTGAATATAACCCTGCTACCCTAACATAATGACATCCCCCCTTGTCTCCTGCGCCACACATCTCCCATCTGTCTGCTACCTGTTGCAAGACTACAACTCCCAGCATGCCCATACAGTGAGGGCATGCTGGGAGTTGTAGTATTGTAGCGGGTGGACAATGTGCGGTGCGGGCGGGTGGAAGACAAGGGAGGGTGGGGGTTGAGTAAAGCAGTGTCCCCATCCCCATCATTATATTAGGGTAGCGGGTATAGAATCGGAGGAACCCGGGCGGCTGCAGAGTGATTCCAGCCCGGGCTCCTTTTAACATACCTCGGCGCTGTGATTGGCCAGGACCGAGCAGCCAACCACGGGAAATTTGATAATACATTAGGGATTACAAGCTCCGCACGGGCTTCTCATATATCCTGCGGCGCCTTGGTAAGGAGCCCGGGCTAGCCTCACTTCAGCCGCCCGGGCTGACGTAACTCTGCAGCCGCCCGGGACTCCCACAGCCGGGCAGGGAGATGTGTAGGTGCCGTCCCTGTCAACCCTCAGCACTGCGATACACGCCGAGAGATGGTAGGGACAGCTTCTGCACATCTCCCTGCCCGGCTGCGGGAGTCCCGGACGGCTGCAGTATTATGTCAGCCCGGGCTCCTTACTACAGCGCCGCAGAGTTTAGTGTAATTTAAAATTTCCCGCTTGGTCCCATGTCACGTGACTCGGCAGGAAATATGAAATTACAGTGATTCTCTGATCACTGCAGCCAAGGAGTGGAGCGCATTACCACCCGCTTCCCTCCCTCGCTGGCACGACTACAACTCCCAGCATGCCCTTACAGTAAGGGCATGCTGGGAGAGTTGTAGGGGGGGGGGGACAGGTGACAAGCTGGTCACCTGCCCCCGGCCGCACAACTACAACTCCCAGCATGCCCTTACAGTAAGGATATGCTGGGAGTTGTAGGGGGGGGGGGGGTAACAATCTCCCGATCCTCATGACTACAACTCCCAGCATATCCTTACTGTAAAAGCATGCTGGGAGTTGTAGGGGGGCGGGTGACAAGCCTGTCACCTGCCCCCTGCCGCACAACTACAACTCCCAGCATGTCCTTACTGTAAGGGCATGCTGGGAGTTGTAGTCATGCGCGGACGGGTGATAATAAATGTATTAACCTATTTTACTTTTTTTTCTCATTTCAGATCCGTGTATCCTGTGGACTACTTCGGATTCGGTGGATTGCTTCGATAACCAGCGTTTAAAAAAAAATCTGTTTAATGTTAATAAAATGGTTAACGAGGGCTTGTGGGGGAGTGTTTTTTGGAATAAATTTTTTTGAAACGTGTTGTGTTTTTTTTATTTACTTGACAGGCATAGTAGTGGAAGCTGTCTAATAGACGGAATCCATTACTAAGCCTGGGCTTAGTGTTAGTCCCCAACACAGCTAGCACTAACCCCCAATTATTACCCTGGTACCCACCGCCACAGGGGTTCTGGGAAGAGCCGGTACCAACAAGCCCGGAGCGTCAAATATGGCGCTCCTGGGCCTAGGCGGTAACAGGCTGGCATTATTTTGGCTGGGGAGAGCCAGTAACAATGGTCCTTGCCCACCCTGGTAACATTAGGCTGTTGCTGCTTGGATGGTATTTGGCTGAGAATAAAAATACGGGGAACCCTATGCGTTTTTTTAAAATAATTAATTATTTATGCAAAACAAAGATAAGATTCCCCCTATTTTTATTTTTAGCCAAATACCAACCAAGCAGCAACAGCCTGATGTTATCAGGGTGGGCGAGGACCATTGCTACTGGCCCTCCCCAGCCTAAATAATGCCAGCCGGTTACCGCCTATTCCCAGGAGCGCCATATTTGACATTCCAGGCCTGTTGGTACCGGCTCCTCCCGGCCCCCCTGTGGTGGTGGGTACCGGGGTAATAATTGGGGGTTAGCGCTAAGCCTCAGCTTAGTAATGGACTCTGTCTATAATACAGCTTCCACTACTAAGCCTGTCAAGTAAATAAAATAAAAAAACACATTTAAAAAAAAAATTATTCCAAAAAAACACTCTCCCAAAAGTCCTCATCAACCATTTTATTAACATTAAACCAAAAAAATGCTGATCACTGTACTCCTCTGAATCTAAAGTAATCCACAAGATACACGGATCTGAAAATGAGAAGAAAAAAATTAGCCAGTACATTTAGGGGAAAAAAGTGGTAAAAAAACATATACATATATATATATATATATATATATATATATATATATATATATCCAGAATAGGTATTAGGCAGCTCACCAAGTAGTGTTCAAATCAAAGTGCGATTTAATATCCCATATCAAGATACTACGTTTTGGCAGTATCACACTGCCTTTCTCAAGCATAGCATGGTGGGTATCAGAGTGACAATATATCAGGTGAACAATCAAGTGCTTTTTAATTACAATCATTACATGATTACAAAAAGATTATCAAAATTCATATACAACATAATAACAAAAATAAAAACCAGTCATATAAAGTGTTAAAGATAAAGTGCAAATATTCCTTACAGTACAAATGGTGAAAAATCAGTGCATATATATATATATATATATATATATATATATATATATATTATATTCCATTATAAAACCATAAATAGTTAATTGCAGTACAGGTGTAATAATTAAAAACATTAGTGAGGGGGTGGGCTGTCATGACTCACCATAATTAAGTTTACATCATAAGTATTCGGTATGTGTCTTGGTTACTGCCGCCATGGCAGCTTCTGGATGCCGAAATCACATGACCCCCGGGCTCACATGGCACCGGTGTCATGTGATCGATGTATCTCCGTCATTTAGCCATATGACGTGTGTGCGTCCTGGACCGGCGCATGCGCAGACACAGCGTGAGTCCCGGTACTGAATCCGGGACACACGCGTGCGCAGTAGCAGCACATGTCCATAACCAACATCTTTATTAAGGCCGTGGGGTTGGCAAAGATGTTACTAGAAATGTGTATATGTATATATACATAAATCAATACAGTGAAAGTGAAATGGAAAAAGAGTAGATATATAAGATGTAAAAAAAAAACTATAGAAAAAATGTAGTGGGAAGTAAAAGTGAAATAGAATAGAAAATTAGATGTGTTCCAACTGTGCTCGTGAGAAAAAGTAGTAAATAGTATTTAAATATGTGATGTATTTGTGTCCATGCGTGCGCCACAAAAATGTGGCGCACACATGTGCACATCCACAGATTTGCAAATAATTATTGGAATGGGGAAAATATATCAAATGTGGACCACACAATATGGTGCATATATAAATGTGATATGCGATTACCTCATAGCGATAAGTAATTCCAAATAGAGCTACTGTGTGAGCCAGCACGTGTTCACGTACCGGGACACACATAGCTCAATGTAAAATCCCCAACAGGTGTCAGTAAGGACAAAAATTATGTTAATACAGTAGTGATTCAGATGTCATAAAACAAATATTGATATTGATACAGTAAAATATCAACATTGATACGGTCTGGTGAGTAATCACAGCCATTCTCAAAGAGTTAAAAGCGATCTAAAAGGCAAGAGAAACAAAAGTTACTGTTACAGATAGTATATATTTAACATTTTAAACAATAATAGCTGATATCCACTATCCGAGATGGCAGTCATGCGCTATAGATGGCTGGGGTAACAGAGAAATCAACATTAAGACCCAATGGTCGCAGGCGATTTTCCCTGTCGCCACCTTTCTTAGTATTGGGAACATGATCAATTAAGGTGTATCTTAAATCCGATTCCGAATGACCCACCTCAATGAAATGCTTCGACACCGGTAAATCCACACGTCCTTTACGTATGGAATACCGGTGTTGATTGAGGCGGGTCCGGAAGTCCAATGTCGTTTCTCCGACATAAAGTAATTTGCAAGGGCAAGTCAAGACATATATTACATAACTCGATTTACATGTTAGATAACATTTTAGTTTATATTCTTTCTTAGTTCTTGGGTGACAGAAATACTTAGAATACTAAGAATACTAAGAAAGGTGGCGACAGGGAAAATCGCCTTAAAAGGCGAGAACTCTATTGGATTTATGAGCTAGGCTCCCTGCGACCATTGGGTCTTAATGTTGATTTCTCTGTTACCCCAGCCATCTATAGCGCATGACTGCCATCTCGGATAGTGGATATCAGCTATTATTGTTTAAAATGTTAAATATATACTATCTGTAACAGTAACTTTTGTTTCTCTTGCCTTTTAGATCGCTTTTAACTCTTTGAGAATGGCTGTGATTACTCACCAGACCGTATCAATGTTGATATTTTACTGTATCAATATCAATATTTGTTTTATGACATCTGAATCACTACTGTATTAACATAATTTTTGTCCTTACTGACACCTGTTGGGGATTTTACATTGAGCTATGTGTGTCCCGGTACGTGAACACGTGCTGGCTCACACAGTAGCTCTATTTGGAATTACTTATCGCTATGAGGTAATCGCATATCACATTTATATATGCACCATATTGTGTGGTCCACATTTGATATATTTTCCCCATTCCAATAATTCTTTGCAAATCTGTGGATGTGCACATGTGTGCGCCACATTTTTGTGGCGCACGCATGGACACAAATACATCACATATTTAAATACTATTTACTATTTTTTCTCACGAGCACAGTTGGAACACATCTAATTTTCTATTCTATTTCACTTTTACTTCCCACTACATTTTTTCTATAGTTTTTTCTTACATCTTATATATCTACTCTTTTCCCATTTTACTTTCACAGTATTGATTTATGTATATATACATATACACATTTCTAGTAACATCCCCACGCCCTTAATAAAGATGTCGGTTCGGGACCTGTGCTGCTACTGCGCACGAGGGTGTCCCAGATTCAGTACCGGGACTCACGCTGTGTCTGCGCATGCGCCGGTCCAGGACGCACACACGTCATATGACTAAATGACGGAGATACGTCGATCACTTGACATCGGTGCCATGTGAGCCCGGGGGTCATGTGATTTCAGCGTCCGGAAGCTGCCATGGCGGTGTGAGGTGGTTTTTTGCGCCCCGTAGATCCTTGCGTCCGCTCCTCCCCCAGCTCTCCGAACATTTCCGAAGCTAGAACCCGGGGAGGGCAGAGCAAGGGGAGGGAGGAGGTTCACGCCCCCTCCCTCATCTCCCTGAGCTCGGCTGGACGCAGATCTCTACGGCACGGCCCCTCCCTGAGGACATAGATCTCCACGGCAGGTCCCCTCCCTCATCTCCCCTCCCTGAGGATGTAAATCTCCACGGCAGGTCCCCTCCCTCATCTCCCCTCCCATAGGACGTAAATCTCCACAGCAGGTCCCCTCCCTCATCTCCCCGAGCTGAGGACGTAGAGCAGTGCTCCCAATGAGCTCTATGTGTAAAGGGGGACATACTGTACAGGCTAAATGTCCCCCTTTAGCCCGTGCAGTATGTCCCCCTTTACACATAGAGCTCATTGGGAGCACTGCTCTACGTCCTCAGGGAGGGGAGATGAGGGAGGGGACCTCCCGTGGAGATCTATGTCCTCAGGGAGGGGGCGTGCCGTAGAGATCTGCGTCCAGCCGAGCTCAGGGAGATGAGGGAGGGGGCGTGAACCTCCTCCCTCCCCTTGCTCGGCTGGACGCAGATCTCTACGAGTTCTAGCTTCGGAAATGTTCGGAGAGCTGTGGGAGGAGCGGACGCATGGATCTACGGGGGCGCAAAAAAACACCTCACAGGGGCAGTAACCAAGACACATACCGCATACTTATGATGTAAACTTAATTATGGTGAGTCATGACAGCCCACCCCCTCACTCATGTTTTTAATTATTACACCTGCACTGCAATTAACTATTTATGGTTTTATAATGGAATATAATATATATATGCACTGATTTTTCACCATTTGTACTGTAATGAATATTTGCACTTTATCTTTAACACTTTATATGACTGGTTTTTATTTTTGTTATTATGTTGTATATGAATTTTGATAATCTTTTTGTAATCATGTAATGATTGTAATTGAAAAGCACTTGATTGTTCACCTGATATATTGTCACTCTGATACCTACCATGTTATGCTTGAGAAAGGCAGTGTGATACTGCCGAAACGTTGTATCTTGATATGGGATATTAAATCGCACTTTGATTTGAACACTACTTGGTGTGCTGCCTAATACCTATTCTGGATATTGGCTATACAGTCTGCGACTGGGACTGTTGATTTTGGCTTGCACCCACCTGCTGTGGAATTACTCTGGTGTGCTGTCCTCGCATCTCTTTCTGTATATATATACATATATATATATATATATATATATATATATATATATATATCACACATTTTTTTCAAAGCTCCAAATTTGTGTTCTGAAGTCATTTATTGGTTTTTGCTTATGTGTGAAAAAAAAAATGGTATTCAAAAGTGATATATTGGTTTTTGCTTATGTAAGCCATATTTATCAACCCACCATGATAGTATAACAAATATGTCACACATAAGCAAAACCAAAAGCAAGAAAAAAATGCCTACAGAACTCGCTTACCAAAGCAACGATGATAAATGTCCCCGTATATTCTCCCAGTGTTTAACTGTCTTTTCTAAACGTTGTCCAGTAAAATTTAAACCAGCTTTAACATGATTTTATTCAGCAATGGAGTCTTGCGTAGTGAGTGTGCATACAGGCCATAGCAGCGAAGTGCATTACTCACTATTTTTTTTTATGAGACAACAGTACCTGCTAACTCCAGGTCTTTTTGAAGTTCGCTACAAGTTGTCCTTGGTTCTTGGACAGCTCTTCTTTTCACACCTTTGCCCAGGCAAATTCCTCACTTCTATGTGTTTATTCCATATATATAAAAAAAAAAAAAATATATATATATATATATATATATATCATTTATGTTATTAGATATGTTTCAAAATGTATTGGTGTATACACAGAGTGAAATTGTCATGACTGTAACCTTTTGTTGAAAGTTCAAAAGTATTGAGTACTTTTCTCGCTGAATCCAAATTTGCCTTTTTGTCTACATACTGTGATCTGTGCTGGAGTGAAAGGTACTTTTTATACTTATATTAATTTCATACTGGGTTTGGTTTTACATTGCACCTAGAAATTACCTAGTTTATTACCCATAAAAACTCTGTAGTATTCTTACTGTTTAAGTAAACTGTTTTACCCATATGTTTTAATTACTGGTGCAAAATGTATCTGTTTATTGCAGTTATATAAAAGTAAAGATAATAAAAAGGTTTAATGAGTTTTGTAATGTATATTATGAGGTTTTATAATTACATAAAACATTTACATAGAGCTGTAAACTAAGATATTGTTTCTCATATACATTACTATACATTTAATGATGGAATTATTAAATAGAGTACTACCCTTCCATTGCTACAAAATTCTTATATCAGTGACACAATGGGCCTCATTTACTAAGAGTGTCGGGTTTTTACTAGTGGGAAATGTTGTTTCAGACTTGCAAGATTCCTCTCTATTTACTATTAGGAAAAGTTGGGAACATTTTCTGACCAGTTTTTTCTAGGTGGATATTTCCAGCCATTTATTGACAGGATTTTCTGTGAATTCATTAGTAAATCGGTCGGGTTGTGAAACCACGCCTCTTTCGGGGCTGGTCACGCCCCCTTGCAACAGAGCACTCCCCTTTTTCAGCTTCTCACAGTGCAATGTCGGGTTTGTCGGATTTTACAGGTGCACACTGTTGCACACTGGCGCACACTGGCGCAGACATGTCTCAGACATGTCTCAGATACAAAAACTGGTCGGTTTAAGCTTAGTAAATGAGGGCCAATTTCTTGTGAAAACATTCACCACTTCTTGGTATTTTGGGGGTTTTGCACCATTTGATTTACTCAACATTCATACCTCTTTGAAGTTGTACATTTTTTTATTTTTTAAACTTTTGCTGTATGACAAACAGAGAACTTTAAAGGGGTACTCCTGTGGAAAACTTTTTTTTTTCTTCTATTAAAAAATCTTAATCCTTCCAGTACTTTTTAGGGGCTGTATACTAAAGAGAAATCCAAAAAAGAAATGCATTTCCTCTGATGTCATGACCACAGTGCTCTCTGCTGACCTCTGCTGTCCATTTCATGAAGTGTCCAGAGCAGCATATGTTTGCTATGGGGATTTTCTCCTGCTCTGGACAGTTCCTAAAATGGACAGAGATGTCAGCAGAGAGCACTGTGGTCATGACATCAGAGGAAATGCATTTCTTTTTTGGCTTTCTCTGTAGTATACAGCCCCTAAAAAGTACTGGAAGGATTAAGATTTTTTTAATAGAAGTGATTTACAAATCTTATTAACTTTTTGGCACCAGTTGATTAAAAAAATAAAAGGTTTCCACAGGAGTACCCCTTTAAAACTATTATCTGGTAAAAACTTTTTTAAGCTATGTGCCCAGGCTTAGTAATAAAATAAAGAAGCTCATGCATACCTCCCTCGCTTCCCACTAGGCTCTGCTATCAGGTGGTCCAGTCTGTGGCCGCTGACAGCTTCTTAGAGCTGCATTTTGTATCTTCTGCAGTTGACATAGCTCACAGTTCCGCTCTACCAATCACTGACTAAGGTGGGACACCACTGTGTCCAGTGATTGGTGTGAAATTATGTCAGCTGCAGTTAATATTAACTACAGCTCAGAGAAGTGACCTATCATTACCGGCAAACGGGATGCCTTGATACTGGAGCCTGACGTGGAGCAAGTACATATCCAAACAGCAGCAGACTGTCATTACCAGGCTGGCAAGGTCCATTTATTTTGCATTTATTTTGGCCATTGCCTGTCTTATAATACACACCTGTCACTGGCTAGTCCTGAATCGACATTTTTTTAAGCTCCAGACCTGCTGGTAACGGCTCTTCCCAGTACCCTTAGTGCTCTGGCTGGAAGACCTTCATTACAGTAGGCAGTTGACAACAAGCAAACGCTGTGTACAGAAGTGTTGGTTTGCAATGAAGCGGGGAAAGTTTCCTGGGTCGTGTACAATGCACCCTGCCTGGAAATCTATTACAGTAAGCATGGGATGCATAGAGCAATCCTCTCTTTCTGTGTGTAAGCATGCTAGGCTAAAGTGAACCACTGGGGGTAGTGTTCCTTACTAAACATAATTTTTGCA
This sequence comes from Hyla sarda, assembly GCF_029499605.1. Lineage (NCBI taxonomy): Eukaryota > Metazoa > Chordata > Amphibia > Anura > Hylidae > Hyla > Hyla sarda. Next base: position 245,118,004 of record NC_079191.1, on the reverse strand, counting down.
TAGTTTGTGTCAAATCTGGGTTTGCCAGGTTAAGTTTAGGGTCTGACTCCTGAGACCCCCACTGGTCACTAGAAGAAAGGAATAAAAGTGCTGGGATAAGCATCTTTGTTTCTGCTTGGCTTTTATACTGTCTATGATAGTGTCTTAATGATGAGAATGTTGTGGTGTCCGTACGCCATGTGCTCAGCTATCAAAAAGAAAGCTGAGCCAAAAAAAAAAGTAGAGAACACTTAACCAAGTGCTTCTAGCCTTTTTTTGACTGTACCCCCACTGATCACTGCGTCAGATGTTAAATAAAAGGTGACATACACTTTATTTATTTATTTAACTCAGCTTGACTCATTAAAAAAATTATACATAAACACTGGACAACCCTTCAAGAGTTACAGTATCACACATGTACAAAAGTATATCTGCATACAGCTATATATACACAAAATTTAACCTCTTAAGGACGCAGGATTTTTCTGTTTTTTCACTTTAGTTTTTCCCTCATCACCTTCTAAAAATCATTACGCTTTCAATTTTGCACCTACAGATTCCTATGCTAGCAATCTAATAGCCATAATGCTTTCATTTGTCTGCAACAGGCTTGTTTTTTGTGCCACCAATTCTACTTTGTAATTACATCAATAATTTCACCACAAAATTTACTGCAAAACCAGAAAAAAAATATTAGTGGGGCAAAATTGGAAAAAAAAAACACCATTATGTAATTTTGGGGGCTTCTGATTCTACGCAGTGCACTTTTCTGTAAAAATGACGCCATCTATGTATTCTTTAGGTCCATATGGTTACAAAGATACCTAATTTATATAGGTTTGATTTAGTGTTACTATTTAAAAAAAAATGTTTTAACTACATGCATCAAAATTAGTTTGTGTAAAATTGTCATCTTCTGACCCCCATAACTTTTTTATTTTTTCATATATAGGGATGTGTGAGGGCTCGTTGTTTGCGCCGCCATCTGACGTTTTTATCTGGACGATTTTTGTTTTGATGGGACTTTTTGATCGCTTTTTATAAATTTTTTAAGGTACACAAAGTGACCAAAAATACGCAATTTTGGACTTGGAATTTTTTCATGTGTACGCCATCGACCGTGCGGTTTATTTAACATGATGTTTGTATAGTTCAGAAATTTACGCATGCGGCGATAACCCATATGTTTAATTTTATTTTTGTTTACATATTTTTTTTTGTGGAAAAGGGGGGTGATTAAAACTTTTATTACTGAAGAGGTTAAATCACATTTATTAATTTTTTTGTACTTTTTTTTTTTTGTACACTTTTCTTTATTCCTTTTCTTTTTCCTTGGATTGCATACACTGTTAGCATAGCATAGCACTGATCAGGGTTATCTGTGCTCTTCTGCTCCAGCCTGGATCTCAGGCTTGGAGCAACAGAGAGATGAACGGACAGCGGAAAGCAAGGAAAGAAGCCTCGCACTGTCCTCTCAGCTGTGTGAGATGCAGCGATTTTACCGTGGCGGTGCCGAACAGCCCACTGGGCTAACTGGCAACTGTTTTCTCCCGTTGATCGTGGCGTCTAAAGGGTTAAAACTGGACATCAGCCTGATTGGCGATGTCTGGTATTAGCCACGGATCCTGTTTGCTGATAGCAACCAGGACCTGCTGGGTATGAAGCGCGCTCAGCTGCTGTGCGAGATTTACATAACGGGAGCCGGCCATGAGCATAAATATACACTCGTAGTCGTTAAGGGGTTAAATACATGCACGCAAATATTCACAAACGCAATCACAGAGTCTGCACACCTACGCACACAATATATATATACGAGCACAGAGTATATGCATGAGCACAGCGATCAATAAGTCCTATCAATGCAAAATGGTACCGCTAAAAACTTCAGATCACGGCGCAAAAAATTAGCCCTCATACTGCCCCATACGCGCAAAAATAAAAAAGTTATAGGGGTCAGAAGATGACAATTTTAAATGTATACATTTTCCTGCATGTAGTTTTGATTTTTTCCAGAAGTACCACAAAATCAAACCTATATAATTAGGGTATCATTTTAACCGTATGGACCTACAAAATAAAAAGAAGGTGTCATTTTTACCGAAAAATGTACTGTGCAGAAACGGAAGCCCCCAAAATTTACAAATTGGCATTTTTTTTTCTATTTTGTCTCACATTGATTTTTTTTTTTCTGTTTCGCTGTAGATTTTTTGGGTAAAATGACTGATGTCATTACAAAGTAGAATTGGTGGTGCAAAAAATAAGCCATCATATGGATTTTTAGGTGAAAGATGGAAAGAGTTATGATTTTTTAAAGGTAAGGAGGAAAAAACGAAAATGCAAAAACGGAAAAAAAAACGGTCCTTAAGGGGTTAATAATTACTTACAAGGAAACAAAAGGTCTGTAGAAAAAGGGTTATTGTAAAAGAAAGAAAAAATAGTTTTGTACAGGCTAAACATAAGAACATGTTATCCTGACAGATGCCAAAAAATGGTGTCCACTGGCTAGAATACAGCATATAACAATAAAGAGTATATGGAATAGCATAGTAGAGTAAAAACATACACCCCACAGTATAATAAGAAAGCCTATGAGGTGACCAATGCCACTGAATGGCACTTGTCATTGGTCTATTTTAAATGTTTATATCATTAACCTCTAGTGATTTAATTAACAATATATGGACAGTTATCTTAGTTGCATTGTTGAAGGCGACTAATAATTGTATTAGGCAAAAAAATATTGCTTATATGGATTTTAGTAAGGCTGTCCCACATAGAAGGCGTGTATTAGGATCTATTTCTCCTGTGATCAGTCAACTCCAGCCATGCTGATTAGCAGGCAGATTTAATGCACATGTAACGATACAGGTGGATTCCTCTTACATGCAGCAGAACAAGTCAGCGAAAGAAATCCCACCCAAAGTTAGGTTATGGCTTCTTATATAGAAACACTCTGAATGAGAGTTGATTGGCTAAGGCACACTGGTGGCTCATAGTGGATAAGTTGCTTTATTGCCAATGACAGTGTTTCTTGTACAGGTCTTTCCTAATGTACCAAAAACTCATAATTCAACAAAGGCTCATTACAGTGGCGTTGCTAGGGTTGGTGTCACCCGGTGCGGTAGAAAATGGTGTCACCCCCATACCTACCCCCCCCCCTTCAGTAAGTTTTTAGCCTGTTGTGACAGACACCACTGTTGTAGCGCATTATGAGAAATTCCAGTATAATAATCAGATATACCAGTTGCCACAGAATGGGAAAGTGTTAAAGAAGTTTTCACCATTGAAATATACAGCTCCCAGAATTACTTAAAGGGGTACTCCACTGGAAAACATTTACTTTTATATCAACTGGTGCCAGAAAGTTAAACAGATTTTTAAATTACTTCTATTTAAAATCTTAATACTTACAGTACTTATAAGCTGGTGTATGCTCCACAGGAAGTTGTGTAGTTCTTTCCAGTCTGACCACAGTGCTATTTGCTGACACCTCTGTCCATGTCAGGAACTGTCCAGAGCAGGATAGGTTTGCTATGGGGATTTGCTCCTACTATGGACAGTTCTTGACATGGACAGAGGTGTCAGCATAGAGCACTGTGGTCAGACAGAAAATAAATTAAAAAGGAAAATAACTTCCTGTGAATCGCTTATACAGCAGCTAATAAGTACTGGAAGGATTAAGATTTTTAAATAGAAGTAATTTACAAATCTGTTTAACTTTGTAGCACCAGCTGATTAAAAAAAATGTTTTCCAGTAGAGTACCCCTTTGAGCAGTGGTGAGGTTATGCTGGGAGTTGTAGTTTCACTGACCTAACTGTAGAACTGACAAGTGACTACAGCTCTGATGTAGAGAGGAGAATGTACAATGGTATCAGTGACTACAGGTGACGTCTTCTCTATAGTGAGGAGAACACACGATGATATCAGTGACTACAGGTGACATCTTCTCTATAGTGAGGAGAATGTACAATGGTATCAGTGACTACAGGTGACATCTTCTCTATAGTGAGGAGAATACACAATGATATCAGTCACTACAGGTGACGTCTTCTCTATAGTGAGGAGAATACACAATGATATCAGTCACTACAGGTGACGTCTTCTCTATAGTGAGGAGAATACACAATGATATCAGTGATTACAGGTGACGTCTTCTCTATAATGAGGAGAATACACAATGATATCAGTGACTACAGGTGACGTCTTCTCTATAGTCTTCCCTTATCTAATTCAGATGGTACATACCGCCAGGACTTGTTCCAGCTAAAACTTCTGTCTGTAGAATGTGATGCCCACACGTCTCCTCACTATGTCAGCGCATTCTCATCCTCTATATGAAAACAATTATTATAAACCTGAGAGACACTGTATCTTCTAAATATAATACTACTATACACTATACTCTTTGATTATAAACCTTCCATACACTGTACCCTCTGAATATAATACTACCACACACTGTACATTCTGAATATAATACCAACACATACTGTACCCTCTGAATATAAATCTGCCACATACTGTGCCCCTGAATATAATACCGCCACACACTGTAGCCACTGAATATAATACTACCACATACTGTACCCTCTGAATATAATACTACCACAAACTGCGCCCTCTGAATATAAATCTGCCACATACTGTGCCCCTGAATATAATACCGCCACACACTGTACCCACTGAATATACTACTACCACATACTGCGCCCTCTGAATATAAATCTGCCACATACTGTACCCTCTGAATATAAATCTGCCACATACTGTACCCTCTGAGTATAAATCTGCCACATACTGTACCCCTGAATATAAATCTGCCACATACTGTACCCCCGGAATATAAATCTGCCACATACTGTACCCCCGGAATATAAATCTGCCACATACTGTACCCTCTGAATATAAATCTGCCACATACTGTACCTCTGAATATAAATCTGCCACATACTGTACCTCTGAATATAAATCTGCCACATACTGTACCTCTGAATATAAATCTGTCACATACTGTACCTCTGAATATAAATTTGCCACATACTGTACCCCTGAATATAATACCGCCACATACTGTACCCTCTGAATATAATACTACCACCCACTGCGCCTTCTGAATATAATAATTAGAGATGAGCAAACTACAGTAAATTCAACTCGTCACAAACTTCTCTGCTCGGCAGTTGATAACTTTTCCTGCATAAATTAGTTCAGCTTTCAGGTGCTCCCGTGGGCTGGAAAAGGTGGATACAGTCCTAAGAGACTCTTTCCTATGAATGTATCCACCTTTTCCAGCCCACCGGAGCACCTGAAAGCTGAACTAATTTACGCAGGATAAGTCATCAACTGCCGAGCCGAGAAGTTTGTGACGAATCGAATTTACTGTAAGTTCGCTCATCTCTAATAATACTACCACAAACTGCGCCCTCTGAATATAATACTACCACAAACTGCGCCCTCTGAATATAATACTACCACAAACTGCGCCCTCTGAATATAACGTTGCCATACAGTGCACCCTCTGAATATAATACCACAACCGCAGTAACACCCCTCAACATCCGTTAGCTGATGCGATGCTATTACAACGGGAGGGGGGTATTGGTGGTGTTGCTAGTGGATGATGGGGGTGCTACTACTCGGGGGGTGTTGCTGGAGGATGATGAGGGGGCTACTAGCCATCCCCCCTGGCAGTATCATCCATCGGCAGGATCATCCTCCTGGCAGGAGCACCGCCATCATCCACCATCAGGATCTGCTGATGGAGGTGCTGCTGGGGGGGGGGGGGGGGGTGTTGCTAGTGGATGATGAGGGTGCTACTGCCAGGGGGGGAGCATTAGGTAGGCAGCAGTTCCCCCACATTAGGTAGGTCGCAGTTTCCCCACATTAGGTAGCATCTATTCCCCACATTAGGCAGCATAGATTCCCCACATTAGGTAGGTCGCAGTTTCCCCACATTAGGTAGCATCTACTCCCCGCATTAGGTAGCATAGATTCCCCACATTTGGTACCAGTTCCCCCACATTAGGTAGGTACCAGTTACCCCACATTAGGTAGCAATTTCCCCACATTAGGTAGCACAGATTCCCCACATAAGGTAGCACAGACTCCCCACATAAGGTAGCATAGACTCCCCACACTTGGTAGTAGTTTCCCCACATTAGGCCGCAGGTTCCCCACAATGGGTCAAAGTCTCCCCACAATAGATCGCTGGTTATACCCCCCCCCCCCCCCCCACACACACACACAACACAGAGAGACACACACACAAACACACACACACAGTCAGAGAGACACACACTCACAGACACACAGTCACACACACATGCACACACACATGCACACAGTCACACACACACAGAGTCTCACACACACAAACATAGATAGAGACAGACACACACACTCACCCATCCAGCGCAGCGCTCCTTCTCACCGGGCGCCGTGCGAGTGACGTAACTGACGTCCTCCTGCGCGGCCATACAGTGTGACGTCAAGCCGGCGCAGACGTGGGAGCGGAGGCCGGGCACAATGCTGGAGAAGGTGAGGGGGGTGTGATGAGATGATGGACGGGCGCACAGTGCAGGAGAAAGAGGGGGGTTGCTGATGGACGGGCACACACAGCCCGGGGTGGGGGGGTTGTGCTGACGGAGGCCGGTCGGGTACAGATGGGGGAGGTGGTGTCTCTGTGTAGCTGGGGGAGGGGGGGGGGGGGGGGGGGAGGTGCGGCTACGGAGCGTCTTGGTGTCACCCCATTAGGTTGGTGTCACCCGGTGCGGGCCGCACCCCCCGCACCCGGGTCGCAACGCCACTGGCTCATTATTCTACTACCTAAGGTCAGTTGCATAGTTTCAAGCATCACTGAGCCCTGTCTGGAACTAAGAGATAAAAGTTAACTGAAACTAGGAAAAACCAGCCAACGTCATCTTTAGTTAGACTAAATATATATTATATATATATATATATATTCCAGGGAACATAGATATCAAAACATAATTTTCCCAACAGCGTGTAAATAAACTGCAGTTTTTTGAGCTTAGAGACCTATATTGTTGAATGGATTGGACATTGCCAAAGTGACAGATAACACAGAGAGTTATAGTCAATGGGATATATTTGGAACAAGGTCTTGTTACCAGTGGGGTACCTCAGGGATCTGTACTGGGACCCATACTGTTTAACTCCTTAACAACCACGGACGTATATTTACCTCCGTGGCCGGCTCCCTTAATGTAAAGTACGCTCAGAAGCTGAGCGTGCTTCATATCTGCTGGGTGCCGGTTGCTATCAGCAACCAGGACCCGCAGCTAATACTGGACATCGCCGATCAGGCTGATGTCCGGTATTAACCCTTTAGATGCTGCGATCAAAGCTGACCGCGGCATCTAAAACAGGAGAAAACACTGCCGGTTAGCTCGGCGGAGCTGTTCGGAACCCCCACAGTGAATAGCGATCGAGGCATCCCGAACAGCTGAAAGGACAGTGGGAGTCTTCTTACCTTTCTCCTGGCTGTCTGATCGGCACTTGATTGCTCCAACCCTGAAATCTAGGCTTCAGCAATCAACAGCCGATAACAATGATCAATGAAATGCTATGGCATAGCATTGGTCAGTTTATTCAATCAGTGTAATGCATGTTATAGTCCCCTATGGGGGCTATAACATTGAAAGAAAAAAAAGAATTAATAAATGTGATTTAACCCCTTCCCTAATAAAAGTTTGAATCACCCTCCTTTTCTCATAAAAAAAAAATATAATTAATTATACCACACTGTAAATGGCATGCCCATAAAAAAGTCCAAAATAGCGTATTTTTGGTCACTTTTTATACCATAAAAAAAGGAATAAAAAGCGATCAAAAAGTCAGATCAAAACAAAAATTGTACCGATAAAAACATCAAATCACGGAAAAATAAAAATGTTATAGGGGTCAGAAGAGGACAATTTTAACCCCTTAAGGACCAGGCCATTTTATACCTTAAGGACCGGAGCGTTTTTTGCAATTCTGACCACTGTCACTTTAAACATTAATAACTCTGGAATACTTTTAGTTATCATTCTGATTCCGAGATTGTTTTTTCGTGACATATTCTACTTTAACTTAGTGGTAAAATTTTATGGTAACGTGCATCCTTTCTTGGTGAAAAATCCCAAAATTTTATGAAAAAAATGAAAATTTTGCATTTTTCTAACTTTGAAGCTCTCTGCTTGTAAGGAAAATGGATATTCAAAATATATTTTTTTTGGGTTCACATATACAATATGTCTACTTTATGTTTGCATCATAAAATTTATGAGTTTTTACTTTTGGAAGACACCATAGGGCTTCAAAGTTCAGTAGCAATTTTGAAATTTTTCACAAAATTTTCAAACTCACTATTTTTCATGGACCAGTTCAGTTTTGAAGTGGATTTGAAGGGTCTTCATATTAGAAATACCCCATAAAAGACCCCATTATAAAAACTACACCCCCTAAAGTATTCAATAAAACATTCAGTAAGTGTATTAACCCTTTAGGTGTTTCACAGGAATAGCAGCAAAGTGAAGGAGAAAATTCAAAATCTTCATTTTTTACACTCGCATGTTCTTGTAGACCCAATTTTTGAATTTTTGCAAGGGATAAAAAGGAGAAAATTTTTACTTGTATTTGAAACCCAATTTCTCTCGAGTAAGCACATACCTCATATGTCTATGTTAATTGTTCGGCGGGCGCAGTAGAGGGCTCAGAAGGGAAGGAGCGACAAATGGTTTTTGGGGGGCATGCCGCATTTAGGAAGCCCCTATGGTGCCAGAACAGCAAAAAAAAACACATGGCATACCATTTTGGAAACTAGACCCCTCAGGGAACGTAACAAGGGGTAAAGTGAAGCTTAATACCCTACAGGTGATTCACGACTTTTGCATATGTAAAAAAAAATATATATATTTTTTTTACCTAAAATGCTTGGTTTCCCAAAAATTTTACATTTTTAAAAAGGGTAATAGCAGAAAATACCCCCCAAAATTTGAAGCCCAATTTCTCCCGATACAGAAAACACCTCGCATGGGGGTGAAAAGTGCTCTGCTGGTGCACTACAGGTCTCAGAAGAGAAGGAGTCACATTTGGCTTTTTGAAAGCAAATTTTGCTCTGGGGGCATGCCGCATTTAGGAAGCCCCTATGGTGCCAGAACAGCAAAAAAAAAACACATGGCATACCATTTTGGAAACTAGACCCCTCGGGGAACGTAACAAGGGGTAACGTGAACCTTAATGCCCTACAGGTGTTTCACGACTTTTGCATATGTAAAAAAAAAAATTTTTTTTTACCTAAAATGCTTGTTTTCCCAGAATGTTTACATTTTTAAAAAGGGTAATAGCGGAAAATACCCCCCAAAATTTGAAGCCCAATTTCTCCCGATTCAGAAAACACCCCATATGGGTGTGAAAAGTGCTCTGCTGGCGCACTACAGGTCTCAGAAGAGAAGGAGTCACATTTGGCTTTTTGAAAGCGAATTTTGCTCTGGGGGCATGCCGCATTTAGGAAGCCCCTATGGTGCCAGGACAGCAAAAAAAAAAACACATGGCATACCATTTTGGAAACTAGACCCCTCGTGGGTAATTTGAACCTTAATACCCTACAGGTGTTTCACGACTTTTGCATATGTAAAAAAATATATATTTTTTTTACCTAAAATGCTTGTTTTCCCAAAAATTTTAAATTTTTTAAAAGGGTAATAGCAGAAAATACCCCCCAAAATTTGAAGCCCAATTTCTCCCGAGTACGGCGATACCCCATATGTGGCCCTAAACTGTTGCCTTGAAATACGACAGGGCTCCAAAGTGAGAGCGCCATGCGCATTTGAGGCCTAAATTAGGGACTTGCATAGGGGTGGACATAGGGGTATTCTACGCCAGTGATTCCCAAACAGGGTGCCTCCAGCTGTTGTAAAACTCCCAGCATGCCTGGACAGTCAACGGCTATCTGGTAATACTGGGAGTAGTTGTTTTGCAACAGCTGGAGGCTCCGTTTTGGAAACAGTGGCGTACCAGACGTTTTTCATTTTTATTGGGGAGGGGGGTTGTATAGGGGTATGTGTATATGTAGTGTTTTTTACTTTTTATTTTATTTTGTGTTAGTGTAGTGTAGTGTTTTTAGTGTACAGTCGCACTGGCGGGGGTTCACAGTAGTTTCTCGCTGGCAGTTTGAGCTACGGCAGAAAATTTGACGCAGCTCAAACTTGCAGCCGGATACTTACTGTAATCCTCCGCCCATGTGAGTGTACCCTGTATGTTCACATTGGGGGGGGGAACATCCAGCTGTTGCAAAACTACAACTCCCAGCATGTACGGTCTATCAGTGCATGCTGGGAGTTGTAGTTTTGCAACCGCTGGAGGCTCCGTTTTGGAAACAGTGGCGTACCAGACGTTTTTCATTTTTATTGGGGAGGGGAGGGGGGCTGTGTAGGGGTATGTGTATATGTAGTGTTTTTTACTTTTTATTTTATTGTGTTAGTGTAGTGTAGTGTTTTTAGGGTACAGTCACACGGGCGAGGGGTTCACAGTAGTTTCTCGCTGGCAGTTTGAGCTGCGGCAGAAATTTTGCCGCACCTCAAACTTGCAGCCGGATACTAACTGTAATCCTCCGCCCATGTGAGTGTACCCTGTACGTTCACATTGGGGGGGGGGAACATCCAGCTGTTGCAAAACTACAACTCCCAGCATGTACGGTCTATCAGTGCATGCTGGGAGTTGTAGTTTTGCAACAGCTGGAGGCACACTGGTTGTGAAACACCGAGTTTGTTTTGCAACCAGTGTGCCTTCAGCTGTTGCAAAAGCTACAACCCCCAGCATGTACGGACAGCGGAAGGGCATGCTGGGTGTTGTAGTTATGCAACAGCTGGAGGCATACTACTTTGGCTGGGGATGCTGGGGATTGTAGTTATGCAACAGCTGGAGACACACTGGTTTGCTACTTAACTTAGTGTGCCTTCAACTGTTACAAAACTACAACTCTCAGCAGTCACCGACAGCCAACGGGCATGCTGGAAGTTGTAGTTATGCAACCACCAGATGCACCACTACAACTCCCAGCATGCACTTTAGCTGATTGTGCAAGCTGGGAGTTGTAGTTACACAACAGCTGAAGGTCTACTTTTCCATAGAAAGAATGTGCCTCCAGCTGTTGCAAAACTACAAGTCCCAGCATGCCCATAAGGGCATGCTGGGAGTTGTGGTGGTCTGCCTCCTGCTGTTGCATAACTACAGCTCCCAGAATGCCCTTTTTGCATGCTGGGAGCTGTTGCTAAGCAACAGCAGGAGGCTGTCACTCACCTCCAACGATCCTCGCCGCACAGGTCAGTCCCTCGTCGTCTCCGCCGCCGCCGCTGCTCCTGGGGCCCCGATCCCAACAGGGGCGCCGGGGATCGGGGTCCCCAGCACCCGGGGTGCACGTCCCGCACCCGCTCACGTCCTCCGGAAGAGGGGCGGAGCGGGTTGCGGGAGTGACACCCGCAGCAGGCGCCCTGATTGGTCGGCCGGTAATCCGGCCGACGAATCAGGGCGATCGTGAGGTGGCACCAGTGCCACCTCACCCCTGCTGTCTCTGGCTGATCGGGGCCGTCTCTGACGGCCCCGATCAGCCAATAATTCCGGGTCACCGGGTCACTGGAGACCCGATTGACCCGGAATCCGCCGCAGATCGCTGGACTGAATTGTCCAGCGATCTGCGGCCATCGCCGACATGGGGGGTCATAATGACCCCCCTGGGCGATATGCCCCGATGCCTGCTGAACGATTTCAGCAGGCATCGGGGACCGGCTCCGCTCCAGATGGTTGCGGGGGGCCGGTAAAACACATGACGTTCTCATACGTCATGTGTCCTTAAGGACTCGGAAATGGAGACGTATGAGAACGTCATGTGTCCTTAAGGGGTTAAACATACTAATATTGGTTCATGTAGTTAAAAAAATATTTAAGTAGTAAAATAAGGAAAAACCTATATAAATCAGGTATTTTTGTAACTGTATGGACCCACAGAATAAATATATGGTATTATTTTAAAAGAAAAGTGCATTGAGTAGAATCGGTAGCCCCAAAAAATTACAAAATGGTGCTTCTTTTTCCAACTTTGCCCCATAAATATTTTTTTTTCTGGGTTCGCCATAAATTTTGTGGTAAAATGATTGATGTCATTACGAAGTACAATTGGTAGCACAAAAATAAGCCCTCATATGAGTCTGTAGGTGCAAAATTGAAAGTGTTATGATTTTTAGAAAGTGATGAGGGAAAACGAAAGTGCAAAAATGGAAAAACCTGTGGTCCTTAAGGGGTTAATGTCTGTATCAGTGACATTGCAGAAGATGTCGATGGTAAGGCCTTGTTCTTTTTGCTGATAACACAAAGATTTTTAACAGGGTTGATGAAAAATGGTCATAACTCTGGCAACTGAAATTTAATGGGATAACTTTCTTTTTATGTAAATAGTGTTGCACAATTGCCATTTTGCTAAGAACTATTAATACCAAAAAGTGGCACATACTGATCATGTCGCTCCTCAGTGCTCTACCACATGTCACGATGTCACATGTCATGATTGTTCCCAGGGCAGAGCTACACAGATGGCGTAACAAACAGCCGTAAGTAAGAATACTATATAAGCACTGATTGGTATTTATATAGGATTTATGGTAACAGGGTATTTGAGGATACCAGGTTTCAGAGCTGGTAAATCATACAGATGACTATGAAAGCTATGGTTTCCAGGAGACAGGAATGAGGCTTCCATGTGGAAATAGGGGGGAAATAAAAGATGACGAGCCTTGATAAGGCAAGTAGCATGAAGAACAGAGGTGAGACAACTATGCAATGACAGGCAGAGCAGACAACAATGGACTGAGGGCACTGCTGCTGATTTGTCTACCCATTGAAGTCAGTAGATAGGCAAGTGATAAATGACTGGGTTAGAGCACCTCCAAAACAAGTAGTGTTTTGGGTTGTTCCTAATCCTGTTCCAGATATAAGCTAAGCAGCAACAGCCTGATGTTACCAGGGTGGACAAGGATCATTGTTATTTGCCCTCCCCAGCCTAAATAACATCAGCCTGCTACCGCCAAGGCGAACTATTTTTGATGCTCAAGGTCTGTTAGTATTGGCTCCTCCCAGCACCCCTGTGGCGGTGGGTACTGGGGTAATAATTGGGGGTTATCGCTAGCTGTTTTTGGGGTAACGCTAGGTCCTGGCTTAGTAATTGATTCCATCTATAAGACAGCTTCCATTACTAAGCCTGTTGTCACCTTCTTATGTTTTGTTGCTTGAAGAGGCCATAATATTTGAAGTGGCAGTACAAATTATTTTAGTGATGTCCTATTCAATGAAGCAATGTTGTAGTACCTTGTACCACCTCCACTTTATGTATACTCTTGTACTACAATTGCAAGTATAAGCACTTGTAAATACTGACAAGGCTACAGTTGTCACATGACTGACAGCCCCTTCAAATAGCTGATCATTAGTGGTGTGTAAGGATGAGGAATCAATTTTATGGTGCTTTCACACATTGTGCTTTCAAGGCTAGCACTTGAGGTTCATTGTTGGTGTTACCCGGTCCTGCCACTGTTTCAAGCATCAAGTCCAGGTGCTGCCTGGCAATTATTGGGATCAAAATTGCTAGACATAGCTATTAGCGCTACTAGCTGTAGAACTCTCTCAAAACCCGCATAACCTCCTTGGCTTATCTTATTTACCAGCACTAATAGATATTTATATGTTATTTATGATCAGGGCTACATTGTCACTGTTATGTTTTATGTGTATGCAATATTGTTGACTGTAGCTGTCTTAATAGTTAAAATCAATCAGTAGTGCTGCAAAAAGTATTAGTGTAGCCCCAGCTCCAAACTGTTTAACAGCATGTGATTCTTTTTCAGGTGGTTATTCGTTTTCATGTAACAAGAATGTCTGGAATTATAATGGATAGTTTAATAATCCTAGTCTAGTAACAGTTTCAATTATTAGAGTGAGTAAACATTACAGAATAAGCCTACTTGGTCACACACCCTGAGAATTCTGACTTACACCCATACTTGCTACACTAGTAAAGTCTATATTCATCATAAATTAGTATAGGATATATGTATCATATAGATTACTGTGAATGAATGTTCTATTTTTCAAGTTGTTCATCTATTTACTTATTTCCATTTATGAAAACTATGAAATCTACATTTTATGCTGCTTTGTACTCAGGGCTGCCATCAGAAATTTTGGGGCCCTTTACACAGCTCAAGGCCTGCCCCCCTGTGGCCCACCCCATCTCCTAGGGTCATTCCAACTCTGCCCAACTCCCTAGGACCCACCCCCAAATATATTTTTTCTTTTTAGAACTACAAAGACAGTAAAACGTGAGTCAGACCCTCATCAGTGATTTCAGTAAGGAATTCAGTAATTAATTATTTTTATTGTGCTCCTTTCTTCAGCACAATAATGCCCACCTCTTTAAAATCTCCCCATACATATTGCCCCATACAATAATAGTGCCTGATTTAGGGCCCATTTGTGCCCCCACATGGTTATTGTAGGCTCGCTCCTTTGTTAACAGTTGCCCCCAAAAAGTTTTAGTAGGCCTCTCTGTCATTAGTAGTCCCCATATAGTTTTAGTAGCCAACTACAACAGGTATTTGCCCAACAGTAAAGGAAGGGTGCCCCAAAAATCAAACACATATGCCCATTGGGCATTAATACCCCTTTTATGGCATAATTACCAATAAAAAGTGAATATGTAAGAAAAAAAAATCAAAATGACATCTCTAGTAGGTCACTACTCTACCACTGAAATTCACCAGAGCAGTTTTTTGACCAACAGAATAATATAGTGGTGCCATGTGTAGGAACACTATTCCAGTAATATAATCCAAGATCCACTAGCCCCCTAAGGAATGAGGACTATCATGGACCCTAGAATAACCAGGTTAATAGGAATAAAATTATGGGTGTTTCCACTTGGGTACCAAGAGCGATTTTATGATGGTACTGCACCTTGATCAATGCCAGTGTGGCAGTGCACCTCCACCATAAACGTATTTAGTGAACTAAAACTGGAGCTGCTAACTAAAACCTAACACTGCAACCTCCTACATGTTTCACCACTATACTGGGGCTTTCTCAAGTAAGACGCAAGCAGGCCTTATTGAATTTTTCTTGTTTTGTATTATGAGAAGCGACCTACTCGAGCTATTATTTTTTTCTTATCTTATATATTCAAATTTTATTAGTAATTTACTCTTTGAGGATGCAGGAATTTATAATTTTTGCACTTTCGTTTTTTTCTTCTCACAATCTAATAGCCATAATGCTTTCAATTGTCTACAACAGGCTTGTTTTTTGTGCCACCAATTCTACTTTGTAATGACATCAATCATTTCACCACAAAATCTACGGCAAAACCAACAGAAAATTATTTGTGGGGCGAAAAAAAATCTATTTTGTAACTTTTGGGGGCTTCCGTTTCTATGTAGTACACTTTTCAGTAAAAATGACATCTTGGCCCTCATTTGCTATTGCAAACCCGACATGTTTTGTCGGGTAGTGCGCCAGATTCTGTCACATTGCGACAGAAATTTTGTCTGTGCTAGCATTTGCGCCAGAATTTGCACCAGAATTGGAAAAAACCCGACTAACTCTCCATTTTGCTAAGAAAACCCAAAAGGGGTGTGGCAACTGGGAAAGGGGCGTGGTCTCCGAAAAGGGGTGTGTTCCCAACATTTTCACAAAAACCCAACATATTTACTAAGGTTTCCACATAAAATGTGGTGGATTTGAGCTGAGGAAAACCCTACAGATCTGAGCATGTGTAAAAAAAAAAAAGTGTAGGGAAAGTGGAAAATGTAGGGAGTGTAGTATTAGTAAATACTGTGGAAAATAAATTGTAGGGAATTAAAACCCACAAAGAAACCTACACTCCACTCTTAGTAAATGAGGGCCCTTATCTTTATTCTGTAGTCCCATACAATTAAAATGATACCCAGCTTATATAGGTTTTATTTTATTTTACTACTTTAAAAAACTATGTGGGAGATTTATCAGATTTATCACCCTGTGTAGAGGAAGAGTGGTGAATTTGCCCATAGCAACCCATGCTATGGGCAACTGGTCAACTTTTTTTTTTCTCTGCACAGGTTTTGATAAATCTCCCCCTATGATTTTTAGTATGAAAATTAGTATGCTTAAAATTGTCATCTTCTGACCCCTATAACTTTATTTCTGTATACTGGGATGTTTGAGAGCTAATTTTTTGCTCCGTGATCTGTAATTTTTATCGGTACCATTTTTATTTTAATGGGACTTTTTATCACGGAATTACGCAATACGCAATTCTAGACTTAGGACATTTACGTACGCTGCGATATCAACTAATGTTTATGTTTGTTTTTATTTATATAATTTTATTAAAATAAGAGGAAAGGAGGGTGATTCAAACTTTTATTAGGGAAGGGGCTTATCACATGTAATACCTTTTTAACAAAAAACTAGATTTTTTTCTCATTTTTTTTAGTATGATATCATTGCATATACTGAACAGTGCTGTGCCAAAGGAGCCTGCTAGAGCACAGCATTAATCAGTGTTATTGGCACTCCATAATTTACTGCATGCAGATGCCGTGATCAACTTTGATCGCGGCGTCTAAAAAGTTAATGCCGGACATCTGCCCAATCAGCAATTTCCGGCACTAGCCATAGGTCCTAGCGGTTAATAGCAGCCAGGACCCACCCGGTATGAAGCAAGCTCAGCTCCTTAGTGTGCTTCAAACTGCAGAAGCGGTTGCAGGGTGTACATTTACACCCGGCATCCTTAAGGGGTTATGCAATATAAGCTATATTTTAGTTGGTTGTGTTGTTTCATATTGTTTAGGTAAGCCCCTCTGTTTATAGTTGCCCTCATTATGGAGGAAACTATTAGCAGAGGGGCCTACCCAAACTATATGGGGGCAACTATTAACATAGGGACCTACCCAAACTATATTGGGGGTAACTATTAAAAGAGGGGCCTAACCAAACTTTATTGGGGCTCCATAGAGTTTCGGTAAGCCCATCTGTTCAAGTTGCCCCCCCCCCCCCATAAAGTTGTTATAGGTCCCACAAAGAGAGGCCTACAAGAACTAGCAACTTGCCCCCATATACTTGTAGGCCCTCTCTGCTGCTAATTGTTGCCCCCATATATTTGTAGGCCTCAGCTCTTGCCTCCCCGGACTATAGGCCCCAGCATATTATAGTTCTGCCCCGGCCCCAGTATGTTTATTTATTTTTTTACATGTACACCTTATGCTCTCTCCCTCAGGGCAGGCTTTTCTGTTGCGCTGCTTCCCTCTCCTGCAGCCGGCAGACCGCTGCTCCGAGTCCCTGCGCGCTGATCACCTTTGCCGGAGCCAGCATACAAAGCGCAGTGGACATACCTCCCGGTGGCCATTGCTGTGGCCATGGCGGTGTGTGACAGTTTGTTACTGACTGACTATACAGAGTACAGTCAGACAGTGCATGTGTTGGCCCCTGTGGTCAGTGAGCGAAAGTCACTCACTAACACTGAAGAAAAAGAAAATAGCTTGAACCGGACAGGCCCCCTATTGGGGTAGCGGTTGTACCCCCCTGATGGCGGCCCTGTTTGTACTGTTTAATTGAAAGTTAAAGAAGCACTCCATGCCCCCTCCCCCAACCCTTTTTCTTGTTATTTCCTTGATGTTTCCTTACTGCTTTTCTAATAATGACTATACAGAGTTATTATTAATTAATACAAAATTTTCATTAAAACCTATTTTGTCTGTTTTGTTCAGCTATTTTCTTATTTCTAGTTATACTAGCTATGAAATCCATATATTATGCTTCTGTGTACTGTTTAAGATAGGAGGGTGCTAGGGAGCAGTACAAAGGGGGCAACATAGTGGCATTATATAGGGGGGCATAGGGAGAAATATGTGAGAAAGGGGACCATGGGGATCAGTGTGTGGATATGGGGAGGCTTTTGGTCTGCTCTAGAGTCTGTATGCCAAAATTTAAAGCCATCGCCTATCTATGAAATAGATGATAAATATCTTTATCAGTGGGATCCAGCCACTGGTATCCCCCCCCCAATCTTGAGAACTATTGTCCTTTGTCCCCCAAGTATATCTTGGGGTGATTGTTTAATTAAAAAAAAATATGACACCGGAAACCCCTTTAAAGTCTATGTACATTTTTAGTACCTGTCATTATGTCCAGCAGCAGGCAATTTCGTAGCCCCAATCTTGCTACGAGATTACGAGATCAGGAGACTTCAATTCCACACACATGCGTCCTCATTGCGTCATCTTTGGGGAAGCCTTGGCCCACAACATTGCCCAGGAGTTTTAAATATACCCTGCCACCATACATCATGACAGATACTCATTAACCAATGTCTTCATCAAAATGCACCTAAAATGAGGAATTAAGTAACATCCAACAACAGTTTCTGTAATAGATGTACAGACCTATGTGTTTCTATGGTAAAAGGCAACAAATCAACCCCCTTCTAGTCATATTCACTTCTATCTGTCCATTACTTCATGCTAACCAGCAAAAGTACATTAGCATTAAAGGGGTACTCCGGTGAAAACCTTTTTTCTTTTAAATCAACTGGTGCCAGAAAGTTAAACATATTTGTAAATTACTTCTATTAAAAAATCTTAATCCTTCCAGTACTTATTAGCTGCTGAATGCTACAGAGGAAATTCCTTTCTTTTTGGAACACTGATGACATCACAAGCACAGAGCTCTCTTCTGACATCTCTCTCCATTTTAGCATTTTCCATGGTGGCTCAGTGGTTAGCGCTGGGGACTTGGGTTCAAATCCCACTAAGGACAACAATAATTAAAGTGTTATTATTATTATAATAACGTCAGCAGAGAGAACTGTGCTCATGATGTCATCAGAGAGCATTCCAAAAAGAAAATAATTTCCTCTGTAGTATTCAGCAGCTAATAAGTACAGGAAGGGTTAAGATTTTTTAATAGAAGTAATGTAAAAATCTGTTTAACTTTCCAGAGCCAGTTGATTTAAAAGAAAAAAGGTTTTCACCGGAGTACCCCTTTAAGTACGGAACTAAAGGAAGGAAATAGGAAGGCAGCTTTTAAAGTAATATAAGATATTTTAATGTATTGTCTAGTCCAGAGAATTACATATATATACATGACATAAAATACAATTAAAAATACAGAAAATATTTCCTTGCTGGGGCAGTTGCCCAGGCAGGCTACACAAACTATTTTTTTTGATCATGTCTACAGCTACTTGCATGTGACTGATACTTATTTTGCTTATTCATGGAACAGTACCATAGTGATTTTTGCCCTACTTCCTCCTTTATGTGACTGCCATTTACTTATTATGTAATCCTTTTCTTTGCTTTAGAATGAGGAAGCACAATTGCTTGCATTCCTGAGAGTTATGGCATCAAGTACATTAGCTAAATGGAAAGTAAAGGTTGTTTTCCAGTTTAGAAAAACCCTTTTCATATACCCTTTAGGACATTTTAAGTCAAATATAAAAGGTAAGGTGGTGTTGCAATTCCAGGATTTTCATCTCTTGGCAGTCTTTGAATCACATAAAGTATTTTGGGTAGAATTTGATCCTTATTTTGGAAGTTATTTGGTCAGTATTTACAGCCAAAAGCAGAAGTGGGCCCAAAACACAGAAAAAGGTGAAAGTCTTTCCTTTGTAGTAAGTTTCACTCCTGATAATGGCTATAAATGGTGACCTATTATACTGACCAATATACTAAGTGTGAACCCATCCTCTCTCTCTGGAGGACCTTTCCTGTAATGTATTACACAGACAACCTACTGACTTCCCTGTGATTGAACATTTACTTCCTGATTGCCCCTCAGATAACAGCTGATGCCCTTTAACCCCTTAAGGACACAGGGCATAAATGCTATCTCTGTGTCTGCTCCCCTTCTATAACAGGTCATAGCAGGATGCTATCAGAAGCTGGGACCAGTGGCTAATGGCAAACATTACAGTGCATGGTGATATCCTGCATTAACTCCTTAGATGCTGCAATCAAAGTCGATTGCGGAGTCTAAAATGTAAAAAGAAATAACCTCAGCTGATCAGTTGGGTTAATGGGAACCCCGATGGTGAAATTATGGGGGGTCCGATCAGCTGAGAGGACGGTTGGAGGGCCCTTACCTGTCTCCTCACTGCCCGATCGGCGTTTCAGTGCTACAAGTAGCCATGGAAGCCTGGAGCAATGGAGTGCTGATAACACTGATCAAAACTGTGCTATGGCACAGAATTGAACAATATATGCAGTCTAAGGATTACATGTAATATTCTCCTATAGGGACAAAAAAATATTGTAAAAAATATAAAAACAAAATGTTTATAAATGTGAATTTACCCATTCCCTAATAAAACTTTGAAACACCCCCCTTTCCCATAAAATAATATAAACAAAAATAAACATAAACATATGTGCTATCGCCACGTGCGTAAATGTACACAGTATTAAAATATAATGTTAACTAAAATGCACCATCAATGACGTAAATGTAAAAAAATACCTAAACATTCAAAATTGCATATTTTATTCACTTCATACCATCACTTCATATCAAAAAGTCCTATCAAAACAAAAAATGGTACCAATAAAAACTACACATCACGGTGCAAAAAATGAGCCCTCGCACATCCCTGTATACTGAAAAATGAGAGAGTTATAGGGGTCAAAAAGGACAGTTTTAAGCATGCAAAATTTTGTACAAAAAGTAGTAAATAGTATTAAAAAAAATGGTATTAAAAAAAACCTATATACAGTGGGTATCGTTGTAATAATATGAATCTACAGAATAAATATAGTCTGTCATTTTTACCGAAAAGTTTACTGTGTAGAAACGGAAGCCCCCGAAATTTATACATTAGTGTTTTTTGTTTCAATCTCACCCCACAAATACATTTTTGGGGTTTGCCCGTAGATTTTGTGGTGAACTAATTGATGTCAATACAAAGTACAATTGGTGGCGCAAAATTTTTAATGGGAGGGGTCTTGGGTGGGGACATTAGGATTCAAATGCGCATGTGCAAAGTAAAAACGTATACGTTTTTCCCGTATGGAACCGTATACATGTGCTTTTCCTATTGACGTCCATGTTAAAAAAAACGTATGCAGTTGCAGTATGGTTTTTAAACCGGAGACAAAATTGTGGTCAACCACGGTTTTGACTCCTGTTTAAAAACCGTACTGCAACCGCATACATTTTTTTTAACATGGACGTCAATGGGAAAAGCACATGTATACGGTTCCATACGGGAAAAACGTATACGTTTTTACTTTGCACATGCGCATTTGAATCCTAAAGTCCCCACACAAGACCCCTCCCATTAAAAATGGACAAAATTTTCAAAAACTTATGGGTTTTTTTCTATAAAAACTGACGGAACTGTATGCACTTTTAAAAACAGTATGTTGTTTAAAAACGCATACGGTTTACTTTTTTCCATACTGTTCCATCCGTTTTTTTGCCATACGATTTTCTTTAGAAAAACGGATTAAAAACAGTATGGCAAAAACGTAGTGTGAACCCAGCCTTACAGTAATCAGAGATATTGAAAATATTGAGGAGTTAACACACAGTGACCCAGATTTAGAAATCTGTCTAAAACCAATATTGTTTGATTTTTGCCCAAAGTGACCAATCACAGCTCAGCTTTCATATCTTAAGGAGCTCTGTAAAATTAAAGCTAAGTTATGATTGCTTGCTGTGGGCAAATCAGTTTTGGTTTTAAACAGATTGATAAATCTGGACCATTGTATATCGGAGAGGAACCCCCTTTGTGTGCCATTGCTGATCAAGTATGATTATTCTTAAAAGAATTAGTTATTGCGCTGACAAATCTAAAAATCTAAAATAATGAATACATTTTTCAGACAGTTCTACTGTTGTGCATACATTGCATGTGAAGACATATTTGTCTCGATGGTTAGGAAATACAAACAAACCTGGTATAATCTACTTTTGCCTTCTGCTCTTTAGTTAACTTTAGACACTAGAAGGGAGGGACAAATAGATATTGAAAGGGTAATGCCATTATATAAGTGCATTATATAAACAATATTGACTTACTGGTTTGCGTATTTCTATATATTTACTGAAAATCTTCAAAAACTAAATTTGCATACAGTATTTATTTTTACTAACTTCCTCTACTGTGTTTTAGTGTATGTCTGGAATTTATGAGAAAATTGTGGATTTCCTCTTTTCTTTTATGTAACACCTATGTTTTTTTTTTTTTTTTTTTGCCTCTACCGAAATCTGACTTGAGGTCCTTTTAGACAGGCATATGCCTAATACAAGCATTGACCTTAAAGTGTACCTTTCATTTGCAAAATATGTTTACATAATGTAGATGTTAACATTATATGTATGTTTGTAATATGCACTGTTTAACAAAATAAGTATATTTTGGGTTGAAAGCAGCTGTTGTCTGCATGTCTCTATGCAAAAACAAAATACAGAAAGTGTGGACGGGACAAGCAGGGCTCTGTACAGGCTCCTGGCTTTTCAATCAGCCTGCTGTGTGAGTCAGGGGTGCATCAAAGAGCCACAGTTATGCTTGTCCCATCCAATTTCTCTCAATTGCATTTCAAAACGTGAACAATCTGCAAGTGAAATTTCAGGAAACCCACTGAGAATGTTCTACATGTGGCACTACCCTTAAGTGGTAATTTGTACTCATATGTGAGTGAGCATGGAAAACTGAATCAACTGATTAATTAATGGGAAACACATATGTGGAAACATAAATCACAGTAAGTACTTGTATCATTCCATGTGGAGTCTTCTTGGAGTAATCTTTCAATTCACCCTCTGTAGAAAATAAAGGTGAGATACTGTTAACCCAAAAGCAAATCATATTTAAGTCAATAACTGTGACAGCTCTTATTCGCAGTTAAGGCTGTGCGGTTCCAGGGTCCCCAGGTTGGAAATCCACAGTGCCTCTTTACGTATAAGCAGTTTCTTAATATCCCCTTTGTAGTGGTGCTATTTCACCTATAACCTGATATTGTAACTGCGCTATGGAGTGATCCTTGTCCTTAACGTGTGCTGGAATGGGAAGTAATAGGTTTCGGCATTGTATGCTTGACTTATGTTGGTTAATGCGCTCTCCTACATGCTGGGTGGACTCCCCAACATATAGGAGACCATACGGACATTTGATAAGATACACTAAGTTCCGTGATTGACAAGTAAAATATTTTTATTAAAAGGAAATTTCTTGCCGGTATGGGGATGTGTGATCTGATCACCTCTGATGACATTGCTGCATTGGGCACAGTTCAGACATGAAAATGTGCCCATGCATTTTGTACCAAGTAAACTTTGTTTGCTTTTTTGTTTGCCTCCTATATCTGCTCTTATTAGTGAGTCCTTGATGTAACTCGGACGTTTATTGCATGTGAGTGGGGGTGATTTAAACTCATCTATCCGTGGGTATGATTTTTCGAGATTGTGCAAATAGCTTCTAATTATTCCGTCTATTTTAGGTACCAAGGGATGATAGGTCCTAATGAAGGGGATTATTTTGGCTTCTTTATTACGAGTCTTTCTCTCACGAGGTGGGGGATTTAAAGGGGTGCTACGGTGGAAAACTTTTTTTTTTTTTTTTTTAAATCAACTGGTGCCAGTAAGTTAAACAGATTTGTAAATTACTTCTATCAAAAAATCTTAATCCTTCCAGTACTTATTAGCTGCTGAATACTACAGAGGAAATTCTTTTCTTTTTGGAACACAGTGCTCTCTGCTGACATCACGAGCACAGTGCTCTCTGCTGACATCTCTGTCCATTTTAAGAACTGTCCAGAGTAGGAGAAAATCCCCATAGCAAACATATGCTGCTCTGGACAGTTCCTAAAATGGACAGAAATGTCAGCAGAGAGCACTGTGCTCGTGATGTCAGCAGTGAGCTCTGTGTTCCAAAAAGAAAATAATTTCCTCTACAGTATTCAGCAGCTAATAAGTACTGGAAGGATTAAGGTTTTTTAATAGAAGTAATTTACAAATCTGTTTAACTTTCTGGCACCAGTTGATTAAAAAAAGTTTTCCACCAGAGTACCCCTTTAATACTCGCTTAGGATAACCTCTTTCTAAAAACTTTTCCTCAAGTTCTTTTAGTCTCACTTCTCTCTGTGTTGAATCTGTCACTATTCTTTCTATCCTCTTTTTTTTGGGATATGGGAATTGATCTTTTAATTGCTGGTGGGTGAGCACTGGTGTAGTGAAGCAAGCTATTTTTATCCATCGGTTTTCTATATAAATCCGTATATAGGCCACCTCTCCCATCTTTATGGATCATAGTATCCAAAAAACTGACCTGTGATTGGTCTCCTTTGAATTTTAATTCAGGTCTGACTCCATTAATGAAGTTAAAGAATTCATCTAATGATGAGCGTGGCCCCTCCCAAATGCATACGATGTCGTCTATAAATCTACGCCACATTTTGGCATGTTTTTTAAAATTTTCATGTGAATAGACATACCGGTCCTCAAAGTGCGACATGTATGCATTTGCATAAGGAGGGGCCATGTTCGCCCCCATCGCTGATCCCCTGCATTGTAAGTAGTACACATCCTCAAATAAAAAAATTATTCTCTTTCAAAACAATTTCTAGCATGTCCAGAAAAAAGGTTTTTTGTAGATCATTATAATCACTTTTATCTAAAATCCATTTTGTAGCATCATACCCCCTATCATGTTCTATCGCAGTATATAAACTTACTACGTCGATAGTCACTAACCAAGTTTCCTCCGTTACATTTTCAACTTTTGACCGAATTTCCAGAAAATCCCCTGTGTCTAATAAAAAAGCTGGTGTGGATTTTATCAAAGGTATTAGGGCTTTTTCTAAAACAATGGATAGGGAGGACAGTTCTGAATTCATTGAGGAGACAATGGGGTGACCCGTGGGATCGGTGAGACTCTCATGTATCTTAGGCAAGATATAGAATACAGGTGTTATTGGGTGAAGGTAGCTCCATGATTATTATGGACACAACTCCATACAAGAAAGAAGTGATGCAGCAGCTGTCAGATACAGATACGTACCTAAGATTGGGCGGAAATTTGCTTAATAGTATTCAAAGCCAGTAACACCTGTATTCTATGTCTTGCCTAACATACATAAGAGTCTCACCAATCCCCCGGGTTGCCCCATTGTCTCCTCAATGGATTCAGTACTGTCCCCCTATCAATTGTTTTAGAAAAAGCCCTAACACTTTTGATAAAATCCACACGTACTTTTTTATTAGACACAGGGAATTTTCTGGAAACTCTGTAAAAAATTGAGAATGTAACGGCGGAAACTTGGTTAGTGACTATCAACGTAGTAAGTTTATATACTGCGATAGAACATGATAGGGGGTATGATGCTACAAAATGGTTTTTAGATAAAAGTGATTAAAATGATCTACAAAAAAAGTTTATTCTGGACATGCTAGAAATTATTTTCTTTATTTGAGGATGTGTACTACTTACAATGCAGGGGATTGGCGATGGGGGCTAATGTGGCCCCTCCTTATGCAAATGCATACATGTTGCACTTTGAAGATCGGTATGTCTATTCACATGAAACTTTGGAGTCAGACCTGAATTAAAATTCACGATGACAGCAGACCAATCACAGGTCAGTTCATTCATATTTATTCATGCAGGTAATTACAAGGGATAACGCGTTTCGAGGGGCGGAGACCACCTCTTCGTCAGATCCAACCCCCCCCCCCCCCCCCCCAAAAAAAACAAAAAACACAAAGAATAATATAGTAAAAATACTGTATATAAATCACATTAAAAATCAAGTATATACAGGGCACAGAACTAGACTCATAGATGAAGATGTGGCTGTATACCAAATAAACTGTAGGCATACAGGTATATTAAATGAAAAAAGAGTCATATGTCTCAAATGATTCTGAAGATTACACAAATACTGCAACTAAAATGAAGAGATGGACACAACACTAAATAAGGATAGTGGTAATGCAAAATGCCTACATGAGTAGAAAGAATAAACTCAAGGGAGTAAAAAAAAGGAAAGTGAAACAAATATACCTGCCATGTACAATGCATGAGACCTACCTCATATGTACCCCAACTTACCTTTTGTGCTCAGAAGGCTTCGTCAGGAGGTATGAGCCTTTAATACTAGAATATGTTTAGGGAACTTGCTTTTTATACAAATTCCTAGTGTTGCTCGCGAATATTCGCTATGCAAATTTTATTTGCGAATATCGCATATTCGCGAATTTGCGAATATTCACGAATATAGCACTATATATTCATAATTACGAATATTGTTTTTTTTTTTCACAGTACATATCACAGTGATCATCCCTCTCTGCTTCCAGCTTGTGTGGTCTAAAGAAGGCTCTAATACTACTGTGTGAGACTGGCGTGCGAATTTTCACATATGGAAAAATTAGCATATGCTAATTTTCGCATATGCAAATTTTTGCATATGCGAAAATATAACGCGAATATTACGAATATGCGAATTTAGCGAATATATGACGAATATTCGTCCATATATTCGCGAAATATCGTGAAGTCGAATTTGGCCTATGCTGCTCAACACTACAAATTGCTAATAAATGGTTCCCCAAAAGATGGCATAGCAGGCCTATAGGGGTTGGAAAGAGCAACTATAAGTTGTCTATAACAATAAATGTCTAACATAGTAAATATATAAGTAAATTAAGAGCGAGCATGTATTGCTTTACTAAACTCTTTTTATGATCAAATAGATCAGCTGAGTAAATAGCATACAATTTAGAGTAAAATAACACACAAAGCTTTACCTGTTATACACAGACACGGCATTGTTTTACTCCTTTAAAATATTAGTGCATGAATGCTTCTTTAAAACCTGCTTGTCTGCTTCTAAAAATGGCTCTTCCTTTGGTATGTAGTACAAAAAAGGGACAAGAAAAATATTCATTCTGCTTTACTTCACTATAATACAGCGAGGAACAATACATCAGTCTTTGATCAATAAGGGATTTTGTCTTCCCATGGCTTATTTAGAATGAATAATCTGATGAATACACCAAATAATATATTGTCTCAAATAATAAAACCTGATGAATCGTCTCCATGTTTTGAAAATATTTAGCTTGTTAGCTCAATTATTCATGAATGACTCAAGTAATTCATTCATTTGTTTAAACATAATAGTACCTACATTAACTTTACCTGTGTATTCAAGCCAGAACAAGCTTAAAAGATGCAAGGCCATGGATGTAGGGGGGTATTTAGGAAAAGTGGGGTAGGTGAACGTCTTTTTACTCCATTCATTTATGTAGTGGAAACTGTGTACCAGCACCAAATTTATTACATGGTGTAGGACATGTGATAAATCTGGTGCTGATCACATTTCTTACATCAGTATTCCATGCTGTTTCTATGCGACTTTTTAATAACGCTGTCAACAGTTAGTTTGTAAGCTCTTGTTTATTTGGTGGTGATTAGCTCTCTTTTGGGTGCTTTTTGCCAAAGTATGCAACCTTTTTTTTAAAGTTGCAGTTTCATAAATCCCTGACCACTGCAAAAAGTCAACTTAAAGCATGTCTACCACAGCAAAAAAAAAAAAAAAAAAAAAGGCACGTAAATGAAAAGTTGCAAAATTGCATTGAGCCAAAATAAAATGACAAATTTACCCAGGATAACCTGAGTAAAAGGCTTCATAAATCCCCCCCCCTGTAGTCTATATAAATATATGTGTGCAGCAAATGTTCACCAGTTAATAATTGATCATGTTATACTGATTCCAACTATTTAGAAGTTATCTCAACTAGTTTTAGGCAATTATCCATTTTCTACAGGTCTGGCTCAGAGAACCCCTTCCCCCAAAGTACAGCAAATGGTTCTGGGAAAGTTGTGACCAGCCAGAAACTTCCCCTATAGAAAATCTGCAGGAAAATATAGTATGACATTTTGGCCATTTAGTGAGTAATCTGGCTCATAGAGAAGGATTTAAGGTGCTTGTAAAGCTGAAGCACATGTACATTTTTGCTTAAAAAATATATTAAAATACAATAATATATATTTAAATCACAAGTGTCTAGTTTCTTTTAAAGGTGCCCCTTTCATGCAGTGAATATTTAGGGAGACATTTATCATTAAAAGTGTACCCTACTCTTTTTTTACCGGTCTTTTTTCCTTCTAACTTTTTGCTTAGCAGTGTGTAATTTATCATCTGTGTCTACCTTAGATAATGATTTCCGAGCGGCTGTGCACGTTTGTTTTGCGCAGGGTAGAGAGGTTAAGTACGTGTGTTTTCGGTATGCGTACTTTTGCACCTAGAAATCTGGGTTAGCGCAATATAGCGGGAAAAACATCTATATTGAATGATAAATTTCCCCCTTAGTTCTACACTGGAGTGACAGAATAATACTTCCATAGAGTGATCACACAACACCACCATGCAATAACTGAATAATGCCTTCACACACTGACCAAATAATACTGCCTTGGAGACCTAGTGGAAATGCTACAGGTGATCCACAACTTAAAATTCTACAGCATTTATTTTTCACACCAAAATCCACAGCAGAAAATCTACACTGTCTGGATTATGGTGCAGATTTGTTGTGGATTTTCTGCTTTAAATGGGCACTGTCAGATACAAAAACTTTTCATATGTTGTAAAGCATGCAAAACCATTAGGTTATTTAATTGCTTTCATTAGAAAATTTTCAGAATTTCATACTGAAGAAGCCAGTCAAACAACTGCCCCCCCCCTGCCTGCTTGGAACACATACTAGTCCTGCTGTGTCCAAGCATCATCACCTATATCATGGACACACTTCCTTGATTGACAGCTGTGAGTGCAGGGCTCACAGCTGGAGGAAAAATCCTCCCACTGTCAGCTTGTGTCCCGCTACTGTCAGTGAAGACATGCTGGGAGTTGTAGTTTTGCTAATGCCAGGGTAGATGTGAGCAGACAGCATACTGAGGGAGGAGGTGGAGACCTGCACAGTGAGGCCACGCCCCCTCCCTTTGGGAGGAATTCAGACTAGTGAGCTAAATGAAAAGTGTAATACAAAAATAAATAAAGGTGCAAGACACATAAATATTAGATGCACATGGTCAGGATTAGGTACTGAGTGATATATTAAAAAAAAATATATAAAAAAAAATTTGTTGGATCTGACAGGTACGCTTTAAATATGCAGATTATGACTCCCCCATTGAAGTCAGTGAGGAAAATCCACTATACACACACACCGTTTTACTGTAACTGTTGCAAATTTTCCACACATAATTAAGATGGTAAAAAAAATCAACAGTAAATATGCTATGTGTCGGCCACAACAGTGGTCAGATAATACATTATACCTTAGCTAAAGAACCTTACCATTTTACCATCCATCATCTCAGTTTTATCGATAAGGTTGTTATGGGAACAGGCAAAGTCTGACATTTTTTTTTATTTCGAACAAAAGAACTTTCAGCACTCACCAGTCTTGTTCAACAAAGAAACAAGTTTAAATTTCCTTCATATCAATGACATCAAACTTCACCGGGTGCTGTGAAGGAGTCGGCACAAGCCAAAGGCAGGGGCGTATTGAAGAACAACAGAGTTTTTCACGTCAGTGACATTTTGTCCAGTTCAGTTTAGCTGGGGCACTGGCTTTTCTGGTTTGCCATTCTCAGTTTTCTTCTCTGGCTGTTTCATCGATTTAGCCTTAGTTTTTTTTTTAGAAAGACATATGGCCTGAACTCTTCTGATGTGCCCAAAAAATGTTTATGGTCTGTGGAGGCCTTCCCCCGGGAAAGCATATCAGTAATTTTCTGAGTGGGTTAGATGTCCGCTTACAGATGATGTTAAAGGGTTACTCCGGTGGGAAAAATTTTTTAAAAATCAACTGGTGCCGGAAAGTTAAACAGATTTGTGAATTACTTTTATTTAAAAATCTTAATCCTTCCAGTACTTATCAGTTGCTGTTTAATACAGAGGAAGTTCATTTATTTTTGAATTTCTTTTCTGCCTGTCCACGGTGATCTCTGTTGACACTTCTGTTCATGTCAGGAACTGCCCAGAGCAGTAACAATTTCCCATAGCAAACCTCTCCTGTTCTGGGCAGTTCCTGAAATGAACAGAGGTGTCAGCAGAGAGCACTGTGGACAGACAGAAAATAAATTAAAAAATAAATGAACTTCCTCTGTATTAAACAGCAGCTAATAAGTACTTAAAGGATTAAGGTTTACAAATCTGTTTAACTTTCTGGCACTAATTGATTTAAAAATAATAATAATTCCACCGGAGTACCCCTTTAACTCTTTTTAATTGTACACATCCTATATGATTTTCCCAAGCAAACCTCCTTTTTATGTGCTTTCCTCTCTTTCTGAGCCTGAATGGTCTGTACTCTAAGGGTTCTCTCCTCCTGGTACACCATTTAGGTTAAGTTTCCACTTGGTTTATTTTCTGGCAGTTTTTGGATATCTGCCACTGCAGTTTTTGAGCCAAAGTCAGAAGTGGATCCATAAGGGATGAGAAGTGTAAGTCCTTCCTTTATATTTCCTGTTCCTTTTGAATACACTTCTGGCTTTGGATCAAAAGCTGCAGTGGCAGTTTTCCAAAAACTGCCAGGAAAAAAACAAGTGGAAACTTTGCTTTAGGCTGGTGGTTAACCCTTACCCTCAAACACAGTAAGGATTTATGGTACAGCATCCTTCATCATCCAAGTGGCATCTACTCTTATATCTTATACCATTTAGCTTTTTATTTGTTTAGCATACTGAACTTTAGGTAAATAACATTGTTATGTCCTGAAAGGAACATTATAGCACTCTCCACATAATTAAAATAAAAATAGAAAGTAGGCAAAGTATTGATTTACAGACATATTGAACAAGTTGTTCCTCAAAATAGAGTCATGGTGATTAGTTGTCTATTTAAAGGGGTACTCCAATGTTTAAAAATGTATACCCCATCCACAGGAAAGGGCATAGGCGTCTAAATGCAGGAGGTCCAACTTTTGGGAAACCCACAATCTCCAGAACAGGGCCCCAAATCTCACAGCTGCATGGAGAGAGGGGCCAGGATGCATGAGAGCTAAAGAATGCATGGGGTACATACCTAACCTGCGCTCCATGCAGCAGGTAGATTCAGCCACAATCCGGTGGATTGCGGGGGGTCCCAGAGGTCAGCCTCCCCACGATCAGGCACTATCCCCTTACCTGTGGATTTTTGTTTTTAAACGCTGGAGTACCCCTTTAAGAAGAGTTATGAAAGTTTTTATAAAACAGTCTCTCACTAAGTTTAAAAAAAAATACATATAAAACCTCCTTTTGTTACAATAAGCGTGAGAGTAGCAGAAAAATATTTCTAAATGATGAATGATCTTAATTATTTTTCTGTTGCTTTACAGACTTTTTCCTGGTACAGGTTTTAAGGAAGCACATTCACCCCCCCCCCCCCATGTTCAGTTAGCACAAGAAATAATGCTACAAAGCTAGTTCATCTGAGAGTCTACAGTAGACATATACAAGGACAAGTGCAAAAGCACCAAAGAAAAATATCTGCTAAAATCATAGTCTGCAAACTTCACACCATCTCAAAGGGATGGTGTCTAGAATTCTGCTTTCCTGAAACTAAGGCTTCCTTCACACTGCTGTTTGTACACGGTAGTGCAATGCGCATCAAGGAAACGGGAGAATAGCGGGAGAAAAAATAAGTCATGCAACGTCTTTTTCTCCTGCTACTCCCATTAAAAAACAACAGCGCCCGACAGATCTCATAATAGTAAATGGTATCTGTTAGGCCCTGTTGTTGCCAGTGGTGCCCCATCCGGAGAATGGACGTTAAAGGCATAGAAAAAAAAAAGAGCCTAACGGCCGTTAGACGCTCTGCGGCAGTGTGAAAGGGGTGTCTGTACTGTTTTGTACAGCATCAGGAGTTGAGTAAAGTTTACAGTCCTTTATCGAAACCTTATCTATCAAAAGTCTTGTTCCTGAGGTAACAGTGTAAGAGGGACAGCTTTCTTTATAAACGTTCACAGAGGGACTATGGTTTGCACCACTCCCTCAAGGGACCTATCAGGGACTACTACCCTCAACATTGTTTTAAAGTATAGGGATGCATTTAGATAATAAGGATAAAAACTATAAACCTATACAATATAAAACAATAAAACACATCAGTGGAAATTTTTCACTGACACGTCTTTAAATAATATAAACATTCTGATGTCAAAACCTGACTTTTAAACTGAGACGAGTGGCTCTATGTAGAAACGAATAACTACTCTTGACTGGAATGTAGTGCTCTTTCTTCAAAATAAGAACAACTACATTGTGCAACTCACAGTTCCATCTTAAATGCTTAGTGGCAGCAAGGTAGAAATCACCAGTCTTTTTTTAAATAACTGTTTATTTTTCAAAAAAATTCCAAAACAAAGAACAACAAATACATATACAGAAAATAAAAATAAAATAAGTCTTATTCTTCAGTTCTGCAGCAGGTGATGTACAGTATGTATTACAAGGAATTCCATGACCGTTATAAATGCTCTGTGCTTGCAGTCTTATGAATTTATATGGTCACGGGACTCCTCGGTGCTAATATTTTTATAATTTACAGAAGAAGGTACAATATGTCAATTGTAAGAAATCTAGAGTAAGATACAAAAGATGTTTCAGAGGTTTAAGCCTTTTTACTCAGTATTTTTGCTTTTTGCAGGTGGTTCTTCTGTGACATCAAGCGTTCAGAGGCAGAAAAGCAGCTGATCCTGCCAGACAATCGTGCTGGGGCTTTTCTTATTCGGGAAAGTGAGAGCCAAAAAGGGGATTATTCTCTTTCTGGTATGTACATCACTTTAATATTTTAGGCAGAGCTGTGTAGATAACATACCTGCATCAAATAGAAGGGTGTTCAGTTTAGAGTGCTATGAGATAAAATAAAGCTTTGTGCAGTAATAATATTGACTATGTACATTATAACCTGTTGGGGGCTCCTTGCACCCCCAACAATATCCAACACTTCTGTAGGTAGCCACATATCTGCCCTAAATGCACTATACCAGGACACCACCATTCCTTATGTTCCTTTTTATGTTCTGATGCTATGCCATGTGGCATGCAAATGCATCTAGGCAGGGTTGCAGGCTATATGATCTAATAGATTGTTTAGCTCCTATATAATGTGGGTATCACATGCGGTTACCACATGTGGTAGCCTTGCACTTTATACCAAATGTACTTATCTGTATTTATCATGAGTCATTGTCAAGTAGGGGAACCAGTTTCCCGGCAACTAAAGGCTACTACATGTGGTTACCAGATGCCGTAACCACATTGTTTACTTCCACCCAAAATGCACATAGCTCTGTTTTTCTAGTTCACCGGTCAAATTCTTATGACCTAGAAATTGCCTAAAGTATGGACTAGTTCATTAATAGCATTTAATATTTTGTTCCAAGTAATTTTCTTTGTCAATCATACAAAGAAGAAGAAAAGTTGCACTCACCAACTGATCTGTTCATTCAGTTCCGAATATTTATTTCTGAATCATGTAGATCAGGGGGCTCAAACTCCCAGCCTGCGGAACAAAATTTTCTTCAGGCATTTAGCCCCGCTTCGGGCAAGCATTGTTAAATTCCGGAAGACTTCACACACGTTGGCACACACTGCTACTATACCTATATCTCCCTGCGGCAGCCTATAACGAGCCTTCATGGAGGGATGCATGCGATTGGTGACATCATCCACTGCGCAGGGTGCCGAGATGCTGACGTCCTGCGCAGCACATGGGATGACGTCACCTAATGCGTGCATCCTCGCAAAGAAGGCTCGTTTTAGGCTGCAGCAGGGAGATGTAAGTACTGTAGCTGTGAAACTTGACTTACCTAATTACGTGCCTAATAAGGGAGGACCTGCTTATCACCAGGGGCTAACCTATCTTCTTAGGGGGCATAATTGTTCAAATAGAAGCCCTACCTGCCAAGGGTAATATCTATCTGGGGCCTTTACACCTATTAGGAACCCCTACCTGATCATCAGGTAGGGCTCCCTAGTAGGTAGACAGGTCCCCAGATAGATATTACCCCCATCAGTGATGGGGATCATATCTATCTGGGGGCCTGTGTACCTACTGGGGAGCTCCACCTGATGGAGGTTATATCTATCTGGGGGCCTGTCTGGGGGCATGATGGGGTATAATATGTTGTTACGCCGAGCGCTCTGGGTCCCCGCTCCTCCCCGGAGCGCTCACAGTGTTCTCTAATTCACAGCGCCCCGGTCAGACCTGCCGACCGGGTGCGCTGCGTTAATGTTCCCAGCCGGGATGCGCATCTTGATTCCCTTACCAGACTCGTTCCCCGTCTGTGCTGTCCCGGTGCGCGCAGCCCTCTCCTGAGGGCGCGCGCGCCGGGTCTTTGCGATTTAAAGGGTCGGTGCACCACTGATTGGCGCATCAGGTTTTCATCAGTACCTTCACCTGTGCACTTCCCTACTTATACCTCACTTCCCCTGCACTCCCTCGCCGGATCTTGTTGCCATTGTGCCAGTGAAAGCGTTTCCTTGTGTGTTCCTAGCCTGTGTTCCAGACCTCCTGCCGTTGCCCCTGACTACGATCCTTGCTGCCTGCCCTGACCTTCTGCTACGTCCGACCTTGCTCTTGTCTACTCCCTTGTACCGCGCTTATCTCAGCAGTCAGAGAGGTTGAGCCGTTGCCGGTGGATACGACCTGGTTGCTACCGCCGCTGCAAGACCATCCCGCTTTGCGGCGGGCTCTGGTGAATACCAGTAGCAACTTAGAACCGGTCCACCGACACGGTCCACGCCAATCCCTCTCTGGCACAGAGGATCCACCTCCAGCCAGCCGAATCGTGACATATGTGAGGGGTGCATGATGGGGGCATTAAATTTGAGGGGCACATGATGGGACATTATATGTGAGGGGCACATGATAGGGGCATTATATGTGAGGGGCACATGATGGGGGCATTATATGTGACAGGTGCGTGATGGGGGCATTATATGTGAGGGGCGCATGATGGAGGCATTATATGTGAGGGGCGCATGATGAGGGCATTATACGTGAGGGGTGCATGATGGGGGCATTATATGTGCGGCCCAGCTTCACCCAGCCTCTACCTCCAGTGGCCCCTAAATAATTTGAGTTTGAGACACCTGATGTAGGTACAATTGTACACAAACTCTGCTGAGATGGCAGGAAAGGTAAGGGAGGTGCAGGAGCGTGATGGAGGTTACAGGCTGTTTCACATGCTATGACGCTTCTTTTGGCCCTATGATTCAGAAATAAATATGTGCAACATTTCTTCTTCTAAGTATGATTGACTGTTAAGGTTTTATCCTAATCTATGTATATGCACCCCATACTGAAATATGGCTGGATAAGGCTTTGTGTGGAACAATTTGGTATAAACACCTACTGTGTCAAAGTTTAACCCTTGGGATTCACAATTTTTTTTATGAATGTAGGATAAAAAAATTAAATAAATAGAATGGTCATTTGTGTTTTTCTCTTGACCTGAAATGTCATAAATCTTCTGTTGTTTGGTAAAAGCAGTTTAAAAAGCGATTAAACAAATCTATTCTGGAGCTGCACTAAGTCGCCAGTTTACCTTACTAATTAACAGCCGTAAATTGCAAACTGGCAAAATCAATGAAGATATACTACCGACTGTCTCAACAGTCTGCTACTAATAACAATATGCATCTGTAGACTAAAACTGAAAATATGAGGAATAATTTATTAGATAGAAGCTTCATTTGAGTAATTCAATTTTTCTCAGATTGTGTGCAGCTGGAATGGAATGTTAAGCTTTCGCAAGAATTAATTTATTAATGTAATAAATTGCCAGAACATGTGTAGAGAAACTGATACAGCAACATAATTTGCATACTCTGTCCTTATGTTGTTTTCTTTACTTAGTGTTTTGTTTATCCGTAGTTCCAGTCTTTTAACTGGATCTGCAACCCTTTCTCATAGAGCGCAAGCTGATACAGAGATTGCCGGCACTTAAAGAGTACCTGTCATCAAACCATATTTTCTAAACTAACTCAGATTATATTCTCTAGCTACTCCGAACACCCTTCCTGCCCCTAAAAAATGTTCTGAGCTTTAAAAAGCTCTGTTTCACACCTTTACCCTTGCTTACATTGTGTGAGCTTCCGGCAGCAGAAAGTGCGTGTTCCCCAGCAGGCGTGGCAGCACTGATTCCAGGAAGAGCTGTGCCTCACCATGCCTCGCATGCACTTCCAGGCCAGGAGGAGACCAAACTAACTGTTTGACTTGCGCAGGGAACAGAATAAAGCCACTTAGTGGCCATTTTTTAATCACATTAAAAACATATAAAGGAAAAGAATTTTAACAGCAAGTAAATAGCAAAGTGTCTTATAATTACATAAGGAACACTTTATTAAAAGTTTAATTCGGTGACAGGTACTCTTTAATCATAGGAGTGCAGTGGGCATTGAGGCTATGTTCTCACTAGCACCATGACTTCCATTCAATAATAATGAAAGCCTTTACATACTTACCTGCCCAATCCCCCACCTCAGCAGTTTTAATGGTGCCTGACCCCTAGTGGTTTCCATTTTTTTCTGCTTCTTATGACATTTAATTAGTGCAGGAAATACCTGCTCAGCCAATCACTATCCCCAGTGATGACCCAAATCAGTGACTAATTGGCTGAGCGGGTGTCTCCTACACAAAATAAGATGTTTTTGGAAGCTCCTAAAATTGAAGAGCACCGGGGACTGAGTGTCACGAAAAAGATCAGTAAGGGAGGATCAGGGCAGGTGAGTATGGCTTATTTTTAAGTTTTACAGCACTCTGAGGCATTTAGAAGAATATACCAGGAAAAACCCTTTTAGGCTGGGTCTCCACTGAGTTTTTTGCAGTGTTTTTTTTGTCCAAAAAAATGCCAGAAAAAACTCCAGAAAAACTGCCCGGCGTTCTTGGCTTTTTTTCTGGCGTTTTTTCTTGCGCTTTTTTTGCACTTTGGCATTTTTTGGGTACCCCTTATTGGGTACCAAAAAAAAAAAAAAAAAAGGATGCTGTAGGGATGTAAAAAAAAAGTATGTTTTTAATAATGTGTTTAATAAAGTGTATTTGTGTTTTTGTGACTTTTTAACCTTTACACGATGATCGCAGCTGATGTCTAGAGTGACATCAGCTGTGATCATTTCTACTACTACTCCCAACATGGAGCACACTGTGCTCCATGATGGGAGCTGTAGTACTTTTACAGATCGCAACAGGTGTCAGAGGTGACACTTGTTACGATCTATTAATGCAGGTACTACAGCTCCCATCATGGAGCAGTGTGTGCTCCATGTTGGGGGTAGTAATAGAAATTATCACAGCTGATGTCACTCTAGACATCAGCTGCGATCATTCTGTTTAACCCCTTAAGGACCAGGCCATTTTATACCTTAAGGACCGGAGCGTTTTTTGCAATTCTGACCACTGTCACTTTAAACATTAATAACTCTGGAATGCTTTTAGTTATCATTCTGATTCCGAGATTGTTTTTTCGTGACATATTCTACTTTAACTTAGTGGTAAAATTTAATGGTAACTTGCATCCTTTCTTGGTGAAAAATCCCAAAATTTGATGAAAAAAATGAAAATTTTGCATTTTTCTAACTTTGAAGCTCTCTGCTTGTAAGGAAAATGGATATTCAAAATATATTTTTTTGGGGTTCACATATACAATATGTCTACTTTATGTTTGCATCATAAAATTTATGAGTTTTTACTTTTGGAAGACACCAGAGGGCTTCAAAGTTCAGTAGCAATTTTGAAATTTTTCACAAAATTTTCAAACTCACTATTTTTCAGGGACCAGTTCAGTTTTGAAGTGGATTTGAAGGGTCTTCATATTAGAAATACCCCATAAAAGACCCCATTATAAAAACTACACCCCCTAAAGTATTCAAAAAAACATTCAGTAAGTGTATTAACCCTTTAGGTGTTTCACAGGAATAGCAGCAAAGTGAAGGAGAAAATTCAAAATCTTCATTTTTTACACTCGCATGTTCTAGTAGACCCAATTTTTGAATTTTTGCAAGGGATAAAAAGGAGAAAATTTTTACTTGTATTTGAAACCCAATTTCTCTCGAGTAAGCACATACCTCATATGTCTATGTTAATTGTTCGGCGGGCGCAGTAGAGGGCTCAGAAGGGAAGGAGCGACAAATGGTTTTTGGGGGGCATGCCGCATTTAGGAAGCCCCTATGGTGCCAGGACAGCAAAAAAAAACACATGGCATACCATTTTGGAAACTAGACCCCTCAGGGAACGTAACAAGGGGTAAAGTGAACCTTAATACCCCACAGGTGATTCACGACTTTTGCATATGTAAAAAAAATATATATTTTTTTTACCTAAAATGCTTGGTTTCCCAAAAATTTTACATTTTTAAAAAGGGTAATAGCAGAAAATACCCCCCAAAATTTGAAGCCCAATTTCTCTCGATACAGAAAACACCTCGCATGGGGGTGAAAAGTGCTCTGCTGGTGCACTACAGGTCTCAGAAGAGAAGGAGTCACATTTGGCTTTTTGAAAGCAAATTTTGCTCTGGGGGCATGCCGCATTTAGGAAGCCCCTATGGTGCCAGAACAGCAAAAAAAAAACACATGGCATACCATTTTGGAAACTAGACCCCTCGGGGAACGTAACAAGGTGTAACGTGAACCTTAATGCCCTACAGGTGTTTCACGACTTTTGCATATGTAAAAAAAAAATTTTTTTTTTACCTAAAATGCTTGTTTTCCCAAAATGTTTACATTTTTAAAAAGGGTAATAGCGGAAAATACCCCCCAAAATTTGAAGCCCAATTTCTCTCGATTCAGAAAACACCCCATATGGGGGTGAAAAGTGCTCTGCTGGCGCACTACAGGTCTCAGAAGAGAAGGAGTAACATTTGGCTTTTTGAACGCAAATTTTGCTCTGGGGGCATGCCTCATTTAGGAAGCCCCTATGGTGCCAGAACAGCAAAAAAAAACACATGGCATACCATTTTGGAAACTAGACCCCTCGGGGAACGTAACAAGGGGTAATGTGAACCTTAATACCCTACAGGTGTTTCACGACTTTTGCATATGTAAAAAAATATATATTTTTTTTACCTAAAATGCTTGGTTTCCCAAAATTTTTACAATTTTAAAAAGGGTAATAGCAGAAAATACCCCCCAAAATTTGAAGCCCAATTTCTCCCGATTCAGAAAACACCCCATATGGGTGTGAAAAGTGCTCTGCTGGCGCACTACAGGTCTCAGAAGAGAAGGAGTCACATTTGGCTTTTTGAAAGCGAATTTTGCTCTGGGGGCATGCCGCATTTAGGAACCCCCTATGGTGCCAGGACAGCAAAAAAAAAACACATGGCATACCATTTTGGAAACTAGACCCCTTGGGGAACGTAACAAGGGGTAATTTGAACCTTAATACCCTACAGGTGTTTCACGACTTTTGCATATGTAAAAAAATATATATTTTTTTTACCTAAAATGCTTGTTTTCCCAAAAATTTTACATTTTTTAAAAGGGTAATAGAAATTAGAAAATACCCCCCAAAATTTGAAACACAATTTCTCCCGAGTATGGCGATACCCCATATGTGGCCCTAAACTGTTGCCTTGAAATACGACAGGGCTCCAAAGTGAGAGCGCCATGCGCATTTGAGGCCTAAATTAGGGACTTGCATAGGGGTGGACATAGGGGTATTCTACGCCAGTGATTCCCAAACAGGGTGCCTCCAGCTGTTGTAAAACTCCCAGCATGCCTGGACAGTCAACGGCTATCTGGCAATACTGGGAGTAGTTGTTTTGCAACAGCTGGAGGCTCCGTTTTGGAAACATTGGCGTACCAGACGTTTTTCATTTTTATTGGGGAGGGGGGTTGTATAGGGGTATGTGTATATGTAGTGTTTTTTACTTTTTATTTTATTTTGTGTTAGTGTAGTGTAGTGTTTATAGGGTACAGTCGCACGGGCGGGGGTTCACAGTAGTTTCTCGCTGGCAGTTTGAGCTACGGCAGAAAATTTGACGCAGCTCAAACTTGCAGCCGGATACTTACTGTAATCCTCCGCCCATGTGAGTGTACCCTGTACGTTCACATGGGGGGGGGGGAAACATCCAGCTGTTGCAAGACTGCAACTCCCAGCATGTACGGTCTATCAGTGCATGCTGGGAGTTGTAGTTTTGCAACCGCTGGAGGCTCCGTTTTGGAAACAGTGGCGTACCAGACATTTTCATTTTTATTGGGGAGGGGAGGGGGGCTGTGTAGGGGTATGTGTATATGTAGTGTTTTTTACTTTTTATTTTATTGTGTGTTAGTGTAGTGTAGTGTTTTTAGGGTACAGTCACACGGGCGGGGGGTTCACAGTAGTTTCTCGCTGGCAGTTTGAGCTGCTGCAGAAATTTTGCCGCACCTCAAACTTGCAGCCGGATACTAACCGTAATCCTCCGCCCATGTGAGTGTACCCTGTACGTTCACATTGGGGGGGGAACATCCAGCTGTTGCAAAACTACAACTCCCAGCATGTACGGTCTATCAGTGCATGCTGGGAGTTGTAGTTTTGCAACAGCTGGAGGCACACTGGTTGTGAAACACCGAGTTTGGTAACAAACTCAGTGTTTTGCAACCAGTGTGCCTTCAGCTGTTGCAAAAGCTACAACCCCCAGCATGTACGGACAGCGGAAGGGCATGCTGGGTGTTGTAGTTATGCAACAGCTGGAGGCATACTACTTTGGCTGGGGATGCTGGGGATTGTAGTTATGCAATAGCTGGAGACACACTGGTTTACTACTTAACTCAGTGTGCCTTCAGATGTTGCAAAACTACAACTCTCAGCAGTCACCGACAGCCAACGGGCATGCTGGGAGTTGTAGTTATGCAACCACCAGATGCACTACTACAACTCCCAGCATGCACTTTAGCTGATTGTGCAAGCTGGGAGTTGTAGTTACACAACAGCTGAAGGTACACTTTTCCATAGAATGTGCCTCCAGCTGTTGCATGCTGGGAGTTGTGGTGGTCTGCCTCCTGCTGTTGCATAACTACAGCTCCCAGCATGCCCTTGTTGCATGCTGGGAGCTGTTGCTAAGCAACAGCAGGAGGCTGTCACTCACCTCCAACGATCCTCGCCGCACCAGGTCAGTCCCTCGTCGTCTCCGCCGCCGCCGCTGCTCCTGGGGCCCCGATCCCAACAGGGGCGCCGGGGATCGGGGTCCCCAGCACCCGGGGTGCACGTCCCGCACCCGCTCACGTCCTCCGGAAGAGGGGCGGAGCGGGTTGCGGGAGTGACACCCGCAGCAGGCGCCCTGATTGGTCGGCCGGTAATCCGGCCGACGAATCAGGGCGATCGTGAGGTGGCACCAGTGCCACCTCACCCCTGCTGGCTATGGCTGTTCGGGGCCGTCTCTGACGGCCCCGATCAGCCAGTAATTCCGGGTCATCGGGTCACTGGAGACCCGATTGACCCGGAATCCGCCGCAGATCGCTGGACTGAATTGTCCAGCGATCTGCGGCCATCGCCGACATGGGGGGTCATAATGACCCCCCTGGGCGATATGCCCCGATGCCTGCTGAACGATTTCAGCAGGCATCGGGGACCGGCTCCGCTCCAGATGGTTGCGGGGGGCCGGTAAAACACATGACGTTCTCATACGTCATGTGTCCTTAAGGACTCGGAAATGGAGACGTATGAGAACGTCATGTGTCCTTAAGGGGTTAAAGTATAGATCCGGCCGGCCGCTCTTCTAAGGTCCCTGCCATATATGTCCCAATATTCATATTTCCCAGACATTTGTGATTGGCTAGAACCCTCTGGCCAATCACATCTCAGCGGGAAATATGAATATTTGTAAATATACGGCAGTACAGGGGACCAGAGGAGAGCGGCCAGCCTATACAGTATACTGGAGGATCGCCGCGGCTGACAAATGTGACAGCCGGGGCAATCTGACATGGAACAGTGTGGTCCATGCTGGGAGTAGTAGTACTACCTAAAAATTAATAAAAAAAGTTAAAGACACTCACATACACTATATTTTTATAATTGTCGGATACATTTTAGTGCCCTGCCCGCCCACATAAATTGCTTACTGTTTCAAAATTAAATAAAATTTCTTTATAAAAAAATATACATTTCGTTAGATACAATTTTTTCTAACACTAATGTATATTTTTTATAATTGTATTTATGTTACCCTATGAAATTTAAATAAAAAAGGTATCTCCCTCACTTTTTTGGATCGCTGAAGTCCAAAAAAGATTAAAAACCGCCTGCAAAAATGCCAAAGTTAAAATCCACATAGCGTTTTTCTTTGCGTTTTTTCACTCCCATAGACTTCTATGGGGGAAAAACGCAACATTTTTGCGAAAAAAAAAAACGCCAGACCCTCAGCAAGCAGACGTTTTTGAAATCCAGCATTTTTGACCAAAATCACTAAAAAACTACAAAAGGATTAATGTGGTGTAATATATGAGTACATTGCAGACTGCTCAGGACCTATTAGACAAACATAAAAAAAAGATTATTAAAAAAACAATGAATCACTTAATTTCTTAAAAAAACAAAACAGGCCTCAATAAAGTAAGTCTTTGGAACAATTTGGAAAATGTATGTTTATTTCTATGAAAA
This sequence comes from Hyla sarda, assembly GCF_029499605.1. Classification (NCBI taxonomy): domain Eukaryota; kingdom Metazoa; phylum Chordata; class Amphibia; order Anura; family Hylidae; genus Hyla; species Hyla sarda. The sequence continues at coordinate 245,075,365 of NC_079191.1, read as the reverse complement.
ATGCTCTTATTATGCAACAGTGGTAAAATATTTTAAAAAAAAATACTTGTAAATATCAGGCATGGGTGTAAAAGTAACAACCTGTAAAAAATATAGGTTGTTTATGCTTTATAATTAGTGTCATTAATGATCTAATATGAATGGTAGGATGTCACTATTTGCCCTTACTATATATGAAATTATGATATACAATTCCTCTTTAACACCACCCACACATTTACACTTAAAGGATATCTGTCACCAGTGTCACCTGCACTTACGTGTCAGTACAGACAGGTAGTGCAGGTGACACTGATGACAACGGTACTTACAGTGCAGATCTTCTCTAGAGCAGTGATGTTTTGGGGCTGTTGCAGGGCAACACAGACTTTCAACTCCCTAAAAAGTTTTTTTTCCTGTGTTGAGATCTGGAGACTGGCTAGGCCACTCCAGGACCTTGAAATGCTTCTTACGAAGCCACTCCTTCGTTGCCTGGACAGTGTGTTTGGGATCATTGTCATGCTGAAAGACCCATCCACGTTTCATAGTAACATAGTTCATAAAGTTGAAAAAAGACCAGAGTCCATCAAGTTCAACCTATAACCCTAATGCGTCCCTACTCAGTTGATCCAGAGGAAGGCAAAAAACCCTCATACTATAGGTAAAAATTCCTTCCCGACTCCAAATATGGCAGTCAGAATATATCCCTGGATCAACGTTCTGTCCCTATAAATCTAATATACATAACCAGCAATACTATTATTCTCCAAAAATGCATTCAGACCCCTTTTAAATTCTCTTACAGAGTTACCCATGACCACCTCCTCCGGGAGAGAATTCCACAGTCTCACTGCTCTTACATTAACCCCTTAAGGACTCAGCCCATTTTGGCCTTAAGGACTCAGACAATTTAATTTTTACGTTTTCATTTTTTCCTCCTCGCCTTCTAAAAATCATAACTCTTTTATATTTTCATCCACAGACTAGTATGAGGGCTTGTTTTTTGCGCGACCAGTTGTCCTTTGTAATGACATCTCTCATTATATCATAAAATGTATGGCGCAACCAAAAAACACTATTTTTGTGGGTAAATTAAAACGAAAAACGCAATTTTGCTAATTTTGGAAGGTTTTGTTTTCACGCCGTACAATTTATGGTAAAAATTACATGTGTTCTTTATTCTGAGGGTCAATACGATTAAAATGATACCCATTATTATATACTTTTATATTATTGTTGCGCTTAAAAAAAATCACAAACTTTTTAACCAAATTAGTACGTTTATAATCCCTTTATTTTGATGACCTCTAACTTTTTTATTTTTCCGTATAAGCGGCGGTATGGGGGCTCATTTTTTGCGCCATGATCTGTACTTTTTTTTATACCACATTTGCATATAAAAAACTTTTAATATATTTTTTATAATTTTTTTTTAATAAAATGTATTAAAAAAGTAGGAATTTGGGACTTTTTTTTATTTTTTTTCGTTCACGCCGTTCACCGTACGGGATCATTAACATTTTATTTTAATAGTTCGGATATTTACGCACGCGGCAATACCAAATATGTCTATAAAAAATGTTTTTTACGCTTTTTGGGGGTAAAATAGGAAAAAACGGACGTTTTACTTTTTTATTGGGGGAGATGATTTTTCACTTTTTTTTTAACTTTAACTTTTACATTTTTTTACATTTTTTTTTACACTTGAATAGTCCCCATAGGGGACTATTCATAGCAATACCATGATTGCTAATACTGATCTGTTCTATGTATAAGACATAGAACAGATCAGTATTATCGGTCATCTCCTGCTCTGGTCTGCTCGATCACAGACCAGAGCAGGAGACGCCGGGAGCCGCACGGAGGAAGGTGAGGGGACCTCCGTGCGGCGTTATGAATGATCGGATCCCCGCAGCAGCGCTGCGGGCGATCCGATCGTTCATTTAAATCGCGAACTGCCGCAGATGCCGGGATCTGTATTGATCCCGGCACCTGAGGGGTTGATCGCGGGCGTCGGCCATTGCCGGCGGGTCCCTGGCTGCGATCAGCAGCCGGGATCAGCCGCGCATGACACGGGCATCGCTCCGATGCCCGCGGTTATGCTTAGGACGTAAATGTACGTCCTGGTGCGTTAAGTACCACCTCACCAGGACGTACATTTACGTCCTGCGTCCTTAAGGGGTTAAAGAACCCCCGTCTGTGCAGGTGTAGAAACCTTCTTTCCTCTAAACGTAGAGGATGCCCCTTTGTTACAGATACAGTCCTGGGCATAAATAGATCATGGGAAAGATCTCTGTACTGTCCCCTGATATATTTATATATAGTTATTAAGCCTTCTTTTTTCTAAACTAAATAACCCCAATTCTGATAATCTTTCTGGGTACTGTAGTCCTCCCATTCCCCGTATTACCCTGGTTGCCCGTCTTTGAACCCTCTCCAGCTCCACTATATCTTTCTTGTACACTGGTGCCCAGTACTGAACACAGTATTCTATGTGTGGTCTGACTAGTGATTTGTACAGTGGTAGAATTATTTCCTTATTGTGGGCATCTATGCCCCTATTGATGCACGCCATGATTTTATTTGCCTTGGCAACAGCTGCCCAACACTGGTCACTACAGCTAAATTTACTGTTAACTAAGACACCAAAGTCCTTTTCCCCGTCAGTTGTCCCAAGTGTGCTCCCATTTAATACATAATCCCAGCCCGGATTTTTCCTCTCCATGTGCATCACCTTACATTTATCAGTGTTGAACCTCATCTGCCACTTCCCAGCCCAAACCTCCAACCTATCCAGATCCATTTGTAACAGTGCACTGTCCTCTATTGTGTTTACTGCTTTACAGAGTTTAGTATCATCTGCAAAGATTGCTACTTTACTATTCAACCCCTCTACAAGGTCATTAATGAATATATTAAATAGGACAGGACCCAAGACTGACCCCTGTGGTACCCCACTAGTAACAGTCACTCAATCAGAATAAGTACCATTAATAACCACCCTCTGTTTCCTATCACTGAGCCAGTTACTTACCCACTTACACACGTTCTCCCCAGCCCAATCCTTCTCATTTTATGTACCAACCGTTTATGTGGCACCTTATCAAATGCTTTTGAAAAATCCAGATACACAACATCCAGCGACTCCCCCTGGTCCAGTCTGGAGCCCACCTCCTCATAAAAGCTGATCAGATTGGTCTGACAGGACCGATCCCTCATAAATCCATGCAGATATGGAGTCATACATTTAATTTTATCAAGATATTTCAAAATTGCATCTCTTAGAAAACCCTCAATTTACATACAACAGAGGTAAAACTAACATGTCTATAATTCCCTGGGTCACCTTTTGTCCCCTTTTTAAATATTGGCACCACATTTGCCATGTGCTAGTCCTGGAGAACAGGCCCTGTTACTATCGAGACCCTGAATATTAAAAATAGGGGTCTGTCTATTACATTACTTAATTCGTTTAGAACACGGGGGGGGGGGGGGGTGAATGCCATCTGGACCTGTCGATTTGTCTATTTTGATTTCTTTAGGCGGCACTGTACTTCTTCCTGGGTTTGACAGGTGACCTGTACTGGGGAGTTTACCTTATCTCGCTGTATTTCACCTGGCATTTCATTTTCCTCGGTGAATACAGTGGAGAAAAATTTGTTTAATATATTTGCTTTTTCCTGATCCCCATTTATAATTTCTTCTTTATCGTTTTTTAAAGGGCCTACACTTTCATTTTGTGACCTTTTTGCTATTTATAGAGTTAAAGAACATTTTGGGGTTAGTTTTACTCTCTTTGGCAATGAGTCTTTCTGTCTCAATTTTTGCGGCTTTTATCTGTTTTTTCTTAAAGGGGTTATCCAGGAAAAAACTTTTTTTTATATATCAACTGGCTCCAGAAAGTTAAACAGATTTGTAAATTACTTCTATTAAAAAATCTTAATCCTTTCATTACTTATGAGCTTCTGAAATTTAGGTTGTTCTTTTCTGTCTAAGTAATCTCTGATGACACGTGTCTCGGGAACCGCCCAGTTAAGAAGAGGTTTGCTATGGGAATTTGCTTCTAAACTGGGCGGTTCCCGAGACACGTGTCATCAGAGATTACTTAGACAGAAAAGAACAGCCTTAACTTCAGAAGATCATAAGTACTGAAAGGATTAAGATTTTTTAATAGAAGTAATTAACAAATCTGTTTAACTTTCTGGAGCCAGTTGATATATATAAAAAAGTTTTTTCCTGGAATACCCCTTTAAATATACTTTACATTTTTCTCTATAGCTTTTTAATGCTTCCTCACTGCCGTCCTCTTTTAGTAGTTTAAATGCTTTATTTTTGTCATTTATTGCCCCCTTAACGGTTCTATTCATCCATATTGGTTTTCTTTTATTTCTGACCCTTTTATTCCCATAAGGTATATACATCTTACAGTGAGAGTTTAAGATATTTTTAAAAGTCTCCCATTTAGGCTAAGTTTCCACTGCAGTTTTTGAGCCAAAGTCAGAAGTGGATCCATAAGGGAGGAGACGTGTAAATCCTTCCTTTATATGTCCTATTTCTTTTGAATGCACTTCTGGCTTTGGCTTAAAAACTGCAGTGGCAGATCTCCAAAAGCAAGAAAAAAACAAGTGTAAACTTAGCCATAGTGTCAGTATTCTTGTTTTTGAGGATATTATCCCATTTTATATTGTTAAGGGCTTCTCTGAGTTGATCGAACTTTGCCTTTCTAAAGTTCATTGTTTTTGTGGCCCCTTGAGAGATTCCCTTATTGAAGAACAAGTTATAATGTATTATATTATGATCACTATTTCCTAGGTGTCCTTCTACTTGCACATTAGTTACTCTGTCAGGTCTGTTGGTTAATATTAAGTCTAGTGGGGCGCCGCCTCTGGTTGGGCCCTGCACCATTTGGGACAGATAATTGTCTTTAGCTATAGTCAGAAACCTGTTTCCTTTATGAGATTCACAGGACTTAGTCTCCCAGTTTATATCAGGATAGTTCAACGACATCTGCAGTGTGATTAACACTTATCCCCTATCCACAGGATAGGGGATAAGTGTTTGATCGCGGGGGTCCGACCACTGGGACCCCCTGTGATCTCCTGTACGGGGCCGCGGCTGTCCCGTGCAGGGGGCGTGCCGGCCGCAGCATGACGTTGCAGCCGGCACGCCTACTCCATACATCTCTATGGGAGAGGCGGGGAGGCAGCGTTCGTGCCTCCCCGCCTCCCCCATAGAACTGTATGGGGACGGGGAGATGACGGGGCGTCACCGTTGACCTCTAGGTCGACGCTACGCGCCTTAGCGCTCACCATTATCGCTAATGGAGGCGCCCCATTAGGGAGATCTCCGGGGGTCCCAGTGGTCGGACCCCCGCAATCAAACACTTATCCCCTATCCTGTGGATAGGGGATAAGTGTCATACCGCTGCAGTTGTCCTTTAAAGTCCCCCATTATTATCACCTCATTCTGATTTGCTGCCATGTTTATTTGCCTCATTAATTGATCTTCTGTCTCTTCCATTATGTTTGGTGGCTTATAGCAAACCCCTATCAGAATTTTTTTTATTTTTATCTCCATATATTTCTACCCATATTGACTCCACATTATCGTTTCCCTCCCATATATCCTGCTGCAGTGCGGCCTTCAGACTGGACTTTACATAAAGACAGACTCCTCCCCCCTTTCCGTTTTGTCTGATCCTTCCTGAATAGACTATAACTCTGTATGTTGACTGCCCAGTCACAGCTATCGTCCAACTAAGTCTCTGTTATACCCACTATGTCATAATTCTGCTCAGACATCAACCACTCCAGTTCATCTGTTTTATTGGTCAGACTTCTGGCATTAGTCAACATGCAATTCAATGGTGTATGTTTTTTTTCTTTCTTCAATGCCCTTGCTGATGGAAGGTGGTTTTCACTAAAAATCTCACAATGCATGGCCCCATTCATTCTTTCCTTTACATGGATTAGTTTACCTGGTCCCTTTACTGAAAAAAATCCCCAAAGCATGATGTCCCCCCCCCCCCAATGTTTCACAGTAGGTATGGCATTCATTGGATGCAACTCAGCATTCTTTGAGTTTTTACCAAAAAGTTCTACTTTGGTTTCATCTCACCATATGACATTCTCCCAATCCTCTTCAGGGTCATCCAAATGCTCTCTAGCAAACTTCAGACGGCCCAGACATGTCCTGGCTTAAGCAGGAGGACATGTCTGGCACTGCATGATTTGAGTCCTTGGCAGCGTTGTGTGTTACTGATGGTAGCCTTTCTTACTTTAGTCCCAACTCTCTGCAGGTCATTCACTAGGTCCCCCCGTGTGGTTCTGGGAATTTTGCTCACCGTTCTTGTGATCATTTTGACACCACGGGGTGACATCTTGCGTGGAGCCCCAGATCAAGGGAGATTATCAGTGGTCTTGGATGTCTTCCATTTTCTAATAATTGCTCCCACAGTTGACTTCTTCACACCAAGCTGCTTGCCTATTGCAGATTTAGTCTTCCCAGCCTGGTGCAGGTCTACAATTTTGTTTCTGATGTCCTTTGACAGCTCTTTGGTCTTGGCCATAGTGGAGTTTGGAGTGTGACTGATTGAGGTTGTGGACAGGTGTCTTTTATACTGATAACAAGTTCAAACAGGTGCCATTAATACAGGTAATGAGTGGAGGACAGAGGAGACTCTTAAAGAAGAAGTTACAGGTCTGTGAGAGACAGAAATTTTGCTTGTTTGTAGGTGATCAAATGCTTATTTTCCACCATAATTTCCCAAAAAATTCTTTAAAAATCAGACAATGTGATTTTATGGATTTTTTTTTCTCATTATGTTTCATAGTTGAGGTATACCTATGATGAGAATTACAGGCCTCTCCCTTTTTAAGTGGGAGAACTTACACAATTGGTGGCTAACTAAATACTTTTTTCCCCACTGTACCTTGTTCTGTTGCGTGCAGTCGTTCTTCGTTAATCTTCTCCGGTATCTTTAGCTCCGGGCCTGGCTTGGAGCATGGGCAGAGCTTAGTGACGTCACCGCTGCTACTTGCTAGCAGTGGGACCCAGCAGAGAACAGCACTGGTGATATCACTAAGCTCCGCCCATTCTCCAAGCCAGGCCCAGAGCTGACAATACCGTAGAAGATTACCTAAGAACGACTGCACGGAACGGGACAAGGTAAGTTCCGTTGTCATCAGTGTCACCAGCATTACCTGTCTGTATCAACAGGTTAGTGCAGGTGACACTGATGACAGATTTCCTTTAAAGGAAATCTCCAGTGAAATAAAATGCTTTTATATAGCTGCAAATGTTAACGTAATATAACTGTGTAATGTACAACTGTGATAGTTGCTGAGCACAGACCCTGTTTCTCTCAGCTTTTCCTCCACGTAGGAAGTCCAGTAGTTCGTAGTGACATGATGACTGTCGCACACCAGTTTGCTGGGTTCGGCAGCCATTTGGGGCCCAACACGCCACTTTGCAACATTACACTCCCTTCTTCTCAGTTCAGAGAGCCAAAAGCTATTCAGTGTGCAGTGTGTGATTATCCCTGATTAGCTCAAGCAAACACACCTCCCTCATCATTTACTGCTTCTCTAAACATGTGACATTCTCAGCTCTCTCAAGGCAGCTCCTTCCTGCAGCTCATACAGGAAACAAACACAGGGGCTGATGGTTTGTATAGTTTTTTTTTTGCAGCTCTAAGGCTGTTTTGGGGGGCTATGGAAGTTTTGAATCAAATCAGATCAAATCAAAGCAGATGCCATGTGTCAGGATCTGGACTGGTATGCAGGGAGGACACAGGTGGTGGATCCTCTGTGTCAGTGAGATGATGGTGTGGGCCGTACCAGGGGAACGGAATCTAAGAGGTTACTGGTTTTCACCAGAGCCCGCTGCAAAGCGGGATGGACTTGCTGCGGCAGGTAACCCCCAGGTCGTTCCACCCGATAGCGACTCAACCTCACTGACTGCTGAATCAGGCGCGGTACACAAGGATTAGGCAAAGGCAAGGTCAGTCGTAGCAGAAGGTCGGGACAGGTGGCAACGGTTCGTAGTCAAGGGCAACGGCAAGGGTCTGGATACACAGGCAATGGACACACGGGAACGCTTTCACTGGCACAAGGCAACAAGATCCGGCAGGGACAGGAAGGGGAAGTGGACTTTTATAATGTAGGGAGTGCTTGGAACTAATTGGGCCAGGCACCAATCAATGGTGCACTGGCCCTTTAAATCTGAGAGACCCGGTGCGCGCGCACCCCAGAGAGCGGGGCCGCGCACCGGGACTGAGCAGGAGGACGGGTCAGGTGAGAAACATGGGGCGCGATCCGAGAGCGAGCACGTCCCATGTCTCGGATCGCGTCCCCTCCGGTGACATGGGAGCAGGGCTCGCAGTCAGCTGTGCTGACCAGAGCGCTGCATGCAGAGGAACGCCTTGAGCACTCCGGGGAGGCAGCGGGACCCGGAGCGCTCGGCGTGACAGTACCCCCCCCCCCTTGGGTCTCCCCCTCTTTTTAGAACCGAGGAATCTGTGGATGAGATCTTTGTCTAGAATATTGGCCTCAGGTTCCCATGATCTCTCCTCAAGGCCACAATTCTCCCAATCTACCAATTTTTTTTTTTACCTCTGACGACTTTGGAGGCGAGGATTTCTTTAACGAAGAAGACATCAGTGGAGCCAGAGATAGGAGCAGGAACAGTGACCTTAGGAGAAAAGCGGTTAAGTTCGAGAGGTTTGAAAAGAGACACATGAAAAGAGTTGGGAATACGAAGAGAAGAAGGAAGATGTAGTTTGTAAGAGACAGAATTGATTTGATTCTTGATTTTGAAAGGTCCGAGGTACCGAGGACCAAGCTTGTAGCTAGGGACACGGAAATGGATGTACTTGGCGGAGAGCCATACTTTGTCACCTGGAGCAAAGACAGGAGGAATTCTTCTCTTCTTATCAGCATGTCTCTTCATGCGAGATGAGGCCAGTAGGAGCGATTTTTTAGTTTCTTTCCAGATGGAGGAGAAGTCTTTTGTTAACTCGTCTACAGCAGGAACTCCAGAAGAAGTGTGAATGGGGAGGGGGGGGGGGGAGTGGGTGACGGCCGTACACCACAAATCTGGAGGAAGATTCAGAATTCTTGAAATTGTACGAGAATTCACCCCAGGGCAGAAGGTCGACCCAATCATCTTGACGGGAGGAGACAAAATGACGAAGGTAGTCACCAAGGATCTGGTTTACTCTTTCCACTTGTCCATTGGATTGTGGATGATAGGAGGAAGAAAAATTTTATTTGATCTTCAATTGACTACAAAGTGCTCTCCAAAATTTAGAAATAAATTGAACGCCTCTATCAGACACAATATGCGTGGGAAGTCCATGGAGATAAAAAAATATGGAGAAAAAATTGCTTAGCCAACTGAGGCGCAGAAAGAAGACTTGGAAGCGGGACAAAGTGAGCCATTTTGGAAAAACGATCCACAACCACCCACAGTGTTGCCATGAGATACGGGAAGGTGAGTGATAAAGTGCATATCTATATGAGACCATGGCTGTTCAGGCAGAGGAAGGAGAAGACCAGCCGGCTTCTGGCGTGGAATCTTGTCTCGTGCACACACAGTACAGGCCCGTACAAAATCGGTCACATCTTTCTCCAAGGAAGACCACCAATAGTGTCTGTAGATTAGCTGTATGGATTTTTTGATTCCAGCATGACCTGCCAGGTGGGAGGAATGACCCCATTTGAGAGTCTGGAGGCGAAGACGTGGAGGAACATAAGTCTTTCCGGGAGGAATTGGCACCAAAGAAGCTGGGGCAGAAACGACCAGACACTCCGGAGGTAAGATGTGTTGAGGAAGAATTTCAGATTCCGAGGCATCGGTGGCACGTGATAGAGCATCAGCCCTGACATTCTTGTCCGCAGGACGAAAATAAATTTGAAAATTGAAGCGGGCAAAGAACAATGACCATCTAGCCTGGTGAGGATTTAACCGCTGGGCGGACTGAAGATAAGACTAATTTTTATGATCAGTATAAATGGGGATGGGATGCAAGGATCCTTCTAGAAGATGTCTCCATTCCTCAAGTGCCAACTTAATGGCCAATAATTCATGGTCTCCAATGCAATAGTTCTTTTCAGGGGGAGAGAAGGTCTTGGAGAAAAATCCGCAAGTGATATTTTTTCCTTTAGTGTTTTTTTTTAAGAAGGACGGTTCCGGCACCAACGGAGGAGGCGTCAACCTCAAGGTAGAAGGGCTTCAAAGGATCTGGCTTGGACAGGACTGGAGCAGAAGAGAAGGCGGCTTTGAGGTGTTTAAAGGCTTCCTCCGCCTGCGGTGGCCAGGATTTTGGATTGGCATTTTTCTTGGTCAAGGCCACAATAGGTGCAACAATGGTGTAGAAGTGGGGAATGAACTGAAGATGATAGTTTGCAAATCCGAGGAAACGTTGGATGCATCGCAAACCAGTGGGACGTGGCCAATCTATTATTACAGACAGTTTATCAGGGTCCATTTGAAGACCTTGACCTGAGACTATGTATCCCAAGAAGGGAAGGCTGCTGCGTTCGAAAAGGCATTTCTCCATCTTGGCATAGAGGAGATTCTTGCGCAGGCGCTGAAGCACTTGACGGACATGGAGGCGATGTTCTTCCAGGTTGGAAGAAAAAATAAGAATATCATCAAGGTAGACCACCACACAGGAATACAGCAAGTCCCGGAAGATCTCATTGACAAAGTCCTGGAAGACTGCTGGGGCGTTGCACAGACCAAATGGCATGACTAGATATTCAAAGTGTCCATCTCTGGTATTGAAGGCGGTTTTCCACTCGTCGCCCTCACGAATGCGGATGAGATTATAGGCGCCTCTTAGGTCAAGTTTGGTGAAGACCTTAGCTCCACGCAATCGATCGAATAGTTCAGAGATGAGTGGAAGAGGGTGGTAATTTTTCACAGTGATCTTATTAAGGCCTCGGTAGTTGATACAAGGGCGTAGCGACCCGTCTTTCTTGGCCACGAAGAAGAATCCGGTTCCGGCTGGAGAAGAAGATTTTCGGATAAAACCTCTTTTGAGGTTTTCCTGGATGTACTCCGTCATGGCTTGTGTTTCCGGGGCAGAAAGTGGGTAGATCCTACCACGGGGTGGTGTGGTACCAGGGAGCAAATCGATAGGACAGTCATAAGGTCTGTGTGGAGGTAAGATCTCTGCTTGCTTTTTGCAGAAGACATCAACATAGTCCTGATAGGGCTTTGGAAGACCTGGCAATGGAGTTGTAATGGAGACTTGGCAAGAAGGAACTGAGTGAAGACAACGCTTGTGGCAAGAAGATTCAGAACTTTTAATGTCCCCAGTGGCCCAGTCGAGACTAGACGAGTGACGTTGGAGCCAAGGCAAGCCCAGAAGAATTTCAGAAGTACAGTTGGGCAGCACAAAAAATTCAATGTGTTCGTGATGGTGAATTCCCACACTCATGAGCAGAGGTTGAGTGCGGTAACGCACAGTGCAGACCAGGCTTTCTCCATTGACGGATGAAATGAAGAGAGGTTTGACAAGACGGGTAACTGGAATATTGAACTTGTTGATGAGGGAGGCTTCAATTAAACTTCCTGCTGAACCAGAGTCCAAGATGGCCACAGCGGAGAAGGAAGTATTAGCGGACGTAGCAATCCGCACAGGTATAGTCAGTCTTGGAGAGGAAGAATTCACACCAAGCAACGCCTCTCCTACGTTAACTAGGTGCGCGCGTTTCCCTGACATGGAGGACGAATAGGACAGTCCTTTAGGAAATGTTCGGTGCTTGCACAGTATAGGCACAGGTTTTCATTCCTACGGCGAGTCCTCTCTTGTAGGGTCAGACGAGACCGATCCACTTGCATGGCCTCCTCGGCGGGAGGCACAGGAACAGATTGCAAAGGACACTGGAAGAGAGGTGCCAGGGGAGGAAGCCGCCTGGTGCGAACAAGATCCTTTTCCTGACGAAGCTCCTGGCGTCTTTCAGTGAAACGCATGACAATGCGGGTGGCCAAATGGATGAGTTCAGACAGGGTAGCAGGAATTTCTCATGCGGCCAGCACATCTTTGATGTGACTGGATAAGCCTTTCTTGAAGGTCGCGCAGAGGGCCTCATTATTCCAGGATAGCTCAGAGGCGAGGGTGCGGAACTGGATGGCATACTCGCCCACAGAAGAACTCCCTTGGACAAGGTTCAATAGGGCTGTCTCGGCTGAAGAAGCCCGGGCTGGCTCCTCGAAGACACTGCGTACTTCTGAGAAGAAGGACTGGATAGTAGCAGTGGTAGGATCGTTGCAGTCCCAAAGCGGTGTGGCCCAGGACAAGGCCTTTCCAGATAGCAGGCTGACCACGAACGCCACCTTAGACCGTTCTGTAGGGAATTGGTCTGACATCATCTCCAGGTGCAGGGAACACTGAGACAGGAACCCACGGCACAATTTAGAGTCCCCATCAAACTTGTCAGGTAGGGACAAGCGGAGTCTGGAAGCGGTCACTTGCTGTGGAGGTGATACAGGAGCTGGCGGAGGAGATGGTTGCTGATGTTGAGGAAGAAGCTGTTGTATCATAGCAGTCAACTGAGTCAGCTGTTGTCCTTGTAGCGCGATCCGCTGAGATTGCTGAGCGACCACGGAGGTTAGGTCAGTGACACTGGGCAGCGGGACCTCAGCGGGATCCATGGCCGGATCTACTGTCAGGATCCGGACTGGTATGCAGGGAGGACACAGGTGGTGGATCCTCTGTGTCAGTGAGGTGATGGCGTGGGCCGTACCAGGGGAACGGAATCTAAGAGGTTACTGGTTTTCACCAGAGCCCGCCACAAAGCGGGATGGACTTGCTGCGGCAGGTAACTCCCAGGTCGTTCCACCCGATAGCGACTCAACCTCACTGACTGCTGAATCAGGCGCGGTACACAAGGATTAGGCAAAGGCAAGGTCAGACGTAGCAGAAGGTTGGGACAGGTGGCAACAGTTCGTAGTCAAGGGCAACGGCAAGGGTCTGGATGCACAGGCAAAGGACACACGGGAACACATTCACTGGCACAAGGCAACAAGATCCAGCAGGGACAGGAAGGGGAAGTGGACTTTTATAATGTAGGGAGTGCTTGGAACTAATTAGGCCAGGCAGCAATCAATGGTGCACTGGCCTTTTAAATCTGAGAGACCCGGTGCGCGCGCGCCCAAGAGAGCGGGGCCGTGCGCGCCGGGACTGAGCAGGAGGATGGGGCAGGTGAGAAACATGGGGCGCGATCCGAGAGCGGGCACGTCCCATGCCTCGGATTGCGTCCCCTCCGGTGACATGGGAGCAGCGCTCGCGGTCAGCTGTGCTGACCGGAGCGCTGCATGCAGAGGAACGCCGTGAACGCTCCGGGGAGGCAGCGGGACCCGGAGCGCTCGGTGTGACAGTAAGCATATACTGTATGTATATATATATATATATATATATATATATATATATATATATAAAAAACTTTAAGTTTTTATTTTTACCACTTTTGGCTGGATATCTCCTTTGCTATATCCATGCCCCCACCTATTACTATGGCCAAAAAGGATGCCACCAATCCATTCTGGATACAGTACAATTTCCAAAGATAATCTACTATCCCCAGTAGCTGAACAAAACAGTAAAAAGATTACAATTCCAATGATACCAAACTTGGATAATTTATGTTTAGTTTTATAATAAAATAATGTAAAAAAATAAAAACTTGAAAAAAAAATCTGTTCTTAGCTGTGTTCTGATTCCTACAATTGATTGTGTATTTGGGGCTCTACAAGGTTTTGCAACAGTTCTTGCATGGCTGCTAGATGTGGCCTAGGCCTTAGCTTCCAGCTCGGACCTTCATTAGATGGCTGACCTGGATAAGCGGACACGTTTTAAGTAATTAAGTACCCCTGGTCTGCAAAATTGAGTACCCCAACGTCTGCAACTTAAAAAAAATGCTTAGAATAGAGTATTATCTGACGCAATTGCCTACCAATCCAATTTAACCCTTTCCCGAGCCATGACATATATGTATGTACATGGGCCCCTGAGTAAAATCCTGCCACACACTGGGCTCCTGAATATAAAACTGCCACACACTGTGCCCATAAATATAATACTGACATTCACTGCACCCTTAAATATAATATTACCAAACTCTGTGCCCTGAACCAAAATATGCCATTGTGCCCCTCAAACATTATGCCATTGTGCCCCTCAAACTTTCCCCTAATGAACTGTGCCACTGCTTTCCTAATAAACAGTGCCACTGCCCATAATGAACTGTGTCTCTGAGCTCTTACATAATTATTTCCCAACCTGTGGTTCTCCAGCTGTTGCAAACTATAGTTCCCATTTTGCATTCACAGAAGGGCATATTGGGTGTTGTTGTTTTGCAACAAGAATAGAGCTACAGGTTCAGGAAAACCACTCTATATAATCTGTCCCCTCATAATACTCTCCTGTCCCAACTCCCGTGTTGCATCGCTTTACTGGCCTCTTCAAGTCAGGCCTGGCAAGAGCAGAATGATGCAGAGAGCAGTAATCATGCCATCTGAATCATAGGAAATGAGATACTGCGCAGAGAGCAGAGCGTTCCCTTCCTCCAGCCAGCGCTTGACTATTCTTATGTTTTGGCATGTTAAATACAATGGAATGCAGTGAGAGCAGACGCCTCCTCTCGTCGGGTCCTTGAACAGGCTGGAGGCAGTGGAGGTCTGGACAATTGGCGGCCTACAGTTTACCAGTTAAGTACCACTGTTTTAGACAAGCCAAAATCACATTTAAATGCAACAGGAGAACGCAGCCTAACCCAAAATAGTCGTCTTTCAGACTCACAAAAACAAACAAAACACTAAAGACAGCTGACAGAGATATGTAGATAGATTTATGTGAGGAGAATTGGGGATTTCTCCAACTATTTCCAGTTCCACTTTTCTGCATTGAAGAATATCAGCTCATGCCGTGAGGAGAATATGAGAGGCAATTCCAGGGAGTAAATACAGCATAAATGCACCAAACTACGGTCATTTGTTGTTAAAGGGGTATTCCAGGATTTTTTTTATTTGACTATGCTACAGGGGCTGTAAAGTTAGTGTGGTTCATAATATAATGTCTGTACCTGTGTGTGACGGTTTTCTCACAATTCTTATGTGATTTTCACCCCAATATTTATTTTTAACAGCATACAAAATTACTGTTGTCTCAGATTTTCCCAGGTTGCAATGCGGCCGAGACCTGACTCACTAGTCAGCTGATGACAGGGAGCCTGTCTGCTTCAATGGGTGGAGGGATCGCTTAGTGGGAGAGAGATCAATCTGCAACTAATGCAACAGCTGTAGGCACCCTGATTGAAAACCACAGGTCTTTTGATGGATGCAGCTTATTTATGTTTCAATGGGTGGGGTGACTGATGTGTGGGAGGGAGGAAAATGGAATTGTGGGATTTGTAGTCAAAAAAAGAAAAGTCAAACAGGAAATACAAGTTCACAAAAAGCTAGCCACAGTGTTATGGTAATCTCATGACATAGCCATTTAGCCCCAAGACAAGCGCAGATCTGTCCTAAGCATGTCCATTACTGTCTGCCAGGTACTTACTAAAATCCCCTTATGGTGCATAACCCCTTTAAGGACGTAGCTAATTTTCACCTTAAGGACGGAGCCCTTTTTTTGCAAATCTGACCACTGTCACTTTAAGCATTAATAACTCTGGGATGCTTTTACTTTTCATTCTAATTCCGAGATTGTTTTTTAGTAACATATTTTACTTTATGTTAGTGGTAAATCTTCGTCGATACTTGCATCATTTCTTGGTGAAAAATTCCAAAATTTGATGAAAATCTTGCTTTTTTTTTACTTTGAAACTCTCTGTTTATAAGGAAAATGGACATCCCAAATAAATTATATATTGATTCACCTATAGAATATGTCTACTTTATGTTTGCATCATAAAGTTGACATGTTTTTACTTTTGGAAGACATCAGAGGGCTTCAAAGTTCAGAAGCAATTTTCCAATTTTTCACAAAATGTTCAAAATCTGAATTTTTCAGGGATCAGTTCAGTTTTGAAGTGGATTTGAGGGGCCTTCATATTAGAAATACCCCATAAATGACCCCATTATAAAAACTGCACTCCTCAAGGTATCCAAAATTACATTCAATAAGTGTGTTAACTCTTTAGGTGTTTCACAGGAATAATAGCAAAGTGGAGGAGAAAATTCTAAATCTTTTTTATACTTGCATGTTCTTGAAGACCAAGTTTTTGAATTTTTACAAGGGGTGAAAGGAGAGAAATCACCCTAAAACTTGTAACCTAATTTCTCTCGAGTAAGGAAATATCTCATATGTGTATGTCAAGTTCTCTGTGGGTGCACTAGAGGGCTCAGAAGGGAAGGAGAAACAAAGGGATTTTGGAGAGTGAGTTTTTCTGAAAGGGTTTTTGGGGGGCATGTCACATTTAGGAAACCCCTATGGTGCCAGAGCGGCCAAAAATATCCCCCATATGGCCCCCACACTATTTTGGAAACTACACCCCTCAGGGAACGTAACAAGGGGTCCAGTGAGCCTTAACATCCCACAGGTGTTTGACGACTTTTCGTTTAAGTTGGATGTGTAAATGAAAAAAATTATTTTTCCCTAAAATTCTGGTTTTTCCCTAAATTTTACATTTTTACAATGGGTAATAGGAGAAAATGCCCCCAAAATTTGGAACCCCATTCCTTCTTAGTATGGAAATACACCATGTGTGGACATCAAGTGCTCTGCTGGCGCACTACAATGCTCAGAGTGCCATTGATATTTTAGAGAGAATTTGGTTGGAATAGAAATTGGGGGCCTTGTGCATTTACAAAGCCCCCCCCCATGGTAAAAGGGGTAAAAGGAGAGAAATCACCCTAAAATCTGTAACCCAATTTCTCTCGAGTAAGGAAATACATCATATGTGGATGTAAAGTGCTCTGTGGGTGCACCAGAGGGCTCAGAAGGGAAGAAGTGACAATTGGATTTGGAAAACAGATTTTGCTGAAATGTTTTAGTTTTTTTTTTTTTTTTGGGGGGGGGGGGGGGGCATGTCACATTTAGGAAGCCCCTATGGTGTCAGAACAGCAAAATAAAAAAAAAGCCACATGGCATACTACTTTGGAAACTACACCCCTCAAGGAACGTAACAAGGGGTACAGTGAGCCTTAACACCCTACAGGTGTTTGACAAGTTTTTGTTAAATCTGATGTGTAACTGAAAACTTTTTTTTTTCACTAAAATGCTGGTTTTCCCCAAATGTACCATTTATACAAGGGGTAATAGGAGAAAATGCCCCCAAAATTTGTAACCCCAGTATGGATGTCAAGTGTTCTGCTGGTGCACTACAGGGCTCAGAAGAGAAGGAATGCCATTGAGCTTTTGGAGAGAGAATTTGGTTGGAATAGAAGTCTGGGGCCTTGTGCATTTACAAAGCCCCCCGTGGTGCAAGAACTGTGGACTCACTGCACCCCTTATTAAATTCTGTGAGGGGTATAGTTTCCAAAATGGGGTCACATGTGGGGGGGGGGGGGGGCATTGTTCTGGCAGTATGGGGGCTTTGTAAAAACACGTGGCCTTCAATTCTGGACAAATTTTCTCTCCAAAAGCCCAATGGCGCTACTTCTCTTCTGAGCATTGTAATTTCGTCCACAGAGCACTTTACATCCACATATAGGGTATGTTCTTACTCAGAAGAAATGGGGTTACAAATTTTGGGGGCTTTTTTTTAGGATAACACCAGCATTTTAGTTAAAAAAAAATATATTTTTTCATTTTCACATCCAACTTTAACGAAAATTCGTCAAACACCTGTGGGGTCTTAAGGCTTACTATACCGCGTGTTATGTTCTGTGAGGGGTGTAGTTTCCAAAATGGGGTCACACGTGGGTATTTATTTTTTTGCGTTTACATCAGAACCACTGTAAAATCAGCCACCCCTGTGCAAATCACCAATTTAGGCCTCAAATGTACATAGTGCGCTCTCACTCCTGAGCCTTGTTGTGCGCCCGCAGAGCATTTTCTGTCCACATATGGGGTATTTCCGTACAAGTGAAACTTTATTCATAATAGAGTGAAATGTTAAAAATGTATACATTTTAAAAATCGGATGCAACCGGGCATCATTTTTTAAGCATATACGGATTTTAACCGTATACTAATTAAAATTTGTACACACATTTTGATACAGTTTAGTCAGGTTTTGAGGAATCCGATTTTTTAAAACCTGATACGGAACTGTATTGCAAAAACATAGTGTGAACCCAGCCTAACCTACCTTCTGATTTTAGTGCTAATTTATGGTGCCCTCAGAAAGGGCAGCACAAAGGAGTTGACAGGTCCCTTTAACATAAAGCGAATAAAATACAAAAGGATCATACATACAGTAATGCAGGAGTAGAGAGGCTGAATAACAAGCACTTATTATGCCAAATCTAGGAGTAAATCCCATTACAACTGTTTAATAAAGCTATGAAAAGATAAGACGTTGAAACACTATAAGGAACAAAAGAAAAAAGTAGAGGCAGGAGTAAAGTCTAAATGTGGGAAATAAGGTGCAGCCATGATCTGCTTCCTATCAATCTCATAAGGAACCAGGGACATTACAAATGCTATTATTAGGGCTGAGGTTATCTTGGCAATCATCCATTATATGTTTTACTAAAGGTCGGAATTAAATAAAACTATTTTCCATGACCTTGCAATAGTAATCTTTGCTGGAAGGAAATTAGAAGATAAGAGTTTTGATGTCTTTCAGAGTTGATATTAATATACAGAATGACTTACCTGACAAAGAATTCTATTTTAGGACCGTGTAAGCTTCTTAATGTTTCTGTACAGTAGTGAGGCCAATTTAAAATGTTTAGAATACTGTTGCGACAACATCCAAATTACACCCAACCTGAGACCTGAACCCCCTGTGATACCACTGTGTTTAGAGCACAATAGAACCCTATTGTGATGTACCATATATCCCAGCGTATAAGACGACTTTTTAACCCCGAATTGTCTTCTGAAAAGTCGGGGGTCATCTTATATGCCGGGTATTGAGGTCCGTGATAGGAAAACTTCTGATTATCTGCCCTGGCTGGCTCCCGTGTGTGGCTGCAGGCGGGGGCCGGCCAGAGCAAGTAAAAAATAATACTGAATACTAAAAACCAGGGGGCCTCCAGCTGTTGTGAAACTACAACTCCCAGAATGGCAAAGGCTGTCCGGGCATGCTGGGAGTTGTAGTTTTACAACAGCTGGAGGCCCCCTGGTTTTTAGTATACAGTATTAGTTTTTACCTGCTCTGGCCAGCCTCCGCCTGCAGCCACACACGGGAGCCGGCCCGGGCAGATAATCATAGGTATTCCCATGCCGGACATCCCTGTGTCCCGAAAAATCTTTTCGGGACATAAGGATGTCCGCCAGTCAGTTATCATTCCCCGGCGTTCCCCTGCGATCCTCCTTTGGTCCTCCTGCGGTCCGGTCCTCCGTCTCTATGGTTGTACGCACGGGACGTCAGTGACGTCACGTGCGTACAACCATAGAGGCAGAGGAGCGCAGGACCAGGAGGACCGCAGGAGGACGCGCCGACCGGGGCCTGGTGAGTGACCGGCCGTGCTATCCATACACTGTATTTGGCTGGAAGCTGTATGTCTGTTGGGGGGAGCTGCCAATCTAATGTGGGGGGAGCTGCCTACTATTATGGGGGAACTGCTGACCTAATGTGGGAGGAGCTGCCTACAAATGTGGGGGGAGCTGCCTACAAATGTGGGGGGAGCTGCCTACTATTGTGGGGGGGGGGGGGAAGCTGCCTACAAATGTGGGGGGAGCTGCCTACTATTGTGGGGGAACTGCCTACTATTGTGGGGGAAATGCTGACCTAATGTGGGGGAAATTGCCTACAAATGTGGGGGGAGCTGCCTACTATTGTGGGGAAACTGCTGACCTAATGTGGGCCGAGCTGCCTACAAATGTGGGGGGAGCTGCCTACTATTGTGGGGGAACTGCTACTAATGTGGGGGAGCTGCCTACTAATGTGGGGTAACTGCTGACCTAATGTGGGGGAACTGCCGACCTAATGTGGGGGAGCTGCCTACTATTGTGGGGGAACTGCCGACCTAATGTGGGGGAACTGCCGACCTAATGTGGGGGAACTGCCGACCTAATGTGGGGGAACTGCCAACTTAATGTGGGGGGAACTATACTGCCTACCTAATGTGGGGGGAACTATACTGCCTACCTAATGTGGGGGGAACTATACTGCTAATCTAATGTGGGGGAACATGATGCCTACCTAATGTTGGGGGAACTACAAGGTACCGTACATCACGGTAGGAGGGGTAGTCTTATATGGCGAGTATATCCCAAACTCTATATTTTAACTGTAAAAGTTGGGGGTCGTCTTATACGCCAAGTCGTCTTATACGCCAAGTCGTCTTATACGCCGGCATATACGGTAAGTTTGGTTCAGTAGATCTATAGAGCGTCAAGTTCTCGTGACCATAATTCAGATTTTAAGTTAAAATAACATGACAGATATATATGAAAGAGACAATAGAGTGATTCCTTTGTTAACTCCATCCTGCCTCATAACATAGTGTGCAGATTCCAATGAATTGTTATAATAGTACATGATAATGATTTAACAGAACAGAAGCTGTACCTGTACCATCTCTTGCAGGTGCTGGCTGTATTATATAGTCACTCTTAGCTCTTATCAGGACCTGTGCTGACTGCGACACATAAGTAGTCATAGGGAGTTTTAGCAGTCACCCCACAAATCCTCAACATCATTTGTCACCACCTTTTTTTTTTGTACTATATGGTTTTTGACCCTGATGACTTGCCCCCTAAATGGCCCAAAAGAGGCATATGGCATATAGAGCCATATCTTTGATTGGATAGTGTCAGACAGAGTAGGGAAATGCCCCCAGCTGGTAACTCCCAATTGGCTATTTGGTCATACATCTATATATATAAAACTCAATGTGTGTATGTGTGTATGTTCCTGTATATCCAAACGGCTGGACGTTACTAGTGTTGAGCGGCATTGGCCATATTCGAATTCGCGAATATTCGCGAATATATGGACGAATATTCGTCATATTCGCGAATATTCGCATATTCGTAATGTTCTCGTTTTATTTTCGCATATGCGAATATTCGCGAGTGCGAAAATTAACATATTCGAACATTTTGTACATACAAAAATTAACATAAGCTAAAATTCGCATATGCGAAAACTATCATATGCAAATATTCGCATATGCGAAAATTCGCGCACCAGTCTCACACAGTAGTGTTACAGCCTTCTTACACCACATAAGCTGGAAGCAGAGAGGGGTGATCACTGTGATGTGTACTGTGAAAAAAAAAAAAAAAAAAACGAATATTCGTAATTACGAATATATAGCGCTATATTCGCGAATATTCGCGAATTCGCGAATATGCGATATTCGCGGATAAAATTCGAATTGCGAATATTCGCGAGCAACACTAGACGTTACTCACCCTCATTTGCCAGGGTCTGGGTTTTTGTTTAAAAGTCCATACAAGTCTATGGAAAATATATGTTACTGCATAACTTCCAAACGTCTGGAGATATTTCGATAATACTTGGTCACATGTTACTTATATGTCCACTTAAAATATAGTATAGTTAATTTAAACCTTAACTACCCCCATTTGTGAAGGTCGGGGTTTTTGTTTAAAGTCCCATGCAAATGAATGGGAAATGTATGTTCCCACATAACTTCCGTACGGCTGGAGATATTTCAATAATACCTGGTACACATATTACTTATATGTCAAGTAAAAAGATATGATAGTTAAATTGACCCTTACCTACACCCTTATATAAAAGATGAGTTTTTGTTTCAAGTCCCATGCAAGTACATGGGACTTCTAGTACCTTACTCCACAAGCTCCGCTCGGCATCTCCTGGTGAATGTGTCAATCCGGCTTGCAAGCCACACCCAATCCCACAAAGACACACCCACATTTTAAGCTCCACCCCTTATATTATCTACCCTTCTTGTGCATCACACCCAGTCCCACAAAGCCACGTCCCCTTGTATTTTCAGCTTACAATATCTTTATCACAAATCAGTCGCACCTGAGGACAGGATATGAGGATGGGACATAAGGATGGAATATGAGGACGGGATGTGAGGACGGTATATGAGGATGGGATATGAGGTTGAGATATGAGGACGGGTTAGGAGGTCAAGATAGGAGGATGGGAAATGAGGTTGAGATAGGAGGTCAGGATATGAGGATGGGATATGAGGATGGGATATGAGGTTGAAATATGAGGACGGGTTAGGAGGTCCGGATAGGAGGTTGAGATATGTGAATGGGATATGAGGTCGGGATATGAGGACAGGATATGAGGATGGGCTATGAGGTCAAGATAGGAGGACGGGATAGGAGGTCAGGATATGAGGATGGGATATGATGTCGGGATAGGAGGATGGGATAGGAGGTAGGGATAGGAGGTCTAGATATGAGGTCGGGATATGAGGACAGGATATGAGGTGGAGATAGGATGATGGAATTGAAGGTCGGGATATAAGGACAGGATATGAGGTCGAGATAGGAGGTCGGGATATGAGGATGGGATGTGGGTTGGGATATGACAACAGTATATGAGGACGGGATATGAAGTCAAAAGCTTCCTCCTTTGTTGATTTTCCTCCCCAAAAAGGATTAGGAAGGAAAAACCGGGCAACGCCGGGTACTCAGCTATTAAATAGCTCAGATAGTAAATAACAGATGAATAGAACAACAAAGAGTTTTCTTCTAGGACTAAAATACATTTGTAAAAGAAGTAACATAAAAAAGTGTTAAAGTGATATTCCGGCTTTACACATCTTATCCCCTATTATGTGCTTTCATGCCCCCTCCCATAGACTGGATGAATGGAGGGGATGTGTTGTGACGTCACTAGGGGGCGTGGCCATGATGTCACGTCCCCGTCTTGGAGGCAGCGCCCGTCACAGAATGCCGGGGGCTGCACCGAGATCGTGGGGGTCCCCAGCGGTGGGACCCCTGTGATCATACATCTTATCCTCTATCTTTTGGATAGGGTATAAGATATATACCCGGAATACCTCTTTAAAGATATATATATATATATATATATATATATATATAAAAAAAAATTTGCTTTATTATGTAAAAAAAAATGAACAAACACATAATCAGTATTCTCACATCTGCAATAATGTGAGCTATAAAATCATTTAACCCACACAGTAAATAATATAACAAAAAAAGCATAATTCCTTTTTTTAGTGATCCCAAAAAAACAAAACAAAACAACTTTTTTAAATTTAGTTTTTCTGCAGTCAAACTTACCTACAAAAGTAATGTTGAACTCATATTTTCTGGTGGTAAACACTGTAAAAGTGAAACTGAAAAAATAAACTCCCCAAAATTGCAGGAATAAATACATTATACAATGCATATTCAAAACAGTATGATGAAGAAATATTCAAGGCCTTAAAAAAGCCCTTAAAAATTCCTATTTAATAAAATAGGCCACGCTCATGAGAGGTTAATATTTAAAGAGGTCCTGTCATTATGAAAAACTTTTTATACTTTGTAGTACTACTGATAAGATGACTTTTTTAAATATACATATGCAGCACTACAGCCTTCAGCTGTTCCTAAACTACAATTCTCATGATGGGATTTGTAGTTTTGCAACAACTGGGGGTACAATTTTTGTAAAACTCTGTTTTAGAGCTGTGTATTCTCCAGCTGTGTGCCTCCAAAGCTAGCAAAACTACAAAGAATGTGTGGGCATGCTGGGAGTTGTAGTTTTGCAACAGCTAAAGGCAACACTGCTCTAACACAGTGTTTACAAACACTGCAGCTCCAGCTGTTGCAATGCAAAACTACAACTCCCAGGATGCTTGAACAGCCAAAGCTTTTTCTGACTCCTGAATGACTTAGAAGCTGATCAGACATTCAGGAGTCTGTGAAAGCTGAATGACACACATAGTGACAGCTATGTTGATTAGCATCCAGTTTTTCTTGGAACAGATAGAAAATGTATGCATAAAAACTACTGTGCAGTGATTTGCAGACTGCCAGGCTGCTCCCAGACTCAGAGCAGATGAGTCATCCACAGTGAGGGAGATGGACATGCCCCCTCCAAAAGGCAAGAACACAAAGCAAGTGAACACCATATAAATGCTATTTGTTAGGGATATATAGGTCCTAGACACATACAAATTATATCTACATGATCAGGATTAGGCACTGAGTAACATATACCTTTTTTTTCTTCACTATGACAGGTACGCTTTAAAGATGATTTGTCATTCCATCTTCACAACCTCCCAATTGTGACTTCATGTAAAGTATGGTTATGTGCAAAAACATTCTAACAAAGTATATTTTGCATTTTAGTCTATGATGGCATCACTGTGAAACACTATAGAATCAGGAAGCTAGACAATGGTGGATTTTATATAACACCAAGAAGAAAATTTCAAGATTTGGAGGAACTTGTGGAAAATTATATGAAGGTAGACGATGGACTTTGCTGTAAACTCAGGAAACCATGCATAAAGGTAAAGTATACTATGTTAAACATATTTCAACCCCTTCAGGGCTGGGCCTCGTGATGTCATGCCACATCCCCTCCATTCATGTCTACAGGAGGGGCCGTGATGGCTGTCACGCCCCCTTCCGTAGACATGAATGGAGGGGGCATGATGCGATGTTACAAGGGGGTGTGGTGTGAGATCACATCTCCGTCTCTGGAGCAGCGCCCGGCACAGAATGCTGGGTGCTGCATGGAGATCGGGGGGGGGGGGGGGGGGGTCCCAGCAGCGGGATCCCCACGATCAGACATTTTATCCCCTATCCTTTAGATAGGGGATAAGATGTCTAAGGCCGGAATACCCCTTCAAGGACCAAGGCTAATTTTTCGAATCTGATCTGTCTCACTTTTATGTTATAACACCTTTGGAATGCTTTAACATATCCAGGGGATTTTAAAAATTGGTTGTGGCATATTCAATTTTATTTTAATGGTAAATTTTAGTACATACCTTTAATGTATGTAAGAGACAGTTATTCCTCATAAATATTTAGCATTGATGCTGATGTTTTTTTTTTTGTTTTTTTTTGTACCATTCTAGGGTATATGTGACAGTTTGATCTCTTTTTATAAAATTTTTGATCAGGTAGAATAAATAAAACAATCAATTATGCCATTGTTTTTAACATAAATGATGTATTAATTTTAATCTGCAGGTCAGTATGATAATGATGATACCTAATTCATATATTTTTTTATGGTTTGATACATTTATCTAATAAAAAGGGCTTGTTTTTGCAGAATAAATTCAAATTTTTTTCTGGTAGCTTGTTTAGGTTCATATTGATATTTTGATCACTTTTATTTCATTTTCAAGCAGGTAGGATTAACAAAAATATTAATTTTGGAGCGTTTTTATTTACATATAAATTATATATAATTTATTTTTTAGATTTTAATCACTTTATTTACTTTATAATTATTTTGCCCCACTAGGGAATAAGACTTTAGCTATAATGAGGTATAATGCACTTCAGAACACATCTGTACTGCAGTGTATTATGCCTGTTAGGTTGGGTTCATAATGAGGAATCTCCAGCTAGAACTGCGGGACATTGCAATTCCCCATAGACTGTAATGTATTCCTCATGAATTGTGATGAAAGAATGAACAAGAACATTCTTTCTGTGGTAGAATTTTAGCTGTGAAAGCTCCACCGCTGAAATTCCATAGTGAGCACTGTGCAGTGTAATCCCATTGACAGCAATAGGATTCTGCTGCATTGGAATTTCCGAACTTAATTTCTATCACGCTTCTTCATACTTTTGGAATTTTTTCATGCAAATATATGCATTCTGACCTTCAGCTGGCTTGTGTGTATACTAGACCAAGTCTTATGTTCACATGATATAACTTGTTTATTAGACAAACTTCCTTGTTTTGAAATTTTTACAAGACACATTTTATGCATAACACAGGGGCCATCTAGTGGACATTTGTAGAAATGTACATTGCTCAAAAAAAATAAAGGGAACAGTAAGATATCACTTCCTAAATCTGAATGAATGAACTAATCTTATGAAATACTTTCGTCTTTACATAGTTGAATGTGCTGACAACAAAATCACAAAAAAATTATCAATGCAAATTTATCAACCCATGGAGGTCTGGATATGGAGTCACACTCAAAATCATAGTGGAAAACCACACTACAGGCTTATCCAACTTTGATGTAATGTCCTTAAAACAAGTCAAAATGAGGCTCAGTAGTGTGTATGGCCTCCATGTGCCCGTATGACCTCCCTACAACGCCTGGGCATGCTCCTGATGAGGTGGCGAATGGTCTCCTGCGGGTAGGGTGAACACATTTCCTAACTGCCATTCAGGGACACTTACTTTCACTAGTGCATTTCGTCAAACTTATACATGAGACTAGCAAAAACATATCTGCATGTGCATTTTTCAGTATTTCTGCACACTTTATCTGGCTACTTAGATATCTCTGAAGAAATAGAAAACAAAACAAGTTGCATTTATTTTTTTAAATTTTATCTTACATTCCATTTCCTGCCTCTAATTCCATGTAGTAAATAACTTACTACACGTTTTACAAGTCCAACTTTCTAGGCAATACATATTTGCTGCCCTGAACATAAAGGAAAGAATAGGCAGACATCCATTAAAAAGTTAAACTTACATTTTGTCCTCTTTAATGCTGATAACGGCCACTGGATTAGTACAGACAGTTACAGTAGGCGCCGCACAGTAGAGATCCCAGCTCCGGCTGACGTCACCATCGCCACGTGACTCGGCCGCGCACTGCGTGCAGCAAGGCAGGGGAGGAGCCACACACACTGGACAGTACCAGGGGCATACCTAGAGCATTTGGCACCCGGGGCGGACCCTTTGTTTGGCACCCCCCCACACACACACGCAACCCCCCCTTAATTACACTCCCTCTCTCCCCTCCCCCCAGGGGCGGACTGACAACACTCGGGGCCCCCAGACCAAAAAAAAGGCAAGGGCCCCTACTAGGCTCTGCAGCTCATCAATCTTCTGCCATGCTCCTATTCCACCCAAATCCCACCAACAATAAATTAAAATTTTTATATGTAAGAAACACTTTAACGTAGGTAAATTTCCATAACCAATAATGCTGGTATACAAGGAGCAAATATATACCACCACACAATAACTGGATAATACCGCCATACTGTACTGAATAAAACCACTATATACAGACCAGTATATTATAAAGAATCTGTATACAATAAAAGTGATTATATACAGGACCATATGGCGGTAGATATCAGCTGTACACAGGATGTGTATACCATATAAGTGATTACAGTTACATTTTGGGACTCACAATAGCGTCTTTTCTGATCAGCGGCGTCCTCTTTCCTTTTCTTCTCCGTCCAGATAAGACCGCCATGTGGATCTCTTAACATCTGCAGGAAAAACATGTCAGACTCTGCATTTTTTCAGTGCCCTCCCATCCTCTACAATATTTCCATCTATAGACCCACAAACTGTAATAATGCCCTCCTCGGTGTCCTGCACAGTAAAAGGGCAGGTAGGTAGGTAGCCAGGTAACGCCCTCTTTCCCATAGGTATATGCAGAGTTACACCCCCCTCTTTCCCATAGGTATATGCAGAGTTACACCCCCCCTCTTTCCCATAGGTATATGCAGAGCTAAACCCCCACCCCCTCTTTCCCATAGGTATATGCAGAGCTACCCCCCTCTTTCCCATAGGTATATGCAGAGCTACAACCCCCATCTTTCCCATAGATATATGCAGGGTAACCCCCCCTCTTTCCCATAGGTATATGCAGAGCTACCACTCTCTTTCCCATAGGTATATGCAGAGCTACACCGCCCCCTCTTTCCCATATGTATATGCGGAGCTACACCCCCCCTTCCCCAAAGGTATACGCAGAGCTACACCCCCCTTCCCCATAGGTATATGCAGAGCTACACCCCACCCCCTCTTCCCCATAGGTATATGCAGAGCTACACCCCACCCTCTTTCCCATAGGTATATGCAGAGCTACACCCCCCTCTTCCACATAGGTAGATGCAGGGCTACACCCCCCTCTCCCTCCCTTTCCCATAGGTATATGCAGAGCACCCCCCTCTCCCTCCCTTTCCCATAGGTATATGCAGAGTTACACCCCCCTCTTTCCCATAGGTACATGCAGAGCTAAACCCCCACCCCCTCTTTCCCATAGGTATATGTAGAGCTACCCCCCTCTTTCCCATAGGTATATGCAGAGCTACACCGCCCCCTCTTTCCCATATGTATATGCGGAGCTACACCCCCCCTTCGCCAAAGGTATATGCAGAGCTACACCCCCCTTCCCCATAGGTATATGCAGAGCTACACCCCACCCCCTCTTCCCCATAGGTATATGCAGAGCTACACCCCACCCTCTTTCCCATAGGTATATGCAGAGCTACACCCCCACCTCTTCCCCATAGGTATATGCAGGGATACACCACCCCTCTCCCTCCCTTTCCCATAGGTATATGCAGAGCACCCCCCTCCCTTCCCCATAGGTATATGCAGAGCACCCCCCTCTCCCTCCCTTTCCCATAGGTATATGCAGAGCACCCCCTCCCTTTCCCATAGGTATATGCAGAGCACCCCCCTCCCTCCCTTTCCCATAGGTATATGCAGGGCACCCCCCCTCACTCCCTTTCCAATAGGTATATGCAGAGCACCCCCCTATCCCTCCCTTTCCCATAGGTATATGCAGAGCACCCCCTCTCCCTCCTTTTCCAATAGGTATATGCAGAGCACCCCCTCCCTTTCCCATAGGTATATGCAGAGCACCCCACCTCCCTTTCCCATAGGTATATGCAGAGCACCCCCCTTCCCTATAGGTATAGTCAGGGTTAACAAAAAAAGGATGCTCACCTGATAAACCACGCAGCGATCTCCTCAGCTGAAGGGCCTGCATCTTCTCCCCTCCACAGTACAGGTGTCGGATGAGTGACGTCATCGGCGGCTGTACTGCGTGCTGTGTGGGGGCGGAGGTCACGTCTCCCCTGTGTAGCTGCAGATGCGGCTCACATTGAGGGGACGCCTTCTCCTGTATGTGTGTGTATCACGCATACAGGAGAAGGCACCGCTGTCTGCTGGGGATCTGGGACGAGTGTCCCAGATCCTCAGTAGTTGCGGCGGTGAGTCAGTCTGCCCCTGGCACCTCCCTTGAGAGTGGCACCCAGGGCAGGGGCGCCCCCCCCCCCTGCCCCCCCCTGCCCCCCCCCCTTGGTACGCCACTGGACAGTACTATGCGATGCCGATCTGATTCGGCGATCGCATAGTATAAGGAAGTGACTGTCACATCTGTCACAGCACAGCAGCGGTCGACGGACAGCGGCTCACGGGCTCAGATTATTCCGGGACACTGCATTGTTCCGGAATGAGGGTGACCGGGACCCGGGACAGACTCTCCAAATGCGGGACTATCCCGGGCGATCCGGGACACGTGGTCACCCTACCTGCGGGATGTCCTCCCAGACCTGGACTAAAGCATCTGCCAACTCCTGGACAGTCTGTGGTGCAATGTGGCATTGGTGGAATGAGCTATACATGATGTCCCAGATGTACTCAATCGGATTCAGGTCTAGGGAACGGGTGGGCCAGTCCATAGCATCAATACCTTCCTCTTGCAGGAACTGCTGACACACTCCAGCCACATGAGGTCTAGCGTTGTCTTGCATTAGGAGGAACCCAGGGCCAACCGCACCAGCATATGGTCTCACAAGGGTCTGAGGATCTCATCTTGGTACCTATTGGCAGTCAAGCTACCTCTGGCAAGCACATGGAGGGCTGTGCGGTCCCCCAAAGTAATGCCACCCCATACCATTACTGACTACCGCCAAACCAGTCATGCTGGAGGATGTTGCAGGCAGCAGAACATTCTCCACGGCGTCTCCACAGTCAAGTCTGTCACAGGTGCTCAGTGTGAACCTGCTTTCATCTGTGAAGAGCACAAGGCATCAGTGGCAAATTTGCCAATCTGGGTGTTCTCTGGCAAATGCCAAATGTCCTGCTGTAAGCAGAACCCCCACCTGTGGACGTCGGGCCCTCATACCACCCTCATGGAGTCTGTTTCTGACAGTTTGAGTGGACACATGCACATTGCTGGCCTGCTAGAGGTTATTTTGCAGGGCTCTGGTAGTGCTCCTCCTTGCACAAAGGAGGAGGTAGCGGTCCTGCTGCTGGGTTGTTGTCCTCCTACGGCCTCCTCCACTTCTCCTGATGTACTGGCCTGTCTCCTGGTAGCTCCTCCATGCTCTGCACACTACCCTAACAGACACATCTCGCATTGATGTGCCATCCTGGATGAGCTGCACTACCCGACTTGTGGGTTGTAGACTCCATCTCATGCTACCACTAAAGTGAAAGCATCACCAGCATTCAAAAGTGACCAAAACATCAGCCAGGAAGCATAGGAACTGGGAAGTGGTCTGTGGTCACCACCTGCAGAACCACTCCTTTATTGGGGGTGTCTTGCTAATTGCCTATAATTTCCACCTGTTGTCTGTTCCATTTGCACAACAGCATGTGAAATTGATTGTCAATCAGTCTTGTTTCCTGAGTGGACAGTGTGATTTCACAGAATTGTGATTGACTTGGAGTTACATTTTGCTGTTTGCGTGTTCCCTTTATTTTTTTGAGCAGTGTATATCTTTTCTAGGAGTAGGTTCCATTTTTACTGCAGTGGAAAGATCAATTTTCCCAATATTTTTCTTGCTGCAGATAAAAACAGATCAGTAATGGCTCGGTCAGATACGGTTTTATTTACATATGAATCAGTATAATATGCAGTGGTTTAACACGTTAACGACCATGAACGTTTATACACGTCCAGGCAGGATGTACATTGCTGCACCAGGACGAGTATACTCGTTCATGGTTCTCGTGGGTGCTGCCCAGTGTACCGATGAAATCGCGGCAGGGACTCGGTCCCAGCAGTTTAACCCTAACAGCTGCGGTCTGAAGCGACTGCGAGCTGTAAGGAGTTTTGACAGAGGGAGGGGGCTCCCTCTGTCTCTCTCCTGTTGCACCCCGCAACAATCGCAGGGTGCTGCTAATTACCTGGGCAGCCAGGGTCTTTACAAGGACCCCCCATGTCTGCCCAGGTTATTTCCTGTCAGGACGCTAGCAGTCACAATAATGAGCTCCCTGCTTTGGCTGGGTAGCTTTGTGTGTCCACTCATAGTGGTGGATTTCCTGCCGGCAGTCATGAGCGGACATATTGAGTGACCCTACACTGTATCCCGTTCATACTGCCTTTCAGCAGTATGTTAGAGGTATCCGTCATCATCACATCAAAAAAGTGATGCTGACGTATACTGTAGCAGCTCCATTCATTTCTGAATGAGACTGCTACAGTATACATCGGCATCTCTTTTTTGACATGACAACGGACACCTATACTGCAGAAAAGCAGTATGAATGGGGACTATCACCCAACCCCCCCCCTCCAACAAAATAAACCAGTTTTTTCAAGATTTTTTTTTTCTTTTAACGCCCAGTGATGGATATGTTTGCCATGAGTGGGTGCTTATTCCCACAACGTGACGGATATATCCATCAGGAACTCTCCCTCTTGATCCTACTAAGCGGTCAGGCAACCAGATATGGCCTAAGTAGGGGTACTCCACAGCCCGGGACAAACAGTGTGATAAAATATGGGGCGCATTTCCTCCATTTTAAAAGTGACTTACCAAAATGATGTCAAATTCACAGAAAAACACTAAAATTTAACTTTTAATAAATATGTCACATAAAAAGGATCCACAAAGTGGATCCTTTTTATATGACATAGTTATTAAAAGTTACATTTTTGTGTTTTTCGGTGATTTTGTTTTGAGCACACACAAAATTCTATGGTACACGGTGACGCGTCCAAAATGATGTCCCACAAATTAAAAATTAGTGGGAAAAAAAGCTAATTGCTATTTTTTTCCACTGACTTTGAAATACTCACTTTTGCCCTAGGTAAATACTTTAGGGGGCGTAGTTTCGAAAATGGGGTCACTTCTGGGGGTGCAGTATTGTTCTGACAACTAGAATGCTTTGCAAGATAAAGTGCGGCCTATAATTTGTATAATGATATCCTGACTGCCAAATGGTGCTCCTCTCCTTTTGGGTCCCACCATGTGGCCATGCAACCAAATATGGCCTAAGCGGGGGTATTACCGAATACGGGACGAACAGCACAATAAAATATGGGGCGCATTTTTTACTTTTCAGATGCAATGCACAAAAAATATGTCCCACAAATTATGCATTTGTGAAAAAAGAGAGAGAATTAAAATGTTTCCACTGACTTTGTAACCATTCCAGCCACACAGAAAGGACTCAAAGTACTGACTTTTGGTCTAAGTAGATACTTTAGGGGGTGTAGTTTCCAAAATGAGGTCACTTGTGGGGTTTCTATATTTTTATAGTTCTGGCAGCTAAAACACTTTGCAGGCACGAAGTGTGGCCTACAATCCATTCGGCATAAAATGATGCCCTGAAAGCCAAATGTCGCTCCTCTCCTTCTGGGTCATACCTCACGGACCAAGGAACCAAATATGGCCTAAGTGGGGGTATTTCCAACACTGTCCAAGCAGCTCAATAAAATATAGAGTACATTTCTTTCAATATCAAAAGCGATGTACAAAAAATATGTCCCTCAACTGATGCATTTGTGAAAAAAAGCTAATTTTGAATTTTTAACACTGACTTGTAATAATTCCTGCCCAAAAAACGATGGTGTTAAAATACTCCCTGTACCCCCTAACGAATACCTTGAGGGGCCTAGCTTTTAAAATGGGGTCATTTGGGGGGGGGGGGGGTCCTATGTTCTACCACCTTCAAATTTCTGCAAACCTTGCATGGCACATAAAAAAAAAAATTACTTTTCAAATTTTAAAAATTTCAAGTTAAATTGTTAGGCTTCTAATTCATTTAAAATGTTAATTAAAAAATTAAAGAAATGCTTTCAAAATATAGTAGACATCTGAAAGTATAAGTTTCATAAACTATTTGGTCAGAAAGTATAAATATATGCAACCTATTAGTGTTAAAATGGCAAAAAATCTTTCTTTTTTTAAATGTCATGATTTTTTGCATTGTAAAAAAAAATAATACAAATGATGTTGGCCTACTTTTACTATGTACATGAAGGACAACTTGTGACAAAAAAACAATGTCAGAATTATTGTGATTGGCAAAACATTACCAGAGTTATTCTCTAATAAAGTCAGACATCCCTGATTTGAAAAAAAAAACCAGCCCTGGTCTTTCAGGGGCATACAGGTTTATTTGTATTGCTCCTTAAGGTGTTATAGGAGGATTGTGATAATACAGTATGCTTGGCTAATGGAGAGTTCAGATTCACTGTTGAATTTACTGAACACAAGCCAACACATGTAGACTTTTTAAAGGGGTTATCTGGTATTAGAAACACAGAGCTGATTTCTTTGGGTGGATTTTGCAGCTCAGTTGAAGTGAATAGAAGTTACTGTTTTTGGAAATTTGCTCTACTATTCGATTACTGGATAACATAGCCTTAACATTTACGTGAACAGCTGTAATGGCACTTTACTATCTCTATGTTGTACAGAGTCATAATATGACACCCACAGATAACATACTGAGGGACATATGTACACAGGCACAATGGTGAGTCTTAGGTTGCATTCACGTGGCACAATGGTGAGTCTTAGGTTGCATTCACGTGGCACAATGGTGAGTCTTAACATTTTCAGTGCATAGTCTGGGATAATCGGCACAGATTTTGCCTGTGTGAACCCAGCCTCAGGGACTCTTTGCAGGGAATTTATTATTCACAACTTTTTCACACCTTTTTTTTTCAAAATTATGCTTTCTTCTTTATGCCTATTTATGCCTATGCATATTGTACAAAATGTATCAAATTGTCTCACAATGTTTGATAAACTTGCAGTTTTCAATGCACTTTTGTGACTTGTATGCCATCTATTGAGTGAAATGGAGTTGCACAAAAAAATCTTGCTTTAAAAAAAATTGTATATAATAAACATGGCCACTAACACACTGCAGTCATACCATGGCCCTTTTATACTAAAGCCAGGCCCCTTTATGGGGGGAGGTGCAATAGTGATAAAGCACAGAAAAGCTGCAATGTCTTTTAACATCAGAAAAAAGGCATAGAAGCTGTAACAATTACTCTTTGCCACTCAGGAGCTACAGGAAATGGGCCAGTCAGTTGTGGTGTTGGCCCTCACAACTCCAAAGGTGGTTTAGTTAATTCCCTACTCAGCCTCTAGCCTTCTCTTATCATTGCAGCTCACACCTGTCACTAGCGTTTGTTCCTGACTTCACATAGCCCTTATCTATTCTTTTTCCTACTGTTCTGTATCTTGTAAACTGTCTGGTCTGACCCTTGCCTGCCTCTGTCTACTCTATTGCAGTCATATTTAGTGCTGCTCTGCTCTCTGTGTTACTGGCTTGACTTGTCTGACCCTGATTATATGTTTGTTTGTGCATTTCCTGTTTGTGTTTCTACTGCTGCTCTGTTTTTTGTTAATCTTTTGTGCTTTTTCTTTTTGCCTGATGTCCTTTTTTTTGTGTCAAATTTTTAAAGTTATATCCGGAACAGTGCACTCATCTATAAAATTGCTGTAGGTAGAAGGGCAAGTAACTTACCCTTTTTCATAGTAACATTCCGTGAACAAGAAACTAGCACAGATGCAGTGGAGAAAATCAGCTTTGACTGCGGCATCTAACGACATCCATGGTGTCAAAAATACTCATAGGTGCCCATTTACTTTTATCAAGCTAAATTAATGTATTTTTTCACTCCATCAGCCCCATGTTTGTTGGGAATACTGTGGCATTGATCAGGTATATGTCAGAGATTTCTGTAGGGAAACCTCAGTCAAGAAAAGCCTGAAAAGAGCCCATGAGCTTAAACAGCCAGATTTATCTCTGATCCTAGGCATTAGTGTAGGTTGTCGGCCGTGATGTACTATTATGTCAGCTAAGAGGCACTGCATAGTTTTCACAACAAAATAGTGATTTACAGGGCAGCAAGGGGTTAAATCAGCTCCAGATCTATGGAGCTGTTACTTCAGTAGCACTTTTTCAACTAGCTCCAATAACAAAAAAAAGTTTATATTTCAATCCAAGATTATATATCTTATTACAGTATATTGATTTATTATTTATTTATTTTGAAATCAGAAAGAAGTCCCTCTGCCTCCAGACTTATGTTATCAAACTGCAGATCATTGGGAGATTGACCGAAACTCTTTGAAGTTTTTGAAGAAGCTTGGGCAGGGTCAGTTTGGAGAAGTTTGGGAAGGATTGTGGAACAACACTATATCAGTGGCTATTAAAACATTGAAAACAGGTATGCAGAAATATAGCATGGAAATAAACAGGTTAATTTATGTTGTGTCCCATATTTTGCTTGGCATGCTGGCTATCAGTATTCCTGGGAACTGTTTCATTCGATTTCATAAACATTGTTGGTTCTATAATGAAAATCCACTACCAGCTGTAATTGTCCATGTCCCACTATTACGATTAAAAACAACTAAATTTTAAGATGCTCGAATCCTTATCGTATCTTCATCAATTGTTATAATCATAGTCAGTCAACTTAAATGTAAGGAGAACCTGCAAATCCATGGAGCCTCACATACTGGCTCCAGGACCTGACAAGTCAGAACAGCATTTCAATTCTGTCCTCCTTAGCTTTCTGCAAGAGCTGGAAAGTAACTCTAATCAGAACCAATTTTTTAGTTACAGGAATGGGGACATGTGGCTTCCAGTCACATGCGCTACGCCCTCCTGCCAGTCACCCTTGATTAACACTAATGCCTGGAAATCATGCCTGTCAGTGCTGGAGGGGCACAGTGAGTGGGACTGAAATGCTGTTCTTCTGACCTGTTAGGATCCAAGGCCCGATATGTGAGGCCCTGAGGGCCTAACATTTTTTCTATAAAGAGAAACTTTTACGAAAAGAGATTCCTTCATTATGTGCCATCTGCTAGGTACTAGCTACGGCAGCCTAAATATTACCATTTTAGTTAAATAACTGGATTTCTATGATATAAGGCCAAGTGATTCCCAATATGGTCTCATGGTTACTATACACAAAACTTATGATTAAAAAAGGGTGGAGGCTGGGTGCTCCAATCCATTGTTAGGGCTTTTTATAGATTAAAAGGGTACTCCAGAGGAAATTTTTTTTTTTTTTAAATCAACTGGTGCCAGAAAGTTAAACAGATTTGTAAATGACTTCTATTTAAAAAAATCTTAATCCTTCCAGTACTTATCAGCTGCTGTATGCTCCACAGGAAGTTATGTAGTTCTTTCTAGTCTGACCACAGTGCTCTCTGCTGACACCTTTATGCGTATCCCAATAGCACACCTCTCCTGCTCTGGACAGTTCCTGACATGGACAGAGGTGTCAGCAGGGAGCACTGTGGTCAGACAGAAAAGAAATTCAAAAAGAAAATAATTCTTTGCTTCAAAGACCTGACATACATAAGAAGATCCTTTGTCTATCCAATCTGGCATCCTTTAGTCATGCATATTGTTCAGATGGACTGATATTCTTAGAGAGCTTAGAATGTGTGCCACTCTCCTTAAAGGATAAAGAAAACTAAGGCAATATTCTTTATTCTGATATGCTTGTTTTATTAAAACAAAGTTAATAACAAATGTTTTATTTTTGATGTACCTTAGGATCTATGAATCCACAAGACTTTCTAAGGGAGGCACAACTTATGAAAAACCTCCGACATCCAAAGCTTATTCAGTTATATGCAGTGTGCAGTTTGGAAGAACCAGTATATATTATAACAGAGCTCATGCGGCATGGCAGTTTGCTTTCATATCTTCAAAGTAAGTAACAATTGAAATGGTATGGCTTAGATAAGTATGAATCTGAATGTATGCACTTAGTGTGCTGAGGTATGGTTAATATACCTCTTTATACTTGTAAACACACCATGTAAAGTAGAAATTGGGTACAAGTAATCATTGTACATCCTCAGGAGTAGAGATGAGTGAGCCGAGCCTGGTGAACCTGGTCTCGCTCAGAATTTTGGGGTAAAACTGGCTCGCCGAACATTTGAACTTTGCCGGCTTCTAGTAGCGCGAGTCTGGCAACGGCGGATGAGGAATACATGGCGGTTTGGCACCTGTATAGAATGAGAAAGTAATACTGAGATGGCGTCAGGGTAGCCCAGCATACCTTGCAGCTAGCAGCACGATCACATGATACCAGGTTATACAATCATTGCTTCCATTGTGTGACATACAGGTCCCAGGCCAATCAGAAGACAGTATAGGGGTTGGTTTAAGAGACTGATAAAATCCTTTGCACTGTATTGCGGCCACCATCTTGAGAAAAAAACTGAGCAGAGAGCACAAAGGAACTCACTGTGGAACTACTGATCCTAAAAAACCTTCAAGAATACAATACAATACGAAAGCAAGCTGAACGAAGCATAAAGCAGTAGACTGACCTCAGACAGTG
Source organism: Hyla sarda (assembly GCF_029499605.1). Taxonomy (NCBI): domain Eukaryota; kingdom Metazoa; phylum Chordata; class Amphibia; order Anura; family Hylidae; genus Hyla; species Hyla sarda. The sequence continues at coordinate 245,037,817 of NC_079191.1, read as the reverse complement.
ACCTGTCACCTGCATTGATGTGTCCAGTTGCTGCACTACAAATGTGCAGACAGTTAGCCTATGGAGTGTGTTAGACTAGTTTACCACTGCCTGCTGTCCGCTGGCTACAGCTTGCACTAGTTTACCACTGCTTGCTTTCCACTGGCTACAGCTTACACTAGTTACCACTGCCTGCTGTCCACTGGCTACAGCTTACACTAGTTTAACAATGCCTGCTGTCCGCTGGCTACAGTTTAAACTAGTTTACCACTGCCTGCTGTCCGCTGGCTACAGTTTACACTAGTTTACCACTGCCTGCTGTCCACTGGCTACAGCTTACTATAGTTTACCACTGCCTTCTATCTGCTGGCTACAGCTTACACTAGTTTACCACTGCCTGCTGTCCGCTTGCTACAGCTTACACTAGTTTACCACTGCCTGCTGTCCGCTGGCTACAGCTTACACTAGTTTACCACTGCCTGCTGTCCGCTTGCTACAGTTTACAATAGTTTACCACTGCCTGCTGTCCGCTGGCTACGGCTTGCACTAGTTTACCACTGCCTTCTGTCCGCTGGCTACAGCTTACACTAGTTTACCACTGCCTGCTGTTCATTGACTAGACTACCACAGGTCCACAAATGTCTTCTCTCCGCTGGCAACTTGCAGAAAGTTTTCTGATACCAGCAGACATCCTAGCCTCCGCTTGTCCCTGCCGGACAAATTTGATGTGGACTCTAGACTCTGCCGTGGCTTCCTGTCTCAATGTTCCCTACATATGGAGATGTTGTCGGACCAATTTCCTACAGAACGGTCTAAGGTGGCGTTCGTAGTGAGTCTTCTGTCTGGAAAGGCCTTGTCTTGGGCCACACCGCTCTGGGACCGCAATGATCCTGCCACAGCCACAGTCCAGTCCTTCTTTGCTGAAGTCCGTAGTGTCTCCGAGGAACCAGCCCAAGCTTCTTCTGCCGAGACTGCCCTGCTGAACCTGGTCCAGGGTAATTCTTCAGTAGGTGAGTACGCCATCCAATTTCGTACTCTCGCCTCCGAATTATCTTGGAATAACGAGGCCCTCTGCGCGACCTTTAAAAAAGGCCTATCCAGTAACATCAAGGATGAGCTGGCCGCACGAGAGATTCCTGCCAACCTGCAAGAACTTATCCATTTGGCCACCCGCATTGACATGCGTTTTTCTGAAAGACATCAGGAGCTCCGCCAGGAAAAAGACGTTGATCTCTGGGCACCTCTCTCACAGTATCCTTTGCAATCTACCCCTGTGCCTCCCGCCGAGGAGGCTATGCAAGTGGATCGGTCTCGCCTGACCCATGAAGAGAGGACTCGCCGTAGGGATAAAAATTTATGTCTGTACTGCGCTAGTACCGAACATTTCTTGGTGGATTGCCCTATTCGTCCTCCACGTCTGGGAAATGCACCCACCCAGCTCACGTGGGTTTGGCGTCTCTTGGTACGAAGTCTGCTTCTCCACGTCTCACTGTGCCCATGCGGATTTCTCCTTCTGCCAACTCCTCCTTTTCAGCCGTGGCCTTCTTGGACTCTGGTTCTTCTGGAAATTTTATTCTGGCCTCTTTGGTGAATAGCTTCTGCATCCCGGTGACCCGTCTCGTCAAGCCGCTCTACATTTCTTCGGTCAACGGAGTGAAGTTGGACTGCACTGTGCGTTACCGCACAGAGCCCTTGCTTATGAGCATTGGACTGCATCACGAGAAAATTGAATTTTTCGTCCTGCCCAATTGCACCTCTGAAGTCCTCCTCGGTCTGCCATGGCTCCAGCATCATTCTCCCACCCTTGACTGGACCACCGGGGAGATCAAGAATTGGGGTCCTGCTTGCCGCAAGAAATGCCTCACGTCTGCTCCCAGTCCCGTCGGGCCTCAGTGTCTCCTCCTGTGCCTGGTCTCCCCAAGGCCTATCAGGACTGTGCAGTGCCTCCTCATAGCCCCCGTCCTGGTGACACTCTGCCCCGTGACAAGCTTCACCCTCTGCCCCCCCTCCCCATTCCCACTTCTTCTGGATTACCGGCCACTGATGTAGAGCTCATGGCGTTCTTCTTTCTGCAGCGCCCCGGTCAGACCCGCTGACCGGGAGCGCTGCACTGTCATTCACGATGGGGATGCGATTCGCATAGCGGGACGTGCCCGCTCGCGAATCGCATCCCAAGCCACTTACCCGTCCCGGTCCCCGGCTGTCATGTTCTGGCGCGCGCGGCTCCGCTCTCTAGGGCGCGCGCGCCAGCTCTCTAAGATTTAAAGGGCCAGTGCACCAGTGATTGGTGCCTGGCCCAATCAGTCTAATTAGCTTCCACCTGCTCCCTGTGTATATAACCTCACTTCCCCTTTCCTTCCTTGCCGGATCTTGTTGCCTTGTGCCAGAGAAAGCGTTTAGTGTTGTCCAAAGCTTGTGTTTCCAGACCTTCTGCTATTGCTATTGACTACGAACCTTGCCGCCTGCCCCGACCTTCTGCTACGTCTGACCTTGCATCTGCCTAGTCCTTCTGTCCCACGCCTTCTCAGCAGTCAGCGAGGTTGAGCCGTTGCCGGTGGATACGACCTGGTTGCTACCGCCGCAGCAAGCCCATCCTACTTTGCGGCGGGCTCTGGTGAAAACCAGTATCAACCTAGAACCGGTCCATCGGTACGGTCCACGCCAATCCCTCGCTGACACAGAGGATCCACATCCAGCTAGCCGAATCCTAACAAATATAGTCTTAAAACCACTTTAAAACTACTTGAATACAGTGTTGAATACTAGCAGTGTTATGCAGGTCTTTTAAGTTCTTAGGCAGTGTTAGTGTTATACATGTGTTTTGAAGCTTATTGCATAGCCAGTTTAGGTAGAACTTCTTCGTCGTTTACCCAAGCCAAACTTTTAAAAAGCATTATTAACTGTACTGTAAGCTGTCAATCAAGCCCTTGGGTGAGATCATAACCTGACTTTCCAGCCACTCTCCCCTTATTTGCCTCTTTCCTCACTTCCCTTTCCATGGACGCATGTTAACTGCTCCCACAGTAGGAATCAATGAAGATAACCTGTTTTTCAGAGTGCATGGTGCATTGACAGAAGGGTCAGAAAAAAAAAAGGTCAAAGGCCAAAACTAGGCTGCATCAGAGGTTTATCAAAAAATGACCTGCATGATTACTGTGGGTTTCATTTAGCTAAATTAATCTAAATGGGGGAGATTTAGATTTACAAAACCTGTGTAGGGGAAAAGTGGTGCAGTTGCTCGTGGCAACCAATCAGATTACTTCTTTAATTTTTCACAGGTCTCTTTAAAAATGAAAGAAGCAATCTGATTGGTTGCTATGGGCAACTGCACCACTCTTCCCCTACACATGTTTTGATAAATCTTCCCCAATGTATCTAGGTAGACATTTCAGGGGATATGTAGTATTAAATGGGTCCCATTTATATAATGGACTGTTAATAAAACCCTGACAGGAGGATATGCTATAAGCGTGCCCAAAGTGGACACTTAAAAAAAACTCTCAGTTTTACATCTGTGTTTCTTTAAAATTCCACAATTTTGTGATCTTTGTGGTATGGTGTCTTAACCCCTTAAGGACCCAGCCAATTTTTGCACATCTGACCACTGTCACTTTAAGCATTATTAACTCTGGGATGCTTTTACCTTTCATTCTGATTCCGAGATTGTTTTTTTCGTGACATATTCTACTTTTTGTTAGTGGTAAAATGTTGTCGATACTTGCATAATTTCTTGGTGAAAAATTCAAAAATTTTATGAAAAATGGATATTCCAAATAAATTATAAATTGATTCACATATACAATATGTCTACTTTATGTTGGCATCATAAAGTTGACATGTTTTTACTTTTGGAAGACATCAGAGGGCTTCAAAGTATAGCAGCAATTTTTCACAACATTTTCTAAATCGAAATTTTTCAGGGACCAGTTCAGTTTTGAAGTGGATTTGAAGGGCCTTCTTATTAGAAATACCCCATAAATGACCCGATTATAAAAAATGGCACCCCTCAAAGTATTAAAAATAACATTCAAAAGGTTTGTTAACCCTTTAGGTGTTTCACAGGAATAGCAGCAAATTGGAGAAAATTCTAAATCTAAATTTAGTCTTGTAGACCCAGTTTTTGAATTTTTACAAGGGGTTAAAAGAAGAGAAATCTTCCTAAAATGTGTAACCCAATTTCTCTTGAGTAAGGAAATACCTCATATGTGTATGTCAAGTGCTCTGTGTGTGCACTAGAGGGCTCAGAAGGGAAGGAGCGACAATGGGATTTTGGAGAGTGAGTTTTTCTGAAATGGTTTTTGGGGGGCATGTCGTATTTAGGAAGCCCCTATGGTGCCTGAACAGCAAACAAAAAAAAAAAAACACATGGCATACTATTTTGGAAACTACACCCCTCAAGGAATGTAACATGGGATACAGTCAGCCTTAACACTCCACAGGAGAAAATGACCCCCAAAATTTGTAAACCGATCTCTTCTGAGTATGGTAATACCCCATGTGTGGACGTCAAGTGCTCTACTGGCGCACTACAATGCTCAGAACAGAAGGAGTCACATTTAGCTTATGGAAAGCAAATTTTGCTGAAATTTTTTTTTTTTTGTTGGGGGGGGGCATGTCGCATTTAGGAAACCCCTATGGTGCCAGAACAGCAAACACAAAACCACATGGCATACTATTTTGGAAACTACACCCCTCAAAGAACGTAACAAGGGGTACAGTGAGCCTTAACACCCCACAGGAGAAAATGCCCCCCAAAATGTGTAAACCCATCTCTTCTGAGTATGGTAATACCCCATGTGTGGACGTCAAGTGCTCTGCTGGCACACTACAATGCTCAGAACAGAAGGAGTCACATTTAGCTTTTGGAAAGCAAATTTTGCGGAAATGGTTTTTCGGGGGGCATGTCGCATTTAAGAAGCCCCTCTGGTGCCAGAACAGCAAAAAAAAAAAAAAAACTGACATACTGTTTTGGAAACTACACCCCTCAAGGAACGTAACAATGGGTACAGTGATCCTTAACACCTCACAACTTTTTGTTAAAGTTGGATGTGTAAATGAAAAAAAAAAAATTTCCACTAAAATGCTTTCCCCCCCCCCATATTTTACATTTTTACAAGGGGTAATAGGAGAAAATTACCCCCAAAATTTGCAACCCCATTTCTTCTGAGTGTGGAAATACCCCATATGTGGATGTAAAGTGCTCTGCGGGCGAACTACAATGCTCAGGAGAAAAGGAGTGCCATTGAACTTTTGGAGAGAGAATTTTATTGGACTAGAAGTCGGGGCCATGTGCGTTTACAAAATTTACAAAATTTGCCGCATCTCAAACTTGCAGCAGAAAACTCACTGTAAACCGGCCCGTGTGAATGTACCCTGTACATTCACATGGTGGGGGGGCAAACCTTCAGCTGTTGCAAAACTACAACTCCCAGCATGCACTAGCAGACCAAACATGCTGGGAGTTGTAGTTATGCAACAGCTGGAGGCACATTGGTTGCGCAACACTGAGAGTTTGTTACTTAACTCAGTGTTTTGCAACTTGTGTGCCTCCAGCTGTTGCAAAACTAGAACTCCCAGCATGTACAGTCTCTCTGTGCATGTTGGGAGTTGTATTTTTGACACAGCTGGAGGCACATTGGTTGCGAAACACTGAGTTAGCACACAAACTCTGTTTCACAACCAATGTATCTCCAGCTGTTGCAAAACTGCAACACTCAGCATGCATTGACAGTCGAAGGGCATGTTGAGAGTTGTAGTTTTGCAACAGCTGGAGGCACACTGCAACAACTCTCAGCATGCCCTTTGGTAGTCTGTGCATGCTGGGAGTTGTAGTTATGCAACAGCTGGATGCACACTTTTTCATAGTAAAAATGTGCCTCCAGCTGTTGTATAACTACAAACCCCAGCATGCACAAACTACAAAAGGGCATTCTGGGAGTTGTAGTTGGAACTCCAGCTGTTTCAAAACTACAACTCCCAGCATTTCCTTTGGCTGTGCATGCTGAGAGTTGTTGCTAAGCAACAGTAGGAGGTGAACAGGCCTCACCTCCTTCTATATCCTGCTGCCTGCATCGCTGGGACCATCGCCGCTGCTGCCACCGCTCCTGCCACTGGGACCGCCACCGCTGCACTTGAGGGGACCCCCGCCGGACCAGGGAAAGGTAGGAGACCCCTGCCTGCGCCGATCTCCACCCTGATCTCCGCCCAGCAGGATACTGATTGATCTGTTGTTCCGATCGATCAATCACGTTATCGTGAGGTGATACCCTGTCTCGGACAGCCCCATTCACCCTTTTTTCCGGGTCACCAGAGACCCGATTGACCCGGGAATCGCAGCAAATCACCGCTCTGAATTGGCCGGCGATTTGCGGCGACATGGAGGGGTCTCAGGACCCCCCTGGGCATTTTCACGAGATGCCTGCTGATATCAGCAGTCATCCCGGTCCGGTCCCCGCCCGGCGCGTGGTGGGGACTGGAATTCCCATGGGTGTACAGGTACACCCTGGGTCCTTAACCCCTTGAGGAGTCAGCCCATTTGGACCTTAAGGACTTTATTTTTACGTTTTCGTTTTTTCCTCCTCACCTTCAAAAAATCATAACTCTTTTATATTTTCATCCACAGACTAGTTTGAGGGCTTGTTTTTTGCGTGACCAGTTGTGCGTTGTAATGCCATCACTCACTTTACCATAAAATGTATGGCGCAACCAAAAAAATATGTATGGGGAAATTAAAAAGAAAACCGCAATTTTGCAAATTTTGCAAGGTTTCGTTTTCACGCCGTACAATTTGCAGTAAAAATGACATGTGTTCTTTATTCTTTTGTCAATATGATTAAAATGATAGCCATGATAATATACTTTTCTATTACTGTTGCGCTTAAAAAAAAATTTGCAAACTTTTTAATCAAATTAGTACGTTTAAAATCCCCCTATTTTGAAGACCTATAACTTTTTTATTTTTCCGTATAAGCGGCGGTATGAGGGCTAATTTTTTTTGCGCCATGATCTGTACTTTTTATTGATACCATATTTGCTTATATAAAACGTTTAATACTTTTTTAAATAAATTTTTTGGGGAATAAAATGTAATAAAAAAGCAGCTATTTTGTACTTTTTTCTTTTACGTTCATGCCGTTCACCGTACGGTATCATTAACATTTTATTTTAATAGTTGGGATATTTACGCACACGGCAATACCAAATATGTGTATAAAATATTTTTTTTACACTTTTTGGGGGAAATAGGGAAAATGGGACAATTTACGTTTTTATTGGGGGAGGGGTTTTTTCACATTCTTTTTACTTTTTTACTTTTATTTTTTCACTTTAATAGTCCCCATAGAGGTCTAGTTATAGCAATCATTCGATTGCTAATACTGTTCAGTGCTATGCATAGGACATAGCACTGATCAGTATTGTTGGTCATCTTCTGCTCTGGTCTGCTCGATCGCAGACCAGAGCAGAAGACCCGTGGAAGGCAGCGGAGGCAGGTGAGGGGACCTCCGGCTGCCATGCTGGATGATCGGATCGCTGCAGCAGCGCTATGGGCGATCCGATCATCCATTCAAAGTACCGCGATGCTGCAGATGCCGTGATCTGTATTGATCACGGCATCTGAGGGGTTAATGGCAGACATCCGCGCGATCGCGGATCAGCAGCCGGGACCTGCCGCGCATGACGCGTGCATAGCTCCGATGTTCGCGGTTATGCATAGGATGTAAAAATACGTCCTGTTGCATTAAGTACCAGCTCACCAGGACGTGCATTTATGTCCTGCGTCGTTAAGGGGTTAACTACCAGGAAGCCAGGGCGTACCCACCAGGTACTCCGGTGGAAAACTTTTTTTTTTTTATTCAACTGGTACAAGGTAAGGTAAAGATTTCCGGCACTGCTAGCTGGTAGCTAGTAAGAACGATTAATCGGTATACACAGCACTGGCGTCCCACGAGGCTATAGTGTCTGCAATGTACGGGGGTGCTGGTGAAGGTGCACAAATCGCTGTTTCCAATGTAGGTATGTGAGAAAAAACCGCACCCACCCGTACTTCTTGGTGCAGGATACAGATTTATTTTTAAGAGGTGACAAAGATGTCCAAGGAACACAGCTACTACAGGTCAGCTAGGACTCTCAGGAGCGTTCCGTACGTGCGTTTTTTTCTCACATACCTAGATTTGTAAATTACTTCTATTAAAAAATCTTAATCCTTTCAGTACTTATTAGCTGCTGAATACTACAGAGGAAATTATTTTTGTTTTTGGAACACAGTGCCCTCTGCTGACATCACGAGCACAGCGCTGTCTGCTGAGATCTCTGTTTGTTTGCTATGGGGATTTTCTCCAGATCTTGACAGTTATTAAAATGGACAGAGATATCAGCAGAGAGCACTGTGCTCATGATGTCAGCAGAGAGCTCTGTGTTCTAAAAAGAAAATAGTTTCCTTTGTAGTATTCAGCAGCTAATAAGTACGGGAAGGATTAAGAATTTTTATTAGAAGTAATTTACAAATCTGTTTAACTTTCTGGCAGTTGATTAAAAAAAAAAAAAAGTTTTCCACCGGAGTACCACTTTAACAACAGTAGATGTCAGTCTATAGTCAAATATAAAAGACGGTAAAGGAGGCCATACACTCCATACAGAATTTTGGTTTGTAGCATTTTTTGGATTGGTGTTTTTTTTTTTTTCAAAATGTAACATTGTCTGTGTATGCCATTTTTTCTAATGTTTTCCCATAGTCTTCTCTTTAGAATTTGAAATGTACTGAAAATGCTTAGCTGCACATCCTTGTGTTCTAAATAGGAAGAGTGAAATAAACCTAACTTGTTTACCCCATCATTTTTTCCCCAACATCTGCCGTCACGAGCCTCCTCAAACACTTTTGAAATTGGCAGCTAACAATCATCAAGTGTGTACGGCCACCTTAACAATTCTTTTCTGCAATGTATATTGGTTTATTTGATCACTGACACACTGAGAAAACCGAGCTCTATTAAATTAAAAGGTCAAACCAATAAAGAATAATAGTTGCCAAAAAGCCCTATTAATTATATGACAATTACGAGATGACTGCAGTTCAGCAAGTTCATGGTAACAGTAAAGTCTCTTTTCCTTGAAAAATGTGGATGCATTTGTACCTGGTTGAAATTGTATTGCTCTGCACTAGACAGGGATGTGAAATATTGCAGTTTCAGGAAAGAAAAGTTAGAGAAATTTAATGAATTACTTTGGCAATAACAAAACTTTGGCTATTAGCAGAATACCAATTACTTCCAACTGGAATGAAAGGTGCAATCCCAATAAGAAAAACACCCGATTGCTTGTCATGCGTTACTTATTGTCGATTTTACGGTTAGGTCTGATCTCTTGAAAGTAAACCAATCTGTGCACTGTAAAGAGCAATGTTCCATGGAACAGGTATTTTATCTGTCTATATATTCATCTATCTGTAAATTACTGTGTTGGAATATATATGTTTTTCTTTACTAAAGTCATCAGTTTATTTGTCATTATGTCCCTATTACTATGCAGAGTTCTGTATTTTCAATCTTTTTGAGTTTTTTTTTATTACTATGTTGAAATAAACATGAATTGTCCTGTGGCAATAAATAAAATATCAGAACAGTCAGAGTCATAACTTAGATCATTCTAAACCAGAATTAAGGGAAGAAAAGTAAGAATTCTTAAACTGTACCTAAATGTGTAAAAACAGTAAAAAAAAAAAATTAATTAATAAAAACAACCAAAAATCTTGGCTCTAGATATTTTTTATTTTGTTAATTGTGTAAAGTGACCCCCAACAGCTCATTTAGAGCTGTAAATGGTAAAAAAAAAAAAAAAGGACTTATGGCAAAAACCGACTGAGAAAACTGAAAAGACAAATTTGTATAACTTTCTGGTACATGTTGATATGAAAATATATATATTTTTTCTGGAATAACTTCTTAGCAGACTTTGCATAAACTAAAAGTGAATATAAGAACTTTGCAATATATCTTTTTAGAGCAAAATTCCTCCTTCTCAACTTATCAGACACTTTTTTTCTTCATCCTAAAATTAGAAAAGAGGACTGTAACCTTTTAGCCACCACCATACATTACTAGTTTACTGCCAGTATATTTGCTGGGCTGGGTAGTCTGAGCCAGGCAGGTTAGAAAAACAGTAAGCCTGGGGTGCTTTATGCATTGCTGGCTTACTGTTTGGCAACTGCTTCATCTCTTAATGCCATAAACTGGTGAAAATGTTATAGACTGGCCAGAAGTAGTGGTACTTCTCATAGACATTTACATTTAATTTTATCCTAAAAAGATTTTTGTAATGCTTTAAACATTTAAGGGTGAATTTACGCATGCCAGTTGCAAAAGAGTGAATTCACACTTGTCTGTATCAGAGCTGTTTTGAATGTAGCTAGACTAAACATACATAATGCGAGCAACACATATATCATATGATTAATCACATTGTTACCATTATTATATGAAATAATACATAGAAAATAATTACAACTTCTATGCTATGTAGCTTATGCTCATTTTAAAGGGGTACTTTTTTTTTTTTAAATCAACTGGTGCCAGAAAGTTAAACAGATTTGTATATCACTTCTATTAAAAAATCTTAATCATTCCAGTACTTTTTAGGGGCTGTATACTAAAGAGAAATCCAAAAAAGAAATGCATTTCCTCTGATGTCATGACCACAGTGCTCTCTGCTGACCTCTGCTGTCCATTTCAGGAACTGTCCAGAGCAGGAGAAAATCCCCATAGCAAACATATGCTGCTCTGGACAGTTCCTAAAATGGACAGCAGAGAGCACTGTGGTCATGACATCAGAGGAAATGCATTTCTTTTTTGGATTTCTCTTTAGTATACAGCCCCTAAAAAGTACTGGAAGGATTAAGATTTTTTTAATAGAAGTGATTTACAAATCTGTTTAACTTTCTGGCACCAGTTTTCCACGGGAGTATCCCTTTGAAACACATGTGCCTTCTCTGTAGAGTGTTCATCTTTAATATATACAGCTCCGTTACACCAGGAGTGGTGGCCTCGCCCTCAGGTAAATACTCAACCCTTTTAGCGGCTCTCAGGCCTCTTGCCCCAGCCAAGCCAGATCACCCTGCTCTGTACTGACGAGTAGTAAAAACCACGAAACAGCTGTCTGCAGATGAGTAGAAACTTCCCTTTTGGGAAGTAGTCTGGCTTGGCATAAGATCCCGATCAGCTTTTTATATTCCTTAACAGGAGCTAAGCTGATACCAGGGAACATTACCTGAAAAGGTGATGTAATGAGCTGCTTTGCATATTCCCCTACCAAGAATGCCCGCGGAGTGCTTAATGGCCTTCTGAAGCTCCGTTACACCAGGAGTGGTGGCCTCGCCCTGAGGTAAATACTCAACCCCTTTAGATAGATAGATAGATAGATAGAGAAAAACATAGATATATGGATAGCTATATATAATCTAATGGGAAAGTTTACATCTTCATATTATCCATATGGTACATATACTTGATATGCTGGGTCCTACAACAGTATTGAGATATGCTACGGGACCTCCGATAGTCAATTTGCAAACAGTGCAAAATATAGGTTTGCATCCATGGGTACCGCCGATCCCGTGGCATATCTGACCTGAGTTGAAGGAACAAGGCCCGCATCCTATTTGAGTACCCACGGACAGTTTGCAAACATATATTTTGCACTGTTTGCAAACTGACTTTCGGTGGGTGCCGCAGCATATCTCAATACTGTTGCAGGTCCCAACATATCGAGTATATGTACCATATGGATAATATGTAATAATAATATATACTATATATATATATATATATATATATATAGCTATCCATATATCTATATGTCTCTATCTCTCTTTATATATGTTTATATATATATATAAATAAAAAGAGAAGGCCATACTCACTGACTCATCAACGCCCAGCCTAAACCCTTGGACCTGGAAAGCTGAATTTTTTCACAAGCGTCGTTTTTAAAACGTAGACAAGGAATAATAAAGGATTTTTAGAAATTCAACCCTTAAGGGGGTGAAAAAGGGGTTGAAAGTTTGTATGGAAGTCTGTCAGTTTTGAAGCTAAAAGCACTTTGTTTTTAGGCTAACAATTAGAGATAAAGAAACCCGTGTTTTAACATTTTCTTAAATTCCACCACTGAGGGGTGAAACGGGGGTTCAAAGTTTGTAAGAATTAACCCCTTGCCGCAGAACGCCGGTTATACCTGGCGCTACGGCACGGGGGGGTTATAAGGCGAGCTCAGGAGCTGAGCTTGCATCATACCCGCATGGTCCCGGCTGCTATCAGCCTGTGGTTAATGCCAGACATTGCCGTTCCGGCAGATGTCCAGCGTTAACTCTTTAGATGCGACAATCAAAGTTGAAAGAATTCAGTTTGTTTGGATGACCATGGACTTTACCCAGAGCAGCCTCATTATTATAGGATCATAAAAAGTTGATCTATGTTACCCCAAATTTAACGCGAGCGAAGCCACAGGCAAAAGCTAGTATATATATGTATATATATATATATATATATATATATATATATATATATATATGGATAGATAAATCACATACTGTATCTATATATATATAGTTTTTTTTCACTCATGTAAATGTAGATGTAAACTTTCACATTAGATCATATATATATGTGTGTGTGTTTTTCATATATATATATATATATATATATATATATATATATATATATATATATATATAGCTTTCCATATATCTATACGTCTTTCTCTCCCTCTCTCTTTCTCTCTCTAAATCATATATCTGTATGCATGTTATTTGTAGATGTAAACTTTCACATTAGATCATATATATACATATCCATCTCTCTCTCTCTCTCTCTCTCTCTCTCTCTCTATATATATATATATATATACATATATATATATATATGTACATAGATAGAGATATAGCTATGTACATCATATATCTGTATATATATATATTATTAGTTTTTCCGCTCACACAGCAGACAGATGAATGAAGAACAAGAAATAGGAGGGAAAGACCTTAATTGAATAATGAATCCACAGCCAATTAAAGTCAAACCACTTGACCTGCATTCCTTTGATGTTCTTTTACCTATTTGACCTTAATTGGCTGTGGTCTCAATATTCAATTAACCTTAATTTTCTCCAATTAGAGCAGCTACTGTATATTTCAAAACTTTCTTTCTTCCTTTCATATGGTTCCAGTGACCCACTGCCGGTCCCCGCTGCAACCACTGTGATTGCAAGCGGGGAAAACTGGAATTCAAGAATTACAACTACCATCATCCCCTACATAAAAATTAAAAGATGTTTCACATATATAAAATGATAATCCCACATCCCACATTCATGGTTACATATTCCCTTCTACAGCTTACAGCAACAAAAAAGTCCTTTCCATCCTACTGAAATTATAGCTTCCATCCATATCTGTATATGCAGAGACACTGGAATTACAAGAAGAGTTTTGCAATAATTTGTCATTTAAAACTAGCTCATATTGTATAATCACAATGACATCGTTCTTCACAATTACGTTAAACACATACATACATTATTTTCCCGGCCATCTGCCTCTGCAAATTACAATTTGAAGTATCTTTAAATTCTGACAGAAGACCTCTGTAAATTTCTGGATTTTTGGTAAATTAGGGAAACTCATCCTTTTTTTTTGCCTACTCTATTATACATATGACTGTTGTCCCTGTCCTCGTCTCTGACCCCGCAATTATTCATGGCAGCACATCTAAATGGCCAAAATAATTCAATAAATAAATGGGGCTAAAGAAGTTAAGTGAAAATAAAAAAAAATTATGATTTAGAATGAAAACTAGAAAAAAAACTATTATGAAATGCATTCATATTTAATATTGAGCGCTGGATTTTATGGCCCCTGCCAGCTTCCGAAAATTGAAATACAAAAAAAAAAAAGAAAAATGTTAATATTAATTTTTAAACAGGAATCAATTTATGTGGGCAGACAGGAGCCTAAATATGTAGCCGACAATAATAAAAAATGTAGAAAGGGGCCATTTAAATGTAAAAATAATGTATTTTTTCTAAAAAAATATATTTTTTTATTTATTAGTAATGTATTTTAATATTGTGTTTAATAAAGTGTGTGTGCATGCGTGTTTCCCTTTTTTTTCTCTATTTTTTTTTTAATTTTTTTAGGTAGTACTATTACTCCCAGCATGGAACAGACTGTACTAATAGACAGATCACCCCGGGTGTCACTCCTGACACCCGATGCAATCATCCTACCTATTGCCGAGATGGTGGAGTGGCTTTCTCCTGTGCTTGCATCTCTGCACTATACTCCAGCCGGCCAGTGATGTGAATAGAATTCACATCACTTATTCATATTTCCCGCAGAGAGCTGTGATTGGCCAGATGGTTCCAGCCACTCACAGCTCTCTGCGGGAAATATAAATAATAGGTATATATAGACGGCATATACTCATACTATAGTGGGACCAGAAAAGAGCAGCCGGCTGCCCGCATCTATTCATTATACAGGACGATGTGATCTTTCCTTACCTGCAGGTACTACTGCTCCCAACATGAAGCACACTCTGCTCCATGCTAGGAGCTGTAGTACCTGCATTAATAGACAGATCGCAACAGGTGTCAGAAGTGACACCCGCTGCAATCTGTCTATTAATGCAGGTACTACAGCTCCCAGCATGGAGCAGAGTGTGCTCCATGTTGGGAGTAGTAGTACCTGCAGTTGAGGACAGATCACAGCGGGTGTTACTCCTGACACCTGATGCGATCGTCCTATCTATTGCAGAGATGCTAGAAAGCTGCCCGCATCTATACATTATACAGGACGATCACAGTGGGTGTCAGGTGTGACACCTGGGGTGATCTGTATATTAGCACAGGTACTACTACTCCCATCATGGAACAGTCTGTTCCATGCTGGGAGTAGTAGTACTACCTAAAAAAAATTAAAAATAGAGAAAAAAAAGTGAAACACACACACACTTTATTAAACACATCATTAAAATACATTACTAATAATAATTTGCCGCAAATGTATTCAGATCAAATAGAATTTTTTAGAAAAATTTGGTGAATCAGCCGAACCAATTTTTCAAAAATTTGCTCATCTCTAATTATAAAGATTTTGTGGGGGATTTAGTAAATGCAGCATCTGGTACAGATCAGTAAAATGTTACAAACATTTGCTAAAACTATTTTGCAACTTTTTACTGAAGTTGCCAAATGGGCCAGGCTAACCACGCAAGGTGTGTAGTTTCATGTGAGGGGGGTGGAACATGCTAAACTTTGTACAATTTAGGCTTGCCGATATTTGCTTTCATGTGCCACTGATTCATAATATGGTTGTGTACAAGAGGCCAAAGAGATGGTTCATTCATAACATAACAGATAATGGATGTTATTAATAACTTATAAGTCCTAGTCGCAAATATCAACTCTGTTGTACATGATCAAATAAAATGCTTGACTTATTAATCCTCTCTATAGTTCTAATACATTTCTTTTATATTTAATGCTTTATTTCAGATGATAATGGAGCAATGATAAAGGTGCCCCAACAGATAGACATAGGTGCTCAAGTGGCATCAGGAATGGCATATCTAGAAACACAAAACTTTATCCACAGAGATTTAGCAGCAAGAAATGTACTTGTTGGGGAAAACAGTGTTTATAAAGTGGCTGATTTTGGACTTGCCAGAGTTTTTGAGGTAAATTTGTAAATCATGACACATTTGATTTTTTAATAGATAGTTTGCTCCATAATACATGTGTATTGCTACAATGCATATTTCCCACATAAACTCTGTTACATGTAGTATATTAATATATACAGCCTTTGCCTGACATACCTTCTTCTTTTTTGACTCATACTTACTGGGAACACCTGACTTCATAACATACTTGCCTTATTCTTGATTTCCATTTAAGGATGATAATGTTTACCAGGCCACAAATGATACAAAGCTTCCTTTGAAATGGACGGCACCAGAAGCAATTCGAAGCAACAAATTCACTGTTAAATCTGATGTTTGGGCATTTGGTATACTTCTTTTTGAAATATCAACATATGGAAAAATGCCATATCCTGGTAAGTTTCAGTGTAATTCTGACACAGATTTCTAAATCTAACATGTTTTTTTCAACTGTGTATAAAGTTAATAAAGCAAATATTTTGGTACAAGTAATATACCTACAATGCCAATAACATTTATAGTGAGAAGCTTGAGGACATCAAAGCAAATCTAGTGATCATGGAAATGTACGTACAGTAGTCCTTCAAGGTACAGTATTAAAGGGGTAGAGGTAGTGCAAGTGATGGCCTGCTCAGCCTCAGCGATGTCCGACGGTGATTGGCTGAGCAGACTGTCATTTGCCCACGTGCAGGAAGGCGGGAGCTGGAGCACGGTCCCATACAGGAGATAGGCAGGGCCCTGTACAGGAGATTGCAGGAAATCTATCCACTGTGGCTAGGTGATAAGTGTCTGATAAGTTATGTTCTCTGGACTTACCCTTTAATTGATTTTAGAGTTACCAATTTTGAAAAGTTGAAAATATTGTATCTTGATACCAAATCTCTATGGGAAACTCTATGGGAGACAACTAATATAGATGAAGCAAGTCCTTACACCAGTCATAAAGAGCTGCTGTAAGCTGTAAACGAAAGTCCATGTAGATGGCAGAAGCTTTTCCTGGACAATTCACACAGGTTCCCAGAAAAATAAAATAGATCTGTCCTCACCTGGTGTCCAAAGTAGCAGCTCATCTTGACACAGGTTAGGAGCAATACAGAAAATATTTGGCACTGCACTGTACTGTAGAGAATCTGACAGCTAGTTCGCCCGCACTAAACTCAGTATACTGGGTTATAGTGCTGATGAAGAGTTGTAAAATGAGTGGTTAATCACTGAAATACGTTCACTAGGTGCTTCGTTGTTCTTGTAAATAGTTTCATTTCTAATGCTCCCCAGCGTGCATTAGAGGTTGGGTGCCGGCTGGTTGAGTCCCTCCTACATAATTCCCCATCGGCCCCTCCTCCCATCATTATTTTGCTAATGAAGGTTGCAGGTGAGTGCAAAGAAAGCAAAGAGTTCTCACCCACTGCCATCATTAGCATAAAAATGAAGGGGCGCGGATGACCAGGGTTTATGTAGAAGATAGAGGAACTCAGACAGCGGCTCCCCGCCTCTAATGCGCACCAGTGCGCAATAGGAATAAAACTATTTACAAGCATAACGCAGCACCTAGTGAGCAGATTTCAGTAACCCCTCATTTTACAGCTCTTCACCTGCACTATAACCCAGTATACTTGGTTTAGTGTGGGTCAACTAGCTGTGAGATTCTCTTTAAAGATGAGTTACTAGACAGGTGTTTTATCAGGGAAATGCCCATTCTTTTTGGTCAGTTCTTCCAGCCATTCACATGTATGACAGGTCTGGACTGTCTGTAGCATTGTATTTTAAAAAATAGTCTCAAGTTACAATGGTCCAGGAAAGAGTATTATATGGACTATATGGACCATTTGGTTTCCATAAACAATAGTCTCAAGTTACAATGGTCCAGGAAAGAGTATTATATGGACTATATGGACCATTTGGTTTCCATAAACACTTTTTATATAGAAAAAGCCAATCTACAATGATACACAGTTAACTATTAAGTGACTAGCAAACTGCATTTTGTCCTAGGTTTATAAAATAAAGTTGTAACATAAAGTCCTGTTTTTAGAAAAATGTAATCTAATATTACAGCTTTTAGTGATATGCTTCACAGCAATCCTCATGGACATAGACACAATGAACTCCAGACCCTATTTTTTGTATGGGAGAGGTTTGTAAGCATCCTGAGTGACCTGCGTGGAGGTCATTTTTTAGGGAGGGGAGGCTTAGCTGCTATTGTTTAATCTATATACTGGTAGCATCATTTACTGTTACAGTAGGGTCAAATATAGCGTATACGCAGCACATTTCACACTGCACAAAATCCACTGTGCAGCGAAAAATATGCATATTCTCATATGAGCAGATACACTGGGCAATCTGCCACAGCCCTGTATGCCCAATGAGGTTTGGAGGCGGGTGCGTGCATCACAGTCACGTTGGAGCACTAGCCCTTCCTCCAAATCTCAATGCACACACAGGTCTACTGCGGGTAGCCCTGTGTGTCTCCTCATAAAAGAATATGCATTGTGTGTAGCATGAAATACTGTGTGTACATGCTAAAAGTGACCCTACCCTAATTCTGTACATGTAAATTTTCAGCAGCCTTCTTCTTATCATCACAAACAGAACAGGAAGTCTCAGCTTAGTTTTATTCCTAGTGGCCATGCTGAAAACTGCAAGATATTAGGATTATTTTATAATATATTATTATAAAAAATACTTGATCTTGCAAACAATGATCTTTTCTGATTACACATTCCCTTTAAAGGGGTACTCCACCCCTGGACATCTTATCCCCTATCCCCTGTATTGCCCATAATTACGCACAGAGCGAGTTTGCTCTGTGAAGTGATGACAGCGCGGTGCCGCAGCAGAGATCGCAGGAGTCCCCAGCAGCGGGACCCCTGCGATCAAACATCTTATCCCCTATCCTTTGGATAGTAGATAAGATGTCTAGGGGCGGAGTACCCCTTAAAGCCACACATGATATAAGTGTGTAAATGAAAAGAATAAATCAAAAATATCATAGGGATGATTGCCTATGAGGGAGTGTTTAACATTGTTGCCCTTCCGAGTGAATTTTATTAACTGGTGGCTCATAAAACATCCTAAGCAAAACAAAAAGAGCAGACAATGATGAGATCACATTTTCATTTAATTGAAATGATCCATCTATTATTAAAATAAAGCGAAGCATTCCTAACAGTGTGCCATAAATTTCCCTTTCATTTGAATTCCTTTAATAAGAAACCCAGCGTGCAGCGAGCAATTACAAATATGGTTTACCTGCAGCTCCACCAACCAAGCAATTTCATGTTTTTTAATTGCTGATCAAGGTCTCTTTACTTTAAGTACATGATGACCTTGTCTTTTCAGTTAAAGGAATCCCACTGCGCACATCCATAGAAATGATTCCCCTATGTAAATTTTAAAATTACATGGATTATTTTAACCTTCTTCATTCTTTTATGCAGGCATGAATGGAAGGCAGGCATTAGAGAAACTTGAACAAGGTTACAGGATTCCTAAACCCTTTAACTGTCCCCAGGACCTTTATAACATCATGTTGGAATGTTGGAATGCAAATCCAGAGAATCGGCCAACCTTTGAAACCTTACAGTGGCGGCTGGAGGACTATTTTGATACGGAAGCTTCATCTTATCTTGATGCAAATGCATTTGAAATTAGATAGAATCTACAGTTAGAAGGAAAATCCATAACACTTGATTTATATATTTCTAATACAGACTAATGCTTAAAAAGAATAGAAACTATTTTACTTTGAAGGACAATCAAAATCGACATCATTTCAACAAGTCATTGAACTTCCTCACTACCTGAAAATATTCATGGAACATTAAAAGGTTTATGTGGAAAAAAAAAAAGCACTTTTATATGGCGTAAGCACTCAATACTGTAGGCATTTATATAGAGTTTCGAAAGTCTAAGAAAATGTGTATTCACCTTTTTTATGTGTATTCACCATCATGGTGTTAGCATCCTAATATCTGGTACATAAATATGTTTTATGTGCTTGGATATATATATGGCAATGCCTTAAGTAATCTAAAGAAAGGTAGTTAGTCTTAAAATATAGGACTTAAAGAGGTACTCCACCTGAAAACATCTTATCCCCTAGCCAAAGGATAGGGGATAAGATGACTAATCGCGGGGGCTCTACCGCTGGGGACCCCCGAGATCTCTGCGGCACTCCAGTCATTTGGTGCACAAAGCGAACTCAGCTCAGTGCCGGATGACTGACGACTACAGCCGTCACGCCCCCTCCATTCATGTCTATGAGAGGAGGTGTGAAGGCTACGTACTTGCACACCCCCTCCCATAGACATGAATGGAGGGGACGTGGCATGACGTCACAAACACAGAAGTTCCAAGCTTCTGTGTTCCTAATGCCGCTGCTGCCAACCCGGAGATTGCAGGAGTCCCCTGTGATCAGACATCTTATCCCCTATCTTTTGGATAGGGGATAAGATGTTTTCCAGTGGAGTACCCCTGTAAGTTTAACACTCCTATTCCATCTAAAAAAAAAATGGTTTATCTTTTAAATTTTTACAAATTATTTTTAGCTTAAATGGGCACTGTTAGATTAAAAAACTTTTTATATGTTGTACATCATGGCAAAACATTAACCTTTCTAATATACTTCATAAGATTGATAATCCATTGATTATACACATATTGTATGAGCCTGAAATGTCTAATAGTGGCTACAACTTAGAGCTGGCCTCACACAAAGTTGGGTATTTGGATAAACATCCTGACTCTCTTCTGCCTTTTTGGGGACAAGAAGGAATCTTTTATCTTGTACGAGACAAGGAATTGCTGAAGGTGTCTGGCATTGACTTACACCCCATATTCCCCTTATGCTACCTTAAAGTGGTTTACCAGCGAAAGAAACAACCTGTGAATAGTGTCAAAAAGTGTAATAAAGCAACTTACAAATATAATGTTATTAGGCATAATTAGCTGTGCTTGCTCCCTTGTAGCTGTGACATCCTGTCACAGGCTATAAAAGCAGTCTGCTTGGTCCCTGCCCTCCCATCCCCTCTTGTCGCTTGAGGAGAGACCAGTAATATAATGGGAGGAGCTAGTATTACTGTTCCTCAGATTTATGACTTAATTAGATAAGGCCGCAGTGAGCCTACTCTGATGAAAACTACTGTGACAGAGAAAGACTGACATTATACATATATTTAAAGGGGTATTCCAGGCAAAACCTTTTTTTATATATATCAACTGGCTCCAGAAAGTTAAACAGATTTGTAAACGTGAGTCATCAGAGAGCAGTTATACAGAAAACAACAACTCAACTTCAGAAGCTAATAACTATTGGAAGGATTTAGATTTTTTAATAGAAGTAATTTACAAATCTGTTTAACTTTCCGGAGCCAGTTGATATATATATATATATATATATATATATATATATAAAAAGTTTTGGCCTGGAATACCCCTTTAATCCATGAACAGAACACTCACAGAAGTGGTGACAACATGACCCAAATAGTATGTATAGTAGTATGTATAGCTAATATAACTAAATCTTTAGTTAATCTGTTCTGCTATGTCATCTAACCATTTCCGAGCTGTTTTGGTGTCATATGCATTTTGTCAATACTGGATATAGAACAACCACAACAGTGCTTATAGGGAATAATAAATCAGCCTGAGTCTCATTTTTCATGCCAAGCTTGAAATTTTTTTACTGTGTGTTCTCCCCCTTATTGCTTTTGATGTATTCATATACAGTAGGCATTAACAATGTGGCAAGTCTAGGATCTGTTACCATTGTGCATTATTAAAGGAGATATCTCATCCTAGAAAATTCTGAAAAATCGAGATTGCAAACTACTGTACGGAGCCCCCGAAGTGGGGGCCTCCACGCCCTCTCCATATACCACTATGGGATAGCCAAAACCTCTGCAGCCAGATGTTAACTAGAATTCAATAGGAAAATCTGAAACACCATACCCACATGGCTTTTTTTGTCCATTTAAGTCCACCCATTATTGGTATTTTTAGGTTCAGTTGCAGTCTTTCAAAACTCTATCACCCACTGAGTATGGCTTTTTTTTAAAGTGATTGTGAATGTTTTTCTCCCATTCACAAGTGGAACAAAAAAATTCCTGTAAAAACAACATGTGCACGTATGTTGCTGTTTTTCTGGCATTTAGCTCCCCAAATGTTCAATAGAAATTCTTTAATCACATGATAAATCATATGACTTGTAATGAGAAAAATGCAGGGGATAAAATGTCAAATAAAAAACACTTATACTAATGCTACTCACAAAAACTTTATCATGGAGGAGAACGGTAAGGGACACAGCATTTGGGTGGTTTGTGCAATGGCAGAGATCCAAAGAAATAGCTCTGTTTATTATGGGCCCAACATAAGTGTAGCAAGTAAGGATTAGTGAGGCACTTTCCCTGGGAAAGTTTTAAAGTAGCACAAAGGTAGTGCATATATTGCATATATATGGTTTTTAAGTGTACTTGGGGAGGTTAAAATGTTAAATAGTTGCCAATAGCAACCAATCAGAGGATTCTTGTATTTTTCAGACGCCTTTCAAAAATAAAATAAGCAATCTGATAGGTTGCTGTGGTCAACTGGTCAGTTTTTCCTAGTGTCCCTAATTGTGTATGTGTGTGTGTGTGTGTGTGTGTAATATGGCTATGTGTGTGTAAATACAGTATGCATGTTTAATGTATGCGATTGTGTGTAAGCAGTATTATGTTTGTGTGTCATGTATGTGTACTATATTTAGTTGTTGTTTTCAGTGATGTTAGCACCACTATTTTTGCGTTCTTGTCAACTCAACATTTTAAGAGTTCTGCCTTAGTAAGGGAACCAATTTTAACAGTTTTTGTTTAACTTTGCATTACCACCATATTACATAGATAGGTAGATAGATAGATAGATAGATAGATAGATACAAGAAACACATTTCTGCAGCACTCCAATGATGGTGATAAACAAACTGTGGTTTATTGTCCCATAGCAAAGTATAACGTTTCACCGACCTCACGTCGGCTTTTTCAAGCATGCTTGAAAAAGCCGATGTGAGGTCGGTGAAATGTTGTATCACTTTGCTATGGGACAATAAACCACAGTTTGTTTATCACCATCATTGGAGTGCTGCAGAAATGTGTTTCTTGTATCTATCAAGACAGACCCTGACCAGGACTGTACTGATGTCACCCACCATACTTGCTTGATATCTTCGGGTTGTGCTGCTCACTACCATCTTAGATAGATAGACCAAAATTTTCAAAGTTGGACTTGTGCTTAAATATTTCAAAAATTAGCAAATTTGCTAATAAAGCAATGTTTATGCTTTATGTTATTGTGGTTATAAATATATTGCAGCGTGATACTTAATAAAATGTTGTTAATGAAGGAGCTTTATATCTGCACAGCAGGTCTATATTTGTGTTTTATGCATTTGCTCTACATTTACAATGAAGGTAAACTCATTGGGGTTTATTTACTAACGTGATCCCGACTCTTTTTTCTTGGGTTTTGCTCCCAAATTGTGTCACACGTTTCATGCGACACAATTTGCGACCAAAAAAACCCCCAAAACCCTCCATTTTACAAGGAAAACTCTAAAAAGGGGCATGACCACGAAAGAAAGGAGCATGTCCCCAATAAAAGGGGCATATCCCCGACAGTTTTGAAAAATCCCAACATATTTACGAAGGTTTCCACAGAAAATATGGTGGATTTAAGCTGGAAAAAAACAGACAGATCAGAACAGTTGTAAAAAAAAAAAGCAATACATAGGGAAAAGTGCAAAATATAGGTAAACATTAGTAGATACCTTGGAAAAATACCTGTTGGGAATCAAAATCCACAAAGAAAACTACACTCCACTCCACTAGTAAATAAACCCCATTATGTGCACAAAGGAAATGCCTGTGATTACTTATCTTTGTTTTTACTTCAATTCTAGGAATCAATTTTATGTTTTTAAATCAAAGAACAGTTGTATAAATTGGTTTTCTATTACATTTGCACCATATTTGTTAGACTATTATTATTTGCTCTATTATATACTAAATGTAGACTAGCTTGACAGATCAAACAGAGTAATAAAAGTACTTAACCCCTAAGAAAGCAGCTATTTTGTGCCTTGAGGACATTGCAATTTTTTGGTCTTTTATATTCTTGTACAACTTATCTGTTTTTAAGAAAACCCTCCAGGGCTAATAAGACGGTATCTTTGCAGTAAAAATTGATCTTGAATTAGAAATAGCAACTCTTTAGTAGATGACTTGTGGCCTGAAAGTAGAAAGTATGCTTCTCTAAATTTTGTCTTCTCAAGATTAGCAGGACTGAGGGACAAGACATGTTGCTCTGGCTTGGCCCAACATTTCTGCTGCACTTAAAGACTTACATTTTTTTTGATGGATGGGCTTATTTTTTGTGGGATGAGCTGTAATTTTGTTTTATCTTTTATATAATGTACCATAGGAGTTGTTATATTTGTTTTTACATAATAAGAAAAAAAAGGTTTATCTGTGTGTTATTATTGGATTTTCAATATTTAAAAAAAACACAGCTCTTGGAAGGTGGGAATTAAAAAGGAAAAAAAAAGTTGTTGCCAAAATATGCTGTAACCCCAAGGAGTTAAACATTTAACCACTTGTATTGTCCCTTACCAGCTGAGGAAGTGGAGAAGAGATCCTTCCTCTGCCTCATTCTATGTTAACAGTTGTTAATTGCACCAGGTATGTAGTATACATACTTCTTTTTAAACAAATATGGGGGACATTTATCATTCATGTGCCTGGTGAAAAAGGCAAACTTCAGCTATGTGAAAAAACGATGCAATTTTTTGCCAGTTTATGCCACGTTCACTGAACGGGTGGAGCTTACGTGGAAGGGGAATGGTTTTATGCAAATGGGGCATGAGACTGCCTCCCATGTGCCTGGATTTATTAAGAGACCTGCACTCTTGATCAATTTAATGAACTCCTGCACTGGCAGTGGATTGATTAAGACTGGCATGTGCGATCGATCTGGAAAATTCACCTCTTTGTGTTTACTATCATTAAACCACTCGTATAAAAGTCCATGTAACAGCTCACTGCTGCCTACCTAGTACCAATGCTGTTAATGTACAACGAGGATTCTACTTTTTGCTTATTGCTTTCTTATTGCCTTCTATTGGGAATAAGTTGTTTTTGTTTAGTTTTGTTTTTAACCTAAGAACTTTCTATTTAGTACTCCATTGGGTTATTGTATTTTATTAACAAGGGATGAGAGAAAGTTTAAGAAAAATACCAACATTTCAATGCTACCCTGCGGCAACAGCTACTTAGTTAGATCATTTTTTGAAACTCATGTTGATCAAATTTTTTATTGCATGACATAGAGATCCCTCTCTATTAGGTGCAGCAGAGCATGCCTATTGCTGCAACCTAGTAATGTACAGGGAGAGTCACTTAGCAGCCCAACAGCCCCCCTACTGCCAGGATATACCCCACTGGCTCTAAACTGTATCACCTCTTAGGCACAGCACAGATTAAATTGTATCACATTTACATGCAACATGTAATTTCAGACAAAAACTCTGGCAGGAAACACCTAACATCACCAATTGCTAACAAATGTGACTCTTACTATAGAATTATAATGTAAGAGTATTTGAATGCAATATTGAATGTAATAACCGTTTCCTGAATTATTACAATACTGTAGACATTTTAAAATAAATGTGAATAAACGATCAATAAATATTTTTTTGTCAATTGTATGGCCTATTTCATGGCACACAATTCAATTTCCAGCATAAACTGTATTTATTTGTGGAAATACAGAACGTTGAAAAGACTCATGCAAGCAAATTCTGTGAATAGGCTTTAAACAGTAGCCAAAATATGGATTTGGGTTTGTCCGGATGAGAGTCGTGGCATTTTTTGACCAAGGTGGAAGCATGAATGGATGATGCTGGAACCCACGACCTCTCCTCCGGACCGTAACCTTTCCAGTGAACCAAATATTGGACAGTTTTGCACCCGTCGACTATCCAATATTTTGGAGGCATCATACTCCAGTTCACCATCAATTTCAACTCGAGGAGGAGGATAAGAAACAGGAGATTGTGTAGGCACATACAATTTAAGTAAAGAGCAGTGGAAAACATTATGGACCTTAAATGAAGTAGGCAATTTTAATGACTTATGTTATATCATAAGGTCCAATAAAACGTGAAGCCAACTTTTTAGATGGCACCTTGAGATGTAAATTTCTATATGACCTACTTTAAATTTAATGCCACAAGTATGTCTCTTGTTGGCAAATTTACTTTGTACCTCTTGGGCTTTCCTCGGGTTCTCCTGAACCTGGGCCCAAACTATGAACAGTTTACTCATATTTGTTTCTAACTCAGGGTTATCACTAATGGTATTAGCACAGGAATAAAACCGTGGAAGAAAACCCATATACACAGAAAAATGGTGACATGCCGATAGAGGAATTCTCACGATTATTCAAGGCAAACTCAGCAAGAGACAAGAAAGAAACCCATTCATTTTGTCTATCTGCTACATAGCATCTAAGGTACTGTTCAACATTCTGATTCATTTTTCTGTCTGACCATTAGATTGTGGATGAAAAGCAAAAGAAAAGGACAATTCAACTCCCAACTGTTTACAAAAAACGTGCCAAAATTTAGAAACAGATTGTACTCCTCGATTAGATACAATATTCTCTGGAACCCCATGATACCTAACGACATGACGTAAAAACAAATTAGCAAGAATTTTGGCTGAAGGGAGATTCTTCAAAAGAACAAGATAACACCACAAGAAAGACGATATACCAAAAAAGCAAACACCCACTATTCATGTACTATTAGAAAAATATACTTTATTACAATTTACACGTGAATGATAAAGCAAAGACACTTATAACCATCTAAAAGACCCAAAGGCCACTACACAACAGGGGGGACCCCCCGAAAAAAAAAAAAAAAAACGGGAGACCACTCCTGGGGTACCTGTTAAATCAAGACATAGATATTACAATAGTCCCAATAGCCCAGAACATCAATGAATAAAGTACACAAACACATTTATAAACTTTCCTCAGTTTGAAGATACTAATGATGATATTAAGCCTGTGAGCAATAATATAATAAATACAACCTCATCCAATATGTATACCCCGCAGGTGCCCCCCTGGACCCCACACGTCCCGTTGACCGTCGGCAAGTTCCTCAGGGTAAAATAAGGTGGATCGGGGTTGTCCAAGACACCCACAATCCCCTTGAAGGGATAGGAGAGAGGTGGCAGGGGTGCCACCCCTCCTATGCCTGCTATTGGTTGGTCAGAAGCGACCGACCAATAGCAGATCGGGGGGGTTAAAGTTCTATTCCCAAGTTCTGCACACCCACAGTAGTCCGGTTAGAAAGGTGGAACTGACGGTGACCGGCGCCGGAGGTCCACTTACCATCGGCGATCGGCGGCGGGTGGCAGAGGATGGCGATGGGGCTCCCTGGTACGGCTCCCTGGTGCGACGATCCTACAGAAGCCGGTGAGTAGTTGCCTAGCAACATCTGGAGGGCTACAGTTTGAGACCACTACAGTGGTCTCTAAACTGTAGCCCTCCAGATGTTGCAAAACTACAATTCCCAGCATGCCAAGACAGCTGTTTGCTGTTTGGGCATGCTGAGATTTGCAGTTTTGCAATAGCTGGAGGGCTACAGTTTGGAGATCACTGTGCAGTGGTCTCTAAACTGTGGCCCTCTAGATCTTGCAAAACTACAACTCCCAGCATGCCCACACAGCAGTTTGCTCTCTGGGCATGCTGGGATTTGTAGTTTTGCAACATCTGGAGGGCCACAGTTTGGAGATCACTGTGCATTGGTCTCTAAACTGTGGCCCTTCAGATCTTGCAAAACTACAACTCCCAGCATGCCCAAACAGCAAACAGCTGTCTCGGCATGCTGGGAGTTATAGTTGCGTACCTCCAGCTTTTGCATAACTACATCTCCCAGCATGCTCTTTGGCGATCAGTACATGCTGGGAGTTGTAGTTTTGCAACAGCTGGAGGCACACTGGTTGGAAAATACTGAGTTAGTTAACAGAACCTAACTGAAGGTTTTCCAACCAGTGTGCCTCCAGCTGTTGCAAAAGTACAACTCCCAGCATGCACGGTCTGTCAGTACATGCTGGGAGTTGTGGTTTTGCAACAGCTGGAGGTTTGCCCCCCCCAAGTGAATGTACAGAGTACATTCACAGGGGCGGGTTTACAGTGAGTTTCCTGCTTCAAGTTTGAGCTGCTGCAAATTTTCCGCCGCAGCGCAAACTCCTAGCGGGAAACTCACCGTAAACCCTGCCCTTGTGAATGTACCCTAAAAACACTACACTACACTAACACATAATAAAGGGTAAAAACACAACATATACACCCCATTACACTGTCCCCCCAATAAAAATGAAAAACATATCGTACGGCAGTGTTTCCAAAACGGAGCCTCCAGCTGTTGCAAAACAACAACTCCCACTATTTCCGGACAGCCACTGACTGTCCAGGCATTTTGGGAGTTTAGCAACAGCTGGAGACACCCTGTTGGGAATCGCTGGCATAGAATACCCCTATGTCCAATCCCTAATTTAGTCCTCAAATGCGCATGGCGCTCTCTCACTTTGGAGCCCTGTCGTATTTCAAGGAAAAAGTTTAGGGCCACATATGGGATATTTCCATACTCGGGTGCAATTGCGCTACAAATTTTGAAAAGGAAAAGTTTGGGTCTACACCAGCCTGTTAGAGTAAAAAAGAAAAATGTTTACACTAACATGCTGGTGTTGCCCCATACTTTTTATTTTCACAAGAGGTAAAAAGAAAAATAGACCCCCAAAATTTGTAACACAATTTCTCCTGAGTACAGAAATACCCCATATGTGGGCATAAAATGCTCTGCGGGCGTACAATAAGGCTCAGGAGTGAGAGCGCACTATGTACATTTGAGGCCTAAATTGGTGATTTGCACAGGAGTGGCTGATTTTACAGCGGTTCTGACATAAATGCAAAAATATAAATACCCACATGTGACCCCATTTTGGAAACTACGCCCCTACGGAATGTAACAAGGGGTATAGTGAGCCTTAACACCCCACAGGTTTGACAAATTTTCGTTAAAGTTGGATGGGAAAATGAAAAAAAAAATGCTTTCACTAAAATGCTAGTGTTAGCCTAAATTTTTCATTTTCACAAGGGAAAATAGGAAAAAGCCCCCAAAATTTGTAACCCCATTTCTTCTAAATAAGAACATACCCTATATAGCGCCATTGGGCTTTTGGAGAGAAAATTTGTCCAGAATTGAAGTCCTTCCATCGTGCCAGAACAATGGGCACCCCCCCACATGTGTCCCCATTTTGGAAACTACAGCCCTCACGTAATGTAATAGGTGTTAATAAAAGGTGTCTGACAGATTTTTGGCACACTGGTCCGTGAAAATGAAAAATGAAATTTTTCATTTGCACAGCCCACTGTTCCAAAGAGATGTGAAACACCAGTGGGGTATAAATGCTCACTGCACACCTTATTCTGTGAGGGGTGTAGTTTCCAAAGTGGGGGTCACATGTGGGGGGAATCCACTGTTCTGGCACCACGGGGGGCTCTGTAAATGCACATGGCCCCTGATTTCCATTCCAAACAAATTCTGTCTCCAAAAGCTCAATGGTGCTCCTCCTCTTCTGAGCATTGTAGTATGCCAGCAGAGCCCTTGATTTTATCACATGGGGTATTTCCATACTCAGAAGAATGGGGTTACAAATTCTGGGGGGCATTTTCTCCTATTACCCCTTGTAAAAATGTAATATTTGGGGGAAAAACAGCATTTTAGTGGAAAAATGTTCTTTTTTATTTGCACATCCGACTAACAAAAAGTCGTCAAACACCTGTTGAGTGTAAAAGCTCACTGTACCCCTTGTAACGTTCCTTAAGGGGTGTAGTTTCCAAAATAGTAGGCCATGTGTTTTTTTTTTTTTGCTGTTCTGGCACCATAGGGACTTCCTAAATGCGACATGCCCTCCAAAAGCCATTTCCACAAAATTTGCTTTCCAAAATCCAAATGTGACTCCTTCTCTTCTGAGCATTGTAGTTCGCCCGTAGAGCATTTTACGTCCCAACATGGGGTTTTTCCATACTCAGAAGAAATGCGGTTACAAATTTTGGGGAGCATTTTCTCCCATTACCCTTTGTAAAAATGGTAAATTTGGGGGGAAAATTTACTTTTTTTCTCATTTACACTTTAACGAAAAGTCATCAAACATCTGTGGGGTGTTGAGGTTCACTGGACCCCTTGTTACGTGCCTTGAGGGGTGTCATTTCCAAAATAGTATGCCATGTGGTTAATTTTTTGTTCTTCTGGCACAATAGGGACTTTCTAAATGCGACATGCCCCCAAAACCATTTCAGCAAAATTCACTCTCCAAAATTCCATTGTCGCTCCTTCCCTTCTGAGCCCTCTACTGTGCCCGCCAAACACTTCACATACCATACACATATGAGGTATTTCTTTACTAGAGAGAAATTGGGTTACAAATTTTGCGGGGCTTTTTCTCCTATTACCCCTTGTAAAAATTCAAAAACTGGGTCTACCAGAACATGCGAATGTAAAAAATGAATATTTTGAATTTTCTCCTTCACTTTGCTTCTATTCCTGTGAAACACTTAAAGGGTTAACAAACTTTCTGAATGTCATTTTGAATACTTTGAGGGGTGAAGTTTCTATAATGGGGTAATTGATGGGGTATTTCTGATATGAAGGCCCTTCAAATCTACTTCAAAACTGAAGTGGCCCCTGAAAAATTCAGATTTTGAAAATTTTGAGAAATATTAGAAAAATGCTGCTGAATTTGAAGCCTTGTAATGTCTTCCAAAAGTAAAAACATGTCAACTTTATCATGCAAACATAAAGTAGACATATTGTATATGTGAATCAATATATAATTTTATTGGAATGTCTATTTTCTTTACAAGCAGAGAGCTTCAAAGTTATAAAAATGCAACATTTTCTATTTTTTCATAAAATTTTGGAATTTTTCACCAAGAAATGATACATGTATTGACAAAAATTTACCACTAACATAAAGTAGAATATGTCATGAAAAAACATTCTCGGAATCAGAGTGAAAAGTAAAATCTTCCCTGAGTTATTAATGCTTAAAGTGACAGTGGTCAGATGTACAAAAAACGCTCTGGTCCTTAAGGTGAAAATGGATTTGGTCCTTAAGGGGTTAAGCATATTAATTTTCGTGCATGTAGTTATGATTTATACCAGATGTGAAACAAAATCAAACCTATATAAGTAGGGTATCAATTTAATCGTATAGACCTACAGAATAAAGACAAGGTGTCATTTTTACAAAAAAATGCACTGTGTACAAACGGAAGCCTCCAAAAGGTACAAAATGGCATAATTACAAAGTACAATTGGTGGTGCAAAAAACAAGCCATCATATGGGTCTGTAGGTGTAAAATTGAAAGGGTTATGCTTTTTAAAAGGTAAGAAGGAAAAAACTAAAGTGCAAAAATGGAAAATGCTGAGTCCTTAAGGGATTTAATACAGTAGTGCCTTATTGACTTGCAGTGATTGGCTAGCAGCGGCTATATTGATTATGCAAATTAACGAGCTTTAACAACCTTTATACAGGAGGTTACCATGAACATGTATGCCAAATTATAAGTTATTCTATCAAATGGTTTCAGAGAAGAATATGTTTGCAGAATATTGCGCAATCCAATGTGGTGGCTAAACCATGTCATCAATACACTTAATGAGCAAGTCATAATTGTGATCACAGTGTAACCCAATATAACAATTTTTAACTCTTTATCTTTAGCGATTGCAGAAATGCAGATGTTTCTATATTGTGCAAAAACGTGCCACACAAATGAATATGGCTGCCTGACCATGACCTATGACCTTTATGTTGCAACAGATTATTCATAGTACTGGGCTCTTCCTTTGGGTAAAACTTCATGAGTTTTGAAGTAACTGTGAGGCAATTACAGGTATATTACAAAAAGCCCCCATAGAAATAATAGGAATAAGTGTTGATATTTACATTATTCAATATGGCCGCCGAACCATATGGTTGAATGACGTCAAATTAACATGTATGAGTCTAGGTTAAAGTGTAACCATACAAGGCTATTTGTACATCTGTATCTTCACCGGTTTCAGAAAGACAAGTCTGCCTATAGCACTGAATATTGTTACCTAAAACAAGATGGCTGCCAGCTCATTTGACCCATGACCTTTATGTTAAAAAAATCTCAATAAAAATAGAGTACTCTAACATTGTGCAAAGAAACATATGTTTTAAAATGAATAGTGTGCATATTACACACATTTAAAAATAATTCCCGCTACATGACGTATGCATTCGCGCGCGTCATATCGCGTCGGTCCCGGCGACCATCAACAACCGGGACCCGCGGCTAACACCGAACATCACCGATCGCGGTGATGCCCAGTATTAACCCTTCAGACGCAGCGATCAAAGTTGATCGGCGCACCTAAAGTGAAAGTAAAAGTTGCCAGTTAACTCAGTGGAGCTGTTCGGGACTGCCGCGATGAAATCGCGGTGTCCCAGACAGCTTGCTGGACAGCTGAAGGGTCCCTACTTGCCTCCTCGCTGTCCGATCGCCGAATGACTGCTCCGTGCCTGAGATCCAGGCAGGAGCAGTCGAGCGTCGATAACAGGCAGTGATCAGTGTAGAAGATCAGTGTGTGCAGTGTTATAGCCCCCTATTGGAGCTATAACACTGCAAAAAAAAGTGAAAATAAAGTGTTAATAAAGATCATTTAACCCCTTCCATAATAAAAGTCAGAATCACCCCCTTTTTCCCAATAAAAAAAAAACTGTGTAAATAAAAATAAATATAAACATATGTGGTATAGCCGCATGCGTAAATTTCAGAACTATAAAAATATATCATTAATTAAACCGCACGGTCTATGGCGTACACGTAAAAAAAATTCCAAAGTCCAAAATAGCGTATTTTTGGTCACTTTTTACACCATAAAAAAGGGAATAAAAAGTGATCAAAAAGTCCAATCAAAACAACAATTATAATGATAAAAATGTTAGATCCCGGTGCAAAAAATGAGCCCCATACATTCCCATATGCGGAAAAATAAAAAAGTTATAGGGGTCAGAAGAATACATTTTTAAATGTATACATTTTCCTATATGTAGTTATGATTTTTTCCAGAAGTACGACAAAATCAAACCTATATAACAAGGGTATCATTTTAACCGTACGGATCTACAAAATAAAGAGAAGGTGTAATTTTTATCATAAAATGTACTGCGTAGAAACGGAAGCCCACAAAAGTTTAAAAAAATTGAATTTTTTTCTTCAGTTTTGTCGCACAATGATTTTTTCCCCCCGTTTCGCCGTGGATTTTTGGGTAAAATGACGAATGTCACAGCAAAGTAGAATTGGTGGCGCAAAAAATAAGCCATAATATGGATTTTTAGGTCCAAAATTGAAAGCGTTAGGATTTTCAGAAGGTGATGAGGAAAAAATGCAAAAACAGAAAACACCCTGCGTCATTAAGGGGTTAATATTAATGCTATCTAAATGTGATTGGCAATTGGTGGCCATATTGATTATGCAAATGAACTAGCTTTAACAACCTTGGTACAGGAGGTAACCATAAACATGTCTGCCAAACTATACATTATTGTAACATACGGTTTCAGAGAAGAAGACGTTTGTAGAATATTGTGCAATTCAATATGGCGGTCACACCATGTGACCACAAGTCTTATAATGAACAAATCTGACTGCTCAGCAATTTATTAATCTGTAGCCTTAGTGGTTGTAGAGAAGAAGGTTTTTTAATATTGTGCAAAATTGCCACAAAACACAAAAACCAAGATGGCGGCCTTACCATGTGACCTATAACCTTTATATTACATAATATTATGCACAGCGCATGGGTCTAACACTGTGCAAAGTCACATTTGTTTTGTAGTAACAGTGCAGCAGACATAAGCCTTTTAAATCTGTGGCGGAAAAATTATAAAAATAATATTAATCTGAGCAATAACAATAGGTGTCCTATGCAACTTCAGCAACAAGCTTGACCACCTAATAATCTGAGCAGAAACAATAGGTGTCCAGTGCAACTTCATCGCTTGGCCACCTAATAATCTGAGCAGAAACAATAGGTGTCCAGTGCAACTTCATCGCTTGGCCACCTAATAATCTGAGCAGAAACAATAGGTGTCCAGTGCAACTTCATCGCTTGGCCACCTAATAATCTGAGCAGAAACAATAGGTGTTTTATGAAACTTCATTGCTTGGCCACCTTATAATAATAATAATTATAATAATCTGAACAAAAACAATAGGTGTCCTGTGAAACTTCGTTGCTTGGCCACCTAATATTAATCTGGGCAATAACAATAGGTGTCCTATGGAACTTTGCTGCTTGGCCACCTAAACATGGCTGTAATATATTTTTTTTTAACTAATAATTGCACGAAATTCTATGAAAATTGGCAAAAGTGAATACACTATTTGAAAAAAATGGCAGTAATTTTGTTGAATTTACTTCTGTTATTTATTTATTTACAACGTGTGTAATGATGATTGCTTATCAATGGACTTTAGTAGTAAACATTATTAGATTTAAAAAATAAAACCTGTCATTCTCTGTACAATATTTATTTTACTTCAGTATTTTGGTTTTAAATTTACGCTGTGTGAATTTATCCTAGGAAGAACATTAGCTTGCATATAGCCTAAAACATCTTGACTAACTTATCCATGACCACCTTCAGCCTATAGTTCAGAACATGAAAAGTTTCTAGTTATTTTGAATTCCCTCAAGCACATAGCTAATGCACATGATGATGTCATAGCACAGGCATAATCTACAAAGTGATGTTAGAGCAAAGGAATTATACTGGCAGGGATTTCACACCATGATGCCTTGACCAGATCACTTTATAGCACAGGCATATTGCATACAAAAAGGTTGCCATGTATACTGTGACATCACAGCAAAGGATAGAAAAACATAATATTATCACTTTATAGGTATAACGAACATATGATATCACATGGATAATTCAGTCATGTGATAACAAAGAAATAACACTATTGTCTATAGTCATTACTAACTGCAATTTATGCCCAGGCGTACCCAAAATGTGGAGATCTGAACAACAAGTAGATTGGCTCTAGATGGACTATGACAAATAGTGGCAAAGACAGTATATAAAGCAGCAATGACTCTTGTCATAGACAGGGATCCCTACTTCTGTACACTAAGTGGC
The DNA here is from genome assembly GCF_029499605.1 of Hyla sarda. NCBI lineage: Eukaryota > Metazoa > Chordata > Amphibia > Anura > Hylidae > Hyla > Hyla sarda. Next base: position 245,002,833 of record NC_079191.1, on the reverse strand, counting down.
AATGCAAATGCTTAGCTGGGCAACCTGGATAGGAGATAAGATGCCTGACCCCGTGATCTTGGCTGCGGCACACTAGACATCTGGTGCCCGGAGCGAACTTCGTTCTGTGCCAGATGACTGGCAATGTGGGGTGGAGGAATCGTGATGTCACGGCCATGCCCCCTCATTGCAAGTCTATGAGAGGTGGTGTGATAGCCATCACACCCCCTCCCATAGACTTGTATTGAGGGGGCGTGGCCGTGACATCACGAGCCTCCGGAGCTGCACCAGACGCTCTAAACGAACGCTGGGTGCAGTAGGGAGATCGCGGGGGTCCCCAGCGGCAGGACCCCCGTGATCAGACATCTTATCCCCTAGATAAGATGTCTAGGGGTGGAGCACCCCTTTAACTAAGTAGAGCAGAATCCATGACACCAAAAGTATAGAGAACAATAGAGAAGAAAGACAAATGGCACTATCTGGATCTTAGGCCAAATCCATTAAAATCCATTGCATATAAAACCAGTAGAAACGTTTCTGAAAAAAACTTATTTCCAGAGGCCTATAACTACTGAGAAGTAATTCGTGCTATGAAGAGAAAATACACATATTCTAGCACTGCCTGGTGACACCAAATGCTTTGAATCTAACCTGATGTTCCCCACAAAAACAGCACTCACATTTGATTATGACCTCTATAAGTGGCAAAGATTACAAACCGATCTTTCGGAATGGTGGCATCCTGTAACACCAACATGATGGACACTTACTGCCTGGTTTCCCTAGAGATAACAACTGATCATTCAAGGGACACGTTGTGATTTGGTTGTTGTCAGGGAACACTTCTAAGACTTGTCCAAAATGGTTTCCAATGGTTTCTGTGAATTGGAAATTCCTGTTGAAAGTTCTATTTGGGAGAAACCATGTTGATGTCTCAAATAATAGTGCCAGCATACCACACAGTATTTGTGATAAAATATAGGGGCGTAGTACCCCTTTAAGCAGCAAGAAGAGAGATAGGAAATAAGCATGAAACAGTGTTAAACTTAAACTCCTAGTTCAACAAGAAAGCTTGAAATCTACTGAACCCAAATCCATGATCAACTAGTATATTGTGATCAATTGATACTGATGTGTAGTAATATACAAAATTAGTTGTCACAAAAAAAGTTTGCAATATATACATTCAAGTGGCACATCTTTAATTATACTGGAAATTTCCCTATTTATTGAAATGCCATTGCTCTAAAGAAATATACTTTTACATATTCTCGGCAATTAACTGATGTTGGTTGGAAAACATTGAATATCACGAATAAGCAAATAGTTTTAATAATGGGCTCAATTTGTGGTGCTCAGCATAAAGACAATACGTTATGTTGCATCATATTTCACTTTCCAATTAAAGAAGTATTCAATGGAGCAGAACAACTTACAAATTCATTACACAGATAGACTGCTCTTATTTGAGGCAGCAGCGTGGCCCAAAAATATTAGATGCAAATTAACATATGAATCATGGAGTGGGCTTAATGATGTTACTGGGATTATTTATCACCTGTGCAACTGAAGGGTATTAGAATTCCATTTATTAAACAAACTGCTTATGGCTGTAACAAATATCCTTTCAAATTCTAAGTATAACTACTGTATGGGAAAACTTGTGTTGTGAATACGAATCAGCCTCGCTGTTATCTAAGCATGGCCGTGTACAGATATCATAGTAATTAGATACATTGTACATCATGTCAATACAGGGAATCATCACTTTTGTGGAGCTTCTCAATGTAATATTGTACATAAAGGCTATAGGCCAGGAAAAGAAACTCTCAGGAACATTCAGTTTAAAATGCCATTGTTATCAGTTCTCTGGTTCAGCAGTAGCGACATTGAACCAAGGCCATATAAAAGCTAGGCAATTGCCCGGGGTCCTCATTTCTTGAGGCCCTCAACAGGAACTTTAGGATCGAAGTAAGACTTCAAAGTACTATGTTGCAGTGTATAATGTAGTCCCACACCAGTGACTAGATATAGCATTTTATTCTACTAAAAGTAGCCATTTGTTTGTACAACCTATTTATTTAAATATATGGTAATGGTATTGTTTGTATTGACCTTTCACTTGAGTGTCAAGAGGTACTGCTATTGGGCAGTGATGCAGATATATATCATTGAGTTAGCTATACATGACATTTGTGGACCCCATCACCACATATCTGCAGCTCAATACTGCTTAGCTATGCTACAATGTAGCAGTAATGCAGAGGTGGCTTGGTTTAGTTGGTAATGGGAAGTATAATACAGGGTAGTTTTAGAGACATAGATGCCTATGGGCAAGGGGGACCTGCTGATGAAAGATACCAATACGCACATTTTTAATAGAGATGTGCTCATTGGTCTGGTATTGCAGATCCTAAAAAACTAAAGAAATGGACTGTGCACAAGGAGGCGGAGAAGTACTTGACACTAAGGCTCTTTTCACACTAGTGATTTTTCCGTTATTGAAGTTCCGTCGCATGTTTTGTCACGATTTTCGGCAAAAACCTGCCGTTACAAAACCCTGACGGCCTAGACTAAATCACATTGCAGCCTATGGGGTTTTGTAACTGCCCGTTTGCACCTGTAATTCATTATGGACGTTATACAGTGACGGGACATCGTGGCGGAAAAATCACTGCATCTGGAAATACTTGATCTGTGGTCCTCTTAAACTCACTGTGCTCTGAAATACCCCCCCCCCCACCCCCATTGTGTAGCGGCAAGTTCTGGACTCCCTTAGATTCCCTGTGGTTCTCCTGACCTTGCCCCCCACCCACCTTTTCAATACGCAGATAGAAATAAATAGGGTAATGTCCCTTGGCTTCTTTCACCACTTATGCACTTTCTCTGTGATTCAGATTAGAGATGAGTAGTGTTGCTCGCGAATATTCACAATTCGAATTTTATTTGCGAATATAGCATATTCGCGAATATAGCGCTATATATTCGTAATTCCGAATATTCTTTTTTTTTTTCACATCCCTCTCTGCTTCCAGCTTATGTGGTGTAAGAAGGCTCTAATACTACTGTGTGAGACTGGTGTGTGAATTTTCGCATATGCGAATTTCTGTTTATGCTAATTTTCGTATATGGAAATTTTCGCATATGCTAATTTTCGCATACGCGAATATTCGCATATGCGAAAATAAAACGAGAATATTACAAATATGCGAATATTCGCGAATATGACGAATATTCGTCCATATATTCGCGAATATTCGCGAATTCGAATATGACCTATGCCGCTCAACACTAGAGATGAGCGAACTTTTTAAAAATTTGATTTGGCGATTCGCCGAATTTTTTCAAAAAAATTCAGTTCGGGTCGAATATTTTTGCAGCGAATCACTATTAAAAATGGCTATTTCTGGCCTACTGAGAGCCTCAATAGGGATTTAGAGCACTTTGCCTTATCCTAACACGCATAGGGAGTGTGCTGTGTTAGTGAAATAATACTGTTATTTAGTATGACATGCAGATTACAGGCATTGCTATTAGAATCACTGCCGTAGAGCGCCCATGTGGCAGCAGGGAGACCATATGGTGTCAAAATTGAAGAGAATAAAGAGATTTTTCATGCAATTTTTATTTTATTTTATTTGAATTTTTTGAGTACCCATTCTCCACCACCAAGGATACCACATGTTCCAGCCCCTGCCTCTCAGTGCCCCCTGTCTATGAAAGTGTGAATGTTTCAGTTATGGTTCATTGTTATTCCTCCAAGCTGTTTCATTGGGATAATTCCACAGGTAATATGACGTCGACTACCATAGGGCCTCAGTCTTGAAAAGATTACATTGATTTCTTTAAATTTAAATTTAAGATTTATATTAGATTCCCAAGTTTAATGTCCCAGTGTTTACTTTGAACTAATACTGTATGACCACAAAACCCCATCTAACAAGGAGTCACATGGCGGCACAATGACAGAGCCTAGAGGTGGCAGCAGCATGAGGAGACCATAATCTGTCAGAATGACACAGCATGAAGAGACCATATAGTCGCAGAACAACCCAGTCTGGAGGTGGCAACAGCCTGACAAGACCATAGGACCTCACAAAAGAGAAGATTAAAGACATTTTTGAACATTTTAATTGAAGATTTATAGTAGGTGGTGCTGCTTGTTGCAGCCACAAATCAAGTTTGGCTGCCCAGAAGTCCAGCGGATCTTCAAGGTGTGTTGACATGGTCATGTCAAGGTATGCCGCCACCTGCTGGTTCAGGACCTGCTCCAGGTCTACTTGCTGCTGCTGATGAGTTGCTTCACCATGCGGGTGAAGAAATGTACTCATCAGCGACTGTATACTCAGGAAGCAGAGTCGCACACTGTTACAGGACCAATGGCCTGAGAGCGTGGAGGAGCAAGTGGCGTGACCTGTCCAAGTTGGTGTTGTGGCTGTGCAGGAACCACATTCACCCAGTAAGCCATAAAGGACATGAATTGTCTGTGACCCTTGTTACAGCTCCAGACGTCGGCACTGCCGTGCACTTTGGCACACCTTCTCTTCCACAAAATTGCGCAGGGCTGGTACTGCCTTCTTTGCAAAGAAATGACTGCTTTTCACTCTCCACCTCGGCTCGGCACAAGCCATCAGTTCTCTGAAAGGTGCAGAGTCTACCATTTGAAAATTAAGGGACTGCTGCACCAGCAACTTGGACAGGAGCACATTCAGCTTCTGCGCCATTGGATGAGTGGTCGCAAACTGTTGTCTCTTGGACATGGCTTCGCTGATGGATTGTTGCCGGAATGACTGACTAAAAGTAGGAGGAACGGGAGCACCTGGAGCGACAGAAGGAGGGTATGACACACAGCTCCCTTCGGCTGAGGTGGCGGAACCTTGGCTGGCGGAAAGAGGGAGCGGCGTGCCAATGAAGCCCCTTCTGCATCCGGCTCCCAATTGAGATCAGCTTCATCATCAACAAGTGTCTGCACGTCACTGATGTCCTCATCAGGTTCCTCAACATTGTCTTCTTCAGGACCCTAAACGCTGGCAACACTGCCTTCCACTTCACTCTTCTCATCACTACTTGCCCGCCTAGCGGAGGAAGCAACAGATGTCTTCTCCACTTGTTGGCTGGGCAGTAGCTGCTGACTGTCCTCTATTAGGTCCTCCTCACTGAATAGTGGAGCTGAACCCACAGCATACGATACTTCTTTAGGGGAGGGAACAGCATAGGACAGAGTCAATGGGAGGACAGGGACTGCTCCCATGCCATGCCAACTGAGGGTTGTGTCTGAGGAACCCACAGACACAGATGTCACTTGTGATGAAGTGGATGACCGTGTTAACCAATCTAAGATGGCAGATGGGTTGCTGGTCAAGACACGAGAGCCAATACCGGGAGCTCAGGCCTCTCGCTGTGACTCCTGCTGCCACTCACCCCTAGTCTGCTACGACACCTGCCTGTGCCTGATGAAGTTAGGCCTCTGACACTCCTCTGAGCACATCCTGGAACTTCTCTGCCTGACATACTTAGTGCGTATATGAGGGGAGTACAATACGCTTCTGTAACACTCATGTTTCAGAAGACAGGAACCCCGGTGGATGTGAATCCGCTGGACCTGTGTGGCAGATGACTTGGACCATACCAGGCAGCGGAGTCTAAGGTGCCGCTGGTTTTCACCAGAGCCTGCCGTAATGCGGGATGGACTTGCTGCAGCAGGCAGCACCCAGGTCGCTACCCCTGGCACGGCTTGACCACACAGGCGGCTGGTGAGATGCAAAGCACAAGAGGGATAAGACGGCTCATAGTAAGGATAGCAGGAGGTCAGGGCTGGCAGCACAGTAGTGTAGTCAGGTCATGGAGCAAAGGATCAGATACACGGCAAGGCAATAACAGGGATGCTTTCTCTCAGGCTCAAGGCAACAAATATCTGGCAGGAAAGTGAGGAGGGTGGAGGAATTTATCAATGAGCCACAGGTGAATTACACTAATAAGCGTACTGGAACTTTAAATCTTAAAGCTTCAGAGCACGCCCGCCCTAGGGGACGCCAGAGCAGAGAGGAAGAGGCGGGGGCAGGAGAAGCACCAGGTGAGAGATGGATTGGGGCTCACATGCGGGCGCGTCCTTCGATGGGAGTCCCAGGAGGTAATGGGACCATGCGCTCAAGGCCAGCGTGTGCGGCCGGAGCTCATAACGTAACAGCTTCACTACTCTTAAAACAGTATTTGTCTAGAACAGCAGCAGGTGAGTACTTTTGCATGGACTTTTACAGTATGTTGGCCCTTGACAGATTAACAGGTACAAAATAGTACACTACTTAGATGTAGGTATGTGGTAGGCACTTATGAGGGCAGAAAAATGTGCTACAATACGCTTAAAAAAACGTATTGGAGTAAAACACCAGCCAGTGTTTACTTCTGCCTGGACTTTCACAGTATGTAGGCCCTTGACAAATTAACAGGTACAAAATAGTACCCTACTTAGATGTAGGTATGTGATATGCACTTATGAGGGCAGAAAAATGCCCCCAATATAACAGCATAAAGCATACCACCCAGCATATAACAGCATTTGCTATATTGGACCAAAAGGAGCTGAAAGCCAAGAAAAGAGGTGTTTTGATTAAACATGTGCAGTTCATTTTCTACAAAGTCTGATAATCCTATTTTGACTCCACTACAGAAGTTTAATCCTGTATAATGTGAAATTTTACAAGGATATAAGCAGAAGACTTAGCAGAAATATCATGTTCTCATAAAACACACCGACAAATGGTAAATAATGTTTAGCCATTAAGATGCCTGAACATTGTGTTATTTGTAAGAGCAAAGCTAAGAAGTAGAAAAAGTTAACTCCACAATAATGAAAACTTACAGCATATCAATCTGATATGCCACAATTGTCTTATTAGTGAAGGTCCAGCTGCTTGACCTTCGCTTATCTAGATAACCAGTTTATCTGGGAATTTTAGCTAGGAATGCACAGTCACCTTCCATTGAAGTTTATGGATGATACAGCAACAACTATCAGGTCATATATAGAAAGTAATGGAAGATCGGGTACCATAAACTCCATAGTGAGAGCCCTATCAAGACATTTATGTCATATCCTACAATAAGTTTTAAGAAATCTACATCAGCACCTAGGTGGTATAGTTTGTGGTGCATAGTCACACCAAATTTACACCAAATTTATTAAAAGATCTCTTGATTAATTGGGTGTGTCTCACGTTGACATATTTTAACTTAAAGGGGTACTCCACTAGAAAACATATTTTTTTTATTAACTGGTGCCAGAAAGTTAAACAGATTTGTAAATTACTTCTGTTTAAAAATCTTAATCATTCCAGTACTTATCAGCTTCTGTATGCTCCACAGGAAGTTCTTTTCTTTTTGAATTTCTTTTCTGACTGACCACAGTGCTCTCTGGTGACACCTCTGTACATGTCAGGAACTGTCCAGAGCAGGAGCAAATCCCCATAGAAAAGCTATCCTGCTCCGGACAGTTACTGACATGGTGTCAGCAGAGAGTACGTGTGGTCTAACAGAAAGGAAACTCAAAAAGAAATGAACTTCCTGTGGAGCATACAGCAGCAGATTAATCTGGAAATATTAAGATTTTTAAATAAAAGTAATATACAAATCTGTTTAACTTTCTGGCACCAATTCATTTAATTTTTTTTTGCATACATTGATAGTACAAGCAAACAGATGAAACTCAAGTCTATGGAGGGCGAGCAGATGAGAGGGAGAGTGCCTAGAAACACACAAGTTGCAGATTGACAGCAAAAGACATCAAAGAGACAACAACTCTGCAAATAAGAGATCTCACCCTGACCTTTATACAAAGTTTAGACTACACACTGCTGCTTTATCATGCCTTTAATGATGCTGCTTATGTTGTTTAGAATGTTTAAATGGTTTTTAACCCCTTAAGGACTCAGGGTTTTTCCGTTTTTGCACTTTAGTTTTTTCCTCCTTACCTTTTAAAAATCATAACCCTTTCAATTTTCCACCTAAAAATCCATTTTATGGCGTATTTTTTGCATCACCAATTCTACTTTGCAGTGACATTAGTCATTTTACCCAAAAATGCACGGCAAAACGGAAAAAAAAATCATTGTGCGACAAAATCGAAGAAAAAACGCCATTTTGTAACTTTTGGGGGCTTCCGTTTCTACGCAGTGCATATATTGGTAAAAATTACACCTTATCATTATTCTGTAGGTCCATACGGTTAAAATGATACCCTACTTATATAGGTTTGATTTTGTCGCACTTCTGGAAAAAATCATAACTACATGCAGGAATATTTATACGTTTAAAATGTCATCTTCTGACCCCTATAACTTTTTTATTTTACCACGTATAGGGCGGTATGAGGACTAATTTTTTGCGCCGTGATCTGAAGTTTTTATCTGTATGATTTTTGTTTTGATCTGACTTTTTGATCACTTTTTATTCATTTTTTAATGGTATAAAAAGTGACCAAAATACGCTTTTTTGACCTATTTGGGACCTATAACACGGCACACACTGATCTTCTACACAGATCACAGGCGTGTATTAACACGCCTGTGATCAGTGTTATCGGCGCTTGACTGCTCCTGCCTGGATCTCAGGCACGGAGCAGTCATTCGCCGATCGGACAACGAGGAGGCAGGTAGGGGCCCTCCCGGTGTCCTGTCAGCTGTTCGGGACGCCGCGATTTCACCGCGGCGGTCCCGAACAGCCCGACTGAGCAGCCGGGTCACTTTCACTTTCACTTTAGAAGCGGCGGTCAGTTTTGACCGCCGCTACTGAAGGGTTAATACCGCACATCGCCGCGATCGGCGATGTGTGGTATTAGCCGCAGGTCCCGGCCATTGATGAGCGCCGGGACCGACGCGATATGATGCGGGATCGCGGCGCGATCCCGCTTCATGTCGCGGGAGCCGGCGCAGGGTGTAAATATACGTCCTGCGTCGTTAAGGGGTTAAAGATATTGCGTAGAAGTGAAATATCTCCTCCTCTGTGTGTGCAGTGTATGGCAGATATCATAGATTTAAGGCTCTGCCCACTAGATCTGGGAGAACTGAAAATGATAGCTAAAGGCTGCTAAGCAGAAATTTGCTAGAAAATGCTATACACAAGTTATACACTGCTCAAAAAAAAATAAAGGGAACACTTAAAGGGGTATTCCAGGAAAAAAACTTATATATATATATATATATATATATATATATATATATATATATATCAACTGGCTCCAGAGAGTTAAACAGATTTGTAAATTACTTCTATATTAAAATCTTAATCCTTTCAGTACTTATGAGCTTCTGAAGTTATGGTTGTTCTTTTCTGTGTAAATCCTCTCTGATGACACCTGTCTCGGGAAACGCCCAGTTTAGAAGAGGTTTGCTATCGGAATTTGCTTCTAAACTGGGCGTTTCCCGAGACAGGTGTCATCAGAGAGGATTTACACAGAAAAGAACAACCATAACTTCAGAAGCTCATAAGTACTGAAAGGATTAAGATTTTTTAATAGAAGTAATATACAAATCTGTTTAACTTTCTGGAGCCAGTTGATATATAAAAAAAAAAGTTTTTTCCTGGAATACCCCTTTAAACAACACAATGTAACTCCAAGTCAATCACTCTTCTGTGAAATCACACTGTCCACTCAGGAAGCAACACTGATTGACAATCAATTTCACATGCTGTTGTGCAAATGGAACAGAAAACATGTGGAAATTAATGGCAATTAGGAAGACACCCCTCAATAAAGGAGTGGTTCTACAGGTGGTGACCACAGACCACTTCTCAGTTCCCATGCTTTCTGGCTGATGTTTTGGTCACTTTTGAATGCTGGCGGTGCTTTAACTCTAGTGGTGGAATGAGACGGAGTATACAACCCACACAAGGGGCTCAGGTAGTACAGCTCATCCAGGATGGCACATCAATGCGAGCTGTGGCAAGAAGGTTTGCTGTGTCTGTCAGCGTAGTGTCCGGAGCATGGAGGCGCTATCAGGAGACAGGCCAGTACATCAGGAGATGTGAAGGAGGCCGTAGGAGGGCAACAACCCTGCAGCAGGACCGCTACCTCCGCCTTTGTGCAAGGAGGAGCAGGAGGAGCACTGCCAGAGCCCTGCAAAATGACCTCCAGCAGGCCACAAATATGCATGTGTCAACTCAAACGGTCAGAAACAGACTTCATGAGGGTGGTATGAGGGCCAGAAATCCACAGGAGGGGGGTCTACTTACAGCCCAACACCGTGCAGGACATTTGGCATTTGTCCGAGAACACCGAGATTGGCAAATTCGCCACTGGTGCCCTGTGCTCTTCACAGATGAAAGCAAGTTTACACAGAACACATGTGACAAACCTGACAGAGTCTGGAGACGCTTTGGAGAACATTCTGCTGCCTGCAACATCCTCCAGCATGACTGGTTTGGCGGTGGGTCAGTAAAGGTGTGGGGTAGCATTTCTTTGGGTGGCCGCCCAGCCCTCCATGTGCTTGCCAGAGGTAGCCTGACCAAGATGAGATCCTCAGACCCCTTGTGAGACCACATGCTGGTGCTGTTGGCCCTAGGTTCCTTCAAATGCAATACAAAGCCAGGCCTCATGTGGCTGGAGTGTGTCAGCAGTTCCTGCAAGAGGAAGGCATTGATGCTATGGACTGGCCCGCCTGTTCCCCAGACCTGAATCCGATTGAGCCCATCTGGGACATCATGTCTTGCTCCATCCACCAGCGCCGCATTGCACCACAGACTGTTCAGGAGTTGGCGGATGCTTTAGTCCAGGTCTGGGAGGACATCCCTCAAGACCATCTATCACCTCATCAGGAGCATGCCCAGGCATTCTAGAGAGGACATATTGACACGTGGAGGCCACACACACACTACTGAGCCTCATTTTGACTTGTTGTAAGGACATTACATCAAAGTTGGATCAGCCTGTAGTGTGGTTTTCCACTTTGATTTTGAGTGTGACTCCATATCCAGACCTCCATGGGTTGATAAATTTGATTTCCATTGATCATTTTTGTGTGATTTTGTTGTCAGCACATTCAACTATGTAAAGACGAAAGTATTTCATACGATTAGTTCATTCATTCAGATCTAGGATGTGTTATCTTAGTGTTACCTTTAGTTTTTTGAGCAGTGTATAATGTCTGGAAATAGTGCTCCTTATCCTGAAAGGTCACCTCAAATTACAGATGATCTTTGATACACTCTGATTTCCTCCTAATTATTACCTGTTAAAACCCCCTTAAAATAAGTATGGCAGCGGTTCTCTTCTACAGAAATGGGTGATTTATTTTTCGATTTGCTTATAAGTTTTTGTTTATGAACAACTGTTGAATAGACGATTCATCGGGAATGTCAGATTAACAGCCCTTGTAACAGCTGCACATGTAGACCAAGAAAGAACTCACAGAGCAACAGGAGAATTGTGTATTGGAAGTTTTAATCATAAATTGAAATATCATCCTTCATATGCCTTGCAGACATTATTCAGAACTGTTATGGATGATGGGAGTACACAGGCTAATCATTATTAGATCAGTCAGGCATAGAAAATCCATTTAGACTCATGCAGGAATTTCTCTACGTCGCAATACTCACTGCTTGATGTTTCATTTCCATTTCTCTACCAGTCATCAATGCTACTACTATGATACCGGCTGCTGTCACCTTTTATAGTTAGTATATTTATTTCTTAGAAAGTGGTGCTGTTTGTTAGTAGATAGACAAATAAGTTTGTTATATTGGTTTACAAATGGTTATTATAAAATTATGTCCTAAAGGCTTTCTGGGCATGCTAGGAATGGAAAACACTTGTTTAACCCCTTCAGGACACTTAAAGGGGTACTCTGGTGAAAAATTTTTTTTTTTTAATCAACTGGTGCCAGAAAGTGAAACAGATTTGTAAATGACTTCTATTTAAAAATCTTAATCCTTCCAGTACTTATCAGCTGCTGTATGCTCCAGAGGAAGTTGTATAGTTCTTTTCAGTGCTCTCTGCTGTCACCTCTCTCCATCTCAGGAGCTGTGCAGAGCAGGAGAGGTTTGGTATGGGGATTTGCTTGTACTCTGCACAGTTCCTGACAGACGGGTAGGGTTGCTGAGAAGACAGACTGGTGTTACAACTGCTCTACCACTAATGATACATTCCCCCAAAGTATTGCCTAAAGGGCCTAAGCCTGGTCTGTGCAACAAACAATGAATAAATAAATACACATCTTTCATATCCAGACTGTGGAGGTACAGTGAAATGAACTCAAATATTCATTGGTGTGTAAAAAGGCAGAGTTGCTTAGATGCAGGGGGAAGGGGAAGTTGTTTTGAATTGGGTACTGAGTGGTACTGTTAGGATTCGGCAGGCTGGAGGTGGATCCTCTGTGTCAGAGAGGGATTGGCGTGGACCGTACCGGTGGACCGGTTCTAAGTTGCTACTGGTATTCACCAGAGCCGGCCGCAAAGCGGGATGGTCTTGCTGCGGCGGTAGCAACCAGGTCGTATCCACCGGTAACGGCTCAATCTCTCTGACTGCTGAGACTGGCGTGGTACAGAAGGACAAGGCAAGAGCAAGGTCGGACGTAGCAGAAGGTCAGGGCAGGCAGCAAGGGTCGTAGTCAGGGGCAACAGCAGAAGGTCTGGAACACAGGCTTGGGACATACACAAAACGCTTTCACTGGCACAAGACAACAAGATCCGGCAATGCAGGGAAGGGGAAGTGAGGTAATATAGGCCTGGAGCAGGTGAGCTAATTACACTGATTGGGCCAGGTACCAATTAGTGGTGCACTGGCCCTTTAAATCTTAGAGAGCGGAGCCGCGCGCACCAGGATGTGACAGCCGGGGACCGGGACAGGTAAGAAGATTGGGATGCGACCCGCGAGCGGGCGCGTCCCGCTATGCGGATCGCATCCCCGCCGGCAGTATCAGTGCAGTGCTCCCGGTCAGCGGGTCTGACCGGGGCGCTGCAGAGAGGAGAATGCCGCGAGCGCTCCGGGGAGGAGCAGGGACCCGGAGCGCTCGGCGTAACAGGTACCATACAGTCAGAGTAGAGTTGATGGCAATAAAAAGGAGAGAAGGCATCTCCGTGTAGTTGACTTCTGCAAGTTGATTATGCACAGAATGAGGATGTGCTGAAGTAGGTGAGATATCTCCCAAGTGCCACTATTAGCATGGATATGAGACATATATATATATAGCAAATATTGTCAAGGCTGCAGGAAAAAAATTATTTGTTGGCTCATCTTGGCACAATTATTTGTCCCAAAAATATGTAAATTAGTAAGTAAATAAGTAAAAAAAGAATTCCAAAGACTCAGCTTAATGCTGGGGAAAATAACAAGTTCAGTTACATTTTTTTATAGGATTTGCTAGTCAGTTACCAGAATGACAAGGCATGGTGTATCCAAGAGTGTAATCAGTGGTTAAGGCAATGGTGTACAAATGAAAGATTTAAGGTATATTAGTCATAATGTTAGTAGGTTTTCTAAAGAGGAGTTGTGCAAGAGGGATGGTTTGCATCTATCATACAAAGGCACACACAAGTACTTGGAGGAGTTCAGGTTTTTTTGGACAGACATTCGTACTAAGTGAAGGGGATAGAAATTGAGGAGGATGATTTCTGTTCCCTACCAGTTAAGATGAATCAGTGTTTTAGGATTACTGAAAATGCTTTTATTGATGAGGTAAATGTACCATAGACCACTACACATCTAGAAGAATCACAGAATTGTAAACTAAAACTTAAATGGGCACTGTCAGATACAAAAACTTTTGATATGTTGTAAAGCATGCAATACAAATAGGTTTGTTATTTTCCCCAGCAATTGCTTTCATTAGAACACTTTCAGTATTTCATACTGAAAAAGCCAGTCATACAACTGCCCCCCCCTGCCTGCTTGGACACATACTAGTCCTGCTGTGTCCATGCATCATCACCTATGTCATAGACACACTTCCTTGATTGACAGCTGTGAGCGCAGGGCTCACAGCTAGAGGAAAAATACTCCTACTGTCAGCTTGTGTCCCGCTACTGTCAGTGAGGACAAGCTGGGAGGTGTAGTTTTGCTAATGCTAGGGGAGATGTGAGCAGACAGCATACTGAGGGAGGGGGGTGGAGACCTGCACAGTTAGACTACGCCCCCTCCCTTTGAGAGGAATTCAGATTAGTGAGCTAAACTAAAAGTGTAATAAAAATAAATAAATAAAGGTGCTAGACACATAAAAATTAGATGTACATCGTCAGGATTAGGTACTGGGTGATATATTAAAAAAAGTTTTTTTGTTGGATCTGACGGGTAAGCTTTAACCTCTTAAGGACGCAGGGCGTGCCCTGCGCCCGGTCCCAGTATATAACGCGGGGTCATGCCATGACCCTGCATCATACCGGGTCGGTCCCGGTGGCTAATGAAAGCCAGGACCCTGGGCTAATAGTGTGTGGCACCGATCGTGCCGCCCGCTATTAACCCTCTAGACACAGCATTCAAAGTTGATCGCCGCATCTAAAATGAAAGTAAAAGCTTCCTGGCAGCTCAGTTGGGCTGATCCGGACCATCGCGGAGAAATCGCGATGTCCCGATCAGCTAGAACGCCAGCGGAGGTCCCCTTACCTGCCTTTGTAGCGTCCAATCAGCGATTGATTGCTCCAAGCCTGAAATCCAGGCTTGAGCAATCGACCGCCGATAATTATCTGTGTACGAGATCAGTAGGTGCATTGTAATGGCCACTAGGGGGGGCTATAACACTGCAAAAAAAAAGTGTGAAAAAAAAGTTAATAAAGATCATTTAACACCTTCCCTAATAAAAGTTTGAATCACCCCCCCCTTTCCCCCCCAAAAAAAACCCCAAAACTGTGTACATAAAAATAAACATCTGTGGTATCGCCACTTGCGTAAATGTTAGAACTATAAAAATATATAATCAATTAAACCGCACGGTCAACCGGCCTGCACGCCTAAAAATAAAAAAGTTATAGGGGTCTGAAGATGACAATTTTAAACATATAAATTTTCCTGCATGAAAATAGGATTATTTTTAGAAGTAATACATAGTCAAACCTATATAAGTAGGGTTTCATTTTAACCGTATGGATGTACAGAATAAAGATAAAATGTCATTTTTTACTGAAAAATGTACTGTGTAGTAACGGAAGCCCCCAAAAGCTACAAAATTAAATTTTTTCTTCAATGTTGTCGCACAATTAATTTTTTTTCTGCTTCGCCGTATATATTTTGGTAAAATGACTAACTTCATTGCAAAATAGAATTGGTGGTGCAAAAAAAAAAGCCATAATATGGAATTTTAGGTGCAAAATTGAAAGTGTTATGATTTTTAGAAGGTGATGAGGAAAAAATGAAAATGCAAAAATGGAAAAACCCTGCATCCTTAAGGGGTTAAAGACTACTTGTTAAAATAAATAATGGCAAATTGTATACTATAATCACACAGAACAAAATTCACATAAAGCTACTGTAGATATTTCCAATAGAGATACCACCACCACTAGTGGATCAAAAACATCAAACACACGCACATATACATATAAATACACACACACAGCATGCATATATATATATATATATATATATATATATATATATATATATATATACATATTTAAATTAGCTCATCCTACCACCTTCACAGGTAGCGTGTCCTGCAAAACAGCTCAGGCTTCATTTAAGAAGTCTCAGAACTGATTGGGATTTATGCCAAGCCAGGACTCTCTCCAGAAGGAAAGAGGACCCATCTGCAGACAGCTGTTTCGGGGGGTTTGCCCCTCGTCAGTACAGAGCAGGGTGATCTGGCTTGGCTGTGGTGAGAGGCCTGTGGCTTTAAACGGGGTCGGTACTTTCCTCAGGGAGAGGACACCTCTTCAGGTGTAACGGAGATTCAAGTTAGGCCATTTAGCACTCCGCGGGCTTCTGGGTAAAAAAATATTTAAATTAGCTCACCACACCACCTTCACAGGTAGTGTATCCTGCAAAACAGCTCAGGCTCCATTTAAGAAGTCTCAGAACTGATTGGGATTTATGCCAAGCCAGAGCTCTCTCCAGAACCCCGCGGAGTGCTAAATGGCCTAAGTTGAATCTCCGTTACACCTGAAGAGGTGTCCTCTCCCTGAGGAAAGTACTGACCCTATATATATATATATATATATATATATATAGATATAGATATAGATATAGATATAGATATAGATATAGATATAGATATAGATATATCTATATCTATATATATATATATATGACACCTGATTTCCAGTCCATAGACAAGTTAGGTCTCCCAGTGAAAAATACAAAAATACTGACCAATCGGGAACCTCTAAAATTACCTTTTATTATCAAAAAATAGGAAAAATAGAAAAAAAAAATTAAGAAAAATAATGTGAAAAAAATTCTAAATTCCTTAAAAGCGCCAACAGTTCACACCGATGTGTTGAAGCCTTGTTACAAAGTCCACTACACCACAGTTCCTTAACTTAGCATACATTGATATTCGTGGTTCATATTTCTATTGCAGTCATGTGCCAATTTACCAATGTTAGTTCTATACACACTTGAATGTTTATCCAACTGCGTTAATATCCACTCCAGTCAATGTAGTGAAACTGATCAGTAGTTAAACACAAAGTAGTCCATAAGTTACACGCACTAGTAAATGATTATTGGATAATATCTTCAGTGACCACAACATTCGTCATACTGATATTCCAACAGATCATTAATTTTATAGTATTAGTGAATATTGATGGGATTCCAACAGATCAACAGTATAGTCCCGTATCCACCATAGCAACTAGGGATAAATAGTCATAGGAAAACAATATCCAATGTAAATTGTAGGACTATTGCAGAATCCAATATGCATCTTCAGAGGTATGCTATTGATAATCTTGACAGTGGCAATTCTTATTTGCAGTCTTGGTTGTCAAAATATAACAATCTAAGTTGTCACTATATTTCTTGCTTCAATCTATTGCATTGCTAGTCTACTGCCATTTGTACGTATATACTGCCATTTGTACGTATATACCGCATATCCTTATTCAAATAGGTGCATTATTGGATTTAACTTCCTTTTCCAATGAGTCTTGCCTAGGACTTACAGACTACTTAGTAGCATCAGCCGCTCCATATAAATGCACATTAGGTTTTCTATATCATAGCCATAGTAGACATATTAAATATTGTAAGTAAACTAAGTATTAATGGAGAGATATAAATCGCATAGATCCTCCCATCTCCGCAGTACCAGTACTAGTATCCAATCACCTGTGCGGTAGTCACACACGTGACTTGGATTCCGCACAAGTATTCAGGTACCAAGACCAGAGTGAGGCTGAACAGGTGTACGATAATGAATCAGGAGGTAACGTTCCAAGCCTCGTTCTGATTTATATGGCAAAGCAAGATTTGCGTTCCATAGTATGCAGTCAAATGCTGACTGCTACTGTAGGGAATCCACCAATAGCGCAAGAATAGCATACCTGGGGTCCACATAAGGATATCTATTCTACTATAATTCTATAATGGATTTATTTGATTCCCAAGTTAAATTTCATAGTGAGTTTTAATATTTTATTTTTTAATTTTTTAATTTTTAATTCAAGATTAGTTTAATTTGAAATTAAAATAAATACAAGTCTAGACGGGTATCAAAGGTATTTAAATGAAGCAGGTATAGGATATGAAATCATTTAACCCCTTAGGTTTAACACTCTGTAGCCTGAATGTCCATTCGGCTTCTCGCTGCAACAATATTTTGTCCCAATTCCCCCCTCTTTTAGGGGGTTGTATCACTTGGGCTCTCAGTCCCTTAGGACAACTCTGATGATATTCAGCAAAGTGTTTTCCTATAGGTGTCTCTCTTGCATGTTTAATATCCCCTATATATTCTTGTAGACGTAACTTCCATGTCCTAAAAGTCTTACCCACATAGTTTAGAGGACATCCACATGTAAGTAGGTACACTACCCCCCTAGTCTCACAATTGGCAAAATGTCTGTTGTCAAATTTTTCATGTGTGTAACTACTTTCAAATACCTTACTTTTCAATATGAAGGGGCATATACTACATTTTCCGCATGGGAATGTACCCTTAGGTTTACTGGATATTAGCAATACTTCTTTAGGAGCCACAGGTTCAAAACAACTATGTGTTAATCGATCTTTCAAATTTTTTCCTCGTCTATATGTTATTTGTGGAGTTTTGGAGATTAATTCTGTTAGGTTCTTATCTGCCATTAGAATACCCCAATACATCTCTATTATCCGTCTGATCTCTGGTGCCTTTTCATCAAATGTCCCCACAATTCTTGGGACTTCCTTCTCACTATTTCTAGTTTTAGGTGTCAAAAGTTGTGTTCTCTGCGATGCCAATGCTCTCTTATAAGCTCTTTTGAGAATTTTATTGGGGTATCCCCTTGATTTCAATCTCATTCGCAGCTCAATAGCTTTGACCTGGAATTCCTCAATTGTGGAGCAATTCCTGCGCATTCGCAGATATTGCCCAGTTGGAATACCCTGCCACAGTGGGAGCGGTTGACAACTGTCCCACCGAAGCAGGGTATTAGTGGCAGTCTCCTTCCTATGTACTGTAGTACAGATATTTCCATCGATCTGTACTATAATTTTTAAATCAAGAAACTCCAGTTCATCTTTTCTAATGCAGCTTGTGAATACAAGGCCCATTTCGTTAGAATAAATAGTCTTCACAAATTTTTAAAATTCCTCCTCTGAGGAATTCCAAATCAAAAAGACGTCGTCTATGAACCGAAGCCATAATAAAATATGGTGGTCCACATCGTCATCTCTTCACAAAACAAAAATTGGTCCTCCCACCAGCCGAGATACAGATTTGTGTAACTGGGGGCACAAGGGCTCCCCATCGCTGTACCTCGCTGCTGGTGGAAGGACTGTCCCTCAAATACAAAATAATTCCTTGTTAACACAAACTTCAAAAGCTGCACCACAAAGTGATTGTGATCCGAGAACTGCATGACCCTACTCCTCAAAAAATACTCCACTGCTCTCAGACCCTTATCGTGTGGGATGGAGGAGTAGAGTGCCTCAACATCCAGAGATGAAAGGAACGTCCCCTCCTCCATCCGTAGGTCCTCAATACATTTAAGCACATCGGTGGTATCACGCACGTATGATGGTAAAGAATAAACAAAGGGCCTCAGGATCGTATCCACATACTGGCTCGATGCTTGGGTCAAATTGTCAATACCCGATACTATTGGTCTTCCTCTCAAGGGCGGGTACCCCTTATGAATCTTTGGGGTGGAGTAGAAGCATGCAGTTCTCGGGGAATCTGGTTTCAAAAATTCATATTCAACCTTGTCTATCAGTCTATTATGTAATGCTCCATTTAGAATTGATAATAGTTCATCTCCAAACTGTTTTGTGGGGTCTTGTTTAAGGGGAGTATAGCATTGCCTTTCATTTAGAATTTTTTGGCACATAGACCTATATTCCTCCCTGGTCATAACAACAATATTCCCCCCTTTATCAGAGGGTTTTATGACCAGGGAGGAATCTTTTTCTAAGTCCTGGAGTGCCTTTCTTTCATCATAATTGAGATTTTGATTTTCCACTCTTTTAGATTGTAATGACCTAAATGCCTGGGTGACTATATCTACAAATATGTCAATATTGGAGTAGTCACCCAGAGGAGGTGTTTTTGTACTCTTTCTTCGTAACCCCGTAAAGGGACCTATGCCTACATTATTTATATTCCCCCTATCCAGAGTTTCAAGATCCCCGAGCAGGGGTATGTCCTCTGATTAAAGGCCCAAAGCTAGTCCCTGTCTCTGGTCACGAAGAAAAAAGTACTTCCTCCATTTGAGCTTTCTCGCAAATAGATTTATATTCTTGGTCCAAAGAAATGGATTAAACTTAACCGTAGGGATAAATGACAGTCCCTTGGCTAATAAATTCATCTCTACTTCACTAAGTTGCCTCTCCGTGAGATTAATGATCTGTAGTTGATCTGTATTGGTTGTCTGCCCCTCTTCTAAGTTGGTGTTGTACTCCTCAGTAAATAATTGGATATGTTGGGAGTTTGTTCTAAAAAAAACCTTGAACCTCTACGTGGACCCCTAGGCCTGCCTCTGCTATATCCTCTTCCTCTACCTCTACCTCCTCTATATTGTTGTTGGAAATTTTGACTTCTCTCTGTGTCAGATTCCTCACACTCAGATGAAGAGGGTTCGGTAGCCAGGACTAGCGTGTTGGTACTTTTTAAGATCTCATATTCTTGTTTAGTCTTGAAATCTTGTAAGTCACGTCTGAATTGATTGTGCTTTCTTTCTTTAAGATATGCTACGAATCTCTAGACCCCTTCTTCTAAACTTTTTTCTTTCTTATCAAATGATGGATCGCTCTTATAGCTATTTATCTGCTCAATTGCTATATTCAGTTTAGATGTAATCGTCTCCAACTGCACTTTTTCTTCTTCTAGCAGTATTCTCATTAATCTTAGAGAGCTCTCTGTTGCCTCCTTCTCCAACCTTTCTTTAATATGTGGTGTTTGTATACGAGCTGCAGGGGTAACTCTGATTCGTAGTCCACGTGGCACTATCCTGTTACTGATATAATTCTCTAGGCTATAAATTTCCCAGCTAGATCTTGCATGATCTTTATACAGTTTGGTGATGTTCTTAAATGCTGATTTTACAGAGGTTGCTTGATTATTAAATGTGATTTCTTTTTCAGAGACCACTTCTTTGACATCATCTAACCATCGGTTACTGTCTATCTTGCCTGCCAATAATTTAGCCATACCCTTTGGTCAAACAAGGGGAGGATTTAAATAACAACTGATTTCCAGTCCATAGACAAGTTTTTTCTTCGTGACCAGAGACAGGGACTAGCTTTGGGCCTTGAATCAGAGGACATACCCCAGGGATCTTGAAACTCTGGATAGGGGGAATATAAATAATATAGGCATAGGTCCCTTTACGGGGTTATGAAGAAAGAGTACAAAAACACCTCCTCTGGGTGACTACTCCAATATTGATATATTTGTAGATATAGTCACCCAGGCATTTAGGTCATTACAATCTAAAAGAGTGGAAACTCAAAATCTCAATTATGATGAAAGAAAGGCACTCCAGGACTTAGAAAAAGATTCCTCCCTGGTCATAAAACCCTCTGATAAAGGGTGGAATATTGTTGTTATGACCAGGGAGGAATATAGGTCTATGTGCCAAAAAATTCTAAATGACAGGCAATGCTATACTCCCCTTAAACAAGACCCCACAAAACAGTTTGGTGATGAACTATTATCAATTCTAAATGGAGCATTACATAATAGACTGATAGACAAGGTTGAATATGAATTTTTGAAACCAGATTCCCCGAGAACTGCATGCTTCTACTCCACCCCAAAGATTCATAAGGGGTACCCGCCCTTGAGAGGAAGACCAATAGTATCGGGTATTGACAATTTGACCCAAGCATCGAGCCAGTATGTGGTTACGATCCTGAGGCCCTTTGTTTATTCTTTACCATCATACGTGCGTGACACCACCGATGTGCTTAAACGTATTGAGGACCTACGGATGGAGGAGGGGACGTTCCTTTCATCTCTGGATGTTGAGGCACTCTACTCCTCCATCCCATACGATAAGGGTCTGAGAGCAGTGGAGTATTTTTTGAGGAGTAGGGGCATGCAGTTCTGGTGCGAGGACCAATTTTTGTTTTGTGAAGAGATGACGATGTGGACCGACCATATTTTATTATGGCTTCGGTTCATAGACGACGTCTTTTTGATTTGGAATTCCTCAGAGGAGGAATTTTAAAAATTTGTGAAGACTATTAATTCTAACGAAATGGGCCTTGTATTCACAAGCTGCATCAGAAAAGATGAACTGGAGTTTCTTGATTTAAAAATTAGAGTACAGATCGATGGAAATATCTGTACTACAGTACATAGGAAGAAGACTGCCACTAATACCCTGCTTCGGTGGAACAGTTGTCATCCGCTTCCACTGAGGCAGGGTATTCCAACTGGGCAATATCTGCGAATGTGCAGGAATTGCTCCACAATTGAGGAATTCCAGGTCAAAGCTAATGAGCTGCGAATGAGATTGAAATCAAGGGGATACCCCAATAAAATTCTCAAAAGAGCTTATAAGAGAGCATTGGCATCGCAGAGAACACAACTTTTGACACCTAAAACTAGAAATAGTGAGAAGGAAGTCCCAAGAATTGTGGGGACATTTGATGAAAAGGCACCAGAGATCAGACGGATAATAGAGATGTATTGGGGTATTCTAATGGCAGATAAGAACCTAACAGAATTAATCTCCAAAACTCCACAAATAACATATAGACGAGGAAAAAATTTGAAAGATCGATTAACACATAGTTGTTTTGAACCTGAGGCTCCTAAAGAAGTATTGCTAATATCCAGTAAACCTAAGGGTACATTCCCATGCGGAAAATGTAGTATATGCCCCTTCATATTGAAAAGTAAGGTATTTGAGAGTAGTTACACACATGAAAAATTTGACAACAGACATTTTGCCAATTGTGAGACTAGGGGGGTAGTGTACCTACTTACATGTGGATTTCCTCTAAACTATGTGGGTAAGACTTTTAGGACATGGAAGTTACGTCTACAAGAATATATAGGGGATATTAAACATGCAAGAGAGACACCTATAGGAAAACACTTTGCTGAATATCATCAGAGTTGTCCTAAGGGACTGAGAGCCCAAGTGATACAACCCCCTAAAAGAGGGGGGAATTGGGACAAAATATTGTTGCAGCGAGAAGCCGAATGGACATTCAGGCTACAGAGTGTTAAACCTAAGGGGTTAAATGATTCCATATCCTATACCTGCTTCATTTAAATACCTTTGATACCCGTCTAGACTTATATTTATTTTAATTTCAAATTAAACTAATCTTGAATTAAAAATTAAAAAATTCACTATGAAATTTAACTTGGGAATCAAATAAATCCATTAAAGAATGATAGTAGAATAGATATCCTTATGTGGACCCCAGGTATGCTATTCTTGCGCTATTAGTGGATTCCCTACAGTAGCAGTCAGCATTTGACTGCATACTATGGAACGCAAATCTTGCTTTGCCATATAAATCAGAACGAGGCTTGGAACGTTACCTCCTGATTCATTATCGTACACCTGTTCAGCCTCACTCTGGTCTTGGTACCTGAATACTTGTGCGGAATCCAAGTTACGTGTGTGACTACCGCACAGGTGATTGGATACTAGAGTGAGGCGGAAGGGATAGAATAGGTATAAATGACCACAGGTACGCATTTGGAGTACGGCCGTCATCAGTGCTGCACTGCTGTATATTTATGGAGACCAAGCTACAATAGGTCCCTGACGATTTGAGGCTGAAAGAAACGCGTTGGACCTTATGAATCTTTGAAGCATCGATGTGCTGGAGCCGCGAACAGAACATAGCACAGCCGAAGACTACCGCATTGAGGAACTACAAAAGCTAAGTGTGACCACAGCATAACTAGTACTGCGGAGATGGGAGGATCTATGCAATTTATATCTCTCCATTAATACTTAGTTTACTTACAATATTTAATATGTCTACTATGGCTATGATATAGAAAACCTAATGTGCATTTATATGGAGCGGCTGATGCTACTAAGTAGTCTGTAAGTCCTAGGCAAGACTCATTGGAAAAGGAAGTTAAATCCAATAATGCACCTATTTGAATAAGGATATGCGGTATATACGTACAAATGGCAGTATATACGTACAAATGGCAGTAGACTAGCAATGCAATAGATTGAAGCAAGAAATATAGTGACAACTTAGATTGTTATATTTTGACAACCAAGACTGCAAATAAGAATTGCCACTGTCAAGATTATCAATAGCATACCTCTGAAGATGCATATTGGATTCTGCAATAGTCCTACAATTTACATTGGATATTGTTTTCCTATGACTATTTATCCCTAGTTGCTATGGTGGATACGGGACTATACTGTTGATCTGTTGGAATCCCATCAATATTCACTAATACTATAAAATTAATGATCTGTTGGAATATCAGTATGACGAATGTTGTGGTCACTGAAGATATTATCCAATAATCATTTACTAGTGCGTGTAACTTATGGACTACTTTGTGTTTAACTACTGATCAGTTTCACTACATTGACTGGAGTGGATATTAACGCAGTTGGATAAACATTCAAGTGTGTATAGAACTAACATTGGTAAATTGGCACATGACTGCAATAGAAATATGAACCACGAATATCAATGTATGCTAAGTTAAGGAACTGTGGTGTAGTGGACTTTGTAACAAGGCTTCAACACATCGGTGTGAACTGTTGGCGCTCTCTGATGACACGTGTCTCGGGAAACGCCCAGTTTAGAAGCAAATCCCCATAGCAAACCTCTTCTAAACCGAGCGGTTCCCGAGACACGTGTCATCAGAGAGCACTTAGACAGAAAAGAACAACCTTAACTTCAGAAGCTCATAAGTACTGAAAGGATTAAGATTTTTTAATAGAAGTAATTTACATATCTTTTAACTTTCTGGAGCCAGTTGATATATATATAAAAAAAAGTTTTTTCCTGGATAACCCCTTTAAAGGGGTACTCCACTGGAAAAAAAAATGTAATCAACTGGTGCCAGAAAACTAAAAAGAATTGTAAATTACTTCTATTTAAAAATCTTAATTCTTCCAGTACTTATCAGCTGCTGTTTGCTCCACAGGAAGTTCTTTTCTTTTTGAATTTCCTTTCTGTCTGACCACAGTGCTCTCTGCAGACACCTCCGTACATGTCAGGAACTGTCCAGAGCAGGAGAGGTTTTCTATGGGTTCCTAAAATGGACAGAGGTGTCAGCAGAGAGCACTATGGTCAGACAGAAAAGAACAACTCAACGTCCTATGGAGCATACAGCAGCTGATAAGTACTGGAAGGATTAAGGTTTTTAAATAAAAGTAATTTACAAATCATTTTAACCTTCCTTGCACCAGTTGATTAAAAAAAATGTTTTCCAGTGGAGTAGCCCTTTAATTCCCAGATGTGTACAACACACCTAAACTATATAAACATTGTATATATGGTCAATTATATGTAATTGCATCAATTGTCACAATTCTATCCAAAATGTACATGCCCAGTAGAATACTGAGGAGGTCTCACCCATGAAATGGGGAGCTTGATGTCATGTTTTTATTGGTAAGTATAATGAAACAAAAGATTGCCATAAATATGAATGAGTATGGACAAAGAATCAAGTATTATCCACCACAAATCAACATAGCTATCAGCATGAGTACCTAGGCCCTCAACTGTTCAATTGGGCAGATGTTTTGGAGGTGTAATATACCACAGTTTACAGAGGTTAAAGGGGTACTCCGCCCCTAGACATCTTATCCCCTATCCAAAGGATAAGATGTCTGATCGCGGGGGTCCCACTGCTGTGGACGCCCCCTGTCACGCGACTTGCATTGAGGGGGCGGACTGTGATGTCACGATCTTTAGTCCCCGTGGTCGGAATGGTATTAGCCTGAGGGCCTCCAGCGGTTCCGGAAGCCGTTACAGGTAGGTGCTGCATGGTAGAATGCAGGGGGTCCCCAGCGGCGGGACCCCCGCCATCAGACATCTTATACCCTATCCTTTGAAAAACAATGTTTAAAGCAAACAACTAGAAATAATTTTCTACTTTTTACTTTTTTACTTTTTTACTAAAGTAGAAATGTTATTTTGTTGTTGAGGACATAAAAAGCTAGTACACTTTGTTCACTTCAGGATTTATTTCAAAACAAGAGAACAATTCATCAGCACTCTGAGCCCTATATCTCCATACATGATTTATTCTGCAGACCTAACTTGTTTCTTACATTCAACTTACATTATGCAGCATTGTTTTCTCACAATTATTAATCATTCTGCATGTTACAGCAAAACAACATTTTTCTACTAAATGACTTAAAAGAAAATAAATGTTTTTCTGTTTGTTCTTTACAGGTAAGAATGAAAGTTAATGTATAAAGAATGTGTGAGTAATCTTTATCATTTCTTTAGTCTGTAAAAGCTACTTTAATTTGAGCACTATATTGGTTAAAGCATATCTGTGTCCGAAAGTCAAAAACCTGTTGTGAACTTCTCCTTTTTTTTAGTTGATTCATAGTGCTTTGATGGGTCCAGACACTGCCACTGTCCGAAGTTTAAAGGGGTACTCCAGTGGAAAACTTTTTTTTTTTTTTTAATCAATTGATGCCAGAAAGTTAAACAGATGTGTAAATTACTTCTATTAAAAATTCTTGCTCCTTCTTGTACTTATTAGCTGCTCAATAATACAGAAGAAAATATTTTCTTTTTGGAACACAGAGCTCTCTGCTGACATCATGACCACTGTGCTCTCTGCTGACACATCTGTCCATTTTGGGAACTGTCCAGAGTAGGAGAATATCCCCATAGCAAACCTATGCTTCTCTGGACAGTTCCTAAAATGGACAGAGATGTCAGCAGAGAGCACTGTGGTCATGATGTCAGCAGAGAGCTCTGTGCTCCAAAAAGAAAAGAATTTCCTCTGTAGTATTCAGCAGCTAATAAGTACTGGAAGGATTACGATTTTTTAATAGAAGTAATTTACTAATCTGTTTAACTTTCTGGGACCAGTTGATTTAAAAAAACAGTTTTCCACCGGAGTACCCCTTTAACAATATGCAGCCTTATCTGGAACTTACTTTAGAGTCAACTACACTTAGACTGGGTTCATGCACGGTATACTTTTCGGTGCATATTGTTATTTTTTTAGCGTGGATATCCATTAAAATGCACATTTCATTTTGCAGCTGCATCTTTGCAGCAAATCTACACATTAAATAAAATATTAGCAATTTTTTTTTTTACACCTTGTGAAATCAGCCTTAGGCTATGTTCACACAGTGTATTTTCAGGCATATTTTGCCTGAAAATAAAATATGCCTAAAGTACACTGTGTTAATATAGCTCTAACTAGAAGGTTTTCTTTATGTGTTGGCTATTAGTCCTAATATGTAAAATAATCCCAAACAATGAGGACACAGATATATTCTGTATAGGTGAAAGATGTTTTTTTTTTTTTCCAGAATAATTTTTTCTACTAGGCTCTAGATATCCCTGTCTGATACTGTCTACCACTGTGTTTTTCCTATATAAAAGTCAGTTATGCTTTTCTTGTAGCCAAGAAGTCAGGGAAGTGGCCATCCAGTTCTTAATTGTCACACAGGCTACATAGAAACACACAATCCCTGTTCTCTTCATCATCTACGCTTCCCCTTCTCTCTTAATCCAAGGCAAGACATTAATAAACCACATTATTTGGTAATGGTATGAATTTTAAAGCAATGACAATTTGAAAGCAATGACTGTGTACTTTACATGGTGTTGCTGAAGTGCATATGTTGCCACTTGATGGAGCTAGTGAGCCTTATCTCTCTATAGTAAAATCAAAATGCGAATTACATTTAGCATAGAAGACATTTAAGAAGGATATTGCTTGTCAATTTCAATAATGGTTTGCAAAGTAGCAATTTAATTTTTCTAGATCACACAACGTACCATTATTATACTTATTGCTCGTTCACGGCAGAAAACATTGAGGTAAGGGGTGAGGTATGAGCAAGTGATTACAGAAACAATAGTCACAAATGTAATCTATTTTATCTCATTACTCTGTAGCAGGAAGAAAACATGCCATTCCAATAATGTGTGTGCAGAGGAATTGATTCATCTCTCTCTCTCTCTCTCTCTCTCTCTCTCTCTCTCTCTCTCTCTCTCGAGTTTAAGTATTTAAGAAAAAAACTCACAAAGAACAAGGAAAATAAATTATTAAGTACTAAGTATACTGCTATAGTTGCTCTCAATCTTTTATTATAATTTTTTTAAGGGTAGGGTCACACGTAACGGATCCGCAATGTATTTTGCGCTGCAGATTTGCCAGTGACCCGACCCATAGTGTGCCTCCAGCTGTTGCAACCCCCATCCCCCCGCTGCCCCACCTCGGCCATCCCCCTTGCAATCCACCACTCCAAGCAACCACACAGGGGTCTGTGAGTCGTTGGGTGCACTCACAGTGTACTCAGACATCGTGGATCAACAGCTGGAGGCAACCTATGGGTCGGGTCACTAGCGGATCCGCAGCATAGAATACGCCACAGATCCGTTATGTGTGACCCTACCCTTAGGTTCAAATTTTTGTGCTGATTAAATTCTCAATATATTTTTTACAGCAGTCGCATATCCATTTGTCTAATACAAAGTGTCAGAAACTATAGGGTTAAAAGGTTCTGACAGGTTCTTTGTTTTTTACAAGATATATAAGTAAACAAGTGCTGGAGGGTGCGGGAGTCTATCCACTCTGCTGCAGTACTCTCCTACATTTCCCCATATATCGTACAGACAAATGAATGGAACTAAAAATATTTATGAGAGTGCACGCTGAGTCACAAAATATGCAGAAGAGTAAATGACAATGAATGCGAAAAATAAGAAATGTGAACCCACCTGGTAAGTATGGTATATATAGTGAGTGAGCACTTAGATGGATTGCTGATGTGTTGAGCGCGAGCTGGAGAGATGGGGAAAAATCATATAATGAATAAAAAATCGTGCTAAGTTGCCCAAATGATCTGAATGTTAATACACTGTTAAAACATGTGAAATACCTAACGATGATGAATATATATGATACTGAACCGCTAGGTGTATATGCACCAAGAGAAGTTAGGTATTTCGGCTATCAGTGCAGTGGGCCGTTTCTGGGGTACTCCAGTGCTGCAAGTAACAGCGATGTTTAGTCTATTACATGTATATGACTAAAGTTGGAAAAAGCTGGACACTGGCCCTATTGACAGGGGGTACCTTCTAATCCCTCAGTCATATTCAACTGCTCCGATGGGCTCTCTGGTGATTTCGTAGTCCTCTGGGTATGGACGGGCGCTCCGGACGGTAGCGCCTCGACCAAGCTGCGTCCACTCTGTAAGTCGCCTGATGTGATGGGCAATGGATAGTGACGTCACTATGGATGCTCCCTGGTCCACAAAGCTGATCATCGACGTGTTTCGGAAATGCTGTGGATTTCCTTCGTCTGGATGCGCCTAGAGGATACATAGCAGATACTTATAGATGGATGCTGCCTGGGATTAACCCAATATCTTCCCCTTCAAATAAGTGTTGAATGGAGATCGGTGGGATATGTAGCGCTGGTGTTTCACTATGTATTCATCATTCCAAAAAGCCGAAAAATTCTATTTCTGCATTTAATCCATATGGGGCCAATGAGTTCAGATAAAAAATCAACTTGGTTTCTGATCTTGCTAACTGTTACTTGCAGTGCTGGAGTACCCCAGAAATGGCCCACTGCCAAAATACCTAACTTCTCTTTGCGCATATTCACCCAGCGGTTCAGTATCATATATATTCATCATCGTCAGTTATTTCACATGTTTTAACAGTGTATTAACATTCAGATCATTTGGGCAACTTAGCAAGTTTTTTTTTATTCATTATATGATTTTTCCCCATCTCTCCAGCTTGCGCTCAACACATCAGCAATCTATCTAAGTGCTCACTCACTACATATGCCATACTTACCAGGTGGGTTCACATTTCTTATTTTTCGCATTCATTGTCATTTACTCTTCTGCATATTTTTCCACTCAGCGTGCACTCTCATATATATTTTTAGTTCCATTTATTTGTCTGTACGATATATGGGGAAACATACGAGAGTACTGCAGCAGAGTGGATATACTCCCGCACCCTCCAGCGCTTGTGTACATATATATCTTGTATATTATATTGCATTCCCTGTACTACATAAAGCGGCAGGATGGAGTTGTGGAACGATTGCAGAGAACGCATCTCCAATATCCAAAACTATTTTAAACTTACCACATGACACAATGTAGAGGCATCCAGCCCAACCACAATGGAGGAAATCCTTCAGGCTAAATTTGACCTAAAAAAAGTAGAACGGCTACTCATCACAAAAATGCGTGACATATGGGAGGTTGCCACTATAGAACAATATCTAGAAAAATACATTATACCAAAGGGTTTGGTGGTACAAAAAGCCCTCTTTGGGCATCTGGGAGATCCAGACACCGTGGATGAGTGGGATTGCCTTTTTCACAAATTCTCGAGACAAGCAGTAACATTTGTTATAAACAAAAGAAAAAACAGCCTCATTAAAAATAAACCTGTGATAGCACAAATTTTTGACAATATAAAACCATATAAAAATCATGAGGAAATTAAAAAATTATCAAGCAGCATTCAAAAAAGAATAAGACAAAAAGAGAAGGACATAAATAACAAAAAGACTCAACAAAAAATAATTCCGAAACTACATTAGAAAAATCATGTGATTATGATGAATTAATCACAGTCGATGTAGCAGAGGAGGAATATGAGAATTATGAAGACATCAATTTAACAATCCTAACTCTACATGAAACTGCCCCAACTTCCAATCAAGGTGATTCACACCCCTCTCCAAAAAATTTGGAAAATGAAAGGAACAATAACACACAAACCGAGATAAGAGAAAATAGAAATTCTACACAAAAAATAGCCACATATTCACAAATAGCAGAGAGATACATTAACTCAGTGGCACCCACCCCCTTAGAACCCACGCATCAAGGTCTTCCCCATACAAAATAGATTTTCCCCACTACAAAGAGGGGAATCACACACTAATTCCAGATCACCAGGAATGACATCCCAATTTACTGATAAAACAGGGGATACCAGACCCAAACAGAAAACAAATTCACACTCCAACAATACGAATTCTAAAAAAGCAACTAAATATGAATTTTTTTTCAAAAAAGAAGACAAAACAAAGAAAAAGAGGCAAAAGAGGTAGGCAACACACCAAGAAAAAGACAATAAAATCACTGGTACAACAGCAACAAAAAATTTACAATCTCAGTCACCATAACCTCACGGCAGGAGAGGAGGCACTCATCCAAAAACGTCTAAAATTTGCCCCCACCTGCTCCATAAATAAATTTGAAACATATATCGGTCTAAAAAAATTAATGAGGAACCTTACTCAAAATTTTTTTTTTTTAATAAAACATCCCCTCAATACTCCACATACTCCAGCAACACCTGAAGGTCCCACGTATATTCATACTAATTTGAGTAAAATATCTACATTTTTCCCACAACAAGAGTACTCATAAGCCATGTTTTCCTTTGAAAACATGGTAACTAGAGAGTTGAGAAAACTTAAAATTTACGATAAATATCAAAAAACAAAACTTGAGCATTAGCGAACAGGAGGCTATTATATCATTTCACACAAACAACTATTTAATTATATGCCCGGCTGATAAGGGGCCAGTATAATCATTCTCGACTCTGATAAGTACCACGAAGAATGTACACGGCTTCTCACCGATATGAAAACATATGAAAAACTAAAAAATGATCCAACATCAGCATACAAAAAGGAACTAAACAAATTACTAGAGGTGGGCACCAGCATAGGGATCCTCCTCACCAAAGAAAAATAATTCATCATGACACATAATCTACCCCGTTATTTTATCAAATTCCAAAAATACACAAGAGCATTGTGAACCCACCAGGGAGACCCATTATTTCTGGAATAGGATGCCTCACCTCTATCTTGTCTAAATACATAGACACCCATTTGCAACCATGTGTGGAAAAATTCCCAGCCTATGTTAAGGATACAATAGTGTAGATCTTTGACAGCACTTCGTCTACGGGTGGTGAGCGTGGATAAGGTAACCAGGTGTAGAAGAAGAAGGTCCCAGCACTCACCAAATGATGCAATAAATCAAGTTTTATTTGTTGTAGTTCATCTTAACAGGACGCGTTTTGGCAATGTATGACTTCCTCTGCTGTCTAACAGCAGAGGAAGGCATACATTGCCGAAACGCATCCTGTTAAGATGAACTACAACAAATAAAACTTGATTTATTGCATCATTTGGTGAGTGCTGGGACCTTCTTCTTCTACACCTATGTTAAGGATATGGCACAAATATTACAACTTTTACATGGCAAAAGGAATACAGTGGCGTTGCTAGGGTTGGTGTCACCCGGTGCAGTAGAAAATGGTGTCACCCCCATGCCTACCCCCTCCTCCCAGTAAGTTTTTAGCCTGTTGTGACAGACACCACTGTTGTAGCGCATCGTGAGAAATTCCAGTATAATAATCAGATATACCAGTTGCCACAGAATAGGAAAGTGTTAAAGAAGTTTTCACCATTAAAATATACAGCTCCCAGAATTACTTAAAGGGGTACTCCACTGGAAAACGTTTTCTTTTATATCAACTGGTGCCAGAAAGTTAAACAGATTTTTAAATGACTTCTATTTAAAATTGTAATCCTTACAGTACTCATAAGCTGGTGTTTGCTCCACAGGAAGTTGTGTAGTTCTTTCCAGTCTGACCACAGTGCTATTTGCTGACACCTCTGTCCATGTCAGGAACTGTCCAGAGCAGGATAGGTTTGCTATGGGGATTTGCTCCTACTATGAACAGTTCTTAACCTCCTGAGCGGTTATCTCGAGTGTGACTCGGGGTTAATTTTCCCTGCCAGGATCGGTAACCCCGAGTAACGCTGGGGGTAGAATTGCAGAGTTGCCGGCCGGGCTGCACGATATATCGCAAAAGCAATGCGATATAGCGATACGGCCCCCGGGAAGACATGCGATTATCTGCTCGGGTCGGCTCCCGTTGCAGGGGCCGGCCAGAGCAGGTAAAGAAAAATACTAAAAGTCAGTGTTTCCCTACCAGGGGGCCTCCAGCTGTTGCAAAACTACAACTCTCAGCATGCCCGAACAGCCAAAGGCTGTCCGGGCATGCTGGGAGTAGTAGTTTCACAACAGCTGGAGGCACCCTGTTAGAAAAACACTGAGCTAAGTCTAAAAGGAAAAAGGAGTAAAATAAAAAAAAACTTTTGCTCACCTAATCCCGGTCCCTGCATATGCCGTTCCCCTCCGTGCGCTCTGTTCCCTGCTCTCTTCACTATTCATCTTCTAGGACCTTTCCCTTTTCAACCAATCACAGGCCGCAGTGGTGTAAAGCCAGTGATTGGCTGAAGGGGAAAGGGCTTGTTCTGCAGCAAATGCACATGGTTTGAAATCTGCCCGGCAAATCTAGTGTATGTTGCTGCAGGACAAGACAAGGTGACAAAGGTGAGAAGGGTGAATGTGACGGGGGGGGGGGGGGAAGAATGTGACAGAGGGGGGAATGTGATAAGAGGGAAGGGAAGAATGTGACAAGGGGGGGGATGTGACAGGGGGAGGGGAATATGACATGAAGGGGGGGATGTGACAGGGAGGGAAGAATGTGACAAGGGCGGATATGACAGGGAGGGAGGGGAATGTAACATGGAGGGGGGAGAATGTAACAAGGGGGGGAATGTGACAAGGGGGGGATGTGACAAGGGGGGGAATGTGACAAGGGAGGAATGTGACAAGGGGGGAAGAATGTGACAAGGAGCGGGGAGAATGTGACAAGGGGGGGGATGTGACAAGGGAGGGGGAATGTGATGGGAGAGATGTGAAATGGGTGGGGGAAGATGTGAAATTCAATGCAAAAAATTGTGCCGCTTTTGGTACAAATTTCCAGACAGAATCATATCGCCAGGGAGGTTAACATGGACAGAGGTGTCAGCACAGAGCACTGTAGTCAGACAGAAAAGAAATTAAAAAATAAAAGAACTTCCTGTGAATTGCTTTTACAGCAGCTAATAAGTACTGTAAGGATTAAGATTTTTAAATAGAATAAATTTACAAATCTGTTTAACTTTGTAGCACCATACACCATACCCACTGAATATAATACTACCACACACTGTACATTCTGAATATAATACCAACACATACTGTACACTCTGAATATAAATCTGCCACATACTGTACCCCTGAATATAATACCGCCACACACTGTACCCTCTGAATATAATACTACCACCCACTGTGCCCTCTGAATATAATACTACCACAAACTGCGCCCTCTGAATATAACATTGCCATACAGTGCACCCTCTGAATATAATACCACAACCGCAGTAACACCCCTCAACATCCGTTAGCTGATGCTATTACCACGGGAGGGGGGTATTGGTGGTGTTGCTTGTGGATGATGGGGGTGCTACTACTGGGGGGGTGTTGCTGGAGGATGATGAGGGTGCTACTGGCCATCCCCCCTGGCAGTATCACCCCCATCATCCATCGGCAGGATCTGCTGATGGAGCTGCTACTGCTGGGGGGGGGGGGGGGTGTTGCTGGTGGATGATGAGGGTGCTACTGCCAGGGGGGGAAGCATTAGGTAGGCAGCAGTTCCCCCACTTTAGGAAGGCAGCAGTTCCCCCACTTTAGGTAGGCAGCAGTTTCCCCACATTAGGCAGCATAGATTCCCCACATTTGGTACCAGTTCCCCCATATTAGGTCGGTACCAGTTACCCCACATTAGGTAGCAATTTCCCCACATTAGGTAGCACAGATTCCCCATATTAGGTAGCAATTTCCCCACATTAGGTAGCACAGATT
This sequence comes from Hyla sarda, assembly GCF_029499605.1. NCBI lineage: Eukaryota > Metazoa > Chordata > Amphibia > Anura > Hylidae > Hyla > Hyla sarda. The sequence continues at coordinate 244,968,315 of NC_079191.1, read as the reverse complement.
CCCCACATTAGGTAGCAGTTTCCCCACATTAGGTAGCATAGATTCCCCACATTCGGTAGCACAGATTCCCCACATTAGGTAGCAGTTTCCCCACATTAGGTAGCATAAACTCCCCACATTAGGTAGTAGTTTTCCCACATTAGGCCGCAGGTTCCAGTCACACACACACACAGAGTCACACAGTCACACACACACACAGAGTCACACAGTCACACACACACACACAGAGTCACACAAACACACACACACAGTCGCGCACACACATAGTCACACACACAGAGTCACACAGTCACACACACACACACAGTCACATACACACACACAAACACACAGAGTCACACACAGACAATCACACACAGACAGAGACACACAGACAGAGATAGAGACAGACAGAGAGACAGACACACACACTCACCCATCCAGCGCAGTGTTCCTTCTCTCCAGGCGCCCTGCGAGTGACGTCACTGACGTCCTCCTGCGCGCGGCCATGCGGTGGGACGTCAGGCCGGCGCAACCAAAGACGTGGGAGCGGAGGCTGGGCACATTGCTGTGAAGGCGAGTGGGGGTGATGACGGACGGGCGCACAGTGCAGGTGAAGGCCGGGGGGGGGGGGGTGGTGGTGCTGGGAGAGGGGGGTGCTTACGGACGGGCGCTCCGCACAGCGCAGGTGAAGGCGGGGGGGGGGGGCGGTTGCTGACGGACGGGAAGCCGGACGGGCACAGATGGGGGGGGGTGTCGGTGTAGCTGGCGAGGGTGGGTGGATGCTGCGGAGCATCTTGGTGTCACCCCATTAGGTTGGTGTCACCTGGTGCGGGCCGCTACCCCCACACCCGGGTCGCAACGCCACTGAAGGAATATATTATACGCACCCTTGATATCACATCACTTTATACAGTGATAGAACATGAAAAGGGTCGCCTAGCATCTGAGCACTTTCTGAAAAAATATGGAAATACTCCTGACGAGCAAATGCACTTTATTGGGGATAGTATAACATTTATTTTAAATCATAATTATTTTAAATATGAGGCTGACTTTTATAAGCAGAAATGAGGGACCGCGATGGGGACGAAGTTCGCACCAAGCTATTCTAACCTCTACGTGAGCCTATGGGGGGAATCCGCTATCTTCCTGGAGGATCAGCTTGGTGCAAGCCTCGTCCTCTGGCGGTGATTTATCGATGATGTCATTTTTATCTGGAGGGGAGATGGACAGTCTGGCTTCTTTTTTAATAGACATCAATAAAAATCTGTATTTTTTTAAAATTTCACAGCAACATACAGCCAGACCTCAGTCCACTTTCTGGACCTCACTATTTCCATTTTAAATAATCAGATCTATACATCTACATATAATAACAACAGACAGCAATAGCTTTATTAGAATGGACAGCTGTCACCTACCAATATGGTTGAAAAATATACCCAGAAGCCAGTTTCTAAGACTGCACAGAAATTGTACAAACTTGAACCAATATGACAAGGAAGCCAATACTTTGAGAGACAAGTTCATTAATAAAGGTTATGATGAAACACAACTTGAAACAGTGCAAGTACAGGTACGAGATACAGACAGGGCCCAACTAATATTCAAAACAACACCACAAAACACACAATCAAAAGAAGACACCAATCCGTGTACATTAAAAATACCCATCATCATTCAGTAGAACAAACAAAGTTTCGCCTTCCAGAAAATAGTAAAGCGATATTGGAATATCCTGCAGAGTGACAAAACATTAGGAGATATCCTCCCAAAAGCACCTTCATTTGTATATAAAAAAGCACCTACTGTTGGCAATAAAGTAGCTCCAACCATTCAATCCCGGAAAAATAGAGACCAAAAAAATCCAGTCATCCCCACTACTAATTTCTTACCAACTTTTTCCTCTGCAAAACATGCAGTTCCTGCACAGCCACAAAAAATATTCAACCCAAATTAATGGTAGAAAATATGGGAGAAAAAATTCAATATAAATTCAGGAGCCACATACACTGCAAAATAGTAGGTGTCATTTATGCAATGATCTGCCCTTGTGAAAAGATATATTTAGGCAGAAGGAAAAGGCAGTTGAGGGTGAGAATAAAGGAACACATGTATAATATACATCATGGATTTGAAGGACATCCTTTATCAGCCCATTATAAGGATTACCACAATGAATCTCTTATAGGATCTTCCTTTCTTGGTCTAGAAAAAATCACCCCCCACTGGAGAGGGGGTAATTATATATCACAATTATCAAGACCAGAAACCAAATGGATTTTTAATCTGAACTCATTGGCCCCATATGGATTAAATGCAGAAATAGAATTTTTCGGCTTTTTGGAATTAGAAATACACCAGCGCTACATATCCCCCGATCTCAATTCAACACTTACTTGAAAGGGTGGATATAGGGTTAATCCCGGGCAGCGTCCATCTATAAGTATTTGATACATATCAGCTAGGAGCAGCCAGACGAAGTAAATCTGCAGCATTTCCGTAACGCGTCGATAATCAGCTTTGTTGACCAGGGAGCATCCATAGTGACGTCACTATCCATTGCCCATCACATCAGGCGACTAACAGAGTGGAAGCAGCTTGGTCGAGGCGCTACCGACCAGAGCGCTCTCCCACTGCCCGTCCATACCCAGAGGACTACGAAATCACCCGGAGAGCCCATTGGAGCAGTTGAATACCACCAAGGGATTAGAAGGTACCACCAGTCAAATGGACCAATGTCCAGCTTTTTCCAACTTTAGTCATATACATGTAGTAGACTAAACATCCATGTTACTTGCAGTGCTGAAGTACCCCAGAAACGGCCCACTGCACTGATAGCCGAAATACCTAGCTTCTCTTTGTGCATATTCACCCAGCGGTTCAGTATCATATATATTCATCATCATCAGGTATTTCATGTGTTTTAACAGTGTATTAACATTCAGATCATTTGGGCAACTTGGCACGATTTTTTATTCATTATATGATTTTTCCCCATCTCTCCAGCTTGCACTCAACACATCAGCCATCCATCTAAGAGCTGACTCACTTCATATACCATATTTACCAGGTGGGGTCACATTTCTTATTTTTCGCATTCATTGTCATTTACTCTTCTGCAAATTTTTTTACACTCAGCGCGCACTCTCATATATATTTTTAGGTTCTTTTTTTGTTGTTGCCGGGTTAGGCTGGGTTCACACTACGTTTTGTCCCATACGGGAGCGCATACGGCAGGGGGGAGCTAAAAGCTCGCGCTCCCGTATGTCACCGTATGCGCTCCCGTATGTCATTCATTTCAATGAGCCGACCGGAGTGAAACGTTCGGTCCGGTTGGCTCATTTTTGCGCCGTATGCGCTTTTACAACCGGACCTAAAACTGTGGTCAACCACGGTTTTAGGTCCGGTTGTAAAAGCGCATACGGCGCAAAAATGAGCCGACCGGACCGAACGTTTCACTCCGGTCGGCTCATTGAAATGAATGACATACGGGAGCGCATACGGTGACATACGGGAGCGCGAGCTTTTAGCTCCCCCCTGCCGTATGCGCTCCCGTATGGGACAAAACGTAGTGTGAACCCAGCCTTACACTTAGCTGTCTGCGAAAGAGTGCCTGCATTTTGCTGTGTCCATTTTCCATATGCCTCACATACATCAAACATATATATTCATCCTTGTAGTGTATAGAATAGCTATACAGTCTGCTACGCTATTGTGTACTGAGATATCCAGTAAAAAAAAAAGTATACAATAAGAAATACAAGAGGGGGAGGTGCAAGAACTTATAGACAAGTGTCAGGTGTGTGACATAATTATGGGCGCACTGGCCCTTTAAATTTGAGAGCTCCAGAGCGCTCCCTATGGGACGGGCACACGCGTGCCAGAGCTAAGAAGCAGAAGCGGAGGAGTCAAAGGAGCATGGTAAGTGAAGGTCTGGGGCTCGCATGTGGGAGAGCTGTTTGAAAGGTGATCCTTCCCCCTTCTCCTTTCTGCCATGTGACTGATGTTAATTTACCAGGTTCTGTCAAACTGAACCACCAAAAGTTTGAGTTCTATCTAAATCGAACCAAATAACAAATGAGACCACAAACCAGAAATTAACAATATAGATGCCATGGTCACTGTTGACTGTATCATATAGAATGATAAATGGTCTGCCCCTCACTTAAAAGCCAGTACCCACTGTGTATGGGCATCATACATTCATGGCCGTAAATATTGGCCATAACTGTATGATGAGTATTTCTCGCAGAAAAGGATTGCAGTAACACATGTTTTGCTATGCACATATTTATTCCTAGAGATGAGTGAACTTTTGAAAAATTCGATTTGGCCGTTTCACCGAATTTTTCAAAAAAATGTGTTTCAATCAGAATTTATTTGCGGCGAATCTATGTTAAAAACGGCTATTTCTGGAGTACAGAGAGTCTCAATAGGGGTGTAGAACACTTTGCTTTGTTCTAACACGCATATGGAGGGTAGTGAAATAAAACTGTTATTCAGAATGACATGCAGATTACAGGCATCGCTTTTAGAATGACTGCTGCAGAGTGACACAATGACAGAGCCTGGAGGTGGCATCAGTATAAGGAGACCATATAGTGGCTGAATGACACAGTGTGGAGGTGTTGGCAGCATGAGGAGACGATATAGTGGCTAAATGACACAGCGTGGAGGTGTTGGTAGCATGAGGAGACCATATGGTGGCTGAATGACACAGCTTGGATGTGGCTGAAGCATGAGGAGACCATATAGTGGCTGAATGACACAGCGTGGAGGTGTTGGCAGAATGAGGAGATCAGATAGTGGCTGAATAACACAGCGTGGAGGTGTTGGCAGCATGAGGAGACCATATAGTGTCTGAATGGCACAGCCTGGAGTTGGCAGCAGCATGAGTAGACACTAGGGCTTCATAATCCCTAAGATTAAAAGATGAATTTTGAAATTTAAACGGAAGATTTTGGGTAGCTAGTGCCACCATAACAACATTTTTATTCCCAGACCCAAGCCCAGCAGCATCAGTAAACCATATATTGCCTGAATGACACAGCCTGGAGTTGGCTGAAGCATGAGGAGCCAGCCCGGAGTTGGCAGAAGCATGAGGAGACCATTGAAATGTAAGAAATTTAAATAGAAATTTAAGATTATTAAATTGAAATTGAAGATTTTGAAATTTAACTTTTAACTCCCAAGTTTTATTGTCCCGGGCCCTGGCGTGTGGGTACATAGGACCAAATCTAACAAGGAGTCACATGTCCCATGGCAGCACAATGACAGAGCCTGGAGGTGGCATCAGTAGGAGAAGTTCATATAGTGGCTAAATGGCACAGCCTGGAGTTGGCTGAACCATAACAAGAGATCTTATAGTGGCTGAATGAGACAGCCTGGAGGTGGCATCAGTATGAGGAGACAATATAGTAGTGGAATGACTGCCTGGAGTTTGTGGCAGCATGGGGAGACCATATAGTGTCTGAATGGCACAGCCTAGATTTGGCTGAAGCATGAGGAGACAATATAGTGGCTGAATGGCACAGCCTGGAGGTGGCTGAAGCATGAGGAGACCATATAGTGGCCGAATGGCACAGCCTGGAGTTTGTGGCAGCATGAAGAGACCATATAGTGGCTGAAAGGCACAGACTGGAGGTGGCTAAAGCATGAGGAGACCATATAGTGGCTGAATGAGACAGTCTGGAGGTGGTATCAGTATGAGGAGACAATATAGTGGCTGAATGACTGCCTGGATTTTGTGGCCGCACGGGGAGACCATATAGTGTCTGAATGAGACAACCTGGATTTGGCTGATGCATGAGGAGACCATATAGTGGCTGAATGGCACAGCCTGAAGATGGCTGAAGCATGAAGAGAACATATAGTGGTTGAATGGCACATCCTGGAGTTTGTGGCAGCATGAAGAGACCATATAGTGGCTGAATGGCACAGCCTGGAGTTTGTGGCAGCATGAAGAGACCATATAGTGGCTGAATGGCACAGCCTGGGGTTGGCTGAAGCATGAGAAGAGAACCTACAGTATCGTGGCTGAACGTGACAGTCTGGAGGTGGCAGCAGCATCAGGAGTGGTGTGGTGAGTGGCAATACCAGTACCCCGTGATGAAGGTGGGTGAAAAAAGGTCTGATGTGGAGAAATGTTTGTAACTGGCGTGCAGCGCCTTAAATCCGTTTGGCACTATCCATTTTTGTGAAGTGTTGGTGTGGCACCATGGTCAATCTACTCTGATGCATCAGACATTGGTGGTTGGAAATCCTGGCTGATCCATGCCTGAGTCATCTTCACAAAGGTCAGTCTCTCCACATTTTTCATGGACAGACAAGTTCTCCTTGGGGTGACTATGGCCCCCACCGCACTAAACACCAACTCTGATTTGACACAACTGGCCCAGCCAAGAAAGCTTTCCCAGGGTAAACTTTGCTAGTTGAGGCCACAAATCAAGTTTGGCTGCCCTGAAGTGCAGCGGATCTTCAATGGTTGTTGGCATGGCCATGTCAAGTTATGCCACCACCTGCTGGTTGAGGTCCTGCTTCAGGTGTCCCTGCTGCTGATGAGTTGCTTCAATATGCGAGTGAAGAAAGCTACTCATCAGTGACTGTAGACTCAGGCTGCTGCTGATGGAGCTGGTAATGCTCCTGCCACCCCACCCCTCCCAAGCAACCATGGCAGTGGAAGGTGAGTGCAGGGGCCCCCCCGATTCAGACCTGCGAGAGCATGGACGATGGCGCCGTTTTGATGCTGAAGCTCAAGAAGGGTGTGCTTTGCGGTGTACAAGTGGCTGAAGTGCATGCAAATTTTCCTTCCCATTGTTAGGATGTCTTGCAAATGGGGGGAACACTTCAGGAACTGCTTCACAACCAGATTGAACATGTGTGCCATGCAGGGCGCATGGCTCAGCCTTCCCAGTCGTAGCGCATGCAAGATGTTCTTCCTGTTGTCAGTCACCATGGTCGAGTAAGCCATGCTCCGATTTCTTTACGAATGACGTTGGTGTTAAGGCTCTGCAGGAACCATATTCACCCAGTGAGCCGTAAAGGACATGTATTGTCCTTGACCGTCGTTACAGTTCTAGACGCCGGTGCTGCCGTGCACTTTGGTACACACCGACAGGCTCATGGACTGGACTACCTTCTCTTCCACAAAATTGTGCAGGGCTGGTACTGCCTTCTTCGCAAAGAAATGACGGCTTCGCACTCTGCACCTTTCAGAGAACTGATGGCTTATGCCAAGCCAAGGTGGAGAGTCCACCACTTGAAAAGGGAGGGACTGCAGTACCAGCAACTTGGACAGGAGCACATTCAGCTTCTGCGCCGTTGGATGAGTGGGCGAATACTGTTGTCTCTTAGACATGGCTTCGCCGATGAATTGTTGGCAGAATGGCTGACTAAAAGTAGGAGGAGCAGGAGCATCTGGAGTGACAGAAGGAGGGTATGACACACAGCTCCCTTCGGCTGAGCTGGTGGAGCAATGGATGGCTGAAAGAGGGAGCGGCATGCAATTGGGTGATGCAGCAGGCTGGACCACTACATCAGAGCCACGGTTCTCCCAGGCCACTTTATGGTTGCTAAGCATATGTTGACGCAGGGCCGTGGTGCCAACATTGGGACCCTGGCCACGCTTCACCTTCTGTCGACATATCTTACATGTGGCTATGAGAACCTCCTCCGGATGCTTGATGAAAGACTGCCACACGGCTGAGTAGCTAATTTTCCCACCAACAGTCCACACTTATTGACTGCTACTGCCGCCGTCTCCAGTAGTGTTGAGCGGCATAGGCCATATTCGAATTCGCGAATATTTGCGAATATATGGACGAATATTCGTCATATATTCGCGAATATTCGCATATTCGTTATATCCTCATTTTATTTTCGCATGCGCGAAATTCGCATATGCGAATATTAGCATATGCTAATTTTCGCATATGCGAATTTTCGCGTGCCAGTCTCACACAGTAGTATTACAGCCTTCTTTACACCACACAAGCTGGAAGCAGAGAGGGATGATCACTGTGATGTGTACTGTGAAGAAAAAAAAAAACAAAAAAAAAACGAATATTCGTAATTACGAATATATAGCGCTATATTCGCGAAATTCGCGAATTCGCGAATATGCGATATTCGCGAATAATATTCGAATTGCGAATATTCGCGAGCAACACTAGTCTCCAGGAACCCCTGTTCCACTACCTCCTGGGAAGGTAGGCTGCTGCAAAGCAGGTGGTCTCCCTCGGGCACATTTGGCTCCAGAATTTCCCCTTCTGCCACCATGCTGACTGCCAACCATGCTACCACCTTGCTGGCGCAGCTGCTGCCTCACGGGCACCCTGCAACTCTCTTCTCCTGATGATGATGAAGCCCCTTCTACACCCGGCTCCCAATTGCGATCAGCTTCATCATCATCAACAAGTGTCTGCACATCACTGATGTCCTCCTCAGGTTTCTCAACAGTGTCTGCTTCAGGACCCTGAATGCTGACAACACTGCCTCCCACTCTCCTCATCACTACTTGCCCGCCTAACGGAGGAAGTGGCGGATGTCTCCTCCACAGTAGCTGCTGACTGTCCTCTATTAGATCGTCCTCAGTGTATAGTGGAACTGAACCCACAGGAAAATATACTTCCTTAGGGGAGGGAACAGCATAGGACAGAGGCAATGGGAGGACAGGGACTGCTCTCGGGCCATGTTAACTGAGGGTTGTGTCTGAGGAACCCACCACCTGTTGACTGGGGGTATCAGATGTCACTTGTGATGAAGTGGATGACCGTGTTAACCAATCGATGACAGCAGATGGGTTGCTGGTCGAGAAACTACCGCTAGCTGATAACGGGAGCTCAGGCCTCTCGCTGCGACTCCTGCTGCCACTCGCCCCTAGTCTGCTGTGAATTTAGGCCTCTGCCACTCCTTTGTGCACATCCTGGCAAGTCTCTGCGTGACATACTTAGTGCGTATATGAGGGGAGTACAATATGCTTCACTACGCTTAAAACAGTATTTGTCTAGAACAGCAGCAGGTGCGTACTTTTGCCTGGAATTTCACAATATCAAGGCCCTTGACAGATTAACAGGTACAAAATAGTACACTACTTAGAAGTGCGTATGTGGTATGCACTTATGAGGGCAGAAAAAGGCGCTACTGTATGCTTAATAAACGTATTGGATTAAAACACTAGCCGGTGATTACTTTTGGCTGTCCTTTCACAGTATATAGGCCCTTGACAGATTAACAGGCATAAAATAGTACACCACTTAGATGCAGGTACGTGGTATGCACTTATGAGGGCAGAAAAATGCGCTACTGTACGCTTAATAAATGTATTGGAGTAAAACACCAGCCGGTGATTACTTTTGGCTGTCCTTTCACAGTATATAGGCCCTTGACAGATTAACAGGCATAAAATAGTACACCACTTAGATATAGGTATGTGGTGTGCACTTATGAGGGCAGAAAAATGCACTACTGTACGCTTAATAAATGTATTGGAGTAAAACACTAGCCGGTGATTACTTTTGACTGTCCTTTCACAGTATCTAGGCCCTTGACAGATTAACAGGCATACAATAGTACACCACTTAGATGTAGGCATATGGTATGCACTTATGAGGTCAGAAAAATGCGGTACAGTACGCTTAAAAAAAGTATTGGAGTTAAACACCAGCTAGTGATTACTTTTGGCTGTCCTTTCACAGTATGTAGGCCCTTGACAGATTAACAGGCACAAAATAGTACACTACTTAGATGTACGTATGTGGTATACACTTATGAGGGCAGTAAAATGCGGTACAGTATGCTTAAAAAAAACATATTTTTGCACAACACCAGCAAAACACAACAGTGCTGCAGCATAAAAAGCTGTGTACTAAACACAAAATTTTACTCTGTCAAAGACTATTAAGAATGGGTCGCACTGTACAGCCCAGTGTCAGAAAGCTGGAATTGTGTCCGAGATCTTGGGTCTTCCATCAGGACAGTGACCCCAAAGATACGTTAAAAAGCACCCAGAAATGGATTGCAACAAAGCGCTGGAGAGTTCTGAAGTGGCCAGCATTGAGTTCGGATCCAAATCCCATTGAACACCTGTGAACACCCCTCTATAATGCTGAGTGCCGGCACAAGGAATATACACCAGACAGAATGTTGGTATCATATCTCATTTTCAGCATACTGCCTAAAGAGCTGCCCAAGGAGTTCTGTTTAATTACACGGAAGTACATTGTTTTTACATTTGACAAAAAAAGGGAGGTTTAGTTATGACGTCAAAATCATCATGTTACATTTTGATTGGTTATTTGAGCTTTATCTCTGTATATATTAGCATATTTAGCATCCATTTCTTTCTTGCCCTAAGTTCACTTATGCGGCCCTCTCGCTCTCATACTGGAAAATCCCAGATTCTTGTCCTTCTATACAATCTGTATTCTCTTCAAATATTTTGTCTTCTGACGTCTCATCTTGGTCCTTCTGGCATCATTCCAATGTCTTTTTCTTAGTCACAAGCAGATTGCAAGCTTATTTTTGGGTTAAGGGTAGTTTAACAAATATCTTTCTCCAGCATCAGCAATGACATATTAGTATTGATATATTGATCAGTCATCAGAAACATAAGGGTCATTCTTATCACAGGTTCAGACACTATATTATGAACTACACTAACTTTACAGCCCCTGTAGCATAGTCAAATAAAAAAAAATCCCGGAATACCCCTTTAAGGGCGCCAATAATTTTGTCCAGCCCATTTTTGGAGTATTGGTTTAATTCCAATACACACAAAGGGAATAAACATGTGTATAGAAAAACATGTGTTACTGCAATCCATTTCTGTGAGAAATATTACATTTTCTTGAAAAATTTCAGGGGTGCCAACATTTACAGCCATGACTTTACATGTATTTGAAGTATTGGTAAGGGGTTCATAGCCAGATTAATGTAGAGGCAAAAGGAGCTGTTGTCTCAGGCCCTTACCTGACATTAGGCCCAGCTGCATGGCTGATCCAGGGAGAGGTTCAAAGTAGGAGGGCACTGAGCTTAGGGATCTGGTACACATATTCTTGATCTCTGGCCCGGTGTAGCTTTTTCATCTCTGTTTGCGCCTTTAAAATACACACAGAGTCAAACTATGCTGCAGAACAGGGCTTCCGGGACTTTTGGCATAAGCAACTTTTGTATCCCATGCTGCCTACACCGGAGAGAAGACCAGAATACCAGTGCAGGATTGGAGTAACAGGACACAGAGGAGCTACATTGGGGGAGGGGCTTACAGTGTATAGGAACACAGTGGAGGCCGTATACTATATAGGAGCAAAGGGGAGGCCTTATACTATATGGGAAAACAGGGAGCCATAATACTGTATGGGAGCACAGGTGGCCTAATTACTATATCGGGGTATATTGGGGTCTTATACTATATGGAAGCACAGATGGGCCATTATACTATAAGGGGGCCTAGGGGAACGAATTACTAAAAGGAGGTGCCACATGGGTGCCTGATACTATATAGGAGGACAAAGGGGGCCAATATGCTAAATAGAAGCAAGAGGGGGCCTTATACTACAAAGGAAGATGGAGGGGGCCTTGTTCTATATAAGAAAACAAAGGGTAACCTTATACTATGTAGGAGCATAGAAATGGCCTTATATAGGTCTTATATAGGAGAACAGAGGGGACTGACTACTGTCTGGGGCAGTATAATACAAATGAGGAGTTTGTATAGAAGGGAGGATTGTGCTGGAATAAGGGGCCTAAATTATGTGTTCTGCAGAGAACAGTCATGGGTAGGAGATGGTCCAGGACAGATGGAAGAAAAAAAGTTAACCATCGATGAACTGTATGACTACTATATTTAGGTTTACAGAATTCTCATGCATAGAAAATTGTCTTAACAATAATTTTTTTAGTTATATATCCTATTGGTGCTGTCAGGAGGTGGGGGTGAATTTAGAGAATAAATAAAATGATGAAAAATGATCTTGTGTTAGCAGAACTGCATTTGTAAAGGGGCGGAGATAATTAGGTAATCATAGTATAGAGGATAACAAGCTGATCTGTGACACAGTGGTCAGACCAGTGTACACAGTTTCAAATGTATACACTGTAAATAAAGCAGGTTGTGCCATCGGTGGAGCAGAGGAGTCAGGTAGTGCCAGTGTACCATGCTGGTTGTGCAGGAAACGCGCCCCGCAAAAATCTTCATTACCAGGCCCATGATTCTCCTAATCCAGCCCTGAAGGGGTTAACATAATTTCATTATCATAGCTCTAGTTCTCCTTTGGGTGTAGGATATAGATTATCAGTCTCCTACAATTGTGAAATCTGCTGCACTGTAATAGAAAAGATGGTGATGCCTTTACATCCCCATAGCTGTTGATTGCAGAGGGAAAACAAATGGTGATCTCCTGTAGAGACGAAATGACATTTGTTTATACAGACAACAGGAAAACATTTCCTAATAACATTATCTGACAAGCTCATTAATAAATGAGATCATCTAATTTTGCACTTACTATTGATAATCATTACACATTTCTTCTCATATCTATAACCCTCCACACTGAGGCATAGAATGTCTCTAGGGTGTCAATTTGCAGTAATCTGCAATAGGGACATTTCAGCAATAGCAGCATATTGTCCATTATAATTGCCCTTCAGCTTGATATCACACAGGTTAATGACTTAATAAAATATTAAAATTATTTCCATTTCAGAGCCTCTTTAATGTTGCGTCATCTGATTTTACAGCAATCTTTTCAACGCATTGAAAAACGTAGCATTTTTCATTGTTTTTAAATATAGCCTTTTACAACAGAAAATATTTTGTATCTGTTTGTCTGTCTATCCTATAAAAAAAAAAATATATATATATATATATATATCTTATATACTATCTATCTATCTCATATCTATCTATCTCCTATTTATCTATCTCCTATCTATCTATCTATCTCATATATATCTATCTATCTCATATCTATGTATCTATCTATCTCATATCTATGTATCTATCTCATATCTATCTATCTCATATCTATCTATCTCATATCTATCTATCTATCTATCTATCTATCTATCTATCTCATATGTATGTATGTATATATCTATTAGTATTTGTCAACAAATGTTATATAACATCTTATTTTAATATGATATTTACAATCTATACTATAAACTTTATATTATTTATAACCTGCTTTTCCATAATTATTATTCTTAGAAATGAACGGTCCGCTTTACCAATCTGTCTAAGAATTGGTTGAATGTCTATAAAGTCTGACACTGACAGCACTGATCTGACAGTGATAGTCATCGCAGAGAAATGCCATTGACATGGGGAGTGGTAAGGCCCATTGCCTAGTTGTCATTTTATTCATATATTTCCAGAACGAATGACAGACAAATGGCACAATGCAGATTTCTAAGAAAAGATGCACCACAATTGTTACTTCATGGGGGAATACAAGTATTTTAATGACTGCTGTATTTTTGAGACTTTGCAATAAAAGTCTCAGTTGATAAATTCCTGACCACTGCATTTTATCCTTTATTGTAGACCACTATACTATTTCTGCGGAGAAGGGCTCCAAAGCAAAAGTCTCATAAAAAACTCGCCAAAAAAGACTGAGACTTTCTGAGAGACAAATATAGACCATCTAAGGCACTTTCACACTGCCGGTATGCCCCGTCACCCTTTTTTTCTTCAGTTTGACAGCCGTAATTTTGACGGGTCATAACGGCCAATAACGGATCCCGATGGACCCTCATTATAGTCAATGGGGTCTGTCAGGTGCCGTTATTTTCGGAGAGAAAAGCCGGAGAAAAAGAAGGGGCAAGCACTATTTTTTTCTCTGGCTTTTCTCGATCCTAAAATAACAGGCTTCACACTGCCAGAGACAACCGGCAATGGGAATGTAGCCTAAACTGGTCTAAACAGTTTGAAAAATCTCCCCCTGTGTGTCTATATGTGCATACTGTATATAGTGTGTGTATATGTGTCAGTGTGTACACAATCTAACAAAAATTATCAATGGAAATCAAATTTATCAACCCATATTTATCAACCCATAAGCCCGTATGACCTCCCTACAATGCCTGGGCATGCTCCTGAACAGTGTGTGGTGAAACGTGGCGCTAGTGGATGAAGCGAGTCATGATGTCCCAGATGTGCTCAATCGGATTCAGGTCTGGGCAACGGGCAAGAATTGTCTTGCATTAGGAGTAATCCAGGGCCAACCGCACCAGAGTATGGTCTCACAAGGGGTCTGAGGATCTCATCTCGGTACCTAATGGCAGTCAGGCTACCTCTGGCAAGCACATGGAGGGCTGTGCGGCCCCCCCAAAGATATGTCACCCCACACCATTACTGACACACCACCAAACCGGTAATGCTGGAGGATATTGAAGGCAGCAGAACGTTCTCCATGGCATCTCCAGACTCTGTCACATGTGCTCAGTGTGAACCTGTTTTCATCTGTGAAGAGCACAGGGCACCAGTGGCGAATTTGCCAATCTTGGTGTTCTCTGGCAAATGCCAAACATCCTGCATGGTGTTGTGCTGTAAGCACAACCCCCACCTGTGAACATTGGGCCCTCATACCACCCTCATGGAGTCTGTTTGAGTGGACACATACACATTTGTGGGCTGCTGGAAGTCATTTTGCAGGGCTCTGGCAGTGCTCCTCCTGCTCCTCCTTGCACAAAGGTGGAGGTATCGGTCCTGCTGCTGGGTTGTTTCCCTCCTACGGCCTCCTCCACATCTCCTGATCTATTGGCCTGTCTCCTGGGAGCACCTTCATGCTCTTGACACTACGCTGACAGACACAGCAAACCTTCTTACCACAGCTCGCATTGATGTGCCATCCTGGATGAGCTGCACTACCTGAGCCACTTGAGTGGATTGTAGACTCCGTCTCATGCTACCACTAGGGTTAAAGCACTGCCAGCATTCAAAAGTGACCAAAACATCAGCCAGGGAGCATAGGAGCTGAGAAGTGGTCTGTGGTCACCACCTGCAGAACCACTCATTTATTGGGGGGGGGGGGGGGGTGTCTTGCTAATTGCCTATAATTTCCACCTGTTGTCTGTTCCATTTGCACAACAGCATGGGAAATTCATTGTCAATCAGTGTTACTTCCTGAGTGGACAGTGTGATTTCACAGAAGTGTGATTGCCTTGGTGTAACATTGTGTTGCTTAAGTGTTCCCTTAATTGTTTTGAGCAGTGTATATGTGCCAGTGTGTTAAAGTTTGTATACATGTGTTAATTTTGGACATCATATACATTGTAAATCTGAATCTTCCGGTTACAAAAGCCCTGGAAAACCTTTACTCCTTTGACCCTTTATAGAAAAGTGAAATATCAGAAGAGCTAACTTGTCCACCTTAAAGGGGTATTCCGCCCCTAGACATCTTATACCCTATCCAAAGGATAGGGGAAAAGATGTCAGATCGCCGCGGTCCCACTGCTGGGGACCCCTGGGATCCCTGCTGCGGCACCGCGCTATCATTACAGCACAGAGCCAGTTCGCTCTGCACGTAATGATTGGCGGTACAGGGGCCGGAGCATCGTTACGTCACGGCTCCGCCCCTCGTGATGTCACGGCCCGCCCTTTCAATACAAGTCTATGGGAGGGGGCGTGGCGGTCTTCACGCCCCCTCCCATAGACTTGCATTAAGGGGACGGGCCGTGATGTCACGAGGGGCAGCGCCATGACGTTACGCTGCTCCGTCCCCCGTATCGCCTGTCATTATGCACAGAGCGAACTCGCTCTGTGCTGTAATGATAGCGTGGTGCCGCAGCGGGGATCCCGGGGGTCCTCAGCAGCGGGACCGCGGCAATCTGACATCTTATCCCCTATCCTTTGGATAGGGGATAAGATGTCTAGGGGCGGAATACCCCTTTAATAAATAACTAGCAAACAGTTTAGTATTATACTCTATGTTTATAAGCGTATCTGTCATGTTTTCCTACTGAAGTCTTTCTCCTGATCATAGGTTCAAAAAAGTAAACATAGTAACAGTCTTGTGTCGTCTGCCCATTCTTTACGTGGTCTAACCACTATGAGGGAGGTGTCTAGAATACAAAAGCAGACTGCTCTGCAACAATATTTTTCTTTTATTTCAGTTACTTGATGAGGAGACTGTATAAGACAAATAAACCTTCAAATTGCAACATACTGTACTTTAATGAGGTTTACCAACAATTTATTAAAAGCCATCAAGCTGAACATTCTTTTAAATAAGCTGGGAAATGAATTACTTTTAATAGGAAGTTAATACTAATTAATTACAGCAGATTATATTTAATAATTTTGCTAACTAGAATTATTAATAGCAGCAAATGTTTTTCCAGCTAAATATAACTTAAATGAAGCTAGGGCACTCATTTTATAATATTGAGGGTAAAGAAATTGTATTGAGCTTTAAAGGGGTACTCCGTGGAAAACTTTTTTTTTTTTAAATCAACTGGTGCCAGAAAGATAAACAGATTTGTAAATTACTTCTATTAAAAAATCTTAATCCTTCCAGTACTTTTTAAGGGCTGTATACTACAGAGGAAATGCTTTTCTTTTTGGATTTCTCTTATGTCACTACCACAGTGCTCTCTGCTGACCTCTGCTGTCCATTTTAGGAACTGTCCAGAGCAGCATATGTTTGCTATGGGGATTTTCTCCTACTCTGGACAGTTCCTAAAATGGACAGCAGAGGACAGCAGAGAGCACCGTGGTCATGACAGAAGAGAAATCCAAAAAGAAAAGCATTTCTTCTGTACTATACAGCCCCTAAAAAGTACTGGAAGGATTAAGATTTTTTAATAGAAGCAATTTACAAATCTGTTTAACTTTTTGGCACCAGTTGATTTAAAGAAAAAAGTTTTCCATGGGAGTACCCCTTTAAGGAGAATAAAAAATATTTTCAAATCAACTGGTGCCAGAAAGTTAAACAGATTTGTAAATTAGAAAAAAAATTAAGTATCAGCTCACCTGGATCCACAGTGTGCGGCAATCATCAATACGAATACCATACAAGTGGAGCTTGCTCTTCTGAGTGTTGCTGTGTAAGAGGGGGCGTGAAAGAGGAGTTTCAAAAACTGTGATTATCTGTTGTGCGGAGTGAATCTGTGGAGTGGGTGCGACTGCCTATAGCCCACATTCATATTTTGGGTAAGTTTTTCTCTTTTGCACATAGTGGGATAACTGTTAGAGTTTAAACACCCTTTTTCATTTTTATTTTTTTTTCTTTGTTCCACCTATAGGGGGAGGAGGAGTAGATTGGGCACAGGTGTATAAATCCTAGCTTGGGACTCTTATTGAGAGCTTGCTCTTTTGAGTGTTGCTGTATAAGAGGGGGCGTGAAAGAGGAGTTTCAAAAACAGGAGTTTGAAAGCAGGAGGTTGAGATCGCTGTGAGTGTTAATTTCTGAACCCACAAGGTCTAAAAAAAATTTTAAGTGTAATTTTGACTGTCTGTTTTTTCCTATACATTTGCGAAATCCCCATAACTAGATGGCCTCCATGTTGGAAAATGCAGTCCGATGTACATCCTGTTCAATGTATGCAATCCTTGAACTACAGTTTGAGGGTGCATATTGTTGTGCGAGATGTGTGCTAGTTGTCCGTTTGGAAGCCCAGATCCTGCATCTAGAGGGGCGACTGGCAACAATCAGAAGCATTAACAACATGGAGAGGAGTCTCCTGCTCACTGAGCAGGCACTCTCGGGAATAGAGGTGGGGGAGGACAGTGGGACGGAGTTGCAGGACAGTCAGGCAGTTAGCTGGGTTACAGTTAGAAAGAGGGGTAGGGGAAAAAGTGTCAGGGAGGCTAGTCCTGAACTGGCACACCCCAACAAGTTTGCCCGCTTGGCAGATGAGGGGGATGCCATTACAGAGCTAGCAGAACTGCAGCAGGATACCGCTTCTCAGACCGCCAGGGGGGTGTCTGCTCCAGTAAGGAGGGAGGGAGGAGTACAGGGCAGGCCAGACAGGTACTAGTGGTGGGGGCTCAATTATAGGGGGACAGACAGGGCAATCTGTCACAAAGACCGGGATCGCCCAACAGTGTGTTGTCTGCCTGGCGCACGAGTTTGGCACATCGCGGATCGGGTTGACAGGTTGCTGGGCGGGGCTGGAGAGGACCCAGCAGTCATGGTACATATTGGCACCAATGACAAAGTAAGAGGTAGGTGGAGTGTCCTTAAAAATGATTTCAGGGACTTAGGCCGCAAGCTTAAGGCAAGGACCTCCAAGGTAGTATTTTCTGAAATACTACCAGTACCACGAGCCACACCAGAGAGGCAGCGGGAGATCAGGGAGGTAAACAAGTGGCTCAGAAGCTGGTGTAGGAAGGAAGGGTTTGAGTTCATGGAGAACTGGGCTGACTTCGCTGTCGGTTACCGGCTCTACCGTAGGGACGGGCTGCACCTTAATGGGGAGGGTGCAGCTTTGCTTGGGGAGAAGATGGCTAGAAGGGTGGAGGAGTGTTTAAACTAGGGACTTGGGGGGAGGGAACCTACAGCAAAGAGGGGGAAGATAGTGTAGATAGAGAGGTGGTAATTATAAATGTATCTGGGGGTGGAGCGGAGGGAGGGGTTAGAACAGTTAATAGGAATAGGCTTCACAGGAAAATAAAACTTACACCCTTGAATCCCATTAACCCCAATAACATAAAGGATGGAAATGTAAAGTGTATGTTCACAAATGCCAGAAGCCTAGCAAATAAAATGGGGAAGCTTGAGGCCTTGATACTGGAGGAACATATTGATATAGTTAGGGTCACTGAGACATGGCTGGACTCCTCGCATGACTGGGCTGTCAATCTGCAGGGGTTTACATTGTTTCGCAAGGATAGAATGAACAGAAAAGGTGGTGGAGTCTGTCTGCATGTAAGAAGTGGTATGAAAGTCAATGTGAACGATGCCATAGTGTGTGATGATTTTGAGGAGGTGGAATCACTGTGGGTAGAATTACAAAAGGAGGGAAATACTGAAAAAATAATATTTGGGGTAATCTACAGACCCCCTAATATCACTGAAGAGATAGAAGTTCGGCTTCATAAACAAATAGAGAGGGCCGCCCGGGCAGGTACAGTGGTAATAATGGGAGATTTTAACTATCCAGATATAGATTGGGGTCCGGGGTTGGCTAAAGGTACAAAGGGGAGAAAATTCCTAAATTTATTGCAGGATAATTTTATGGGCCAGTTTGTGGAGGACCCAACAAGAAGTGATGCCTTGTTGGATCTGATCATTTCCAACAACGCAGAGCTGGTTGGTAATGTAACTGTGCGGGAAGACCTTGGTAATAGCGACCACAATATAGTTACTTTTGACTTTAAATGTAGAAAACAAAGACAGGCGGGGAAGGCAAAAACATATAACTTTAAAAAGGCAAACTTCCCTGGGCTGAGAGCTGCACTACAGGACATAGACTGGGGGGAGGTGTTGTCAAATACTGATACAGAAGGTAAATGGGACATCTTTAAATCAACTCTAAATAACTATACATCTAAATATATACCAAAGGGGAACAAATATAAATGATTAAAACTAAATCCTACATGGCTGACACATGATGTTAAAAGAGCAATAAACAACAAAAAAAATAGCCTTCAAAAAATACAAATCTGATGGGTCAGCTATAACATTTAAACAGTACAAGGAGCTTAATAAAATCTGTAAAAATTTAATAAAAACAGCAAAAATTCTAAATGACACACAGGTGGCCAAAGAAAGCAAAACTAATCCTAAATATTTTTTTAGATATATAAATTCAAAAAAACCAAGGACAGAGCATGTAGGACCCCTTAATAATGATAATGGGGAGGTTGTCACAGGCGATCAAGAGAAAGCGGAGCTACTGAATGGGTTCTTTAGTTCTGTATACACTATGGAAAAAGGAGCTGACATTGGCCAGGTCAGTGCTGGTAACACATCATGTAATGTACTGAACTGGCTTAATGTAGAGATGGTACAAGGTAAGTTAAGTGATATAAATGTAAGCAAATCCCCAGGGCCGGATGGACTACACCCAAGAGTTCTTAGAGAGGTAAGTTCAGTAATATCTGTACCCCTGTTCATGATATTTAGAGATTCTCTGGTGTCTGGTATTGTGCCAAGGGACTGGCGCAAGGCGAATGTGGTGCCAATCTTCAAAAAGGGCTCTAGGTCTTCCCCAGGAAACTATAGACCGGTAAGTTTAACATGCATTGTGGGTAAATTGTTTGAAGGACTTATAAGGGATTACATACAGGAATACATAGGGGATAATTGTATTATAAGTGATAGCCAGCATGCGTTTACTAAGGATAGAAGTTGTCAAACTGTTACGCCGAGCGCTCCGGGTCCCCGCTCCTCCCCGGAGCGCTCACTACACTCTCGCTCCCGCAGCGCCCCGGTCAGATCCACTGACCGGGTGCGCTGCGATACTGCCTCCAGCCGGGATGCGATTCGCGATGCGGGTTGCGCCCGCTCGCGATGCGCACCCCGGCTCCCGTACCTGACTCGCTCTCCGTCGGTCCTGTCCCGGCGCGCGCGGCCCCGCTCCCTAGGGCGCGCGCGCTCCGGGTCTCTGCGATTTAAAGGGCCAGTGCACCAATGATGGTGCCTGGCCCAATCTTCCCAATTACCTTGATTAGTTTCCACCTGTGCACTCCCTACTTATACCTCACTTCCCTTGCACTCCCTTGCCCGATCTTGTTGCCATTGTGCCAGTGAAAGCGTTTCCTTGTATGTTCCTAGCCTGTGTTCCAGACCTCCTGCCGTTGCCCCTGACTACGATCCTTGCTGCCTGCCCCGACCTTCTGCTACGTCCGACCTTGCTTCTGTCTACTCCCTTGTACCGCGCCTATCTTCAGCAGTCAGAGAGGTTGAGCCGTTGCTAGTGGATACGACCTGGTCACTACCGCCGCAGCAAGACCATCCCGCTTTGCGGCGGGCTCTGGTGAAAACCAGTAGTGACTTAGAACCGATCCACTAGCACGGTCCACGCCAATCCCTCTCTGGCACAGAGGATCCACTACCTGCCAGCCGGCATCGTGACAGTAGATCCGGCCATGGATCCCGCTGAAGTTCCTCTGCCAGTTGTCGCCGACCTCACCACGGTGGTCGCCCAGCAGTCACAACAGATAGCGCAACAAGGCCAACAGCTGTCTCAACTGACCGTGATGCTACAGCAGCTACTACCACAGCTTCAGCAATCATCTCCTCCGCCAGCTCCTGCACCTCCTCCGCAGCGAGTGGCCGCTTCTGGTCTACGACTATCCTTGCCGGATAAATTTGATGGGGACTCTAAATTCTGCCGTGGCTTTCTTTCCCAATGTTCCCTGCACTTGGAGATGATGTCGGACCAGTTTCCTACTGAAAGGTCTAAGGTGGCTTTCGTAGTCAGCCTTCTGTCTGGAAAAGCTCTGTCATGGGCCACACCGCTCTGGGACCGCAATGACCCCGTCACTGCCTCTATACACTCCTTCTTCTCGGAAATTCGAAGTGTCTTTGAGGAACCTGCCCGAGCCTCTTCTGCTGAGACTGCCCTGTTGAACTTGGTCCAGGGTAATTCTTCCGTTGGCGAGTACGCCGTACAATTCCGTACTCTTACTTCAGAACTATCCTGGAATAATGAGGCCCTCTGCGCGACCTTTAAAAAAGGCCTATCCAGCAACATTAAAGATGTTCTGGCCGCACGAGAAATCCCTGCTAACCTACATGAACTCATTCATCTAGCCACTCGCATTGACTTGCGTTTTTCCGAAAGGCGTCAGGAGCTCCGCCAGGATATGGACTTTGTTCGCACGAGGCGTTTTTTCTCCCCGGCTCCTCTCTCCTCTGGTCCCCTGCAATCCGTTCCTGTGCCTCCCGCCGTGGAGGCTATGCAGGTCGACCGGTCTCGCCTGACACCTCAAGAGAGGACACGACGCCGCATGGAGAATCTCTGCCTGTACTGTGCCAGTACCGAACACTTCCTGAAGGATTGTCCTATCCGTCCTCCCCGCCTGGAAAGACGTACGCTGACTCCGCACAAAGGTGAGACAGGCCTTGATGTCAACTCTGCTTCTCCACGTCTTACTGTGCCTGTGCGGATATCTGCCTCTGCCTTCTCCTTCTCTACTATGGCCTTCTTGGATTCCGGATCTGCAGGAAATTTTATTTTGGCCTCTCTCGTCAACAGGTTCAACATCCCGGTGACCAGTCTCGCCAGACCCCTCTACATCAATTGTGTAAACAATGAAAGATTGGACTGTACCATACGTTTCCGCACGGAGCCCCTTCTAATGTGCATCGGACCTCATCACGAGAAAATTGAATTTTTGGTCCTCCCCAATTGCACTTCCGAAATTCTCCTTGGACTACCCTGGCTTCAACTCCATTCCCCAACCCTGGATTGGTCCACTGGGGAGATCAAGAGTTGGGGGCCCTCTTGTTTCAAGGACTGCCTAAAACCGGTTCCCAGTACCCCTTGCCGTGACTCTGTGGTTCCCCCTGTAACCGGTCTCCCCAAGGCCTATATGGACTTTGCGGATGTTTTTTGCAAAAAACAAGCTGAGACTCTACCTCCTCACAGGCCTTATGATTGTCCTATTGACCTCCTCCCGGGCACTACTCCACCCCGGGGCAGAATTTATCCTCTGTCCGCCCCAGAGACTCTTGCTATGTCTGAGTACATCCAGGAAAATTTAAAAAAGGGCTTTATCCGTAAATCCTCCTCTCCTGCCGGAGCCGGATTTTTCTTTGTGTCCAAAAAAGATGGCTCTCTACGTCCTTGCATCGACTACCGCGGTCTTAATAAAATCACGGTAAAGAACCGCTACCCCCTACCTCTCATCTCTGAACTCTTTGATCGCCTCCAAGGTGCTCACATCTTTACCAAACTGGACTTAAGAGGTGCTTATAATCTCATCCGCATCAGAGAGGGGGATGAATGGAAAACAGCATTTAACACTAGAGATGGACACTTTGAGTATCTGGTCATGCCCTTTGGCCTGTGCAACGCCCCTGCCGTCTTCCAAGACTTTGTTAATGAAATTTTTCGTGATCTCTTATACTCCTGTGTTGTTGTATATCTGGACGATATCCTGATTTTTTCTGCCAATCTAGAAGAACACCGCCAGCATGTCCGTATGGTTCTTCAGAGACTTTGTGACAATCAACTTTATGCCAAGATAGAGAAATGTCTGTTTGAATGCCAATCTCTTCCTTTCCTAGGATACTTGGTCTCTGGCCAGGGACTACAAATGGATCCAGACAAACTCTCTGCCGTCTTAGATTGGCCACGCCCCTCCGGACTCCGTGCTATCCAACGTTTTTTGGGGTTCGCCAATTATTACAGGCAATTTATTCCACATTTTTCTACCGTTGTGGCTCCTATCGTGGCTTTAACCCAAAAAAATGCCAATCCCAAGTCATGGCCTCCTCAAGCGGAAGACGCCTTTAAACGGCTCAAGTCTGCCTTTTCTTCGGCTCCCGTGCTCTCCAGACCTGACCCATCTAAACCCTTCCTATTGGAGGTTGATGCCTCCTCAGTAGGAGCTGGAGCGGTCCTTCTACAAAAAAATTCTTCCGGGCATGCTGTTACTTGTGGTTTTTTTTCTAGGACCTTCTCTCCGGCGGAGAGGAACTACTCCATCGGGGATCGAGAGCTTCTAGCCATTAAATTAGCACTTGAGGAATGGAGGCATCTGCTGGAGGGATCAAGATTTCCAGTTATTATTTACACCGATCACAAGAACCTCTCCTATCTCCAGTCTGCCCAACGGCTGAATCCTCGCCAGGCCAGGTGGTCTCTGTTCTTTGCCCGATTTAATTTTGAAATTCACTTTCGGCCTGCCGATAAGAACATTAGGGCCGATGCTCTTTCCCGTTCCTCGGATGCCTCGGAAGTTGAACTCTCTCCGCAACACATCATTCCTCCTGACTGCCTGATTTCCACTTCTCCAGCCTCCATCAGGCAAACTCCTCCAGGAAAGACCTTCGTCTCTCCACGCCAACGCCTCGGAATCCTCAAATGGGGTCACTCCTCCCATCTCGCAGGTCATGCGGGCATCAAGAAATCTGTGCAACTCATCTCTCGCTTCTATTGGTGGCCGACTCTGGAGACGGATGTCGTGGACTTTGTGCGAGCCTGCACTGTCTGTGCCCGGGATAAGACTCCTCGCCAGAAGCCCGCTGGTTTTCTTCATCCCCTGCCTGTCCCCGAACAGCCTTGGTCTCTGATTGGTATGGATTTTATTACTGACTTACCCCCATCCCGTGGCAACACTGTTGTTTGGGTGGTCGTTGATCGATTCTCCAAAATGGCACATTTCATCCCTCTTCCTGGTCTTCCTTCAGCGCCTCAGTTGGCTAAACAATTTTTTGTACACATTTTTCGTCTTCACGGGTTGCCCACGCAGATCGTCTCGGATAGAGGCGTCCAATTCGTGTCAAAATTCTGGAGGGCTCTCTGTAAACAACTTAAGATTAAATTAAACTTTTCTTCTGCATATCATCCTCAATCCAATGGACAAGTAGAAAGAATTAACCAGGTCTTGGGTGATTATTTACGACATTTTGTTTCCTCCCGCCAGGATGATTGGGCAGATCTTCTACCATGGGCCGAATTCTCGTATAACTTCAGAGTCTCTGAATCTTCCTCCAAATCCCCATTTTTCGTGGTGTACGGCCGCCACCCTCTTCCTCCCCTCCCTACCCCCTTGCCCTCTGGTCTGCCCGCTGTGGATGAAATTTCTCGTGATCTTTCCACCATATGGAAAGAGACCCAAAATTCTCTCTTACAGGCTTCATCACGCATGAAGAAGTTTGCTGATAAGAAAAGAAGAGCTCCCCCCATTTTTTCTCCTGGAGACAAGGTATGGCTCTCCGCTAAATATGTCCGCTTCCGTGTTCCCAGCTACAAATTGGGACCACGCTATCTTGGTCCTTTCAAAATTTTGCGCCAGATCAATCCTGTCTCTTATAAACTTCTTCTCCCTCCTTCTCTTCGTATTCCTAATGCCTTTCACGTTTCTCTTCTTAAACCACTCATCATCAACCGTTTCTCTCCTAAACTTATCTCTCCCACTCCTGTCTCCGGTTCTTCTGACATCTTTCCTGTAAAGGAGATACTGGCCTCCAAAAAGGTCAGAGGAAAAACCTTCTTTTTGGTTGACTGGGAGGGCTGTGGTCCTGAAGAGAGATCCTGGGAACCTGAGGACAATATCCTGGATAAAAGTCTGGTCCTCAGGTTCTCAGGCTCCAAGAAGAGGGGGAGACCCAAGGGGGGGGGGTACTGTTACGCCGAGCGCTCCGGGTCCCCGCTCCTCCCCGGAGCGCTCACTACACTCTCGCTCCCGCAGCGCCCCGGTCAGATCCACTGACCGGGTGCGCTGCGATACTGCCTCCAGCCGGGATGCGATTCGCGATGCGGGTTGCGCCCGCTCGCGATGCGCACCCCGGCTCCCGTACCTGACTCGCTCTCCGTCGGTCCTGTCCCGGCGCGCGCGGCCCCGCTCCCTAGGGCGCGCGCGCGCCGGGTCTCTGCGATTTAAAGGGCCAGTGCACCAATGATGGTGCCTGGCCCAATCTTCCCAATTACCTTGATTAGTTTCCACCTGTGCACTCCCTACTTATACCTCACTTCCCTTGCACTCCCTTGCCGGATCTTGTTGCCATTGTGCCAGTGAAAGCGTTTCCTTGTATGTTCCTAGCCTGTGTTCCAGACCTCCTGCCGTTGCCCCTGACTACGATCCTTGCTGCCTGCCCCGACCTTCTGCTACGTCCGACCTTGCTTCTGTCTACTCCCTTGTACCGCGCCTATCTTCAGCAGTCAGAGAGGTTGAGCCTTTGCTAGTGGATACGACCTGGTCACTACCGCCGCAGCAAGACCATCCCGCTTTGCGGCGGGCTCTGGTGAAAACCAGTAGTGACTTAGAACCGATCCACTAGCACGGTCCACGCCAATCCCTCTCTGGCACAGAGGATCCACTACCTGCCAGCCGGCATCGTGACACAAACCAATCTAATTTGCTTTTATGAAGAGGTGAGTAGAAGCCTTGACAGAGGAATGGCTGTGGATATAGTGTTTCTGGATTTTGCTAAAGCGTTTGATACTGTCCCTCATAGACTGACAGGTAAGTTAAGGTCTTTGGGTTTGGAAATTTTAGTTTGTAACTGGATTGAACACTGGCTCATGGATCGTACCCAGAGAGTGGTGGTCAACGATTTATACTCTGATTGGTCCCCGGTTATTAGTGGTGTACCCCAAGGTTCAGTACTGGGCCCGCTGTTGTTTAATTTATTTATCAATGATATAGAGGATAGTATTAACAGCTCTGTTTCTATCTTTGCAGATGACACCAAGCTATGTAGCACGGTACAGTCTATAGAGGATGTGCATAAGTTACAAGATGACTTGGATAGACTAAGTGTCTGGGCATCCACTTGGCAAATGAGGTTCAATGTGGATAAATGTAAAGTTATGCATCTGGGTACTAATAACCTGCATGCATTGTATGTCTTAGGGGGGATTAAACTGTCAGAGTCACTGGTAGAGAAGGATCTGGGTGTACTTGTAGATCACAGACTACAGAATAGCATGCAATGTCAGGCTGCTGCTTCCAAAGCCGGCAGGATATTGTCATGTATCAAAAGAGGCATGGACTCAAGGGACAGGGACATAATACTCCCCCTTTATAAAGCATTGGTACGGCCTCACTTGGAATATGCTGTTCAGTTTTGGGCACCTGTCCATAAAAGGGACACTGCGGAGTTGGAAAGGGTGCAGAGACGCGCGACTAAACTAATATGGGGCATGGAACATCTTAGCTATGAGGAGCGATTAAAGGAGTTACAATTGTTTAGTCTTGAGAAGAGACGTTTAAGGGGGAATATGATAAACGTATATAAGTATATTAATGGCCCATACAAAAAATATGGAGAAAAACTGTTCCAGGTTAAACCCCCCCAAAGGATGAGGGGGCACTCCCTCCGTCTGGAGAAGAAAAAGTTTAGTCTCAAGGGGCGACACGCCTTCTTTACCGTGAGGACTGTGAATTTATGGAACGGTCTACCTCAGGAACTGGTCACAGCAGGAACAATTAACAGCTTTAAAACAGGATTAGATACATTCATGGAACAAAATAACATTAATGCTTATGAAGAAATATAAAATCCCATCCCTTCCCCAATATCGCGCCACATCCCTACCCCTTAATTCCCTGGTTGAACTTGATGGACATATGTCTTTTTTCGACCGTACTAACTATGTAACTATGTAACTATGTAACAGCCAGCACCTGTTAAAACTTGAGTTTTATTATATCCTTAAAAGTCCATATAGACAGAAGTGAGGGAAAACATAGGAACAATAATGTCCAGAAAGTAGCTTGGAGAATACTTCATAGCCGACATGTTTCAGGCTCAGTGGCATTTAGTCATGGCATGGACGTTTAAGGATTATAATAAATCTCAAGATTTAACAGGTGCTGGCTGTTGTTCCACTTGTATGAGATTTGTAAATTACTTCTATATAAAAATCTTAATCCTTCCAGTATTTATCAGCCGCTGTATACTACAGAGAAAATGGAGTTGTTCTTTTCTGTCTGACTACAGTGCTCTCTGCTAACACCTCTGTCCATGTCAGGAACTGTCCAGAGTAGGAGCAAATCCCCATAGGAAACCTCTCCTGCTCTGGACAGTTGCTGACATGGATAGAGGTGTATGGTCAGACTGAAAATAACTATACAACTTCCTCTTTTGTATACAGCAGCTAAAAAGTACTGGAATGATTACATTTTTTTAATAGAAGTAATTTAAAAATCTGAATTCGGGTAGAAAAACAGACATGGTGCACATCTACAATCTTGTATAATGATGTGATTGCTTCTCAGCATAATATCAAAGACTAACAGGTTGTTAGTATACATTTTTGATCAAAAAGTACAAGCCCACTATTTAGAGTGGGTACCTAACGTCCCTAGCATAAAATGGCGCAGCACCGGGCGGCGACCACCACCGCCGCGACACCAGTGCCCACAGGGGGGGGGGAACAACCCACTGGCAGAGCGGCCCCAATGCCACTCAAACCAGTCTATGGGCCGCACCTCCCCGCAGACATGGCACCACGGCAGCAGCGGACGCCGCACAGCACCACACCAGTGTGAACAAGGTGTAATAGCTCACTTACCATGCTCTCCCAGTCAGACTGGGAGGCTGCTAGGAAAGAAATGGCCCATGTGTAGCTAACTACTACTTATATAGGGTTGGGCTGAGGGGGTGGGGAAGAGTGCAGCACATGTTCAAACAAAAAAAAGGAGGGGATAGAAAACAGTGTGAATTCGGGTTGAAAAACAGACATGGTGCACATCTACAATCTTGTATAATGATCTGATTGCTTCTCAGCATAATATCAAAGACTAACAGGTTGTTAGTATACATTTTTGATCAAAGTATTTATCAGCCGCTGTATACTACAGAGAAAATGGAGTTGTTCTTTTCTGTCTGACTACAGTGCTCTCTGCTAACACCTCTGTCCATGTCAGGAACTGTCCAGAGTAGGAGCAAATCCCCATAGGAAACCTCTCCTGCTCTGGACAGTTGCTGACATGGATAGAGGTGTCAGCAGAAAGCAATGTGGTCAGACTGAAAATAACTATACAACTTCCTCTTTAGTATACAGCAGCTAAAAAGTACTGGAAGGATTAAGTTTTTTTAATAGAAGTAATTTAAAAATCTGTTAAACTTTCTGGCACCAGTTGATTTAAAAAGTTGTTTTCCACCAGAGTACCCCTTTAACAACTTAAGGACCCAGGGCGTACCTGTATGTCCTGAGTCCTCTCCCTTTCTATAATGTGGTGCCAAAGTGGGCCGGGACTGGCCTCTAATGATGGCCGGGACCCGTGGCCAAAAGCGCATGGCACTGATTGCCACGTCTAAAGTGAAAATAAACTAGCTCAGCTAGCTCAGTGGGCTGTAAAGTGGCAGCAAAATTGCTGCGTCCCGAAATGCTGGAGGACACAAGAAGGGTCCCTACCTTCCTCCTGTGTGTACATCGCCAAATGACTGCTCCGTGCCTGAGATCCAGGCATGAGCAGTCAAGCGCCAGAATCATTGATCAATGTCATCCTATGGGATAACAATGATCAATGTAAAAGACCCTAAGGGAGCTATAACACTGCAAAAAAAAAAGTAAAAAAAAAAAAGTTAATAAAGATCATTTAACC
The DNA here is from genome assembly GCF_029499605.1 of Hyla sarda. Lineage (NCBI taxonomy): Eukaryota > Metazoa > Chordata > Amphibia > Anura > Hylidae > Hyla > Hyla sarda. The sequence goes on along the minus strand of NC_079191.1, from coordinate 244,939,148 downwards.
CCTTCCCTAATAAAAGTTTGAATCACCCCCTTTTCCCATTTAAACCAATAACGACCGTGGATGTCTATGCTCATCCAATGGCCGTTACCGGGGTATGACGCGGGCTCCCGACTCAAGCCCGCGTCATACCGGCCGGCCCCCAGCTGATTCCTGTAGCCAGGGGCCGGCATTAATAGCCAACATGCGGCAATCGCCGAGGCCGGCTATTAACCCTTTAGATCGCCGCTGTCAAAGTTGACAGCGGCATCTAAAGGTGCCTGAATCCAGTCCCTGGTGGTCCAGTGGGGTGGATCGCCCCCCCCCCCCCGCAGCACGATCGCGGGTGGGGGGGGGGGGGGGTTGATCCACTTCTGAGGTAGCCTGATGGCTTACCTCTCCTTCCATGCTGGCTCTGTTGCTCTGAATGATAGAGTCTGGCAGAGCCAGGCTTTATCAATCGAGCACAGAGCACACAGATCAATGGGATTGTATGTAATCCCATTGATCTGTATGAGGAATCAAATGATTCCTCCTAAAAGTCGCCTAAGGGGACAAAAAGTGTAAAAAAAAGTTTAAAAACACACACATTAACCCCTTTCTTCTTAAAAGTTTAAATCACCCCCCTTTTCCCATATTCCATATAAAAATATATAAACATAATAAAAATAAACATATATGGTATCGCCGCATGTGTAAACGTCCGAACTATAAAAATATATCACAAATTAAGCCACACGGTCAATGGCGTACGTGCAAAAAAATTCCAAAGTCCAAAATAGCGTATTTTTGGTCACTTTTTATACCATAAAAGAAGGAATAAAAAGCAATCAAAAAATCTGATTAAAACAAAAATGGTACCGGTTAAAACTTCAGATCACAGTGCAAAAATATAGCCCTAATACCGGCCCATACGCGGAAAAATAAAAAGTTATAGGGGTCAGAAAATTACAATTTTAAATGTATAAATTTTCGTGCATGTAGTTGTGATTTTTTCCAAAAGTACGACAAAATCAAAGCTATATAAGTATCATTTTAATCGTATGGACCTACAGAATAAAGATAAAGTGTCATTTTTACTGAAAAATCGACGGCTTAGAAAAAGAAGACCCCAAAATTTACAAAATGAAATTAGAAAGAAAACAAAGGTGCGCTCCCAGTGTAGAAGTTTAGGTAAGCGGGTGCCCCAAGAAGGTATAAATCTGCTTACCAGAAGATGTTGCGCTGCGGGCACAACACCGTGACGTGCCCGTAGTATCCCAATGAAGACTGAGGTCAGCTAGCCGAGGCGTCCTTCTCAAGTGGCTCTAGGTCACTTCAGTGGAGATCAACATCGATTGGATAGGTATCCGTAAAAAATAGGACTCTGCCAGGCGCTTCTCAAGGTAATGAAAGTCCAGACCACGCAGGCTGGATGCAGGGACAGTCACTTTAATGGTTCAAAAAGTCCGATCAATACAAAATTATACCACTAAAAATTTTAGACCACGGTGCAAAAAATGAGCCCTCATACTGCCCCGTGCGCAGAAAAATAAAAAAGTAATAGGGGTCAGAAGAAGACAATTTTAAATGCATACATTTTTCTGCATGTAGTTATAATGTTTTCCAGAAGTATGACAAAATCAAACTTCTATAAGTAGGGTATCATTTTAATCATATGAACCTACAGAATAAAGAGAAGATGTAATTTTTACCCAAAAATTTACTGCGTAGAAACGGAAGCCCCAAAAATTTACAAAATGGTGTTTTTTCTTCAGCTTTGTCGCACAAAGATTTTTTTTCCATTTCGCCATAAATTTTTGGGTAAAATAACTGATGCCATTACAAAGTAGAATTGGTGGCACAAAAAATAAGCCATCATATGGATTTTTAGATGCAAAATGTAAAGAATTATGATTTTTTAAATGTAAGGAGGAAAAAAGGAAAGTGCAAAAATGGAAAAAACCCCGGGTCCTTAAGGGGTTAAGCTCTTTACCCCTTCTGCAGCTGTTTGGAAACCACACTTCTCCTTCAATTTACATATTGAAGGTGATCTATATTAAAGAGTGGTCTATAATGCCAGTAAGTTACGGTATGGTTAGACATTTCCTGACATGGACAGAGGTGTCAGCAGAGAGCACTGTGGTCAGACAGAGAAGAACTCAACTCAAATTCCTCTGTAGTATACAGCAGCTGATAAGTACTGGAAGGATTAAGATTATTTAATAGAAGTAATTTAAAAATATGTTTAACTTTCTGGCCCTAGTTGATTTAAAAAATAGTTTTCCACCAGAGTACCCCTTTAATGTTCATACTTTTCATATAATTTTATGATATGTGAACATCCTAATATTTTTATTACTAAGACTTTGAGCAAATCCCAAAGCAAGATAAACCTTCCCACAGGGGAAATATTGGACTCCAGCAGTACAATGAACTTTATTTAAAGTGTAACTGTCAGATTCAACAAACATTTTTTTTTTAAATATATCACTCTATATAGGTTAGTACCTAATCCTGACCATGTACATCTAATTTTTATGTGTCTAGCACCTTTATTTTTTTATTACTCTTTTAATTTAGCTCACAAGTCTGAATTCCTCTCAAAGGATGCTGTCTGCTCACATCTCCCCTAGCATTAGCAAAACTACAACTCCCAGCTTGTCCTCACTGACAGTAGCGGGACACAAGCTGACAGTGGGAGGATTTTTCCTCCAGCTGTGAGCCCTGCACTCACAGCTGTCAATCAAGGAAGTGTGTCCATGACATAGGTGATGATGCATGGACACAGCAGGACTAGTATGTGTCCAAGCAGGCAGGGGGGGCAGTTGTTTGACTTGCTTTTTCGGTATGAAATACTGAAAATGTTCTAATGAAAGCAATAGCAAAACCTATTGGTATTACATGCTTTACAACATATCAAAAGATTTTGTATCTGACAGTGCCCATTTAAGTTTTGGACTGTAAACTATATTGTACAATGAGAGTCAAAAAGGATGGTGCAAAATTATAGATATTCAAAACACAGAACATAACACAAATTTATTATGAAGACGTGTCTATACACTACAAATATTTAAAGTGATTTTCATTTGTGACATGCAGACGTCTAGGTGGTAGCCTAGTTCTGTCCATACACGTCAGCATATAGACTCCACTGTTTTAGTTATGCTTTGTCTCCGGCCATTTAGATCCTGTGGCTGGGTGGGAGGCCAATACCCCCCCCCCCCCCCAAAAAAAAAAAAAAAAAAATTGACTTACAGAAAGAGGTCACAGGTTGTTGGATCTTTTGAATTTGAAGACCAGAAGAACACTCAACATTGGTTGAATCATTTTCAGCATTGGCGAACATCCACTCCTTTAGTAGGAGTGACCAGTGAGAGTATCTTCAGCATAAGGTACAGTAGACTTTGCGCTTGCTTATTGAACAGTATTTACATTTGGTCACTACCGTGACCACTGAAATCCTAAATTTACCATCCACAATATTGTATTAAAACGGAACTGTTAATGCCTCAAAAACAATTAAAATTTTTGTACCATTCAGTTCTCATTGTGGTTATCTGTATGAAACTACAGCTTTGCTGCAAATAGTGGATATCCTTATTGGGTAGTTTTGGCTGCAGTCCATACTTTAACTCCCTTTTGAGAACTGTGGCAGAGTATTAAAATCTTTGGAAACATGCACCCGTCCGACGTTTCGCCACAGCAGTGGCTTTGTCAAAGACTATAGGATTTGCTCTAAAGGGGTACTCCGCTAGAAAGCAATTTTTTTAAATCAACTAGTGCCAGAAAGTTAAACAGATTTGCAAATTAATTTCATTTAAAAATCTTAATCCTTCCAGTACTTATCAGCTGCTGTATGCTCCGCAGGAAGTTCTTTTCTTTTTGAATTTCTTTTCTGTCTGACCACAGTGCTCTTTGCTGACACCTCTGTCCATTTTAGGAACTGTCCGGAGTAGAAGCAAATCTTCTTAGCAAACATATTCTGCTCTGGACAGTTCCTGACATGGACAGAGGTGTAAGCAGAGAGCACTGTGGTCTGACAGAAAGGACATTCAAAAAGAAAAGAACTTCCTCTGAAGTATAGAGCAGCTGATAAGTACTGGAAGGATTAAGATTTTTAAATAGAAGTAATTTTCAAATCTGTTTAACTTTCTTGCATCAGTTGATTTAAAAATGTTTTCCATCGGAGTATCCCTTTAGAAGCTGTCCTGTGACATGCTGTAATATAAATAATAATCAAATTATATATACTGTGTCATTCTGCAGTTACCCCCCCTTACTATTAATAATACACAAATGTGTAATCTACATAAAAAATGTGCTAGATTAAGTGGACCGTAGAAGATATATAGGATATAGGCTGTTTACCTAAATTAAAAAAACAATATTTTATTGAAGCTGCGGTAACTGCTATTTCATCACAGAATGGATCCTCTTGCTAAATATTCTGTAAGGCTTACCAAGTTGAATAAAAAGTTAAGTTAATCAAAAATACCCCTAATAACTGCAATCAGATAGGCGCTGTGCCTCGGGCATCTTTAATGCGTGAGCTGATGTGAAATATCTCCATGGCTAAACCTATGCAGCTGAATATAATTCCCATTTGTGATAAAATGATCAGTGATGTTTTCCTTGCCTATAGCCTCCAATGTATGTTGTCAGCGTTTTCAATTAAGCAACAGGAGCTGGTAACGTTTACAACCTGTCTGCTTGGTTTAAAGTCCATCAAAGTGTGATAAAGGATGACAGAGTGATATTATTTCTCTAGAATAGAACAGCAGTCGGCCATTGATCACCGCAGCATGCAATGACTAATTTCATCTAGTCTTTTTAAATCCTTTGTGAAAATTAGTTATTTTTTTAGATTACATTACCAGCTGGAATAAATAGGCAATTTGCATGTCCTTAGGTAATAAGATACCTGTAGTGAACTGTATTAAGATGAATTATCCACACTAACGTCACCTTATTTAGGCCATATGCCTCTATTTCTGGAAAATTACACATTTTCTTTTTGTTGTTTCAAAACAGAGAAGCCGATCAGGAGAATAAACTTAGACTTTCACTTCTTAGGAGTTGTGTAGGTGAATATAGCAGGGCGTGCAGCTACAAAATCAATTCACAATTCTGTACATCTCAATTTCTAGTTTGAAGTACTTTTTGCAATTGTCCTTCAAGATGCAAGATAAATAGGCCTTGGTGTACATATATTTAGTGTGTCTCCGACAGGTCAATGTCTAAGTTTCATCCTTCGGTAGTTGCTTCTCAGTGACAGATATCAAAACTGCCACCGGGTCTTATATCTTTATCACACCATTTGACCAGTCTACAGTCATGATTTGGACTGCAAATCATGACTACTTGTTTGTTTTTTAAAGGGTTTCTTTAGCATTTTTTTTTAAAGAACAATTAGGCTGGGTGTTTTTTCACAATTTGTGTCCACATTTTAAACATTAATATGCTCAATGTCAGGGACATTTATCATCGTTGCTTTGGTAAGAGAGTTCTGTAGGCATTTCTTTTTCTTTTGGTTTTGCTTATGTGTGACACATTGATCATACTATCACAGGGGGTTGATAAATTTGGCTCATATAAGCAAAAAACAATAAATCACTTTTGAATACCATTTTCTTAGCACACATAAGCAAATGCAAATAAATGACTTCAGAACACTACTTTGTAACCCCAGTTAAATGTGCTAGATATATGTGTTTATTGCATTTCTTTAACCACTTTTTACCCCTAAATGTACTAACCCATTTTTTTTTCATTTTATTAATCCTGTGGATTACTTCAGATATGGTTGACTACGATGACCCGCATTTTTTGGTTTAATATTAATAAAATGGTTAACAAGGGCTTGTAGGGAAGTGTTATTTGGAATAAAAGTTTTTTAAACGTGTCATGTTTTATAATTTATTTACAGGCTTAGTAGTGTAAGCTGTGTTATTGACGGAATCCATTACTAAGCCAGGACTTATCGTTAGCCCCAAAAACAGCTAGCGCTAACCCTTGTTACCTAGGTACCCACCACCACAGGGGTGATGGGAAGAACCGGTAACAACAGGCCTGGAGCGTCAAAAATGGCGCACCTGGGCCTAGGCGGTAACAGGTCGGCGTTATTTAGGCTGGGGAGGGCCAGTAATAATGGTCCTCGACCACCTTAGTAATGTCAGGCTGTTGCTGCTTGGTTGGTATCTGGCTCATACTAAATATACAGGGAACCCTATGTGTTTTTTTATTATTTTATTTAAAAAAAAAACGTATAGGCTTCCCTGTATTTTCAGTATCAGCCGGATACCAACCAAGCAGCAACAGCCTGATTTTACCATGGTGGGTAGGACCATTGTTACTGGCTCTCCCCAGCCTAAATAACATCACCACCTAGGCCCAGGAGCGCCATTTTTGACGATCCAGGACTGTTGGTACCACCTCTTCTCAGCACCCCTGTGGCGGTGGGTACTGGGGTAATTATTGGGGGTTAGCGCTAGCTGGTTTTGGGGCAAACTCTAAGCCCCAGCTTAATAATGGATTCCATCTTTAAGACAGCTTCCACTATTAAGCCTGTAAAGTAAATAAAAAAAAAAAAACAAGCAACACTTTTTAAAAACTGTTATAAAAAAAACACTCCCCCACAAGCCCTCGTTAGTCATTCTATTAATATTAAACAAAAAAACCGATGGTCATCAAATTTGAAGAAGTCCTCTGCATACACGGAGCTGAAATGATAAGAAAAAAAAACACAGAAATTGGTTTGTATGGCGCCCTCCCTTGGTGAAAATTACCATAAACCAGCATTTCCAAACAAGGAGCCTCTAGCTGTTGCTAAACTACAACCCCCATCATTTGTAATTTAACAACAATAAGCCTCCAGTTTAGCAACAACTGGAGTATCGCTGTTTCTAAACCACAACTTCCAGCTGGCTGGAAGCAGCCTTCCCCGTCATCTCTTGCCCGGCACCGACCAGGAAATATGAAATTACAGTGTAGTTTCATATTTCTGGGAGCCGGCTGGCTCCACTGCCCCGGCCCCTCATCTCCCCCCACCGCCGCCTCCGCTCATCTTCCCCCGCTGCCGTCGCTCATCTCTCCCTGCTGCTACTCATCTCCCCCCCGCCACCGCTCATCTCCCCCCCTGCCGCCGCTCATCTGTCCCTGCTGCCGCTCATCTCCCCCCCGCGGTGGCGACTTTTAAAATTTGCTCACATACGGGAGTTTTGTACTCCAGGTCAGACCTGGAGCAGACTTGCAACTTTTAGAAGGGGGTTTGTGACATTGCGGTTTTCGCACATCATAAATACCTGACCACTGCAAAGGACCTAAGCAAAACTGAAATTTGTTTAAGTAAGGCTGTTTGTAACTTTTTGCTTACCCACAAAAGTCGCACCAAAAAATCCTTAGGCGCATGTGGCACTTTTTGTGCGACTTTTGTAAAATACAGTATGAACCTAGCCTAACAACAACAAGCAAGCCATTATAAAAGGGCATTGCAGAAATACAGGCTGTTAACATCAGGAAACCCCCGCAGATATGGAAACCAAAGGGTATGTCACAGCAAGTATATGAACCACCAATTGGCAGTATTAACTAGTGATTCTAGCAAAGCTGCCATTAGCAAACTGTCCAACACAAGTTCCCACATTACACACATTCATTTAATCACATCAACAATACCCCCCCCCCCCTTCCCCAAGAAAGGATATAGAAGGGCTCAAATAAACAAGATGGCCTAATGAGTGTCGCATTTAGCACTATTATACATAAGCCACAAAAGCTACATTCTTTTGATAAAGAGCATTTTGTACATCAGAGACACATGGAGCCAACTTGTATTGGGATTGGTGTCAGGCCATAACAACAATTTTCCGTGTACAGAAAAGAAAAAATCTAAAAAAAATTTCCTGTAATAACTGAAAACCACTTTGTCAACCCAACAGACAAACCTGGAAAGCCATAGCACAGTATTGATCAGTTTTATCGGCAATCCATTAACGCAGGCTGCTGAGGCTAGCTGCACTATTGAAGCACCGATAACCAGCAATGCTTTTTTTTTTTTTTTACACATTTAGATGCCATAATCAACTTTGATCCCGGTGTCCAAAGGGTTAATGCTAATAGCAGCCAGAACCAATCGTGGATGAAGCGCACTTAGCTCATGAGTGTACTTTATGCTTCTGGAGCAGGTGCAAGTTGTACATTTATGCTCAGCATCCTTCAGGTGTTTAGGGCAAACACTCTTTGCCCCATAATGTGAGTTTCTTGTGAACAAATTCAATGTGGGAAATGCGTCTTTATACAATTCAGCTACAAGGATTGTTTAAATATAAAGTACCAACTCAGTATAACAAAGCAACTCCTGCTTTGTTATACAGGCTAGGCTGTATAAACTGCAGTGCAGTATATATAAAAATAAACAAACAAAAAAATAATGGGGGAGATTTATCAAAACCTGTGCAAAGGAAGAATTGCCCAGTTGCTCATAGCAACCAATTAGATCACTTATTTCATTTTTAACAAGGCCTCTGCAAAATGAAAGAAGCTATCTGATTGGTTGCTATGGGTAACTGGGCAACTTTTCCTCTGGACAGGTTTTGATAAATCTCCCCCAATATCTTGAAGAAACACAGATCCTGCATGGAATCCACTGGGGAGGTGAAGAACGGTGGCCCCATCTACCACCCTAAATTTTGCCAGATGCGTTCCGTCACTCCATGTGACTTCCTCCAGGGTGTGACATGGAGTGACAGAACATGTGGGGCATTCAGAGAACATATTCTCATACAGTATTTACCTCCTACTTATCCATCCCAGATGGGTTTGATCTTTACTATCTTATTGTCATTGTACTTGCCACTGTTTTGCTTCTTTTTGTTAAGCCTTGATTTGGACATTGGGGGGAATTTATCATTGGTTTTACCCTGGTTTTGTGGTGTACATTTGTCTCACAGTTTGTCTCCGATGCTGTTTTGAGACTTTTCATTGCGACTTTTGCTTTAGAAGGTTTTTCTATAGGAACATACCAAGTCCTGATTTCAGTTGATATCATGCAGTGCTCAGGAATTTATGATGTGCAACTTTGTCGCATCTTTTGTTGCAACTGTGCTAAGTGAGGCGCAAATCTACACAAACCCTGACTTGGCTTACAGAACTGACAGTGGACAGCATTTTTAAAAAGTCACAAATTTTTTTGCACAGAAAGTCGCAGAGGAATCACCGTACAAGGTGGAGTACTGAAGTATGTGATCAGCCCCAGATTTATCCCTTGCTCTACACCATGTAATAAATCTGGTGCAGGTACACAGTTTCCACCACATGAATTAATGGGGTAAAAAGATGTTCACTTATACCACTCTTGATGAAATCCCCCCCCCCATTGTTCATTTCATTTTGACTTTGCAGTTTTACACTTTTCTAATATTTTTGATTTTACTTAATTAACCCCTTAACGACCACTGACGTAAATGTACGTCCTGGTTTGGCGGGATTTCCCGCACCAGGACGACCATTTACGTCCTGTGTATGACCGCGAGCATCGGAAGGGTGCTCGCGTCATACACGGCAGGTTCCGGCTGCTAGCAGCAGCCGGGGACCCGCCGGTAATGGTCGACATCCGCGATCGCATGGATGTCCGCCATTAACCCCTTTGATGTCGTGATCAATACAGATCACGGCATCTGCGGCATTGTGGCACTTTGATTGGATAATCGGATCGCCCACAGCGCTGCCGCGGGGATCCGATCATCCAGCATGACAGCCGGAGGTCCCCTTACCTAGCTCCAGCCGTCTCCCGGGGTCCTCTGCTCTGGTCTGCGATCGAGCAGATGAGAGCAGAAGATCACCGATAATACTGAGCAGTGCTGTGTTCTCTGCATAGCACTGCACAGTATTAGCAATCAAACGATTGCTATATATAGTCCCCTATGGGGACATGAAAAGTGTAAACAAAAAGTAGAAAAATTTCAAAATCAAAAGTAAAAAAAAAGTGAAAAATCCCCTCCCCAATAAAAATGAAAATAGTCAGTTTTTCCCATTTTACCCCCAAAAAGCGTAAAAATATATTTTTTTTTCATAAACATATTTGGTATTGCTGCATGCATAAATGTCCGAACTATCAAAATATAATGTTAATGATCCCGTATGGTGAATGGCGTAAACGTAAAAAATAAAAAAAATTCCACAAATGCTGCTTTTTTGTCACATTTTATTCAAAAAAAATTATAAAAAATGATCTAAAAGTTTTATATATGCAAATGTGGTATCTAAAAAAAGTAAAGATGACGCACAAAAAATGAGCCCTCATACTGCCCTATATATGGAAAAATGAAAAAGTTATAGGTGGTCAAAATAGAGCGATTTTAGATTACTGATTTTGTACAAAAAGTTTTAGATTTTTTTTAAGCGATACAAAAATATAAAAGTATCTATCCACGGGTATCATTTTAATCGTATTGACCCACAGAATAAACAACACATGTCATTTTTACCATTAAGTGTGCAGTGTGAAAACAAAACCCTCCAAAATGTGCAAAATTTTGATTTTCATTTAAATGTCCTCCCTAAATAAAAATTTTTGGGGGTTCGCCGTACATATGGTAAAATGAGAGGTTTAATTACAAAGTAAAATTGGTCACGCAAAAAACAAGCCCTTATATGGGTCTGTTCATGGACATATAAAGGAGTTATGGATTATAGAAGGCGAGGAGGAAAAAACGAAAATGCAAAAATAAAATTGGCCTGGTCCTTGAGGTGAAAATGGGCTTGGTCATTAAGGGGTTAAAAGTGGTCATAGGGCAATCCAGTGACAGGGTCATTAGTGCCAAAGTTGTGTATGTCGGGGGGAGGAGCAAAGACTAGTCCTTCTGATCTAAGACTAGTCCTTCATAGCTACTGAAGCACAAATTGTTAATTCTGGCCATGGTTGTAATATATAAGAACACACAGTACATAGCAATTTGCTGTATGTGGGGCTTCATAGAGGCAGACCAGTCTGAGTGCTCATACTGACCCCATAAAGCAATGGAAGCAAGTATATATGTGTCTCTTACCTGGGGAAAAGATGGCACCAGGATGCTGAATGGGCAGAAGGCAACTGACAGAAGCAGTATGGTACACTGAGAAATGTTCTGCTGGAAAATCTTGGGTTCTGTTATTCATGTGAATATTTCTTTGCCATGTCTTGGGTCAAGATGATTGTCTCATAAAAAGATTCCAGTCCAACACAGCTGATACAGGTTTAAAGGGGTATTCCAGGCAAAAAATTTTTTTATATATATCAACTGGCTCTCGAAAGTTAAACAGATTTGTAAATTACTTCTATTAAAAAATCTTAATCCTTCCAATAGTTATTAGCTTCTGAAGTTTTCTGTCTAACTGCTCAATGATGATGTCACGTCCCGGGAGCTGTGCATGATGGGAGAATATCCCCATAGGAACTGCACAGCTCCCGGTACGTGAGTCATCAGTAAGCAGTTAGACAGAAAACAGCAACTCAACTTCAGAAGCTAATAACTATTGGAAGGATTAAGATTTTTTAATAGAAGTAATTTACAAATCTGTTTAACTTTCCGGAGCCAGTTGATATATATATAAAAAAAGTTTTGGCCTGGAATACCCCTTTAAAATTGTACATGGCCAGATTTATTCTTTATACAAGTCAAAACAAGTAAGAAAAACTACAGTTGATAACAGACCCTTGGCTATCTACCATCTAAACATTTAAAGAGATGGCAGATAAGAAACATTCGACCAATCTAGTCCCAGTATTCGGAATACTATCAATAGTCCCTGACCCGGTCTTGCATAAAGGATAGTCTTTTGCCTATCTCATGCATGCTTAAATTCCTTCACTATGTGCAGCTACCATTTCTACAGGAAGGCTATTCCATACATCCACTACTTTCTTCGTAAAGTAAATTTTATGTATCATCTTTCTTCCAAGCTGTCCGGCTTATTGGCCTATTATTGCCCAATTCCTCCCCACTACCTTTGTTCATTTCCAATCTTCTGGGATGACTCTTGTTAGCAGTTATTGGCTAAATAAATCTATTTATGGTTTTGCTAGTACTATGCTAAGATCTTTTAATAACTCTGGGTGCAACTTATTTGTCTTTACTTTAGACAGCTGATGTAGAACCTCTTCCTCTGTTAATACACATGCTTCAAATGATTCAATAGTCTTCCTCCCTAACTGAGGTCCTTTTCCTTTATTTTCTTTTTGTAAAAACCAAACAAAAGTCTTTATTGAGGCAGTCATTTAGTCCTTTATTCTGCTCTACATACCTTCCATCCTTTGCTTTCAATCTAAATATTTCTTGTTTTAATTACCTTTTCTTATTTACACATTTCATTTACACGTCTTATTCCCATTTATCCCCCATCTGGAGATGGACTTGTAACCTTGAGATTATTGATATTTTTCCACAATTTTGGTTCTCAAATCCTCAGACAGTTCTCTTCTCCTCTTTCTGTGTTTCATGCTTAGTCTGGCACACATTGCAAAGACTAAGTGAACTTCTCTCCTTTATATCTGCTTTCAGGTGTGATTTTTATATTGCCCACACCTGTTACTTGCTCCAGGTGAGTTTAAAAGAGCATCACATGCTTGAAATTATCTTATTTATCCACAATTTTGAAAGGGTGCCAATCATTTTGTCCAGACCATTTTTGGAGTTTGGTGTGACATTATGTCCAATATCCTTTTTCACTTACCTTTTTTGGTTTAGTTCCAATACACACAAAGGGAATAAACATGTGTATAGCAAAACATGTGTTACTGCAATCCTTTTCTGTGAGAAATACTTCATTTTCAAAAAATATTTCAGGGGTGCCAACATTTACGGCCATGACTGTGTATATATATATATATATATATATATATATATATATATATATATAGATAGATAGATAGATAGATAGATAGATATAGATATATTGCTGTTGCACTACTACTATTTATAGAAATGCCACTGGTTACTGGATCAGTGAGTGCGAGCAGATTGAGTGCTGTGTCTCATTCTAAAGGTCCCCAAACTGGCAGACTGTCTCAGGTGTATGGGGGCCTGCCTAATCTCCCTGGACATATGATATCAGGGGGGAGAAGGGTTGTGCATGCTGAATTTCATATGACCAGTAGCAGGCAGTGGCTTACTCCTCCTCTTTCCACTATGAGCACATAAACATTCAGCTGTGTCAAATGTCCAAGTATATGGGGAGATCGGGAGCAATAGCTGTAGGCCCAATGAACAGTACAGTACTAATACCGAGGCTCTCTGATGTCAATTTTTATTACTGGTTTGTCAGAGAAATATAATGAAATGGCAACATTTCACAATGTGGCACAAAATCATTCTTTCTATTTCTTTCAGAATAAAGTGATATCTTTATTATTACTAGGCCTATTTCTTATTACTCTGGCTGAGTTACAAATGGTCTTATCAGAGTATTGATTTACCAGTATGGGTTCCTTTTTAATGTGTCTCTCTCTAGTAAAAGAATAACAGTTCCATATTGTGTGATAATCTCTCCATGAAATTGATCTTTTATGATAAAGGTTTAGATATTTCTCATTACATGTGATAACTTTTATGTGGGTCAGACTTTGTCAAAGTTTGAGCTGCAGTGTATGTGCTATGACAATAAAAATGTCCTCTTTTGTGATGATGGAAAATGGTTTGTTTCCAAAAGAAACGTACATTACTTCTGAACATTTAAGGTCTTCTATGCTTTTACATTATTAGAGCTTTAATTACAATTAATTTTAGGAGAGTGATTGTTTATTTCATGTCACTTGTTTACAAGGCCGAGCTTATGGTCTTAAATGTCTGGGTGCAGATTTGTTTTGACACCCCTGGTGGGCGTAATTATATAATTGACCCCACCCCCTTCACAAATGGCCATTCTAGACATGACAAAAATGGGGGACAGAAGTAGTTTTAAATACGGTGTGGGAGCACTGGGTAATACCTAATTTATTCAGAGGTTAAGGATGGGGGCAAAATATACTTAATTTAGGTTAAGAGTTTTATTACTAGTTATAAAAGAAGTTGAGAATAAACAATACCAGATACTGAGTGCAGCCTGTAACACTCTACTACTTGGCTACTTTGCTGGGCACTGGTCAATGACTGCCAGCCTCTTGGACTCCTGCTGCCACACTGGTTGGCTCCTGTGCTCCTCTCTGCACAAGCCTCGGCTCTCCATGTCTCTGGTGGGAAGGCAGAACTCTGATGTCACCAGCCAAATGCAAAAGCCTACCTCAATAATCCAATTAGGTTTCAGCATGAGATTCTGTCTCCTGATTGATAAAGCAAAGTGCTGAATGAACTCTAATTGTATGGCAAAAGTGTTCTGTACTGTAAAAGTGAGTTTAGCATTAATGGTTTCAGTGGCACCTGCACCTCCATACCAGGAGACTAAGTTCAGGGAGAAAAAAAATGTTCTCCTTAAAGGGGTACTCCAATGGAAAACTATTTTTTTGTTTAAATCAACTCGTACAAGAAAGTTAAACAGATTTGTAAATGACTTCTATTAAAAAAATCTTTACCCTTCCAGTACTTTTTAGCAGCTGTATGCTACAGAGAAAATTCTATACTTTTTGAATTTCTTTTTTGTCTTTTCCACAGTGCTCTCTGCTGACACCTGCTGCTCAAATCAGGAACTGTCCCTAGGGCTGCAACATGCTGGGACCGTTGCTGGCACTGTCCCTGCATGTGCATAACCAGACCCTTCACCTGTGGGCCCCGTCGTACCCCCTGCAACTGGGCCTGCAGGTGAAGGGGGGATCCTGGACACCTGCCCCTCCAGCCCGGGCTTCCTGTGCGGCAAGGGCTCTGCAGAGGCTATCAGCATAGGAAGCAGAGAGAGAAGAGGAGTGACAGCCGCTGTGGGGGAACGAGGCAGAGGTGAGTGGTGTTTTTTTCCCATGGAGCTGTGTTAGGTACATTACTGTATATGGGGGCAATGTGAGGGGGCATTACTATATATGGAGGCCATGTGAGGGGCATTACTATATATGGGGGCCATGTAAGGGGGCATTACTTATATGTGGGCAATGTGAGTGGACATTACTATATATGGGGGCAATGTTAGGGGACATTATTATGTATGGGGGCCATGTGAAGGGGCATTACTGTATGGGGGAAATGTGAGGGGGCATTACTATATATGGGGGAACGGTGAGGGGGCAATGTGAGGGGGCATTTCTATATATGAGGGCAATGTGAGGGGGCATTACTATATATGGGGGCAATATGAGAGGGCATTATTATGTATGGGGGCCATGTGAGGGGGCATTATTATGTATGGGGGCCATGTGAGGGGGCATTTTTATATACTGGGCAATGTGAGGGTGTGTGATTATATATGAGGGCCATGTGAGGGGACACTATAATGTATGGGGCAATGTAAGGAGGCATTATTATTTATATGGGTTCAATGTGAGGGGGCATAATAATGTATTGGAGCAATGTGAGTGGGCATTATTATGTATGGGGGATGTGTACGAGGACATTATTATATATGGGGGCAATGTGAGGGGGCATTACTATATATGGGGCAATGTGAGGGGGTATTATAATGTATAGGGTCATTGTGAGGGGGCATTATAAGGTATCAGAGCAATGTACGGGGGTATTAAAATGTGCAGGGGCATTATAATGTATGAGAACAATGTTGCGGCCTAATACTATACAGGGGCACAGAAGGGACTACTATATGGGGCAGTGTAATAAATATAGGGGGTTTTATAGAGATGAGGACTTTGCTTTATGAGAAGCCTAAAATGTTTTTAAGGTAGATTATGTGAAGACGAGTTGAGATCGGGAGCAATCTTCATGATCCTGGACTGATGGAGAAGAAAGAGAAAAGTGAATGACTCCGATCAGAGAAGGCACCCCTGTGAGTATGTAACTATAATGACTTCTATGGTTTGCAGCACCTGTGTACAGCTCAAATCTACTCCTATATAGGGGTTATTGATCTTTTGTATAGTGGTTTTTATTCAATAACAATATAGCAGTGTTAGTCAGTGGTAAAAGTAGTGGTCTTGGTATGGCGGAATTATATGTCCCTTGTATTGTGGTGTTATTAGTGATACTGGGCTGTATATAGTGGCTTTTATTTCCTTACTGTATGGTGGTACTGTAAGGGGTTCCAAAATTTCTGATGGCAGCCCTGTGTACATGTAAATCGTCTGTTTGCAATTTAAATTGTTTTCCTACAACATTCATTATGGCAGTATTTAGTCAGCCACCGATTGTGCAAGTTCTCCGACATTAAAAAAATGAGAGAGGCCTGTCATTTTCCTCATAGGTTTACCTCATTTATGAAAGACATAATGAGAAAACAAATCCATATAATCAAATTGTCTGATTTTTAAAGAATTTATTTGCAAATTATGGTTAAAAATAAGTATTTGGTCACCTTTAAACAAACAAGATTTCTGTCTCTCACAGACTTTTAACTTCTTCTTTAAGAGTCTTTTCTGTCCTCCACTCGTTACCTGTATTAATGGCACCTGTTTGAACTTGTCATCAGTATAAAAGACACCTGTCCACAACCTCAAACAGTCACACTCCAAACTTCACTATGTCCAAGACCAAAGAGCTGTCGAAGGACACCAGAAACATGACAATGATCCCAAACACACCGCCAGGGCAACGAAGAAGTGGCTTTGTAAGAAGCATTTTTAAGGTCCTGGAGTGGCCTAGCCAGTCTCCGGATCTTAAAGGGGTATTCCAGGAAAAACTTTTTTTTTTTTTATATCAACAGGCTCTAGAAAGTTGTTTAAAGGGGTTGTGCGCTGCCCTGCCTTTCGGAGCTCTGCACGCAGCGTCCGGAAGTTCATTACTCCGAACGCTGTGTGCGTGCTTCCGTGTTCGCGGCCGCCGGGCTTGACATCACGCCAGCCCCCTCTACCAAAGTCTATGGGAAGGGGGCGTGACAGCGGTCGCGCCCCCTTCCCATAGACTTTCATTGAGGGGGTGGGCGTAACGTCACAAGGGGGCCGAGCGTCACTCCTGGCGGCCGCAAACACGGAAGCCCACACACAGCGTTCGGAGTAATGAACTTCCGGATGCTGCGTGCGGAGCTCCAAAAGGCAGGGCAGCACACGACCCCTTTAACTTGCAGTTCCGGAGACAAGCAGAGATGTCAGCAGAGAGCCCTGTTGCCAGACAGAAAAGAACAACTCAACTTCAGCAGCTGATAATTATTGGAAGGATTAAGATTTTTTAATAGAAGTAATTTACAAATCTGTTTAACTTTCTGGAGCCAGTTGATATATAAAAAAACATTTTTTTCCTGGATAACCCCTTTAACCTCATAGAAAACCTTTGGAGTGAGTTGAACGTCCGTTTTGCCCAGCGACAGCCCCAAAACATCACTGCTCTAGAAGAGATCTGCATGGAGGAATGAGCCAAAATACCAGCAACAGTGTGTAAAAAACCTTGTAAAGACTTACAGAAAACATTTGACCACAAAGGGTATATAACAAAATATTGAGATGAACTTTTGTTATTGACCAAATACTTATTTTCCACCATAATTTGCAAATAAATTCTTAAAAAATCAGACAATGTGATTTTGTGGATTTTTTTTCTCATTATGTCTCTCATAGTTGAGGTATACCCATGATGAACATTACAGGCCTCTGTCATCTTTTTAAGTGGGAGAACTTGCACAATTGGTTGCTGACTAAATACTTTTTTGCCCCACTGTATGTAGCTCTCTTCATTTATATGTATAGTCATTATAGAGCTTTAATATAGTATCCAGAAGAAAAGGTCATGTCACTAACAATAAGAACCACTCTATTTCTCATCTAAAGGGTACTAGTTTTCACCCTACTCAGCCTTAATCGATCTATGGCTGTAGCCTATTCACAAAGCTTTTCTTTTCAGGGACCCTTGTTTTATGTAGTAAAGTAACTGACCTATAGGCATTAGATGGTCATTCACAGTCTTTGAAAGTCTATTGTCTGGGACCAACTTTAGAGGTTTTACATATTTCCTGTCATATTTTAGTATTGTTTACTTTGGCAAAATGTTGAATTGGAGTGCAGTAATTGTTTTACATGGGCACTGTAATTTGGAAAAACTTTTTACATGTCCTAGGAGAATGAGCCTATGTAAGTGTCATGATAGCTATTTAATGCCGATCCTTGCGCTTCTTCAGATCACACCCGTGATCGAGGGGTGATCTGAAGGAGCGCCGGGATCAGCTCGAAATAGCTATCATCGCACATACCTAGTCCGGCACCATGCTGGAAGCTGATATATTTGCACCTGAAACAATTAAGAAACCAGAAGCCTGACCACATAAATGTGAGTGCACCCATTATTTCTTTACTGTATGCTTGATAGACTGTGCTGTTATTGTAGGTCAGAGTACCGCAGGGTTAAGGCGTAGTCTCCCGTGCAAGTCCATGTGCTGTAACGTAAGACAGCTGTATGCCGAGTGGAGTTTTGGAAGTGTCAGTGCCAACGTCTTTGGCTTCTGCCCAGTTGAATTTAATAAGTATATCTTTGACACCCCAATATAAGGTTAAATCTAAATGAGATTGTGCTATTAGGTATAGTTAATCTGAACTTCAGGGGGAATGGTGCTCATCAAACTTTTAAGCATTGCCAGGTTTTGCTTGTGCTAACCTGGCAATGTCGGGGCTGAGCTGTGCCCACAGCTATACAGCCAAGTACAGCTCATTCTTTACTCCCCTTTGCTGGGCTGAACGCTATGGGTCAACCAAGCAAGGAAAAAGTTAACAGTGGTGGTTAACTCTTCCATTACTGTGATTAGAAACAACTTTTGACATGTCAATCAAACATGTCAAAAGTTGTTAATTGCAGAAGTGAGTCTCACTCCTGATGCCCACTGTGATTGTAAATTATAACACGTATTGTTTTTAATGACAGTTACATGTCAGAATAAACCAGGGATCTGTATGGATTTCTGGTTTGCTGTAAAATCTTGCTGGGCTGAGCACTATGTGCTGACCAGCAAGGAAAGAATTAACTAGCGCTGCTGAGCAGCACTAGTTTACACTTCGGAGGGGATGTTGTATATAGTATACAGCCTTGGTCTTGGAGCTGTTTACATTAGGGTCTGTTAACCCCTTAAGGACTCAGGGTTTTTTCATTTTTGCATTTTTGTTTTTTCCTCCTCACCATAACTCTTTAAGTTTTTCACCTACAAACCCATATGAGGGCTTGTTTTATGCACTACCAATTTTACTTTGTAATGACATCAGTTATTTTACTAAAGAAATCTACGGCAAAACAAAAATAATATTTGTGGGACAAAATTTTTAAAAAAACACGCCATTTTGTAAATTTTGGGGGCTTCCGTTTCTACACAGTGCATTTTTTTGGTAAAAATGACACCTTATATTTATTCTGTAGGTCCATAACATTAAAATGATACCCAACTTATATAGGTTTGATTTTGTTTTACTACTGTTAAAAAATCACAACTTTTTGCATGAAAATTTGTACTTTTAAAATTTTCATCTTCTGACACCTATAACTTTTTTATTTTTCCACATACGGGGCAGTATGAGGGCTCATTTTTTTATGTCGTGATCTGAGGTTTTTATTGGTACCATTTTTGTTTTGATGGGACTTTTTGATCTCTTTTTACAAATTTTTTTTAGGGCACGCAAAGTGACCAAAAATACGCAATTTTGGACTTTTGATTTTTTTATGTATACGCCATTGACTGGGCAGTTTAATTAAGATTATATATTTATAGTTCGGACATTTACGCACACGGCGATACAACATTTGTTTATATTTATTTTTTGTTTACATTTTTTTAAATGGGCAAAAGGATGTGATTCAAACTTTTTTTAGGGAAAAGATTAAATCATGCAATCTTCTATAAAATGCAATCTTCTGATTGCAAACACTGATTAATGCTATGCAATAGCATAGCATTGATCAGTGTTATCGGCGCTCTGCTACTCCTGCCTGGATCTCAGGCATGGAGCAATAGATCACCGATCAGATGCAGAGGAGGAAAGAAGGGACCCTCCTCATGTCCTCTCAGCTGATCGGGACACCGTGGTGTTACCACAGTGATCCTGATCAGCCTGACTGAGCTGCCGGGAAGCATTTCTTTCATTTTAGTTGCTGCGATCAACTTTTATTGCCGCGTCTAAAGGGTTAATACTGGACGTCACCGCGATCGTGACCCCGCAACATAGCAGGGGAGCAGGAGATGGGCGTTCAGGTACGCCCTGTGTCCCTAAGAGGTTAGAACAAAAGGCATAATAAAAATACACAAACCCATGTGAACATACCCATACTTACCAACCTCTTTCCTGTCTGTGATGTTTATCTTCTGAAGGTCCGTCCCTAGTAAAGTCACCATTAGAGGTGCCCCGTCTGGACCAGTCAGGTCTGGTTGGTAAGAAGAGGCCTGTACCAGTCAGGAGGTTGGTAAGTAAGAACTTTGGTATACAGTATAGAGCCAAGGCTGTACCACCAAAGGCTTAACTAGTGCTGTTAACACTTTCCTTTCAGGGCTGTTGCAGAATGCTTAGCCCAGCAAGATTTTATAGTAAACCAGAGATCTACACAAATCACTGTTTTACACCTTACTGTCATTAGAAACAACTTTTGATATGTCAATCAGAAATGTCAAAAGTTGATTGCACCGGGTCTCACTCCTGATACCCGCTGTGATCATAATTTATCTGCCGGGGAAGCTCCCAGGCTGGTCGAGAGATTAGTATATTTCTCTGCACAGACTTCTATGCAGAGAAATTACAAATCTCTCTGCTGGCCAAAAAGATGAGCACAATGCTGCCTACTTCTCTGGCTTTTAACTTACCCGATGCGATCAACAACTTTTGGCATAGCTTATTGACATGTCAAAAGTTGTTTCTAATAATAGTAATATTTTTTAAAATTATGCTGCTGCGAATCGAACACTTTCCAAATGTTCGGCAAGCCTGGCAAGGGATGGAGTTTCTTCACAGATCTGGGGCATATGTGCATCATCTCTTAGTGCTTAGCCCTACCTTATGTTTGTTATTTCCTGAGGAGGAGCGTCTTGCCCACTCTATTTGCAGTATGTTCTACTTTAAGTCTTTTTGTGTTTTTAATTCTGAGTCGTATGTATCATGTATAATGTGTTCAAGATTTACTTTTATTGGCCAGGTGTGTTTCCACTATAACACACCTGGCCAATAACAACAGAATCCAGCCTTTCAACTATTACTTACTTACTTCTCATAATGTAGAAGGATTCAGTCATAATAAGAGACAGTAATATCACATTTACAGCAAAGTTTAAATAAGGATGAGAAAGTTAAAATGATCCATAGCGCCTTGCTATTAGCTTCCTAAGAATAGATGTATTGCAAATGAAAAGTCTTTGCTAAGATTCATTATTTAATGTAGGACACGAACTTACAGCTACATTGTTAGGTTTTATTGTAAGAGTCCATTTAACTAATGCTGACCTACAAGAGCTCTTTCATTGGACGTCTTCATTAAGATTTACAAGAATACCAAAGAAATCTATCAAGTCTGGGCTTCCACCCTGTATCTTTAGGCATAATTTGGAAAGAGATGCAACCTTTCCTGTCTAAATGATGTTCATAATAGTCATTTTCTCTTGTGGCAACATGTCCTTCAATATCATACTATTGGATTGTACCATAATCTTAGTATAAATGACGTGATCATTTTCTCCTGAGGTGGCTAAAAATAAAAGAAGTGAATTATGTGACTTGTGTTACATTGTGCATAGCTAAAAGTTTTAAATCTATAAGCATGATAAAATCAATATCTACCATATGATATATTTATTCTCAAATTAGGCATTGATTTCTCTAACATTTTACTCATTTAGCCTTGGCATGGACATGTCATGTACCATATATTAGTGTAGGCTGTGGAATTAAAAAGACCCTAATGAAATTATCATAGTGGTATAAAAATTCTACTATCAGAAAATCACATATTTTTGGTGACCTTTAAAGGGGTCATTGCAGCTTTTTCAAGATGGCAGATGGAAGCAGAGGCACAGTGGAAGTCTACCCTGAAATCCTTTCCAAATCAATCTCTGGGGGAAGGGGCCCAGAGTTCCACAGCTATATATTTTATATACAGTATACCAGACCCCAGCATTTCTTTTTAAAATTGGTTTAAAAAAGGTGCCCATGCTGCTCCAATTCCGATGTAGATCTTATTCATATGCTCCGGGGGTGTCCACATATACAAAGATATTGGAATTTAATTTTAAATTACATTGGGCAAAGAATCTTGGTTAAAATTCAGATGGAATTGAAGATATGCATATTGGGTTATATCGAAGACATTGACATAGAGGAGAGCTCTAAAACTGCCCTGGGTAGGATGTTATATATTGCCAGGAAATTGATTGCACAATGCTGGAAAGATTCGAATCCTTCAACACTAGATCAATTTATCAGGAAGATGGAAACTGTGGTGGCATGGGAGAGGGCTATTCATTATAAAAGGGGGCTCAGAATAAATTTATGCAGATTTGGGCCTGCTGGAGGAGTAGAGAATAACCTCCTTTTTTTTTTTTTTTTTTCCTTTAATTTCCAAAGCACATTGGGTTTGGTAATGGAATAGGGAAGGGCGGGATAGGATTGTGGGGGCAGTAGGGAAAGGGGGGGGGGGGGAGGGAAGAGAAAAAGGGAAAAACTTGCACTTTATTTTTGGGTAGAGTCTTTGTGTAGAGTCTTTTGTACAAACTAAAAAAATATTTTTTCTGTTTGTATGCTCTGGTAATATTGAACTATCAAACTAATATGTGAATAAAGAAATAAGAAAGAAAAAAAGGGGGTCATTTGCCCCAACACCCCTCCCCCCAAAAAAAATTTGAAAGAAAGGCAAAGGGGGCGTGGCCTGGCAGCCGAGGTGAATGGCCGCACTGTAAGAGAGCTCCTGCCTTTTGCCTAACCTAGCGACTAAATACAGCTTTGATAGCCGTTATCTCTGACCCTACACTGGCCCTACAGGAGGCTGAACAGCTGAACATCATGCCGGCACGCAGAAGGAAGCCTGCCCGACAGGAAACACTCGCCAAATTCAGCTTTACCCGCGGCGGGAGCAGGGCTCAAGATGGCGCCGACCGTGCACGCAAGCCTTCTCCTCCACTGTCTGGACCCGATGAGGGAACTGAGCGGCGCTCATCTCCCACACTCACCCGACGGTCACTGTCTGTTCCAGCGCTGAATCAGACCTCTCCTGATGGCTCTCCTCCTGCAGCTGAGACCGTAGCTGCAGAAGCTTCTTCTCACAGCAACGAGGACCTGCGCTCGCACAGAGAACTTTCATCTCCACATGGCGCAGATAACATCTCCCCTGCAGCGTCTCCTTCTCAGAGCCCACTCAAGCAGAGACCCAGGTATGCTGTTAACGCTATATCTGACACAAGTGACTGGACAGTCTCTGATAATAAGCTAGATAACAGTGATAATGCTTTGGGAGCGCTATCAGTCTCTAGAGACTACTTGACTGACACAGCTATGAAGATTATGTTGCTGGTGCTACATAAAACTTTCTTAAAAGACATGCATGCTATAGTATCTCCTATCCAAGTGACTATAGATGATCTCGGAGAAAGAGTTGATCATATTGAAACAAAATTTGGTGAATTCTCTGATTCACATAATCTACTTATAGACTCTCACCATGATTTAGAGGATGAGGTCATAGCCTTAAGAGAAAAGGTCGCTGACCTCGAAGACAGGAGCAGGCGCAATAATGTAAAGTTCCGCGGAGTTCCTGAAACCATCCCTCCTGCAGACATTCCACAATATGTGCGCTCCATGATAAAATCAGCCTTGCCAGACTGCTCACCAACTGAAATTGAAGTTGACAGAGCTCACCGTCTCCCACTACCTAAGCATCTATCTGACACTGTGCCAAGAGATGTGTTAGCCAGAGTGCATTTCTTTACCACGAAAGAGCGTCTTATGGAATTTGGCCGCAAAAATAATGGTCTCCCAGCACCCTTCCATGGGATCTCTGTTTATGCAGACTTATCAGTGGCCACGATGCAAGCTCGCAGGGCACTACAGCCAGTGACACAAGCTCTGCGTACTGCAAAAACTGCATATCGCTGGGGTTTCCCGACGCGTCTGCTTATTCGCAAAGGAGATAAAATGCATGTTGTTCGCTCCCTGAAAGATGGTCAATCGCTTCTAGAAGCCTGAAACATCGCAATGCCCTCACCTAGTGTCTCAAAGAATACTCACCCCCCTCAGCATCTCCGAAAGGACTGGTCCACTGCATGAAGGACTATTCCGGCTATCTTTCTCATACCCAGTTTCCTTTTTAAGGTTATGGGCCCGGACTGTGTGGTCGGATCCTCGGCTTCAGGATGGACAGTTATCCCCCCCTCCATCCAACCGGCTCTAAACTGATGAGTCTACTGCCTTTTCCATTATTCTGTTTTACGGCAATTTTATGCTTTGTTTCTGTTTTAATGCTATCTCTGCTTTATCTCTTTTACTCCATCCTACCTTCAAGTCTTACCCAATCCAATAGACTATGTGTCTGCTGGCTGGGAGGCACACATGGTCGCCCCTACTTCTTTATTCTATCTACTATTCCTATCTCATGTAATTATAACTTATGGTTAAGTTAGCAAGTGTTAATGTTAACGGTCTCAATGCCCCACATAGACGCTCCTATCTATGGAAGGAGGCTAAAACCTTGAATTGTGATATTTTGTGCATACAGGAAACACACCTCCTTACTGGTGATACACATCGGATTAAACACCCAGCATACCCTCACATATTTCATTCCACTCATTCATCTAAATCTAGAGGGGTTTCCATTGCCATACGTAATTCTGTAGCCTTTTCCCTACACAGCTGCACTTCTGACTCTGCTGGCCGGTATATCCTACTCAAATGCACCATAAACAATATCCCATTGATTATAGCCGCCTTGTATGCCCCGAACAATGGTCAATTAAAGTTTATGAAATCTATAATGCGCTTACTACGCAAGTCCCCCTGGGGGTCCCTCATTATGTGGGGTGACTTCAATGTTGTCGCTAATAGTGAAATGGATACTACCTCTAGCACCCGTCTTTCTACCAATACCTTGGAAAAATGGCTCAATATTGAGGATATGTATGATATTTGGCGGGTACATCACCCCTCTGAGAGAGACTTCACATTTTTATCTGGAGTCCATAACTCATACTCACGACTTGACATGTTTCTGGTGGACAGAACCCTGCTGACCCGCATTAATAGCTCTTCCATAGAGGAGATAAAATGGTCGGATCATGCAGCTATAACTATATCTCTTATAGATGATTTGTCCTCACCTTCCCCACATATGTGGAGATGTAGTCCATTTCTTCTGTCACACCGGGAATATTCTCAACGCCTAAGAGAGGATATTAAGGAATATTTAGCGCTAAATGCACCCTCGGTATCTGACCCAATTGTACTTTGGAATTGTCACAAAGCGGTCATACGTGGCCTATGTATAAAATATAGTTCTATCATTAAGAAAAATAGGGATAAGCAGTTGCAGGAGGTTCTGTCCTCACTGCGTAAAGCGGAAGATAGCAACAAACAAACCCCTACCACACAGACAGCACAAACAGTCGCTGCATTGAGAAATGACCTTAGATGTCTCCTACTGTCTTCCTATGAGAAATCGCATAGGAAGCTTGGTGCCACTTATTATTCGCAAGACAATAAAACAGGGAAACTACTTGCCCATAGGTTAAAAGCGCAACAACAAAAGTCCCGCATACCCCTACTGATTCATCCACTAACTGGGGATAAACTATATACCCCTATGGACATAGCTAATGGCTTCCAGGCATTTTACTCCCAACTATATAATTTGGAAAACTCCGTCCATACACCACCAGACCATGCCACCAAAATCCAAACTTACCTGTCCTCCCTCACCCTTCCTCATATCTCCCCTCCCCAACTGGAAATTTTAAACAAAACAATCACCCTGGAAGAGGTCCAAAAAGTTATACAATCTCTTCCCAGCAATAAAGCCCCTGGTCCTGATGGCTTTATTTCTGCATATTTTAAAAGGTACTTGCCCGTTATCTCACCTCATATACAGGCGTTTTGTAATTCCGCAGTAACTCAAGGATCACTGCCCAAAGAAAACTTAGAGGCATTGATAACTACTATCCCAAAACCTGGTAAACCTTCTGATGCCCCACAACACTTCCGCCCCATATCACTCCTTAACCAGGATCTCAAGATATATGCCAAAGTGCTGGCTAATAGGTTGGCCCCCCTGCTTCCAGCTCTCATTAAAGCAGACCAATCCGGTTTTGTCCCCGGCAGACAAACTTCAGATAATACAAGACGATTATTACATATTTTACATCATATAGACACTCACTCTATTCCTGCTTTGTTTATGGCGTTGGATGCCGAGAAGGCGTTCGACCGGCTACGCTGGTCCTACGCCTTCTCGGCGCTACGGGCTATGGGATTCACGGGCAACATAATCCAGGCTATCTCAGCCCTATATTCCCTACCCTCGGCCCGTGTGCTGACCAATGGATGCTTGTCTGACTCATTTGGGATCACAAATGGCACCCGTCAAGGCTGTCCATTATCCCCACTGATCTACATTTTATCAATTGAGCCCCTGGCACAGTCGATACGTCAAGATCCCAGGACATCGGGCATAATCATTGGTGACCACTCCCATATTATCTCCCTATACGCAGATGATGTCATCTTGACTTTGTCTGACCCGGCTACCTCTTTACCGACAGTGATGGACATTATAGACCATTTTGGCACATTGTCTTATTACTCCCTCAATAAGACTAAGACCCAAGCCCTCCCATTGAATCTCCCACATCCCTTACTCACTACTTTTAAATCAACCTATGCTTTTGATTGGAGGGCATCCACCATAGAATATCTGGGCATTACACTATCCTATCCCCTGAATTCTTTATACTCCAACAATTATATACCATTACTAAAATCCCTATCTCAAGAGGCTTCAAACTATTTAAAATATGAAATATCCTGGGTTGGACGAGTTGCTACATTCAAAATGTTTTTACTTCCCAAGCTATTATACCACTTCCGAACACTCCCGATCAATCTCCCAGAATCGTTTTTCACCAACGCCCAACGTATTCTCACGCACTTCATATGGGCAGGGAGGAAACCCCGACTTTCCCCCTCTATTTTATCTAAATCTAAACATGCTGGAGGCTTGGGTTCCCCTGATATAAAAGCCTATTATATTGCTACAATGTTATCCTCTCTCCAACATTGGTGGCATACAGATTCGGAAGCTCCCTGGGCGATTATTGAAAATTGTCTCTCTTCTCCCGACACTACTAGAGACCTTTCATATCTTCCATTCTGGAACATCCCCACACCTAAAATAGATAACCCACTCATAATGAACTCATTACATATCTGGAAAACATATTTAGTCAAAATAGCATCTACAAATGTAGCGACTGTAACTGACCTCCCTATGTCCTTTGTTCAGGCCTCGATACCTGATTTAAATATATATTCATGGCTGTCTGCAGGGCTGACTGAGGTTAAACAATTATTTATTGATCATTCCTTTGTCACATTCCAACATCTACGCTCAACATTTCATATCCCAAGGGAGGATTTTTATAAATATCTCCAGGTACGCCATTTGGTTCAAACACTTACCGCCTCGAAACTTAAGCCGGATTTACCAACCATTAGATACCTAAAGAATAAAACCCCTGGTCTTAAACTCCCTTACAACTTATATACCCAATCAAATATCTGCTCCCGCTCATATCCTATGAGAAAATGGGAACGGGAATTAGCCATATCCAATAATGCACCTGACTGGCAAATGGCCTTTAAATGTATTAATAAATCGTTATTATGCACTTCCCATGTAGAGTCAGCCTTCAAAACTATTCTTGGCTGGTATTTTACCCCAGACAAAATTGCCAAAGCTTATCCACACTCTTCAGACAAATGCTGGCGAGACTGTGGACAGAGAGGTACCTTATACCATGTCCTCTGGACATGCCCCATTATACAATCTTTCTGGAGGGAATGCCATACATTACTAAAAGATGTTTTCCATATCACCCTACTATGGTCCGCACAACTGGTACTATTGTTCCTAGATATACATCTTATTCCTCCTTCTATGCGTGCTTTATTCTGCATTATGTGTATCATAGCCAAAACCTCACTTACTAGTCACTGGAAAACTACTAATGTGCCGTCCATCTCTCAAGTAATACAAAAAGTAAATACCACTTATGCATTTGAAAAAATAATAGCTTCTGGAGCAGGCAAATACTCCTCATTTATACATAAATGGCAATATTGGATGACCTCCCCACACTGTTCTAATGTTTAGTCCATAATATTACCCCTCTGATCTCACCCTCACCCCACCCCCCCTCTCCCTGGAAATGACCCTTACAAACATGTGGTGCAGAGACCTTTTCACTTGGTATTCCTTATGGATGCAGCTAACTGTGATGAAATATCAGTATAGGGTAAGACTATGTACTAGATTAGATCTCTTTTTCTTTATTTTGGAATCTAAGCTATATTAGGATGGACTAATGCTTTCTAAATTCATATTTGTTGTCCCTAGGACACTGTTTTCTTGTTAATAATTTTTGGACACATTTGGTCCAATGTTTGTATGTTTTTGTTTTGACAAAAAAACTTCAATAAAAAACTATTGAAAGGAAAGAAAGGCAAAGCAAATGAAAAAAACGAGCACAAATACATGTAAACAAAATGGGCCTCATTTACCAAAAGTGGAGTGTAGTTTTCTTTGTGGGTTTTTATTCCTGACAGGTATTTACTACTGTATCTTGTATTTGGCGATTTTCCCTATAATTGGCTTTTATTTTATTTATTTTATTTTTTTTACACATACTCTGAGCTGTCAGGTTTTCCAGAGCTCAAAACCACCACATTTTACATGGAAACATTAGTAAATTTGTAGTTTTTTTTCTCAACAATAAGGTTTTTTTGGAGACATTCCCCTTTTCCCTGATTGCTATGCCTCTTTGTATGGTTTTCTGAGTGAAGTGGAGAGGTAGTAGGGTTTTTTGGATCTTCTGTTGGAAATTCTGGTGCATGACACATGCGACACAAAAACCCTACAAAATCTACTTGGAAAAGCCTTAGTTAATGAGGCCCATTGTGTTATTGCTGCACCCAATGCTATAGCTGCTTACAAATTTCTGGGTGAGAGGCAGGACTTGCAGTTTCAGAGTGCATTGGAAACTACAAGTTCTGTTTTTGGTTCCTTTCCTCCTCTGTTTCTGTATCCATTGTTCATCTCCATTGTCACAGTACCAGCACCTTCAAGTCATGTAATATACTGCACTTAGCACATAATTCTCTATTACTACATAACCTCTCTAAAATTTGGAGTCTGTGAGCTCTCGTCGGTGAGCCCTCTGCTTTCTGTGACCTGACCTGACCCGACCCCTGATTTGCACCTGATTATCCCTTGCCTGCTGACTTTGAATCCTTGCTTGTCCTGACACTGCATTTAAAGGGGTTCTCCACTGGAAACAAGATGTTAGATTGCGGGGGTCCCTTCGCTGGGGACCCCCGCAATCTCCAGCACGGCATCTCTGTCATTTGGTGCACGGAGTGAACTCCACTCCGTACCCGATGACTGGCGATGCGGGCTGCCACGTCCTTCCCTTCACATCTATGGGAGGAGGCGTGATGGCTATGTACCAGCCATCACGCCCCCTCCCATAGACATGAATGGAAGGGGCTTGGTGTGACATCAGGAATGTGGAAGCTGCAATCCTTTGGATAGAGTACCCCTTTAAATCTGATTTTGTACTGTGATGCCCTCTTGGTTTCTAACTTTTTGGCTTGTTTCTGGTTGGCCCCTTGTGTGCTGATTTTGAAGTTAAAGGGGTACTCCACTGGAAAAAAAAATTTTTTTAAATCAACGGGTGCCAGAAAGTTAAGCAGATTTGTAAATTACTTTTATTTAAAAATCTTAATTCTTCTATTACTTATCAGCTGCTGTATGCTCCACAGGAAGTTCTTTTATTTTTGAATTTCCTTTCTGTCTGAGCACAGTGCTCTCAGCTGACACCTCTGTCCATTTAAGGAACTGTCCATAGCAGGATAGGTTTGCTATGGGGATTTTCTCCTACTCTGGACAGTTCCTAAAATGGACAGAGGTTTCAGCAGAGACCACTGTGGTCAGGAAATAAAAAATAAAAAGAACTTCCTCTGTAGTATACAGCAGCTGATAAGTAGTGGAAGGATTAATATTTTTAAATAGAAGTGATTTACAAATCTGTTTAACTTTCTGGCACCAGTTGATAAAAAAAAAGTTTTTCAAGTGGAGTACCCCTTTAATCTGCCCTTGTGTTGCTGACATGGCATGACTGACTTCCCTGATGCCCTGTGCACTTATTCCAATGTGGGGACCTTCATCCAATTAGGGGCTGCTGTTAAGGGCAGATCATCTAAGTAGGTGGGGCAAGTACTAGTCTGCACTGATCCCTACCCCACACGTTTGGTAAAAAAATGAAGTTTTCTATGTTTTATTTGTGCTTAAAAAAGCTCAGGAGCACATTTTCCCCCATCTTATACACATACTTAGGACCAAAGCCCAAACACAGGAAGTGCAGCCTGGAGCAACCAACAGCATATGGAAGTTAGGTGTGAGAGGAGCTATGATTGGATGAGGCTGGACACCCCCCCCCCCCTCAGCACTCCAGGCTGCACTTCCTGTGTTTGGGCTTCGGTCCTAAGTCTGTGTATAAGATGGGGGGGAAATGTGCTTGAGCTTTTTTAAGCACAAATAAAACATAGAAAACTTCATTTTTTTTTACAAAGTATATTAGAAATATGTTTTATTTACCACAAGGAGTGCAAAAGCAAAAATGTATTTTAATGAGAGTTACCTTTTAAGAGAACATGTGAAAATATTTTTTTTATTCTGTTCAATTTTATTGTAGACACTGAACATGAATTGCATATTCATGCCTAAGCAAGAGTATTGGGAGAGTATTACACTGTTATTACTGTCACCAAACAATACTGACCATTTTTAGTGACAAACATAACAAAAAAACATGGACAGCTTTAAATAGGCAACTTGTGAGCTAGTGGACCAATTACGAAGAGAAGGGTCATCTATTGTGAACTACCCCTTTAAGCTATATGTGCAAATACCCAGGATTGCATTTATTTTACATATTATACAGTTAATCAATATGTTTTGTTTAGGGGAATAAAAGATTGCTTCACATTTGGGATAACTATTTCCCATAATATTTCATTTTCAAATACAGTACAGTCAGTAACAATGGCTTACCATCCGTTTTAAGGAAGGTGAATATATAAGTCTAAGCACAGTCATTGCTGTGTAATAAAGACCATGCCGTTAATCAGAGGCTCTTTCTTTCTTTTGCGCTCCAGCAAGCACTGATCCGTCATGCCCTCTATTAAAGCTTGTGCATCTTGGCATTAGGGAGACATTTTGGCTCTATCTCACCCCACTGTTAATAATACCATTTGTGGTTTTACTTGCATGAATTATTTGGTACAATGGTTGTTATAACATACTCTAATGTATTCTACAAATGTGCTAAATTGTGGATCATATGCAAATATAATATTCCAGATGAATGCCCTAATTCGTACTTGCAGAAAAGCTAATGCAAATTGGTCATAAAAAGGGAATGAAAATGTATTGCAATCCTACACAAGTTTTTTTTAATGAAATGTTTCTGACAAATACTTTAATTAAAATATCTCATTTAAATAGTAAAACAGAAACATCACAGCTAATTTTCTGTTTAAGCCATATGATCCATCCTATCCAGTTCCCTTCCTTTTCAGTACTGTTATTCATTGAAGTTTTGCCCTTCCTTCAGAGGGTATATAGGTTGTAATTGCACTCAGGTCCTAATGTCTTGCAGGAATTTTTAATTTCACATTAGACACTGACCTTTATAATGCTATAAATACTTCTGAAAAGCATTTTCTATCTTTGCTTTGTACTTATGTTGCACAAAAACAATTGTTTATAAGTCTTGGTCATTTTTGTTGTTCTTACTTTCTATTCTATAACCACTGCAGCTTGTTGTGTGAGCTTCATTTTCTTTTTATACTTTTACATGGCTTATATGATTCTCTACTGCAAACTACATTTTGCTTGCTCTCATCTTTATATTCCACTATATATATATATATATATATATATATATATATATATATATATATATATAATGAGAAAGGGCACTTCCTGTTATAACAGTCCAAGTGTAGAAGAGAAAGCGGCAAAACACAAACGGATAAAACAAAGGCTATCCTCTGCACACCATGGGTTGGGAGGCTTCAATGCTGTATGCAGTGTGTACACATGACAGCTGTTTCATGCCTTGATTGTGCTATTACAGACCTCCTTGTTATAAGTATTCACCACAGTATAGATTGTGCTCACTTTATGAATTTGTGCAGTTATAGCATTTTGCTTTGTCACCAATCACTATGCAGTAAAATCGCCATATAATGACTTTTTTTTATTTTTATTGTTTTACATCTTTGGAGCGGTGTTGGGCCCAATTTTTTTGCACCATGATCTGTAGTTTTTATCTAAACCATTTTGATATAGATGGAACTTTATGAACATTGTACACTCCATTTATGTGATGACCAAAAAAAAACCCCAACAATTCTTGGATTTGGTAGTTTTTATTTATTTATGCGATTCACCATGTGGGATCATTGAAGGAGATATCTCATGAAAAATTCCCTATCTGCAGGTTTTAGACCTGTGCAGGCCCTCTTCTCTCCCTTGGAGCTGCACATCACAACCCCCACCCAAAGCGGTGGGCCACCCCACACCTCCTCCATATCTCTCTATGGGAGAGCCGTATGGCTATATTCAGAGATATATGAAGGGGGCGTGGTTCCCCTGCTTTCGGCCTTTCCAGGGGAACGCAGAGCGCCCATACAGGAAATTGCGGGGAGCCAAGTGCTCAGAACCCCTGTGATCTAAAAGTTTTCCCCTATCCATAGGGGATACATTTGTGTCCATGAGACTACTCTTTTACCATTAAAGTTTATACCAAATGTTTAGTATGAGACCCAATCTGTTTATTTTATTTTTTTATTATTATTATTTATTTATTAGAGAGATTTGAATTGTTATTATGGGAGGAATTTTTACAATTTTAAATCAACCTAGGTGACTTGTATGAGCAATCATTCAATTGCTCAAACAGATAAATTCAACATGTATCTATTTCATTGATCAATTAGACCATATCTGGCCGTAGGCAGGCTCTGTCTGTAGCAGAGTCCCAGCAGCAGCGGCTGCCTGAAAGAATGGCAGGGATGGCAAAGTCCATCCCGGAATGGTATTTTTGCATTGTGCCAAGAGGAGCAGAGTACATAGGCAGCAGCAACCAGCCCTACAGCAAGTCATACTCAACAGGAAGCAACAACTTCTGGAGGGCAAATAACATCTGAAGCTGTTGCAGCCACAATAATGGCTTCCCCTTCCTGCAGCACTTTTATCAGACAGCAAAAGAGAAGGGAAGCCAAACCTTCGTTTACTGCCTCTGTCTCCCCTCCAGCCAAACTGCAGGGTCTTATTCTGTTAACCCAAATCATTCCTAATCCCCCAGGACTTTTGCCCCTATGGGACTAAATCCCCAAACCAGGGACCCCCCCATAAAAGCAACTCTTTATTATTCTCTTTTCAAATAATAATAATAAAAAAAAATATAAAAAAAAAAAATATATATATATATATATATATATCTTATGTGTGTAATGATATAACAGTGTATTAAAAACACAGCCTCAGGATACAGTATAACAAATGGAGATTATGCTCCTATTTGTTTCAACTTTAGGTGCATTGAGTTATTATTTCTTCCAGCCGGGATATTACTTTTTTTTTATATTATCCAGATCCCTGACTTCATGATTATGTGAACCCACCCACTCACCATCCCAGCAGTGGGTCCACCCTTTTGACTCTCCCTATTAAGTCCTCCCCACTAGTGATGAGCAGCATTGCCCATATTCGAATTCGCTACATTTTGCGAATATATAGACAAATATTTGTCCTCTATTTGAAAAATTTGCGTATTCGTTACATTTGCATATTTGCATATGCGAATATTCGCATATTTGCATATGCGAGGAAGAAAACAGTGAGGGGGTGGGCAACTTTACTATTGGTTGCTAGGGATGTTGTTGATAACCTCTGACAAGTGTATTTGCATCATTCTATTTGGCCCACAAGTGAAAAGAAGGAATATGCAAATATTCGCACATGCAAATATGCACATATGCGAGTATGCGCATATGTGCATATGCGGAAAAAATGAATATTTGCAATTTCGAATATATAGCAAATATATTCGCAATATTTGCGAATATGTGAATTTGCAATATTCGCGATAAAAAATGTGAATATTCGCGCCCAACACTACTCCCCACTGATTATGATTTCACCCCCCTCATTATACTACTATGTAAAGATTTACATTTTCATTTATTTTCAACTGACCTGAGTGTGTTTTATTTATTTAAAGGGGCTATCTAGCATTAGAAAAACAACTACTTTCTTTAAAAAAATTAAATAAAAATGCACCTCATTTGTCTGCATGTTGAGTAAAGTTTTGCATATGGTTTTGTTCAGTTCTACTAAAGTTTATGGCATATGGTTTTCCTCAATTCTACTAAGGAGAATGGAGCCATGCTGTTCTACCTAGCACAGCCTGTGGACAGGTGTGGGGCTGTTTTTTTTAAAGAAATTTAAGGAGAGGGGTGTTAATATAAGGTAAGAGGGTAAAAGATTTGGGTAAAAGGGACAATGTATGATTGTATGGAATGATTATTTGTAGAGGTGCACCGAAATGGAAATTTCAGAACCGAAACGAAACCGAAATAAAAAAAAATGTCCGGCCGAAACCGAAAATGACTTCTCCCCGTCTTCTGGTAAAATGCAGCGCTCCGCTCATTAGATTCCCCCACATTAGATTGCCAGCTCCCCCACATTAGGTCGGGAGTTCCCCCACATTAATAGGCAGCTCCCCCACAATAGTAGGCAGCTCCCCCACAATAGTAGGCAGCTCCCCCACAATAGGTCAGCATTTCCCCCCACAATAGTAGGCAGCTCCCCCAACAATATTAGGCAGCTCCCCCCACATTTGTAGCCAGCTCCCCCCCACATTAGGTCAGCAGTTCCCCCACAATAGTAGGCAGGTTCCCCACAATAGTAGGCAGTTCCCCCACAATATTAGGCAGCTCCCCACAACAATATTAGGCAGCTCCCCCAACATTTGTAGGCAGCTCCCCCCACATTTGTAGGCAGCTCCCCCCCCCCCACAATATTAGGCAGCTCCCCCCCCCAACAATATTAGGCAGCTCCCCCCAACAATATTAGGCAGCTCCCCCCAACAATATTAGGCAGCTCCCCCCAATAATATTAGGCAGCTCCCCCCCACAATATTAGGCAGCTCCCCCCCACAATATTAGGCAGCTCCCCCCCACAATATTAGGCAGCTCCCCCCCACACATTTGTAGGCAGCTCCCCCCCCCCACATTTGTAGGCAGCTGCCCCCCAACAATATTGGCAGCTCCCCCACAATTTTAGGCAGCTCCCCCCAACAATATTAGACAGCTCCACCACAATATTAGGCAGGTCCCCCCCCCACAATATTAGGCAGCTCCCCCCCCCCACAATATTAGGCAGCTCCCCCCCACAATATTAGGCAGCTCCCCCCACAATATTAGGCAGCTCCCCCCCACAATATTAGGCAGCTCCCCCCCCACAATATTAGGCAACTCCCCCCCCACAATATTAGGCAGCTCCCCCCCACAATATTAGGCAGCTCCCCCCACATTTGTAGGCAGCTGCCCCCCAACAATATTAGGCAGCTCCCCCACAATAGTAAGCAGCTCCCCCCAACGATATTAGGCAGCTCCCCCCCACATTAGGTCAGCAGTTCCCCCACAATAGTAGGCAGCTTCCCCCCACCCCACAGACATACAGCTTCCAGCCATATACAGTGTATGGCTGGAGGCTGTATGTCTGTACTGCTGCCCCCACAGTGATCCGGCCTATGGACCATAGCAGTAGGTGCCGGGACCGGGGGAGCGGTGACCAGAACACTGAACAAGATGACGTGGTCACTTACCAGGCCCTGGCCGGCGTGCATTCTCCTGCGAGGATCCTGCGGTCCTCCTGCGTCTCTATGGTTGTACGCACGGGACGTCAGTGACGTCCCGTGCGTACGACCATAGAGGCGGAGAAGCGAGGGACCGAAGGAGGATCGCAGGAGGACGCCGGGGAATGGTGAGTGACCGGCGGACATCCTTATGTCCCGAAAAAAAATTTCGGGACACAGGGATGTCCGGGATAGGAATATTTCTTTTTATCTGCCCGGGCCGGCTCCCGTGTGTGGCTGCAGGCAGGGGCAGACCAGAGCATATAAAAACTAATACTGTATACTATAAACCAGGGGGCCTCCAGCTGTTGTGAAACTACAACTCCCAGTATGCCCGGAAAGACTTTGCCGGTCCGGGCATGCTGGGAGTTGTAGTTTCACAACAGCTGGAGGCCCCCTGGATTTTAGTATACAGTATTAGGTTTTATATGCTCTGGTCGGCCCCCGTCTGCAGCCACACACAGGAGCCGGCCCGGGCACATAAAAAGAAGTATTCCTATCCCGGAGAGCGCGCCCCCCCCAGATGTTGCGCCCGGCCCCCCCTGCACCCCCCACGAGTGCCTCTGCCACTGGCAGTGTTTGCAACTTGTGCTGTGGGCGGGCAGGGGAGGTGGGTCATTATCGGCACATTTTTTGTTGTTTCGGCATTTCCCCGAAACAGCTATTTTCGGCCGATATGTATCGGCCGCCGATATATCGGTGCATCCCTAATTATTTGTACAAAATTTTATTTAATCCAAAGAATTGTTTTATGTAATAAACATATTTTTTTTTTTCAAAGCATGAAGGATTTTTTTTTACAAACCTGTGTTTTTAACCCCTTAAGGACCGAGGGTTTTTCCGTTTTTGCATTTTCGTTTTTTCCTCCTTGCCTTTAAAAAATCATAATTCTTTCAATTTTTCACCTAAAATTCCATATGATGGCTAATTTTTTGCGCCACCAATTCTACTTTGTAATGTCATCAGTCATTTTGCCCAAAAATCGACGGCAAAACAGAAAAAAAAATCATTGTGAGACAAAATTGGAAAAAATAACACTGTTTTGTAATTTTTGGGGGCTTCCGTTTCTACGTAGTACATTTTTCGGTAAAAATGACACCTTATCTTTATTTTGTAGGTCCATACGATTAAAATTATATCCTACTTATATAGGTTTGATTTTGTTGTACTTCTGGAAAAAATCATAACTACATGCAGGAAAATTAATACGTTTAAAATTGTCATCTTCTGACCCCTATAACTTTTTTATTTTTCTGCGTATGGGGCGGTATTAGGGCTCATTTTTTGCGGCGTGATCTGAAGTTTTTATCGGTATGATTTTTGCATTGATAGGACTTATTGATCGCTTTTTATTCATTTTTTCATGATATAAAAATTTACCAAAAATGCACTATTTTGGACTTTGGAATTTTTATGCGCGTACGTCATTGACCATGTGGTTTAAATAACAAAATATTTTCATAATTCGGACATTTCCGCATGCGGCGGTACCAAATATGTTTATTTTTATTTTTATTTACGCTGTGTTTTTTTTATGGGAAAAGGGGGGTGATTCAAACTTTTAATAGGGGAGGGGTTAAATGATCTTTATTCACTTTTTTTTTCCACTTTTTTTTGCAGTGTTATAGCTCCCATAGGGACCTATAACACTGCACACACTGATCTTTTACATCGTTCAATGGTTTCTCATAGGAAACCAGTGATCGATGATTCTGCCGCTTGACTGCTCATGCCTGGATCTCAGGCACTGACCAGTCATTCGGCGATCGGACAGCGAGGAAGCAGGTAGGGATCCCCCAGCTGTCCTGTAAGCTGTTCGGGATGCCGCGATTTCGTCGCGGCTGTCCCTAACAGCTCCCTGAGCTAACCGGCATGCTTTCACTTCAGATGCGGCATTCAACTTGGAACACCGCGTCTAAAGGGTTAATAGCGCACGGCACTGCGATCAATTAACCACGGGTCCCGGCCATTGTTAGAGGCCGGGCCCGACCCGCTATGACGCTATATCACGTTATAGATCGGGAGCGGACTCATGATGTACCGGTACGTCATGGGTCCTTAAGGAGTTAAACAGCAGTGCTCCAAATACTTGCGATGCAGGTAAATAGCATATGTAAAAGCAGGCAGTTCTATCTCCTTCTGATCTAATAATAATGATGGGTCTATTATAGCCCAGGGAGTCAGTGTGCTTGCCAACAAAGAGCAAGACCAGGTAGCAGTCCATTATAGCCCAGGGAGTTTGCATTTAGGCCAACAAGTAGCAAGACCAAGTAGCAGTCCATTACAGCCCAGGGATTAAGTGTATAGGCTAACAGGTAGCAAGGCAAGGCAATGGTCCATTGAGACTCAGAAAGACAGCATGCTGTTGGTAATTTTAACAACATCATATTACTCAATTATGAAATATGGTCATAAAAATGATGGAAAATTATCAAAATTATGACCTGGTGAATTGAAGACAAATATAATGGATAAAATTCACATCTGAGCGGACTAATTCTCAGATACGTTAAGTTGTTTTTGACAATATGAGATGACATTAACACTAAGGAGGTAGTTTTACAATCTACATATATAAAACTCAATTTGTGTGTGTATGTGTGTATGTATGTACGTGTGTATGTTCCAGCATCACGTCCAAATGACTAAAAATATTAACATGAAACTTGCCACACATGTTACATATATGTCAACAACAAACATAGGATAGGTCATTTAACCCTTACTCACCCCCATTTGCTAGGGTCGGGGTCTTTGTTTAAAGTCCCATACAAGTCTATGGGAAATGTATTGTTACTGCATAACTTCCAAACGTCTGAAGATATTTCGATAATACTTGGTCACATGTTACCTATATGTCCACTTAAAATATAGGATAGTTAATTTAACCCTTAACTACCCCCATTTGTGAGGGTCAGGGTTTTTGTTTAAAGTCCCAGGCAAATCAATGGGAAATTTATGTTCCCACATAACTTCTGTATGGCTGGAGATATTTCAATACCTGGTACACATATTACGGGTCGGGATAGGAGGTCGAGATAGGAAGTTGAGATAGGAGGTCGAGATATGAGGACGGGATATGAGGACAGGATAGGAGGTCGGGATAGGAGGACGGGATAGGAGGTTGAGATAGGAGGTTGAGATAGGAGGTCGAGATAGGAGGACGTGATATGAGGTAGGGATAGGAGGTCGAGATAGGAGGTCGAGATAGGAGGTCGAGATAGGAGGAAGGGACATGAGGAAGGGACATGAGGTCGGGAAAGGAGTTTGGGATAGGAGGTCGAGATAGGAGGTCGAGATAGGAGGTCTAGATAGGAGGTCGAGATAGCAGGACG
This sequence comes from Hyla sarda, assembly GCF_029499605.1. Classification (NCBI taxonomy): domain Eukaryota; kingdom Metazoa; phylum Chordata; class Amphibia; order Anura; family Hylidae; genus Hyla; species Hyla sarda. Next base: position 244,899,651 of record NC_079191.1, on the reverse strand, counting down.
GGATAGAAGGACGGAATAGGAGGTCGGGATAGGAGGCCGGGATAGGAGGTCGGGATAGGAGGACGGAATAGGAGGACGGGATAGGAGGACGGGCAGGATGGGATAGGAATTCGGGATAGGAGGTCGAAGTAGGAGGACAGGATAGGAGTACGGGATAGGAGGTTGGGATAGAAGGTCGGGAAAGGAGGTCGGGATAGGAGGTCTGGATAGGAGTTCGGGATAGGAGGTCTAGATAGAAGGTTGAGATAGGAGGACAGGATAGGAAGACGGGATAGGAGGTCGGGATAGGAGGTCGGGATACGAGGTTGAGATAGGAGGTTGAGATAGGAGGACGGGATATGAGGACGGCATAGGAGAACGGGATAGGAGGTCGAGATAGGAGGTCGAGATAGGAGGACGTGATATGAGGTAGGGATAGGAGGACGGAATAGGAGGCAGGATAGGAGGTCGGGATAGGATGTTGAGATAGGAGGTCGATATAGGAGGTCGAGATAGGAGGACGGGATAGGAGGTCGAGATATGAGGTAGGGATAGGAGGACAGAATAGGAGGCAGGATAGGAGGTCAAGATAGGAGGTCAAGATAGGAGGACGTGATATGAGGTCTGGATAGGAGGTCGGGATAGGAGGTCGGGATATGAGGACGGAATATGGGGTTGGCATATGACAACAATATATGGGGACGGGATATGAAGTCAAAAGCTTCCTCTTTTGTTTATTTTCCTCCCCAACAAGGATTAGGGAGGAAAAACCGGGCAACGCCGGGTACTCAGCTAGTATAAAATAATACCCAGATCTCCAGCCCGACATCCTGGTGTTTCGATCATTAATGTTCAGAAAGCAGGCAGTGCTAGGCTTTGGACAGCCATGGTTTTCAGCCCCCCCCCTCCCCATTAATGACTATGGGAGGGGTGGTGATGGCTGTAGTTATTCGTAATCAAGTGGATTATTCACAAATGAAGTGGAGTTTGCTCAGTGCAGTGGATTACTTGGGTGCTGGGCAGAAGATCATGTGGGGTCCCAGTGGCCGGATCCTCTGTGATCAGAAATCTTTTGGATATGGGATAATATGTCTGGGGGCTGAGTACCCCTTTAAGGTCAAAATGGGCTAGGTCCTTAAAGGGGTTAAAGACTATGTATAAGCGATTTCATTTACACAGTATTGTATGGAATTCCCAATGTTTTGATAATACTATGAAAATACAGTCAAAATCTAGCCTTATTCACAGAAATAAATAACAGTACAGAACATGGACATAACAGGTGAATTGCTACTTGCCAGTTGGATAGATGTGTGCCGTGGACCTTCAGCAATAGACTTGTCAGGGAAGTGCTTATCATGCAATCGCTTCCATTAGTTCTTTTCAGTCCAGGCTGACCTGCTATTAGTGAATTTAATTTAATTTCACTATCACCGGTGTCACGGGTTATTTCTTTTATCACTTAGAAGATTTCATTTGCTTGGTAAACTCTATCACTCAGCGGCAGAATATTTGTCATTGAATGCTGCTTGTGCCTTTTCAGGAATCTAATATTGCACATTATTTATCATAGTCATCTCCAAGGCTAAGAGTTCAGGCTAACCATGGAATGATAATATGCTACTAAAGTGCATGTAATTTGGCAATAACTAAGTGGGTGTTTTTTTCTCCATCTTCCTAAGTATATGAATAAACTATCAATGAAAAATTCCCCTGAGAAGGCATAAAGAATGTGCACAGAGCACTCCATGTGACTGTTTTTTTTTTTTACTTATCTATACATTTTAGTGAACCTTAAAAATGTTCACAATGCTTGAATTCTGTTTTAGTATCTCAGCTACTGATGTCAGCATTGTTCAGTAACATGTCACCTCACTTTCCAGTCACTTTCCTTAATCCAATACCCTAACCACCTGTCCCTGGGCCTGGCGTTGGTGCACAACCTGAACTTCTAGAAATAATTTTGAGTCACAGAAATGTCTACAATTAATTTGCCACCTGTCACTATTAGACTAAAAAGACTTATATTTGGGTGAACTGAAGACATCTGGCTTTTCTACAGTGGGGATCAAAAGTGTGGGCACCCTAGGTAAAAATTTGTATTAATGTGCATAAAGAAGCCAAGGAAAGATGGGAAAATCTCCAAAAGGTATCAAATTACAGATTAGACATTCTTATAATATGTCAACAAAAGTTAGATTTTATTTCCATCATTTACACTTTCAAAATAACAGAAAACAACAAATGGCGTCTGCAAAAGTTTGGGCACCCTGCAGAATTAATATCTTGTACTTCCCCCTTTGGCAAGTATCACAGCTTGTAAACGTTTTTTGTAGCCAGCCAAGAGTCTTTCAATTCTTGTTTCAGGCATCTTTGCCCATTCTTCCTTACAAAAGTCTTCCAGTTCTTCAACCCCTTAACGACGCAGGACGTATATTTACGTCCTGCCCCCCCTCCCACGATATGAAGCGGGGTCACGCTGCGACCCAGCATCACATCGCGTCGGTCCGGCGCTCATCAACGGCTGGGACCCGCGGCTAATACCACACATCGCCGATCGCGGCAATGTGCGGTATTAACCCTTTAGAAGCGGCGGTCAAAGCTGACCGCCGCTTCTAAAGTGAAAGTGAAAGTATCCTGGCTAGTCAGTCGGGCTGTTCGGGACCGCCGCGGTGAAATCGTGGCGTCCCGAACAGCTTACAGGACACCGGGAGGGCCCTTACCTGCCTCCTCGGTGTCCGATCGACGAATGACTGCTCCGTGCCTGAGTTCCAGGCAGGAGCAGTCAAGCACCGATAACACTGATCACAGGCATGTTAATACACGCCAGTGATCAGCATAGGAGATCAGTGTGTGCAGTGTTATAGGTCCCTATGGGACCTATAACACTGCAAAAAAAAAGTGTTAATAAAGGTAATTTAACCCCTTCCCTAATAAAAGTTTGAACCCCCCCCCTTTTCCCATAAAAAAAATAAAACTGTGTCAATAAAAAAAAATAAACATATGTGGTATCGCTGGGTGTGCAAATGTCCGAACTATAAAAAATATATCATTAATTAAACCGCACGGTCAATGGCGTACGTGCAAAAAAATTCCAAAGTCCAAATTTTGGTCACTTTTTATACCATTAAAAAATGAATAAAAAGTGATCACAAAGTCCGATCAAAACAAAAATTATACCGTTAAAAACTTCAGATCACGGCGCAAAAAATGAGCCCTCATACCGCCCTGTACGTGGAAAAAAAAAAGTTATAGGGGTCAGAAGATGACATTTTTAAACATATAAATTTTCCTGCATGTAGTTATGATTTTTTCCAGAAGTACTACAAAATCAAACCTATATAAGTAGGGAATCATTTTAACCGTATGGACCTACAGAATAATGATAAGGTGTAATTTTTACCGAAATATGCACTGCGTAGAAACGGAAGCCCCCAAAAGTTACAAAATGGCTTTTTTCTTCGATTTTGTCGCACAATTATTTTTTTTCCCGTTTCGCCGTGAATTTTTGGGTAAAATGACTAATGTCGCTGGAAAGTAGAATTGGTGATGCAAAAAATAAGTCATAATATGGATTTTTAGGTGGAAAATTGAGAGGGTTATGATTTTTAAAAGGCAAGGAGGAAAAAACTAAAGTGCAAAAACGGAAAAACCCTGAGTCCTTAAGGGGTTAAGATTCTGGGCTGTCTGTCACGCACTGCTCTTTTAAGGTCTATCCATAAATTTTCAAATATGTTGAAGTCAGGAGATTGTGAAGGCCATGGAAAAACCTACAGTTTACGCCTCTTGATGTAATCCCCCGTGGATTTTGAGGTATGTTTAGAATCATTATCCATTTTAGAAGCCATCCTTTAACTTCAGCTTTTCACAGATGGCATCAAGTTAGCATCCAAAATTTGCGGAAATTTTATTCAATCAATTTTTCCTTCTACTCGTGAGATGTTCCCTGTGCCACTGTCTGCATAACAACCCCAAAGCATGATTGATCCACCCCCATGCTTAACAGTTGGACAGAGGTTATTTTCATTAAATTCTGTTCCCCTTCCTCTCCAAAAGTACCTTTACTTATTCCGGCCAAAAAGTTCAATTTTAACCTCATCGGTCCACAGAACTTGTTTCCAAAATGCATCAGGCTTGTCTATATGTTCATTTGGAAAGTTCAAACGCTGATTTTTGTGGTGAGGACGTAGAAGAGGTTTTCTTCTGATGACTCTTCCATGAAGACCACATTTGTACAAGTATCTCTTTATAGTATCTCTTTATTGTACGACAACTCCAGTGTCTGACAGCACTTTCTGGAGGGATTGTGCAGTCAAACGTGGGTTTTGAATAGTTTTTCTCACAATCCTGCGAGCTGTTCTGTATGATATTTTTCTTGGTCTTCCAAATCTTGCTTTAACTTCCACTGTTCTTGATTACTGCCATTTCTTAATTACATTCAGAACAGAGGATATTGACATCTGAAAATGTTTTGCTATCTTCTTATAGCCTTCTCCAGCTTAGTGAGCATTAACTATTTTTAGTTTCAGATTTCTAGACACCTGCTTAGAAGAACCCATGGTGCTGATTGTTGGGGCAAGGTCAGATGAGTCTGGGCATTTTAAACCTTTGAGATTGACATCACCTGGTCTTCCCAGATTATGATTTAGAACAATCCATGACACTGGCAGGTCTCAGCTTTGCAAAAGGGGCAGTGGATGCTATAAATTGTGAAGGGTACCCAAACTTTTGCAGATGCCATTTTTTTGTTTTCTGTTATTTTGAAAGTGTAAATGATGGAAATAAAATCTAACTTTTGTTGACATATCATAAGAATGTCTAATCTGTAATTTGATGCCTTTTGGAGATTTTTCCATCTTTCCTTGGCTTTTTTATGGACATTAATACAAATTTTTATCTGGGGTGCCCACACTTTTGATCCCCACTGTATGTGTTTTTGCTCCCATTTGGTAAAAATCTCTGTATTTGTGTGATGGATATGGATATATGTATGTTTTATTATTATTTTTTTAATATAGCACTATTGGAATTGTTTGTCTGTTTGCACAAGGGATTAATGGATGGTACTGCCCTCCCTCTTGTTCACCTTGATAAAGCGTCATAGTGACGCGAAACAACTGCGCTGTCTGTTGGTTTGTGCATCCTCGTGTACCCCACTCCCAGAAATAAAGCTGCAGGTTGCATGAAGTTTCCAGAGTACCGTGTTGTTCTTCTGTCTACTAGATATGGCAACTGCTTTGCTTTACACGAGCACCGGATAGTCTGCTGTATGCCCGCTTACCTTTGAAAAGGATCCAGCCTTTGAGTGACGTGTCCCCACAGGTGGAGTGGTGCTGACTATTCCTCTCATCTTGATTTAATCTACTTTCATTTTTAACCTTTTTGCTATTTATATAGTTAAAGAACATTTTGGAGTTAGTTTTACTCTCTTGGCATTGAGTATTTCTGTCTCTACTTTTGCGGCTTTTATCTGTTTTTTAAATTATTTTTTTATATATTCTACATTTTCTCTATAGCTTTTTAATGCTTTTTCACTGCCATCCTGTTTTACTAGTTTAATTGTTTTACTTTGGTCTTTTATTGTCCCCTTAACATTTTTATTAATGCACATTGGTTTTCTTCTATTCCTGACCCTTATATTTCCATAAGGTATCTACCGTATTTATCGGCGCATAACACGCACTGGCGTATAACACGCACAAGAGACTGACCTTTGTGAAGATGAATCAGGCATGGATCAGCCGGGATTTCCACCCACCAATGCCTGATGCATCAGAGTAGATTGACCATGGTGCCACTCCAACACTTCACAAATATGCATAGTGCCGAACAGATTTAAGGCGCTGCTCCCCAGTTACAAACATTCCTCAGCATCAGACCTTTTTTCACCCACCTTCCTCACTGGGTACTGGTATTGCCACCCACAGCACCACTCTGTCACCGGGTCACTTTCAGGACTCCTGATGCTGCTGCTGCCACCTCCAGGCTGTCTCATTCTGCCACCATATGGTCTACTCATGCTGCCGTCACCTCCACGCTGTGTCATTCAGCCGCAATATGTTCTACTCATCTGCTGCCAACTCCAGGCTTTGTCGTTCAGCCACTATATGTCTCCTCATCTGCCTCCAACTCCAGGCTATGCCATTCAGCCACTATATGTTCTACACATGCTGCCGCCAACTCCAGGCTGTGCCATTCAGCCACTATATTGTCTCCTCATCTGCCGCCAACTCCAGGCTGCGCCATTCAGCCACTATATGGTCTCCTTATCTGCCGCCAACTCCAGGTTGTGCCATTCAGCCACTATATGGTCTCCTCATCTGCCCCCAACTCCAGTCTGTGCCATTCAGCCCCTTTATGCTCTACTCATGCTGCCGCCAACTCAAGGCTGTGCCATTCAGCCACTAAATGTTCTACATACGCTGCCGCCAACTCCAGGCTGTGCCATTCAGCCACTATATGGTCTTCTCATCCGCCACCAACTCCAGGCTGTGCCATTCAGCCACTATATTTTCTACTCCGTCTGCCGTCAACTTCAGGCTGTGTCATTCAGCCAATAAGTGGTTTACTGTAGCTGCTGAGCCTAAGACATTGCCTAGAAATGTTTATGGTAGCACTAGCTACCATAAATCTTCAATTTAAATTTGAAAAGTCATCTTTTAATCTCAGGCATTGTGAAGCCCTATGATCTCCTCATGCTGCCACCAACTCCAGGCTGTGTCATTCTGCCAGTGTAGTAACAACTACGCTCTGGCTGGACATGCCGTCCATGAGCGCTCTCTGCTTTTGTCCCCGCTGTCAGTGGGGCTGGGATTCGCCTCACGGGACGCGCCCGTATGCGAATCCTAGCCCGTCACTCACCTCCCTCATCTTCCGCCTCTCCGTCACAGCCTCATTGCGCTTGACCCTGCCTCCTAGGGAGCTAGCGCGCTGGAGCTCTTAAAGGGCCATTGCTCTATTAATCAAGTGTCTGCACCTGTCTCCTGTCCTTAAATATCAGCTCCTCCCTTGCTTCCCTGCGGGATCTTTGGTTACCTTGTGCCAAAGTGAAAGTCCTGTTTCCCTGTTACCGTGTACCTGTTCCTTGCTAGCTTACCTCCCCTGCACCTGTGCCGCCTGCCCTGGCCTACTGCTACCTTGACCCTGTCTTGCCAGTTTCCTTTTGTGCCACGCCACATCCCAGCAACCTGGGTGCCGCCTGCCGCAGCCAGACTATCCCGCTTTGCGTGAAAAACAGCGGCACTTTAGACTCTGCTCCCTGGCACGGGTGACGCCATCATCCACACAGCCCAAGAGGATCCACCTCCTGCCGTGTCCTGTTACAGTAAGATCCGGCCATGGATCCCACTGGGGTGCCTTTGCCAGATGTCTCGGATCTTCCCACCATCGTGGCTCAACGGTCGCAGAAGTTAGCCTGTCAGGCGCAACAACTGGATCAACTCTCAGCCATGGTGCAACAGCTTCTTGCCGCTCAGCAGCAACAACAGCCGCAGCCACCTGTTCCTGAGCCTCCTCCTGAGTCTGCAGCTTCTCCCGGGGTCCAAGCTTAGTATGTCCTTGCCTTCAAAGTATGACGGAGATCCCAAGCTGTGTAGAGGCTTTGTGACACAGTGTTCTATCCATCTTGAACTCGCGGCAGATTTGTTCCCAACGGAGCGTGCTAAAGTGGCATTTGTGTTCAGTCTACTGTCTGGAAAAGCTTTGGCCCGGGATACTCCTCTCTGGGATCGTAGAGATCCGGTCTCCTTGAACTTGTCAGCCTTCCTTGCAGAATTCTGCAATGCATTTGAAGAACCCGTGCGAGCCTCCTCTGCCGGCTCTAATGAACCTCTGCCAAGGGAACTCCTCCGTCGGCGACTACGTGGTTCAGTTCCGCACTCTTGCCTCTGCTATCTTTAAAAAAGGACTTTCCTCTCGAATCAAGAATGCTCTCGCTGCATGAGATTCTCCGGCTAACCTAAACGATCTTATCCATTTAGCCACTCGAATTGTTGTGTGTTTTGCCGAGAGGCAGGAGGAACTTCCTTTAGAAAAATAACCTGCCCCAACACTGCGTTTACCTCGTCTGGCCCCCCCGTGTTCCAACATCCACCCCTACTCCCTACTTTGCCTCTTGCCGAAGAGGCTATGGAAGTGGACCGTTTTCACTTAACGCAGCAGGAAAAATCCCATCAATGCAATGAGAATTTGTGCCTATATTGTGCCAGTCCGGAGCACTTCCTCAAACACTGCTCTATACATCCTCCGTGTCCGGGAGAACGCTCTCAACTTGGAAAAGTAGGAGTGGCTTCTCTAGATGTTAATATTACCTCTCCTCGCTTGACCACCCCGGTTCAAGTATTTTCCTCTGCCAAGACGTCTTTCATCGCTTTTGCTCTTTTGGACTCCTGGTTCCGCTGGTAACTTCATTGGTGCCTCCCAGAGTCCATAAACACCGTCTTCCAGTGTCTCATCTTGCCAAGCCCTTCTACATCTCTTCTGTTAATGGACAAAATCTGAACTGTAAGGGGCAATTTTGCACTGAGCCCCTTGTCATGCAAGTAGGAAATTTGCATAAGGAAAAAATTGAGTTCTATGTGCTACCACATTGTACTTCAAAGACGCTTCTTCTTGGTCTTCCTAGGCTTCAACGCCATTCTCCACAACTTGACTGGAAATCTGGTGAAATCATTTGTTGGGGACAATATTGCAAAAATCACTGTCTTGTTCCCCCTGTGATATCTTCTGTGCCTGTTAAACTCAGACGTAAAGTCTTGAATTGGGGACATTCTTCCTTGCCAGTTGGTCACTTTAGAAGACGGAAGACTCCATGACAGAAGCCTGCAAGTTCCTTACAGCCTTTGCCCATTCCAGAAACCCCCTGGTCTCATGAGTGACGAACTCTCTGAATTCCAAAGGAGAGGGGGAGACCAAATGAGGGGGTACTGTAACACTTGCGCTCCGGCTGGACACGTCGGCCATGAGCACTCTCTGCTTCTGTCTCTGCTTATGTCTCCGCTGCTGGCGGGGCTGGGATTCGCATTGTGGGACACGCCTGCATGCGAATCCCAGACCGTCACTCACTTCCCTCATCTTCTGCCTCTCCGTGTCCTCGCAGCCCTAGCGCGCGTGCCCCCGCCTCCAAGGGTGCGCGCACACCAGAGCTCTTAAAGGGCCAGTGCTCTATTAATCAAGTGTCTACACCTGTACCCTGTTTTTAAATATTAGCCCCTCCCTTTTTTCCCTGACGGATCTTTGGTTACCTTGTGCCATAGTGAAAGTCCTGTGTCCCTGTTTCTGTATACCGGTTCCTTGCTATCTTACCTCCCCTGCACCTGTGCCGCCTTCCCAAACTTACTGCTACCTTGACCACGTCTGGCCAGTTTCCTTTTGTGCCACGCCACATCCCAGTAACCTGTGTGGATGAGTCAAGCCAGTGGTAGCAACCTGGGTGCCACCTGCCACAGCAAGACTCCACTCCCTGACTCTGCTCCCTGGCACTCCGCTCATCATCCACACAGGCCCAGAGAATCCATCACCTGCCATGTCCCGTTACAGACAGATTATGGTCTCCTAATGATGCTGCCACCTCTAGACTCTGTCATTGTGCCGCCATGTGACTCCTTGTTAGTTTGGTTTTTGTGGTCATACAGTATTAGTTCAAAGTAAACACTGGGGAAATAAACTTGGGAATCTAATATACATATTACATTTAAATTGATGTAATTTTTTCAAGACTGAGGCTCTATGGTCTTCTACCTCATATTACTTGTGGACTTATTACAAGAATCTAATGAAACGGCTTGGAGCGATAACAATGAACCATAACTGATTGAATGAAACATTCACACTTTCACAGTCAGGGGGGCACTGAGAGGTAAGGGATGGAACAGGTGGTATCTCGCCTGGCGAAGGACCACCAGTTCCATTTTAAGATACAAGTACAAGCTTTTTCACTGCAGCCACTTCTAGCTTTATGTGTCCACTTATCCAATGGCACAGAAGCTGAATATGCTCCTGTACAAGTTACTGGTACTGCAGTCCCTCCCTTTTCAAGTGGACACTTAGAGTATGGGGGTGCGCTGAGAGGTAGGGCCTGGGACAGGCAGTAGCTGGCCTCGCGGTGGACTGCCAGCTCGATGCTCACCAGAATGGATAATCAAAAAATGTTTATAAATTAAAATTAAATGATATACAAATTACATTAAAAATCTGCCACATTCAGACACTCTGCAGTAGTGATTCTAATAGCTATGCCTGTAATCTGCATGTCATTCTGAATAACAGTATTATTTCACTAACACAGCACTCTCCCTATGCATGTTAGGACAAAGCAAAGGGTTCTACACCCCTATTGAGGCTCTCTAGGCCAGAAATAGCCGTTTTTAATATCGATTCGGCGCAGCGATATTTGGGGGGAAACTTGGTGAATCGGCCGAATCGAATATTTCAAAAATTCACTCATCTCTAATGCTGACGTATACTTTGATGTGTTCCCAGCTAGTCTATTGACTTCAAAGGGGTACTCCGGTGAAAAACGTTTTCTTTTAAATCAACTGGTGCCAGAAAGTTAAACAGATTTGGAAATTACTTCTATTAAAAAATCTTAATCCTTCTAGTAGTTATTAGCTGCAGAATACTACAGAGGAAATTCTTTTCTTTTTGGAACAGTGCTCTCTGCAGACATCACGAGCACAGTGCTCTCTGCTGACATCTCTGTCCATTTTAGGAACTGTCCAGAGCCACATATGTTTGTTATGGGGATTTTCTCCTACTCTGGACAGTTCCTGACATGGGCAGAGGTGTCAGCAGAGAGCACTGTGCTCGTGATGTCAGCAGAGAGCTCTGTGTTCCAAAAAGAAAATAATTTCCTCTGTAGTATTCTGCAGCTAAGAAGTATTGGAAGGATTAAGATTTTTTTTATAGAAGTAATTTATAAATCTGTTTAACTTTCTGGCACCAGTTGATTAAAAAAAAAAAAGTTTTACACCGGAGTACCCCTTTAATTAACCAATGCATTTCCTAATGCTCAAGAGTCCAAGACAGGGTTTACCTTTGGGGAAGGTGCTTACTGTAGTCAGTATTAGACTACTGTATATCTCTTTATACCTTTTTGACAGGTTTCTGTCTTATAACATCAACTTGTCTAAAAAACACGGTGTCAATAAGTTTCCCATCATATTCTCTTCAAACAAGCTGTGCATCTGTGCGATCATCACCTGGTAATAGCAGCTGTACATCTATATGATCTGCACAGAACAGATTTCCATCTACTAGATGTAAATATTAAATGAAAGCAAGCATTAATCTTAGAATTTGGAACATGTAATAAATTTTTTTGATAAAAAAAAAACCCGTTGATAAACCACGTAGCTTCTAGTTCTATAATATATTAGCTTTTTCTGCTGAAACACAAATACTATATTATCTAAAATCTTTAAAAAAATATCAGTCTCTTCTGATTATTATTTTAATGAAAAATACTAAAGGTACCCCATATACATACATTTATGTACAGACAGCACACAGCTATGTTTGATACATTTACATGTAATACTGCATACAATGTTTTTTGGTAATATGCTGTAACTGGAATTTGAGACTGCCAGGTAATATTATTTTTAAATATTCTTACACACGTCTACACATATCCAAAATGATAAGAATGATAATAAGAACAGAACTTCTCAATCACACCTCCCAGCTTACATAACTGTTCTTGAATATAACTCTGAGAACGTTTCTCAACACTTACAGTACATGCTTATATAATAATACACCTTGGTCTTTATGAGAAGAGTCTGCAAAATAATAGTTGAAAAGTGTTTTTGCACCGGTAAAAAGGGACTGAAGATAGATGTATTTTAAACATTGCTATTAACATGTCAAATCGACTTTATTATCCATCTTTGATTATGAATCAAAGCATTCATTCTATTCAACGTTGGTTTCCTCATAGGGTTGTCTGACATATTTGTATGGCTTGTAACTGTGTTAAAATAAGAAAAAAATAAAAGCTATACTCCAGTTTAATCCTCACTACAGTCAGCACTGCTGTTGGTCCTTACCACCAGTCTCGGCAATATACAAACCGAGTTAACTCCTTTAAAATGTACCACTTAAGGACAAAGGCTGTGCCTGTACACCCTTGTCCCGCTCCCCTTTTACAATGGAGGCTCAGATGCTGAGCCCAAGTCATAGCGGGGTGGTCCCAACGTCTATCAGCCACCGGGATCCGTGGCTAATGCCGGACATCACCAATTGTGGTTATGTCTGGCATTAACCTCTTAGAAGTTGCAATTAAAGCTGATAGCGGCATCTAAAATGTTAAAAGCAAAACATCCCGGCAGCTCAGCGAAGCTGATCGGGACCACTACAGTGAAAATGTGGTGTCCTAATAAGCTGAGTGAATAGCGGGAGGACCCTTACCTGCCTCCTCACCGTCTGATCGGTTACTCGATACTCCAGAAATCCTCAGCAGCCTGGAGCAATCGAGCACCTATAACACTTATCAATGCTAAGCTATGGCATAGCATTGAACAGTGTATGCAATCTAAAGATTTAATGTAATAGTTCCCTATGGGGACTAAAAAGTAGTGTAAAAAAAAAGTTTAAAAAAAGTTTAAGTTAATAAATGTAATTTAACCCCCTCACTAATAAAAGTTTGTAATATAAACATATGTGGTATCACCACGTGCGTAAATGTCCGAACTATAAAAATATAATGTTAATTGAACCGCACGGTCAATGGCCTATACGTAAAGAAAATACCCTAAACAAATTTATAGAAAGCAATCAAAAGCCCCATCAAAACAAAAATGATACAAATAAAAACTTGAGACCATGGCACAAAAAATGAGCCCTCACACATCCCCGTATACGGAAAAGTAAAAAAGTTATAGGGGTAAGAAGAGGACAATTTTAAACATACAAATTTTCATACAAACATTTTTTAACTGAAGTAACACAAAATCAAACCTATATAAGTTGTGTATCATTTTAACCATATGGGCCTTACAAAAAAAAGATAAGGCATCATTTTTACTGAAAAGTGCACTGCATAGAAACGGAAGCCCCCAAAATTTACAAAATGGCATTTTTTTTCAATTTTGCCCCACAAATATTTTTTGGGGTTTTCGCCATAGATTTTGTGGTGAAATGATTGATGTCATTGCAAAGTAAAATTGGTGGCCCAAAAAACAATCATATAGGTCTGTAGATGGAAAACTGAAAGGGTTATGATTTTTAGAAAGTGAGGTGGAAAAAACAAAAGTGCAAAAATAAAAAATAAACTTATGTCCTGAAGGGGTTAACAAATAAATTGTATATAATGTAGTTTTCTAAACAATAGTTTCTACTTGTTTTTTTGTTTTGTGGAAAAACGCCAAGAAAAACGCCAATTCTGCTGCATGGCGTTTTTTCGGCCAAAAAACGCTGCGGCCAGATGTTAGCTGTAAATCAATGAGAAATTGATTTCCCCTTGGCGTTTTCCAGGTTTTTTTTTTATCCTTTTGGCCTTTTTTCACTCTTTTTTTGGTGTTTTCCAGCTCCTTGGCGGTTTTGCAAAATCGCAGCATGTTGAGCCACTGGTGTTTTTTCCCTAAAATTGTTACTTTTTTCTCCCATAGTAGTCTATGGGAGTAAAAAAAACACCAAGAAAAACGCCATATGGGTTTTAACTTTGGCGTTTTCTCAGGCGATTTTTATTCTCTTTTTGACTTTAGCGATCCTTTTTTTAATAAAATTTCGTAGGGTGCCATTAAAAAAAAAATTATAAAAAAGATACAGCAGTGATTAAAAAAATTGTATTTAATGACATTTATCTTTTTTTTATAAAAAAATTTTCATTAATTTTTAAACAGGGATCAATTTATGTGGCTGGTAGGGCACTAAAAATGTAGCCGACAATAATAAAAATGTAGTGTGTGTGTGTTTTGCATTTTTATTCTTAATTTTTAGGTGGTACTACTACTCCCAGCATGGAACACACACTATTCCATGATGGAAGTAGTACCTGTACTAATTGACAGAATGTCCGGGTCCATTGCGATCCTTCTGTATATTTTATAGATGCGGCCGACTGTTCTTCTATGGTCCCCTGCCTGACGAATATATACACCTATTCATATTTCCCGCAGAGAGCTGTGATTGGCCAGATGGTTCCAGCCAATCACAACTCTCTGTGGGAAATATGAATAGGTGTGTATATATTCGTCAATGCAGGGGACCATAGAAGAGCAGCCTCCCGCATCTATACATTATACAGGAAGATCACAGCGGATGTCAGAAGTGACATTCGCTGTGATCGTCCTATCTATTGCAGAGATGTGGAGCGTCTCTATACAGCGCTTGCATCTCTGCACTATACTCCGGCCAGTGATATGAATAGAACATCACTCATTCATATTTCCCGCTGAAAGCTGTGATTGGCTACAACCATCTGGCCAATCCCCACTCTGGGCAGAAAATGTGAATGAGTGATGTTCTATTCACATCACTGGCCGGAGTATAGTGCAGAGATGTGAGGGCTGTATAGAGATGCTCCACATCTCTGCTATATTATGGACAATCGCATCGTGCGATATGTCTATTAATACAGGTACTACTACTCACATCATGGAACAGTATGTTCCATGCTGGGAGTAGTAGTACTACCAAACAATTTCAAAAAAGAGAGAGAAAAAAAGTGAAACACACACACTTTATTAAAAATTAATGAAAATTTTGTTATAAAAAATATAAATTTTGTTAAATACATTTTTTTTCCATCACTAATGCATCCTTTTTTTTTTCTTGGTACCCAACAAATTTTGGGTACCAAAAAAAAAAAAACGACAAAGGGGCAAAAATGCTATTTCCACACAAATGAAAAAACGCCACGGAAAACGCCAGATGCAGGAGATTGCACTGGCGTTTATTCAGGCGTATTCTCTTGCGGTTTTTTTTAAAAACCAAAAAACGCAGGACAAAAAAACAAGTAGAAAATTACTTCTGCTTATCTGGGTGGTCACCTTGCATTACACTTTTTGCATACATGTCAATATCATTTTTTGGTGAAAAGGCTTGATATGTAGTTGTTTTTGTATAAAGTACCACCAATAATTTTAATGAAATAATATACAATTCTTAATGGATATTACATACATTTCTCAAGAATTGTATAGCTATAGAGATCATAATGCCTTATTCATGATGCATGATCAAATACTTAATATTGAATATTATCTTGTATACTGTTATGAGAAGCCATACATTACAGCCATTACAATACTTTTGAGGGCATTTCTTCCTATCCAATATCTCAGCATTAGCACATTTTAGGAACAAAATATTTATAGAATAAAAGGCAAATCTTGTTACCAGAAGCACTTAGGCTCCTATGCTTATAATAACTAGGTCTAAATCTGTAAAATACATCCAAAATACAAATAAATCAAATTGAGCTATACAGAGTTTTTTTTTTAAATATATACAACTGGTGTTATATGACGCATTTTAGCAATGGGGAGATTGACAGTGCAGCCAGTTTGGATCCTCAGGAGTATAAACACATCAACACTTCACACTTCACAGAGATGAAAGATAATTTCATTTAATCCATGATATATCACCACCCCAAAAAAGACAACATATTAGTTATTCCAGGGAAAAAAGCCAATTGTCTTGCTAATCTAAGACTGTACTGTGCTTTTCAAAGACATCTTATTGCATGCTATAAGTAGTAGTATAAATTTGTGTTTAAAGTATTTAAAGGCCTTTTCCATGACTAAAAATATAAGCTTGCCGAAAGTTTACTTTTCTTTAGAATTTCTCATTGTTCCTTCTCTGCCAATGTCCAGGTCCTTTACCTAGGGCTGGACTTGGGGGTTAAAAACCAGCCCTTGAAATGATTGCATTCACAGCATTGTGTCATTGAACCAGCCAACAGCCACCATGCACACAGGCGTATCACTTTGTGTGGCCCCAGATACCGTATCTATCTATATATGGGGATGTGCCAACAGCAGTCACAAGATTGAGCCTTCTGCTGTGGGTAGGTAGCTCTGTGTGTCCGCTCCTGCCAGCGGATTTCCCTCTGGCAGAGTTACCCAGCCGTAGCATAGAGTTCACTCCTGACTGCCGTCGCCACATCCTTTACACTGCGGATGTGTTTTGTGTAACCTTACCCTAAAGGTACATTCCCACACGGCGTATTTGCTGCGTATTTGCTGCTGCATATTTTATTTTCTCTGTTGAAGTCAATGGGTAGGAAAATACGCAGCACCAAATACGCAGCAAATACGCAGCAAAATACGCCGTGTGGGAACGTACCCTAACAGTGAAAAAAATGGTGGCAATGCTTGAAAAAGTTTAAATGGAGGTACTGAAGCATTGCATGTGATAACCCAGTATACTGAGACAAATATTACCAATAATATCTGTATACAAGGAGAAATATTACCACCATACATATTATCACCATACTGCAACTGACCAAATCCTGTATACTGAGACCAATATTACCAATACTACCAGTATACAAGGAGGAATATTATCACCATGCATATTACAACCATACTGCAACTGACCAAATCCTGTATACTGAGACCAATATTACCAATAATACCAGTATACAAGGAGGAATATTATCACCATACATATTACCAATAGGGATGAGTGAATCGAATCTGCCGAATCCAAAGAATGCCAATATGATCGTGCAAAAAATTGGATTTGCAACGAATGCCATTTGATCGTGCAAATCCCTTCATTAAACACCATTTAGTGCGGTCCAGGCTCCAGGGCATCTAAAATGGCAGATCCACATGTGAGGACATGGGGAAAGGAACCCTGGGAAGGCGGGAACAAGGGTTGCAGGATGACCTTGAATCACATGCAGCATGCAGTCTATCAGCAGCCAGCCACCCCTGTGATGTCACAGCCCTATATAATCGGCAGCAATCTTGCGGCCAGTCACTTCAGCCTTTTATTGCAGAGAGAGAGAGAGAAGGACAGACAGCAGTGTGTGTTGCACAGAAAAGCATTTTCACAGCAGCGATTCACCTCTCAGTCACATCAGCGTTCTATTACAGAGAGTGGCAGAGAGCAGTGTGTTGCACAGAAAAGCTTTTTTTCAGCAGCGATTCACCTCAAGCCCAAATCTAGCCTAGAAGCACTGATAGGGAAGGGAGTGAGATTGAGAGCGAAAGTGCAATTTTGGGTGTAGTACACAGCGACTGTGTGCTGCAGCACTGGTGTGTATAACAACTGAAAAGCTAATAGTATCCAGCCAGTTAGGGTGATCAGAGCACTAAAAGCAAATTGTCCTCTATTAAGTGTAACCTGCGTGTAAATCTAAGTGGTATACCATTTTATTCCTGTTAAAGTCTTAAGGGCCTAGATACTGTGAAAGGCCAGGCAAAAGCACACACCTGCTGGTGTTGTAGACAAATACTTTTTTAAGCATATTGGAGGGCATTGTCCTCCCCTCATAAGTGCATACCACATACGTACATCTAAGTGGCGTACTATTTTGTTCCTGCTAAAGTCTTAAGGGCCTAGATACTGTGAAAGGCCAGCCAAAAGTACTCACTCGTTGGTGTTGTAGACAAATACTGTTTTTAGCGTGCTGGAGTGCATTGTCCTCCCCTCATAAGTGCATATCCCAAACGTTCTTCTAAGTGGTGTACTATTTTGATCCTGTTAATCTGTCAAAGGCCTAGATACTGTGAAAGGCTGGGCAAAATGGGCAAAAGTGGCTGCTGATGTTGTAGACAAATACTGTTTTAAGCATAGTGGAGCGTATTGTACTCCCCTCATATATGCTCTAAGTATGTCAGGCAGAAAAGTTCCAGGACGTGCACAAAGAAGTGGCAGAGGCCTAAATTCATCAGGCAGAGGTTGCAGCAGACTAGGGGCGAGTGGCAGCAGGAGTCGCAGCGAGAGGCCTGAGCTCCCGGTATCAGCTAGCAGTCGTGTCTCGACCAGCAACCCATCTGCTGTCATTGATTGGTTAACACGGTCATCCACTTCATCCCAAGTGACATCTGATAACCCCAGTAAGCAGTCAGTGGGTTCCACAGACACAACCCTCAGTTGGCATGGTCCGGGAGCAGTCCCTGTCCTCTCATTGCCTCTGTCCTATGCTGTTCCCTCCCCCACAGAAGTACCTTATGCTGTTGGTTCAGCTCCACTATTCAGTGAGGACGATCTACTAGAGGACAGTCAGTTGCTACTGCCTAGTCAAGAAGCGGAGGAGACATCCGCCGCTTCCTCCGCTAGGCGGGCAAGTAGTGATCAGCCTACCTTCCCAGGGAGTAGTGGAACAGGGGTTCCTGGAGACTGCGGCAGTAACAGTCAATCAGTGCGGACTGTTGGTGGGAAAATCAGCTACTCGGCGGTGTGGCAGTTTTTCATCAAGCATCCGGAGGTTGTTAACCTGACCACATGCAAGATGTGTCGACAGAAGGTGAAGCGTGGCCAGGGTCCCAATGTTGGCACCACGGCCCTGCATCAACATATGCATCATCACCATAAAGTGCCTGGGAGAACTGTGGCTCTGATGTGGTCGGCCAGCCGACTGCCGCTCCCTGTTTCAGCCAGCCAAAGCTCCACCACCTCAGCCAAAGGGAGCTGTGTGTCATACCCATCTTCTGTTGCTCCAGATGCTCCTGCTCCTTCTACTTCAATCAGTCATTCCGCCAGCAATCCATCGGTAAAGCCATGTCCAAGAGACAAAAGTGTGTGTCCACTCATTCAATGGCGCAAAAGCTGAATGTGCTCCTGTCCAAGTTGCTGGTGCTGCAGTCCCTCCCTTTTTCAAGTGGTGGACTCTGCACCTTTCAGAAAACGTATGGCTTGTGCCAAGCCGAGGTGGAGAGTCCAAAGCCGTCATTTCTTTGCGAAGAAAGCAGTACCAGCCCTGCACAATTTTGTGGAACAGAAGGTGGGCCAGTCCTTGAGCCTGTCGGTGTGTACCAAAGTGCACAACAGCACCGACGTGTGGAGCTGTAACTATGGTCAGGGACAATACATGTCCTTTACGGCCCACTGGGTGAATGTGGTTCCTGCACAGCCACGACAGCTGCTTGGACAGGTCACGCCCCTTCCGCCTCCTCACTCTCATGCCATTGGTCCTGTGACAGTGTGTGACTCCACCTCCTCATCCTCCACCGTGTCCTCAGCCTCCACTTCACTGACAAATGGGGGCCTTTTTTACACCCACTGAGAGGGAGGACAAACTGACCTACTACAGAGACATCCTATGTAGTCAGTTGGCCGATGCCTATCTGCACCATCGTCCAGCCTCTCGCAAGTCAGACTCGGGGGGCCCTCTGCATTCACCTTCCACTGCCATGGCTGCTGGGGAGGGGTGGGGTGGCAGGAGCAGTACCAGCTCCATCATCATCAGCGTATACAGTTGCTGATGAGTAGCTTTCTTCACCCGCATTGTAAAGCAACTCATCAGCAGCAGGTAGACCTGGAGCAGGACCTGAACCAGCAGGTGGTGGCATACCTTGACATGCCCATGCCAACACACCTTGAAGATCCGCTGGACTTCTGGGCAGCCAAACTTGATTTGTGGCTGCAACTAGCAGAGTTTGCCCTAGAAAAGCTGTCCTGCCCGGCCAGTAGTGTGCCATCAGAGCGGGTGTTTAGTGCGGCGGGGGGCATAGTAACCCCAAGGAGAACTCGTCTGTCCATGAAAATGTGGAGAGACTTACCTTTGTGAAGATGAATCAGGCATGGATCAGCCAGGATTTCCACCCACGGCAGAAAACGTCACACTTCCGCTCAGCATATCGCTGGCCGAGTCTGCTGCGGCCGGTGATTGGCTGAGTGCAGTATGACCCGCCGACAACCGGCAACCAGGAAGAGGATCGCGGCGGAGACCGGAGTGGGTTACCGGAGGCACCAGGGGAGGGAAGGAAAGTATGTATCTATCTATTTTTTTACTGCCGGCAGTATGGAGGACAATTTTCCTATTCTGGAGTTCTCCTTTAATTCCCTTCTTGGCAAGTGTTACTTGCCCTAAAAAAGGCGGTCCCACACAGGAACCTCTCCCTATTTCCCCCTACAAACACTGTCATATCCCAGGGTTTTTAGGTGGAAATAGAGTGCGTTTCCTGTGTGGGGCCGCCTATTAAAGGGAATTAATAGGGCGAGAGTAGGGCCTTACAGGGGAAGTTTTTACCCCCACCTGCTACAATGGACAATACATTGTTCCCTTCCACCTTTTCGAGGAAAGTGTTACTTGTCTTAAAAGGGCGGCGCCACAAAGGAACCAATCCATATTTCTACCTAAAAACCCTGGGAAATGGCAGTGTTTGTAGGTGGAAATAGGGAGAGGTTCCTGTGTGGGGCCGCCCTATTTAGGGCGAGTAACATTTGCCAAGAAGGGAATTAATAATGCGAGAGTAGGGCCTTACAGGGGAAGTTTTTAACCCCCACCAATTACAATGGACCATACATTGTTCCCTTCCCCCTTTTAGACGTCTTTGCATCACATCAATATTTTTTGGTGTAGGTGGCACATGGTTTTTTTGCACACCTTTCCTTTTTTTGATTAAAAAAAATAATAATTTGGGTCCATATATTTTATCCTAAGCATAATATTAAAAGTTAAGTTTTACGTAATGCATATTCTCAATACTTATTGTGCACACTAACACTTTTACAAAAGAGACTGTTTTCTTCTGCCTAGCTGCCTCAGCTACTAAACTGATCCAGCCACCCACCTGATGACACACATCGGATGCCAAGTTCTTCTTTTTTCACCCACCTTTATCACCGGGTACTGGCATTGCCACCCACCGCACCACTCTGTCACCAGGTCACTTTCAGGACTCCTGATGCTGCTGCTGCCACCTCCAGCCTGTCTCATTCTGCCACCATTTGTTCTCCTCATGCCGACACCACCTCCAGGCTGTGTCATTTAGCCACTATATGGTCTCCTCATGCTGTCGCAAACTCCATGCTGTTTCATTCAGCCACTATATGGTCTCCTCATGCTGTCGACACCTCAACGCTGGGTCATTCAGCCACTATATGGCCTCCTCATGCTGCCATCACCTCCATACTGTGTCATTCAGCCACTATATGGTCACCTCATGCTTCCACTACCTCCAGGCTGTGTCATTCAGCCACTATATGATCTCTTCATGCTGTCGCCACCTCCAAGCTGTGTTATTCAGCCATTATATGGTCTCCTCATGCTTCGGCCACCTCAAGGCTGTGTCATTCAGCCACTCTATGCTGCCGCCAACTCCAGGCTGTGTTATTCAGCCACTATGCGGTCTCCTCATGCTGCTGCCACCTCTGCGCTGTGTTATTCAGCCACTATATGGTCTCCTCATGCTGACGCCACCTCCACACTGTGTCATTCAGCCACTATATGATATCCTCATGCTCCCGCCAACCCCAGACTGTGTCATTCAGCCACTATATGGTCTTCTCATGCTGCCGCCTCCTCCAAACTGTATCATTCAGCCACTATATGGTCTCCTCACACTGCTACCACCTCCACGCTGAGTCATTCAGCCACTATATGGTCTCCACATGCTGCTGCCACCTCCACGCTGTGTCATTCAGGCACTATATGATCTCCTCATGCTTCCACCACCTTCAGGCTGTGTCATTCAGCAACTATATGTTCTCCCCATGCTGCCGCAAACTCAAGGCTGTGACATTCAGCCACTACATGCTTTCGCCAACTCCAGGTTATGTCATTCAGCCACTATGTGGCCTCCTCATGCTGCCACTACCTCCATGCTGTGTCCTTCAGCCACTATATGGTCTCCTCATGCTGCCGGCACCTTAAGGATGTGTCTTTCAGGCACTATATTGTCTCCTCATGCTGCCGCCACCTCCATGCTGTGTCATTCAGCCACTAAATGGTCTACTCATACTAATGCCACCTCTAGGCTCTGTCATTGTGCCGCTCTTTGTCAGTGATTCCAATAGCGACATCTCTGATCTTCATGTCATACTGAATAACAGTATTATTTTACTAACCCAGCACACACCCTATGCGTGTTGCAGCAAGACAAGGTTTTTTACACCCCTGTTGAGGCTCTCTGTAGGCCAGAAATAGCCATTTTTAATAGCAATTCACTGAAATAAATTCAGACCAAAACAAATTTTGGGGGAAAATTTGTCAAAAATTCTCTCATCTCTAATTACCATCATACTGTTACTGGCCAAATCCTGTATACTGACCAATATTACCAATAATACCAGTACACATGGAGGAATATTATCACCATACATATCGCCATCATACTGCAACTGACCAAATCCTGTATACTGAGACTAATATTACCAACAATACCAGTATACAAGGAGGAATATTATCACTCTATATCCACCCTCTATATTAGGTAGGTAGATCTTCCCTTTAAGATCAGTCAGGCAGGTAAGCTGGTTGGCTGGTCATATGGCTACCCTACTTCCCACCCTGGTCAATTGTAACATCCGTGCTCTGGCCAGACATGCTGGTCGTGAACGCTCTGTCATGTCCCTGCTGTTGGTGGTGCTGGGATTCGCATCACGGGATGCGCCTGCATGTTAATCCCAGCCCGTCACTCCCCTCCTTGTCCTCGCAGCCACGGTGCATGTGCCCCCGCATCCTAGGGTGCACGCGCCGGAGCTCTCGCTGTTAAAGGGCCAGTGCTCCATTATTCTAAGTGTCTACACCTGTCTCCTGTGCTTAAATATCAGCTCCTCCCTTGATTCCCTGCTGGATTTTTGGTTGTCTATTGCCATTGTGAAAGTCCTGTGTCTCAGTTACTGTGTACCTGTTTCTTGCTACCTTCCTACCCTGCACCTGTGTTCCTGCCCTGACCTACTGCCATCTTGCCATGTCCTGCCAGTCTCCTTCTGTGCCACGTCACCTCCCAGCTACCTGTGAGCACGAGTCGTGCCAGGGGTAGCGACCTGGGTGCCGCCTTCCGCACTAAGACCATCACGCTTTGCAGCGGGCTCTGGTGAAAATCAGCGGCACCTTACACTTTGTTCCCTGCACGGTTCACGTCTTCAACCACACAGGCCCAGAGGATCCACCACCTGCCATGACCATAACAGTAAGATCCGGCCATGGATCCCGCTGGGGTGCCTTTGCCAGATGTCTCGGATCTTCCCACCATCGTGGCTCAACAGTCGCAGCAGTTAGCCCGTCAGGCGCAACAACTGAATCAACTCTCAGCCATGGTGCAACGGAGGTACCACCACCTGCTGTGACCATAACATCAATATTAGCACTATTTGTAAAAAAAAAAAAAAACACACGCAAAAGAAACTAAGCAGCAAATTACCTTCCTCCACAACAACACAGAGCCCGTCTGTCTGGTACAGTAATGTCAGCGTCATAGCGCATGGGGCGTGATGATGTCATATCATCGTGCTGCCTGTACCATGAAGCAGACGTCCTGTGCGGCCTTTCTGGAGATGGTGAGTGGAGTGAGTGGCGGGCTGGGAGATTATATCTCTTAGCTCTGCCACTCGGCGGCCGCTGCACACGAAGTCTTGATACAAGTGTCAGGACCTTGTGTGCTAGTGTGAGGTGGTGGCCCAGCCTTGGTACTTTCTATAGGGTCGCATTGGGTGGCCAAGCCTGGCCGGCTGCTGCCAACCCACAGGCCAGGCTGCCTACAAGGATTTTTTTTCCGATATACTAGTTGACCAGTCCAGCCCTGCCTTTACCACATCAATGTTTACATGTCTGCATGATAACATGCCAAGAAATTTTTAGGGCATGACCCTCCCCCTCCCCCATCAGTCATTAAGTCAATCAACGTGATGTATCCCAGAGCAGGAACACCTTGTGCTATTCGAACTCTATTCAGGTGGCTGTTACTTCTAAGGTGTCTGAGTAAGGCTGCATTCACATCTCATTTTCTACATACGGGCGCCGGATCCAGCTAGGGGAGGGGCAAACCGGGCGCTCCCGTACCCCAGCCGGATCAGCCCGTGACTCCATTTACTTTTATGAGCCGACCGGAGTCAAACGGTGACTCCGGTCAGCACAGTTTTGACCCGTATGCGATTTCCTGACCGGACCTAAAACAGTAGTATACTACGGTTTTAGGTCTGGTCCAAAACCGCATACGGGTCAAAACTGAGCTGAGCGGAGTCACCGTTTAACTCCGGCTGGCTCATTAAAGTAAATGGAGTCACGGGCTGATCCGGCTGGGGTACGGGAGCACCCGGTTTGCCCCTCCCCCAGACGAATCCAGCGCCTGTATGTACAAAACGAGATGTGAATGCAGCCTTACTTTGACTCTTGTCTTTATTATATAAAATGTCTTGTCAGGAAGCTGTATTTTACATGGCATTATGTGTTCTGTTTGTAAATGTAGTGCAAGGTTAACAACCATAATTCTCTGTAACAGCTGGTGAGAGACTACTTTACTCAAGTCTGTCTACAGTCTGTATATAAATGTCACTATTTTAGTCAGCTGTCAGTCTAGTTAAAGTCAAAGTCACCAAGAAGTACTACAAGTCACATAGTTCCTAAACACTGCAACAGTGGCAATTTCTGTACAAGTGTAAATTGAGTGTCTGTATCTCTTTCTATGCCATCTGAAATTAATTTGTATTTATGGACCTACAACAACTACACTAAAGTTTAAGCTGTTATCCCACATCTTGGCTTTTAAGGTGATTCGTTCATTCGGCTTTCATACAGGTAATCACTTTCTTTGAAGCAGTGGTTAGTGGAACTGTCAGACACGACAATCACCATAGTCTCATTACACCTAAACTACTATCATGCTCCTGGCGTCACAAACTAACAACCAACCAGCCTAGTATCTTTAACATATAGTGAGACATTTTTCACAATACTCCACCTACCACACCTTCACACAACACACAGATCATAGCCTTACCTAACAACTGGTGGCACTGTGGCTAAGTGGCACTAACTGTGGCTAAGTGAGCCTGCTTGTAACTATGACTGTGGATGAGTTAGCCTGGTTGTGGCACTGTGGCTGAGTGAGCCTGCTTGCTGTTCACCGCCCCCAGTGAAGTCAATGTCACATTCAGGAATATGGAATTGACTGTGAATGTGTGGGATTGTGATCCAGCCATGTCATTTCATTGTGGGCTTAGGGGGCATCAGCTTTGGGCCCCCTGTAGATGACGGGGCCCCAGACATAGGCCCCTTTTGCCCTGCATTAAAGCCTGCCCTATGTAAGAGGGCTGTCAGGCTCCACTATAGTGATGTAATAGAAAACAACTTGTGATTGGGGGGTCTGCTCACATGACTGTCATCGTGCAAGTGTGAACAAGTAGTGACTATGGATTCAACCTCTTTCTGCAAGGGAATGGTAAAGATGTGCATAGTAAGGGCTGTATTAGACCTGCTGAGCAAATCCTGATAAAAGTCGCTGATCTGGTAGATCTATGGTCATTAACCCCTTAAGGACTCAGGGTTTTTCCGTTTTTGCACTTTCGTTTTTTCCTCCTTACCTTTTAAAAATCATAACCCTTTAAATTTTCCAACTAAAAATCCATATTATGGCTTATTTTTTGCGTCACCAATTCTACTTTGCAGTAACATTAGTCATTTTACCCAAAAATGCACGGTGAAACGGAAAAAAAAATCATTGTGCGACAAAATTGAAAAAAAAAAAACGCCATTTTGTAACTTTTGGGGGCTTCCGTTTCTACGCAGTGCATATTTCGGTAAAAATTACACCTTATCATTATTCTGTAAGTCCATACGGTTAAAATGATACCCTACTTATATAGGTTTGATTTTGTCGCACTACTGGAAAAAATCATAACTACATGCAGGAAAATTTATACGTTTAAAAATGTCATCTTCTGACCCCTATAACTTTTTTATTTTTCCACGTACAGGGCGGTATGAGAACTAATTTTTTGCGCCGTGATCTGAAGTTTTTATCGGTATGATTTTTGTTTTGATCTGACTTTTTGATCACTTTTTATTCATTTTTTAATGGTATAAAAAGTGACCAAAATACGCTTTTTTGGACTTTGGAATTTGTTTGCGCATACGCCATTGACCGTACGGTTTAATTAATGATATATTTTTATAGTTCGGACATTTACGCACGCGGCGATACCACATATGTTTATTTTTATTTTTTTCTACACTGTTTTATTGTTTTTTATGGGAAAAGGGGGGTGATTCAAACTTTTATTAGGGAAGGGGTTAAATGACCTTTATTAACACTTTTTTTTTAAACATTTTTTTTGCAGTGTTATAGCTCCCATAGGGACCTATACACTGCACACACTGATCTTTTACACAGATCACAGGCGTGTATTAACACGCCTGTGATCAGTGTTATCGGCGCTTGACTGCTCCTGCCTGGATATCAGGCACGGAGCAGTCATTCGCCGATCGGACACCGAGGAGGCAGGTAAGGGCCCTCCTGGTGTCCGGTCAGCTGTTCGGGACGCCGCGATTTCACCGCGGCGGTCCCGAACAGCCCGACTGAGCAGCCGGGTCACTTTCACTTTCACTTTAGAAGTGGCGGTCAGCTTTGACCGCCGCTTCTAAAGGGTTAATACCGCACATCGCCGCGATCGGCGATGTGTGGTATTAGCCGCGGGTCCCGGCCGTTGATGAAAATATACGTCCTGCGTCGTATAAGCAGATTTAAGCAGATTTGTAAATTACTTCTATTTAAAAATCTTAACCCTTCCAGTACTTATCAGCTGCTGTATGCTTCAGAGGAAGTTCTTTTCTTTTTGAATTTATTTTCTGTCTGACTACAGTGCTCTCTGTTGACACCTCTGTCTGTGTCAGGAACTCTCCAGAGCAGGAGAAAATCCCCATAGCAAACCTCTCCTGACATTGACAGAGATGTCAGCAGAGAGTACTGTTGTCAGACAGAAAAGAAATTCAAAAAGAAAAGAACTCCCTTTAGAGCATACAGCAGCTTATAAGTACTGAAAGGGTTAACATTTTTAAATAGAAATATTTTATATGTCTGTTTAACTTTCAGGCCCCAAATGATTTAAAAAAATATTTTCCACTGGAGTACCCCTTTAAATTGCATTGAAATTCTTTAACTATTGTGCAAGTAGGACCACATATATGGATTGTTGTTTCGGCCCTTTCTATCATTCGACAGCCCCAAATCCCTTTTTACATGCAAGATGGGCAGCTAATGACTGAGGATCAGCTGATCAGCTGGTTGATGGCTGGCTCAACCTGTTTGGTCAGTTATCACCTTGTGCAAAAAGACCCCTGGATTATTTTTTCCTGAAATATCTTTTTGACATTTTCATTTTTCTTAACAATGTATAAATAGTTTTACTATGTGACTTTGCAAACTAATGTCTCAGATATTTTCTTGTAGCAGTTTGTGTACAACTAATCTACAATAGTTTCTAATAAAACAATGATTCTTTTTTGACTAATAGAAAATATTTGGTTTAAAGGGGTACTCTGGTGGAAAGCTTTTTTTTTTTTTTTTAAATCAACTGATGCCAGAAAGTTAAACAGATTTGTAAATTACTTCTATTAAAAAAATCTTAATCCTTCTAGTACATATTAGCTACTGAATACTACAGTGGAAATGCTTTTCTTTTTAAAATACAGTGCTCTCGGCTGAATCACGAGCACAGTGCTCTCTGCTGACATCTCTGTCCATTTTAGCAACTGACCAGAGCAGCATATGTTTGCTATGGGGATTTTCTCCTAATCTGGATAGTTCTTAAAATGGACAGAGATGTCAGCAAAGAGCACTGTGCTCGTGATGTCAGCAGAGAGATGTGTTCCAAAAAGAAAATAATTTCCTCTGTAGTATTCAGCAGCAAATAAGTAGGGGAAGGGTTAAGATTTTTTAATAGAAGTAATTTACAAATCTGTTTACATTTCTGGCACCAGTTGATTTAAAAAAAAAAAAAAAAAGTTTTCCACCAGAGTACCCCTTTAAATGCTTCTTGAATATTGGTCAGCAATATGCAAACCAAAAAGAAGTGATGTTACTGGAGAAAAAGTCATTGTAAAGTATTGAAGATCAGAGGGGATGTTTGTTTAACTTTTGAGAAACTATCAAGAAATTCATGATTATAAAAACCCATTGTGTCATAAATAAAGTAGTGGTTATTGTGCAGACAAGAGTTTAGGAAGATGTGAATGTGAAGTTTTATAGTGGGGTTGGCTATAAATGTGGAATATGCAGAATTTTATGAACCTATATTACACAAGCTCCTCAAATAAATTCGGTCAAGACAGTACAATCTGTTCTTTCTAAACTGTGCTCAGGGTTTGCATATGGACTACCAATGTATCTTGTAAAAGTCAGCCTATGTCATGTAAGAATGAGCTAGGTTTTGTGACTGGCAGACAGAATAGCATATATATATACATATATACCGCAACAGTCAAACATTTGGTTAAAAGTACTGTTTTATTATAATCTTAAAGGCATTTTGAGCTAAAGGCTTCTGATATAACAAGATAACCATCCTAATTATAAGGGCCCTTTTACACAGGCAGACTGTTTAGGGTGCGTCTACAGAGACTTTACAAGGCTTGATCAATTGTGATCATTGGATCATTCACACAGTCCCTTAAATGGTAACTCTCATTAAAACTAATTTTTACTATTGCACTTAAAATTTTGGTTTTAACCCCTTAAGGATGCAGCCCATTTGGGCCTTAAGGACGCAGAAAATTGTATTTTTACGTTTTCATTTTTTCCTCACCGCCTTCAAAAAATCATAACTCTTTTATATTTTCATCCACAGACTAGTATGAGGGCTTGTTTTTTGCGCGACCAGTTGTCCGTTGTAATGCCATCACTCACTTTACCATAAAATGTATGGCGCAACCAAAAAAATACTATTTGTGTGGGGAAATTTAAAAGAAAACCGCAATTTTGCTAATTTTGGAAGGTTTCGTTTTCAAGCCGTACAATTTATGGTAAAAGTGACATGTGTTTTTTATTCTCTGGGTCAATACAATTAAAATGATACCCATGATAACTTACTTTTCTATTACTGTTGTGCTTAAAAAAAATCGCAAACTTTTTAATCAAATTAGTGTTTAAGATCCCCCTATTTTGAAGACCTATAGCTTTTTCATTTTTCCATATAAGCAGCGGTTTGAGGGCTCATTTTTTGTGCCGTGATCTGTAGTTTTTCATATTTGCTTATATAAAACTTTTAATACATTTTTTATAAATTTTTTTGGGAATAAAATGTTATAAAAAAGCAGCAATTTTGGACTTTTTTTTTTACTTTCACGCCGTTCACAGTACGGTATCATTAACATTTTATTTTAATAGTTCAGATATTCACGCACGCGGCGATACCAAATATGTATATAAAATATTTTTTTAACACTTTTTGGGGGTGAAATAGGGAAAATGGGGCAATTTACGTTTTAATTGGGGGAGGGGTTTTTTCAAATTTTATTTATTTATTTTTTTTACTTTTTTTACTTTCATTTTTACACTTTAATAGTCCCCATAGGGGACTATTTAAAGCAATCACTTGATTGCTAATCCTGTTCAGTGCTATGTATAGGACATAGCACAGATCAGGGTTATCGGTCATCTTCTGTTCTGGTCTGCGGGAAGGCAGATCAGAGCAGAAGACTCCCGGAAGACAGCGGAGGCAGGTGAGGGGACCCTAGTCTGCCGTGCTGGATGATCGGATCGCCGCGGCAGCGCTGCGGGCGATCCGATCATCCAATTAAGTGACCGCGATGCTGCAGATGCCGTGATTGGTCCGATCGCTCCGATGCCCGC
The DNA here is from genome assembly GCF_029499605.1 of Hyla sarda. Taxonomy (NCBI): domain Eukaryota; kingdom Metazoa; phylum Chordata; class Amphibia; order Anura; family Hylidae; genus Hyla; species Hyla sarda. The sequence goes on along the minus strand of NC_079191.1, from coordinate 244,869,979 downwards.
AGTTATGCTTAGGATGTAAATGTACGTCCTGGTCCGTTAAGTACCGCATCACCAGGACGTACATTTACGTCCTTCGTCGTTAAGTGGTTAATGAGAGTAACCATTTAAAGAGGAACTCCGGTGGAAACAAGTAGAAAACAAATGTTTTCAAATCAACTCTTGCCTGAAAGTTAAACAGATTTGTAAATTACTTCTATTAAACAATCTTAATCCTTCCAGTACTTATTAGCTACTGTATAAAACAGAGAAATTTGTGAATTTATTTTATGTCTGACAACAGTGCTCTCTGCTGACACCCCTGTCCGTGTCAGGAACTGTCCAGATTAGAATCATATCCAATAGAAAACCTCTCCTGCTCTGCACAGTTCCTGACACAGACAGAGGTGTCAGTAGAGAGTAGTGTTGAGCGGCATAGGTCATATTGGAATTTGCGATATTTCGTGAATATATGGACGAATATTCGTCATATATTCGCTAAATTCGCATATTCGTAATATTCGCGGTTTATTTTCGCATGTGCAAAAATTCGCGTATGCGAAAATTAGCATATGCGATAATTAGCATATAAAAAATTACCATGAGCGAAAATTCGCATATGCAAATTTTCACATATGCGAAAATTCGCTCGCCAGTCTCACACAGTAGTATTTGAGCCTTCTTTACACCACACAAGCTGGAAGCAGAGAGGGGTGATCACTGTGATGTGTACTGTGAAAAAAAAAAAAAACGAATATTCGTAATTACGAATATATAGTGCTATATATTCGCGAATTCGTGAATATGCGATATTCGCGAATAAAATTCGTATTGCGAATATTCGCGAGCAACACTAGTAGAGAGCACTGTTGTCAGACAAAAAAGAACTTCACAAATTTCTCTGTAGTATATCTGTAGTATAAAGCAGCTGATAAGTACTAAAAGGGTTAAGATTTTTTAATAGAAGTGATTTACAAATCTGTTTAACTTTCAGGCACCAGTTGATTTGAAAAAAAAAAATTTCCACTGGAGTTCTGCCTTAAAATCATTATTGGTAAAAAGCTCCTAGTAATGCTTATCCACCTGATGATTAGCCTGTGTAAAGGGGCCTTTAGACTGGCCACATATTAGTAACTTAGATGTTGGAGCAATGACCACAGTTGGGTAATTATGGTTTATTCACATATATATTAGAATTTCTATAATTTATTGCAATGACAATTTTTTTGCAAAAGTGACATAAAGCAGGCACATGGATTGTAACCCTTGATATATCTACTTCTGAAACTGATGAGAAGAAAAACTTTCATTGTCATTGAATGAACATGGAGATAGGCATGTTCACTTCTAAGCACTATTTTATTGTTTACGTATAAATTATTTACAAAAAACATTACAACCTGTATTACAGTCCGACAAGGTACACTGTGTGCCTAACTTCTGGAGTTTCTGTTTACACCACTTACAAGTCAATGAAAGTTAGGCAAATTGCACTGCTTTTCAAATTTGCCTTCTATTGACCTCCCATCCCCCTCTGGCAGCCGCAAGCACATTGGAGAGGACGGGAAACTGAAATTATGAGATGGGAATACCCTTTTAACAACTTAGATAGTGTGTTGTTTTCTTGGTGCTCGAGTTTGTCCCATCGTAGATCCCGTTGATAGATTACTGGGCTGGGGGGCTGTTAATGACCCAGCAGTCACTGTGCACATTGGCACCAATGACAATGTTAAGGGTTGGGGAAGTATCTTTAGAAATAATTTAAGGGACTTAGGCAGTAATGCATAGACTTCCAAGGTAGCGTGTAAATATTAACTGTACCATATTCTGAAATATTAACCATACCACATGTCACAGCAGAGAGCTGTGCTCGGGGAGAGCATGACCAGAAGGGTTAAGGAGTGTTTAAACTAGGGACTGGGGGGATGCCGTATAGAGGGAAAAGACAGTGTCGATAGAGAACTGCACACAGGTAATAAAACTGGAGGTGGAGCGACAGGAAGGGTTAGAACAGTGATAACTGATAAGAGGAAAGGAAATATGAATAGATACATCAGGTGTATGTATACTAAGGACAGAAGCCTCAATAAAAAGATTGAAGAGCTGGAACTATTAATGTTGGAAGACTATAACATAGTGGGGATATGGGAGACATTGCTGGATGAAAGCTATGGACAGTTCATTTGCAGGGTTACAGTCACATGATTTGTGTCTACATGATTTATGTCTAGTATTGCAGCTCATCTTAATTTAATTGGATGGGACTGAGCTGCAATAATCATCTGTGGACATGTGTGATGTTGTTTTTAAAAGCATCCATGTTTTTCTAATTTTGGTTAACATCTGTGGTGTCCTGGCACCGTATTTCATACTGTGTCTTGGTTATTAGTCCCCAAAGTCAGAGTCCCTAGGACTAGCGGGGTTTGCTTCCCTAATTAGCCCCTAGTCACCCCTTAGTAAGTTAATATTTATAGAAATTATAATTGTAAATATGTATATGGTCTTACTCACTTGTTTTAGCGTCGGAGGACTTGTGGGTCATGTGACATGGTTCAGAACTCTATGGTATGTTGAAGGACCTTAGGTTGTTCTTAGGTCACGTGTTCACCCATAATGCCGTGTAACGGTGAGTGACAGTTGTTTTGGACCAATCCAAAATGGCTCAGCCCCTGCCCATATCAGGGAGCTGCAGCCATTAATCTCTCTCTTGTTCCTGCGCTGCCAAGCAAGCAGCATCATTGCTCTTGGGTTGCTGTCAGTGAACGAGGTAGGACCTCCGCAACTTTCAAGTGTGTTTACTAGGCCACAGCCTTGCGGCCTCTGCCTATACCACAGCGGTTTTAGATACATAATTCCCTGCTACTCTCCGCAAGATCACTGGACCTAAATGCACCCCTAAATCCAGCGGATCTATGCAACGGAATCTTCCTAAAGCTAAATTGAGCTTATCTGATCTCAACCAACTGTCAATCGCTGCTCAAATACAAATAGACTTTGTTCATGGAATGTTATTGCTGTTGTCTGCTTCAGAAAATCTTCAGTAAAAGTTCCTGCAAGTGTCAGTTGACAGTGGTTGTGGACAATCCATTTATTACGCATTCACCTATCGTTCTTGGGAAGGGTGGCTATAGACCCAGCACCATTACAGTATTTAACCCTCACCCTGGCGTCACGAGTGACAAGGGTTAACAGCGCCCTTTATCATCCAGAACCGCAACACTCCAATTACCCTACATACCCCCGAGGCTACGACACGTCTTTAAAGACAACCGTTACCAGAATGCAAATTCCCAGTGCTTGCCAACTTTGAGCCAGCCGTAAAACATTTAGAACTCTGAATTTAGCTCTTGGGCTCTTAATAGGGAGTAATGTAGATGTTTTTGTGTATGTCTTGAGCTTTCCTGTTTTAGCTGATATGACATACATGAGTTATCAGCACTACTTATTCCACTTTCATCACTGAAGTGATTTCCTATGAATGCTATATAACCCTAACTAAAGCTCTCTATTCTATGGTGTGGAATCAGGAATGGGATAAACAAAACAAACAATGGTGATCAAACTCCCTTATCCAATGTGTTTCTCCCACCGTGTAATGTGGGTTCATCAGGGAACAAGGAGATACCTAGACAGAACACAAGTGCTGATATTCTCAGCGATGATACATATTAGGATAAAAATATAAAGATGCAGCAATAATGAGGATCAATGGAAACCACACATCAATAATTAGAGCTGTCAGGTTTATGATCATATACATGTAATCTATATATATAAAAAGATAAGGCCTGACTCATCAACATCCAGCCTAAACCCTTGGACCTAGAAAGCTGAATTTTTTCACAGGTGTTGTTTTTAAGACGTAGACGAGGAATAAGAAAGGATTTTTAGAAATTCAACCCTTAAGGGGGTGAAAAAGGGGTTGAAAGTTTGTATGGAAATCAGTCTTTTTTGAAGCTCGGAGCATGAAACTTTGTTTTTAGGCTAACAATTAGAGATAAAGAAACAAGTGTTTTAACGTTTTCTAAAATTCATCCCCTGAAGGGGTGAAACAGGGGTTCAAAGTTAGTATGAATTAACCCCTTGCCGGAGAACGCCGGGGATATCCTGCGCTGCGTCACGGGAGGGTTATGAAGCGAGCTCAGGAGCTGAACTCGCATCATACCCGCACGGTCCCAGCTGCTATCAGCAGCCAGTATCTGTGGCTAATGTCGGACATCGCCGTTTCGGCAGATGAATGGCATTAACTCTTTAGACGTGGCGATCAAAGTTGAAAGAATTCGGGTTGTTTGGATGCCTGTAGACTTTACCCAGAACTTCCTCATTATTATAGGATCGTAAAAAGTAGATCTATGTTACCCCAAATTTAACGCAAGCGAAGCGGCGGGCAAAAGCTAGTCAAGTATATATATGTCTTACAGTAAAGAAAGTCCGGTAATCCAGCACTGTAACCCGAATCTCTTGAACAGTGGCAAATCCCTATGCAGGAGCTAGTGGGGTTCTAAATCCATGAATGCACATGATGCAAATTCAATATAAACAAGTAAAAGAAAGGATAGCACTCACCGCCTCAGGTGGCTGTGGATGTATTTTCTTTATTGCATATGAATCCAAAAGTGGCAGCTTGCAGTGAAAGGCATAGATGCAGCAGGCGCAGATGCCGGGACGCTCCCGGTAATGATGACAGCTGTTTCGTGGGATACTCCCACTTCTTCAGATCATATATATATATATATATATATATATATTAGAACGTCATAAAAAATTGTGTTATGCGAGAAGTCAACAGTCAAAACATTTTTTATGTCATAAAGCACTATAGATTAGTGATGGATGGTCAGTACAAAGGTTAATAGCATGACATACAGGTGGCATATTAGTATATTAATAGATGATTAATAATAATTACCACAGAGGTATCAAGATCAGTGGAGGAAATCAGTGTGTTTAGGTCGATTTTGTGTATCTGTTCCCAAAGAACCACTGTGGAACATAACAGGCTAGTCACTCAGTTAGGCATATGGTGGATATAGACAGATCCCAAAGCTGTAGATAAAAATAAGAAATATATCAGGATATATCTAGGGCACAGAGCTAAGTCCAATGGTTCATTGAAAATATAGAGGCCTACCAGATTTTGGTGCCTCTCATAGGTGGAGTGCAATGAACGATGAATGATATCCTAGATAGTAAATCCAATATTGGCCACAATTTGACCTAAAAAGCTTATAATGACAGAGTCCTCGATTAAACATACTGTACTTATGAAGTCCACCAACAAATGACCTTCATATTAGACCCAATGCTGACCAAGATGATCTCAGGACACATTATATTACTAAAAAAAAAATGATATGTATAGATCATAATATTGTTATAGGAAAGTAGTGTATATAGGTCAATAGACTTGAGACCAAGCAAATAGGGGTTAAAGGGGTACTTTGGTGGAAAACTTTTTTTTTTTATCCAGAAAGTCCCAGAAAGTTAAACAGATTTGTAAATTACTTCTATTAACCACTTAAGGACCTAGGGGGTATGGATACGCCTTGACGTCCTGGTACTTAAGGACCCAGGGCGTATCCATACGCCCGTGGGAATTTCGGTCCCCGCCGTGCGCCGGGGGGGGGGGGGGGAGGGGGGACCGGGCCGGGGTGACTGCTGATATCAATCAGCAGGCACCCTGCGCAAATGCCCAGGGGGGTCATCAGACCCCCAGCCCCCCCCCCCCTTCGGCGATCGGCGCAAATCGCAAGTGAATTCACACTTGCGATTTGCGCCGATTCCGGGTCATACGGGTCTATTGTGACCCGGTGTCCCGGAATAGAAGGGGGATCGCGGTTGTCTAAGACACCCACGATCCCCCTGTAGGCATAGGAGTGAGGTGGCAGGGTTGCCACCCCTCCTATCCCTGCTATTGGTCTGCTATTGATCGTCAGAGGCGACGACCAATAGCAGACCGGGGGCGGGGGGGTTAACTTTCGTTTTCCCCGTCCTGCCCACCCACAATAGGCGGGGCAGAATGGGGAACCGAAGGGGATCGGGCGCCGACGTCCACTTACCCGTCCGGAGGCTGCGGCGATGGTGATCGGCGGGCGGCGTGACGTGCGTCAGAAGAGGACGGCTCCCGGGATCCTACGGAAGCCGGTAAGTTGATCTGGAGGGCTACAGTCTGAGACTGTGGTCTCTAACTGTAGCCCTCCAGATGTTGCAAAACTACAACTCCCAGCATGCCCAGACAGCTGTTTGGGCATGCTGGAATATGTAGTTTTGCAACAGCTGGAGGGATGCAGTTTGAGACCACTATACAGTGGTCTCCAAACTATATCCCTCCAGATCTTGAAAAACTACAACTCCTAGCATGCCCACATAGCTGTTTGTTGTCTGCGCATTCTGGGAGTTGTAGTTTTGCAACATCTGGAGGTCCACAGTTTGGAGATCACTGTGCAGTGGTCTAAAAACTGTAGCCCTCCAGATGTTGCAAAACTGCAATTCCCAGCATGCCCAGAAAGCAAACAGCTGTCTCGGCATGCTGGGAGCTGTAGTTGGGTACCTCCAGCTGTTGAATAACTAGATCTCCCAGCATGCCCTTCGGTGATTAGTACATGCTGGGAGTTGTAGTTTTGCAACAGCTGGAGGCACACTGGTTGGAAAATACTGAGTTAGGTAACAGAACCTAACTGAAGGTTTTCCAACCAGTGTGCCTCCAGCCGTTGCAAAAGTACAACTCCCAGCATGCACGGTCTGTCAGTACATGCTGGAAGTTGTAGTTTTGAAACAGCTGGAGGTTTGCCCCCCCCCCCCCCATGTGAATGTACAGGGTACATTCACACGGACAGGTTTACAGTAAATTTTCTGCTTCAAGTTTGGGCTGCGGCAAATTTTTCGCCACAGAGCAAACTCCTAGCGGGAAATTCACCGTAACACGCCAGTGTGAATGTACCCTAAAAACACTACACTACACTAACACATAATAAGTGGTAAAACACTACATATACACCCCCTTTCACTGTCCCTTCCCAATAAAAAATTAAAAACGTCTTGTACGGCAGGGTTTCCAAAACGGAGCCTCCAGCTATTGCAAAACAACAACTCCCAGCATTTCTGGACAGCCACTGACTGTCCAGGCATGCTGGGAGTTTAGCAACAGCTGGAGGCACCCTGTTTGGGAATCACTGGTGTAGAATACCCCTATGTCCACCCCTATGCAATCCCTAATTTAGTCCTCAAATGCGCATGGCGCTCTCTCACTTCGGAGCCCTGTCGTATTTCAAGGAAACAGTTTAAGGCCATATATGGGGTATCTCCATACTCGGGAAAAATTGCACTACACATTTTGGGGGTCTTTTTTTCCTTTTACCGCTTGTGAAAAGGAAAAGTTGGGGTCTACACCAGCCTGTTAGTGTAAAAAAATTAAAAAATTTACACTAACATGCTGGTGTTGCCCCATACTTTTTATTTCCACAAGTAAAAGGAAAAAAAAAGACCCCCAAAATTTGTAACGTAATTTCTCCTGAGTATGAAAATACCCCAGATGTGGGCATAAAATGCTCTGCGGGCACACAACAAGGCTCAGGAGTGAGAGCGCACCATGTACATTTGAGGCCAAAATTGGTGATTTGCACAGGGGTGGCTGATTTTACAGCAGTTCTGACAAACGCAAAAAAAAAAAAAATACCCACATGTGATCCCATTTTGGAAACTACACCCCTCACCGAACGTGACAAGGGGTATAGTGAGCCTGAACACCCCACAGGTGTTTGACGAATTTTCACTAAAGTTGGATGGGAAAATGAAAAAAATTATATTTTTTCACTAAAATGCTGGTGTTATCCTAAAGTTTTCATTTTCACAAGGGAAAATATGAAAAAAGCCCCCCAAATGTGTAACTCCATCTCTTCTGAGTAAGAACATACCCCATATGTGAATTTAAAGTGTTCTGCGGGCAAACTACAATGCTCAGAAGAGAAGGAACGCCATCGGGATTTTGTAGAGAAAATTTGTCCAGAATTGAAGGCCACATGTGTTTACAAAGCCCCCATAGTGCCAGAACAATGGACCCCTGACACATGTGACCCCATTTTGGAAACTAAACCCCTCACGTAATGTAATAAGGGGTACATTGAGAATTTACGCCCCACAGGTGTCTGACAGATTTTTGGAACAGTGGTCCGTAAAAATGAAAAATTCAATTTTTCATTTGAACAGCCCACTGTTCCAAAGATCTGTGGGGTGTAAATACTCACTGCACCCCTTATTAAATTCTGTGAGGGGTGTAGTTTCCAAAATGGGATCACATGGGGTCACTGTTCTGGCACCACAGGGGGCTTTGTAAACGCACATGGCCCCTGACTACCATTCCAAACTAATTCTCTTTCCAAAAGCTCAATGGCGCTCCTCCTCTTCTGAGCATTGTAGTTCGCCAGCAGAGCATTTTACGTCCTAACATGGGGTATTTTCATACTCAGAAGAAATGGGGTTACAAATTTTGGGGGTCTTTTCTCCTATTACCCCTTGTAAAAATGTAAAATTTAGGGGAAAAACTGCATTTTAGTAAAAAAAAAATGTTTTTCATTTACACATCCAACTTTAATGAAAAAGTCGTCAAACACCTGTGGGGTGTTTAGGCTCAGCGTACCCCTTGTTACGTCCTTGAGGGGTGTAGTTTCCAAAATATTATGCCATGTGGGTATTTTTTTGCTGTTCTGGCACCACAGGGGCTTCCTAAATGCGACATGCCCCCAAAAAAACATTTCTGCAAAAGTTGCTTTCAAAAAGCCAAATGTGACTCCTTCTCTTCTGAGCATTGTAGTTCGCCCGCAAAGCATTTTATGTCCTAACATGGGGTACTTCCATACTCAGAAGAGATGGGGTTACAAATTTGGGGGGGCATTTTCTCCCATTACCCTTTGTAAAAATGGTAAATTTGGGGGGGAAACTGCACTTCAGTGTGAAATTTTTTTTTCCATTTACACATCCGATTTTAACAAAAATTTGTCAAACACCTGTGGGGTGTTAAGGCTAACTGGACGCCTTGTTACGTGCCTTGAGGGGTGTAGTTTCCAAAATGGTATGCCATGTGGTGTTTTCTGCTGTTCTGGCACCATAGGGGCTTTCTAAATGTGACATGCCCCCAAAAACCATTTCAGAAAAATTCACTCTCCAAAATCCCATTGTCGCTCCTTCCCTTCTGTGCCCTCTACTGCGCCTGCCGAACACTTGACATACACATATGAGGTATTTCCTTACTCAAGAGAAATTGGGTTACAAATTGTGGGGGCTTTTTCTCCTATTACCACTTGTAAAAATTCAAAAACTGGGTCTACAAGAACATGTGAGTGTAAAAAATTAAGATTTTGAATCTTCTCCTTCACTTTGCTGCTATTTCTGTGAAATACCTAAAGGGTTAACACACTTACTGAACGTCATTTTGAATACTTTGAGGGCTGCAGTTTTTATAATGGGGTCATTTGTGGGGTATTTCTAATATGAAGGCCCTTCAAATCCACTTCAAAACTGAACTGGTCCCTGACAAATTCCGATTTTGAAAATTTTGTGAAAAATTTGAAAATTGCTGCTGAACTTTGAAGCCCTCTGATGTCTTCCAAAAGTAAAAACATGTCAACTTTATGATGCAAACATAAAGAAGACATATTGTATATGTGAATCAATGTATCATTTATTTGGAATATTCATTTTCCTTATAAGCAGAGAGCTTCAAAGTTAAAAAAAAATGCAAAATTTTCTATTTTTTCATCAAATTTTGGAATTTTTCACCAAGAAATGATGCAAGTATTGACAAAATTTTACCACTAACATAAAGTAGAATATGTCACGAAAAAACAATCTCGGAATCAGAATGAAAGGTAAAAGCATCCCAGAGTTATTAATGCTTGAAGTGACAGTGGTCAGATGTTGAAAAAATGGCCAGGTCCTTAAGGTATATTTGGGCTGGGTCCTTAAGGGGTTAAAAAAATCTTAATCCTTCCAGTACTTATTAGCTGCTGAATACTACAGATGAAATTACTTTCTTTTTGGAACACAGTGCTCTCTGCTGACATCACGAGCACAGTGCTCTCTGCTGACTTCTCTGTCCATATTAGGAACTGTCCAGAGCAGCATATGTTTACTATGGGGAATTTCTCCTACTCCAGACAGTTCTTAAAATGGACAGAGATGTCAGCAGAGAGCACTGTGCTCGTGATGTCAGCAGAGAGCTCTGTGTTCCAAAAAGAAAATAATTTACTCTGTAGTATTCAGCAGCTAATAAGTACTCGAAGGATTAAGATTTTTTTAATAGAAGTAATTTACAAATCTGTTTAACTTTCTGGCACCAGTTGATTAAAAAAAAAAAAGTTTTCCACCGGAGTACCCCTTTAAATTTCCATATGAACACTCACCAAAGTGGTATAGAAGATTAATATGTAATATCCGACAAAGTATAAGCAGTCTCCCAAAAGAAGGGGCAGGTCGAATGTGATCCTCAGACACCCAGTATCTATTAACCAAAAGAAGTTAAAGGGCATTTGTTAGAGAAAAATTGTTCCGAGGCAAAAGTAATTTGACATATTATCACAGTTCAAATTTTTAATGAAGAGTTGAATTATTAAGGCCATGTTCACATGGTGGGTTGTTATTGCATTGTTGTAGTGTTTGTATCAATGTGTACCCTTTAAAATGCTATTTAAAGGTGGATATACTCATAACCAAAGCCAGGGTGGTAAGCTAGCGCAAAGTCTCAATAATGTAATATATTTATACATATATATATATATATATATATATATATATATATATATTAAGTGATATATCAACTTTACAATCTTTGTCAAATTAGAGGACTAGGTGAAAACATGACAGATGAGATTTAGTGTGGATAAATCTATATTTATGCATTTGAGAAATACAAATATGGATAATACTTATACCCTAGGCAGTAGAAGATACTAAACTTAGCAACATCCTCGAAGTCCAGCCTTATTATATTTTATGTATTTATTTATAACCTTTCCCAAATGGTCTATTTTCCTTCTCAATAATAGCTCACACTCTTTTAGCAATTTTACAAGAACAAAGACATTCTTGTCATAGTTTTCGAACTCTTTTGGCAGAAAGGTAATATTCCAGAGGTCCTCTGTTCTCTACTAGACTGCAGTCAATGCCTGTGCAAATACTAATATCATGACAACCAAGTAATGATATCATGGCACCATATAAGAGTTTGTATATACAATTATTACAGCCAACCATGATAACTTACATGCTGTATATCCTATGGCTGACTTCTAAATGGCTTATCACAGTGTTGACTTTGGCTATGACCTTGAAAAAAGGATATCGGTGAATTACATGTAGCATTTCCATACATATCATTTCTGCCAACAGCATCATTTTTCTGCAGTGTTGGACTCTCAAACATCAGTGCCTCCTCAGTTTTTTAACTCTGCCACACACTGTATCCTCCAAATATTACCCTTCCATACATTATGTCCCTGAATATAGCTCTGCCCCACACTGTACCCTCTAAATATAACCCTGTCACACACTGTGCCCCTGAATCTAACCCTGTCAGACACTGTACCATCTAAATATCATACACAAACACACTTTGCATCTGAATATAACCCTGTCTGACACTGTACCATTTGAAAATAACCCTGCCACACACTGTTCCAAAATATGACCTTGCCACACAGTGTGCCCTATGAATATAACCCTGCCACACACTGTACCCTCTAAATAAAATACTCACACACACTGTACCCTCTGAATATAACTCTGCCACCCACTAGGTCATCTGAATATAACTCTGCCATAAACTGAGTCCTCTGATTATAACCCTGCCAGACACTGTGGTCTATGAATATAGTACTGTCACACAGTGTGCCCTCTAAATATAATACTATCACACATTTTACCCTTTGAATATAGCTCTGCCATACACTGTATCCCCTGACAATAACCCTGCTACACACTGTTCCCCTAAAAAACACAGCTCTACACAGTGTGCACTCTAAATATTGGACGATACACACTCGAGCCTTTGAATACAATACTGGCACATTAAATATCCACAAAAATTAGCTAAAAATTTGGGGGAGCCAGAGAGCCAAATCCCTTGCAAATATCTGTCAGAGGCCTTGGAAGATACCCAAAACCTGACAACAATGAAAAGATAACAATTAATCATTCAGCCTTAGTTGTATATATGGTTAATCCCTTAGGACAAATGAATCCCTTACCTCTATATACCACGGGTAATAATGTCTCCCCAGAAACAGCTCCCATTATCAAGGTGCCTCGCCACTAAATAGCAGCCATATCTATAACACAGGGAACATACTTTCATCAATAAAATAGCTCACATCCCAAACGATAAGCAAGTCCCAGAATATGGGCTGAATCTTACCTCCACCATATACAGCTACTGTTCCTGACCACTGCAGTCTTACTATCCTGGATGGTGGTGTCTGAACTAGCGCCACCGTCCTCCTTAAATACTTGTACTCACATGTTCGGATAGACGCGCCGGACTGAACGCTACATGCGTCAAATCCGGTCTCACTTCCTGTCTGCGTGTCACCGCTGATGTAAGGCGTTCCACGCCTCACAACATACCACCTTTCCCAAACGGCTTGCGTGTCAACTATCTATAATGCGTTCCACAAGCTAATAGTGACCCTCTACTATACAGAATGCTTTCCTGCCTCTATTCTTTATGGAGGCAAAATATAAACAGAGGGGGCCAATTATGTTTACATTAACACGTTGCGCATAATATTAAATATACATATCCATCAAAGTGAATTGGGAGGACTGTTAAGTTAGTATAAATTAAGACAGACATAAAGATTGTATACATGCTGAAGAGACACTGTATTAGGACTACTGACGTTAACAAATAACTACCAGTGTGCCCATAGGTCATCACTTTAGGAACAATCCCAAAACATTTTACGCCTTTTAAAGCCTATATAATTGGTTATATAATTGTTTTATAATTGTTCTCTTACAATCAATGACCACATATATAGCAGGATATATAGATGTCCCGCCCCAATGTGGTTAGATAATTCAGAAATTAACTTCACTGTGCCTACCTACGCACCTAAATAAAGCATCCAAAGGAGAGTCGCTCATTAATGCCCAACGGAATAACTGTTTTCGTTATATGGATCCACTCTGCCTCCTTCTGTAAGATTCTTCTTTCCCATTTGCCTCCTCTAGGGAATCGACTAACAACTTCCATCACGCAGAAAGATAAATCCTTACATTTACCCCCATGCATTTCTAGAACGTGTTGTGCTAGGGGGGTATCCCTCCTGTTCTGGACATCACAAATGTGTTCCCCAATTCTTTTCTTAAATGCTCTTTTTGTCTTCCCTATGTACTGTAAAGGACAGGTGCAAGTACACAGGTAGACCACGCCTTCCGTTTTTCAGTTTGCAAATTCATGTATATCATATGTCTTATTAGTCACCACGCTGAAATTTTTTTTAGCTTGGTGAACATTAGCACAGGTCATCTGTCCAACCATGAGCCTTCCTTTTTCTCTCCCTGAAAATGACTATGGACTAATCTGTCCCTTAATGATCTCCCTCTCCTGAATGTAATAGAGGAATACAGGGACAACACATCAGTAAGGTACGATGAAGACGCACACCTGGCACTGCTAAAGGGTGACTAATAAAGTTTATGTAGCTGTCCATGGGTTCAGCGCCTGTACGCATCAGCCGGTGCGTTAGTGGTGCTCATGCTAATCAGATACAGCTAGGCGTTCATCCAAAATAGTAATAAAGAACAGAGCGGATCACTAACCACAACTTCAATGCTGTGCACTTTATTCAAAGATGATAACAGGGGCTATACAGGTAGGCAGGGCAGGGCAGTAGATGTTATGGCCCTCTGGGCGTTTCCTCAGGCCGGAATTGACCTGACATCAGTAAGGTCTTGTTGTATCGTAATATGGGCCAGTGTCTTTTCAGAATTGCTTGAACCCTCTCTACCTGGTTGTGAAACGTACCAATTAATCTAATCTGGCCATCACTGTGTGCCTTCTCTTTAGGAGTGAGTAGATCTTTTCTTTCTGCAGTTAGAGCTCTCGGATATGCTCAAGACAAAGTCTCAAAGTCTCTAGCTAGATTCCTGAAAGTTCCCAAAGTCGAACAGTTCTGGCGAATACGCAAATATTGCCATGTTTTAATACCCTTTTTAAGAGAGTAAGGATGGTAACTTTCCCAACGAAGCAAGCTGTTCGTCGATGTAGGCTTTCTAAAGGTAATCATTTCAAGGTAACCCATGTCTCCTCTTTTTATCAACAAGTCCAAGAAAGGTAATTCCTTGGCAGGAATCTCAGAGGTAAATCTGAGACCCAGGTTATCATTCAGATAATTAACAAACCCCTTAAAGAGGTCCTCAGGTCCGGACCACACAACAAACACATCATCTATATACCTCCCCCAATAGATGATATGGGGGTTCCAACTGGCACATACTGTAGCCCCTGAAACTTTGCCAACTCTGAAATCTTTACAATATACACCATATCTAAAAAAAATTATAATATAAATTAAATGATTATACACTGCACCCCCAATAAATAAATTATAAAATTTGCACCATAAATTACATGATTTTAAACTGTGCTCCCATAGATAAATTAAATCTGTGCCCCATATATGAATAATATACTGTGCCCCATATATGAATAAATTCTATATTGTACACTCATGAATAAATTCATTATATACCGTGCCCCCATCTATGAATTTATAAATATATGTGACCCTATATATAAGTTTATTACTATACTTTGCTCCCATGAGTGAAATTATTAATGCATTGCTCCTTGTACAAACTGTTATTTATTTTTTGCAATCATGCTATCATGATAATATTTTATGTTATCCTATTGTATACTTCCCTATTCCCACCCAATGTCTAATGCTTTTATTCTCTGCATGTCTGTCTGTTCTTTCTGTTCACGCTAAGAACCCTCATACTTATTTATCCACTTCAAGGCTGTCACCCCAACAGGAGATTGATGAATAGAGAAGTCATTCTGTAGCAGAGATGTTTTTTTCTACTGTAAAGTACCAAATACTGGAGCCCTGACAGCAAGTACAGTATACATCTTTTCTGAGCTTTAGTCAAGGGCATTGATCGATGAGCTATCTCACAACATTCACAGATACAATGTTTCTGGGTGTTATCTACTTTTTCTTCTCTTGTATGATAAACCAAACAATTTGATGTTAGCATATACTTTCTGTCAAAACCTTAAATCAATGCATCCTTAATGTTTGGCCCATAGCTATATAAAGTTACATAAACCAATAAAATTGCATTTATTTTTTGTCTCGATAATTCACTGTAAACATGGCAATGTTTATCATATTTTATACCATTATACATTCTTTTACTTTAAAGGTTAACTAACATTTCCAAAAGCTCCATATATTCCATAGTGACCCATTTTAGAAGTTTAATTGGTGGGAGTCCTGTGACCCCCTATCAATTGCTAGAACAAAGTGACAGAAATGCTCAGCTAAGTACTTTGCCCCTTTTGATGTAGTTGTCTTTGTCCAGCTCTCTTTGGTGACACAAGTATTGTAATGTTACATTATAGCAGTTTTGGTACTTGTGGCACACAAACAACCAATGGCCATTTCATATTACTCAAGGTTTCCTCAAGGCCTTCTGAGCGAGATAAAAAATGTCTGTTGGCTATTTGTGTGTTATGAGTACCAACCTGCTTGCTAGAATCAGATGCCACTAATTTCAGTTACTAATTGCTGGATAACCAGTGACTGAGCATCCAAACTGCATTAACCTATTAAGGACCCGGGCGTACCTGTACGCCCTGAGTCTGCTTCCTTTCTATAATGCGGGGCCACGGCGTCTAACAACGGCCGGGACCCATGGCCAATAGCGCGCATTGCTAATAGCACTGATTATTAACTCTTTAGACATGGCATTCAAAAATGAACGTAGCATCTAAAGTGAAAGTAAACCTTATGGAGGCTAGCTCAGGGGGCTGTTCGGGATCGGCGCGGTGAAATCGCAGCATCCCGAACAGCTTACAAGACAGCCATTGATCAATGGTTTCCTATGAAAAAAAAAAAAAACGTGTAAATAAAAATAAACATATGTGATATCGCAACGTGCGGAAATGTCCGACTTATAAAATACATCATAAATTAAACCACACGGTCAATGGCGTACGCACAAAAAAAATCCAAAGTCCAAAATAGTGTATTTTTGGTCACTTTTTATAGAATGAAAAAATGAATAAAAAGCGATCAATAAGTCCGATCAATACAAAAATGGTACCGCTAAAAACTTCAGATCACGTCGCAAAAAATGAGCCCTCATACCGCCCCATACGCGAAAAAAAAACCAAGAGGCTACCTTAGTTATTTTCTCTTCTTTTCGGATCTTTCACAAAGCTTAATCAATCATGCGGCTGGGCTGCCTGACCGATGCCTGGATTGTTCATGTAGCCCTTTAAATACATCTTCGTTGGATAGACATCATTGCTGTTATAAATGACCGCACAAAGACTGCCTTCAGCTGAAAAACCAGCATTTGCTTGTTCATCAGCTGATCACTGGCCTTTTTTTTTTTTTTTACACACGGCGATTATCATGGACATTCCTAGTAAAAGAGCCTTTAGGTGTGTTCCCACGTGCGTATTTTCTGCTGCAGATCTGCTTCAGCAGATTTTACTACCCATTAGAGTAAATGGGCAGCAAAATTTGCAGAAGCAGATCCGCAGCAGATCATTTTTTTAAAAACACCACTACAGTATTTGATGCAACTTTCTGAGCCAAAGCCAGGAGTACAGTCTAAAGGATTGGGATATATACATATATATATATATATATATATATATATATATATATATACATATTAATATATATATATATATATATATATATATATATATATATATATGAAAGGACTGGACAACAAACTACTCTGTGTTTTTCAAAAAACACTGGCCCTGATATACTATTGTGCTCCTGTCTATTTTTTATCGGGTTGTGTGCCACAGTTGTGACTGCACCAGAATCTGAGCCAATCTTGGCGCCCAAAAAAAATAAAAAAATAATGACCTTACTTACAACTCACAATCTCTAGAAAACCTAAAAAGATGGTGTGGCTTCCTGATTTCAGACTAACCTGGCCTATTTAATAATACATTCACCCAAATTCATGGAAATGTACTAAAAAATTTTTATAAATAAAGATAATCAACACTTTTTCTCTTTTTTCATAACCTTAGTAAATACAGTGAAATCATGCAAGTCTGAAACAACGTTCCACACTAAAAAATAATAAATAAAGGCCACTGTGTATAAAACCATCCTTTACCGCAAATATAATTTTTAACCACTTAACGCATATGGACATTTATAAACGTCCATAAGCATCTCCTGAGGTATGATGCATGCTCAGTAGGTTAGCGAGCATCATACCCGATGGGTCCCGGTTGCTATAAGCAACTAAGACCCGTGGCTAATGCTGGACATCGCCGATCGGGCTGATGTCCGGTATTGACTCTTTAGACGCGGCGATCGAAGTTGAAAAAAAGCTTCCCGGCAGCTCAGTTGGGCTGATCGGGACCATTGTAGTAAAATCACGGTAAAACAGGAGCGGTAAAAATCGTGGTAAACCATTGCAGTAAAACAGGAGGGTGCCTTACCTGCCTCCTGCGCGTCTGATCGGCGATTGATTGCTCCAAGCCTGAAATCCAGGCTTGAGCAATCAACCGTTGATAACACTGATCAGTGTATTGAATCAATGTACTGCATGTTATAGTCCCCTATGGGGGCTATAACATTGCAAAAAAAAAGTGGAAAAAAAAAGGTAATAAAGATTATTTAACCCCTTCCCTAATAAAAGTTTGAATCACTCCCCTTTCCACAATAAAAAAAACTGTGTAAATATAAATACACATATGTGGTATTGTCACGTGCGTAAATGTCTGAACTATACAAATATATCATTAATTAACCTGCTTGTTCAATGGTGTACGCGCAAAAAAATTCCAAAGTCCAAAATAGCGTATTTTTATACCATAAAAAAATGAATAAAAAGCGATCAAAAATTGCGATCAAAACAAAAACTTCAGATCACGGCACAAAAAATTAGCCCTCATACCGCCCCATACATGGAAAAAATAAAATAAGTTATAGGGGTCAGAAGAGGACAATTTTAAACGTGTAAATTTTCCTGCATGTAGTTATGATTTTTTCCAGAAGTAATACAAAATCAAACCTATATAAGTAGGGTATCATTTTAACCATATGGACCTACAGAATAAAGATAATGTGTCACTTTTACCGAAAAATGTACTGCGTAGAAACGGAAGCCCCCAAAACTTACCAAATGGCGTTTTTTCTTCCATTTTGTCACACAATTTTTTTTTTCTTTTTTCCGTTTCGCCGTAGATTTTGGGGTAAAATGACTGATGTCATTATAAAGTAGAATTGGTGACGTAAAAATTAAGCCATCAAATGGATATTTAGGTGCAAAATTGAAAGTGTTATTATTTTTAGAAGGTGATGAGGAAAAAACGAAAAGGCAAAAACTGAAAAACCCTCCGTCCATAAGGGGTTAATGGAATCAAAGATAATTTTGTACCTGGTACACAGAGCTCATATATACAGTCTATAGATCTGTGTTGTTCCATAATTTGGCTTTCATGGGCTTCAATGTTGTGTCCCTCACACATTTATATGGGATTTATAATTAAAAAATTTTTTTTCCATTGCATGCTGTATTAAGTAAATAGTCTCCCCTCCTACTGAGGCACCATGTAGTGACATGTTGAGCAGTGCAGATCTCAGTGCACTGCTATGCAGGGTTTGTGCACGCAGCTGAAATGTGAGCATGATAGAAATATTGGAAAATTACAAAAATGAAAAGAGAAACCTGTTGTGTTCCAAGGGGATTAACCTCTTTAGGACATAGGACATTCTCTAACGTCCCCGCTACCTGGGCTTTAATGCCCAAGGACGTTAGAGAACGTCCTGTTGTATTTCCGGTCTCTGCTGCTCGCCGGGCAGAGATCAGAAGCGGATGCCTGCTGAAATCCTTCCGCAGGCATCCAGGGCAAACGCCGAGGGGGGGCCATGTCGGCCCCCCATGTCGCCGATTGCCGCAAATCGCGAGGGAAATCGCCCTTGCGATCTGCGGCGATACCGGGCCGATCGGGTCTCTGGGACCCGACCGCCTGGTAATTTTGCATGATCCCGGTTGTCACAGACAGCCAGGACCATGCTGGAGTATAGGAGCGAGGTGGCAAGCCTGCCACCTCCTCCTATCCCCTGCGATCCGTCGGTTAGCTAACCGACCAATCGCAGCGGGGGGCGGTTACTTCCTCCCACCCTGCCCGGTCCCTGGAAGTCCGAAGAGGAAGGGAGGAAGACCGGAGGACGCGGCGTGGGACAGGGGAGTGCTGGGGCCCATCCCCGATACTTACCTCGTCCCTGAAGACCTGGATCCCGGCGATGAAGACGGCGGCGGCGGCGACAGGTGAGTTCCTCTTCAGCCGCGGTCGGACCCTTTACAGCAATGCACGTCGCCGTAAAGCGACATGCATTGCTGTAATGGGACCCTGTATACTACAACTCCCAGCATGCCCAGCCATCCCTTGGCATCTGGGCATGCTGGGAGTTGCAGTTTTGCAACATCTGGAGGTCCACAGTTTGGAGACCACTGTGCCCTTCCAGATGTTGCAAAACTACACATCCTCAGCATGCCCTTACTGTCCAGGCATGCTGGGTGTTGTAGTTCTGTAACATTTGGCCCTTCAGATGTTGCAGAACTACAACTCCCAGCATGCCTGGACAGTTTTGGCATACTGGGAGTTGTAGTTTTGCAACATCTGGAAGGGCACAGATTGGGAACCACGGTATTAGTGGTCTGCAAACTGTAGTCCTTCAGATGTTGCAAAACTACAACTCCAAGCATGCTGGGAGTTGTAGTTCGGCAACATCTAGCGCTAAAGATGTTGCCGAACTACTACTTCCAGCATGCCTGAGAATGTTTGGGAGTAGTGGATTTGCAACAACTGGAGGCACACTGGTTGGGAAACATTGTCTGTTTCCTAACTCAGTGTTTCCCAACCCGTGTGCCTTCAGCTGTTGCAAAACTATAACTACCAGCATGCACTGATAGACTGTGCATGCTGGAAGTTGTAGTTTTGCAACAGCTGGAGGTTCCCCCCCCCTGTGAATGTACAGGGTACATTCACATGGGCAGGGGGCTTACAGTGAGTATCAGGCTGCAAGTTTGCGATGCAGCAAATTTTGCGCGGCAGCTGAAACTCGCAGCGGGAAACTCGCTGTAATCCCCCGCCCGTGTGACTGTACCCTAAAAACACTACACTAACACAAAATAAAATAAAAAGTAAAAAATACTACATATACACATACCCCTACACAGCCCCCCTCCCCAATAAAAATGAAAAACGTCTGGTACGCCACTGTTTCCAAAATGGAGCCTTCAGCTGTTGCAAAACAACAACTCCCAGTATTGCCGGACAGCCTTTGACTATCCAAGCATGCTGGGAGTTTTGCAACAGCTGGAGGCACCCTCTTTGGGAATCACTGGCGTAGAATACCCCTATGTCCACCCCTATGCAAATCCCTAATTCAGGCCTCAAATGCGCATGGCGCTCTCACTTTGGAGCCCTGTCCTATTTCAAGGCAACAGTTTAGGGTCACATATGGGGTATCGCCGTACTCGGGAGAAATTGTGTTACAAATTTTGTGGGGCTTTTTCTCCTTTAACCACTTATGAAAAGGTGAAGTTGGGGTCTACACCAGCATGTTAGTGTAAAAAAAATACACTGTTTACACTAACATGCTGGTGTTGCCCTATACTGTTCATTTTGACAAGGGGTAAAAGGGGAAAAAAGCCCCCGAAAATTTGTAATGCAATTTCTCCCGACTACAGAGATACCCCATATGTGGGCGCAAAGTGCTCTGGGGGTGCACAACAAGGCCCAGAAGGGAGAGTGCACCATGTACATTTGAGGTGATTTGCACAGGGGTGGCTGATTGTTACAGCAGTTTTGACAAACGCAAAAAAAAAAACATGTGACCCCATTTTGGAAACTACACCCCTCACGGAATGTAATGAGGGGTACAGTGATAATTTATACCCCACTGGTGTCTGACAGATCTTTGGAATAGTGGGCTGTGCAAATAAAAAATTTTGTACAGCCCACTGTTCCAAAGATTTGATAGACACCAGTGGGGGGTAAATGCTCACTGTAACCCTTGTTACATTCCTCAAGGGGTTTTTTTTTTTACATATGCAAAAATCGTGAAACCCCTGTGGGGTATTAAGGCTCACTTTATTCCTTGTTACGTTCCTCAAGGGGTCTAGTTTCCAAAATGGTATGCCATGTGTTTTTTTTTTTCTGTTCTGGCACCATAGGGGCTTCCTAAATGCGACACGCCCCCGACCAAAATTTTCTCTCAAAAAGCCAAATATGACTCCTTCTCTTCTGAGCATTGTAGTTTGCCCGTAGTGCACTTCAGGTCAACTTATAGGGTACCTCTATACTCAGAAGAGATGGGGTTGCAAATTTTGGGGGGTGTTTTCTGCTATTAACCCTTGCAAAAATGTGAAATTTTGGGGGAAACACACATTTTAGGGAAAATAAATTTTTTTTTTACATATGCAAAAGTCGTAAAACACCTGTGGGGTATTAAGGTTCACTTTACCCCTTGTTACGGTCCCCAAGGGGTCCAGTTTCCAAAATGGTATGCCATGTGGGGATTTTTTGCTGTTCTGGTACCATAGGGGCTTCCTAAATGCAACATGCCCCCCAAAAACCATTTCAGAAAAACGTACTCTCCAAAATCCCCTTGTCGCTCCTTCACTTCTGAGCCCTCTACTGCGCCCGCCGAACAATTTACATAGGCATATGAGGTATGTGCTTACTCGAGAGAAATTGGGCTACAAATATAAGTATACATTTTCTCCTTCTACCCCTTGTAAAAATAAAAAAAATTGGGTCTACAAGAACATGCTAGTGTAAAAAATGAAGATTGTGAATTTTCTCCTTCCCTTTGCTGCTATTCCTGTGAAACACCTAAAGGGTTAAAACGCTGACTGAATACTCATACTCATTGTCACGATGCCGGCTGGCAGGTAGTGGACCCTCTGTGCCAGAGAGGGATTGGCGTGGACCGTGCTAGTGGACCGGTTCTAAGCCACTACTGGTTTTCACCAGAGCCCGCCGCAAAGCGGGATGGTCTTGCTGCGGCGGTAGTGACCAGGTCGTATCCACTAGCAACGGCTCACCTCTCTGGCTGCTGAAGATAGGCGCGGTACAAGGGAGTAGGCAGAAGCAAGGTCGGACGTAGCAGAAGGTCGGGGCAGGCAGCAAGGATCGTAGTCAGGGGCAACGGCAGAAGGTCTGGAAACACAGGCAAGGAACACACAAGGAACGCTTTCACTGGCACTAAGGCAACAAGATCCGGCAAGGGAGTGCAAGGGAAGTGAGGTAATATAGGGAAGTGCACAGGTGAAAACCCTGATTGGAACCACTGCGCCAATCAGCGGCGCAGTGGCCCTTTAAATCGCAGAGACCCGGCGCGCGCGCGCCCTAGGGAGCGGGGCCGCGCGCGCCGGGACAGAACAGACGGGGAGCGAGTCAGGTAGGGGAGCCGGGGTGCGCATCGCGAGCGGGCGCTACCCGCATCGCGAATCGCATCCCGGCTGGCAGCAGGATCGCAGCGCCCCGGGTCAGAGGACGTGACCGGAGCGCTGCAGCGGAGGGAGTGAAGCGAGCGCTCCGGGGAGGAGCGGGGACCCGGAGCGCTCGGCGTAACAGTACCCCCCCCCTTGGGTCTCCCCCTCTTCTTGGAGCCTGAGAACCTGAGGAGCAGACTTTTGTCAAGGATGTTGTCCTCAGGTTCCCAGGATCTCTCTTCAGGACCACAACCCTCCCAGTCAACTAAAAAAAAATTTTTCCCTCTGACCTTTTTGGCAGCCAAAATTTCCTTGACCGAGAAGACGTCCGAGGAGCCGGAAACAGGAGTGGGAGGAACAGATTTGGGAGAAAAACGGTTGAGGATGAGTGGTTTGAGAAGAGAGACGTGAAAGGCATTAGGGATACGAAGAGAAGGAGGAAGAAGAAGTTTATAAGAGACAGGATTAATTTGACACAAAATTTTGAAAGGACCAAGATAGCGTGGTCCCAACTTGTAGCTAGGGACACGGAAGCGGACATATTTAGCGGAGAGCCATACCTTGTCTCCAGGGGAAAAAACGGGGGGAGCTCTTCTTTTCTTATCCGCGAACCTCTTCATGCGTGAAGAAGCCTGTAAGAGAGAATTTTGGGTTTCTCTCCATATAATGGAAAGGTCACGAGAAATTTCATCCACAGCGGGCAGACCAGAGGGCAAGGGGGTAGGGAGGGGGGGAAGAGGGTGACGGCCGTACACCACGAAAAATGGGGATTTGGAGGAAGATTCAGAGACCCTGAAGTTATACGAAAATTCGGCCCATGGAAGGAGATCTGCCCAGTCATCCTGGCGGGAGGAAACAAAATGTCGCAAATAATCACCCAGGATCTGGTTAATTCTTTCTACTTGTCCATTGGACTGGGGATGATATGCAGAGGAAAAATTTAATTTAATCTTGAGTTGTTTACAGAGAGCCCTCCAGAATTTAGACACGAATTGGACCCCTCTATCCGAGACAATCTGCGTAGGCAACCCGTGAAGACGAAAAATGTGTACAAAAAATTGTTTAGCCAACTGAGGCGCAGAAGGAAGACCAGGAAGAGGGATGAAATGTGCCATTTTGGAGAATCGATCAACGACCACCCAAATAACGGTGTTGCCACGGGAAGGGGGTAAATCAGTAATAAAATCCATACCAATCAGAGACCAAGGCTGTTCGGGAACAGGCAGAGGATGAAGAAAACCAGCGGGCTTCTGGCGAGGAGTCTTATCCCGGGCACAGATAGTGCAGGCTCGCACAAAGTCCCCAACATCCGTCTCCAGAGTCGGCCACCAATAGAAGCGGGAGATGAGTTGCACAGATTTCTTGATGCCCGCATGACCTGCGAGATGGGAGGAGTGACCCCATTTGAGGATTCCGAGGCGTTGGCGTGGAGAAACAAAGGTCTTTCCTGGAGGAGTCTGCCTGATGGAGGCAGGAGAAGTGGAGATCAGGCAGTCAGGTGGAATGATGTGTTGCGGAGGGAGATCAACTTCTGAGGCATCCGAGGAACGAGAGAGAGCATCGGCCCTAATGTTCTTATCGGCAGGACGAAAGTGAATCTCAAAATTAAATCGGGCAAAGAACAGAGACCACCGGGCCTGGCGAGGATTCAGCCGTTGGGCCGACTGGAGGTAGGAGAGGTTCTTGTGGTCGGTGTAGATAATGACAGGAAATCTTGATCCCTCCAGCAGATGCCTCCATTCCTCAAGTGCTAATTTAATGGCTAGAAGCTCTCGATCCCCGATGGAGTAGTTCCTCTCCGCTGGAGAGAAGGTCCTAGAGAAAAAACCACAAGTGACAGCATGCCCGGAAGGATTTTTTTGTAGAAGAACAGCTCCAGCTCCTACTGAGGAGGCATCAACCTCCAATAGGAAGGGTTTGGAAGGGTCAGGTCTGGAGAGCACGGGAGCCGAAGAAAAGGCAGACTTGAGTCGTTTAAAGGAGTCTTCTGCTTGAGGAGGCCAGGACTTGGGATCAGCATTTTTCTTGGTTAAAGCCACGATAGGAGCCACAATGGTAGAAAAATGTGGAATAAATTGCCTGTAATAATTGGCGAACCCCAAAAAGCGTTGGATAGCACGGAGTCCGGAGGGGCGTGGCCAATTTAAGACGGCAGAGAGTTTGTCTGGATCCATCTGTAGTCCCTGGCCAGAGACCAAATATCCTAGAAAAGGAAGAGATTGGCATTCAAACAGACATTTCTCAATTTTGGCATAGAGTTGGTTGTCACGAAGTCTCTGAAGAACCATACGGACATGCTGGCGGTGTTCTTCTAGATTGGCAGAAAAAATTAGGATATCGTCCAGATATACCACAACACAGGAGTATAACAGATCACGAAAAATTTCATTGACAAAGTCTTGGAAGACGGCAGGGGCATTACACAGTCCAAAGGGCATGACCAGATACTCAAAGTGTCCATCTCTGGTGTTAAATGCCGTTTTCCACTCGTCCCCCTCTCTGATGCGGATGAGGTTATAGGCGCCTCTTAAGTCCAATTTAGTGAAGATGTGGGCACCTTGGAGGCGATCAAAGAGTTCAGAGATGAGGGGTAAGGGGTAGCGGTTCTTAACCGTGATTTTATTAAGACCGCGGTAGTCAATGCAAGGACGTAGGGAGCCATCTTTTTTGGACACAAAGAAAAATCCGGCTCCGGCAGGAGAGGAGGATTTACGGATAAAGCCCTTTTTTAGATTCTCCTGGACGTATTCGGACATGGCAAGAGTCTCTGGGGCAGAGAGAGGATAAATTCTGCCCCGGGGTGGAGTAGTACCCGGGAGGAGGTCGATAGGGCAATCATAAGGCCTGTGAGGAGGTAGAGTCTCAGCTTGTTTTTTGCAGAAAACATCCGCGAAGTCCATATAGGCCTTAGGGAGACCGGTTACTGGAGGAACCACAGAGTTACGGCAAGGGTTACTGGGAACCGGTTTTAGACAGTTCTTGGAACAAGAGGACCCCCAACTCTTGATCTCCCCAGTGGACCAATCCAGGGTTGGGGAATGAAGTTGAAGCCAGGGAAGTCCAAGGAGAATCTCCGAGGTACAATTGGGGAGGACCAAAAGTTCAATCCTCTCATGATGAGATCCGATGCTCATAAGAAGGGGCTCCGTGCGGAAACGTATGGTACAGTCCAATCTTTCATTATTTACACAATTGATGTAGAGGGGTCTGGCGAGACCGGTCACTGGGATGTTGAACCTGTTGACGAGAGAGGCCAAAATAAAATTTCCTGCAGATCCAGAGTCCAAGAAAGCCACTGTAGAGAAGGAGAAGGCAGAGGCAGACAACCGCACAGGCACAGTAAGACGTGGAGAAGCAGAGTAGACATCAAGGACTGTCTCTCCTTTGTGCGGAGTCAGCGTACGTCTTTCCAGGCGGGGAGGACGGATAGGACAATCCCTCAGGAAGTGTTCGGTACTAGCACAGTACAGGCAGAGGTTCTCCATACGGCGTCGTGTCCTCTCTTGAGGTGTCAGGCGAGACCGGTCGACCTGCATAGCCTCCACGGCGGGGGGCACAGGAACAGATTGCAGGGGACCAGAGGAGAGAGGAGCCGAGGAGACGAAACGCCTCGTGCGAACAGAGTCCATATCTTGGCGGAGTTCCTGACGCCTTTCAGAAAAACGCATGTCAATGCGAGTGGCTAGGTGAATAAGTTCATGTAGATTAGCAGGAATTTCTCGTGCGGCCAGAACATCTTTAATGTTACTGGATAGGCCTTTTTTGAAGGTCGCGCAGAGGGCCTCATTATTCCAGGACAATTCTGAAGCAAGTGTACGGAATTGTACGGCGTACTCGCCAACGGAAGAATTACCCTGGACCAGGTTCAACAGGGCAGTCTCAGCAGAAGAGGCTCGGGCAGGTTCCTCAAAGACACTTCGGATTTCCGAGAAGAAGGAGTGTACAGAGGCAGTGACGGGGTCATTGCGGTCCCAGAGCGGTGTGGCCCATGACAGGGCTTTTCCGGACAGAAGACTGACTACGAAAGCCACCTTAGACCTTTCAGTGGGAAACAGGTCCGACATCATCTCCAGATGCAGGGAACATTGGGAGAGAAAGCCACGGCAAAACTTAGAGTCCCCATCAAATTTATCTGGCAAGGATAAGCGTATCCCAGGAGCGGCCACTCGCTGCGGAGGAGGTGCAGGAGCTGGCGGAGGAGATGACTGCTGAAGCTGTGGTAGCAACTGTTGTAGCATAACGGTCAGTTGAGACAGCTGTTGGCCTTGTTGCGCTATCTGTTGTGACTGCTGGGCGACCACCGTGGTGAGGTCAGCGACAACTGGCAGAGGAACTTCAGCGGGATCCATGGCCGGATCTACTGTCACGATGCCGGCTGGCAGGTAGTGGACCCTCTGTGCCAGAGAGGGATTGGCGTGGACCGTGCTAGTGGACCGGTTCTAAGCCACTACTGGTTTTCACCAGAGCCCGCCGCAAAGCGGGATGGTCTTGCTGCGGCGGTAGTGACCAGGTCGTATCCACTAGCAACGGCTCACCTCTCTGGCTGCTGAAGATAGGCGCGGTACAAGGGAGTAGGCAGAAGCAAGGTCGGACGTAGCAGAAGGTCGGGGCAGGCAGCAAGGATCGTAGTCAGGGGCAACGGCAGAAGGTCTGGAAACACAGGCAAGGAACACACAAGGAACGCTTTCACTGGCACTAAGGCAACAAGATCCGGCAAGGGAGTGCAAGGGAAGTGAGGTAATATAGGGAAGTGCACAGGTGAAAACCCTGATTGGAACCACTGCGCCAATCAGCGGCGCAGTGGCCCTTTAAATCGCAGAGACCCGGCGCGCGCGCGCCCTAGGGAGCGGGGCCGCGCGCGCCGGGACAGAACAGACGGGGAGCGAGTCAGGTAGGGGAGCCGGGGTGCGCATCGCGAGCGGGCGCTACCCGCATCGCGAATCGCATCCCGGCTGGCAGCAGGATCGCAGCGCCCCGGGTCAGAGGACGTGACCGGAGCGCTGCAGCGGAGGGAGTGAAGCGAGCGCTCCGGGGAGGAGCGGGGACCCGGAGCGCTCGGCGTAACACTCATGTTGAATACTTTGGGGGGGGGTGCAGTTTTTATAATGGGGTAATTTGTGGGGTATTTCTAATATGAAGACCCTTCAAATCCACTTCAAACCTGAACTGGTCCCTGAAAAATAGTGAGTTTGAAAATTTTGTGGAAAATTGGAAAATTGCTGCTGAACTTTGAAGCCCTCTGGTGCCTTCCAAAAGTAAAAACATGTCAATTGTATGATGTAAACATAAAGTAGACATATTTTAATTTGGAATATCCATTTTCCTTACAAGCAGAGAGCTTCAAAGTTAGAAATATGCAAAATTTTCAATTTTTTCATCAAATTTTGGAATTTTTCACTAAGAAACGATGCAAGTATCGACAAAATTTTATCAAAAACATTAAGTAGAATATGTCATGAAAAAACAATCTCGGAATCAGAATGATAAGTAAAAGCATTTCAGAGTTATTAATGTTTAAAGTGTCAGTGGTCAGATGTTCAAAAAACGCTCTGATCCTAAGGTGTAAAATGGCCTGGTCCTTAAGGGGTTAAAGGGGTACTCCGGTGGAAAACATTTTTTATCAACTGGTGCCAGAAAGTTAAACAGATTTGTAAATTACTTCCATCTTAATCATTCCAGTACTGCGGTATACTCCACAGGCAGTTCTTTTCTTTTTGAATTTATTTTCTGCCTGACCAGAGTGCTCTCTGCTGAGACCTCTGTCCATTTCAGGAACTGTCCAAAGCAGGAGCAAATCCCCATAGCAAACCTCTCCTGCTCTAGACAGTTCCTGACATGGACAGAGGTGTCAGCAGAGAGCACTGTGGTCAGACAGAAAATAAATTTAAGAAGAAAAGAACTTCCTGTGGAGCATGATAGAATAATAGAAATAATTTCCAAATCTGTTTAACTTTCTGCACCAGTTGATTTAAAAAAAAAAAAAATGTTTTCCACCGGTGTACCCCTTTCAAAAGTCAGTTTACCCATTCATGCAATATATTTTACATTTATTGGCCAAATTAGACCCACATGTGGCAAAGAGGCATTTGTAAAGGGGTTTCAATGTAATTGAGATCAGGGTTACAACATGTAAAGCTAGGATAAACATGTCTTATTAGAGATCAGACAAAGCTACCAGTGCTTTACTTGCTCTATGTTCAGTTCAGGCATAGCTACTCCCAACCAAATGCTTACAATGGTGTTATGGTGCCTAATGTGAGTGCACCATGGAGGAAATTTATCAAAATCTGTGGAGAGGCAAAGTTGCCCATAGCAACCAATCAGATCGCTTCTTTCATTTTTCAGAGGCCTTGTTAAGAATGTAAGAAGCGAGCTGATTGGTTGCTATGGGCAACTGTGCAACTTTGCCTCTCCACAGGTTTTGATAAATCTCCCCGCATGTGTGCACAATTTTTCATGCTATATTAGATGAATGTAAAACTGTAATATGTAGCTAGTTGTGGCGTAAACATCAATTAAACGTTATCTTTGGCCATAATTCCTCCTTCTTGTCCAAGCGACGCTTGCTGAGCACAGGTGATCTATGTGTGACACGTTTTATGCGGGTGATATGTTCATGTCAGAGCTTAGGGTTTAGTTATTCTCCAGCGTCAATCTGTCTCTGAGATCCTAAGTATTTTCCTACAGTAATGTCACTGCTTTTCTGTCAGATAGGAGAACTTTGCGGGAAGTGTTATTCACTACAGCTGCAAATCTGTCAGCGGGGTTGGCATGGCTTGTTAATGACAACATTTATTTCAAAGAACCATGTTTCGCTTTGTTGCAGGAGAGTTGACTTTGTGATCGTAAAATGTAATGAAATGCCAAGATGATAAAGTGAAATAAGTTTGCCAAAAATACAACTAAAGTGATTCAGATCTTCTTAAAAATTACCACGCTATTGGCTTCTGTTAGAGTATTTAGATGTATTTTGGGATCTCGGTACTAGAGCAAAGACTTTATTTGTGCGGGGCACATAACATTGACAATGTTCTCTTCTTGATTTCTCAATTAGTATAAGCAAAGACAAGTCATTGATCAAGGAAGGATCAGCCATAATGGAAGTCATTATTATGTAAAGATAAGGCTTTAGAGATGGAGTGTCTTGTGTTACTATAAACTATCCCTGTGCCAAAACTCTCTCAGTCAGCAAATAGGCAGTATTCTCGAAAAAGTATCATGACAAGGAAAAGCGGATTGAAAATTCAGCTGTGTGGAGGTTATACTAATCCTGATGAGTCTGCATTTACAACTGTAGGCAGACAAGTGGGAATTAAACATGTGTATTAGTATGCATAGAGATGTAAAAGAAAGTACTTGCCCATTTCAAATGTTGAGACGAATTCTTTGAAAAGAGCTGAAGATTTCTTTGTGCTATTTTAGTGAGGTGTACAATTTTACCTTTAAGCAATTATGAACATACATTAGTCAAAGTAATACGCGCTATTGATGTATGCATGCTTAGTGTATGCTCACATACTGTATACCGCATACAGATCTAGTCAAATTTATTGGTTAACTGAGCGTGTGTCAGCTTAACCAGTTCAGGGCCAGCCCCCTCTTAATGACCAGGAACAGACTCATTACTTTCAGTGCATGCAAGTTTGAAAACTGTACAATTATTTCTAGTTTGGTTATTTGGTTATAGTTTGTGTATATATATATATATATATATATATATATATATATATATATCTCAAAGGCTGATTTGTGAGTCGCTCATCCCGTGCACGCCCACCTCGCCACCTGTGCCGTAGACCGTCCGGTACCGCCTCCGGCTACTCGCTTGTAGAGGAAAGAACAAGGTCTGGCACTAGGTTGCAGGTAAAAACTTCTTATTTCTTTATTTGAAGATTCTGCAGTACAGGGTAGAAAGTCTGACGTGTTTCGCTAAAGAGCTTAATCGTAGACTGCTGTACAATCACAGAGGACAACTTAAAATACCGGAGGTATAAGTCACATGACTAACCTCGTCATTGTTAATAACATATACATATAAAACCTGGAATTGGAATCCATTTAGAACATTACATTACATGTGGTGTCTGTTCACACTCTTAAATTATCATGCATTGCGTTAGAGACTATTTCATATTTATTATTCGCAATTTGCAAGACTAAGAGCTTCCATAGTGATACATTATATTGTAAAATGGATTTTGACCTCTATTGATTCTATATTTTTAAGAACTGCAGTGCATGTAAATGGAGTGTGAACTAGACGTACAAATTGTCATGTATATAGGGAAACCACAATAAGAGGGGGGGGGAGGAAAAGAACACGCGAGAGGGAAGGAATCGACTTGGCACGGGGAAGAAAAAATATTTTTTATATATGTATTTATTATTATCCAAACGCACACGGGAAAGGCACACATTACGATTAGTGCGCAATATTACACGCTACTGCATGTCATGTGAAAAAGGCATCAATATTTATGCGTGAATATTAATAGGATGTAATAAAAGGAGACCTTTGTAATGATGAGCAATTTTTTGTAATTTTTTATATATATTATTATTATTTTTTGTTTTTATTATTTCTTATTTTTATTGTTATTATTATTATTATTATTTGTTATTATTTGTTGTTATGCCATAGTATCCTAGATAACATTAGAACTTTTTCTATTATTTTCATTGTTTTTTATTATTTTTATGATTATTTTGTTGTTTGTTTTATTTTTATTATTATTTTAAATGTTTTATTATTTATTGTTATTTTTTATTTTTTTATTGTTTTTTATTATTTATTATTTTTATTTTTGTTTTTATTTGTATTATTATTTTATATTATTTTGTATATTGTTTATTGCTTTTTGTTATTTTTTATATTTTATTTTTTATCATTTATTTTTCCTGTTTTCATTCTTATTATTGTTTATTTCATATTATTATTTTTATTATTAATATTTTTATATATTTTTTATTATTATTTATTATTGATATTTATTATTATTATTATTATTTCTCCTCGTTACTAATAATGTCCAGGTATAAATACTATCATACTATTCCATAACATAAAGTTGACCCATAGTTACCCTGCATAGTTGGGTGAATTTTGTCCGTGAATACAGTGTAGGTTATTGTATTATCAATCCATACTATGTTATATAGCTTATCAATAACTATAAATACTGTTCTTACAAAGCATGACTTAACAACAATGCGGTTCTATGGACAAGTTAACATCATGTCCATTCTTTTATTTAAACCCTCTGGGTATCTAGTTCCCAAAAGGAACATCCAATAGGTCTCACGTTTATACATCCTATATTTGAGATCTCCACCTCTTGGCCCCAAGGATATTTTCTCTAATCCCGAGACACGGAGGCTATTCGCCTCCCCCCCATGTATTTCCCTGAAATGACGGGATAGCATGGAGATGCCTGGTAAATTACTCCTAATATCCGACACATGTTTTCTAAATCTCATTTTCAATGAGTTGCCTGAGCAACCCACATATTGCAATTTACAAATTGTGCATGTCGCCACATACACAATATTTTTAGTGTTACAATTTATGTAGTTTTGTATATTGTGTGCCTTTCCTGTAGTGCATGATATCACTTGGTTTGAAACATTCATATAATCACAAATTAAACACCTGTTGTGTCCACATTTCCAATTGCCTTTGGCGTTAAGCCAATTCTGGCTATTTATTTTGTTATTACTTTTACTTTCAAAAAGGCTTGGGGATATTTTAGACCCTATAGAGGGACCCCTCCTAGATACAATGGCAATACCTTCCGCTGCAATATTTCTTAAAGCTGGATCATTTTCAAGGACTGGGATGTATCTATTTATTATATTTTTTATTTTATTAATTTGGACACTATATGGTTTAACGAAAAAAGGTCTCTTAGATTTAAATTTGCTACTTTTGCCTCCTGCATTATGTGATTCTTCCTGTTCTTGTCTCCTCCTAGAGTATGCCACTAAATCTCTCCGATCAATTTCATTAATTTTCCTGTGTGACTGGTTCAAGATTTTATCATTATAACCTCTATTTCTCAGCCTGACACACAGGTCTTCTGCTGCCACTTTAAACTCCTCGTCTCTAGAGCAATTGCGCCTGATCCTACAGAGCTCCCCAAATGGGATATTATCCAGAACATGTTTTGGGTGACAAGAGGATGCCCTTAATATGGAATTGGTCGCCGTTTCCTTCTTATAGGGAAGGACTTCTATAACATCCTCTCTGCCCACCAATGTGAGATCTAAGAAATTAATGCTATCTTTGTTAAAGAACGATGTGAACCCCAAATTGAGATCGTTAGATCCAATATATTTGACAAAATTCTCAAATTCATCCTTTGAATCTTTCCAGATTATTAGAATATCGTCAATGAAGCGCCCTAGCCAATGTATACTATTCAAGTATGGGTTATCGATATTGAATATAAACTGGGATTCCCAATGGAACATAAAAATATTCGCAAAAGAGGGGGAGTATTTGGCCCCCATCGATGCTCCCCTGGTCTGAAGGAAATAATCACCATCGAACATAAAATAATTGTGTTTAAGCAAAAATTCTGTTGCGATGGTGATGAAGTCCCTCAGACCAGGGGAGTACGGACTATATTTTTCCATATGCAAGGATAGGGCTTCTAGGCCTTTGGACCAAGGGATAGATGGATATAATCCTATGACATCACAAGTTGCCCATGACAACTCATTGCCCCAAGTGATATTTTCTAGGACATTAATGGCATGTTTTGAATCCTCTATATATGTAGGAGTAGTATTAGTGAGGGGCTGCAAGTAGTGATCCACCCACTCCCCAAGGCGCTCCAGCAAGGACCCAATGCCAGCGACAATGGGTCTCAGGGGAGGTGGAAAAACCCCTTTATGTACCTTGAGGAGTGAGTGGAACACAGGAATTATGGGGTGGGAGACAAAGAGATATTCTTCTAATTTCTTATCCAAAACCCCTAAGGCTACACCTTCCTCTAGCACCTTTTTGAGTTTCAGTAGAAATGTTTTAGTGGGATCTCCACCTAATTTGCAGTACGTTTGTGTGTCTGACAATATTTCCATATTTAATTTTTTGTATAAGCCGGCATCAAGTACTATGATGTTACGCCCTTATTGGCGTTGCGAATTACAATGGATTTATTGTCAACAAGATCCTTCAATGCACCTCTTTCACTTTTATTCAAATTATCATGTATACTAGTGGTGCAAGATTCTTGTTTTAATTTAACTAAATTCCTCTCTGTTTTAATTTAACTAAATTCCAACTCCTGGAATCTATCCAGGGCCTCGGGTCTGGAGGCCACAGGATAGAACCCAGGGTTGGCAGAGAGGTACGGTTTATCCAATTTGTCTTCACATTCCACATTTTCCATCTGTAAACTTATCATATTTAGCTTAGTTAATTGATCTTGAAAATCAGAACACAAATCTCTCCCACCCAGTCTAGCTGTTGATCTGACCCCTGCTGCACCTTCCCTCCCCAAGTCCACATCATGTCCATAGCCGTCCTGCAAATCCTCCAGGCATGAAAAATGTCTTTTCAAAGTTAGTCCCCTCGCTAGTTTGTTGACATCTAACAACGTATTGAACAAATCAAATTGACAAGATGGTACAAAATTCAAACCTTTGCTGAGGACATCTGTCTGTGCCGGAGTCAGAATGCAGGCGGATAGGTTCATAACTGGATTCAACGTGGGGTCAGTAGAGAGCGTAGTGGATATCTTCATCCGTTTGTGTCGGTGACCTGCTCGCCGGGTCTTTTTTTGTTTGTTTGATCCTTCGTACCTGTGCGGTTTTTTGGGACCGCCCCCAGGTCTCTTGGGGGAACGCCGGATGCAGCAGGCTTCTTTTTCATTTGTTGTTGTTGGGTGTGGGCTCGAGGAACTTCATTAGACTCCTCCTGTGGACTGTCAGGTTCTGAGAAGCTGACTCTGCTATTACCTCTGGATCTGGAATAATTCCTGCGTCTGGATCTGGAGCGGGATGTTCTCAGGATTGAACGTGATGTATCTTCTTTGCCCTCCTGCGATAAATGGCAGGTAAATATTTGATCCTTGTTATAATCTGTAACATCCCTCTGGAATTTATTTCTTTTTAGAACCATAATGCCTTTTTCCAGTTTCTCCAGCTTTTCCAGGACAATTTGTTCCATGTCAGTAAAGTCCTTATGATCTTTATATTGACATAGTTGAGTCTTAAGGGTCTCCAGCTCCAATTGCATTTCTGCGAGCTCTGCATACTCCTCTTCCACTATGTACGTCATCAATTTTGCTGAACAGTCTAGCAATGCATTGTCCCACTTAGAAATGAATTGCTGGGAATAGACTTTAATTGGTCTCTTTTTAAATCTCAGTCCCCGGGGCACAATATTCTTTTGCAAATAGGTGGTAAGTGTTTTATGGTCCCACCAGGTTTTAGTTTCCTTAATCATCATGGTTTCCAATTCTCTTGTGATTGCGAGCATCTCTGAGGGAGCCACGTTATGTATCGGTTCCATGAAGTCCTTGAATACCGACATCGCCTTGGAATCTCTTGTAGGACCATACAGGCCAATATCTGTATTGGCATTCAACGTGGTTTCCCTATCCTACGTATCTTGCGAATCTTCATTCATTTCAGCCGTAATTGAAGTTGGCGGCGTGGGAGCAGACTTGTGCGGGAAACTTGAATCAAAGGCTGATTTGTGAGTCGCTCACCCCGTGCACGCCCACCTCGCCACCTGTGCCGTAGACTGGCCGGTACCGCCTCCGGCTACTCGCTTGTAGAGGAAAGAACAAGGTCTGGCACTAGGTTGCAGGTAAAAACTTCTTATTTCTTTATTTGAAGATTCTGCAGTACAGGGTAGAAAGTCTGACGCGTTTCGCTAAAGAGCTTAATCGTAGACTGCCGTACAATCACAGAGGACAACTTAAAATACCGGAGGTATAAGTCACATGACTAAACTCGTCATTGTTAATAACATATACATATAAAACCTGGAATTGGAATCCATTTAGAACATTACATTACATGTGGTGTCTTTTCACACTCTTAAATTATCATGCATTGTGTTAGAGACTATTTCATATTTATTATTCGCAATTTGCAAGACTAAGAGCTTCCATAGCAATAAATTACATTGTAAAATGGATTTTGACCTCTATTGATTCTATATTTTTTAGTTGTCCTCTGTGATTGTATGGCAGTCTACGATTAAGCTCTTTAGCGAAACGCGTCAGACTTTCTACCCTGTACTGCAGAATCTTCAAATAAAGAAATAAGAAGTTTTTACCTGCAACCTAGTGCCGGACCTTGCTCTTTCCTCTATATATATATATATATATATATATATATATACACACACATATGTATAAATATATATTTTCAAATAGCTAATGTAAAAAATAAAGCAAATAGGTGTCTATTAATCTCTATTATTATTATTTCTTTTTTTTTACTTCTAATAGCACATAGAGCCATGAAAATACATTTTAAGGGTACACTCACACATACAGGATCTGCTGCATATTTTGCTGCATATTTTTTTTGCTGATGATTGTGCTACCCAATGACTTTAATGGGTAACATAATCAGCTGTAGTAAATATGCAGCAAATTATGCAGCTGGTCTTGTACAATTGAACGTACCTCAAACCTTCTTTAACCAGTTCAGGGTGTATGGGTACGCCCTTGCATCCTGGTACATAAGGACGCAAGGGCGTACTTGTACGGCCTGGTCCCGTTACCAAGGTTTTAAGCATGCTCACGCGATTAGCAAGCTTCAAACCCGGTGGGTCCCGACTGCTATCAGCAGCCAGGACCCAGGGTTAATGCCGAGCATCGCCGATCGGGCCTATGCCCAGCATTAACTCTTTAGATGCCGTGATCAAAGTTGATTGCAGCGTCTAAAATTAAAGTAGTCCAATACTTAGAACCAGGGGGGAACCCCCAGGTCGCTAATACCCTTATTTAGTTTCCACCCCTAAAACGTAGCTTTTATTAAGCTTTTATTAATAGAATATATTTATTTAAACAATAATGATGAGTCTCTTTAAAAACACAGTCCTGTAATGTGTACATCAATGTATATATACCGCTGTGTGCTCATCTGATAATCTGTCACCAGTGGCCTGCAGTTACCCTTGTGCATCAACCTACTGACACACTGTTAGGACTGCTGATAAAACTTACAATGCCCCCTCTACATGTTTCGTTACATCAGTAACGTCTTCAGGAGGGAAACAGGCTTCAACCTGTCCCTACTCATATCACTCCATTTATGCGCCCTCTGTATTGGGGCCATCCGCCCTCTAATTAAGATTAAATTAAGACTATCCCAGCAGCTAAGCGGAGCTGATCAGAACCATTGCGATGAAATTGTGATATCCTGATAAGCTGTAAGGATGGTTGGAGGGCCCTTACCTGCCTCCTCACCATCCAATCGGTGATCCTCTGCTACCTCCAGCCTCCACAGGCTGGAGCAGCCCAGCACCGATAGCACTGATCAATGCTATGCTATGGCTTAGGATCTGATCCTTGTCCATACATCAACAGCTTGCTTTGGAGACAACTTGGATACTTGCAATTTAACCTTCTTGCTAAGTAATTTATGACCACAGCATCTTAGTGCTTAGAAGCCAAGTTGCAGTTCTTTCCAATGTCTGATGCGCTCTGTGATGAAATTGTGGCT
The DNA here is from genome assembly GCF_029499605.1 of Hyla sarda. Taxonomy (NCBI): domain Eukaryota; kingdom Metazoa; phylum Chordata; class Amphibia; order Anura; family Hylidae; genus Hyla; species Hyla sarda. The sequence continues at coordinate 244,832,602 of NC_079191.1, read as the reverse complement.
CTTGGTTTTCATAGCAGCCAGAGATCTTGTGAATGCATCACAGTTGGCCATGTTAGAGCTTCTATTACACCCTGCAATACATTAGTATTGCAGTGTAATGTACAAGTGATCATGTATTGTGACTCATACATGCTTCACAGAAGATGCTAGGGTAAGTCTTCAGGTCAAGTCTGCCCTTATGGGGGTAAGTGCTCTGATCGGTAAGCATCTCCCAGGTTATTATAGGGCCCTCCCCACCATCTTGTTTATTCCTATTTTTCTAGTGGATCTTTTTTAAACAATTGATGAATGGTATTTTATTGTATTTGTAATCACTGCCGATATCCAGGTAACTTCAAAATGTTCACTTACTTTTTTTTGCAACTGTATCTTAACTATATCTTTTGATATTACCGTTAAATGGGGATTGCTCAGAGTTTGCATTTCTATATCCTTTCATATTATCTGATGCTTTTTAAGTCTTAATAAATGTGTGAGAGATTATATTTTATTGATCTATCGACCATTTTCCAAGGCATTTAGTTGTCAAGGTTCTCGAAGTCTTTCTATTCCTTATCGGTGTAGAGAATGTACCGTATAATTGATATTTGCTAATATTGCCCAGATAGAAAACATGAAGTCACTTTGTCTAGACATACAGATTACTATCTATCAAGTCATGATTAAAGAGCAATATACATTTTCAGTTTTAAAGAACAAATGATAGAATGGATGTGGAATTACAATGATGTTTTTTGAACCACAAGTCAAACAGGACAATTATCCTTCATCAATTCTGTGCAGTTAGAAAGGAAAAACTAATTCTGGTAAATGGCAAAGCAACATGTGTATAACTTAGAACCTACTATCATTATTCATTTAGGTTGGCTAGAATTCATCAATCTGATATCTTCAATTAACTTTGAACTTCCAGAACTCAGCAAATTGATTGCTTTTTTAACCCTTCAATGGCCACTGTCTTTTGATGGAGGGCAGATCAGGTTCCTTAACTGCAGAAATAACTATTTGTTGGTGTTGCTGTAGTAGAGGATTGCTGGGCTATATTCCAAAACAGTTTTTTTTTTTTTTAACAATTTGTCAATTTTACAGGTGAAAGAATGCTCAGCTTGACAGATATTTTTGACATCTATTGACCAGACACTTTTTTGGGCTACAGCAAAAACGATGTAACGGCCCGCAAAATACATTTATTTATATGATGGGGTAAATAGTTTAACCCCCTTAAGGACAAAGTCCATTTTGGCCTTAAGGACCAGGCGATTTTCCGTTTTTTTCTCTATTTCCTTTATTCTGTGGTTCAATATGATTACAAAGATACCTTATTTATATAGGTTTAGTTTTATTTTACAAAAAAAAAAATATTTTGACCTGTTTTTGGCATAGTGATCTAAAGTTTTTATTGATACTATTTTTGTGTTGATGAAACTTTTTGATCACTTTTTTACATTTGTTTCTAGTATATGAAGTGACCAAAAATATGCAATTCTGGACTTTTATTCTGGTATTTTTTTTTAGGTTTGTTCATCATGTGGTTTAGTTATTGTTACATATTAATAGTTCTGACTTTTCTGCATGTTGCTATACCAAATATGTTTATTAGAGATGAGCAAATTGAAGCTGATGAAGTCGAATTCGTTCCGAATTTCATGAAAAACTTGATTTGGAATTTATCTGAATTTCGTCCTGCTTTGTGGTAACAAATTGCTTCATTTACTACTAAAATGGCAGCTACATGTGTGAGGACATGGGGCATGGAACTCTGGGAAGGTGGGTAGGCGGGATCACCCTGAATCCCTGAAGCCAGCCCTGTGATGTCACAGCCCTATATATTCAGCAGCCATTACAGAAGATGTGCATTATGCTGAGAGAGCAGAGACTGTTACTGACTGACAATAGAGATCTGACTAATGGCGAATCCATTCATCTCAAGCCTGCATTCGTTCAGCATTACTGATACTGACAATTCAGAGAGATCAGCATAAAGGAAATCCATTGACCTCAAGCCCGCACTGCAGGCAGGCAGGGAGAGTTCAGAAGTCGTTTCATAGTCTGCCAATTGAGATCTTCAGTGATCAACGGAAGCACTGTGACTCCCCATTCAAAGACAGCAAGCAACCATAGTGCAGGCAGGCAGAGTTCAGAGAGACAGATAGTACACTTTGTTCTGTTGCATCTGTACTGGGGTGTATTACTGTAAAGAAGTTAAAAATATACACCCTCCACAGTTCTAATTTTTTTCAGGTTAAAGCTAATAGGGGTCAGTAAGTGTAAAAGCACTAGATTGTTAGGATTATTTCTGGTGCAACTGTCCTGGGGTGTATTATTGTAAATAAGTTAAAAATATATGCACTTCGCAGTTCTAGGTTTTTTCTAGTTAAAGCTAATAGGGACAGTGGGGGACATGTATCAAAGATTTTACCCCTGTTTTGTGTGTATTTTTTTGCGCACAATTTTGCGCAAGCCCTTTTTTTTGCGCATTTTTTTGCGCAAGTTTTGGTAGAGCATGTCCTCCAGATGTGGCCTAATCAGGGTACCTTGGAGTGACATCTATAGTACACATGGATTTCTTACCTGCGTTCTTTTCCTTTGCACCAAAAATTTTGACGCAAGTGCGTCTTTTTCCCCGTAAAAATAAGCCAACTTTAACTGCACGTAGCAATCCTTTCTATTTCTGGAGGAAAGTTCTACTAAGGAACCACCAGAATGTTTTAACTTTCCTATCTCAATTCCTCATTTGGTTTGCTTTATATTGCTTTTTACTCCTTGGTTATTCCAAAGCACTTTTAAAATAATTTGCATATAGAATATTTGTTTCCAGTTCAGTTATTCATTAGATCACTTGTATATTGTTATTTTATGATCCAACAATTTAATACATTTACATAGGAAATGTTTGATATCTTACTTATCATTGCACAAGATCCGTCACATTAAAATAGCTTTGTAATCCACTTAACACTGTAGATCATTCTCCTTTTATTTTTAAAATTTACTGCTTTCCATTATACTTTTCCCCAGCGCCCGGTAAGATGGTGGCTATCACTGATATCCAGCCATCTTACCATGTGACCACGGGGGGTTTCGTCCCACCCCCCCAGCGATCGCTGCTATCAGCTAGTCAAATCTGACTAGCTGATAGCAGCGTTTCGCTATGAGAATATTTAGCAGCGCGGTGTGTGAGTCCGGATCACAGGGATCGGGACACACACCGCTCTGCTAAGTGTCCCTTACCCGTCCCCCGGCGTCACTTACCCGGCCATGCGGTGTCTCGAGCGGTCCCGGTGCGAGCGGCGTCCTCACGCGGTCCTGGAGATGGTGCGTCCCCGGTGGTGAGTTTGCTGCAGCAGGGCGGCATCTTCATTGGCAGCAGTGAGATCGCCGTAAAGCGATCTCACTGCTGCCTCTGGGAGTTTCAAAACTGCAACTCCCAGCATGCCCAGACAGCCTTTGGCTTTCTGGGCATTCTGGGAGTTGTAGTTTTGCAACATCTGGAGGGCCACAGTTTGGAGACCACTGTATAATGGTCTCCAATCTGTGCTCCTCCAGATGTTCCAAAATTACAAATCTCAGCATGCCCACTCTGTCGAGGCATGCTGGGAGTTGTAGTTCTGTAACATCTGGAAGACCACAGATTGGGGACCATTATACAGTGGTCTACAATCTGTGGACCTCCAGCTGTTGCAAAACTACAACTGCCAGCATGCCCAGACTGCCCAAGCATGCTGGGAGTTGTAGTTTGTCAACATCTGACCCTTCAGATATTGCCGAAATACAACTTCCAGCATGTCTGGCCATGCTGGGAATTATAGTTTTGCAACAGCTGGAGGCACACTAGTTGGGAAACATTGTTCGTTTCCTAACTCTTTTTCCCAACCCGTGTGCCTCCAGCTGTGCCTCCAAACTATAACGCCCAGCATGCATTGACAGACCATGCATGCTGGGAATTGAAGTTGTGCAACAGCTGGAAGCACACTGGTTTGGAAAGTTAAGTAAAAAACTTTCAAGTGTTTTGCAACCAGTGTGCCTCCAGCTGTTGCAAAACTACAACTCCCAGCATGCACGGACAGCCAAAGGGCATGCTCGGAGTTGTAGTTTTGCAACAGCTGGATGTCCCTCCCCCCATTGTGAATGGACAGGGTACACTCACATGGGCAGAGGTATACAGGGAGTGCTGCAAGATTGAGATGCAGCGAACTCGCTGTCAACCCCGCCAGTGTGATTGTACCCTAAAAACACACTACACTTAAATAAAATAAGTAAAAAACACTATATATACACATACCGCTACACAGCCCCCCTCCCCTCCCCAATAAATATGAACATCTGGTACGGCACTGTTTCCAAAATGGAGCCTCCAGCTGTTGCAAAACAACAACTCCCAGTATTGCCGGACAGCCATTGACTGTCCAGGCATGTTGGGAGTTTTGAAACAGCTGGAGGCACCCTGTTTGGGAAACACTGGCATAGAATACCCCTATGTCCACCCCTATGCAAAACCCTAATTTAGGCCTCAAATGCGCATGGCGGTCTCTCACTTTGGAGCCCTGTTGTATTTCAAGGCAACATTTTAGGGTCACATATGGGGTATCGCCGTACTCGGGAGAAATTGCCTTACAGATTTTGGGGGGCTTTTTCTCCCTTTACCCATTATGAAAAGGAACAGTTGGAGTCTACACCAGTATGTTAGTGTATAAAAATAAAATGATTTACACTGACATGCAGGTGTTGCCGCATACTTTACATTTTCACAAGAGGTAAATGGGGAAAAAAAGATCCACATTTTTTGGGACACAATTTAGCCAGAGTACGGAGATACCACATATGTGGGCGCAAAGTGCTCTGCGGGCGCACAACAAGGCCCATAAGGTAGAGTGCACCATGTACATTTGAGGTGATTTGCACAGGGGTGTCACAGATGTTAAATGAAGAATAAGGACATTGGTATAATTAATGTGTTATAATTGGGTGCAAAAAGTGGTATTATTGTGAGATTAAAACTCTACATAATGAAGAAAAAAACTAATAATGAGGACACAATTACTGTTTAGGTGCAGATATGCTGCAGACAAAGCTCCTACTAAATAGAGCTGCGGTGTAAATTTATGCTCTGAGGAGAATTCTAAATTTAAACGCAATTCAAGAAAGTAGCTGCACAAGAATGATAAATTTAACGCAGCTGCACCAAATTTAGACAACAGGCAGAGGGGTAAAAAACTTCTATTATACACTGGAAATGATAAAAGCACTAGATTGTTAGGATTATTTCTGGTGCAACCGTATTGGGGTGTATTATTGTAAAAAAGTGAAAAATATACTCCCTCCGCAGTTCTAAGTTTTTTCTAGTTAAAGCTAATAGGGACAGTAAGTGTAAAAGCACTAGATTGTTACACTTTTTTCTGGTGCAACCGTACTGGGGTGTATTACTGTAAAAAAGTTAAAATATACTCCCTCCGCAGTTCTACGTTTTTTCTGGTTAAAGCTAATAGGGGTCAGTAAGTGTAAAAGCACTAGATTGTTAGGATAATTTCTGGTGCAACCGTACTGTGATGTATTGTAAAAAAGTGAAAAATATACTCCCTCCGCAGTTCTAAGTTTTTTCTAGTTAAAGGGGTACTAAATCAACTGGTGCCAGAAAGTTAAACAGATTTGTAAATTACTTCTATTAAAAAATCTTAATCCCTCCTGTACTTATTAGCTGCTGAATACTACAGCGGAAATTCTTTTCTTTTTGAAACACAGAGCTGTCTGCTGACACCATGAGCACAGTGCTCTCTGCTGACATCTCTGTCCATTTTAGGAACTGTCCAGAACAGCATATGTTTGCTATGATTTCCTTTTACTCTTGACTGTTCCTAAAATGGACAGAGATGTCAGCAGAGAGCACTGTGCTCATGATATCAGCAGACAGCTCTGTGTTTCAAACAGAAAACAATTGCCCCTGTAGTATTCAGCAGCTAATAAGTACAGTAAGGATTAAGATTTTTTAATAGAAGTAATTGACAAATCTGTTTAACTTTCTGGCACCAGTTGATTTAAAAAAAAAAAAAAAAAAAAAGTTTTTCACCGGAGTACCCCTTTAAAGCTAATAGGGACAGTAAGTGTAAAAGCACTAGATTGTTAGGATTATTTCTGGTGCAATCGTACTGGGGTGTATTACTATAAAAAAGTGAGAAGTATATACTCACTCCGCAGTTCTATGTTTTTTCTGGTTAAAGCTAATGGGGCAGTAAGTGTAAAAGCACTAGATTGTTACTGTCAGAACCTATAGGGTTAAAATATTCTGAGAGGTTCTTTGTTTGTTTTTGTTGCTGGGTTACACTTAGCTGTCTGGCTGGTCAGCTGACCTTTTGATGAGAGCACCTGCTGGGTTGCCTATTTAACCTGGCAGTTTGCTCTCATTCAGTGCCTGCGAGAGAGTTCCACTCCTGTAGCTAGCGATTTACCCTGTTTATTCTTGAATACCTGGTATCTGTCACTTTTGGCTTCTCTTCTCGACTTCTCTCTGGTATTAGCGTTTTTGTACTTTGACAATTCCTGGTTTTGACACGGATAGTGGACATTGACTTATTGTGTGTGTGTTAGTGTTGCTTCTGTTAGTCTGTCTGCTCCCTACTGTGTCCTAACCTGTGTCTGTATTATTGTAGTTTATTGCGTTGCCTGTTACGGCCATCACTTATATAGGAAGGGACCGGCACCGTGGTTACGGACCCACTGCCTAGGGCGGGTATATAAGTAGGCAGGGACAGAGGTTGTGGGTAAGTTCAGGGCTGCACTCTTTCCCTGCCCAGACAGTTACGCTTATTTCTGGTGCAACTGTACTGGGGCATATTACATAAAAAAAAGGGAAATATATATATGCACACCACTGTTCTACAAGTATGTCAGGCAGAGAAGTGGCAGGCCGTGCATAGAGTAGTGGCAGGGGCCTTAATTTATCAGGTGCAGGCAGAGGTCTTAGAAGAGATGGGGCACGTGGCAGCAGACGTATCAGCTATCGGTCGTGTCTCAACCAGCAACCCAGCAGCCATCATTGATGGGTTAACAGGGTCATCCACTTCATCACAAGTGGCATCCGACACCCCCAGTCAACAGTCGGTGGGTTCCTCACTCAACCCTATGTTGGCATGGCCCAGGAGCAGTCCCTGTCCTCCAACTGCTTCTGTCCTATGCAGAGCAGTATTGTATTCTGTGGGCTCAGACCCACAATACATCGAGGACGATCAACTAGAGGACAGTCAGCAGCTACTGCCCAGCCAAGATGTGGAGGAGACATCGGCTGCTTCCTCTGCCAGGCGGGCAAGTAGTGATGAGGAGAGTCGCGTGAGAGGTGGGATTGCGAGCGTTCAGGCTCCTGAAACAAACACCGTTGAGGAAGTTGAGGATGACATCACTGAAGCCAATCGCACTTGTCGATCGCAGCCGATTGCAGAAGGTGCTTCATCATCATTAGGAGAAGAGGGTAGCAGGTTGCCCGTTAGGCAGTAGATGAGCCAGCAAAGTGGTAGCATGGTTGGGAGTTAGCAGGCTGGCAGCAGTGGGAAGTCTGGAGCGAAACGTGTCCGGCATAGACAACCTGCTTTACGGCAGCCTAATTGCCTGGGAGGTAGTTGAGCAGTGGTTCTCGGAGTCTATGACAGTAGTAGTCAGTCACTGTGGACTGTTAGGGGGGAAATTAGTTACACGGCAGTGTGGCATTTTTTTGTCAAGCATCCAGAGGTTAACATGACCCCATTATCACTGACAAAAATGACACTTCAGTGTCAATTAGCTATCCTTGACCAAAAAACTATCCACAACAAATAGCTAGAAATATCTCTTTATTATAGACCACATTAAAAACCCTATTACACAATTGACCAAAATCATTATAAAATCTACAGGTGATGATATCCTACTGAGTAAACACCGTTCTCCTGATATAAACACCCATAAAGCCCCAACGCGTTTTCCCATGTATCTGGTATAATACACTGGTTCATCAGGGGATCACAGAATAACAAACAGAAATGGGAAATCCACATACAGTAAGGCATTCATGTAATAAATGCATACAAGACATGGCAGAAGAAGGTAAATATAGATTGATAAGACAGATGTACACTTAGCACTTCACATAAATCACATTGAATTGCTGAGCATATTGCTTGTAGTTCCTTGATCCTGTAGCAAATAAAGGACAGACAATACATATATCACAGAGAAACAAATTTCAACAGCATGAATATGACAATGCAACCCACACACAGGCAGCAGAAATGGCCACATGTAAGATATGTCGGCAGGTGGTCCAGCCTGCTGCAGAAACCGCAGTATCACCCAATGGTACGCCACTCCCTGTTTCAGCCAGCCAAGGCTCCACTACCTCAGCCGAAGGGTGCTGTCTGTCATTCCCATCTTCTGTTGGTCCTGATGCTCCTGCTACTCCTACTTCTCGTCAGTCATTCCGGCAGCAATCCTTCACCGAAGGGATTTCCAAGAGACCACAGTATGCGCCCACTCATCCAACGGCGCAGAAGCTGAATGTGCTCCTGTCCAAGTTGCCAGTGCTGCAGTCCCTCCCTTTTCAAGTGGTGGACTCCACACCTTTCAGAGAACTAATGGCTTTTGCCCAGCCGAAGTGGAGAGTCCCAAGCCGTCATGTCTTTACGGAAAAGGCAGTACCAGCCCTGCACAAAATATGTAGAACAGAAGGTGGGCCAAGCCTTGAGCCTGTCGCTATGTACCAAAGTGCACAGCAGTGCTGACGTGTGGAGCTGTAACTACGGTCATGGACAACACATGTCCTTTACAGTCCACTGGGTGAATGTGGTTCCTGCAGAACCACACCAGCAACTTGGCCAGTTCACGCTGCTTCAGTCTCCACCCTCTCAGGCCCTTGGTCCCGTGACAATGTTCTCTGCCATGTCCTCCACTGCATGGACAAGTCACAGTGCCCCTCCAGCGTACCAAGTGTGCAGGGCACGGTGGTGTCACGCTATTCTTCACATAGTTTGCCTTGGCACACAGGGGAGGAACTGGGGAGGAACTGCTCAAAGTAATTTGTCAAGAAATCTAATCATGGCTTTCTCCGCAACAACTTAAAATGGGAACCATGGTGACCGACAACGGGAAGAGCATCTTGTCTGCGCTGTGTCAAGGAAGCCTGAGCCATGTGCCCTGCATGGCAGATGTGTTCAATCTGGTTGTCAAGCGGTTACTAAACACCCATCTGAAAGACATCCTAAGAATGGCAAGGAAACTTTGCATGCACTTCAGCCACTCGTACACCGCAAAGCACACCCTCCTTGAGCTGCAGCGTCGGAAAGGCATCCCCCAACATAGTCTGATTTTCTATGTTTCCACCCATTGGAATTCCACCCTCCATATGTCGGACCAACTATACGAACAGAGAAAGGCCATCATTGATTACTTGATGATCCAAGCGGATAGGGGTACTCCCCTGTGGAACTTCAATGCCAACTAGTGACAGCTCATACGTGGCACCTGCCGTTTGTTCATGCCCTTTGAGGAAGCCACATTACTTGTCAGTCACCAGGATTACGGGATGAACAACGTCATTACACTGCTTTATGTCCTACAACAGATGGTGGAAACTATGGCTGGTCAGGGCACTGGTGACGTAGCACCTACATCTCTATGCCACATGAGCCCTTTTTCTGGGCTGAACTGGAAGAGGAGGATGAGGGGGAGGGGGACAGGGGAGCACAGGCAACGTGTAGCGATATGGGTGGTTCTTACACTCAGCTGACAGAAGAGGAGGAGCAGGAGCAGCCAGAGGAGCTACAGGGTGATGAGGAAGACGAGACAGAGGATCTTGAAACACCGTCGCAGTATGCAGTGGAGATGGATTCAGGGAGTCCCTCTGAGTCACTTGCACAAATTGCACGATGCATGCTCACTTGCTTGCGTAGTGACTGCTGAATTGTCACCATTTGGCAGCAGGATGACTTCTGGCTCTCCCCCTTGTTGGACCCTTGCTACCGGCACAAAATGCGGGCCTTTATTACACCCACTGAGAGGGAGGACAAATTGACCTACTACAGAGACATCCTACTTAGTCAATAGGTGATCTTCCATCATCCATCCTCTCGCAGGTCTGACTGGGGGAGCCCTCTGCGTTCACATTCCACTGCCATGACTGCTGCGGAGTGGCAGGAGTAGTACCTGCTCCATCAGCAGCAGCCTGAGTCTACAGTCGATGATGAGTAACTTTCTTCACGCGCATAGTGAAGCAAGTAATCAGCAGCAGCAGGTAGACCTTGAGCAGGACCTGAAGCAGCAGGTGGTGGCATACATTGACACAACCCTGCCAACCCACATTGAAGATGTGGACTTCTGGGCAGCCAAACTGGATTTGTGGCCGCAAATGGCAGAGTTTGCCCTGGAAAATCTGTCCTGCCTGGCCAGTATTGTGGTATTAGAGCGGGTGTTTAGTGTGGTGGGGGCCATAGTAACCCCAAGGATAACTGGCCTGTCCACCAAAAATTTGGAGAGACTGACCTTTGTCAAGGTGAATCAGGCTTGGATCATCCAGGATTTCCACCGACCAATGCCTGATGCAGCAGACTAGATTATCCATGGTGCCACACCAACACTTTGACAAAAGAGGTCGGTTTCTTCTGCCTACCGGCCTCAGCTACTATTGTGATTCTGTCAACCACCTGATGTCACACATCTGATGCCAAGTGCTCCTTCTTTCACCCACCTTCCTCAGCAGGTACTGTATTGCCACTGTATTGCCACCCACTGCCACTCCTATGCTGCTGCTGCCACCTCCAGGATGTGTCATTCTGCTGCCATATGGTCTCCTCATGCTGCCGCCACCTCCAGGGTGTGTCATTCCGCTGCCATATGGTCTCCTCATGCTGCCGCCACCTCCAGGGTGTGTCATTCCGCTGCCATATGGTCTCCTCATGCTGACGCCACCTCCAGGCTGTGTCATTCTGCCACCATATGGTCTAATCATGCTGCTGCCACCTCCAGGCTGTGTCATTCTGACGCCATATGGTCTCCTCATGCTGCCGTCACCTCTAGGCTGTGTCGTTTTGCTGCCATGTGGTCTCCTCATGCTGCCGCCACCTCCAGGCTGTGCCATTCTGCCGCCATATGGTCTAATCATGCTGCTGCCACCTCCAGGCTGTGTCATTCTGCCGCCATATGGTCTCCTCATGCTGCCGCTGTGGTGAGTCACAGGTGAATGGCAGGACCGCGGGTGTATCGGTGTGAGTGGTGGGGTCGGATGGTATTAACCCCTGGGGCAAGATGTTGTTAACCCCTAGTATTCGTGACGCCAGGATTTGGTTGTTTGGTGTGGGGCACCACCTACAACCAGCCCAAAGCGGCATATATAGTAAATGAGAGTCCAAAGCAGGTTTTGATGCAACTGGAACTTTACTGAAGAAGGCAGTACAACAGTCTTTACAGGTAGCCAACTTCCACATAGGTGACCAGGACACAGAGAACCTCTCAGGCTTGCTTGGACTTGTAGTAGTAATAATGATGCAGGCCACTGTGCTACTATTATGACTTTGGTAGGGACAGTAGAGACTTGACATGTAGACATAGAAGACTTACTGATTAGATATGGCTGCAGGTTTATAGGCTTTGGCCCAGCTGTTCTGGACTTTACTTGTATAGGACTCGTGCTTGCTTTAACCCCTTAAGGACCAAGGGCGTACAGGTACGCCTTTGCTCCCTGGTACTTAAGGACCAAGGGCGTACCTGTACGCCCGTGGGAATTTCGGTCCGCGCCGCGCGCCGGGCGGGGATCGCGCCGCGGTGACTGCTGATATCTATCAGCAGGCACCCCGCGCAAATGCCCAGGGGGGTCATTAGACCCCCCCATGTTGGCGATCGGCGCAAATCGCAAGTGAATTCACACTTGCGATTTGCGCCGATTCCGGGTCATACGGGTCTATGGTGACCCGGTGACCCGGAATAGAAGGGGGATCGCGGGTGTCCTAGACACCCATGATCCCCCTGTAGCGATAGGAGTGAGGTGGCAGGGTTGCCACCCCTCCTATCTCTGCTATTGGTGGTCTAGACGCGACCACCAATAGCAGATCGGGGGCGGAGGGGTTTACTTTCGGTTTCCCCGTCCTGCCCTCCCACAATAGGCGGGGCAGAACGGGGAAACCGACAGGGACCGGTGCCGAAGTTCAACTTACCCATCAGCGACGGCAGCGGGCGACGATCGGCGGAAGAAGAGGACCGCGACGCAGCTCCCTGGATCCAACGGAAGCCGGTGAGTTACTTAGCAACATCTGGAGGGCTACAGTCTGAGACCACTATAGTGGTCTCTAAACTGTAACCCTCCAGATGTTGCAAAACTACAACTCCCAGCATTCCCAGAGAGCTGTTTAGGCTTGCTGGGAGTTGCAGTTTTGCAACAGCTGGAGGTCTACAGTTTGAGACCACTGCAAAGTGATCTCTATACTGTGCACCTCCAGATCTTGCAAAACTACAACTCCCAGCATGCCCAGACAGCAGTTTGCTGTCTGGGCATGCTGGGAGTTGTAGTTTTGCAACATCTGGAGGTCCACAGTTTGGAGACCACTATGCAGTGGTCTCTAAACTATAGCTCTACAGAGTTTGCAAAACTGCAACTCCCAGCAAGCCTAAACAGCTGTCTCGGCATGCTGGGAGTTGTAGTTGCGATCCCTCCAGCTGTTGCATAACTACATCTCCCAGCATGCCTTTCGGCGATCAGTACATGCTGGGAGTTGAAGTTTTGCAACAGCTGGAGGCACACTGGTTGGAAAAATACTGAGTTAGGTAACAGAACCTAACTGAAGGTTTTCCAACCAGTGTGCCTCCAGCTGTTGCAAAAGTACAACTCCCAGCATGCACGGTCTGTCAGTACATGCTGGGAGTTGTAGTTTTGAAACAGCTGGAGGTTTGCCCCCCCATGTGAACGTACAGGGTACATTCACACTGGCGGGTTTACAGTAAGTTTTCTGCTTCAAGTTTGGGCTTTGGCAAATTTTTCACCGCAGCGCAAACTCCTAGCGGTAAATTCACTGTAAACCCGCCAGTGTGAATGTACCCTAAAAACACTACACTACACTTACACATAATAAAGAGTAAAACACAACATATACACCCCCTTACACTGTCCCCCTGATAAAAAATTAAAAACGTATTGTACGGCAGTGTTTCCAAAACAGAGCCTCCAGCTGTTGCAAAACAACAACTCCCAGCATTTCCGGACAGCCACTGACTGTCCAGGCATGCTCGGAGTTTAGCAACAGCTGGAGGCACCCTGTTTGGGAATCACTGGCGTAGAATACCCCTATGTCCACCCCTGTGCAATCCCCAATTTAGTCCTCAAATGCGCATGGCGCTCTCTCACTTCGGAGCCCTGTCGTATTTCAATGAAACAGTTTAGTGCCACATATGGGGTATCTCCGTACTCAGGAGAAATTGTGTTACTAATTTTGGGGGCTTTTTTTCCTTTTACCCCTTATGAAAAAGAAAAGTTGGGGTCTACACCAGCCTGTTAGTGTAAAAAAAAATAATTTTTTACACTAACATGCTGGTGTTGTCCTTTATTTTTTATTTTCACGGGAGGTAAAAGGAAAAAAAGACCCCCAAAATTTGTAACACAATTTCTCCTGAGTACGGAGATACCCCATATGTGGGCGTAAAATGCTCTGCGGACGCACAACAAGGCTCAGGAGTGAGAGCGCACCATGTACATTTGAGGCCTAAATTGGTGATTTGCACAGGGGTGGCTGATTTTACAGTGGTTCTGACATAAACACAAAACAATAAATACAGACATGTGACCCCATTTTGGAAACGACACCCCTCACGGAACGTAACAAGGGGTAAAGTGAGCCTGAACACCCCACAGGTGTTTGACAAATTTTCATTAAAGTTGGATGGGAAAAGGAAAAAAAAAATATTTTCACTAAAATGCTGGTGTCACCCTAAATTTTTCATTTTCACAAGGGAAAATAAAAAAAAGCCCCCCAAAATTTGTAACCCAATTTCTTCTGAGTAAGAGCATACCCCATATGTGGATGTAAAGTGCTCTATGGGTGCACTACAATGCTCAGAAGAGAAGGAGCGCCATTGGGATTTTGAAGAGAAAATTTGTCCGGAATTGAAGGCCACTTGTGTTTACAAAGCCCCCATGGCACCAGAACAATGGACCCCCCCCATATGTGACCCCATTTTGGAAACTACACCCCTCATGTAATGTAATATGGGGTGCAGTGAGCATTTACGCCCCACAGGTGTCTGACAGATTTTTGGAACAGTGATCCGTGAAAATGAAAAATGTAATTTTCCATTTGCACAGCCCACTTTCCCAAAGATATGTCAAACGCCAGTGGGGTGTAAATGCTCACTGCACCACTTATTAAATTCTGTGAGGGGTGTAGTTTCCAAAATGGGGTCACATGTGGGGGGGTCCACTGTTCAGGTACCACGGGGGGCTTTGTAAATGCACAGAGCCCCTGACTACCATTACAAACAAATTCTCTTTCCAAAAGCTCAATGGTGCTCCTCCTCTTCTGAGCATTGTAGTTCGCCCGTAGTGCACTTCATGTCCACTTATGGGGTACCTCCATACTCAGAAGAGATGGGGTTACAAATTTTGGGGGTATTTTCTGCTATTAACCCTTGCAAAAATGTGAAATTTAGGGGGAAACACACATTTGAGTGAAAAAAAAATATATATTTTTTTACATATGCAAAAGTCGTGAAACCCGTGTGGGGTATTAAGGCTCACTTTATTCCTTGTTACGTTCCTCAAGGGGTCTAGTTTCCAAAATGGTATGCCATGTGTTTTTTTTGCTGTTCTTGCACCATAGGGGCTTCCTAAATGCGACATGCCCCCCGAGCAAAATTTGCTCTCAAAAAGTCAAATATCACTCCTTCTCTTCGGAGCATTGTAGTTCGCCCGTAATGCACTTCATTCCAACTTATGGGGTGCCTCCATACTCAGAAGAGATGGGGTTACAAATTTTGGGGGGTATTTTCTGCTATTAACCCTTGCAAAAATGTGAAATTTGGGGGGAAACACACATTTTAGTGAAATTTTTTTTTATTTTTTTTACATATGCAAAAGTCGTGAAACACCTGTGGGGTATTAAGGCTCACTTTATTCCTTTTTACGTTCCCCAAGGGGTCTAGTTTCCAAAATGGTATGCCATGTGGGTTATTTTTGCTGTTCTGGCACCATAGGGGCTTCCTAAATGCAACATGCCCCCCAAAAACCATTTCTGAAAAACGTACTCTCCAAAATCCCCTTGTCGCTCCTTCGCTTCTGAGCCCTCTACTGCGCCCGCCGAACACTTTACATAGACATATGAGGTATGTGCTTACTCGAGAGAAATTTGGCTACAAATATAAGCATACATTTTCTCCTTTTACCCCTTGTAAAAATTCAAAAATTGGGTTTACAAGAACATGCGAGTGTAAAAAATAAAGATTGTGAATTTTCTCCTTCACTTTGCTGCTATTCCTGTGAAACACCTAAAGGGTTAAAACACTTACTGATTGTCATTTTGAATACTTTGGAGGTGTAGTTTTTATAATGGGGTCATTTGTGGGGTATTTCTAATGGGAAGACCCTTCAAATCCATTTCAAACCTGAACTGGTCTCTGAAAAAAAGCGAGGTTCAAAATTTTGTGAAAAATTGGAAAAGTGCTGCTGAACTTTGAAGCCCTCTGGTGTCTTCCAAAAGTAAAAACACGTCAATTTTATGATGCAAACATAAAGTAGACATATTGGAAATGTGAATAAAATAAAAAAAAAATTTGAATATCCATTTTCCTTACAAGCAGAGAGCTTCAACGTTAGAAAAATGCAAAATTTTCAAATTTTTCATCAAATTTTGGGATTTTTCACCAAGAAAGGATGCAAGTTACCACAAAATTTTACCACTATGTTAAAGTAGAATATGTCACGAAAAAACAATCTCGGAATGAGATTGATAACTAAAAGCATTCCAGAGTTATTAATGTTTAAAGTGACAGTGGTCAGATGTGCAAAAAACGCTCTGGTTCTAAGGTGTAAAATGGCCTGGTCCTTAAGGGGTTAATGTCCAGGAACCAAGAGAGCTAGTGTGGAGACTACAGCCCCTTATATATCAGGGGGAAGGACTAAAGTCCATTGGTAGCTGGTTGCCTGTGGTTACCTGTGTCTCTGGAACTCTGGGTATCAGGTGATCACATATCACATGACAGATCACACTATATAGTGTAAACATCCTAATAACCTTTGCACATAGTTTATATTCACTGTACAATACTTATAATAAATGTACATAATTAATATACACTAGAATATCATAATAGTGACCAAGGGGGACCCTGCAGGAGAGCCCTGTGGACTTGAGGGACTTTACCTTAGGGGACTTTAGGACCATACAGAACCATGTTCTGTACCGAGACACGACACCGCCTCCTCCAGGCTTTGTCATTCTGATGCCATATGGTCTCCTCATGCTGCTGCCACCTCCAGGCTCTTTCATTGTGCCACCCTATGGTCTCGTCATGCTGCTGCCACCTTCAGGCTCTGTCATTGTGCTGCCATGTGATCTCCTTGTTATACTGGTTTTGTGGTCATACAGTACTTAAACACTTCAGGCCCCCAGGACACTCAGTCATGAGCATCGGTGGGGGCTGAGAGGCAGAGGCTGGAAAAGGTGGTAGCTCACCTGGCGGCGGGACCACCAGCTCAATTTTAGGATACAAGTAAAAGCTTTTTCATTGTTTACACTGCAGCAGTTATACACTATTGGAGCTGGAATTACCGTGGCTGCTTGCACCAGATTCGCCCTCCAATGCAGGGACGTGCACAGACATTTTAGAGGGCAGGGGCTCACGTAAAAAAGAGGGCACTTCTCATAATTTAAAAAATGTCTGCCAGACTTAATGGGCGGATGTGCTGCGGCCCAGGGATACAGTGGACTCCCGCCGGGCCTCTTCAACATTCCTAACCCCCATAAAAGTTGGTGTTTTTGTAAGATAAAGTCAAGAACAGTTTCTATAAAGGTCTGCCATGTGTATATACACTTTGGCTGTGCTACCAGTCTTATTTACAGAAAACATGTGACAGCTGCACTATTATATACTGTATTATAGAGGAGATTCATCAAAACCTGTGCAGAGAAAGAGCGGTGCAGTCGCCCATAGCAACCAATCAGATTGTTTCTTTCATTTTGCAGAGGGCTTTTCCTCTGCAAAGGTTTTAATAAATCTCCCCCTATATGCCCCGGTCTGACCTCTATATGACAGAACGTTCACTGTCCCCGTCCTCACCCAGCACCCATCCCCAATCACCCAGTACCCATCCCCAATCACCCATCACCCATCCCCAATCACCCATCACCAATAACCCAGCACCCATCCCCAATCACCCAGCACCCATCACCCAGCACCCACCTTATACAGGAATCTCCACACAGCTCTGGTTCTTACACTGAAGAGATGGACACCACACTAATATATGCTTACATGCTACAATATACAAGAGTTGGAGAAAAAAGAATTCTAAATATACAAAGACGGCCAGGCATAGCACAGCCTACAGGATGGAGGCAGGGAAGCTCCGCCTCCATTGCGCACAAGACTGACTTCGCATACTAGCAATGTGGGGCAATACCTAGAAAACGGCTGGTCCACATTTAGTAAGTATGACATTATCTTTCTCCTGTTCTCCTGCACTGTAACCTAGTGTATTGGGTTTAGTGCGAGTAAACAGCCGGTCAGTTTCTCTTTAATGATATACCTTACCCCCCCTTAATGATCTATATACTGTGCCACCATTCATCTATTAATTCCCTATATACTGTGCTTCCATTAATTAACTATATACTGTGCCACTGTTATTTAACTATACTGTGCCACCATTAAGGATCTATACACAGTGCCAGAATACATAAAAATATAATGTTCCAATATAAATAAAATATATTCTGTGCTTCCATAAATTCTCTATATAATTTGCTTACATTCCTCTATTAATTCCCTAATAATGTGCTTCATACAATACATACAAGCACATAACATAAAGACACATACAGTACATAAGAAATATACACACATTCATAGAGACACTTTGACACATACATACAACATGGAATATATACTAAAAGATATAGCCAACAGGCACATCATACATACAGGTTCACACATACATTCACTCACAGATATATATAGATTCACTTGCTCACATATATACACACATACATAGATTAACTTGCTCACATTATATATATACATATATATATATATATATATATATATATATATATATATATATGTGTGTGTGAATCTATGTATATGTGTGTGTATATATGTGAACAAGTGAATCTATGTATGTGATGTGTGTGTGTATATATGTGAGCAAGTGAATCTATGTGTGTGTGTATATACAGTATATATATAGATATATATTTATATATATATACACACACACACATACATAGATTCACTTGCTCACGTATATACACACACATATACATAGATTCACTTGCTCACATATATAGGCACATACATAGAGATACACACACACACACACATATATACACATCATACAGACACACTGACATACAATCACTCACATATATGCACAGTCACTTATACTAAGGCCCCAGCCATCCCTCTCTGCACAGGCACATACATAGAGATACACACACACACACTGACATACAATCACTCACATATATTTACAGTTACTTACAGTAACCAACCCCTCTGCATATACTAAAGTTTCTGGCCGGGACATGCTGTGGCAGGGACATGCTGTGGGCGGGGCTTCTCTCTGCCTCCTCTGCTCCTGTCTCCTCCGTGCGGAGAGGAGCAGAGCAATAGCTGATAATGACAGGGTGAGTGGCGCCCCCTTCCTGCAGGGAGGGCACAGCACCCTCCATTAAACCCCATACAACTCCCCAGCAACGGATCCTTTTTACTGCACCTGTCACCCTGAGTCTGTAGCTCCTTTTGTGAGGGCACTTTAGGGGCATGTGAGGAAAAGCCTTTAGGGGCTGAGAAAAGCTCCAGCCCCCTTTTACCCCTATGTGTGCACGTCTCTGCTCCAATGGATCCTCAAAAAAGGAGTTAAAGTTTGCTCATTCCAATTACCAGGCTGTGTCATTGTGCCTCTCTGCGGCAGTGATTCTAGTAGCGATGCCTGTAATCTGCATGTCATACTGAATAACAGTATTATTTCACTACCCCAGTACACTCCCTAAGCGTGTTACGGCAAGACACCCCTATTGTTCTACACCCCTATTGAGGCTCTCTGTAGCCCTGAAATAGCCATTTTTATAGCGATTCGCCGCAAATAAATTGGATCGACCCAAATTTTTTCGGAAAATTCGGGCAAATCGGTCAAATTTTTTTTTTCCAAAAATGTACTCATCTCTAACGTGTATGTTTATTTTTGTCTACATTACTTTATTTTAAAAATTGCAAGATGCGGGAATTGAGTAAAAATGTTATTAGGAGAAGGGTTTATTTAAGTTGATCAACACATTTTTTTAAATTATTTTATTCACAATTTTTTTGTCCTATAGACTATTACATGAAATCTTTAGATCGCAAACACTGCTCAATGGCATGACATAGAATAGATCAGCAGTTCCCAATCTGGGGTACATGTACCCCCATGGGTACGCAGTGACCCTCCAGGGGTAATGTGTAAAAATATCCATAATGGCGGTCAGTGTAATGCTGATTCATATGAGGTGTGGCAAAATACTGGTGTGAACAGAATAATGCCTCCAGTTGTGCTGGCATTCTGCTAGACTTCACATGAATTGGCATCACAGCAGAAAGTGTGTCCGGGAAAAATTATGGGCCTACAGAGGAGGTTCGGGGATGGTTAGAGGTGGCACACCCCTGAGTGCCTAGGTAGCACATCCCCTTAGGCAGAAACCTGCGATCACTTTTAGTTTGCCACAAAAGCTTAATTTCTCCCTTCCCCATTCAGATGTTTGTGCTGCATACAAGATGAGGCTGTAGCATGTGTCATGTGCAACCTGTGTGTGTATGTGTGCATGTTAGTGACAGGGAAAAGTGTGTTGAGGGGAATCTCAGTGACAAGGGACAGTGTCTTGGGGGGGGTCTTAGTGACAGGGGGGGAGTATGTTGGGGGGTGTCATGAGTGATAGGGACAGTGTGTTGGGAGGTGTTAGTGACGGGGGGGAGTATGTTTGGGGGTGTATTTATTGATGGAGCAGTGTGTTGGTTGGTGTTAATGATGGGTGGGGGTCAGTGTGTTGGGGGGTGTTAGTGATGGGGGAATAGTGTGTTGGGGGGATCATTGCGAAATGAGGACACTGTGTTTAGGGGATGTGACAGGGGGAGAGAGTGTGTGTGTGTGGGGGGAATATTAGTGACAGGGGGACAGTGTGTGTGTGTTGGGTGGTGTTAGTGACAGGGGGAGGGTGTGAGTGTTGGGGGAATATTAGTGAAAGGGCGACAGTGTGTGTGTGTGTGGTGGGATATTAGTGACGGAGAGTGTGTGGGGGGGATGTTAGTGACAGGGGACAGTGTGTTGGGGGGATCTTGTGACAGGGGGATTTCATTGATGGGGTAGTTTGTGGGAGGATGTTAGTGACAGGGGGGGCAGTGTGTTGGAGGAATTTTAGTGATGGGGCAGTAACTGAGATCCCCCCCATCACTGACATGCAGAGGGAGTGCGAGATAACACATGCATTGTGAATGGGGCAGGGAGAAAACAAGCACTTGCAGCGCTTCAGCAGTTGCACGCCCAATTCGGCTGGTGAAGTCACTGTATGCATACATTTCATTACATATCCTGGACTAACCTGTATTATACTCCAGAGCGGTACTCACTATTCTGCTGGTGGGGTCACTGTGTACATACATTACATTACTTATCCTGTACTGATCCTGAGTTATATCCTGTATTATAGTCCAGAGCTGTACTCACTATTCTGCTGGTGGAGTCACTGGAGGAGATTTGTCAAAACCTGTCCAGAGGAAAAGTTGCTGAGTTGCCCATAGCAACCAATCAGATCGCTTCTTTTATTGTGGGATGAGAAAAAAATGTTGTAATTTTTTGGAGGTTTCCGTTTCTATGCAGTGCATTTTTCGGTAAAAGTGACACCTTGTCTTTATTTTATAGGTCCATATGGTTACAAAGATACACAATTTATGTAGGTTTTATTTTATTTTACTACTTTAAAAAAATGATAACTACATGCTCCAAAATTAGTATGTTTAAAAATGTCATCTTCTGACTCCTCTAACTTTTTTTTAGTTTTTCGCATACGGGGCTATATGAGGGCTCATTTTTTGCTATGTGATCTGTAGTTTTTATCGGTACCATTTTGATGGGACTTTTTGAGCACTTTTTATTAATTTTTTATGGTATATGAAGTGACCAAAAATTCGCAATTGTTGACTGTACTTATTTACATGCGGTTTAACTAACTTTATATTTTAATAGTTTGGAAATTTGCGCACGAGGCACATATGATTTATTCACTTTTATTAACTTTTCTTTACACTTTTTTTTTAAGTCCCCATAGGGGGCATTGATCAGTGTTATAGGTGCTCTGCTGCTCCAGCCTGCTGAAGCATCCTGGAGCAGCAGAGGACCGATCGGACGTCGAGGAGGCAGGTAAGGGCCGTCCACTCAGCTGATCAGGACATCACGATTTTACCATGAATGTCCCGATCAGCTCCGCTGAGCTGCCGGGATTGTTAACCCCGTATTTTTGATGCAGCAATCAACTTTGGTTGCATCATTTAAAGGGTTAATGTTAGGGATTGGCCCAATTGGGACCCACCGGGTTTGAAGCATACTCAGCTTGTGAGCACGCTTCAAACATTGGTAACTGGACCATGATGTAAAGGTACACCCTCGGTCCTTAAGCACCAAAGACCAAGGGCGTACCAGTGCACCCTTGGTCCTGTAGGTGTTAAGTTCCTTTTTTGATTTTTGATTCATAATATGTATCATAGCGCTTAAAGTGCTTGTCAAAAGTGAAACTTTTTTTTAAGCTATACATGACAAGACCCTGTGCATGGACCCTATATTTCAGTATTATGGACGCATAGGTATACCAGGTACTTCTGTATATACTGCAAGCTTCTGATACAGCATATATTGGTGCATAACATTAGAAGCACATGGATAGTATAGTATAGATCCTTACATTATAGACAATACTGAATATATTCTATGGCCTAGATTTATCAAATTGTGTGAAAGAAAAAGTGGAGAGAGTTTCCCTACAACAACCAATCACAGCTCGGCTAACGAGCTCTGGTAAAGTGAAAGCTGATCTGTGATTGGTTCTTCTGGGAAAATCAATCCAGTTTTCCTCTCACACAGTTTGATAAATCTGGGCCTATGTGTATAAGGCTGATATACCCTTTCCTATTCACTGGTTCATGCCTCCAGACAGGGTGTCATAGTTCTTTTTCTTTTTCTTTAGAATAAAGTAACATTTTATCAACTCTATTATGCTGTGCAAAGTATTTAGGTTAAAAAAAACTAAAATAAAGAAAATAATCCACTGTTGACCACTTTCATTTCCATTGGGTAACTGAAAAAGTATTTTCCAATGAAAATAACATGTTTTCAATTTACTGGCACTATGAGGGTTTTCTCATTTTTTTGTTACCTCTTTGATTCAATCTGAGTGCTCTGTGACAGTTAAGAAATATTTTATATTTCATTTTTTTTTTTTATTCTCTTAAATCCTTCTCATGGCAGGCACATGATGACTATGGTATCAAATACAGAATTCTCTATTACTTCATTAGATTTTTGCTGTTTTGCTTCTGCAGCCATTAGCATGTTTTGATTTCATATATATTCCTTTTATCAATTTTTGGATTAAATACTTACATGTTGCCACTACAAGCAAATATTTAAAAATCAGTAATGTAATTCAAAAACGACTCCTCTTATGTTTAATCCACACTCTATTAAAATGTAGTCATATCGCCAGGCAGTCCAGCCTACATCACATCATTACATATATTTTCAAGCCATTTTCTGTAAATAAAAGTGCCAGTGTGAATCCTTGCCTTTGGCACTCTGGCAAGGAATTAGGAAATGTTGTATTTTTTTTGGACTTCTAGTTGAATTTAATGTCAGTCTGTTTGTTTGATGTATTGCAGGCAAGCTTTTTGTGCTTATCGTGTACCAGTACATACTTGAAGTAGCAAAATGTTAAGAGGAAAGAGAACAGAAAACTTGCATTTTTAATATGTGTTGGTGGTGTACAGTTCACTAAAGCACATTCAAGAGATCATGCATTATAAACGATGAAGTCTATAGTATTACTACAGAAAGTTTTAGGCTCATCTTTTCAATCTATATGAGATTTACTGTATGTACACCAATGAAAGGCTGCCATTACAATGCATTTAGAAGGAAATATATGGAAAGATTCCTCTTAGAAAGGCGCTGGTACCCAAGGATGGAGATAAACTTCTTTATTGGCAACGCGTTTCGATCCCGAACCGGGATCTTCGTCTGCCTGACGAAGATCCCGGTTCGGGATCGAAACGCGTTGCCAATAAAGAAGTTTATCTCCATCCTTGGGTACCAGCGCCTTTCTAAGAGGAATCTTTCCATATATTTCCTTCCATTGCTTACTACCGGACTGACGGATGTCAAACCGGGTGGTTCCTCGTGGCAGCGGTGTCCCGTGATTTCTACGCTACTACAGGTGTTGTGCTCTAAGCGCAACACTTAGGGGTAAGAACCCATCTTTATGTTATACTTTCACCACCATCAAACGGTCCTCACTAGGGGCGCACCTCTTGTTGTTTTTCTCCTTTTTTATTAATTATTATTACAATGCATTTAGAAAGTTTTCAGACTCTTTCACTTTTTTGTGTGGCCTTGTGCTATCATCAATCTGCACTCCATACACCTATAATGTCAAAACAATATATTAGTAGAAAAGAAGGGAAAAAAATGACCATCTCTGGCGCTTTTCCTTTTCTTGTTTGCTATATACACATGGAAAACAATATTTTTTAAATGTTTAAAATAATGTATGAAGGAAAAACTAAAATGTTGCATGGACATAAGTATTCAGGCCCTTTGCAAAGACACTTGACATTTAGCTCAAGAAGGCCTCCCATTTCCCCAAAGCCATGAAGGAAGAACTTCCTATAGAGCTCAGAGACCGGATTGTGTGGAGGCACAGGTCAAGAAAAAGGTACAAAAAGATTTCTGTCACATTGAAAGTTCCCAAATTCACAGTGGACTTTATAATTTTTAAATTGAAGAGGTTTGGAACAACTAGGTCTCTTCCTAACGATGGTTATCCCCATCAAAATAAGTAATTGTGGGAGAATGGCCTTGGTAAGAGAGGTGACAAAGAACTCAATGGTTATGCTGACCTCTTCAACATTCCTGTATGTAGGTGTGATAATATTGCAGAAGGTCAACCATCATTGCAGCACTCGACCAATCTGGGCTTTTTGGCATCTTCTCCAAAAAGAATCATATCCTCAGTAAAAGACACATGAAAACTTGTCTGGAACTGAAAGAATTGACTTTAACCCCTTAAGGACCACAGGTTTTTCAGTTTTTGCACTTTCGTTTTTTCCTCCTCACCTTTTAAAAATCATAACCCTTTTAATTTAGCACCTAAAAATCCATACGATAGCTTAATTCTACTTTGCAGTGACATCAGTCATTTTACCCCAAAATCTACGGCGAAACAGAAAAAAAAAAATCATTGTGTGACAAAATTGAAGAAAAAACGCCATTTTGTAACTTTCGGGGGCTTCCGTTTCTACGTACTACATTTTTTGGTAAAAATTACACCTTATATTGATTCTGTAGGTCCATACAATTAAAATTATACCCTACTTATATAGGTTTGATTTTGTCGTACTTCAGGAAAAAATCAAAACTACATGCAGAAAAATGTATACGTTTAAAATTGTCATCTTCTGACCCCTATAACTTTTTTATTTTACCGCGTATGGGGCGGCATGATGGCTCATTTTTTACGCCGTGATCTGAAGTTTTTAGTTGTACCATTTTTTGTTGTGATCTGACTTTTTAATCACTTTTTATTCCTTTTTTCATGATATCAAAAGTGACCAAAAATACGCTATTTTGGACTTTGGAATTTTTTGTGCGTACGCCATTGACTGTGATGTTTAATTAATGATTTATTTTTATAGTTTGGACATTTACGCACGCGGCGATACCACATATGTTTATATTTATTTTTATTTACATGTTTGTTAGTTTTTTATGGGAAAAGAGGGGTGATTTGGACTTTTATTAGGGAAAGGGTTAAATGACATTTATTAACTTTTTTTTTTAACTTTTTTTTTGCAGTGTTATAGCTCCCATAGGGGTCTATAACACTGCACACACTGATCTTAAACACTGTTCACTCCAAAGCCATGGCTTTGCATTGATTAGTGTTATCGGCGGTCGATTGCTCAAGCCTGCATCTCAGGCTTGGAGCAATCAATCGCCGAAGGGTCAAATCCGGAGGAAGGTAAGAGGACCTCCGCTTGTGTCCCAGCTGATCGGGACATCGCATTTTTACTGCGGTTGTCCTGATCAGCCCCACTGAGCAGCCAGGAAGCTTTCACTTTAGTTTTTAGACGCGGCGTTCAAATTTGAACGCAGCGACTAAAGGGTTAATAGCGTGCAGCACCGCGATCGCTGTCGCGCGATATTAGCCCCGGGTCTCAGCTTCAGTTACATGGGACCGACCAGATATGACACGGGGTGACCCCGCGTTATATGGCGGAAGCCAGCCAAGGACGTAAATATACATCATTGGTCGTTAAGGGGTTAAAAGGTTCATTTTTTATGGAAACTAGACCCTGCTCATTACCTGGCAATACCATCTACTGTATACAGTGAAACATGGTAGTGGCAGCACGATGTGTGGATGTTTTTCAGTAGCTGGGGAGAAGGAGACTGGTCAGTGTTGAAGGAAAGCTGAACAGATCAAAGAACAGAGATATTCTTATTAATTTTCTTAAGGAAACTCTGATCCAGAGAGCTCTGGACCCTAGAATAAGATAATGACCCTGAACACAAAGCCAAGACAACACATGACTGATTTAAGGACAACTCTTCATGTCCTTGAGTGGCCCAGCAGGAGCCCTGACTGAACTCCTTCCCGACAATGGACCTAAATGTACATCCATGTACTTTGTGCACCAGGATGTACATTTACATCCAGCAGTGTTTACTGTCTATGAAATGAGTGCTGGAGCTGCATTTGCTTCATAAACTCTTGAGTATCAATTCACTATAGCCAATTGCAATCCCAATTCTGCCACAAGAATCTCCCTACTACTATAGTGGACACTAGCTTATTTGTGAACAAAGGAGGTAAACTAAAATTTAAGTTTTGGACTGGCCTAGGAATATTTCTAGCTTGAAACCAAGAGAGATGCTGTGACATGGCCGGAAATGGACTATATATGATACCAAAATTAAGGGTGCATTCACATGTTAGCAACTAGAAGCCAGGGGTAGACTAATTAGCCGTTCCGTTCAGACATGTTCCGAGGGCCTCGACGGGTTAAGGGCCCGCCACCTGCCGCTGCTACTTGGGATCCAGGACACAGCACACATGCACACATCTGCGGTTTACACTGAGAGGAGACGTGACCTCGGCCCCCGCTGTGCAGTTCAGGTGCCGATGACATCACTCATCGGTGCCTGCACTGTGGAGGCTGAAGAACGCGGCCGGCGGGAGAGCTGAGGAGATCGCTGCGTGTGTCAGGTAAGTATCTATTTTTTTTTTTACTTTTTTTTTTCAACTTGGTGGGAAGGTGATGGGACCCACATACCTGGCTGCCCTCACACAACATACCTGGCTGTCCCCACATACCTGGCTGCCCTCACATACCTGGCTGCCCCCACAAATACATTTCTGCCTAACCTGGCCCACATCCCTGGCTGCCTAACCTGGCCACATACCTAGCTGGCTAACCTGGCCAGGTATTTAAGGAGGGGACGACACTAGAAAAGTGCAGACTCTCACATGTTTGTCATGTAGATGTTAAGAGATGAGTTTTGGATGGAAGAATTTGACATGGCGATCTGATCCAAGATTTAACTGTAATCACTTGTATGGTTTATATATCCTGTGTACAGATGAGATATATATATATATATATATATATATATATATATATATATATGGTCCTGTATATAATCACTTATATGGTATACAGATCCTGTGCACATCTGGTACCCACCACTATATGGACACTGTATGGGGGAGTATTGGTCTGGGCATAGTTGTTTTGTTCAGTACAGTATGATGGTATTATCCAGTTATTGTGTGGTGGTAAATATTTCCTCCTGTTATACTAGTATTATGAGTCATGGAATTGGTCAGGAATTATCTTACCTACCTTAACGTGTATATGTATATATAACCCGCTGTGAGTTACGCTACCGTTCATTTGAATGGGTGCATGGACAGTCTGCAAATTAATGGTAACGTAACTCGTCTTGCATTTCCCACAGCGAGAAATACGCAGCTAGTCGAATGTGTGTGAACGCACCCAAAAGCAGTTCTACAGCAGGCATCTGATTTCAAATCCGCCAGTGTTTTTTCATATGGCCTATTCATTTTCACCAGTACCATCTGTTTACCCATAGTCATACATGTTGCAGTAACTTTGAAATGAAAATTGCCATAAAACCAGCTCAAAAGTACATAGATACACTCCTAGGTGACCTCACAGTGTTTACAGAGCTTTTACACAGTGTTCTACACACATTTTTGGGCTATTGGTGAAGTAGGTTAGGAAAGGACTAGTTCTGTCTGAACCAGAATTTTTTGCCAGAGTTCGACTAACCAACAGAACTTTTGAAATGTTTGCTCATCTCTATCCATAACTATTTGAATGGATTAGAAGTATTCTTTGCTTATAGAACCCTAACTATTGAGATAATAATTCAGCTGATGTTCTTCTCGATAAGCCATCTAGAAAAGTAATTTTCAATATCAGAAAAATATTATTCCTGTATGAGAATTACAGTATAAATTTTGTGGAAGTTGAGAAAATCCTAAATGTCAGCGCAGAAAACTAGTATTGCTAACATTCTGCTTGAATGTGCTATAAGGAATGCTCATAGAATGTTAAATATACTATTACACACATCGGTTTATCAGGTTTGAGATTTGCAGCAAATCCGACCTATTTACATTCAGGAGAATCAATAAAGAAGGCAATTTTAAAGATTCACTCATCTCTAAGTCTTAGGTGTTGTTTACACTAGCGTCAATGGCTTCTGTTTATAATGGAGCCATACAATTTATACCAGAATGTCTTCAAATAAATACTTGTGAATCTTGATGTACCCTATTGATTTTCTGATTCCAATATTTTTGTTGGCTAGAATAGTAATTCCTGTAAAGCCCTGCGGAACCCTAACAGACCCATTTAAAGGTGTTATCCAACACAGCTTCTAAAACCGCACCACACCTGTCCTCAGGTTGTGTGTTCTGTATTTCAACTTAGCTCCATTCACTTGAAAGCAACTTGAGCAACCTGAGTACAGGTGTGATGGTGATTTTGTTTTTGGTTTATTTTTAAATAAATGATCTTTTATTCTAATCCATGATTACCCTTTTGGTTGTGAACAAAGCCTTATTAATGAAATTGTGTTTTCTTTTCCAAAATGCAAACTTCATAGTGAATGACTGTACACAATAAATAGCTATATAGATACATAGGGCTGTTAAACGTATTTGTAATTTCATTTCTTTTCAGATACATTTTTTTTATTTAAGAATAAATTTTACAATTATTAAAGGAAATATGTCACCTGAAAATCACTTATATAACTGCTGTCACAGTTATGTAGGTATTAGTGCAGTGAGACAGAAACTACCTTTTTTAAATAGATGTTTGTGGTGCTATGTGGGTAAAAAACGCTTTTTTGTGCGGCAGTGAAAGGTCAAATAGGCAAGGCTTAGGCATTGAACTTCTCCAGGCTGCAATGCCTCTCTGATCTTTTTCCCCACCCTACCTTATGTGGCAGACAAGCTCCATCCCCGTGCCCTCATGAAGTCGCACACATGCCACGCTTTTGGATTGTGGAACACACGGAGTTGGTTTGCCAACTTAAGCAACAGCCTCATTGACTTACTTTGTTTGCGTCACCTTATCAGCGCGTTTCTAAAATTTCAACAGGGCTCGTGCCGGAAGCAGAGTCTAGGAGACAGAGAAGAGGTGTGCCTGCCTGGGGGACTTCAGTGCCATGGACACGCCTCTTTGACATTTTGCTGTGGTGTAAAACATTTGACATGTATGAAATAAGATACTCTTCATCTCATTGCCCTAATATTTATATCACTGTGTCAGCAGTTAAAGGGGTATTCCAGGCAAAAACTTTTTTTTATATATCAACTGGCTCCGGAAAGTTAAACAGATTTGTAAATTACTTCTATTAAAAAATCTTAATCCTTCCAATAGTTATTGGCTTCTGAAGTTGAGTTGCTGTTTTCTGTCTAACTGCTTTCTGAGGACTCACGTCCCGGGAGCTGTCCAGCTCCTATGGGGATATTTTCCCTTCCTGCAAGGGATATTCTCCCATCATGCACAGCTCCCGAGACATGACATCATCATTGAGCAGTTAGACAGAAAACTTCAGAAGCTAATAACTATTGGAAGGATTAAGATTTTTTTAATAGAAGTAATTTACAAATCTGTTTAACTTTCTGGAGCCAGTTGATATATAAAAAAAGTTTTAGCCTGGAATACCCCTTTAAGTTATGTGATTTTCAGGTGACAGATTCTGTTTATCAAATATTTAATGTCCTGAGTGACAACCGAGAATGTATATAGAAAAGAAGGGAGACTGAGCCAACCCAGTCGTGCCACATTAAAATAAGCTTAACACACTTCTGTCTGGCCACAGTGACATTTCCTGTTTAATAAAGATAGTCATTCTAGAGTGCATATCTCCAACCACAGCTAATGCCCATGATTGCTTTCAGGAGTAGTGAAGGGAAGTACATAATTATACTGGTATAGATGTATGGCACAACAAAATTGTTTCCTTTATGGTAATGTAAAAGGCAGGAATCCGTAACAGTTTCAGCTCTGGGTTTAATCGTCATGCCATTATAGAGCTATTATCTACTTTGTGAATGTTAGTAATCCTGGCACTCATTGTAAAAATAGGAAACTTACAAGAACTTAAATAACTTTTCTTTCTAGAATTAATTCCTGCAAGCACTGATGATTGGAAGTCGCGCTGGGGCGCTGTAATGGTAAAGCTGTAAAAATATCACAACTATATCATCAATTTTATATTTATGATTTGCTCTGAGAAATGTTGTGTAATTTCAAGATGTTACAGTTTAACTTTCTGGCAATGTTATTGCTGTATATTTCATAGCTGAAACATAATGATCTCATCTTTTTACTTTAGTCTACCCCCAAAAAATGTTGGAGTGATAAATATGTATACATTAATTGACTTGTTTTGTTGATATTTCACTCTGTGTTAGCATAATGCAACAATGCTACTTACAAATAACCAGAAGTTCTATTGCTGCTAAATTACTTTGTTGACTTTTTCTGCTGAAATAATAAAAACCTTGGAAAAAGTTACAAAATGGACACATGCAGAACATGTTTACAACCCACTCAACAAAGATGAAACAAGTTACTGTTTTAAAATGTATAAGACAGCACTATATATTTTAAGTTCTTTTTTCTGGACTTTTTTTATGTTGTTACTAGAGATGAGCAAACTTTTACAAAATTCGATTCGGCCGATTGGACAAATATTTGGAAAAAATGCGGTTTAATCTGATTTTATTTGCGGTGAATCTATATTAAAAATGGCTATTTCTGGACTACAGAGTGCCTCAATAGGGGTGTAGAACACTTTGCTTTCTTCTAACACATATATGGAGTGTGCTCTGGTAGTGAAATAATACTGTTATTCAGAATGACATGAAGATTACAGGCATCGCTTTTAGAATCACTGCCGCAGAGCAGCACAATGACAGAGCCTGGAGGTGGCATCAGTATGAGGAGACCATTTAGTGGCTGAATGACACAGCTTGGATGTGGTTAAAGCATGAGGAGACCATATAGTGGCTGAATGACACAGCCTGGAGCTGGCAGCAACATGAGTAGACACTAGGGCTTCACAATCCTGAAGATTAAAAGATTTCTTTTGAAATTTAAATTGAAGTTTTATGGTAGCTAGTGCTACCAAATTTTTTTTAGGCCCAGGCCCAGCGGCATCAGTAAACCATATATTGGCTGAATGACACAGCCAGGAGTTGGCATCAGCATGAGTAGACACTAGGGCTTCACAATCCCTAAGATGAAAAGATACATTTTGAAATTTCAATTCAAGATTTATGGTAGCTAGTGGTACCATAAAATTTTTTTAGGCCCAGGCCCATCAGCATCAGTAAACCATATATTGGCTTAACGACACAGCCTGGTGGTGGATGAATCATGAGGAGACCCTATAGTGGCTTAATGGCACTGCCTAGAGGTGGCTGAAGCATGAAGAGACTATATAGTGGCAGAAAGGCACAGCCTGGAGGTGGCTGAAGCATGAGGAGACCATATAGTGTCTGAATGGCACAGCCTGGAGTTGGCAGAAGCATGAGGAGACCATTGAAATTTAAGATTTTTTTATTTAAATTTAAAGATTTTGAAATTAGAATTTAGGATTTTGAAATTGAAATTTTAACTCCCAAGTTTTAGTGCCCTGGACGCCGGCGTGCGAGTACAAAATACCAAATTTAACAAGGAGTCACATGTCCCAAAGTGGCACAATGACAGAGCCTGAAGATGACATCAGTATGAGGAGACCACGTAGTGGCTGAATGACTGCCTGGAGTTTTTTTGGCAGCATGGGGAAACCATATAGTGTCTGAATGGCACAGCCTGGAGTTGGCTCAAGCATGAGGAAACCATATAGTGTCTACATGGCACAGCCTGGAGGTAGCTGAAGCATGAGGAGACCATATAGTGTCTGAATGACACAGCCTGGAAGTGGCTGAAGCATGAGGAGATCATATAGTGTCTGAATGACACAGCCTGGAGGTGGCTGAGGCATGAGGAGACCATATAGTGGCTAAATGACACAACCTGGAGGTGATGGCAGCATGAGGAGACCATATAGTTGCTGAATTACACAGCCTGGAGATGGCAGCAGCATTAGTAGACACTAGGGCTTCACAATCCCTAAGATTAAAAGATGAATTTTGAAATTTAAATTGAAGATTTATGGTAGCTAGTGCAACCATAAACATTTTTAGGCCCAGGCCATGCAGCATCAGTAAACCATATATTGGCTGAATGACACAGCCTGGAGGTGGCTGAATCATGAAAAGACCATATAGTGGCTGAATGGCACAACCTGGAGTTGGCTGAAGCATAAGGAGACCATGTAGGGTCTGAAGGGCACAGCCTGGAGTTGGCTGAAGCATGAGGAGACCATATATTGTCTGAATGGCACAGCCTGGACTTGACAGTGGCATGAGGAGACCATTGAAATTTAAGATTTTTAAATTTAAGATTTTTAAATTGAAATTGAGGATTTTGAAACTGAAGTTTCAACTCCCAAGTTTTAGTGTCCTGGGCCCCAGCGTATGGGTACAAAGGACCAAATTTAAAGGGGTACTCCGCCCCTAGACATCTTATCCCCTATCCAAAGGATAGGGGATAAGATGTCAGATCGCCGGCGTCCCGCTGCTGGGGACCCCGGGGATCGCTGCTGCTGCACCCCGCCATCATTACTGCGCAGAGCGAGATCGCTCTGCATGTAATGATGGGCAGTACAGGTGCCAGAGCATCGTTACGTCACGGCTCCGCCCCTCTTGAGGTCACGGCCCACCCCCGTCAATACAAGTCTATGGGAAGGGGGGCGTGGCGGTCGTCACGCCCCCTGCCATAGACTTGCATTAAAGGGATGGGCCGTGATGTCATGAGGGGCGGAGCCATGCCGTCACGCTGCTCTGGCCCCTGTATCGCCCGTCATTACGCACAGAGCGAACTCGCTCTGTGCAGTAATGATAGCGCGGTGCTGCAGCGGCGATCCCAGGGGTCACCAGCAGCAGGACCGCGGCGATCTAACATCTTATCCCCTATCCTTTGGATAGGGGATAAGATGCCAGGGGCGGAGTACCCCTTTAACAAGGAGTTACATGTACCATGGCAGAGCCTGGAGGTGGAATCAGTATCAGAAGACCACATAGCGGCTGAATGACTGCCTGGAGTTTGTGGCAGCATGAAGAGACCATATAGTGGCTGAATGACACAGCCTAGAGTTGGCTGAAGCATGAGGAGACCATATACTGGCTGAATGGCACAGCCTGGAGGGGGCTGGAGCATGAGGTTAATATATAGTGGCTGAATGAGACAGCCTGAAGGTGGCAGCAGCATCATCAGTCCTGAAAGTAACCCTAATGTAGAGGAATTTCTGAAACTGGGGACCAGTACCTTAATTATGTTTTGCAGTATTCATGGCAGCACAATGAGGGAGCCTGGAGGTGGTAGCATCAGCATGAGGGCACCACAGAGCAGCACAATTAGAAAGCCTGGAGGTGGCAGCATCAACATGAGGAGACCATATGTTGGCACAATGACAGTGCCTGGAGGTGGTAGCTTCAGCATGAGAAGACCATATGGTGGCACAATGACAGAGCATGGAGGTGATAGCATCAGCATAAGGAGACCATAGAGCAGCACAATGAGAGAGCCTGGAGGTGGCATAATCAGTATTAGGAGACCATAGAGCAACACAATTAGAGAACTTGGAGAGGGCAGCAACAGAATGAGGAGACCATATGGTGGCACAATGACAGACCCTGGAGGTGGTAGCATAAGCATGAGGAGATCATATGGTGGCACAATGACAGAGTGTGGTGGAGGTAGCATTAGCATGAGGAGACCATAGAGCAGCACAATGAGAGAGTCTAAAGGGGGCAGCATCAGCATGAGGAGACCATATGACAGCACAATGAGAGAGCCTTGACATGGCAGCAGCATGAGGGCCATGCCAAGTGAGGGTTGAGTCTGAGGAACCCACCGACTGTTGACTGGGGGTGTCGGATGTCACTTGGGATGAAGTTGATGACCTAGTGAAACGATCAATCATGGCAGCTGGGTTGCTGCTTGAGACACGACTGCTAGCTGACACAAGGAGCTCAGACCTCTCACTGCGATTCTGGCTGCCACACGCCCCTACTCTGCTGCGACCTCTGCCTGCGCCTGATGAATTTAGTCCTCTGCCACTCCACTGTGCACGTCCTGGCACTGCTCTGCCTGACATACTTATTGCGTATATCAGGGGAGTACAATACGCTTCACTATGCTTAAAACAGTATTTATCTAGAACCGCAGCAGGTGTGTACTATTAGCTGTCCTTTCACAGTATATAGAGCCTTGACAGATTAACAGGTACAAAATAGTACACTACTTAGATGTACGTATGTGGTATGCAGTTATGAGGGCAAGAAAATGCGATACAGTACACTTAAAAAAGCATCTGAGTACAACACCAGCCGGTGAGTACGTTTGCCTGGACTTTCACAGTATGTAGGCCCTTGACAGATTAACAGGTACAAAATAGTACACTATTAAGATGTAGGTATGTGGTATCAGGTATGCACTTATGATGTCATAAAAATGCGGTACAGTACACTTAAAAAAACTTATTTTAGTAAAACACCAGCCGGTGATTACTTTTGCCCTGACTTTCACAGTATGTAGGCCCATGACAGATTAGCAGGTAAAAATTGTACATTATTTAGAGATGTACGTATGTGGTATGCACTTATGAGGGCAGAGAAATGCGCTACAGTACGCTTAAAATTACGTATTTTTGTAAAACACCAGCCTGTGATTACTTTTTCCTGGACTTTCACTATATGTAGGCCCACGACAGATTAGCAGGTAACAAATATTACACTACTTAGATGTAGGTATGTGGTATGCACTTATGAGGGCAGAAAAAATTGCGCTACAGTTCGATTAATAAACGTATTGGAGTAAAACACCAGCCGGTGATTACTTTTGGCTGTCCGTTCATAGTATGTAGGCCCTTGACAGATTAACAGGTACAAAATAGTACACTACTTAGATGTAGGTATGTGGTATGCACTTATGAGGGTAGAAAATGTGGTACAGTACCCTTAAAAAAATGTATTCTAGTAAAACACAAGCTGGTGATTACTTTTGCCTGGACTTTCACAGTATCTAGGCCCTTGACAGATTAACAGGTACAAAATAGTACAATACTTAGATGTACATATGTGGTATGTATTAACCTCTTCAGGACATAGGGCGTATGGATACGCCCTGTATCCCGAGTCCTTAAGGACCGAGGGCGTATCCATACGCCCGTGGGAATTCCGGCCCCCACCGCTAGCCGGTTGGGGACCGGAGCCGGATGCCTGCTGAAATCGTTCAGCAGGCATCCCGGCATATCGCCCAGGGGGGTCATTATGCCCCCCCATGTCTGCGATCGCCGCAGATCGCTGGACAATTCAGTCCAGCGATCTGCGGCGATTCCGGGTCAATCGGGTCTCCGGTGACCCGGTGACCCGGAATTACTGGCTGTTCGGGGCCGTCTCTGACGGCCCCGAACAGCCAGAGCCTGCAGGGGTGAGGTGGCACTGGTGCCACCTCACGATCGCCCTGATTCGTCGGCCGGATTACCGGCCGACCAATCAGCTCGCCTGCTGCGGGTGTCACTCCCGCACCCGCTCCGCCCCTCTTCCGGAGGACGTGAGCGGGTGCGGGAAGACGACCCCCGGTGCTGGGGACCCCGATCCCCGGCGCCCCTGTTGGGATCGGGGCCCCAGGAGCAGCTGCGGCGGCGAGGGACAGTCCAGCGGTGAAGCAACAGCAGGAGGTGAGTTACAGCCTCCTGCTGTTGCTTAGCAACAGCTCCCAGCATGCAAAAAGGGCATGCTGGGAGCTGTAGTTATGCAACAGCAGGAGGCAGACCACCACAACTCCCAGCATTCCCTTATGGGCATGCTGGGACTTATGGTTTTGCAACAGCTGGAGGCACATTCTTTCTATAGAAAAGTGTACCTTCAGCTGTTGTATAACTACAACTCCCAGCTTGCACAAACAGCTAAAGTGCATGCTGGGAGTTGTAGTGGTGCATCTGCTGGTTGCATAACTACAACTCCCAGCATGCCCGTTGGCTGTCGGTGACTGCTGAGAGTTGTAGTTTTGCAACAGCTGAAGGCACACTGGTTGTGAAACTCAAGAGTTTTTTTTTACCTAACTCAGTGTTTCACGACCGGTGTGCCTCCAGCTGTTGCAAACTACAACTCTCAGCAGTCACCTTACACCATGCACCGTAC
Source organism: Hyla sarda (assembly GCF_029499605.1). Classification (NCBI taxonomy): domain Eukaryota; kingdom Metazoa; phylum Chordata; class Amphibia; order Anura; family Hylidae; genus Hyla; species Hyla sarda. The sequence continues at coordinate 244,796,288 of NC_079191.1, read as the reverse complement.
ATGCTGGGAGTTGTAGTTTTGCAACAGCTGGAGGCACACTGGTTGTGAAACACTGAGTTAGGTCACAAACTCAGTGATACATAACCAGTGTACCTACAGTTGTTGCAAAACTACAACTCTCAGCAGTCACCGACAGCCAACGGGCATGCTGGGAGTTGTAGTTATGCAACAGCTGGATGTCCCCCCCAATGTGAACGTACAGGGTACACTCACATGGGCGGAGGATTACAGTAAGTATCTGGCTGCAAATTTGAGCTGCCGCAAACTTTCTGCTGCAGCTCAAATTGCCAGCGAGAAACTACTGTGAACCCCCCGCCCGTGCGACTGTACCCTAAAAACACTACACTACACTACCACAAAAAATAAAATAAAAAGTAAAAAACACTACATATACACATACCCCTACACAGCCCCCCTCCCCTCCCCAATAAAAATGAAAAACGTCTGGTACGCCACTGTTTCCAGAACGGAGCCTCCAGCTGTTGCAAAACAACTCCCAGTATTGTCGGACAGCCGTTGACTGTCCAGGCATGCTGGGAGTTTTGCAACAGCTGGAGGCACCCTGTTTGGGAATCACTGGCGTAGAATACCCCTATGTCCACCCCTATGCAATCCCTAATTTAGGCCTCAAATGCGCATGGCGCTCTCACTTTGGAGCCCTGTCGTATTTCAAGGCAACAGTTTAGGGTCACATATGGGGTATCGCCGTACTCGGGAGAAATTGTTTTAAAAATTTTGGGGGGTATTTTCTGCTTTTACCCTTTTTAAAAATGTAAAATTTTGGGGAAAACAAGCATTTTAGGTAAAAAAAAATAATAATTTTTACATATGCAAAAGTCGTGAAACACCTGTGGGGTATAAAGGTTCACTTAACCCCTTGTTACGTTCCCCGAGGGGTCTAGTTTCCAAAATGGTATGCCATGTGGTTTTTTTTTTGCTATCCTGGCACCATAGGGGCTTCCTAAATGCGGCATGCCCCCAGAGCAAAATTCGCTTTCAAAAAGCCAAATGTGACTCCTTCTCTTCTGAGACCTGTAGTGCGCCAGCAGAGCACTTTTCACCCCCATATGGGGTGTTTTCTGAATCGGGAGAAATTGGGCTTCAAATTTTTAGGGGTATTTTCTGCTATTACCCTTTTTAAAAATAAAATTTTTTTGGGAAAACAAGCATTTTAGGTAAAATTATTATTTTTTTTTTACATTTGCAAAAGTCGTGAAACACCTGTGGGGTATTAAGGTTCACTTTATCCCATGTTACATTCCCCGAGGGGTCTAGTTTCCAAAATGGTATGCCATGTGGGTTTTTTTTTGCTGTTCTGGCACCATAAGGGCTTCCTAAAGGTAACATGCCCCCCAAAAACCATTTCAGAAAAACGTACTCTCCAAAATCCCCTTGTCGCTCCTTCCCTTCTGAGCCCTCTACTGCGCCCGCCGAACATTTTACATAGACATATGAGGTAAGTGCTTACTCGAGAGAAATTGGGCTACAAATACAAGTAAAAATTTTGTCCTTTTACCCCTTGTAAAAATTCTAAAATTGGGTCTACAAGAACATGTGAGTGTAAAAAATGAAGATTGTGAATTTTCTCCTTCACTTTGCTGCTATTCGTGTGAAACACCTAAAGGGTTAAAACACTTACTGAATGTCATTTTGAATACTTTGGGGGGTGTAGTTTTTATAATGGGGTCATTTATGGGGTATTTCTAATATGAAGACCCTTCAAATCCACTTCAAACCTGAACTGGTCCCTGAAAAATACTGAGTTTGAAAATTTTGTGAAAAATCGGAAAATTGCTGCTGACCGTTGAAGCCCTCTGGTGTCTTCCAAAAGTAAAAACACGTCAATTTTATGATGCAAACATAAAGTAGACATATTGTATATGTGAACCAAAAAAAAATGTATTCGTAATATCCATTTTCCTTACAAGCAGAAAGCTTCAAAGTTAGAAAAATGCTAAATTTTCAAATTTTTCATCAAATTTACGGATTTTTCACCAAGAAAGGATGCAAGTATCGACAAAAATTTACCACTATGTTAAAGTAGAATATGTCACGAAAAAACAATCTCGGAATCAGAATGATAACTAAAAGCATTCCAGAGTTATTAATGATTAAAGTGACAGTGGTCAGATGTGCAAAAAACGCTCCGGTCCTTAAGGCCAAAATGGGCTCCGTCCTGAAGGGGTTAATGAGGGCAGAAAAATGTTGTACAGTACGCTTAACAAAATATATTTTAGTAAAACACAAGCCGGTGATTACTTTTGCCTGTGCTTTCACAGTATCTAGGCTTTTGACAGATTAACAGGTACAAAATAATACACTACTTAGATGTATGTATGTGGTATGCACTTATGAGGGCAGAAAATTGCGGTACAGTTGTGCTTTTTGCACAACACCAGCAGTACACAACAGTGCTGCAGCACAAAAAAGCTGTGTACTAAACACAAAATTGCACTCTGTCAAAGACTATTAGGAATGGACTGCTGGGTATTATACCGTCTACAGACTAGTATAACAGCAGATGATTTGTTGTGGAACAAAGACACAGAATTGCGCAGAAATTTTTTTTCTGCCTCCTCTGCTAAGGTTTATGAAGTTGAGGCAGCTTGTTGAAATGTATGAGGCAACACAAAGCTATCTGTCCCTCTCTGTAATACAATGCTGAAGAAAGTAACTGGGAGGGTAATGGCAGCAGTCAAAATCCTTTACAGTGAAAAAAACACTGCTCTCTGTTCACCAGAATGCTCATGTGACTAGGATGTAAAACGCTGCTGGAATTAGCATTTCAGTATAACACACACACAACGATGTCCATCCTCTCTCTATGCAGTGTAATGAATGATATGACGAGCCGCAAAATGGCTGCCAAATATATAGGGCTGCGACATCACAGGGGTAACTGGCTGCTGATAGGCTGCATCCTGCATGTGATTCAGGGTCATCCCACCTACTTCCCTCCCGTCTTGCCTTCTTGTATTCCAGGAAAAAAACTTTTTTTTTTATATCAACTGGCTCCAGAATGTTAAACAGATTTGTAAATTACTTCTATTAAAAAATCTTAATGCTTTCAATAATTATCAGCTGCTGAAGTTGAGTTGTTGTTTTCTGTCTGGCAACAGTGCTCTCTGCTGACATCTCCGCAGGTCTCGGGAACTGCACAGAGTAGAAGAGGTTTGCTATGGGGATTTGCTTCTAAACTGGGCAGTTCACGAGACACGTGTCATCAGAGAGCACTTAGACAGAAAAGAACAACTCAACTTCATCAGCTCATAAGTACTGAAAGGATTAAGATTTTATACTAGCTGAGTACCCGGCGTTGCCCGGTTTTTCCTTCCTCATCCTTGTTGGGGAGGAAAATCAACAAAGGTGGAAGCTTTTGACTTCAAATCCCATCCCCATATTTTGTTGTCATATCCCAACCCCATATCCCGTCCTCATATCCTGTCCTCATAGCCCGACCTCCTATCCCATTCTCCTATCCCGTCCACCTATCCCATCCTCCTATCCCGTTCTCCTATCCCGTCCTCCTATCCTGACCTCCTATCTCGACCTCCTATCTCGACCTCCTATCCCGTCCTCCTATCTCGACCTCCTATCCCGTCCTCCTATCTCGACCTCCTATCCCTTCCTCCTATCTCGACCCCTTATCCCGTCATCCTATCTGCACCTCCTATATTGACCTCCTATCCCGACCTCCTATATTGACCTCCCATCCCGTCCTCCTATCTCAACCTCCTATCCCGTCCTCCTATCTCGACCTCCTATCCCGTCCTCCTATCTCGACCTCCTATCCCGTCCTTCTATCCCGTCCTCCTATCCCGTCCTCCTATCCCGTCCTCCTATCTCGTCCTCCTATCTCCCCCTCCTATGTTGACCTCCTATCCCAACCTCCTATCTCAACCTCCTATCCCATCCTCCTATCCCGACCTCCTGTCTCCACCTCCTATCTACACCTTTTATCTCCACCTCCTATCTCAACCTCCTATCCCGTCCTCCTATCTCGACCTCCTATCTCGACCTCCTATCCCGTCCTCCTATCTCCTTCTCCTATCCCGTCCTCCTATCCCGTCCTCATATCCCGTCCTCATATCCCGACCATCCCGTCCTCCTATCTTGACCTCCTATCTCAACCTCCTATCCTGTCCTCATATCCCGACCTGTAATTTGTGTACCAGATATTGAAATATCTCCAGCTGTACAGAAGTTGTGTGAGAACATACATTTCCAATTGATTTGCATGGGACTTTAAACAAAAACCCTGACCCTCACAAATGGGGGTAGTTAAGGGTTAAATTAACTATCCTATATTTTAAGTGGACATATAAGTAACATGTAACCAAGTATTATCGAAATATCTCCAGCCGTTTGGAAGTTAGGCAGTAACATATATTTCCCATAGACTTGTGTGGGACTTTAAACAAAGACCCCGACCCTAGCAAATGGGGTGAGTAAGGGTTAAATGACCTATCCTATGTTTGTTGTTGACATATAAGTAACCTGTGTACCAAGTTTCATGTTAATATCTTTAGCCGTTTGGAAGTTTTTGTGGAACATACACACATACATACACACTCACACACGTTGAGTTTTATATATATATATAGATATATAAAGTTTTTTCCTGGATAACCCCTTTAAAGAGTCATTTGTAAAAACCTTTTGACATGTCCTGGTAACATGTCAAAAATTTTGATCAGCATTGGTCTAAGTGTTCAGACCTCTGCCAGTCAGAAGACCAAGCCAGGAGAAGTCTGTGCTGCCTCACATTCCTCTCCCTGCTAAGACGCACTCATAGACTTACATGGTGGGTTTATCTTGATCACATGACATGCAGCAGGTAAAGAAAACGCTGAGCACAAACTTCTCCCAGTTTGTTCTCCTGATCGGTGAAGGTCTAACCTGCTCAGACTAGGACATGTCAAATGTTTTTACAAATGACAGTGCCAATTTAAAGGGAAACTAACAGCAGGTTTACACACACTAAACCAAATACATGGGGTTATAGTGTGGGTGAACTAGATTACAATGAGGTATCACTTACCTGGATCTGCGGTCTTGTTCCAGAGATACCTGTTGTGTTAGCCTCCATTGCTGGAAATGGGTGGGGAAGGGATACTTCATTGTAATCCAGTTTCACCCGCACAATAACACTGAAAATTGACTTCAGTAACCCGCTGTCAGTTTCCCTTTAAGGGGTTAAAGCAGTCCACTCTTTTTTTAGGTTTTTTTTGGTTTTGCTTTTGGAAAAAGATCATAGCTCAGTCAACAGTGTCACAGTTCAATTTGTACAGGCACAGCTCCTCCCTTAGTGTCTTTTGACACAGCCCAGTTATCCATCGCAAACATCACTGTATTAGTGGTGGTTTGCCCTACAGACCAGGAATACTCATCATTTCTCTTTACACTCTCTAAAGTAACCTAGTGGTGGGAACAAGATGGTCACCTTGGGGCAAGTAAATAAAATTGCAATTTTTATCATAATAATGAACACTGCTGTTCGTAAGAAGGGCACCCACTAATCTCACAGGGGTTACTGCATAGTCTACTAGTTACTCTTTTTCATCTTTTTGTTATGTCATAGGGATGTATGGAATTATATTTCAGGCGTTGTGGAAAAAATCTGCATGAAAAGAGCTTGTGAAGCAAAATTTTAAATTCACTGTATTATATCTTCACGGACATCAATAGAGGGAAAAAACAAGCATTGAAATTTAGGATGACGGATTTTATTGCAGATTTGATGAAGACTTCTTTGATATTTACATTAGAGAAACTCCACATCCAACAGGTTCTAATGGAAAATCCACACAGCAACTTGTGCAGTGTTAATTCTTCCAATACAGATTTTAAAGTGTGAACTTTTTTTTAGGATAAGCTACCCTATGCGTGTGCATTATTTCTGGCCATTATATAACTCATATATGGTATTTTTCAGCAGATTTCTGTATTTCTAATTTGCAGTTCTCCAAAAGCTGGTGGGAAGTGCCCCATCCTCCTGCCTCTATAGACATGTATTGACTCACATAACTGAAGGGGGGGGGGGGGGGGGGGATCCTGCCTCTATAGACATGTATTGACTCACATAACTGAAGGGGGGGGGGTCCTGCCTCTATAGACATGTATTGACTCACATAACTGAAGGGGGGGGGGGTCCTGCCTCTATAGACGTGTATTGACTCACATAACTGAAGGGGGGGGGGGTCCTGCCTCTATAGACATGTATTGACTCACATAATTGAAGGGGGGGGGGGTCCTGCCTCTATTGACATGTATTGACTCACATAACTGAAGGGGGGGGGGGGTCCTGCCTCTATAGACATGTATTGACTCACATAACTGAAGGGGGGGTCCCGCCTCTATAGACATGTATTGACTTACATAACTGAAGGGGGGGTGGTCCCGCCTCTATTGACATGTATTGTCTCACGTAACTGAAGGGGGGGGCACAGCGTGTTAACATCAGAAAGAAGCCTTTTTGTCTAATAAGATAAGATAATAAGATATATTACAAAGTTGTTGTTTTGTTAATTAGCTTGTACTATTGCAAAGTTTGTTCAAATGACAGTGTCCATTTAAATAAGCATCTTGTAACCGAACTAAATTGTTGGAGACATTTCTGCAACAAATCTGATCAGATATTGCAGCTATTTTCTTGATAGTCCCCACATTTAATATTGACACATAGAATGCGCTAGCTATCTAGCTCTGAAATGTGTTTGTGAAAATGAATTACTCTGTGGGAAATGTGTAATTGGCCTTAAAATCAATGTAAGGACTTTGTTTACAAGATTGGAGGCTTACAGGTGGAGCTAAGCAAGCATTCCTTCCATTAATCAAGTTAGGAAGTACAGAGCTTTATTTACTTATACATCCATTGTGGTTCTATGAGGAGAGAAGCATTCAATTTATAAGTCGGTGAAATCATTTTCTCAGCCCAAAATATATGAAACATGACCAAGTTTCCTGACAGTAACATGCTAGTATTTAATGGTTCTGTTTATTGACTTGTGATGCTTAGTTGGGTGCTGAGATATTGTGGAAGAAGCCAATGAACAATCACTGTGGCCTATGTCATATTTTCTAATAGCAGTAATTGCCAGTATTAGGAACACATATGGCAAATGTGAAGATTTTTTTCTTAACATAAGCTAAAGGGGTACTCTACTGGAAAACATTTTTTTTTAAATCGACTGGTGCCAGAAAGTTAAAAAGATTTGTAAATGACTGCTTTAAAAAAAATCTTTATCCTTACAGTACTTATCAGCTGCCGTATGATCCACAGGAAGTTTTTTTCTTTTTGAATTTCCTTTCTGCCTGACCACAGTGCTCTCTGCTGACACCTCTGTCCATTTTAGGAACTGTCAAGAGTAGGAGCAAATCCCCATTGAAAACCTCTCCTGCTCTGGACAGTTCCTAAAATGTACAGAGGTGTCAGCAGAGAACACTGTGGTCAGACAGAAAGGAAATTAAAAAAGAAAATAACTTCCTGTGGATCATAACAGCAGCTGATAAGTACTGAAAGGATTAAGATTTTTTAATAGAAGTAATTTACAAATCTGTTTAACTTTCTGGCACCAATTGATTTAAAAAAACATTTTTTTTCAGTGGAGTACCCCTTTAATTTGTTCAAAGTATCTAACTTTAATATATATAATGTATATGGTTAACATGTTGTTGGGATATGTAGCCTCCATTATTCCAACAAAAACTTTGCAGTTCTGTCATGATTTTGGAAAATGTTGGCAACAACATAGGGAGACATTTACTAACCCTCACCAGCGGCATGTTTCCTTAAAAGTCTCAGATTCATAGCTCGTGTATATTTCTGCACTGAGTGCAGCAGTAGTCACAGAGCCGCTGGGTTTACTTAGAATGCATTCACACCACAATTCCTTAATATGGTCACTGGATCCCGACCCGCATCTCATTCATTTTAATGAGCTGACCGGAGTCAGATAGTGACTAATTTCTGCCCCGTATCCAGTTTTGTGACCGGACTGAAAACCGTAGTATAGTACGGTTTTCAGTTCCGGAACAAAACCGGATACGGGGCACAAATGAGCCAACTGGAGTCACTATCTGACTCCAGTTGGCTCATTCAAATGATCGGGTCCAGCTGTGGTATGGGTGCGTCCAGTTTTTACATCCCCCAGCCAGAACCGGTGACCGTATTAATGAATCGTGGTGTGAATGTACCCTAAAAGACATATGCCTCTTAGTAAATCCAGTGTAAAGAAAATGGTGAAGCTTTATTTATATGTGGCGTACCAAAACAACTGCACATAGTAAATCTCCTTCCAATGTGTAAACACATCCCAACATATAAGCTTCAAGTACAGTCACCCTCAGGATCAATCCTTTATTGACATTTCTTCTATTCTTCATTAAAAGCACAGATAAAATGATTGACCTTTGTACCTAGCTATTATAATGCTTTTACACTTACGTTTTTACAAGTAAAAAATGTATATTTTCCTTGATTCTATGTAACTGCGTCCAGACTGGCCTCATTACTTTCCTTTCTGACCAGAAACCTTTTATTTATTTTTTTCGTTCATGCAGATAAAGAGAAGGCAGGGACGGTAATACATTATCCCTGCCTTTTCTATGGAAAGCCCAGCTGTTACTGACAGCCGACTCTCCCCTCTTGCAGAGGCTCAATCTTCATGCTGCTGTTAAACTCTAGAAGGACATTCTGAAACATTCTTGTAGAGTTTATTCCTGGCTACCTAGGATGTTTAAAGTCAACAGGTGGTTAAACAATGTATTAATATGTTGTAAGGAAATGTAGGGGTGATGGAAGAAACTGATAACTCAGGGATAAGTAAAAGTTTTTTTAATGTTTTATCCTTGCCCCACCCTTTAGAATTTTTTCTTTAAAAGAATGGAAAATCCCATTGATTGCCTTTTCTGCCCATCAACTGTCTCTGATATTGCTTATATTATACTTATTATATTATACAGCAGTGTAGAAGGGAGCATGAAAACACTTGTAAAAAAGTTTGAAAGCATACCTGTCAGATTCTACAAAAAAAAAATTATTAATGTGTTACTCAGTACCTAATCCTTGTCATGTACATGTCATTTTTATGCCTCTATCCCCTATGTCACGATGCCGGCTGGCAGGTAGTGGATCCTCTGTGCCAGAGAGGGATTGGCGTGGACCGTGCTAGTGGATCGGTTCTAAGTCACTACTGGTTTTCACCAGAGCCCGCCGCAAAGCGGGATGGTCTTGCTGCGGCGGTAGTGACCAGGTCGTATCCACTAGCAACGGCTCAACCTCTCTGACTGCTGAAGATAGGCGCGGTACAAGGGAGTAGACTGAAGCAAGGTCGGACGTAGCAGAAGGTCGGGGCAGGCAGCAAGGATCGTAGTCAGGGGCAACGGCAGGAGGTCTGGAACACAGGCTAGGAACACACAAGGAAACGCTTTCACTGGCACAATGGCAACAAGATCCGGCAAGGAAGTGCAGGGGAAGTGAGGTATTAATAGGGAAGTGCACAGGTGAAGATACTGATTGGAACCACTGCGCCAATCAGCGGCGCAGTGGCCCTTTAAATCGCAAAGACCCGGCGCGCGCGCGCCCTAGGGAGCGGGGCCGCGCGCCGGGACAGGACCGACGGAGAGCGAGTCAGGTACGGGAGCCGGGGTGCGCATCGCGAGCGGGCGCCACCCGCATCGCGAATCGCATCCCGGCTGGATGCGGTATCGCAGCGCCCCGGGTCAGTGGATCTGACCGGAGCGCTGCAGTGAGGAGAGTGTAGCGAGCGCTCCGGGGAGGAGCGGGGACCCGGAGCGCTCGGCGTAACAGTACCCCCCCCCTTGGGTCTCCCCCTCTTCTTAGAGCCTGAGAACCTGAGGATCAGACTTTTGTCTAGAATATTGTCCTCAGGTTCCCAGGATCTCTCTTCTGGACCACAACCCTCCCAATCAACTAAAAAAAAGGTTTTCCCTCTGACCTTCTTGGATGCCAGAATCTCTTTGACGGAGAAGATGTCCGAGGAGCCGGAAACAGGAGTGGGGGAAACAAGTTTGGGAGAGAAACGGTTGATGATGAGTGGTTTAAGAAGAGAAACGTGAAAGGCATTAGGAATACGAAGAGAAGGAGGAAGAAGAAGTTTGTAAGAGACAGGATTAATCTGGCACAAAATTTTGAAAGGACCAAGATAGCGTGGTCCCAACTTGTAGCTAGGGACACGGAAGCGGACATATTTAGCGGAGAGCCATACCTTGTCTCCAGGGGAAAAAATGGGAGGAGCTCTTCTTTTCTTATCCGCAAATTTCTTCATGCGTGATGAAGCCTGTAAGAGAGAATTTTGGGTCTCTCTCCATATGATGGAAAGATCACGAGAAATTTCATCCACAGCGGGCAGACCAGAGGGCAAGGGGGTAGGGAGGGGGGGAAGAGGGTGACGGCCGTACACCACGAAAAATGGGGATTTGGAGGAAGATTCAGAGACTCTGAAGTTATACGAGAATTCGGCCCATGGTAGAAGATCTGCCCAATCATCCTGGCGGGAGGAAACAAAATGTCGTAAATAATCACCCAAGACCTGGTTAATTCTTTCTACTTGTCCATTAGATTGAGGATGATATGCAGAAGAAAAGTTTAATTTAATCTTGAGTTGTTTACAGAGAGCCCTCCAGAATTTTGACACGAATTGGACGCCTCTATCCGAGACGATTTGTGTGGGCAACCCGTGAAGACGAAAAATGTGTACAAAAAATTGTTTAGCCAACTGAGGCGCTGAAGGAAGACCAGGAAGAGGGATGAAATGTGCCATTTTGGAGAATCGATCAACGACCACCCAAATAACAGTGTTGCCATGGGATGGGGGTAAGTCAGTAATAAAATCCATACCAATCAGAGACCAAGGCTGTTCGGGGACAGGCAGAGGATGAAGAAAACCAGCGGGCTTCTGGCGAGGAGTCTTATCGCGGGCACAGACAGTGCAGGCTTGTACAAAGTCCACGACATTCGTCTCCAGAGTCGGCCACCAATAGAAGCGAGAGATGAGTTGCACAGATTTCTTGATGCCTGCATGACCTGCGAGATGAGAGGAGTGACCCCATTTGAGGATTCCGAGGCGTTGGCGTGGAGAGACGAAGGTCTTTCCTGGAGGAGTTTGCCTGATGGAGGCTGGAGAAGAGGAAATCAGGCAGTCAGGAGGAATGATGTGTTGCGGAGAGAGTTCAACTTCCGAAGCATCCGAGGAACGAGAGAGAGCATCGGCCCTAATGTTCTTATCGGCAGGCCGAAAGTGAATTTCGAAATTAAATCGGGCAAAGAACAGAGACCACCTGGCCTGGCGAGGATTCAGCCGTTGGGCAGACTGGAGGTAGGAGAGGTTCTTGTGATCGGTGTAAATAATAACTGGAAATCTTGATCCCTCCAGCAGATGCCTCCATTCCTCAAGTGCTAATTTAATGGCTAGAAGCTCTCGATCCCCGATGGAGTAGTTCCTCTCCGCCGGAGAGAAGGTCCTAGAAAAAAAACCACAAGTAACAGCATGCCCGGAAGAATTTTTTTGTAGAAGGACCGCTCCAGCTCCTACAGAGGAGGCATCAACCTCCAATAGGAAGGGTTTAGATGGGTCAGGTCTGGAGAGCACGGGAGCCGAAGAAAAGGCAGACTTGAGCCGTTTAAAGGCGTCTTCCGCTTGAGGAGGCCAAGACTTGGGATCGGCATTTTTTTTGGTTAAAGCCACGATAGGAGCCACAACGGTAGAAAAATGTGGAATAAATTGCCTGTAATAATTGGCGAACCCCAAAAAACGTTGGATAGCACGGAGTCCGGAGGGGCGTGGCCAATCTAAGACGGCAGAGAGTTTGTCTGGATCCATTTGTAGTCCCTGGCCAGAGACCAAGTATCCTAGGAAAGGAAGAGATTGGCATTCAAACAGACATTTCTCTATCTTAGCATAAAGTTGATTGTCACGAAGTCTCTGAAGAACCATACGGACATGCTGGCGGTGTTCTTCTAGATTGGCAGAAAAAATCAGGATATCGTCCAGATATACAACAACACAAGAGTATAAGAGATCACGAAAAATTTCATTAACAAAGTCTTGGAAGACGGCAGGGGCGTTGCACAGGCCAAAGGGCATGACCAGATACTCAAAGTGTCCATCTCTAGTGTTAAATGCCGTTTTCCATTCATCCCCCTCTCTGATGCGGATGAGATTATAAGCACCTCTTAAGTCCAGTTTGGTAAAGATGTGGGCACCTTGGAGGCGATCAAAGAGTTCAGAGATGAGGGGTAGGGGGTAGCGGTTCTTTACCGTGATTTTATTAAGACCGCGGTAGTCGATGCAAGGACGTAGAGAGCCATCTTTTTTGGACACAAAGAAGAATCCGGCTCCGGCAGGAGAGGAGGATTTACGGATAAAGCCCTTTTTTAAATTTTCCTGGATGTATTCAGACATGGCAAGAGTCTCAGGGGCGGACAGAGGATAAATTCTGCCCCGGGGTGGAGTAGTGCCCGGAAGGAGGTCAATAGGACAATCATAAGGCCTGTGAGGAGGTAGAGTCTCAGCTTGTTTTTTGCAAAAAACATCCGCAAAGTCCATATAGGCCTTAGGGAGACCGGTTACAGGAGGAACCACAGAGTCCCAGCAAGGGGTACTGGGAACCGGTTTTAGGCAGTCCTTGAAACAAGAGGGCCCCCAACTCTTGATCTCCCCAGTGGACCAATCCAGGGTTGGGGAATGAAGTTGAAGCCAGGGTAGTCCAAGGAGAATTTCGTAAGTGCAATTGGGGAGGACCAACAATTCAATCTTCTCGTGATGAGGTCCGATGCACATTAGAAGGGGCTCCGTGCGAAAACGTATGGTACAGTCCAATCTTTCATTGTTTACACAATTGATGTAGAGGGGTCTGGCGAGACTGGTCACCGGGATGTTGAACCTGTTGACGAGAGAGGCCAAAATAAAATTTCCTGCAGATCCGGAATCCAAGAAGGCCATAGTAGAGAAGGAGAAGGCAGAGGCAGATATCCGCACCGGCACAGTAAGACGTGGAGAAGCAGAGTAGACATCAAGGACTGTCTCACCTTTGTGCGGAGTCAGCGTACGTCTTTCCAGGCGGGGAGGACGGATAGGACAATCCTTCAGGAAGTGTTCAGTACTGGCACAGTACAGGCAGAGATTCTCCATGCGGCGTCGTGTCCTCTCTTGAGGTGTCAGGCGAGACCGGTCGACCTGCATAGCCTCCACGGCGGGAGGCACAGGAACGGATTGCAGGGGACCAGAGGAGAGAGGAGCCGGGGAGAAAAAACGCCTCGTGCGAACAAAGTCCATATCCTGGCGGAGCTCCTGACGCCTTTCGGAAAAACGCATGTCAATGCGAGTGGCTAGATGAATGAGTTCATGTAGGTTAGCAGGAATTTCTCGTGCGGCCAGAACATCCTTAATGTTGCTGGATAGGCCTTTTTTAAAGGTCGCGCAGAGGGCCTCATTATTCCAGGATAATTCTGAAGCAAGAGTACGGAATTGTACGGCGTACTCGCCAACGGAAGAATTACCCTGGACCAGGTTCAACAGGGCAGTCTCAGCAGAAGAGGCTCGGGCAGGTTCCTCAAAGACACTTCGAATTTCCGAGAAGAAGGAGTGTATAGAGGCAGTGACGGGGTCATTGCGGTCCCAGAGCGGTGTGGCCCATGATAGAGCTTTTCCAGACAGAAGGCTGACTACGAAAGCCACCTTAGACCTTTCAGTAGGAAACTGGTCCGACATCATCTCCAAGTGCAGGGAACACTGGGAAAGAAAGCCACGGCAAAACTTGGAGTCCCCATCAAATTTATCCGGCAAGGATAGTCGTAGACCAGAAGCGGCCACTCGCTGCGGAGGAGGTGCAGGAGCTGGCGGAGGAGATGATTGCTGAAGCTGTGGTAGTAGCTGCTGTAGCATCACGGTCAGTTGAGACAGCTGTTGGCCTTGTTGCGCTATCTGTTGTGACTGCTGGGCGACCACCGTGGTGAGGTCAGCGACAACTGGCAGAGGAACTTCAGCGGGATCCATGGCCGGATCTACTGTCACGATGCCGGCTGGCAGGTAGTGGATCCTCTGTGCCAGAGAGGGATTGGCGTGGACCGTGCTAGTGGATCGGTTCTAAGTCACTACTGGTTTTCACCAGAGCCCGCCGCAAAGCGGGATGGTCTTGCTGCGGCGGTAGTGACCAGGTCGTATCCACTAGCAACGGCTCAACCTCTCTGACTGCTGAAGATAGGCGCGGTACAAGGGAGTAGACTGAAGCAAGGTCGGACGTAGCAGAAGGTCGGGGCAGGCAGCAAGGATCGTAGTCAGGGGCAACGGCAGGAGGTCTGGAACACAGGCTAGGAACACACAAGGAAACGCTTTCACTGGCACAATGGCAACAAGATCCGGCAAGGAAGTGCAGGGGAAGTGAGGTATTAATAGGGAAGTGCACAGGTGAAGATACTGATTGGAACCACTGCGCCAATCAGCGGCGCAGTGGCCCTTTAAATCGCAAAGACCCGGCGCGCGCGCGCCCTAGGGAGCGGGGCCGCGCGCGCCGGGACAGGACCGACGGAGAGCGAGTCAGGTACGGGAGCCGGGGTGCGCATCGCGAGCGGGCGCCACCCGCATCGCGAATCGCATCCCGGCTGGATGCGGTATCGCAGCGCCCCGGGTCAGTGGATCTGACCGGAGCGCTGCAGTGAGGAGAGTGTAGCGAGCGCTCCGGGGAGGAGCGGGGACCCGGAGCGCTCGGCGTAACACCCTATATTTATTATTAAAAATACCTCTTTTCATTAGCTCACAGTGTTTGAATTTCTCTCAGGGAAAGGGGGCATATCCCTCTCTTGTGGTGGACGGAGGTGATTGGTGTGTGGTGGGAGAGGGCATGTCCCTCTCTTTTGATAGTGGGAGGTGATTGGTCCATCTGCTCATGCAACCTTATCCATGAATCATCACTTGTCCATGACTCATGGACAAGCCTTATGCTACTGCAGGACTGATTTGTGTCCCAGTTGGTATGTGGACCCCTAGTGGTGAGATTTTTAAGGTCGTTTTCTTTATTAAATATTCAAAAAAAAATTAAACAACCATATTACAAAAGATCTTTAATTTTCATCAATAACAACATATAAAATGTTTTTGGATATGACAGTGCCCATTTAATAGCATAAGCGTTAAATATGTCTCTTATGCCATTTTATATAATATAAAGTGGAAATGAAATGTGACACTAGTGATATTTTTCTCAATAGTGATTAGCATCCTGTTAAATTATGTGAAGTAAATGGCTCCATGAGAAATACATTCAAAAGCAGAATCACAACAGTGATAAACAGCTTATTTGAAGTTTATAGGGATGGAAAAGAATTTTGAAATATCTTCCTTCAGTTCTTTAAAGTGTCCCTTGTATGCAGTGTCACCATGTATTTCAGACCAACAGAGTCGTCTTGTTTCATTTGACAGGTCCTCATGAATTTTAATATTCCGATTCTATATTCATGAAAGCAATGCAGTAACCACGAGACAGAGCAGTGAAATGACTTTACACCAAACTTACATTACATAAAGCTTCCTCTTCACTCAGCTGTGTACTCAATTAGGAATGTTTTATCTTACAATTACATTCTAAGTATTTTCTGATTATTGTATAATCCTCTTGTCTACACATTGCTAAATTGTGTCCTTCATAGCACAAAGGTTGTTATTACAGTACATACGGTGGAAAAATTGAACAAAGCCACAAATTGAATTAAAATAATAACTTTATATTTGTAGGTACTTTTCTGTTCAAATATTAATTTCAAATGTCCTTAACTGTTCTGAATTCTGATGTCCTATTTGCCAAAAGTGTTAACTAGTAGAGCTATCTTTAAAGTTCATCAAAATGTTTATTTAGAAAGAGGTTGCAGTGACTGGTATGCGTTGAAGCCCAAACAACCCCTTATGACATACAGCAGTGCTATAAATTCCATTAAGGGGGTAATATACCCCTAGACATATTATCCCCTATCCAAAGGTTAGGGGATAACATGTCTGATCGTAGGAGGGGTCTGGCTACAGTTACCCCACGCGATATCTGGGCCGGTGCTGTGGCGTCAGGGCCATGGAAGCCCTGGGTCTTCTGTGATCGTGACGTCACGTCATGCCCCCTCCATTCATGTCTATGAGAGAGGGCGTGACTGGTAGTACACAGTCGTCATGCCTCCACCCACAGAAATGAATGGATGACATGTGGCGGCTGTGTTCACCAGTCATCCAGCACGGAGTGAAGTTCGCTCCATACAGCGGATGACTGGAGCGCTGCTGCAGAGATTGTGGGGGTCCCCAGTGGCCGGACCCTCACAATCAGACATGTTATCCCCTACTCAGAGTACCCCTTTAAATCAGACATGTCATCCCCTATCCGGAGAACCCCTTTAAAGGTCTCCTGTCACTACTTTTAAGCTGCCTGAACCACAGCAGCATGAAAAAATAGGAGCACCCCCCCCCCACCACCCCTTTCAATTTTCGTTCATTTATGAACAGCTGTGTCATTTCAGAGTAATTATAGCTATAAATTTGCCCAGGGCTCTGACTCATCAGGGTAGTCCCTGGCCCTATTGAAAGATCTCAGATCTCTCTATAAAGTAGAGAGTAGCGAAAACGTTTATTTTACCATAGTAATTGGCCTCTATTTTTTGAGAGAGAGTTTTATGTGGCACATTGCTGCGTTTATGCAAAGCCAGTGTTTTGTGTATTCATACAGGAGATACAAGAAGCATTAGGGACCATTGCTTATATGCTAATGCCATCCTTGGAGGTTTGAGCCATTATACAGAGCTTCCCTGCCTAATTCCCCTCTGCTCCCATATGCCCATTCACAGTGCACTCACATGGCTGACGAGTCCTCTATGAATATTTATGAGGTGGGGGGAATATAGGAGAAGAGGAGAAGGAGGCAGAGAAGCTCTATATGCCACCTCCTGCCTCCATTGCGCAAAAGGACAGCATTAGCATTGTAGCAACAGACCCTAATACTTCTTGTATGTACTATAACACTGTGCATTGGGTTTAGTGCAGGTGAACCAGCTGTCATTGTCCCTTTAACCTCTTAAGGACCATGGTCGTACCGGTACGTCCCGGTCCTCTCCCGTTCTATAACGCGTGGCCATGCCGGTCGGGCTCGGCCTCCAACAATGGCCAGGACCCGTGGCTAATAGCGTGCAGCAGTGATCGCGATGCCGTGCGCTATTAACTCTTTAGATGCGGCGTTCAAAGTTTATCGCCGTGTCTAAAGTGAAACTAAAACATTGCCGGCTAACTCAGGGGGCTGTTCAGGATCGCTGCGGCGAAATCGCGGCATCCCGAACAGCTTAGACACAGACGGAGGGTCCCTTACCTTGCCTCCTGGTGTCCGATTGCCGAATGACTGCTCAGTGCCTGAGATCCAGGCATGAGCAGTCAAGCGGCAGAATCATTGATCACTGGTTTCCTATGAGAAACCAGTGATCAATGTAAAAGATCAGTGTGTGTAGTGTTATAGCCCCCTATGGGAGCTATAACATTTGCAAAAAAAGTGAAAAAAAATTAGTGTAAATAAAAATAAACATTTGTGGTATCGCCACGTGTGGGAATGTCCGAATTATAAAAATATATCGTTAATTAAACCGCACGTTCAATGGCGTACGCGCAAAAAAATTCCAAAGTCCAAAATAGAGTATTTTTGATAACTTTTTATAGCATGAAAAACTGAATAAAAAGTGATCAAAAAGTCCGATCAATAAAAAAATGGTACCGCTAAAAACTTCAGATCACGGCGCAAAAAATAAGCCCTCATACCACTCCATAAGCGGAAAAATATAAAAGTTATAGGGGTCAGAAGATGACAATTTTAAACGTATACATTTTCCTGAATGTAGTTATGATTCTTTTCAGAAGTACGACAAAATCAAACCTATAAAAGTCGGGTATCATTTTAATCGTATAGACCTTCAGAATAAAGATAAGGTGTCATTTTTTCTGAAATTTTTCTGAAATTTCGCAAAACTGACAAGTGAGCTGCAGACTTCAGGAAATGTTAGCTTATTGTGTGCGAGAACTGCAATATATTCAGATTTGTTTTTATAAGGATAGTCACAAAAAATGCAAAAATTTAAATATTTATACAATATGCCATTTTTTCGTATATTCAGAAAACTTTAAAATATGTATGTGTCATAAGTAGATAACCTATTTAAATGGGAACTGTCAGCATGAAACTATGTTATCTATTGACATCACCTTTTAGAGCAGGAGAAGCTGAGTCTTTTCATATATATCTTTGAGGGAAAATATCCAGTATAACGTGTAATTTATTGATTTAAATCCCTGATCTTTTCATGCTTAGAAGTCCAATTTGTACTCCTATCATTGAGTGACACTGTCCAATGGACTCCTAAAAATTAAAAAGACAGGGATTTTAATCAATAAATTACAAGTTATACTGTATCTTTCCCCTTAAAGATATATATCAATCTGTTTACAAGCATTTTCATGGTGTCAGGTTCCCTTTAAAAGGGTGATCCAACATAAGGTGACTTTAGTACTTACCTGCTAGACAGTAATAGACATGCTTAGGAAGGACCCATG
Source organism: Hyla sarda (assembly GCF_029499605.1). Lineage (NCBI taxonomy): Eukaryota > Metazoa > Chordata > Amphibia > Anura > Hylidae > Hyla > Hyla sarda. The sequence goes on along the minus strand of NC_079191.1, from coordinate 244,777,704 downwards.
CTTGTCTTGGGGTTAAATGGCTGTGTTGTGAGTCTGCCATAATGTTGTGGCTTTGTTTTTGTTAAATTGCTGTTTCCTGTTGAAATTCCCTCCCTCCAACTACAAGTCCCATGATCCCTTGTTTGTAAGTGTGAGGTTACTTTTCTCCCTCTCATACATCAATCATCCCACTCATTGCAGCCCAGCTAGGCTCCCTTCCATGCATGCTGTGCTTGAAACTACTATTCCCTGCATGATATCTCTCCCACCCAGCAATCGCTGCATCCATTGAAGCATTGCCATGCTCCCTTTCAACACCTGACTGGTGATGTAATGTCTCGGGCTACACTGCAAACTGGGAAAACTCTCATTTTGTAGGCTGCTAAAATGAACATCGGGGCAAAGATAACATAAGAATTGTGAGATCTGCCATCAAAAACAGGTACAGACACTATATTATAAACTACACTAACGTTACAGCCCATGTAGCACAGTGAAATAAAAACAAATATATATATATATATATATATATATATATACAAGAAATAAGTTGGCCAGCAGTATTGATTCCAAACTATTATATGGACCTGGCTTACTGGTGCAGGCTGCTGGGCTAAATATACAGCAACAGGAGAACACAGCAGCACACTGCTAGCACAAAGATATAGATAAAGCATGAGTATATAGATACAGCATGAGAAGTTATTCAGCTATGGTGCAGTAATGAAATAGTGAGATACTTAGCTTGCAATTTGGCGGCCAAATAGCTTGAACCGTCCCAACACGGTAAGGTGATTGTTAGGATTCGGCTAGCTGGATGGGGATCCACTGTGTCAGCGAGGGATTGGCGTGGACCGTGTTGGTGGACCGGTTCTAGGGTTGCTACTGGTTTTCACCAGAGCCCGCCGCAAAGCGGGATGGTCTTGCTGCGGCGGTAGCAACCAGGTCGTATCCACCGGCAACGGCTCAACCTCACTGACTGCTGAGAAGACGTGGGACAGAAGGACTAGACAGAGGCAAGGTCAGACGTAGCAGAAGGTCGGGCAGGCGGCAAGGTTCGTAGTCAATGAGGATAGCAGGAGATCTGGAACACAGGCTTTGGACAACACTAAACGCTTTCACTGCACAAGGCAACAAGATCCGGCAAGGAAGTGCAGGGGAAGTGAGGTAATATGGACAGGGCGCAGGTGGAAGCTAATTAGGCTGATTGGGCCAGGCACCAATCATTGGTGCACTGGCCCTTTAAATCTTAGAGAGCTGGCGCGCGCGCGCCCTAAGGAGCGGAGCCGCGCGCGCCAGGACATGACAGCCGGGGGCCGGGACAGGTGAGTGACTTGGGATGCGATTCGCGAGCGGGCGCGTCCCGCTATGCGAATCGCATCCCCGCCGGCAGTGTCAGTGCAGCGCTCCCGGTCAGCGGGTCTGACCGGGGCGCCGCAGAGAGAGCAACGCCGCGAGCGCTCCGGGGAGGAGCAGGGACCCGGAGCGCTCGGCGTAACAGTGATCTCATTCATACACTATGAATATGCCTCTGTGTGAATAGATCAGCAGGCATTGCAAGATCTGGAACATCCAAATCACCTTATATACACCTGATAGAGGTGGGTGGGGTGCAAGAACCAACATGGAGGTAGCCACTCCCCCATATGTGTAATACAAACATGAAATAAGTTGGCCAGCAGTATTGATTCCAAACATTTATACGGACCTGGCTTACAGGTGCAGGCTGCTGGGCTAAATATACAGCAACAGGAGAATACAGCAGCACACTGCTAGCACAAATATATAGATAAAGCATGAGTATATAGATACAGCATGAGAAGCTATTTAGCTATGGTGCAGTAGTGAAATAGTGAGAAACTTAGCTTGTAATTTGGCGGCCAAATAGCTTGAACCGTCCCACCACGGTAAGGTGATCTCATTGGGATGGACCCTACACTATGAATATGCCTCTGTGTGAATAGATCAGCAGGCATTGCAAGATCTGGAACATCCAAATCACCTTATATACACCTGATAGAGGTGGGTGGGGTGCAAGAACCAACATGGAGGTAGCTACTCCCCCATATGTGTAATACAAACAAGAAATAAGTTGGCCAGCACTATTGATTCCAAACTATTATATGGACCTGGCTTACAGGGGCAGGCTGCTGGGCTAAATATACAGCAACAGGAGAATACAGCAGCACACTGCTAGCACAAAGATATAGATAAAGCATGAGTATATAGATACAGCATGAGAAGCTATTCAGCTATGGTGCAGTAATGAAATAGTGAGATACTTAGCTTGCAATCTGGCGGCCAAATAGCTTGAACCGTCCCACCACGGTAAGGTGATCTCATTGTGACGGACCCTACACTATGAATATGCCTCTGTGTGAATAGATCAGCAGGCATTGCAAGATCTGGAACATCCAAATAACCTTATATACACCTGATAGAGGTGGGTGGGGTGCAAGAACCAACATGGAAGTAGCCACTTCCCCATATGTGTAATACAAACAAGAAATAAGTTGGCCAGCACTATTGATTCCAAATATACCATCCCTCCATTCTTGTTTCAAATCCTGTGTTAATACAGTTTTTTTCTAATACTTTACAATGACATGATATTTTTGAAATATCTGATTATTTAAATGCAAAACTTGTTCTCAATAAAAAAAACAGTAAACAATCTCATGTTTTGTAACAAGCCAGAACTGTGTTTTTCAAACAAATTCAGAAAAATTTCAGATTTCACCACTTGAAAGATCTTTTAAAGGTCTAGAGAACGATGACTGTCTTTTCCAAAAACAGAACCACATCTGTGTGCAGGTTCAATGATGCTGAGCTACAGGACAAACAGGACATGAAAGACACAATTTATCATCAGGTTTGGCCCTGTTTTTAGAACAAATCTGCTTTTTTAATCTTGGGTTTATATTTGTATTTTATGATATCTGATGATTAGAGAAAAAAAATCTTTAGAAAAATGGTAAGTAGTGGCCACCAAATGGAAGAAATAATGAGCCAACAAGACAATTGTGACATTTGCCATGCAGCAGGATTGTGACCTTGTGTATCTTCTGGTGTTCCTCATATTCGTGATCATATGGCCCCTATCTGGTGTAAACATGGGAATGGATGACTAATCACTTCATTTTGGAGTAATTAGAATTCAATGCCATTAACAATGGGGTGTCTGAATAATTACATTTTAAAATGAAATGTCTGGGAAAAAGCTTTTTCTGTTTTACAAAAATTATACTGATGATTAATGTTATAAATGACAATATCCAATATAAATACAGAACAGGAAAAATTAACCATATCCATCACGCCTGACAGAATGAAAATTAGATGAAGTCAATAACCATTTTTAAGGGTCCTAAGCACCTAAAACTTGTTTAGAGACTTCTTTTTTTACCCTGCAGACTGTTCAAGGCCAAATGTTATAATATAAACTGTGATGTATACTAACACTTCATCAAGAATTTTGATTGTGATATGTGAGTGGATAAAAAGTCACAAGAACAAGCTGTAACCTGATGGCATTCTGCCAAAAATCAACCTTGTTATAATTTTGCTACGTGATTCCAAGGGCTTCTCTTTTGTAATGACACTATTGCACCAGTTATACATAGCAATCAAAGATTAAGGGTGTCTAGCTAGAGGGTACGCAGTAAAGTTGATGAACATGCATTAACATAAACTGCATTGTTTAAAACTATTATAATGTCTTCCAAAGTAGAAAGTCACTTTGAAATAAAGCCCTGAGTTCTTTATAAGTATCTTTATAGTTTTTTAAAAACTGAACAGCTATAACATTAAAACCACCTGTCTAATATTACGTAGGTTTTCCTTGTGCCAATAAAACAGCTGTAAGACCTCCATGGGGATCAGACTTGTTTTTAGCACATCCCATGAATGAAAAAAAAAATTGAAATCTGGAGACTTTGGAGGCCAAGGACATAAGGTTTCTTCGTAGAACATTACCCAGGGCATCACTCTGCCTCTGTCAGCTTGCCTTATTTCCATAGTGCATCCTGGTGCCATATTTTTCCCACATAAGCAATGTGAATGCGCCCTGCCGTTCAAATTATGTAAAAGGAGATATTATTTTCAAGACCAGACCACCTTCTTTAATGGATACTTTTAAAGAATGAGTTAATTATTTTGCTTTATTATATACAACTAACTAATGTAATATTATTTTATCATACACTATTTTTTTTTAAGCAGTTTGTCTTTCAAAGGCTTGTCTGTTAAACTAGATAGGCTAACCTTACTTTTCCAAACCAATCGATGAGCTCCCATGATCATCTCTTTGATCCTAGTTTGGTAGGTACTAACCACTTCATACTGGCAATAAAGCAAAAACCTGTTTAAAGGAGTACTCCACTGCTCAGCGTTTGGAACAAACTGTTCCGGACGTTGGAGACGGCGGGGTGGGAGCTCGTGATGTCATTAACCCAGCCCCCTCATGATGTCACGCCCCGCCCCCTCAATGCAATTCTATGGGAGGGGGTGTGACATCTTGAGGGGCGGGTCTATGATGTCACAAGCTCCCAGCACCAAACACTGAGCAGAGGAGTATCCCTTTAAAGGCATTCTGAGCCAGTTATCTAGCCATTGCAATTTGGCTCCATGTTAAAGTTGCTTAAAAACTTACACTTCAAAAACTAACAGGTCATGTATTAAGGCCAAAGTTGGCCTATATTTTATGACTCTGTTGACTGGCAAATCCAGAGGGTGGAGAGTGTGTGTGTGTGGGGGGGGTGGGGGGGGGGGGGGTTGGGGGGTATGTTGTAGTAGAGTTTTCATCCTGGAGTATTATTTATGCCAGGATTTCACTGACACATCAATTAATATTTATGAATAACCAAATCAGCTCTCTGGGTAGCTTTTTCTTCAATCTTAAATGTTTGAGCTTCTTTAGGAAGCCTCAGAACATGACTGGGAATTTAATAAGTCAAGCCAAAAACTTCCCCAGAAGGAAAGGTGACCCATCTGTAGAAAGCTGCTATGGGGAAAACATGTCTACTCACTTCTCGAGAAATATTCTGGCTTGAATTATTAAATTCCTAGTCGTCTTCTAAGGCTACATAAAAGAGCACAAACATTGGCTTGAAGGAGATGTTACCACCAAAATGTGGCACCAAAGAACAGCTTTTAACTCCTTAAGGACGTAGGGCGTACCTGTACGCCCTACACCCGGTCCCGGTGTTTAAAACGGGGTCACGCCGTGACCCCGCATCACACCGGGTCGGTCCCGGCTGCTAATCATAGCCGGGACCCTGGGCAAACAGCCCGCGGCATCGATCGTTGTGCAGCGAGCTGTTAACCCTTTAGACGCGGCGATCAAAGATGAACGCCGCGTCTGAAAAGGAAAGTAAACGCTTCCGGCATCTCAGTCGGGCTGATCGGGACATCGCGATAAAATCACGATGTTCTGATCAGCTGGGACGCAGGCGGGGGTCTCCTTACCTGACTCCGCCGCGTCTGATCGTCGATCGATTGCTCCAAGCCTGAGCTACAGGCTTGAGCAATCAAGTCCCTATCTGACTTATATGGCTTTGCAGGGATCAGCATAGGAGATCAGTGTGTGCAGTGCTATAGGTCCCTATGGGAGCTATAACACTGCAAAAAAAAAATGAAAAAAAAAAAGTTAACAAAGGTCATTTAACCCCTTCCCTAATAAAAGTTTGAATCACCACCCTTTTCCCATAAAAAACTGTGTAAATAAAAATAAACATATGTGGTATCTCCGCGTGCGAAAATGTCCGAACTATAAAAATATATTGTTAATTAAATCGCATGGTCAATGGCGTGCGCGCAAAAAAATTCCAAAGTCCAAAATAGTGTATTTTTGGTCACTTTTTATATCATGACAAAACTTAATAAAAAGCGATCAAAAAGTCCAATCAATACAAAAATAGTACAGATAAAAACTTGAGAACACGGCGCAAAAAATTAGTCCTCCTACCGGCCCGTACGTAGAAAAATAAAAAAGTTATAGGGGTTAGAAGATGAGAATTTTTAATATAAATTTTCCTGCATGTAGTTATGATTTTTTTCCGAAGTACGACAATATCCAACCTATATAAGTAGGATATCATTTTAACCGTATGGACCTACAGAATAAAGGTTAATCTACTCCATGCAACATCCTGATTAGGTTTCACCTGGTCCATTTTTCACCTGGCTACTTTTCCCACGCCACGTCAAATCCTGTTTGACGGTAGGCGGGGAGTTTGATTCACGGTGGGACCTGGCTATATGCCAGTGGATATTTAAACCCCCGTGGGACTAGGTGCCAATGCCATGACTAAGAGTGATAGCTCGAAACGCGTCAGCGTTTCACCCCCTTTTTAAGTCACATGTCACTTGCCACCACGTGGCAATTTTGTCCATGGTTTTAATATGCATGAATAAAGGCTAAGTTTTATTGAATTTCTACATACCCAGGAGCTGGACCCTTGTTATCCTTTTCTTCTCTGTGCTACGGGGAGTGGTGGCTCCCTGCATCTGTGCTCCTGGACTACTGCCAGATGCTTTTTTCATATTTTTTCATATTTAGGCAAAAATGTATTGCCTAAAAACATTTAGAATCAAATCAGTATGGAATCATATTACATGTTCGGTATATGTTGAGGATTGTCCCACTGTTAACAATGAATAGAGCAGCAGTGAACACATATGATCATTACACCATTCTAAGGCTCCTTTCGACCCAATTTTTTAAATACAGGGGTATTCCAGCCCTCAAACCCCATCTTCTATCCTGTAGATAGGGGATAAGTGTTGATGATTGAAGCACCACTTTAAATGTTTTTATCGGAATATAGGAAAAGTTATGCAAAGGTGACTTATAAATAAGAGCTCTTCTCTGAGAAAACAATGCTATTTTGTCCGGTAGGATCACTTTAAACTTTCATTTATCAACATTTGCATTGCGTCCATGTACTTTGTCTACTTTCATTAGACCAGATGTGTCCTTTTTCTTGAGAATGCATACTGAACTTGCATACTCAATATGGTATTGTATTTAGGCTATAAGTTATTGTTGTGTAGACAGCAGATATATCAAAAGTCAAATGGAGAAATATCCTTTTGAATACACCTTTCTAAAAAGGGTGTATAATTAATTGCGAATGCTCATGTAATATGGAACAACGGATGACAGAGTAAGGTGACTTAAATTATGCATGTGGGGATTTCTTTCCGGATGAGCCAAAGGTTTAGTAGAATTTAGGTGTACCTTGCTGAGGCCTAATGTACTTGTTGGCTTACTGTTTTACTTTCTTTAGCTGACCTTGTTCAGTGAAAGTGCACATTACATAATGTATTTCTCTAATGAGGCCCTAAGTAATTGAGCCTGATTGGACTGGCAACATGCCTCCTAATTACAATGATAAATGGAATTGGCCGATCATCTCTTGAAGGGTGAATGGCATTAAGGACGAATGACAAGGTCATTCAGTCAATACCATCCATTTCATGCAAATCTGCCATAAGTGGATCAGTTATGTGCTCCATCATGATGCACTTTAGCTATTAACTGATAGTATTAGTGATCGAGAGCTTATTGGATTGTGAATGGTGAGATAAACAATAAACACTCAAGTCTCATAAACAGGTTCATATTAAGGAAGGAGAGTAGAGTTATAATTATGTACCTTCTTAGAAGACTTTCTCAGCTAAAATTACAATTAGATATGTCAACCTTTAAGATGTTTATTTCTATATTATGAGATAATTAGTATCCTTGATATTTAAATGGGCACTGTCAGATATAAAATCTTTTATATGTTTTACATCTTGGCAAAACAATAGTTTTTCTAATATACTTCTTTAAAAAAAATTCACATTTTATTAAAGAAAACTGCCTTTGAAAATCCCACCACTAGGGGCCCCCATTTCTTCTGGGACACACAGGACTGAGTCCCACAGCAACATGAGCATGTCCAAGGGTCATGGACATGAGATGGCTGATTGACAAGGCAGCAGAAGGAACACAGCCTGCAACAACACTACTGCAACACGGAGTTTTACCAAACATGTGCCTCCAGCTGTTGCAAAACTAGAATTCAAAGAATGCCTGGACAGTCAAAGAATGTCTGAGCATGCTGGGTGTTGTAGTTTTGCAAAAACTTCACACACAGCTGAAGGCAACACTTCCGTAAAAAAGAGTTATCTAAACACTATACTTCAAAAACTATTTCAAAACTACAAGTCCCAGCATTACAGGACTGGCAAAGGATAATACACATGAATGACATAGAAACATATCTAAAATGCATGTATAAAAAAACACTGTAGTTTTAACACTAAACCTTTGCACTCATTTAGGAAGATCTAAGTTATACACTCGCCATATTGGCCCTCATTTACTATTCTAAACCCGACTTCTTTTGTCGGGTTTTTTTGTCGCATCTTTGTCTGCGCCATGTCGCAGACATGGTGCGCCAGTCTGCGACACGATGCAACATTTTTTCCCGACGGACCCGATGTGGATTCTCCCAAACCCGAAAAAGGGGCATAACCCGACATTTCTGAGCTTTCCCACATATTTATAAAGGTTTCCAACCCGAATTTGTTGAATTGTTGTGGATTTTTTCCCGACAGCTCAGAGGAGTTGGAAACCAAAACCAACAAAACGCATGTGCGACAAACAGGATGCAACATAATAATAAATATCAGGGGGAAAAAGAAGGGCCATTGGCCCTCATTTACTTAGAAAATTGGGTTGTAAGTCTATCTTGCTTTCTTACCCGACTGCTTTTTTCCCCTGGTATTTATTATTATGTTGCATCTTGTTTGTCGCACGTGCGTTTTGTTGGTTTTGGTTTCCAACTCCTCTGAGCTGTCGGGAAAAAATCCATGACAAATCCCTGAGACAGTGGTTATGATGTTGATAATGTTTATTGGTTCCCCATTTTTTGTGTGGATACCCCTATTACTTGTGATTTTAGTTGCAAGTATCTACTTATCTACTGCCAATTGGTATCTACTGCCAATTTTTTTATTTAAAGGGTACCTCTCATCAAAAAAACTTTTGATATATTATAGATGAATGTATGCAGAATAACTTTACAATTGCATGTTATTAAAAAATATGCTTCTTTCTATTTAATTTTCCACTTTGAAGAAATGACCACTAGGGGTCTCCCTACCAGTCCTGGCAGCAAGCATTTCAGACTCATGCTGGAGTCCTAAACACTACGAGCTGCCAGTCTGCTTTGTTCACAAAGGAGAACACTCAGAGCTGCCAGCCTGCTTTGTTCACAGCCTGTTTGGCTGTGAACAAAGCAGGCTGGCAGCTCTGAGTGTTTAGGACTCCAGCATGAGTCAGAAATGCTTGCTGACAGGACTGATTGGGATAAATACAATAGAAAGAAGCATATTTTTCATTAACATGCTATTGGAAAGTTATTCAACATTCATGAATCTAAAATATATCAAAAGTTTATTTGATGAGAGGTACCTTTTAATGAGAAAGGTATAACTGTATTTCCCTTAACTTAAAGGGAATATGTAACCTAGATTTTTTACTGATTAAATCCAGATACTAAAAAATTGCTTGAGTTTGTTTTACAGCATTTAGAGATATGTTTTACAGTAAGCCCCATAAACACTGAACTAAATACATTGCAAAATAAGTGAAATAAAATAATACAGATGTGGAAGCTTCCTAACAAAAAGGGCAGCATGCTGCATCATTGCCATCCTGCAGGTTTTATACAATGCCGCTCTACTATAACAATATAGCATGCCACCAAGAGTCTATCCATCTATCTAGAGTATTTTTTTTTAACAATGTGTATAAATAGTAAACATGTTATGCATTCTGCCCCACAGTAATTGCTGCAAAAAAATCCTATACATTAGCATACTAGCTCAAAGTAGCTCTCATGAAGTTACATTTACAAAAAAAATAAAAAAAAAAATAAAAAAAAATATATATATATATATATATATATATATATATATATATATATATATTATATTATATTATAATAATATGGCCCCAGCAATGCAAAGTAAAAAAAATTATATGAAAAATGTTTGCACCAAGCCAGGTTCATAACAAACTTTCTTCAAAAGACCAGATTTGTCTTTAACCACTTAAGGACCAATGACGTCCTGGGACGTCATGGCACCCTGGGCCTTAAGGACCAATGACGTCCCAGGACGTCATGGCGTTTTCCGGTCCCGGCCGCGCGCCGGGCACAGATCGGAACGGCATGCTTGCTAAAATCGTTCAGCAGGCATGCCGTGCAAATGCCTAGGGGGGTCCCGGGACCCCCGCATGTCGGCGATCGCAGAAAATCGCATGTCAATTCAGACATGCGATTTTCTCCTATTCCGGGCTGATCGGGTCTCTGGTGACCCGATCACCTGGAATATAGGGATGCTCGGACCTGTCAGTGACAGGCCCCAGCATCCTGCAGGATAGGAGTGAGGTCGCAATGCTGCGATCTCCTCCCATCCCCTGCCATTTGTCAGAACTGATTCCATGTAAACCCCCCGTTCTGCCCACCCCTGGATGTCAGGCAGAACGGGGGGAGAACATGGAGGCCGTTACCTGGAGAAGAAGACTCGTGGGGCCCAGCAATCATCGCAGGTATTCACCGGAGATCCCGGCTCAGGTAGGGAATCGACGGTGCGGGGGAGAAATGAAACTGAAAGTAAAGTGATTTTTACTGTGGCAACCACTAGGAAGGCCGAACTGCAACTCCCAGCATGCCCAGACAGCCAAATGCTTTGGTGCCCAAACTGTAGCCCTCCAGATGTTGCCAAACTACAACTCTCAGCATGCCTAGACTGCCCAGGCATGCTGGGAGTTGTAGTTCTGTAACATCTGTCCCTTCAGATTTAGCAATTTTCATGAAATTTTTGAAAATTGCTGCTCTACTTTGAAGCCCTCTAATTTTTTCAAAAAGTAAAAATATGTCCATTTTATGATGCCAACATAAAGTGGACATATTGTATTTGTGAATAAAAATAAAATTTATTTGGAATATCCATTTTCCTTACAAGCAGAGAGCTTCAAAGTTAGAAAAATGCAACATTTTCAAAATTTTCATGAAATTTTGAAATTTTTCACAAAAAAAAGGATGCAAGTAACGAAAAAACAATCTCAGAATCAGAATATTCGGTAAAAGCATCTTAGAGTTATTAATGCTTAAATTGACGGTGGTCAGATGTGCAAAAAACGCTCTGGTCCTAAGGTGTAAAATGGCCTGGTCCTTAAGGGGTTAACTAGGCTTTGTTTGCCTTCATTTAATAGATACAGCACCAGTAAAGCCCACACTCCCAAATTCATATTCTCAATTGAAACTTTTGTCAATTAACTCTTGGAGAAGTCATAAACACATAAGTTTATTCAATATGACCAATAACATTTTAAAACGGCCTGTGGTAGTCTAACACTTTGGTCTTCCAGTCAGAGCATGCTACAATATGGGAGCTGTATGGGGGCATTACTACTATATGGTGCTGTACGAGGGTCCTAACTACTATATGGGGGCTGTATGAGGGGCCTAACTACCATATTGGGCAGGATGAAGGCCTACTACTATATGAGGACAGTATAGGGGCCAAACTAGTATATGGGGAAACAAAGTGGGAACTATTACTGTGTGGGGCATTACACATGGGGAATTTGTGCTTGAGCAAGGATTCTGAATGATGGGTCTTCGCTGAAGAAGTCTTTATGATGCATCTTTCTCTCTACTTCTGTCCCATTTTGTTGCAAATTTATCTTCATTTGGTTCCCCTCCATCTGTTTGCAGCCCACCTTTAGATGCTGAAAATGTTGTTAACTATGGTAAACATATTTTTAGACCACTATTACCAAGAGGTCAATCAAGTGTTATTTAGGATATTGTTCCGTTGTCATTCACTAGTGTTTGCTACACTCATTGACAAAAATAAATAATGCACAAATGTCAGGATCCGGAGTGGTATGCGGGTAGGCACAGGTAGTGGATCCTCTATGTCAGTGAGGTGATGGCGTGGGCCGTACCAGGGGAACGGAATCTAAGGGGTTACTGGTTTTCACCAGAGCCCGCCGCAAAGCGGGATGGACTTGCAGCGGCAGGTAACCCCGATCAGTTGACTGATCAATTATTCCTCCCTCTTAGTGGTCCATCCAGAGCCTTTTTGCTCCCAACACCTCTTAACAACTTGGAACAGGATCATTGACAATATATTTTAAGAGTTTGGACATGTACACAAGGCAAAACCAAATATAAATGTATTTAAATTTATAAATACAGTTTATGAATAATGTTTACACTTTTTTTTTGTAAAGTGTACCTTTACCCATAGGTGACTTTTTATAACAATCTCTGGATTGCTATTACTGTTCAGTGATATACATAGCTAAAGAAGAGCAAACTTTGTAAAAATTTTATTCGGCCAATTTGCCGAATTTTTGGAAAACATTTGGTTCAATCCGAATTTATTCTTGTCGAATCTATATTAAAAAACAGCTATTTCTGGCCTACAGGGAGCCTCAATAGGGGTGTAGAACACTTTGCTTTGTTCTAACACGCATATGGATTGTTCTGGGGTAGTGAGATAATACTGTTATTCAGAATGACATGCAGATTACAGGCACAGCTTTTAGAATCATTGCCGCAGATTGGCACAATGAAAGAGCCCGGAGGGGGCATCAGTATGAGGAGACCATATAGTGGCTGAATAACACAGCGTAGAGGTGTTGGCAGCATGAGGAGACCATAAAGTGGCTAAATGACACAGCAAGGAGGTGTTGGCAGCATGAGGAGACCATATAGTGGCTGAATGACACAGCTTTGATGTGGCTGAAGCATGAGGAGACCATGTGGTGGCTGAATGACACAGCGGGGAGGTGTTGGCAACATGAGGAGATCATATAGTGGCTGAATGACACAGCGTGGCGGTGTTGGCAGCATGAGGAGACCATATAGTGGATGACACAGCTTGGATGTGGCTGAAGTATGAGGAGACCATATAGTGGCTAAATGACACAGCGTGGTGGTGTTGGCAGCATGAGGAGACCATATAGTGGCTGAATGACACAGCTTGAATGTGGCTGAAGCATGAGGAGACCATAAAGTGTCTAAATGGCACAGCCTGGAGTTGGCAGCAGCATGAGTAGACACTAGGGCTTCACAATCCCTAAGATTAAGAGAAGAATTTTGAAATTTGAATTGAAGATTTTGGGTAGCTGGTGCTAACATAAAAAAATGTTTAGGCCCAGGCCCAGGCTAAGTAGCATCAGTAAACCAAATATTGGTTGAATGACACAGCCTGGAGTTGACTGAAGCATCAGGAGACCATAAAGTGTCTGAATGGCACAGCCTGGAGTTGGCAGCAGCATAAGTAGACACTAGGGCTTAACAATCCCTAAGATTAAAAGATGAGGGGGACGATCCACTGTGGTGGTAGCCGGAGGGCTTACCTCTACTCCTGTGCCGGCTCTAGCAATCAGAATGATAAAGCCTGGCAGGACTATCGAGCGCAGAGCTCATAGTTCTATGTGGTTCAATGGAACCACATTGATCTGTATGAGGAATCAAATGATTCCTCCTTAAAGTTGCCTACGGGTACTAAAAGTGTTAAAAAAAAGTTTAAAAAAAGTTTAAAAACACACATATTCACCCCTTCTTTCTTAAAAGTTTAAATAACCCCCCTTTTCTGAAATTCCATATAAAAAATATATAAACATAATAAAAATAAACATATGGGGTATCGCTGCAAGCCTAAATGTCCAAACTATAAAAATATATTGTTAATTAAACCGCAATGGCGTATGCGCAAAAAATTCCAAAGTCCAAAATAGCACATTTTTGGTCCCTTTGTATACCATAAAAAAAGGAATAAAAGGCGATCAGAAAGTCAGATCAAAACAAAAATGGTACCGATTAAAACGTCAGATCATGGCACAAAAAATGAGCTCTCATATCACCCTGTATGGGAAAAAATAAAGTAATAGGGGTCTGAAGAGGACAATTTTAAATGTGTTATTTTTCATGCATGTAGTTATGATTTTTTCCAAAAGTACGACAAAGTCAAACCTATATAAGTAGGGTATCATTTTAATTATATGGACCTACAGAATAAAGATTAACTGTCCTTTTTACAAAAAAAAAATGTACTGCCCCCCAAATTTACAAAATGGTGTTTTTTCTTCAATTTTGTCGCACAATGATTTTTTTTCCCGTTTCGCCATAGATTTTTGGGTAAAATGACTGATGTTCTTACAAAGAAGAATTGGTGGCGCATAAAATAAGCCCTCATATGGATTCTTAGATGCAAAATTGAAAGGGTTATGATTTTTAAAAGGTAAGGACGAGAAAACTAAAGAGCCAAAAGAGAAAAACGCTTGGTCCTTTAGGTGTTAAAAGATGAATTTTGAAATTTTAATTGAAGATTTAGGCTAGGTAGTGCTACTTAAAAAAAATTTGAGGCCGAGACCTAGGCCCAGCATCATCAGTAAACCAGATATTGGCTGAATGACACAGCCTAGAGACCATATAGTGTCTGAATGGAACAGCGTGGAGTTGGCAGCAGCATGAGTAGACATTAGAGTTTCCCTAAGGTTGAAAGATGAATTTTGAAATTTAAATTGAAGATTCAGGGTAGCTAGTGCTACCATAAAAATTGTTAAGGGCCAGACCCATTCCCAGCATCATCAGTAAACCATATATTGACTGAATGACACAGCCTGGAGTTGGCCTAAGAATCAGGAGACCATATAGTGTCTAAATCACACAGCATGGAATTGACAGCAGCATGAGTAGGCACTAGGGCTTCACAATCCCTAAGATTAAAATATGAATTTTGAAATTTAAATTGAAGATTTAGGGTAGCTAGTACTACCATAAAAAATGTTTTGGCCCAGACCCAGGCCCAGTAGAATCAGTAAACCATATATTGGCTGAATGACACATCCTGGAGTTGGCAGAAGCATGAGGAGACCATTGAAATTTCAGATTTTTAAATAGAAATGTAAGATTTTGAAATTAAAATAGAGGATTTTGAAATTGAAATTTTAACTCCCAAGTGTTAGTGTCCCGGGCCAAGGCATGTGGGTACAAAGGACGAAATCTAACAAAGAGTCACATGTCACATGGCAGAACAATGACAGAGCCTGGAGTTGGCATCAGTATGAGAAGACCATACAGTGTCTGAATGGCACAGCCGGGAGGTGGCTGAAGCATGAGGAGATCATATAGTGGTGGAATGGCACAGCCTGGAGTTTGTGGCAGCATGAAGAGACCATATAGTGTCTGAATGGCACAGCCTGGAGTGGGCGGCAGATGAGGAGACAATTCCATTCCAATTTCCATTGAAGATGCATGGTACCTAGTGCTACCATAAACATATATAGGTAATGTCCTAGGCCCAGCAGCATCACTAAACCATGTAGTTGCTAAATGACACAGACTGGAGCTGGATGAAACATCAGTAAACCATATGTTGGATGAATGGCACAGCCAGGAGGGTGCTGAAGCATGAGAAGACCGTGTAGTGGCTGAATGACACAGCGTGGAGTTGGCTGAAGCATGAGAAGAGACCATATAGTGGCTGAATGAGACAGCCTGGAGGTGGCAGCAGCAGCATCAGGAGTCCTGAAAGTGACTCGGTGACAGAGTGGTGCGGTGGGTGGCAATACCAGTACCCGGTTACGAAGGTGGGTGAATAAAGGTCTGATGTGGAGGAATGTTTGTAACTGGGGAGCAGCACCTTAAATTTGTTTCGATTATCCATATTTGTGAAGTGTTGGTGTAGCACCATGGTCAATCTACTCTCATGCATCAGGCATTGGTGGTTGGAAATCCTGGCTGATCCATGCCTGATTCATCTTCACAAAGGTCAGTCTCTCCACATTTTTCATGGACAGAAGAGTTCTCCTTGGGTGACTATGGCCCCTGCCGCACTAAACTCCCGCTCTGATGGTACACTACTGGCCGTTCAGGACAGCTTTTCCAGGGCAAACTCTGCTAGCTGCGGCCACAAATCAAGTTTGGCTGCCCAGAAGTCCAGTGGATCTTCTTCAAGGTGTGTTGGCATGGGCATGTCAAAGTATGCCACCACCTGCTGGTTCAGTTCCTGCTCCAGGTGTACCTGCTGCTGATGAGTTGCTTCATTATGCGGGTGAAGAAAGCTACTCATCAGCGACTGTAGACTCAGGTTGCTGCTGATGGAGCTGGTACTGCTCCTGCCACCCCACCCCTCCCCAGCAGCCATGGCAGTAGAAGGTGAGCACAGGGGGCCCCCCCAATTCAGACCTGCGAGAGGATGGACGATGATGCCGATAGGCATCGGCCAACTGACTGCAAAGGATGCCTTTGTAGTAGGTCACTTTATTCTACCTCTCAATGGGTGTAAAAAAGCCCCCTATTTTGTGGTGGTAGCTGTGTGTCTGGGTCCTCTGTCTCACCTTCCTCATACCCTCTTGCTCCTCTGGCTCCTACTGCTCCTCCTCTCCTATCAGATTACTACAAAAACCCATTTGGCTAAACCTAAACTGTGCTCCACTGTGCCCCTTCCCCTCCATTTCAGCCCCCACAGGGCTCAAGTGGCCATGAGGTGTAGGCACCACGTCTCCAGTGCCCTGACCAACAGCCATCATTTCCAACACATGTTGTAAGAAATGAAGCAGTTAAATTACGTAGTTCATCCCATAATCCTGGTGACTAACTTATAATGTGGCTTCCTTAAAGGGCCTGAGCAAATGACAGGTGTCACGTATGAGCTGCCACTGGTTCACTTTGAAGTTACAGAGGGGAGTACCTCTATCTGCTTGGATCATCAAGAAATCTGTGATGGCTTTTCTCTGTTCGTACAGTAGGTCCAACATGTGGAGGGTGGAATTCCAACATGTGGCAACGTCACAAATCAGACTATGTTGGGGGATACCGTTCTGACGCTGCAGCTCAAGGAGGGTATGCTTTGCTGTGTACGAGTGGCTGAAGTGCATGCAATGTTTCCTTCCCATTGTTAGGATGTCTTGCAAATGAGGGGAACACTTCAGAAACTGCTTCACAACCAGATTGAACACATGTGGCATGCAGGGCTCATGACTCAGCCTTCCCAGTCGCAGCGCATGCAAGATGGAAGTTCTTCCCGTTGTCAGTCATCATGGTTCCCATTTCCAGCGTTCGTGGAGTAAGCCATGCTCCGATTTCTTTACAAATGACTTTTACCAGTTCGTTCCCTGTGTGACTCTGTTCGCCAAGGCAAACCATGTGGAGAACAGCGTGACACTGCTGTGCCCTGCACACATGGTATGCTGAAGGGCCACTGAGACTTGTCTGGGCAGTAGAGGCTGAGGACTCGGTGGAGGATGAGGAGGCGGAGTTGCACACTGCCACAGGACCAACAGCCTGAGAGCGTGGAGGAGGAAGTGGCGTGACCTGTCCAAGTTGGTGTTGTGGCTGTGCAGGAACCACATTTACCCAGTGAGCCGTAAAGAACATGTATTGTCCCTGACCATAGTTACAGCTCCAGACGTTGGCACTGCTGTGCACTTTGATACACACCGACAGGCTCAAGGACTGGACTACCTTGTCTTCCACAAAATTGTGCAGGGCTGGTACTGCCTTCTTCGCAAAGAAATGACGGCTCGGCACTCTCCACCTTGGCTCGGCACAAGCAATCAGTTCTCTGAAAGGTGCAGAGTCCACCACTTGAAAATGGAGGGACTGCAGCACCAGCAACTTGGAAAGGAGCACATTCAGCTTCTGCACCATTGGATTAGTGGGCACATATTGTTGTGTCTTGAAAATGGCTTCGCCGATTGATTGTTGGCAGAATGGCTGACTAAAAGTAGGAGGAGCAGGAGCATCTGGAGTGACAGAAGGAGGGTATGACACACAGCTCCCTTCGGCTTAGGTGGTGGAGCCTTGGCTGGCTGAAAGAGGGAGCGGGATGCCACTGGGTGATGCAGCAGGCTGGACCACTACATCAGAGCCACGGTTCTCCCAGGCCACTTTATGGTGGCGAAGCATATGTTGACACAGGGCTGTGGTTCCAACATTGGGACCCTGGCCACACCTCCCCTTCTTCCGACATATTTTGCATGTGGCTTTGTGAACCTCCTCCGGATGCGTGATGAAAAACTGCCACACCGCCGAGTAGCTGATTTTCCCTCCAACAGTCCGCACTAATGTACTGCTACTGCCGCCGTCTCCAGGAACCCCTGTTCCACTACCTCCCAGGAAGGTAGGCTGGCGCGAAGCAGGTGGTCTCCCCTGGGAATGTTTGGCTCCAGAATTTCCACTTCTTCGACCATGCTGACTGCCAACCATGCTACCACCTTGCTGGCTCAGCTGCTGCCTCACGGGCAACCTGCAATTCTCTTCGGCACCCGGCACCCAATTGCAATCGGCTTCATTATCATCAACAAGTGTCTGCACATCACTGATGTACTCCTCAGGTTCCTCAACAGTGTCTGCTTCAGGACCCTGAACCCTGGCAACACCGCCTTCCACGTCACTCTCCTCAGCACTACTTTCCCACCGGCAGAGGAAGTGTCAGATGTCTCCTCCACTTGTTGGCTGGGCAGTAGCTGCTGACTGTCCTCTATTAGATCGTCCTCAGTGAATAGTGGAGCTGAACCCACAGCATAAGATACTTCTGAATGGGAGAGAACAGCATATGACAGAGGCAATGGGAGGACAGGGACTGCTCCCGGGCCATGCCAACTGAGGGTTGTGTCTGAGGAACCCATTGACTGTTGACTGGGGGTATCAGGTGTCACTTGTGATGAAGTGGATGACCGTGTTAACCAGTCGATGATGGCAGATGGGTTGCTGGTCGAGACACGACCGCTAGCTTATACCGGGAGCTCAAGCCTCTCACTGCAACACCTGCATCCACTTGCCCCTAGTCTGCTAAAACCTCTGCCTGATGAATTTAGGCCTCTGCCACTCCTCTGTGCGCGTCCTGGCACTTCTCTGCCTGACATACTTAGTGCATATATGAGGGGAGTACAATACGCTTCCCTATGCTTAAAACAGTATTTGTCTAGCGCAGCAGCAGGTGTGTACTTTAGTAACATAGTAACATGGTTCATAAGGTTGAAAAAAGACCAAAGTCCATTGCGTGGACTTTCACAGTATTTAGGCCCTAGTACACTACTTATATGTAGGTATGCACTTATAAGGGCAGAAAAATGCGCTACAGTACGCTTGATAAATGTATTGGAGTAAAACACCAGCCGGTGATTACTTTTGGCCGTCCTTTCACAAAATGTAGGCCCTTGACAGATTAACCGGTACAAAATAGTACTCTACTTCGATGTACGTATGTGGTATGCACTTAAGAGGGCAGACAAATGTGCTACAGTACTCTTAAAAAAGCCGGTGAGTAGTTTTGCCATGACTTTCACAGTATCTAGGCCCTTGACAGATTAACATGTACAAAATAGTACACTCTTTAGATGTATGTAGGTGGTATGCATTTATGAGGGCAGAAAAATGCGGTACAGCACGCTTAAAAAAAAGCATTTTTGCACAACACCAGCAAAAAACAACAGTCCTACAGCACAAAAAAGCTGTGCACTTAACACAAAATTTAACTCTGTCAAAGACTATTAGGAATGGACTACTTGGTGTTATACCATCTACAGACTAGTATAACCAGCAGATGATTTATTTTGGAACAAATACACAGAATTGGGCTGAAAAATTATTCCTGCCTCCTCTGCTAAGGTTTATGAAGTTGAGGCAGCTTGTTGAAATGTATAAGGCAACACACAGCTATCTGCCCCTCTCTGTAATACAACGCTGAAGAAATTAACTGGGAGGTTAATGGCTGCAGTTAAAATCCTTTTCAGTGAAAAAAAAATGCTATCTGTCAACCAGAGAGCTGATGTGACTAGGTGTAAAACACTGCTGGAATGAGCTTATCTGTGTTACTCACACACAGCGATGTCCGTCCTATCTGTATACAGTGTAATGAATGATATGACGAGCTGCAAAATGACAACTCAGGGGTGACTGGCTGCTGATAGGCTGCATCCTGCATGTGATTCAGGGTCATCCCGCCTACTTCCCTTCCCGCCTTGCCTTCCATTCTTCCCAGCGTTTCTTTCCCCATGTACTGACATGTGGATCCGCCATTTTAGATGCCCTGGAGCCTGGACCGCTGTAAATGGAGTTTAATGAAGTGATTTGCGCAATAGAATCACAGCGATATTCGCATTCATTGCAAATTGAATATTTCATGAAATTCGTAATGAATTCTGGTTTGTCAGCTTCGATTCGCTCATCTTTATGCATAGTCATAGCACTGATCAGTAATATCAGAAATCTATATGTATATTCTGCCTCTGTGTGCAGACTATACAAGAAGATCCCTGGGGTATTATGGATCAGGTAAGTAAAGATCCAGCTACATTTTCTTCTCATTGGACCCCATGATCCTGCTGCAGGTGGTCCACTGAGTGAATACTAGACATGTGCAATTCGGTTCGGCACGAATGTCTATTATACTGAATTTTACAGTTTTCGGGCATTCGGACCGATCCGAATGCACGAAAACATATTTTGAACATTCCCGAATAGCCACGATAATACGAATAGCAAAGTAACGAATGTATTTGTTATTTACCGAATGCATGCGTTAAACAACAAATTCATTCGTTATCCGTAAACAAACATAAAGAATTCATTCTAATAACAAAACAAATTATAAAAAAGATACAGTAGTGATGGAAACAATTTTATCTAATGAAATGTATCTTTTTTATTATGAAATGTTTATTAATTTTTAAACAGGGATCAATTTATGTGAGCGGGTAAAGCACTAAAAATGTAGCCGACAATAATAAAAATGTGGTGTGTGAGTGTTTTTCACTTTTTTTTAAAACATTTTTTAGGTAGTACTACTACTCCCAGCATAGAACACACTGTTCCATGATGGGAGTAGTAGTTATCTGTACTAATTGACAGATCGCCGGGGTCCCTTGCGATCCTCTTGTATAATGTATAGATGCGGCGGCAGCTCTTCTATGGTCCCCTGCACTCACGTATATATACAAATATTCATATTTCCCGCAGAGCTGTGATTGGCCAGATGGTTCCAGCCAATCACAGCTCTCTGTGAGAAATAGGAATATGTGTGTATATATACGGCCGTGCAGGGGACCATAGGAGAACGACCGCCGCATCCATACATTATACAGGAGCATCACAGCGGGTGTCAGGAGTGATACCCGCAGTGATCTTTCCTTGACTACAAGTACTACTACTCCCAACATGAAGTACACTCTGCTCCATGCTGGGAGCTGTAGTACCTGTATTAATAGACAGATCACAGCGGGTGTCAGAAGTTACACTCGCTGCGATATGTCTATTAATGCAGGTACTACAGCTCCCAGCATGGAGCAGAGTGTATTCCATGTTGGCAGTAGTAGTACTTGTAGTAAAGGAAAGATCACTGCGGGTATCACTCCTGACACCCGCTGTGATGCTCCTGTACAATGTATGGATGCGGCGGACGCTCTCCTATGGTCCCCTGCATGGCCGTATATATACACATATTCCTATTTGTCACAGAGAGCTGTGATTGGTAGCAGAGTGTGCTTCATGTTGGGAGTATTAGTACCTGCAGGAAGGAACAGATCCCCGCAGATGTCACTCCTCCTGACACCCGCTGCGATCGTCCTTATGTGAATGTTGGGATCAGCCGTTCTCAGGGCTACAGAGCCGGGAGAACAGCTGACGCTGAGCCGTAGCTATACATCATATATCTACTGCCCAGCAAGAACTTACAGTGAGCCTGCAATGTGTATACAGTATACACATTGCTGGCTCACTTAACCCCTTGCTGAGCTGGGCGCTATGCACAAGCCCAGCAAGGAAAGAGTTAACTTACACTGCTGGACAGTGTAGGTTAACCCTTTGGGCGGTATACACTATATACAGCTATCTATAGATAGACAGAAGTTTTGCACCAATTGGTGGCTCCCTGTTTGGGTAGACATTGCATCATGGGTGCGGACAGCGCCAAAAATGTCATAACCAATTTTTAGTGTTTTTTTTCTTCTCGTTTCAGATCCGTGTATGCAGAGGATTACTGCGGATTCGATGGATTATGGCGGATTTTTTTTTTTCCTTTAATAAAATGGTTAACGAAGGCTGTGGGTGAGTGTTCTTTTAAATAAAATAATTTTTCCAATGTGTTGTGTTTTTTTTTTTTTATTGAATTTTCAGGGTCAGTAGTGGAAGCTGTCTTATTGACGGAATCCATTACTAGGCCAGGGCTTAGTGCTAGCCACAAAAACAGCTAGCGCTAACCCCCAATTATTACCCCGGTACCCACCGCCACAGGGGTGCCGGGAAGAGCCGGTACCAACAGGCCCGGAGCGTCAAAAATGGCGCTCCTGGGCCTAGGCGGTAACAGGCTGGCGTTATTTAGGCTGGGGAGGGCCAGTAACAATGGTCCTCGCCCACCCTGGTAACGTCAGGCTGTTGCTGTTTGGTTGGTATCTAGCTGAGAATGAAAATACGGGGAACCCTATGCGTTTTTTTTTTTAATTTTTTTATTAAAATTTTAATAAAAAAGGTATCTCCATAATTTTTGAGGATTGCTAAAGTCCAAAAAGAATAAAAAGATTTACCGAATGTACCCGAATACCGAATGTATCCGAAAATAAGACCAAACACCCTAATAGTGTTGCTCACGAATATTCGCAATGCGAATTTTATCCACGAATATCGCATATTCGCGAATTTGCGAATATTCGCGAATATAGCACTATATATTCGTAATTACGAATATTCGTTTTTTTTTGTTTTTTTTCACAGTACACATCACAGTGATCATCCCTCTCTGCTTCCAGCTTATGAGGTGTAAAGAAGGCGCTAATACTACTGTGTGAGACCGGGGCGCGAATTTTCGCATATACGAAAATTTGCATATGCTAATTTTCACATATGCAAATTTTCGCTTATGCTAATTTTCGCATGCGCTAATATTCGCATATGCGAAAATAAAACGGGGATATTACGAATATGCGAATATTCGCGAATATATGACGAATATTCGTCCATATATTCACGAATTCGAATATGGCCTATGCCGCTCAACACTACACCCTAATACCGAATGTATCCGAAAAATCAAAACCGAAAATATTACCGAAACAAAAAAAATTCCAAAACAAAAAAAAAAGGAAACGAAACGAAAATTTTTCTAGTGCACAAGTCTAGTGAATACAAGCAGTGCAACTGCTTTAGATGCCTTTTATCATTACTGCTTATGGCATCTGAAGGGTTAATGACAGGAAACAGCATGATCTCAGATGTCCGCCATTTGGGGCGAGGTCCTGTTTGATATCAGTATCCGGGACCTGCTGTCTATGAAAAGACCGCAGCTCCTATGCTCGCTTCCCAGTTGATATGCCCCTTAGCGCATAAATCTATGTCCTGGTGCATTATGTCTCAAGGTACCAGCACGCACATTTATGTCCAATGTCATTAAGGGGTTAATACATTTTTTTTCTCAGGAACAAGATTACTGTTGCATAATAAATTATATTTGGCCAATTTATAGTAAATATAAAGACTTTGGCATGGATCTTACAAGTCATCATTTCTTCTTTGTAATTATTTTCATGTATCTAAGAAATGGCTTGTACACCTGTCTGTTGTCATCCAGACTTCAGAAATCCTTTCACAATATCAATCATCTTTCATCACAAATTTAAATATCTTTATGCCACCTGTCATACTACAACAGTTATAGCCAAAGCCTTGTTGAAGTAATCTCTAAGGTACCGTTGAGCAAGCTTTATGAACACTTCATTTTATGGCTATTGAGCTATCCACATGGCTGTAACTTCTGACAGTTATGTGAAGAGCATTTGGAGGAAAAAATTCTGGCAGATTAATAAAGTTGTGCAGTTGCAAAATAAGTGATTGCATGAATTATGTATGAGGAACCAATAATAATGACCAGATCTACTAACAAGTAGAGCGGGAACAGAAATGAAGAGTCATTTGGAAGGGCACAAGCAGTCTGTGATTCACATGTACTGTAGATATGTCTGGTGTTAATTACATTAACCTCTGAGAAACTATGTGGAAGGTACTAAGGCATTTTTTTTTAAATAATCTGTATAAATGATCTCTTTATTTAAAAATAATGTTAAAATAATGTATAAAAATCCCACAAAACCCATGCAATATTTTTCATAAACAGATGAAACCATGGAAAACTTTTAAGTGGCTTTGAATGTATTTAAAGGGGTACTCCAGTCAAAAAAAAAAAAAAAAAAAACATTTTTAAATCAACTGGTGCCAGAAAGTAAAATACTTCTATTTAAAAATCTTAATCCTTCCAATACTTATCAGCTGCTGTATGTTCCACAGGAAGTTCTTTTCTTTTTGCATTTCTTTTCTGTCTGACCACAGTACTCTCTGCTGACACCTCTGCCTATGTCGGGAATTGTCCAGAGTAGGAGCAAATCCACATAGCACACCTATCCTGCTCTGTACAGTTCCTGATATGGACAGAGGTGTAAGCAGAGAGCACTGTGGTCAGACCAAAAATAAATTCAAAAAGAAAAGAACTTCCTCTGTAGTATACAGCAGCTGATAAGTAGTGGAAGAATTAAGATTTTTTTAAATAGAAATAATTTACAAATCTGTTTAACTTTCTGGCACCAGCTTAAAAATAATTGTTTTCCACGGGAGTACTTCTTTAAGAGCACTAAAAGCACTATAAAGAGGACCTGTGTCCTCACAAAATATTATGCATTTTTAATACCCCCTGAAATACAATGAAAACAATAAACAGAACTGTATGGAGTTCTTGGAAACAGGTCAGGATACAAAGAGTTAACAAGCTAAAAAAAAGACAAAACCAGGATAATATATTACGACAGGTATGCAAAGTAGGCTAACAGGTTATCAGGATGATATCATGGCAGATATATAGAGTACTGACTAACAACTTCAGAACCAAAGGAATATACAGCAAGTATGACAGTAATAAACAGCTTACCAGGAAGATATAACGGCAGGATTATCAGGAATAAAGGTGAGTGAACAGGTAACTGAAGTCAGGACACCATACAGATCAGGACACACAGGTACAGATCACACAAGACTGGTTAAGGTAGTAGACAAGACTGAACAGATAATAACTAGACAGGATAAAACAGACCATGAATATAGACAGATCACAAGACAGGAAGGGCAAGGCTAAAAACTAGACAAATGGGTCAGAACTACAAAGCCATGGTAAATCCAAAGTAACAAGTCAGCAAGGATAACAAGAAATTAGTTGGTTAGTAAATAATATGGAGAACATGAGAATTATTGCTTTTACCACATACTGTAGAGCATTTACATAAGCCATCTGTCGAAATTTCAGCACAACATGGTCACTTCTCTATACTTCACTGTACAGATAATGCTAAATTAACAGACTTGGTGGTCAGATGCATTAATACACTATGAGGAAGATTTATCAAAACCTGTGTAGAGGAAGAGTGGTACAGTTGCCTTTTTTATTTATTTATTAATTTTTTTTTTTTATAAAATAAAGAATCTGATTGGTTGTTCTGGTCAACTGCACCACTTATCCTCTACACAGGTTTTGATAAATCATCCCTATGACTCTGACTACTAGCTCTGCTACATCTGTAGATACAACCATTTTTTTTGCCCATATTGAGTGGTTTCCTACTCTTAACAAAATCCTTAACACATAAGCCTTAACATACATCTAATGCCATGAACAAGGGCCAGTAAGCCCAGCTTATAACTATGACACACGTGATATGAACCTACTAATTCCCTGTGACCTACTGATATCAAATCTTTGTCGCCTATTGCATCTACTAATAAACTGTGTTGTATAGGACTTTACCATGTACTGAAGTGCCTTGGTTTTCCAAATTATTATACATCAGGAGATGTCACATGTTTCCTGGCCTTATCAAATTGCCCAATTAGCATCCTGACTTGAGTTTTAGATTACCCTTCAGGGTTCAAATTCATGGGGGAAACTCAATATGGCTGCTCTTTTTGTCTCTTTTACATAATGGTAGTCACAACAAGACAGAAAAATCCCAATATCTTACTAAGTCAATAAAATTATTATTTTCATACTTGCCTATTGCTCTAACTGAATTATCACTATAGGCCGCTGATGCATTTTTGGCAGAAATTCTCTTAAATATTTACAGAAAAATTAATCTTCTAGATTCTCTGTACATATCGTCTTTAAGCTAATACTAATTTTAATTAAATCTGTAAAACATAATCTCTTGACATTTTATTTTTATAAATTCATTTTTTCTGATTTGCTATGTATTTCTTAAGTGGGCTCTACTTGACATTTAACCAACATATCTAGACTATCACAACATAATCCCCAAATCTAAAAAGTTCCCAATGGAGTTTTCTTTAAAGACATGCATTACTTCTTCTTTTTTGACATATCAGGTTTCCTCCACATGATCATACTCACATATCTGACTCTTTTACATTTGTACAAAGAAGTTGTGTTCCTTCTCATGTTTTATGCAGAATAGTTTCTTGGAATATGGCATGAGAACATTAAATTTTGATGCACCTTGACAAGAATTTGATAAGAAAATACATTAATGTCACAAATGTTATGCAGAGAACATGAGACATAAAACTGCATGACAAAATATAAAGAAAAATACAGCAGACAACACTTTTGTTGTAGACCGCTCAGCTAAGACTAGGTTTACACGACCACTATACATTGCTGTTCTGCTCTGTCATGGAAGCGGAGCAATAAAAATTACCGATATGCTAAATATGCTCTCAACACCAAGGGCACCCAGAAGGCCCCTTTGACTTTTAGGGGGTCTGTCTGGACAATATATTTTTTATGGAATCTGCAAAAGAGATTCCCAATAGCGCATTGTACGTTATGTTGGCGGTAAATTTTGGTTGCTACATTCAATGATCATTTGTGAAAAACGTAAAATTATAGCATTTTATTTTGAATGAGGCCGTAAAATTCGTGAAATTTCGTGTCCATTATTTTTAACACTCATGTGCTGTTTGTACGTCTATGGAAAAGTAGTTTTCTATGTCCACAATATATAAAAAAACAGACATGTTGTCATGACCGACTGGGAGACAGGGAGAGTGAGCGCGTTGGCTAGTAGTCTAATTGGCTTTATTATAATGGCTACTCCTTTTGTGGAGTGTTCAGTTTGTTTGTTCTGTGTCCCAGTGTGAACAGTGTCCTATGTTACCTGATCAGTTTTGTGTTTTAGCTCTCAGTTCTTCCGTCAATCCCCTGCATTTCCTGGATACTGCTGTATCCTGTTCCATACCTAGTCTTTTTAATTTTATTATGTCTGCCGTTTATCTGATATCTGGTTTCTGAACTGTATGTTAATACACTATATTCTGCCCTGTTAGTATTTGTATCCTGTCTGGTATATCTGGTTGTCTGGTAGTTTTTCCGTTTCTGTTTCCTGCCTGTGACCGACTATGCATGGTATTTATTTTTTTGCCACTGCACTGTAGGGCAGGGAGGGACCGGCTCCAAGTTGTCAAATGACGTATAGATGGGGAGCGGACTCATGATGTACGCGTACGTCATGGGTCCTTAAGAGGTTAAGGAGGTGCCAAAACATAAGAACAAGATGTATTGTTTATTGGTTCCAATTGTGAGAACATTGATGAGTCTATCATAGTTTTTTTTTTTTTTTTTTAATAGCATTCACTGTGTAGTTTATTTAATGATGTCTTTATTTTGCATGCATTGTATGGCTATGATGTTAACCAATTTACAGTATTTAGTCTTTGTTTTACTACCTTTGCACAATAGCATCACATTAAAAACAGATAAAAAAACAAGCAAACATTTTTTGCATTGCCCAAAACGTTGATTGAGGACTTCTTTTTCGTGGGAAGAGTTGTAGTTTTTATTGATACATGTCAACTTTCATTTACTTCCAGGCATGAGATACAGCTGAAGCATTTTAATCAGTAAGACTAATACAGAAGCCGATGACTTCACAATGAGCATATAAAGGGGGGTGAGTGGTGTGCATAATGCCTGTCATTCCATATAACATGTTCAATGTACACTTGGTACAGGATTTCAGCATTGCTGTGAAGCAGCTGCAGACTGCACAGTAAATATACCAAGCAGGGTTGATGAGACGGGTCAAACTACTTACACCCAAATGTATGTTTGAAAACAAGTTTTTTTATACAAATATCTAAAAATGCATTTATTATTTATATTGTGGCAACACAACAACTGGCCTCTCCAGAACAAATACAATTTAACTACATGAACTATAGAGGCGGAGGTGAGAGTTCACCTTACAGGGTACACAATCTGATTATTTGGTATTTTTCTATGTAATTTTTCTATATGCTTTTTATTGGGTTTGCCTGTGCCTACATACCTACTGTGCTTGCTTTATGCAGTTCTCCTGTATCATATGCACTGCTCCCCTATTTATATTGTGTCTTCCTTATATTACGTGGTGGTTTACTTTTTGAGTATACCTCTCCCCTTCTCTGTTTCTGATAACTGTATTGCCTACTTCTGATTTTATCATTGTATTTTCCATTTTAATGGTATATTTAATAAAGATAATATTTTTTTTGCATTCATTGTTACTATGTGGCCTTTTTTCTTTGGTGGTGATCTATGAGGTGGCCACTAGTTACATTCAATATAGCCTTCTTTGTTTGGTGACTACACAACTATATGACTTTATCAACAAGGTTTAAGTATAATTTTGTGTATCTGTCAGTAGGCTGAACTTCACAGGCTTCTATGCATGGCAGGCCCGAAAGACATGGTTTGGCCTCGGGCTGCCATGGTAACCTTTGGTCTCGGCAATTCTGGTCTTGGCAAGTGCACGGCTGTATAGCATCATGTGACCATGACACCACTGTATGGCATGGTGTGGTAAGTCACTGCTAACCATGACGTAAAGTTAGGTCATGGTGCGTGAAGGGGTTAAATTTGCCCGCAATCTATTGTATGAAAAGGCAAACTGTCCCACTGCCTTTTTAGCAGTTCGACAAAGTTATGAGGGACATTTCTGATGACAACTTTATTTACCGGTTGCGAGGGATATGCCTGATGACAAGTTTATTGACCGTTTCCAAAAGCAGCTAGCACAAGTGGGAATTCAACTCTGGACTATAATACATTCTATAACTCACATCTAGTGCAGTCATACATTTATTTTATACAGATTATATAAATATATAACTGGGGGTTAAAGGCTCTATATTGCCTCCTGCAGATAGTCTGCCAGTTTGACAGTATATATTCAATAAAGGTTATGAAAACTGGTAGGCATACAGTAGTAGTGGCACAAATAATTCCTCAAATTTCTTTAATATAACCTTGCATAATATATATTATTGATTAATATAACATTATATCTTTATTGCTATGATCTACTTTAACTGCTTTGTAAATCTGTACAGTATAAAACTACTGCATGGGTGTATATATATATATATATATATATATATATATATATAAATAAATATATATATATATATATATATATATATATATATATATATATTATTTTATATATCATTTTCACATAGATTTCCATTACAATTCAAAGAATGATGTGAAAAATGTTTGTCAAAAAGCATATTGGCTGCCAGCTGTCACTAAAATCATTGTTCAATAGAAAGCTTGCCAGGGGCCTCCTGTAAAGGTTGTATCAGACCTGCAATGAAAATCAATACATATATGAATAAAAAATATGTTTGTGTTAGCTCTTCAATGTAATACCAGCCCCTCCCCTAACCAAAAAATGAATCTTCTTTCTATATTTTGAATGGAAATAGCATGAATTCATCATATTATATATATTCTTTAATGATGATAAATGAAGCCATTTATTTCTTATTAATAACACCATATGTTATTATATACTTTTTTGTATTATTACATTGTAACTTTTGTTAGACAAATTGTGAATAAAGTATTACATTTCATTGGCTGTTCCACTCTCCTTCAGCTTCTGGTACAATGATTACTGTGCACAAAAGAGAGATTTGTTTATTTATTCTCAGAATAATGACTTAGGAGTCAACACCACTTGTCAGGATTTACAAGGCCTTCTGGGGTCTGTAAATTATTTATCAAAAAAAAAAAACTGCTTCATCTATATGCAGACATTGACTACCACTTCACATATATTAATATTGCAGATGTCACTTGCATTTTAGATGGATGAAAAATCTGTGACCCTATTCAAATCCTGGATAGATGTTGTAATTTTCCTGTAACAGCTTGTTTACGACTAATTTACAATAGTTTATAGTTGAAAAAAAGACATCACTGCATCAATGCGTACTAATAGAAATTGATATTTGGATTTAATGCATTACTGATGCTTGAATACTGGTCAACAAAATGAACAAAAAGACCAAATTATGGCAATCGAGTAGCAAAGTCCTCTGAATAAAAGATACAAGGGAAAAAATTATTCTGATCAAGTTTTTAGAGTTATAAATTAATGTTTCTAGCATTCATCAGATATAAAAGTTTAAGGGGAAATTTTTGGGAGGGTTATAAATAAAATAAGTTACAGAACTTTAAAGTTACAGAACAGAACAGAATCAGGGGTAGGCAACCTTTTGGTAGTGCTGTGCCCAAATTTTTTTCAAAGTCGCTTGGTGTGTCGGCAACATGGGAGTGGCTTGTTGTGGGTGTGGCTTTTTGTGGGTGTGGCTTGATGTGGGTGGGGTTTGTGGGTGTGGCTTGTCACAAGGTGTTTTTTTTTTTTTTTTTTTTTTACAGAATTGTCCCTATATATTGCTCTCGCTGCAAGGATCTTACAGTGAGAACAACGATTTTAACTCAGACCTGTGTAATACAGACCCCAGAATCAATCCGGACCATAATACAGACCCCTGAATCACCACCCACCATAATACAGACCCTAGAATCACCACCCACCATAATACAGACCCCAGAATCAGACCCCACCACAATATAGACCCCAGAATCACCACCCACCATAATACAGACCCCAGAATCAGACCCCACCACAATACAGACCCCAGAATCACCACCCACCACTATAATACAGACCCCAGAATCAGACCCCACCACAATACAGACCCCAGAATCACCACCCACCATTATACAGACCCCAGAATCAGACCCCACCACAATACAGATCCCAGAATCCCCACCCACCACTATAATACAGACCCCAGAATCAGACCCCACCATAATACAGACCCCTGAATCACCACCCACCATAATACAGTCCACAGAATCACCACCCACCATAATACAGACCCCAGAATCCGTCCCCACCATAATACAGACCTGGAAAAAAGTATGAAACTTAGCACGAGACAATGCGTCTGCCGCAACGTTGCGGACCCCTTCGATGAAGTGGGCCGTGAACTGGAAATCATGTTGTAGTGAAAGCCAAACTAATCTCCTAAGGACTCGCATAATCTGGCTAGATTTGGACCTACCCTTGTTAATGATGACAACTGTGGCTGCGTTGTTGCATATGAAGGTCACCAAGTGTTGAGACCAATCCGTACCCCAGATTGTTTCTGCTGCTAAAATGGGGTAGATTTCAAAGAGTGCGGAGCAGGTTGAAAACCCCGGGATGCCACTTACTTGGATTGGCCATTCCCCTGCCACCCAGTGAGTACCGTATTTGGCCGCAAATCCAACTGTGGACGAGGCATCAGAAAAAACCCTGGGCGATGCGTTTGATATTTCGTGCTTGAAAAACGACACCCAGTTCCAACTGCTGAGGAACTCTTGCCACATAAGTAAGTCAGCTACTGCCTCATGCCCCACCTGTACCAAGCAGTCCTGACTGGGCGCTGTCAGCAAAAGTTCCAGGAGTCTAGAAACGAAGGAACGGCCTTGTGGTATAATTCTCATGGCAAACGCTAGCATACCCAGCAAGCTCTGCAGCTCTACCCTGGTAGTGACCCGTGACCTGGTGAATTTGAGAATGACCGCCCTAATCCTATCCAGCTTCTCCTAGGGAAGCCTGGCCTCCATCTTTACCCTGTCCAAGATAACGCCCAAGAAGGTTAAAGAACTAGCCGATCCCTCAACCTTCTTGGGAGACAAAGGGATGCCCAACTGCTCGAATACTCGGAGGCTTTCTTCTAGTTGATAAGGGCATATGCCCGGGGGCTCGATTATGAGGAAATCGTCCAGGTAGTGCAAAATGTTCTTGCATCCTACAACCTGCTCTAGCGCCCAGTGTAGAGCGATTTCCAGCTGGTTAAAGAGCCAGAGACTACTCTTTGATCCAAAAGTGAGTTTTACTGCAAAATAATAAGAATCCAGCCATTTGATGCCGTATCAAGGCCACAATTCTTGCATGACTGGGAGCAACTTGAAAGCTTCCATAATGTAAATTTTTGACAGCCAAGCGCCTGTGCCCAGCTGTAGGATCATTTGTATTGCCTGATCTATTGAGGCATATTTCATCCCGAATTCCTCAGAGGGGATGAGCGAATTCAAACTGGGGACTGTAGAAGAATGAGGCGCCGACAAATTGTAGATAAGACGCTGCTTTTCATTGAATTTGCCGATGACAACACCAATTGGGCTCACCCTCCAGTACTCGAAAGGTGGCATCTCAAAGGGGCCAATGACGTAACCCTTCTTGACCGCAATCTGCAGCAGTTCCGTCACTGCTGTCGGATTGTTGAGTGCCGACCTAAGGTTGAGGCACTCAAAGGTAGACTGTGGCAGAGCCACCAAACCTGTGTGGAAACCCTGTGTGAACCCCGTGAGGAGCCACCTCACCCACCCTTGGTCGTGGTGAGCCCCAAGAATCCTGCGCAGCGCCGTGACCTGGACCAAACCTAGTCAGGACTGGGAGGACTTCTGAGGACAAACCGACCACGGATGGGCTCGGAAACAGAGGAAGCACACGTGGAGTAACCTGCATTGGTTGTAGTTGCAAGATGACAAGTTAAAATTATTACAAATTTGATTCTTGCCTAGATACCTGACTGGCCTGCCCAATTTGTCAGCGCTTGCAGAACTCTTAGGTGCCCCGCTTGTCCCCGTGCCAGTACCTCTACCCACAGGGCCATCCTTTTGAGACTGGTCGCACCATGATGCCGTGTGGGAGATCGACTGACACACCGAACAAGACGGGGCCCTCAAGCCCGCGAAGCGCATACAGAATAACTCTGTATCGATCCGAGACCAGTCAGAGGTGTAATTGTGTTAAGCGAAGGAGGCGGCTTTGGCCGCGAAGGACTTGTACTGGTAGTCATAGTAAGCCATACCGCCGTATCTTTACCCCAGATCTGTCACGTTTAGAAGGTACATGTCCAACTCCTCTCTCCGCTCTGGTCTGGCTGAGCACACGATGTCGCGATACATACTAAACGCGATGACGAATTCTGGGATCATCAATTTGTGGTTTAGTCTTGCATCTTTACTCCTTAAAGTCACAGATAACTCCCCACAGGAAACTACTCTCGCTTCCATTAGATCGTGAGTGGCAATCAACAGGGACGCCAAGTTTACATCCCTGCCCTCCAATATCTCTTTGCGAATGTTCGCACTAACAAAACTCTGGGTCAACTCGAGGGGCTTCCAGCATCCTACCTAGGAAGGAAGGCTGAGAGCACTAAGCCACTGGCACTATCTGCGTGCAAGGTTTGGGGTCCAGCTGAGCCGCGGGCTCCATGATAGCCGGGGCAGCCGCCTGGATAGCCTGTGCCCTGCTGCAGTCCATGTCTTCTAGCCTGGCCTGGAAGACCGCCATGGTGTTGAGTACAGCGTTCATCATGTCCTGAAGTTGGGTCACCAGGGTGGGCTCAGCCACTGAGGTCCCGGCAACCTGGCTGGGACCAGCTGCAGACTCTGCCATGAGAAGTTTATACAATTCTGCCTTCCTGGCGCATGCAAGATAGGCCACTCCCTTTTTGTGCAGCTCCTCCATCAGCCGGGGGATAGTCCAGTTATGGTAAGCGTGCCTGCTATCCCTCTCGGAGCTCCTGACAGGAGTTTCAGGCAAAGACATGGTGTCCTTGATGTATGAGCAATGCGACATTGTGGCCCAACCTGTCCGGGCCAAGTAACTGGGTGCCTGTGGACAAATTGTGGCAACGTAAGTAGGCAGAAACATCAATTGAACCGAACCCCTAAGCAACCAGTATGCACCTTGTATCTCAGCTTTGAGTACTGACCGAGAAAAAGGCTCCTGTATGCAGCGGAGCACCTCTGAATCAGAAAACAAGCCGACGGTAAATATATAAACTACCCGAGTTGACCCCACAACACCGTGACCCGGAGCACCAGAAGCCTGGATGACTACCACCTGCCGACCATTGGAGTGCCGGAACTGTTGTGACGTGAGTGGTCTAGCTCGTACCAGATTGTTTACCGAGCCCTAGCTAGAAACCATGTGTGGCTTGCCCCCAGGCTCCAGCTGATGGGTCACCCGAGTGTTTGAAATGTGGCAGTGCTTGTGCATGACCAGCACCGTGAACGTGGTGACTACCACCCCTGTGAGCTACTGTGCTGGTGAGAAATGTGGAGTGAAGAACAGACGAGACTCTGCCGCATGGGGAACGGCTCCCGCACCCATGAGCCTGTCTGTCACTCTACCGGATACTAACTAGGTGAAAAGACTGCAAGAACGGTATAAATGTTGCACCTGTACTCTGACCTCCGAAGGCCTGGACAGCCAACGAGCTGTGATAAGCCCGTCCTCTGAAAACGACTAAACAAAAACAAACATGGAACCTGGTTACACACATGACTACCTAGTTCATACTGCGGGTGTCGTACATCTGTCCCATCGTACTAGCTCTAAAGTGGGTTAATAGCGCTACAGGTCTAAGGGAGAGTCACAAGCCGACAGTGGTGCGAGCGATGGGTCAGTGACAGTCGAGCGTGTAACCTTGCTCTGAATACGTGCCAGTAAACAAGCCTGAAGTTGATGTCACCATCATTGCGACAGCTCTGAGGGCGAGTCGGTGAGCAATGTGAAGCACTGCACTGGCCCCTGAGACTGCTGTGGACAAGTGAGGGACAATCAACCATATGGTCTACTCTGAGGACGCGTCAGCAACAGGCGTGTAATGTTGCTACCCCTACCTAAAGACTATTCTGAGAAATGGGTCAGGAACAGTGGTTTGCGTGGGCTGC
This sequence comes from Hyla sarda, assembly GCF_029499605.1. Classification (NCBI taxonomy): domain Eukaryota; kingdom Metazoa; phylum Chordata; class Amphibia; order Anura; family Hylidae; genus Hyla; species Hyla sarda. The sequence goes on along the minus strand of NC_079191.1, from coordinate 244,742,586 downwards.
TCCGGGAACGTATGAAATAACAACTACGTGACGCTGTAGTATAAGTACTGAGACTGTTCTGAAGACGAGTCAGGAACAGCGGAATTACGTGGCCTGTTCTGAAGACGTGTCAGTAACAAGCATGTGATACAGTACTAAAGAACTGAGACTGTTCTGAAGAAGAGTCAGGAACAGTAGACTACATGGCCTGCTCTAAAGACGTGTCAGCAACAAGCATGTGATACAGTTCTAAAGAACTGAGACTGTTCTGAAGACAAGTCAGGAACAGTAGACTACGTGGCATGCTCTGAATACGTGTCAGTAACAAGTATGTGGATGACGTACTTAACAACAGAGACTGTTCTGAAGCTGAGTCAGGAACAGTGGAATTACGTGGCCTGCTCTGAAGACATGTCAGTAACAAACCTGTGATGCAATACTAAATGAACTGAGACTGTTCTGAAGAGGAGTCAGGAACAGTAGACTACGTGGCCTGCTCTGAAGATGTGTCAGCAACAAGCATGTGATACAGTACTAAAAAAACTGAGACTGTTCTGAAGACAAGTCAGGAACAGTAGACTACGTGGCGTGCTCTGAATATGTGTCAGCAACAAGCATGTGCATTGATACCCCTACCCAAACTATTTGAGAAAGGAATCAAATTAGTTGTTTGCGTGGTCTGCTCTGTGGACGTGGGTGTGACCCGTGGTACTGTGCTCCACCCAGACCCTGAGACTGCTCTGAAGAAGAGACAGAACCAGTCGACTGTGTGGCATTGCTCTGAAGATGGGTCAGTAACAAACATGTGCTGCTGTGTTTATGGGGACTGAGGCTGATCTGAAGAAGAGTCAGAAAAGTGGGCAGCGTGCTGGCTTTGAAATACTTGAGTAAAACATGAGGGAACGTGTGACATAAGGCAACCTGCTCTGAGGACCTGTTAGTACCAAGCCACCAAAACAAAAAACCCCGACCCTATGAGTGTACTGCGGACATGTCAGGAACGGTCAGTTTACATATGCCAGAAACCAGGTTTTTTGTTTTTTTTGCACCTGGCCAATCAATTATACATGACATAACATGCCTGAAACCAACCTACGGCTCTGGAGCTGTTCACACCCTATGCCCCAGGCAGCAGGTAGGGCGACACCCTGAAAAATAAAACAAAGAACATAGCGAACCCTCCTGCAGGCCCCCACCAGTAAGGGCCGGCCCTACACAACGTCACACGAATCCATACACATGCATTTTTTTACCAATTCCCTGATAGTAACTACACACACTTTAGCAGCACTTAGGAACTTTGATGTTGACACGAAGAAAACTACATAAACGAAAAAACATAATGATTGCACCTGGCCACTGAATGACAGTGGCCACACCGACCCTCTACTGAGTCCGTGGGCCACCTGAATGCCCTGAGAGCCTGTAGGGTAAGAAGAAAAAAAAAGGGGGGGAGGGGCGCCGCCGGGGTTGCTATGGGCAACCGGAGCCCGGCAGCGGCCCATTCATAACCCCCACCAGAAAACAGCCCGCCCAGGATAGTGCTTGTGAGGCCGGGACCGCTGTGCGGAGCTGTGAGATGCTGGTCCCGACCTCACCCGCCGCTATCCGGGACAAAGAGGTGCGCAGTGGCCGGGGCAGCAGCAGGCCACACTGCTGCCCGGCGCACCCCGGATCCCGCCGCGCGGCAGCGTGATCCTGCGCTCCTCCCCCTGACTGACATGCACATACGAGGTGCCGAGTTCAGGCTTGCCTGACCCCCGCCGCACACAAGCGCCGCTGCCGCCGGCATCCTGGTGGGAGCCGAAGTGCGGCCGCGGCGCTGTACAGACAGGAGCCCTCCCAGTGAGAGTAAGAAAACGAGGTGCTGAAGTCGGCACTTACCTGTCAGCCGCGCAAAGCGAAAGTGAAAGTAAACCAACGAGCCGGGAGTCACGAAGACAAAACGCTGGGGAACGCACGGGTTAGCAGAAGTGACTGTAAACAGGAGCACTTCAAAAAACCACGTAGGTGGTGGTATTTATAGAGCCACCACCCCTCCCACAAACACATCTGCAAGAGCTTAACACTTAAATCATCATCCCCCTCCCTGTCACCTGCGCCCTCCTCCCCTGCACCCCCTCCTTCTCACCTGCACCCCCTTCCCCTGTCACTTGCACCCCCTATCATCACTTGCACCCCCCTTCATCATTTGCACCCCCATCCCATCATCACTTGCAACTCTCATCCCATCATCACTTGCACCCCCCTCCTCCCATCATCACTTGCACCCCCCATCATCACTTGCACCCCCCCATCCCATCATCCCTTGCACCCCCATCCCATCATCACTTGCACCTCCCATCATCACTTGCACCCCCATCCCATCATCACTTGCACCCCCCCATCCCATCATCACTTGCACCCCCCATCCCATCATCACTTGCACACCCACCCCATCCCATAAAAAAAAAAATAATGTTTACTCACCTATGTCGCAGGTAGGGTTCTCCTGGGCAGCACAGGCTAGCTGCGTTCTTCTCCCACTACAGTGCAGGCACCGATGAGTGACATCATTGGTGCCTGCGCTGCGTGGTGGCAGAGGTCACAGGTCTCCACTCAGTGAAGCTGCAGGTCCTGCAGCTCACACTGAGAGGAGGCTTTAGCTGTGTGTGCGTGTGCGCACACAGCTTAAAGTGGCGCTCGCTTGCCTGGTGATCTGGGACAAGTATCCTGGATGCCCATTAGCGGAGCGAGCGCCTCTCGAGCTGGTGCCCCTCGTGCCACCCAAAAGCACCCAGCTTGTCATGAGTGGCACGCGTGACGGGGGTTGCCGACCCCTGGTCTAAATGATAGCTTTCTACTTGGATCTCATCAGCAACAGTATGGGGATGTCTGGGAATAGTCCACGCCAAAAACAAAAAAGAAAGTTTATCTTCAAATTTGTCTTCTGAACCCATTAAGATAAGCACAAACAGAAACAGCTGTACTGCTAAACCGCAGGCTGGTGCAGTTAGAGAAAAGATTGTTCCACATATGTCTGCTCCTGTTTTCCCAACAGCTCCTCTCAAAAAAATTTTTTAAAAACTTTAAGTGAGGGACACTTCAAAGAAGAACTCATGCTTTTATGCTTATGTAGTACTTTATGTGTACATAGCACTTATAAAACATATAGGACAAGTAAACTAATTAAGAGTAAAAAAAAATGTAACTAAACATTTACAGTCTAAGAAAAGGCATAAAGAAGACAAAAAGGAAGGTCAATATCCACTTATTGCATTAGAAAAAAATCTCCCGAACAGCGCCCCGGTTCTCCGCATGAATGGGGTGTGTCGACCACCGCATGAAGCGGCGGCCGACAAGCCCCCTCCATGCATCTTTATGGGAGAGTGGGAGCACTGCTTTCGGCAATCTCCGGCTCTGCCATAGAACTGCATGGAGGGGGCGTGTCGGCCGCAGCTTTGTGCTGTGGTAAAAAAAATGCTTCTTTCATTTTGCGGGAGATCGCTGGGGTCCCTGCGGTTGGACTCCCCGTGATCTAACACTTAGATAGGGGATAAGTTGTTACATCCCAGAGTTCTCCTTTAATCAGTGGGCTGACCTCAGACAGTGACCTACTGCTGTCTGCAATAAAGTTTGCATACTAAAAGTCCCAGCGAACAGTTAAACAGCCCATAGAAGCTATCACATTACAAGTAGATCAAAGCATTGGTCAGTGGGCTAACCTCACACAGAGGCCTCCTTTCACCTGCAATACAGTTGGTGTACTAAAAATCCCTGCCAGCAGTGAACCAACCTATAAAACCTACAGTATCTCATTACAAATTCCAAGCTAACTGGGCAAAGCAGGGAACTGACCTGTATTTTAGCAATACATATTAAAGGGGTATTCAAGGCAAAAACATTTATCCCCTATCCAAAAGCTAGGGGATAAGATGTCTGATCGCGAGGGGCCCGCTGCTGAGAACCCCCGCGATCTCCCTGCAGCACCCGCATTCAATGCGGGTGCTGAATCTCCAGTTTCAGAAACTAGACATGTGCAATTCGTTTCATAACGAACACGGAACAATAACATTTTCCCGTTTTCGGATGTTCATTACAAAAAGAATGCACAAAAAAAAATCACAAAATCCTGAGATAAGCATACAAATACAAATATACAGTTAACGAATGCATTCGTTAACTAACGCATAACTGTTAGGATTCGGCTAGCTGGATGTGGATCCTCTGTGTCAGCGAAGGATTGGCGTCGACCGTGTCGGCGGACCGGCTCTAAGTTGCTACTGGTTTTCACCAGAGCCCGCCGCAAAGCGGGTCTTGCTGCGGCGGTAGCAACCAGGTCGTATCCACCGGCAACGGCTCAACCTCGCTGACTGCTGATAAGGTGTTGGACAGAAGGACTAGGCAGAGGCAAGGTCAGACGTAACAGAAGGTCGGGGCAGGCGGCAAGGTTCGTAGTCAAAGAGGATAGCAGGAGATCTGGAACACAGGCTTTGGACAACACTAAACACTTTCACTGGCACAAGGCAACAAGATCCGGCAAGGAAGTGCAGGGGAAGTGAGGTAATATGGACAGGGAGCAGGTGGAAGCTAATTAGGCTGATTGGGCCAGGCACCAATCATTGGTGCACTAGCCCTTTAAATCTTAGAGAGCTGGCGCGCGCGCGCCCTAAGGAGCGGAGACGGGCGCGCCAGGACATGACAGCCGGGGGCCGGGACAGGTGAGTGACTTGGGATGCGATTCGCGAGCGGGCGCGTCCCGCTATGCAAATCGCATCCCCGCCGGCAGTGTCAGTGCAGCGCTCCTGGTCAGCGGGTCTGACCGGGGCGCTGCAGAGAGAGACACGCCGCGAGCGCTCCGGGGAGGAGCAGGGACCCGGAACGCTCGGCGTAACAGTACCCCCTCCTTAGGTCTCCCCCTTTTTTTGTCCGGTAATTGCTTCACGTGGGACGAGGACACTGGGAGCAATTGTAGGGTTTCCTCATCAAAGGCAGGCAGTTCAGAAGGAGTGGGAATGGGGAGGGAGGGCAGAGGGTGAAGCTTGGCACGGGGCAGAGTGTTACCAGGACGGGGGCTATGAGGAGGCAAAGCATAGTCCTGATAGGCCTTGGGGAGACCAGGTGTAGGAGAAGGCACTGAGGCTTGCCTGACGGGACTGGGAGCAGACGTGAGGCATTTCTTGCGGCAAGCAGGGCCCCAATTCTTGATCTCCCCGGTGGTCCAGTCAAGGGTAGGAGAATGATGCTGGAGCCATGGTAGACCGAGGAGGACTTCAGAGGTGCAGTTGGGAAGGACGAACAATTCAATCTTTTCGTGATGGGGTCCTATGCACATTAAGAGGGGTTCTGTGCGGTAACGCACAGTACAGTCCAACTTCACTCCGTTGACCGAAGAAATGTAGAGCGGCTTGACGAGACGGGTCACCGGGATGCAAAACTTGTTCACCAAAGATTCCAGAATAAAATTTCCAGAAGCACCAGAGTCCAAGCAGGCCACGGCTGAGAAGGAGGAGTTGGCAGAAGGAGAAATCCGCACGGGCACAGTGAGACGTGGAGAAGCAGACTTTGTACCAAGAGACGCCACACCCACGTGAGCTGGGTGCGTACGTGCGTTTCCCAGACGAGGAGGACGAATAGGGCAATCCATCAAGAAATGTTCAGTACTGGCGCAGTACAGACATAAATTGTTATCCCTACGGCGAGTCCTCTCTTCATGGGTCAGGCGAGACCGATCCACTTGCATAGCCTCCTCGGCGGGAGGCACAGGGGTAGATTGCAAAGGATACTGTGAGAGAGGTGCCCAGAGATCAAGGTCTTTTTCCTGGCGGAGCTCCTGGTATCTCTCAGAAAAACGCATGTCAATGCGGGTGGCCAAATGGATAAGTTCTTGCAGGTTGGCAGGAATCTCTTGTGTGGCCAGCACATCCTTGATGTTGCTGGATAGGCCTTTTTTAAAGGTCGCGCAGAGAGCCTCGTTATTCCAAGATAATTCGGAAGCGAGAGTACAAAATTGGATTGCGTACTCGCCTACTGAAGAATTACCCTGAACCAGGTTCAGCAGGGCAGTCTCGGCAGAAGAAGCTCGGGCTGGTTCCTCGAAGACACTACGGACTTCAGCGAAGAAGGACTGGACAGTGGCTGTGGCAGGATCATTGCGGTCCCAGAGCGGTGTGGCCCAAGACAAAGCCTTTCCAGAGAGAAGACTCACTACAAACGCCACCTTAGACCGTTCTGTAGGAAATTGGTCCGACAACATCTCCATATGTAGGGAACATTGAGACAAGAAGCCATGGCATAGTCGGGAGTCCCCATCAAATTTGTCCTGCAGGGACAAGCGGAGGCTAGGAGCGGCCACTCGCTGCGGAGGAGGTGCAGGAGCTGGCGGAGGAGATGGTTGCTGCTGTAGCAGTGGCAGAAGTTGCTGTAACGTGGCGGTCAACTGCGACAGCTGCTGTCCTTGTTGGGCAATTTGCTGCGATTGCTGGGCGACCACCGTGGATAGGTCAGCGAGACTTGGCATCGGCACCTCAGCGGGATCCATGGCCGGATCTACTGTTAGGATTCGGCTAGCTGGATGTGGATCCTCTGTGTCAGCAAGGGATTAGCGTGGACCGTGTCGGTGGACCGGTTCTAAGTTGCTACTGGTTTTCACCAGAGCCCGCCGCAAAGCGGGATGGTCTTGCTGCGGCGGTAGCAACCAGGTCGTATCCACCGGCAACGGCTCAACCTCGCTGACTGCTGAGAAGGCGTGGGACAGAAGGACTAGGCAGAGGCAAGGTCAGACGTAGCAGAAGGTCGGGGCAGGCGGCAAGGTTCGTAGTCAAAGAGGATAGCAGGAGATCTGGAACACAGGCTTTGGACAACACTAAATGCTTTCACTGGCTCAAGGCAACAAGATCCGGCAAGGAAGTGCAGGGGAAGTGAGGTAATATGGACAGGGAGCAGGTGGAAGCTAATTAGGCTGATTGGGCCAGGCACCAATTATTGGTGCACTGGCCCTTTAAATCTTAGAGAGCTGGCTCGCGCTCGCCCTAAGGAGCGGAGACGCGCGCGCCAGGACATGACAGTCGGGGGCCGGGACAGGTGAGTGACTTGGAATGCGATTCGTGAGCGGGCGCATGCCGCTATGCGAATCGCATCCCCGCCGGCAGTGTCAGTGCAGCGTTCCCGGTCAGCGGGTCTGACCAGGGCGCTGCAGAGAGAGAGACACCGCGAGCGCTCCGGGGAGGAGCAGGGACCCGGAGCGCTTGGCGTAACAATAACGAATATGCATGTTAACCAACAACGAATGCATTCGTTATCAGTATACCGAATGTCGGGGCCATGCATCAACTGCTATCTGACAGCGCATAATGCTTAAGCTGCTGCCGGATAGCATTTGAAGCAGCCCGGGCAGGTTCACTCACCTTTCCGCGTTGCTCCGGGCCTTCCTCCAGTGGGTCCTGGGCGGGTCCGGGGCCTTCATACGGGTCTCCCTCTGACGTTGTTATGATGCCGTTGCGCATGCCGTCCCGTCATCCAATAGGAACGGCGTGCACAGCGACGTGATGACCAGTAAGGCCTTGCGGCAGACAGCGGAGAAGACCAGGAGAGCCCAGCAGAGCCCAGCGGAGTACCGAAGAGGACTAGGAGAGCCCAGCGGAGGCCTGGGGACGCCATCGGGAGCAGCGGGGACAGGTGAGTAGGACTTTACTTTTTTACATTGCACGAATCCCTCAACATGTGAATTACCATCGTATGTTGAGGGATCACTAGACATGTGAAGAACCAAAAATCAGAATTAACGAATGCATTCGTTGTTTTTAACGAATGCATCTGTTTTTTAAACGAATGCATCCGAAAATGAAAAAAAATTTCGCGGACGCATCCGAAAACCGAATAGGACGAATGCACAGCATTCCGAATATTCACAGAACCGAAAATTTTTTAAAAACGAAAACGAACAAAATGAAAAAAATTTTCATTTTTGGTTCTGCACATGTCCATCAGAAACCTCTGGATTTCCGGATTTTCACGTCACACCACGCCCCCTCCATTCATGTCTATGGGAGGGGGTGTGACGGCCATGATCTCCTTTGGATACCCCTTTAAGGCTATGTTCACACACCAGAATATCCGCATGGAAAATCTCTGTGCGAACATTCTGCAGACTGTGGGCATCAGCATGCTAGGTCATTTGGGAATGCACTGTATTATAGATGGAAATACATTACGTGTGGAGTCTGCCGAAAGAATGGGCATGTCCATTCTTTGTGTGGACACCGGAATTTTAATTTCCACACCAGATGTTTCCAGCCAGAAATTCTGCTATGTGCACAGCGCAGCAGAATTCCGTTGAAATCAACGGGATTCTTTTACTGCGAAATCTCAGCATTGAAATTCTGCACTGAAATTCTGGCATTTAAACATAACTTAAAAGCATTGGGAAGGTGGCATAGTTGTGTGTATTTTCTTGTTTTAATCAAAGTATTTTTACCTGAGATTAACATAATACAGTTAAAAGCGATAGGATGAAAAGTGGCATGGCCATCTAACTGTCAGTTACATGTGTTTTCTGGATTTAATCAGAGTATTTTTACCTGGTTTTAATATAACACAGTTAAAAGAGGTAAAATTTTACTCGGCATAGCCATCTAAATGTCAATTATGTGTATTCTCTGGATTTAATAAAAACAAAAATACTTTTTCTCTGGGTTAAATGGGTACTCCACCCCTAGACATCTTATCCCCTATCCAGCAGCGGGACGCCTGCGATGTCTCCTGCAGCACCTCTGTCATCTGGTGCACGGAGCGAGCTTTGCTCTGTGCCCTAATAACTCGTGATGTAGGAGACGGAGGATCGTGAACCCCTTGTGATGTCATGCCCCACCCCCTTAATGCAAGTCTATGGGAGGGGCTGTCACGCCCCTTCCCATAGACTTGCATTGTGAGTGTGGGGTGTGACATCACGAGGGGACAGGGTCGTGACATCACAATCCTTTGGCTCCTGTATCACCAGCCATCAGGCAGGGAGCGAAGCTCGCTTCATGTACCAGATGACAGGGGTGCTGCAGAGTACCCCTTTAACATAACAACAAAGTTTAAAAAGCGTTAAAAGTGAATGTGCATAAGCCATCTAAGGAGAAGTTATGTGTATTAACAGGGTTAAAAGTGTTAAACTCATTGAAAGTGAATGTTGCAAGTCCCATAAAGGGAAAACATTGTATCATTCTTTCAAATTTTCAAAATAAAGAAAACAAAACATTTCTTCACTGTTCACTAGTGTTGCTCACGAATATTCGCAATTCGAATATTATTTGCGAATATCGCATATTCGCGAATTCGCGAATTTCGCGAATATAGCGCTATATATTCGTAATTACGAATATTCGTTTTTTGTTTTTTTCTTCACAGTACACATCACAGTGATCATCCCTCTCTGCTTCCAGCTTGTGTGGTGTAGAGAAGGCTGTAATACTACTGTGTGAGACTGGCGTGCGAAAATTCGCATGTACGAAAATTAGCATATGCTAATTTTCGCATATGCGCATTTTCGCGTATGCTAATTTTGTATATGCTAATATTCACATATGTTAATTTTCGCATACGCGAAGTTTCGCATATGCGAAAATAAAACGAGAATATAACGAATATGCGAATATTCGCGAATATATGACGAATATTCGTCCATATATTCGCGAATATTCGCGAATTCGAATATGGCCTATGCCGCTCAACACTACTGTTCACTTCCAAGTAGAAAATAATGCAGAGCACATACCAGGGTAACTTGCATTAGAACATTTCTTTATTGTATGTAGATACCCCCACGTCCTCCATCTATCTGCTCCCCTGTTAGCTGTACCCAGTGTCCTAAATAGAATTTTTTTTATGCAAGTTACCCTGGTGAGTGCTCTGCTTTATTTTGTACTAAGAAGTGATCTGTTAGATATATATTTTTGAACGTTTCAGTGCTGTGGGATTGCATCAACCTAAAGGGACCACATTTGTGATTAGCTGGCAACTCCTGCCCTAATCAGGGTTAACTGAGCACCAGTGCCGGGTCCATTATACTTTGTAAAAGTCTAATTTCTTTACTGTGTACAAGTTCTTAAATGTCCTGTTGCAACACCCATAAAATGAGAATTTCATATAATTATTTTACATTTAAAAATGGAAAACAACAACATTTGATTTGTATGATCATGTTTTTGAATGTCTTGTTGCAATTCCCATGCAAGGAGAGTTTTGTATCACTTTTTCAAATGTTCTAAAAAAAAATAATAATTTGGAAAATTACCTCACATATATTTATCAAAATGGGTATGCCAATGTTTGTAAATATAAAATTGTCATTTGCGAGCATACTGTGTAATTATTATTCACATGTAATACTACAGTTTATATTAATTTATTTGTAATTTGACTGATGTGGATTAATATTGATTTGCTCTAGTGTCTTATGACATCCTACACATAAAAACCTAGTGGTTTGAAATGTGTAAGCATCATTGGACATATAAATATAGATCGGTGACTGATATATGTATGAATTTTGTGATAACAATAAAGCAGAAGAGTTTATGAATTCATTATGAATTATGTACTTCATGGTGAGCCTCTGGGTGGTCTATGCACTATTCTATGGAATATATGGCAGACTAATATCAATGAGAACTCTGAGTAAATTTGGTTTCTGATTGATTTTTCTAACATAAAATGAAGGCAGATGTAGAATTTGAACACTAACACTGTGCTAGCCTGATAAAAAGCAGCTGGACATACAGAAAAAAAAACTGCATGGGAATTAGCTTCTTACTCCACACTAAATATAAATATATATATATATATATATATATATATATATATATATATATATATATAGACATACAAACATCAATGATCTATGCATATACTACCTTCTCCAATAATGTACTGTCAAGTTGTCCATACACATACTATAACTGTCAGATGAATATTTATTGGGCCTATCGCTATCTCTCCCAATCCTCCCATACATGCATGCTACTTGGCAGAAATATAGGTACACACAAGTCTAGTTAATTTTTTCTCAGAGGCACTTGTCAGTGTGAGTCCTGTCTTGTTCTCAACAACTGGCTATGTTTACATGGCGGAATGTGTGTGTGGAATTCTGTAACAGAGTCCATTTGATTTCAATAGAATTCTGCTGCACTTTTCACATGATGGAATTTCTGTGGCAGATATTTCTGCTGCAGATATCCCTATTCTTTTTGAATATTAAGCTCGGAAATGCATTGCAATCTACAAGAAGGCACATTTCCGAGCAGTCCTAGAACCCTCCAGATTATTTAAATGTGCATAATTTCAGGGAGACCATATGGTGTCAAAATTGAGGAGGATAAAGAGATTTTTTCATGACATTTTTATTTTATTTAATTAGAATTTATTTACATTTTTTGAGTACCTATTCTGGTGAGCATCGAGCTGGCGGTCCTTTGCCAGGTGAGAGACCACCTGTTCCAGCCACTGCCTCTCAGCGCCCCCCTGACTATTAAAGTGCCAATGTTTCATTTAATCAGTTATGGTTCATTGTTACCGCTCCAAGCTGTTTCATTTGATTCTTGTGATAATTCCACAGGTAATATGATGAGCCTAGGGCCTCAGTCTTGAAAAGATTACATTGATTTTTTCTAATTTAAGATTTATATTAGATTCCAAAGTTTAATGTCCCAGTGTTTACTTTGAACTAATACTGTATAACTACAAAACCCAATCTAACATGTAGTTACATTGCGGCACAATGACAGAGCCTAAAGGTGGCAGTAACATGGGGAGACCATAATCTGGCAGAATGACACAGCCTGGAATTGGAATTTAAGGTAATGTCCCAGGCCCAGCCGCATCACTAAACCATATAGTTGCTGAATGACACAGCCTGGAGCAGGCGGCAGCATGAGTAGACACTAGGGCTTCAAAATCCCTAAGAAAAAAATATGAATTTTAAAATTGAAGAATTATGTTAGCTAGTGCTACCATAAAATATTTTTAGGTAATGTCCCAGGCCCGGTAGCATCAGTAAACCATATATTGGCTGAATGACAAAGCCTGGAGGTGGAGAAAGCATGAGGAGACCATATAGTGTCTGAATGGCACAGCCTAGAGGTGGCTGAAGCATGAGGAGACCATATAGTGTCTTAAGGGCACAGCCTAGAGTTGGCTGAAGCATGAGGAGATCATATAGTGTCTGAATGGCAAAGCCTGGAGGTGGCTGAAGCATGAGGAGACCATATAGTATCTGAATGGCACAACCTGGAGTTAGCAGAAGCATGACATTTTGAAATTTAAATTTATGATTTTGAAATTGAATATTAGCTAACACTACAAAGTTTTAGTGTCCTGGGCCCCTGTGTGTGGGTACAAAGGACCAAATTTAACAAGGAGTCACATGTCACATGGCTGCACAATGACAGAGCATGGAGGTGGCATCAGTATGAGGAGACCACTGTCACGATGCCGGCTGGCAGGAGGTGGATCCTCTGTGCCAGAGAGGGATTGGCGAGGACCGCGCTAGTGGACCGGTTCTAAGCCACTACAGGTTTTCACCAGAGCCCGCCGCAAAGCGGGATGGTCTTGCTGCGGCGGTAGTGACCAGGTCGTATCCACTAGCAACGGCTCACCTCTCTGGCTGCTGAAGATACTGAAGAAAGGCGAGGTACAAGGGAGTAGGCAGTAGCAAGGTCGGACGTAGCAGAAGGTCGGGGGCAGGCGGCAAGGTTCGTAGTCAGGGGAGATAGCAAAGGTACTGGTACACAGGCTATAAAACACACAATACGCTTTCACAAGGCACAAGGGCAACAAGATCCGGCAAGGGAGTGCAAGGGAGGAGACTAGATATAGCCAGGGAACAGGTGGGAACCAATTAAGCTAATTGGGCCAGGCACCAATCATTGGTGCACTGGCCCTTTAAGTCTCAGGGAGCTGGCGCGCGCGCGCCCTAGAGAGCGGAGCCGCGCGCGCCAGCACATGACAGCAGGGGACGGGAACGGGTAAGTGACCTGGGATGCGATTCGCGAGCGGGCGCGTCCCGCTGTGCGAATCGCATCCCCAACGGCCATGACAGAGCAGCGCTCCCGGTCAGCGGGACTGACCGGGGAGCTGCAGGGAAAGAGACGCCGTGAGCGCTCCGGGGAGGAGCGGGGACCCGGAGCGCTAGGCGTAACAGTACCCCCCCCCTTAGGTCTCCCCTTCTCTTTATCGGGTAACTGCCTCCCCTGGGATGAGGACACCGGGAAAGGATGGAGGGATTCCTCAACGGCAGGCAGAACCGCAGGAGTAGGAATGGGGAGAGAGGGCAGAGGGCGGGACCTGGCACGGGGCAGTGTGACACCAGGACGAGGGCCATGAGGGGACACAGAAGCTTGCCTGATGGAACTGGGAGGGGGGGAGGGGCATTTCCTGTGGCAGGCAGAGTCCTTAATGACCTTAGGGGGACCAGATACAGGAGGAACCACAGAGTTACGGCAAGGGTTACTGGGAACCGGTTTTAGACAGTTCTTGGAACAAGAGGACCCCCAACTCTTGATCTCCCCAGTGGACCAATCCAGGGTTGGGGAATGAAGTTGAAGCCAGGGAAGTCCAAGGAGAATTTCCGAGGTGCAATTGGGGAGGACCAAAAGTTCAATCCTCTCGTGGTGAGATCCGATGCTCATAAGAAGGGGCTCCGTGCGGAAGCGTATGGTACAGTCCAACCTGGCTCCGTTGACCGCGGAAATGTGGAGTGGCTTGACAAGACGGGTCACCGGAATACGGAATTTATTCACAAAGGAGTCCCGAATAAAATTCCCAGAAGCTCCAGAGTCCAGGCAGGCCACGGCTGAGAGGGGAGAGCTGGCTGAAGTGGAAATCCGAACAGGTACCGTGAGACGTGGAGAAGCCGACTTGGCATCAAGAGACGCCACACCCACGAGAGCTGAGTGCGAGCGTGCGTTTCCCAGACGTGGAGGACGGATTGGGCAATCCACCAGAAAATGTTCAGTACTGGCACAGTACAGACAAAGATTCTCTTCCTTACGGCGATTCCTCTCTTCCAGGGTCAGGCGAGACCGATCCACTTGCATGGCCTCCTCGGCGGGAGGCCTAGGCGCAGATTGCAGTGGAGACTGTGGGAGAGGTGGCCAGAGATCTAAGTCTTTTTCCTGGCGGAGCTCTTGATGCCTCTCAGAAAAACGCATGTCAATGCGAGTGGCTAGATGAATGAGTTCATGCAGGCTAGCAGGAGTCTCTCGTGCGGCCAGAACATCTTTAATGTTGCTGGATAGGCCTTTTTTAAAGGTCGCGCAGAGAGCCTCATTATTCCAGGATAGTTCAGAAGCAAGAGTACGGAATTGTATGGCGTACTCGCCAACGGAGGAATTACCCTGGACCAGGTTCAGCAGGGCAGTCTCAGCAGAAGAGGCTCGGGCAGGTTCCTCAAAGACACTTCGAATTTCCGAGAAGAAGGAGTGAACAGAGGCAGTGACGGGGTCATTGCGGTCCCAGAGCGGTGTGGCCCATGACAGGGCTTTTCCAGACAGAAGGCTGACTACGAAAGCCACCTTAGACCTTTCAGTAGGAAACAGGTCCGACATCATCTCCAAGTGCAGAGAACATTGCGAAAGGAAGCCACGGCAAAACTTAGAGTCCCCATTAAATTTGTCCGGCAAAGACAGGCGGAGGCTAGGAGTGGCCACTCGCTGCGGAAGGGGTGCAGGAGCTGGCGGAGGAGATGATTGCTGATGAAGTTGCGACTGAAGTTGGTGCACAATGGTGGACATTTCTGACATCTGGTGGGTTAGATGGGCGATCTGTCGGGCTTGCTGGGCGACCACCGTGGTGATATCAGAGGCAACTGGCAGGGGAACCTCAGCGGGATCCATGGCCGGATCTACTGTCACGATGCCGGCTGGCAGGAGGTGGATCCTCTGTGCCAGAGAGGGATTGGCGAGGACCGCGCTAGTGGACCGGTTCTAAGCCACTACAGGTTTTCACCAGAGCCCGCCGCAAAGCGGGATGGTCTTGCTGCGGCGGTAGTGACCAGGTCGTATCCACTAGCAACGGCTCACCTCTCTGGCTGCTGAAGATACTGAAGAAAGGCGAGGTACAAGGGAGTAGGCAGTAGCAAGGTCGGACGTAGCAGAAGGTCGGGGGCAGGCGGCAAGGTTCGTAGTCAGGGGAGATAGCAAAGGTACTGGTACACAGGCTATAAAACACACAATACGCTTTCACAAGGCACAAGGGCAACAAGATCCGGCAAGGGAGTGCAAGGGAGGAGACTAGATATAGCCAGGGAACAGGTGGGAACCAATTAAGCTAATTGGGCCAGGCACCAATCATTGGTGCACTGGCCCTTTAAGTCTCAGGGAGCTGGCGCGCGCGCGCCCTAGAGAGCGGAGCCGCGCGCGCCAGCACATGACAGCAGGGGACGGGAACGGGTAAGTGACCTGGGATGCGATTCGCGAGCGGGCGCGTCCCGCTGTGCGAATCGCATCCCCAACGGCCATGACAGAGCAGCGCTCCCGGTCAGCGGGACTGACCGGGGAGCTGCAGGGAAAGAGACGCCGTGAGCGCTCCGGGGAGGAGCGGGGACCCGGAGCGCTAGGCGTAACAACCACATAGTGGCTGAATGACTGCCTTGAGCTTGTGGCAACATAAGGAGACAATATAGTGTCTTAATGGCACAGCCTTGAGTTGGCAGCAGCATGAGGAGACCATTGAAATTTAAGATTTTGAAATTGAAATTTTAGCTAACAAATCTAACAAGCAGTCACATGTCACATGGCGGCACAATGACAGAACCTGGTGGTGGCATCAGTATGTGAAGACCATATAGTGGCTGAATGGCACAGCCTGTAGTTGGCTAAAGCACGAGGAGATCATATAGTGGCTGAATGGCACAGCCTTGAGTTGGCTGAAGCATGAGGAGACCATATAGTGGCTGAATGGCACAGCCTTGAAATTGAAATTGAAATTTATGATTTTGAAATTGAAATTTTAGCTGACACTCCTAAGTTTTAGTGTCCCGGGCACCGGCGTGTGGTTACAAAGGACTAAATCTAACAAGGAGTCACATGTTACATGGCAGCACAATGGCAGAGCCTGGAGGTGGCATCAGTATGAGGAGACCAAATAGTGGCTGAATGACTGCCTGGAGATTGTGGCAGCATGAGGAGTGTCACGATGCCGGCTGGCAGGTAGTGGATCCTCTGTGCCAGAGAGGGATTGGCGTGGACCGTGCTAGTGGATCGGTTCTAAGTCACTACTGGTTTTCACCAGAGCCCGCCGCAAAGCGGGATGGTCTTGCTGCGGCGGTAGTGACCAGGTCGTATCCACTAGCAACGGCTCAACCTCTCTGACTGCTGAAGATAGGCGCGGTACAAGGGAGTAGACAGAAGCAAGGTCGGACGTAGCAGAAGGTCGGGGCAGGCAGCAAGGATCGTAGTCAGGGGCAACGGCAGGAGGTCTGGAACACAGGCTAGGAACACACAAGGAAACGCTTTCACTGGCACAATGGCAACAAGATCCGGCGAGGGAGTGCAGGGGAAGTGAGGTATAAATAGGGAGTGCACAGGTGAACACACTAATTAGAACCACTGCGCCAATCAGCGGCGCAGTGGCCCTTTAAATCGCAGAGACCCGGCGCGCGCGCGCCCTAGGGAGCGGGGCCGCGCGCGCCGGGACAGGACCGACGGAGAGCGAGTCAGGTACGGGAGCCGGAGTGCGCATCGCGAGCGGGCGCCACCCGCATCGCGAATCGCATCCCGGCTGGAGGCAGTATCGCAGCGCACCCGGTCAGTGGATCTGACCGGGGCGCTGCGGGAGCGAGAGTGTAGTGAGCGCTCCGGGGAGGAGCGGGGACCCGGAGCGCTCGGCGTAACAGTACCCCCCCCCCCCCTTGGGTCTCCCCCTCTTCTTGGAGCCTGAGAACCTGAGGACCAGACTTTTATCCAGGATATTGTCCTCAGGTTCCCAGGATCTCTCTTCAGGACCACAGCCCTCCCAGTCAACCAAAAAGAAGGTTTTTCCTCTGACCTTTTTGGAGGCCAGTATCTCCTTTACAGGAAAGATGTCAGAAGAACCGGAGACAGGAGTGGGAGAGATAAGTTTAGGAGAGAAACGGTTGATGATGAGTGGTTTAAGAAGAGAAACGTGAAAGGCATTAGGAATACGAAGAGAAGGAGGGAGAAGAAGTTTATAAGAGACAGGATTGATCTGGCGCAAAATTTTGAAAGGACCAAGATAGCGTGGTCCCAATTTGTAGCTGGGAACACGGAAGCGGACATATTTAGCGGAGAGCCATACCTTGTCTCCAGGAGAAAAAATGGGGGGAGCTCTTCTTTTCTTATCAGCAAACTTCTTCATGCGTGATGAAGCCTGTAAGAGAGAATTTTGGGTCTCTTTCCATATGGTGGAAAGATCACGAGATATTTCATCCACAGCGGGCAGACCAGAGGGCAAGGGGGTAGGGAGGGGAGGAAGAGGGTGGCGGCCGTACACCACGAAAAATGGGGATTTGGAGGAAGATTCAGAGACTCTGAAGTTATACGAGAATTCGGCCCATGGTAGAAGATCTGCCCAATCATCCTGGCGGGAGGAAACAAAATGTCGTAAATAATCACCCAAGACCTGGTTAATTCTTTCTACTTGTCCATTGGATTGAGGATGATATGCAGAAGAAAAGTTTAATTTAATCTTGAGTTGTTTACAGAGAGCCCTCCAGAATTTTGACACGAATTGGACGCCTCTATCCGAGACGATCTGCGTGGGCAACCCGTGAAGACGAAAAATGTGTACAAAAAATTGTTTAGCCAACTGAGGCGCTGAAGGAAGACCAGGAAGAGGGATGAAATGTGCCATTTTGGAGAATCGATCAACGACCACCCAAACAACAGTGTTGCCACGGGATGGGGGTAAGTCTGTAATAAAATCCATACCAATCAGAGACCAAGGCTGTTCGGGGACAGGCAGAGGATGAAGAAAACCAACGGGCTTCTGGCGAGGAGTCTTATCCCGGGCACAGACAGTGCAGGCTCGCACAAAGTCCACGACATCCGTCTCCAGAGTCGGCCACCAATAGAAGCGAGAGATGAGTTGCACAGATTTCTTGATGCCCGCATGACCTGCGAGATGGGAGGAGTGACCCCATTTGAGGATTCCGAGGCGTTGGCGTGGAGAGACGAAGGTCTTTCCTGGAGGAGTTTGCCTGATGGAGGCTGGAGAAGTGGAAATCAGGCAGTCAGGAGGAATGATGTGTTGCGGAGAGAGTTCAACTTCCGAGGCATCCGAGGAACGGGAAAGAGCATCGGCCCTAATGTTCTTATCGGCAGGCCGAAAGTGAATTTCAAAATTAAATCGGGCAAAGAACAGAGACCACCTGGCCTGGCGAGGATTCAGCCGTTGGGCAGACTGGAGATAGGAGAGGTTCTTGTGATCGGTGTAAATAATAACTGGAAAACTTGATCCCTCCAGCAGATGCCTCCATTCCTCAAGTGCTAATTTAATGGCTAGAAGCTCTCAATCCCCGATGGAGTAGTTCCTCTCCGCCGGAGAGAAGGTCCTAGAAAAAAAACCACAAGTAACAGCATGCCCGGAAGAATTTTTTTGTAGAAGGACCGCTCCAGCTCCTACTGAGGAGGCATCAACCTCCAATAGGAAGGGTTTAGATGGGTCAGGTCTGGAGAGCACGGGAGCCGAAGAAAAGGCAGACTTGAGCCGTTTAAAGGCGTCTTCCGCTTGAGGAGGCCATGACTTGGGATTGGCATTTTTTTTGGTTAAAGCCACGATAGGAGCCACAATGGTAGAAAAATGTGGAATAAATTGCCTGTAATAATTGGCGAACCCCAAAAAACGTTGGATAGCACGGAGTCCGGAGGGGCGTGGCCAATCTAAGACGGCAGAGAGTTTGTCTGGATCCATTTGTAGTCCCTGGCCAGAGACCAAGTATCCTAGGAAAGGAAGAGATTGGCATTCAAACAGACATTTCTCTATCTTGGCATAAAGTTGATTGTCACGAAGTCTCTGAAGAACCATACGGACATGCTGGCGGTGTTCTTCTAGATTGGCAGAAAAAATCAGGATATCGTCCAGATATACAACAACACAGGAGTATAAGAGATCACGAAAAATGTCATTAACAAAGTCTTGGAAGACGGCAGGGGCGTTGCACAGGCCAAAGGGCATGACCAGATACTCAAAGTGTCCATCTCTAGTGTTAAATGCCGTTTTTCATTCATCCCCCTCTCTGATGCGGATGAGATTATAAGCACCTCTTAAGTCCAGTTTGGTAAAGATGTGGGCACCTTGGAGGCGATCAAAGAGTTCAGAGATGAGAGGTAGGGGGTAGCGGTTCTTTACCGTGATTTTATTAAGACCGCGGTAGTCGATGCAAGGACGTAGAGAGCCATCTTTTTTGGACACAAAGAAAAATCCGGCTCCGGCAGGAGAGGAGGATTTACGGATAAAGCCCTTTTTTAAATTTTCCTGGATGTACTCAGACATAGCAAGAGTCTCTGGGGCGGACAGAGGATAAATTCTGCCCCGGGGTGGAGTAGTGCCCGGGAGGAGGTCAATAGGACAATCATAAGGCCTGTGAGGAGGTAGAGTCTCAGCTTGTTTTTTGCAAAAAACATCCGCAAAGTCCATATAGGCCTTAGGGAGACCGGTTACAGGGGGAACCACAGAGTCACGGCAAGGGGTACTGGGAACCGGTTTTAGGCAGTCCTTGAAACAAGAGGGCCCCCAACTCTTGATCTCCCCAGTGGACCAATCCAGGGTTGGGGAATGGAGTTGAAGCCAGGGTAGTCCAAGGAGAATTTCGGAAGTGCAATTGGGAAGGACCAAAAATTCAATTTTCTCGTGATGAGGTCCGATGCACATTAGAAGGGGCTCCGTGCGGAAACGTATGGTACAGTCCAATCTTTCATTGTTTACACAATTGATGTAGAGGGGTCTGGCGAGACTGGTCACCGGGATGTTGAACCTGTTGACGAGAGAGGCCAAAATAAAATTTCCTGCAGATCCGGAATCCAAGAAGGCCATAGTAGAGAAGGAGAAGGCAGAGGCAGATATCCGCACAGGCACAGTAAGACGTGGAGAAGCAGAGTTGACATCAAGGCCTGTCTCACCTTTGTGCGGAGTCAGCGTACGTCTTTCCAGGCGGGGAGGACGGATAGGACAATCCTTCAGGAAGTGTTCGGTATTGGCACAGTACAGGCAGAGATTCTCCATGCGGCGTCGTGTCCTCTCTTGAGGTGTCAGGCGAGACCGGTCGACCTGCATAGCCTCCACGGCGGGAGGCACAGGAACGGATTGCAGGGGACCAGAGGAGAGAGGAGCCGGGGAGAAAAAACGCCTCATGCGAACAAAGTCCATATCCTGGCGGAGCTCCTGACGCCTTTCGGAAAAACGCATGTCAATGCGAGTGGCTAGATGAATCAGTTCATGTAGGTTAGCAGGGATTTCTCGTGCGGCCAGAACATCTTTAATGTTGCTGGATAGGCCTTTTTTAAAGGTCGCGCAGAGGGCCTCATTATTCCAGGATAGTTCTGAAGCAAGAGTACGGAATTGTACGGCGTACTCGCCAACGGAAGAATTACCCTGGACCAGGTTCAACAGGGCAGTCTCAGCAGAAGAGGCTCGGGCAGGTTCCTCAAAGACACTTCGAATTTCCGAGAAGAAGGAGTGTATAGAGGCAGTGACGGGGTCATTGCGGTCCCAGAGCGGTGTGGCCCATGACAGAGCTTTTCCAGACAGAAGGCTGACTACGAAAGCCACCTTAGACCTTTCAGTAGGAAACTGGTCCGACATCATCTCCAAGTGCAGGGAACATTGGGAAAGAAAGCCACGGCAGAATTTAGAGTCCCCATCAAATTTATCCGGCAAGGATAGTCGTAGACCAGAAGCGGCCACTCGCTGCGGAGGAGGTGCAGGAGCTGGCGGAGGAGATGATTGCTGAAGCTGTGGTAGTAGCTGCTGTAGCATCACGGTCAGTTGAGACAGCTGTTGGCCTTGTTGCGCTATCTGTTGTGACTGCTGGGCGACCACCGTGGTGAGGTCGGCGACAACTGGCAGAGGAACTTCAGCGGGATCCATGGCCGGATCTACTGTCACGATGCCGGCTGGCAGGTAGTGGATCCTCTGTGCCAGAGAGGGATTGGCGTGGACCGTGCTAGTGGATCAGTTCTAAGTCACTACTGGTTTTCACCAGAGCCCGCCGCAAAGCGGGATGGTCTTGCTGCGGCGGTAGTGACCAGGTCGTATCCACTAGCAACGGCTCAACCTCTCTGACTGCTGAAGATAGGCGCGGTACAAGGGAGTAGACAGAAGCAAGGTCGGACGTAGCAGAAGGTCGGGGCAGGCAGCAAGGATCGTAGTCAGGGGCAACGGCAGGAGGTCTGGAACACAGGCTAGGAACACACAAGGAAACGCTTTCACTGGCACAATGGCAACAAGATCCGGCGAGGGAGTGCAGGGGAAGTGAGGTATAAATAGGGAGTGCACAGGTGAACACACTAATTAGAACCACTGCGCCAATCAGCGGCGCAGTGGCCCTTTAAATCGCAGAGACCCGGCGCGCGCGCGCCCTAGGGAGCGGGGCCGCGCGCGCCGGGACAGGACCGACGGAGAGCGAGTCAGGTACGGGAGCCGGAGTGCGCATCGCGAGCGGGCGCCACTCGCATCGCGAATCGCATCCCGGCTGGAGGCAGTATCGCAGCGCACCCGGTCAGTGGATCTGACCGGGGCGCTGCGGGAGCGAGAGTGTAGTGAGCGCTCCGGGGAGGAGCGGGGACCCGGAGCGCTCGGCGTAACAAGGAGGCCATATAGTGTCTGAATGGCGCAGCCTAGAGGTGGCTGAGACATAAGGAGAGAACATATAGTGGCTGAATGGTATAGTCTGGAGATTGTGGCAGCATGAGGAGACCATTGAAATTAAAAATTTTGAAATTGAAATTTAAGATTTTGAAATTGAAATTTCAGCTAACACTCCCAAATTTTAGTGTCCTTGGCCCCGGCGAATGGGTACAAAGGACCACATCTGACAAGGAGTCACATGGTAGCACAATGACAGAGCCTGGAGGTGGCATCAGTATGAGGAGACTTAATACTATCTTCATACAAAAAACTTTAAATACGGTAACAGTGTATAAGAACACAACATAATCACCCAGTGCTCGTTCGCTGATACAGGTTACAGCATAGGATCAATTTCTTCTGCTCCCACTGGAGCTCCGTGTTAGAGTGCCCATATTATCCGTACACCTTGCTTGACTCTGAAGACTGAGTCTGAACGCTCACCCACAGGTGAGCTTGATTGGCGACGTTTCAGGATTTCTCCCTTTCTCAAGCCTAATGTGAGTAACCCACCACCTCCCATATTACATCAGAACAGCATAGAACTTTTCACAAAAATACATTAAAATTGCAATTTTCATTAAAGGGGTATTCCAGGAAAAAACTTTTATATATATATATATATATATATATATCAATAGTGTTGCTCGCGAATATTCGCAATGTGAATTTTATTCGCGAATATTGCATATTCGTGAATTCGCTAATATTCGCAAATTTTGCACTATATATTCGTAATTACGAATATTCGTTTTTTTTTTTTTTCACAGTACATATCACCCTGATCACCCCTCTCTGCTTCCAGCTTGTGTGGTGTAAAGAAGGCTCTAATACTACTGTGTGAGACTGGCGTGCGAATTTTCGCATACGCGAAAAATTAGCATTTGCGAAAATAAACCGTGAATATTACGAATATGCGAATTTAGGGAATATATGACGAATATTCGTCCATATATTCGCGAAATATGGCGAATTCAAATATGGCCTATGCCGCTCAACACTATATATCAACTGGCTCCAGAAAGTTAAACAGATTTGTAAATGACTTCTATAAAAAAAATCTTAATCCTTTCAGTACTTATGAGCTTCTGAAGTTAAGGTTGTTATTTTCTGTCTACGAGCTCTCTGATGACACCTGTCTCGGGAAACGCCCAGTTTAGAAGAGGTGTGCTATGGAGATTTGCTTCTAAACTGGGCGTTTCCCGAGACAGGTGTCATCAGAGAGGACTTAGGCAGAAAAGAACAACCTTAACTTCAGAAGCTCATAAGTACTGAAAGGATTAAGATTTTTTAATAGAAGGAATTTACAAATCTGTTCAACTTTCTAGAGCCAGTTGATATATGTATAAGTTTTTTCCAGGATAACCCCTTTAATACCATTCGGGGACATAGCATTCATTTTTCGTTATCCAGAAAACCTCCCTTCTTAGTAGTTTCTTTTTTGTTTCTTCCTTCCTTTTACCATTTATCTCCTCTAATACCATCCACTTCAGATCACATACTTGATGGTGATTTTGCACAAAGTGTCTCGCTACACTTGTTTCTCAGTATTTTGAATTCTATATTTCTTTTTCTTGTGTACTATTTCTGGCCATAGTCCTAATTGCACTTTTATGTTCGTTAATACAAATTTTTATGGACCTAGAAGTCTGGCCGATGTATATCTTACCACATGGACATATGGTAAGATATATCACCTGCTTAGTGTCACATGTGTACCATCCCTGTATGGGGATCCTAGTCCCCCTAATAGGATGGGACACTGTGTCCCCTTTCACAATCCCACTGTAGTTCTGACATGACCCGCATGGGAATGTGCAATTTTTTTCTTGCTTTAAAAAAAAAGTCTGTTTTGTCGAGCGTTTCATTCTTATATCTGATCTTACTAGTATGTCACCGATTGATTTCCCTCTCCTGTACACAAATTTAGTTTTTTCTTTGAACAGTATTCCGTATTTTGGGTCTGCTCTAAGCATACCCCAATATTTATTGATTACCTTTTTGATCATTTTTGAATGCCCATCATATACAGAAACATATGCATTTTCATTTTTCTTTTTCTCTTTACCTTCATTCCTCTGTCTAAGATCTTCCCTGAGTATTTCATCCACCATTTTCCCTGCTTTTTCAACCGATTCTCTGTTATATCCTCTCTGCACAAATTTTTTTTACAAGTTTTTCTTTATTCTTTTTGTATTCCTCATGTGTGCTACATATTCTTTTTGCCCTAACTATTTGACCTTTAGGGATCCCATTAAACATTTGAGGAGCATGTCCACTGTTTCTATGGAGCAGATTATTCCGATTTGTCTCCTTAGAAAAAAGTGAAGTTTCTATTTTATCTTCATTTTTTACAACCTGTACATCCAAATAATGGATCTCTTGTGCACTACTCTCATAGGTAAATTCGATCAATCTGTGACAGCTATTCAAATATTGAACATATTCCTCCAATTCAAGACCACAGCATGAACACATCATCCACAAATCGGAGACATATATCAACATGGTTACTCAATGGACTTGCTGGAAAGTACTGACTCTCAAATGTATTCATGAAAAAATTTGCTAAACTGGGGGCCACTTGGAACCCCATTGTAGTTCCTTGCTGCTGCATAAAAAATTCTTCTCCAGAACGGAAATTTTTATTCAAAATCAGTTCTAGTAAGTCCACCAAAAAACTAATTTTTCTATTATCCAATGTACTATCCTTGATCAACTCATCTTAAATAGCCTGCATCCCTTCCTCTGTGGGTATGTTTGTGTACAGGCTTTTAATATCCATAGTACATAATATCATTTCTTTTGTGACCTCACATCTCTGTATATGATCTAAAAAATCATTGGTATCCCGCAAACAATTAGGTAAATTTTTCAAATTTTTTTGTAAGTGATTATCCACATAAACAGCTAGTGAATAAAGGACACGATCGGTCGTCCCGGGGGTCGACTCAGATCCTTATGGATATTCGGCAACAAGTATAGCACTGGGACGCTAGATGTATTGTCAACCAGGGCCTCTTTCACCTCTTTGCTTATAACACCATTAGAAAATGCATCTTCCAATACTAAATCCACCCCTTTTTTTTATTTCACTTGTTGGATCACTTTTTAATCTAAGGTACACTTCTTCCTCACTTAATTGACGATGGGCTTCTGACATATATAGTTCTTTATTTTGTACAATGGTAGCTCCCCCCTTATCGGCTTTCTTCACTATAATCCTTTCATCTTCATGCAGATTTTTAAGTGCCTCCCTTTCTTCACTACCTAAATTAGATTTTATTTTATATTTTACATCATCCTATTCTTTGCACACTTCGTCAATAACAACTGCTGAAATCCCTCTAATAACACATTAGTACATCTTGGATCAAAGCTACTATGTTTTCTCAATTTCTCTGGAATTTCTCCCTCAAAGCATTTCGTACCACGATTTATATAAAAAAATTGACTTTTTAGCCTCATCGCTCTACAAAACTTATAAAAGTCCACCATAAATTCAAAACTTGGCGTATTCACGGTAGGTACAAAGCCTAATCCCCAATTTAATACTCTTTTCTGTCCCTCTGACAGTTCAACATCAGATATATTAATTAGTAGCTCACACCCTTTGTCGATTTGTATCTGTTCCGAGCTGAAGTGTTCACACCTTCCGTTTTTTCTCCATCTTTTATTTTTCCTTTTTCTTTC
Organism: Hyla sarda; assembly: GCF_029499605.1. Lineage (NCBI taxonomy): Eukaryota > Metazoa > Chordata > Amphibia > Anura > Hylidae > Hyla > Hyla sarda. The sequence goes on along the minus strand of NC_079191.1, from coordinate 244,717,089 downwards.
TTTGAGGTTTTTTGGGCGTGCTCCTAAAAAATCATACACATTTCTGGTATTGGAAGCATTTTCACCCCTTTCACTATCAGTTGAAGTCCCATCGAACATATTAAATTCTTGTGTACTTTTTCTTTGTACTCTCCTTGTGCATGTTTTTTCCTCAGCCCATGCATACACATGGTCTAATGCATAATCTTTTGTGTCTCGTTTAAACTTAGACAATTTTATCTGGAGTATTGTAGATCTCAACTTTTCAATGTTACCTTGAAATTCAGTATGGATTTTCTCCACTACTTCAGGTTTTTCTTGTTTTTTAATTCTTCATCCAATAGTTTAATTTCTTTCTGTATATCTGTAATGGAAGCTTGTAAATGTTGAACCATCAAATACACAAGGTCCAATGAATGTCTGTTACATAACACCAACCATTTATGTTGATACGCCACATCATCTGGTAATAATGCAGGGAGTACTGGACTCCTTAGTCCCCTCGGTATTCTTTGCACCTTAAAATATAGTCAAGGTAGATATGCATGCAATTTTAAGCTTGTTTCTCTTTTCATCAAGTAATTCAGCTTCTTAACGAATTTAATCTTGACATCACTTGAGATTAACTACGCTAAAAAGCTGAATTACTTGATGAAAAAAGAAACAAGCTTAAAACTGCATGCATCTACCTTGACAGAATATTTAAAGGTGCAAAGAATACCAAGGGGACTAAGGAGTCCAGTACTCCCTGCATTATTACCAGATGATGTGGTGTATCAACAAAAGTGGTTGGCGTTATGTAACAGACATTCTTTAGACCTTATGTATTTGACGGTTCAACATTTAAAAGCTTCCATTACAGATATACAGAAAAAAATTAAACCATTGGATGAAGAATTTAAAAAAAACAAGAAAAAACCTGAAGTGGTGGAGAAAATCTATACTGAATTACAAGGTAACATTGAAAAGTTGAGATCTACAATACTCCAAATAAAATTGTCTATGTTTGAGCGAGACACAAAAGATTATTCATTAGACCGTGAAATATACATGGGCTGAGGAAAAAAGATGCACAAGGAGAGTACAAAGAAAAAGTACACAAGAATTTGATATGTTCGATAGGACTTCAACTGATAGGGGTGAAAATTCTTCCAATACCAGAAATGTGCATGCTTTTTTAGGAGCACGCCCAAAAACCTCAAAGAAAGAAAAAGGAAAAATAAAAGACGGAGAAAAAACTGAAGGTGTCAACACTCGAGTTCGGAACAGATACAAAGGGGGTGAGCTACTAATTAATATATCTGATGTTGAGCTGTCAGACGTACAGAAAACAGTATTAAATTGGGGGTTAGGCTTTGTAATTACTGTGAATACATAAAGTTTTGAATTTATGGTGGACTTTTATAAGTTCTGTAGAGCGATAAGGTTAAAAATGCATTTTTTTTTATATAAATCGTGGTACGAAAAGCTTTGAGGGAGAAATTCCAGAGAAATTGAGAAAACATAGTAGCTTTGATCCAAGATGCACTACTGTGTTATTAGTGGGATTTCAGCAGTTGTTATTGACGGTGTGCAAAGAATGGGATGATGTAAAATATAAAATAAAATCTGCAGGAAGATGAAAGGATTATAGTGAAGAAAGCCAATAAGGGCGGAGCTATCATTGTACAAAATAAAGAACTATATATGTCAGAAGCCCATTGTCAATTAAGTGAGGAAGAAGTGTACTTTAGATTAAAAAGTGATCCAACAAGTGAAATAAAAAAAGAGGTGGATTTAGTATTGAAAGATGCATTTTCTAATGGTGTTATAAGGAAAGAGGTGAAAGAGGCCCTGATTGACAATACGCCTAGCGTCCCAGTGCTATACTTGTTGCCGAAAATCCATAAGGATCTGAGTCGACCCCCGGGATGACCGATCGTGTCCTTTATTCACTAGCTGTTTATGTGGATAGTCACTTACAAAAAAATGTGAAAAATTTACCTAATTGTTTGCTGGATGCCAATGATTTTTTAGATCGTATACAGAGATGTGAGGTCACAAAAGAAATGATATTATGTACTATGGATATTAAAAGCCTGTACACAAACATACCCACAGAGGAAGGGATGCAGGCTATTAAAGATGAGTTGATCAAGGATAGTACATTGGATTATAGAAAAATTTATTTTTTAATGGACTTACTGGAACTGATTTTGAATAAAAATGATTTCAGTTTTAGAGAAGAATTTTTTATGCAGCAGCAAGGAACTTCGATGAGGTCCCCATTGGCCCCCAGTTTAGCAAATATTTTCATGAATAAATCTGAGAGTCAGTACGTTCCAGCAAGTCCATTGAGTGAGCATGTTGGCATATGTCTCCGATTCTTGGACGATGTGTTCATGCTGTGGTCTGGCACACATCCCGAATTGGAAGAATACGTTAAATATTTGAATAGCTGTCACCGATTGATCGAATTTACCTGTGAGAATAGTTCACAATAGATCCATTATTTGGATGTACAGGTCGTAAAAAATGAAGATAAAATAGAAACTTCACTGTTTTCTAAGGAGACGGATCGGAATAATCTGCTCCATAGAAACAGTGGACATGCACCTCAAGTATTTAATGGGATCCCTAAAGGTCAAATAGTTAGGGCGAAAAGAACATGTAGCATGTAGGAGGAATACGAAAAGAATAAAAAATGAAAATGTATATTTTTCTGTATATGATGGGCATTCAAAAATGATCAAAAAGGTAATCAATAAATATTGGTGTATGCTTAAAGCAGACCCAAAATACGGAATACTGTTCAAAGAAAAAACTAAATTTGTGTACAGGAGAGGGAAATCAATCGGTGACATACTAGTAAGATCGGATATAAGAAAGAAACGCTCGACAAAACAGACTTTTTTTTAAAGCAAGAAAAATGGCACATTCTCATGCGGGTCATGTCAGAACTGCAGTGGGATTGTGAAAGGGGACACAGTGTCCCATCCTATGAGGGGGACTAGGATCCCCATACAGGGATGGACATGTGACACTAAGCAGGTGATATATCTTATCATATGTCCATGTGGTAAGATATACATCGACCAGACTTCTAGGTCCATAAAAATTCGTATTAATGAACATAAAAGTGCAATTCGGAATATGGCCAGAAAAAGTCCACAAGAAAAAGAAATAGTGAATTCAAAATACTGGGAAACAAGTGTAGCGAGACACTTTGTGCAAAATCACCATCAAGTATGTGATCTGAAGTGGATGGTATTAGCAGAGATAAATGGTACAAGGAAGGAAGAAACAAAAAAGAAACTACTAAGAAGGGAGGTTTTCTGGATAAAGAAAATGAATGCTATGTCCCTGAATGGTATTAACCTCTTTAGGACATAGGACGTTCTCTAACGTCCCCGCTACCTGGGCTTTAATGCCCAAGGACGTTAAAGAACGTCCTGTTGTATTTCCGGTCTCTGACGCGCGCCGGGCAGAGATCGGAACCGTAAGCCTGCTGAAATCCTTCAGCAGGCATCCAGGGCAAACGCCGAGGGGGGCCATGTAGGCCCCCCATGTCGGCGATTGCCGCAAATCGCAAGGGAAATCGCCCTTGCGATCTGCGGCGATATCGGGCTGATCGGGTCTCTGGGACCCGACCGCCCGGTAATTTTGCATGATCCCGGCTGACAGCCAGGACCACAGACAGCCAGGACCATGCTGAAGACTAGGAGCGAGGTGGCAAGCCTGCCACCTCCTCCGATCCCCTGCGAACCGTCAGTTAACTAACCGATCAATCGCAAGGGGGGGGGCGGTTACTTCCTCCCGTCCTGCCCGGCCCCTTGAAGTCCGGAGAGGACGGGAGGAAGACTGGAGGATGCGGCGGGGGACGGGGGAGTGCTGGGGCCCGGCCCCGGTACTTACCTTGTCCCTGAAGACCCGGATCCCAGCGATGAAGACAGCGGCGGTGGCGACAGGTGAGTGGATCTTCAGCCGCGGTCGGGCCCTTTACAGCAATGCACGTCGCCGTAAAGTGACATGCATTGCTATATTGGGACCCTGTATACTACAACTCCCAGCATGCCCAGACAGCCCTTGGCGTTTGGGCATGCTGGGAGTTGCAGTTTTGCAACATCTGGAGGTCCACAGTTTGGAGACCACTGTGCCCTTCCAGATGTTGCAAAACTACACATCCTCAGCATGCCCTTACTGTCCAGGCATGCTGGGAGTTGTAGTTCTGTAACATCTGGCCCTTCAGATGTTGCAGAACTACAACTCCCAGCATGCCTGGACAGTTTTGGCATACTGGGAGTTGTAGTTTTGTAACATCTGGAAGGGCACAGATTGGGAACCACTGTATTAGTGGTCTGCAAACTGTAGTCCTCCAGATGTTGCAAAACTACAAATTCCAAGCATGCTGGGAGTTGTAGTTCGGCAACATCTGGCTCTAAAGATGTTGCCGAACTACTACTCCCAGCATGCCTGAGAATGCTGGGAGTCGTGGTTTTGCAACAACTGGAGGCACACTGGTTGGGAAACATTGTCTGTTTCCTAACTCAGTGTTTCCCAACCCGTGTGCCTCCAGCTGTTGCAAAACTATAACTACTAGCATGCACTGATAAACTGTGCATGCTGGGAGTTGTAGTTTTGCAACAGCTGGAGGTCTCCCCCCTGTGAATGTACAGGGGGCTTACAGTGAGTATCAGGCTGCAAGTTTGCGATGCAGCAAATTTTGCGCGGCAGATCAAACTCGCAGCGGGAAACTCGCTGTAATCCCCCGCCCGTGTGAATGTACCCTAAAAACACTACACTACACTAACACAAAATAAAATAAAAAGTAAAAAATCACTACATATACACATACCCCTACACAGCCCCCCTCCCCTCCCCAATAAAAATGAAAAACGTCTGGTACGCCACTGTTTCCAAAATGGAGCCTCCAGCTGTTGCAAAACAACAACTCCCAGTATTGCCGGACAGCCGTTGACTGTCCAAGCATGCTTGGAGTTTTGTAACAGCTGGAGGCACCCTGTTTGGGAATCACTGGCGTAGAATACCCCTATGTCCCCCCCTATGCAAACCCCTAATTCAGGCCTCAAATGCACATGGCGCTCTCACTTCGGAGCCCTGTCGTATTTCAAGGCAACAGTTTAGGGTCACATATGGGGTATCGCCGTACTCGGGAGAAATTGCCTAACACATTTTGGGGGGCTTTTTCTCCTTTAACCCCTTATGAAAAGGTGAAGTTAGGGTCTACAACAGCATGTTAGTGTAAAAAACTAAATTTTGTACACTAACACGCTGGTGTTGCCCTATACTGTTCATTTTGACAAGAGGTAAAAGGGAAAAAAGCCCCCCAAAATTTGTAATGCAACTTCTCCCGACTACGGAGATACTTCATAAGTGGGCGCAAAGTGCTCTGGGGGCGCACAATAAGGCCCAGAGGGAGAGTGCACCATATACATTTGAGGTGATTTGCACAGGGGTGGCTGATTGTTACAGCGGTTTTAACAAACGCAAAAAAAAAAAAAAAAACACATGTGACCCCATTTTGGAAACTACACCCCTCACGGAATGTAATGAGGGGTGCAGTGAGAATTTACCCCCCACAAGAGTCTGACGAATCTTTGGAACAGTGGGCTGTGCAAATTAAACATTTTGTACAGCCCACTGTTCCAAAGATCTGACAGACACCAGTGGGGGGGGGGGGGGGGTAAATGCTCACTGTACCCCTTGTTACATTCCTCAAGGGATCTAGTTTCCAAAATGGTATGCCATGTGGGGGTTATTTTGCTGTCCTGGCACCATAGGGGCTTCCTAAATGCAACATGCCCCCCGAGCAAAATTTGCTCTCCAAAAGCCAAATATGACTCCTTCTCTTCTGAGCTTTGTAGTTCGCCTGTAGTGCACTTCAGGTCGACTTATGGGTTACCTTCATACTCAGAAGAGATGGTGTTACAAATTTTGGGGGGTCTTTTCTGCTATTAACCCTTGCAAAAATGTGAAATTTGGGGGGAAACACACATTTTAGTGATTTTTTTTTTTTTAACATATGCAAAAGTCGTGAAACCCCTGTGGGGTATTAAGGCTCTCTTTATTCCTTGTTACATTCCTCAAGGGGTCTAGTTTCCAAAATGGTATGCCATGTGAGGTTTTTTTTGCTGTTGTGGCACCATAGGGGCTTCATAAATGCGACATGCCCCCTGACCAAAATTTGCTCTCCAAAAGCCAAATATGACTCCTTCTCTTCTGAGCATTGTAGTTCGCCCGTAGTGCACTTCAGGTCCACTTATGGGGTACCTTCATACTCAGAAGAGAGGGGGTTACAAATTTTGGGGGGTATTTCCTGCTATTAACCCTTGCAAAAATGGGAAATTTGGGGGGAAACACACATTTTAGTGAAAAAAAATATATATTTTTTTACATATGCAAAAGTCGTGAAACACCTGTGGGGTATTAAGGTTCACTTTACCCCTTGTTACGTTCCCCAAGGGGGTCTAGTTTCTAAAATGGTATGCCATGTGGGGATTTTTTGCTGTTGTGGTACAATAGGGGCTTCCTAAATGCAACATGCCCCCCCAAAACCATTTCAGAAAAATGTACTCTCCAAAATCCCCTTGTCGCTCCTTCCCTTCTGAGCCCTCTACTGCGCCCGCCGAACACTTTACATAGACATATGAGGTATGTGCTTACTCGAGAGAAATCGGGCTACAAATATAAGTACAAATTTTCTCCTTCTACCCCTTGTAAAAATTAAAAAATTGGGTCTACAAGAACATGCGAGTGTAAAAAATGAAGATTGTGAATTTTCTCCTTCACTTTGCTGCTATTCCTGTGAAACACCTAAAGGGTTAAAACGCAGACTGAATGTCATTTTGAATACTTTGGGGGGTGCAGTTATTATAATGGGCTCATTTGTGGGGTATTGCTAATATGAAGACCCTTCAAATCCACTTCAAACCTGAAATCGTCCCTGAAAAATAGTGAGTTTGAAAATTTTGTGAAAAATTGGAAAATTGCTGCTGAACTTTGAAGCCCTCTGATGTCTTCCAAAAGTAAAAACACGTCAATTTTATGATGCAAACATAAAGTAGACATATTGTATTTGTGAATAAAAATTTTTTTTATTTGGAATATCCATTTTCCTTACAAGCAGAGAGCTTCAAAGTTTGAAAAATGCTAAATTTTTTATTTTTTCATAAAATTTTGGAATTTTTCAATAAGAAATGATGCAAGTATCGACAAAATTTTACCAATAACATAAAGTAGAATATGTCACGAAAAAACAATCTTGGAATCAGAATGATAGGTAAAAGCATTCCAGAGTTATTAATGTTTAAAGTGATCAGATGTTCAAAAAACGCTCCAGTCCTAAGGTGTAAAATGGCCTGGTCCTTAAGGGGTTAATGAAAATTGCAATTTTAATGTATTTTTGTGAAAAGTTCCGTGCTATTCTGATGTAATATGGGAGGTGGTGGGTTACTCACATTAGACTTGAGAAAGGGAGAGATCCTGAAACGTCGCCAATCAAGCTCACCTGTGGGTGAGCGTTCAGACGCAGTCTTCAGAGTCAAGCAAGGTGCCACCCCTCCTATCCCTGCTATTGGTTGTTACGCCGAGAGCTCCGGGTCCCTGCTCCTCGCGGCGTTCTCCTCTCTGCAGCGCCCCGATCAGACCCGCTGACTGGGAGCGCTGCACTGACACTGACGTCGGGGATGCGATTCGCATAGCGGGACGCGCCCGCTCGCGAATCGCATCCCAAGCCACTTACCTGTCCAGGTCCCCGGCTGTCACGTTCTGGCACGCGTGGCTTCACTCTCTAGGGCGCGCGTGCGCCAGCTCTCTAAGATTTAAAGGGCCAGTGCACCAATGATTGGTGCCTGGCCCAATCAGTCTAATTAGCTTCCACCTGCTCCCTGCTCATATAACCTCACTTCCCCTTTCCTTCCTTGCCGGATCTTGTTGCCTTGTGCCAGAGAAAGCGTTTTGTGTATGTCCCAAGCCTGTGTTCCAGACCTTCTGCTGTTGCCCCTGACTACGACCCTTTCTGCCTGCCCTGACCTTCTGCTACATCCGACCTTGCTCTTGCCTTGTCCTTTTGTACCGCGCCTGTCTCAGCAGTCAGAGAGGTTGAGCCGTTACCGGTGGATATGACCTGGTTGCTACCGCCGCAGCAAGACCATCCCGCTTTGCGGTGGGCTCTGGTGAATACCAGTAGCAACTTAGAACCGGTCCACCGGTACGGTCCACACCAATCCCTCTCTGACACAGAGGATCCACCTCCAGCCTGCCGAATCCTGACAGTGGTCATATAGACGCGATGACCAATATGCAGATCGGGGGCGGGGGAGTTAACTTTCGGTTTCCCTGTTTTGCCCACCCACAATAGGTGGGGAAGAATGGGGAAACCAAGGAGGACCAGCACCGAAGTCCACTTACCCATCCGGTGGCAGCAGAGGCGACGATCGACGGTGGAGATCAGCGGGCGGCGATGACATACGGCTGGCTCCCAGGAGTCTACGCCTTGCCTAGCAACATCTGGAGGGCTACAGTTTGAGACCACTATACAGTGGTCTCTAAACTGTAGACCTCCAGATGTTGCAAATCTGCAACTCCCATCATGCTCAGACAGCTGTCTCGGCATGCTGGAAGTTGAAGTTCCGTACCTCCAGCTGTTGAATAATTACATCTCCCAGCATGCCCTTTGGCGATCAGTACATGCTGGGAGTTGTAGTTTTGCAACAGCTGGAGGCACACTGGTTGGAAAATACTGAGTTAGGTAACAGAACCTAACTGAAGGTTTTCCAACCAGTGTGCCTCCAGCTGTTGCAAAAGTACAACTCCCAGCATGCATGGTCTGTCAGTGCATGCTGGGAGTTGTAGTTTTGAAACATCTGGAGGTTTGCCCCCCCATGTGAATGTACAGGGTACATTCACACGGGCGAGTTTACAGTAAGTTTCCAGCATGAAGTTTGAGCTGCGACAAACTTTTCGCCGAAGCGCAAACTCCTAGCGGGAAACTCAATGTGAACCTGCGCCAGTGCGAATGTACCCTAAAAACACTACACTACACCACACTAACAAAAATAATGGGTAAAACACTCCATATACACCCCCTTACACTGCCCCCCCCCCCCCAATAAAAATGAAAAATGTATTGTATGGCAGTGTTTCCAAAACTGAGCCTCCAGCTGTTGGAAAACAACAACTCCCAGCATTTCCGTACAGCCACTGATTGTCCAGGAATGCTTGGAGTTTAGCAACAGCTTGAGGCACTCTAATTGGGGATCACTGGTGTAGAATACCCCTATGTCTACCCCTATGCAATCCCTAATTTTGTCCTCAAATGCGCATGGCGCTCTCTCACTTCGGAGCCCTGTCATATTTCAAGGAAACAGTTTAGGGCCACATATGGGGTATTTCTGTACTCGGGAGAAATTGCACTACAAATTTTGGTGGGCTTTTTCTCCTTTTACCCCTTATGAAAAGGAAAAGTTGGGGGCTACAACAGCCTGTTAGTGTAAAAAAGTAAAAAAAGATTTTTGGAACGGTGGTCCGTGAAAATGAAAAATGTAAATACTCACTGCACCCCTTATTAAATTCTGTGAGGGGTGTAGTTTGCAAAATGGGGTCACATGTGGGGGGGGGGTCCACTGTTCTGGCACCACGAGGGGGCTTTGTAAACGCACATGGCTTCCATTCCAAACAAATTCGCTATCCAAAAGCTCAATGTTCGCCAGCAGAGCACTTGACGTCCACACATGGGGTATTTCCATACTCAGAAGAAATGGGGTTACACATTTTGGGGGTCTTTTTCTCCTATTACCCCTTGTAAAAAATGTAAAATTTGGGGATAAACCAGCATTTTAGTGAAAAAAAAATGTTGTAAAACACCTGTGAGGAATTAATGCTCACTGTACCCCTTGTTGTGTTATTTATGGGTGTAGTTTCCAAAATAGTATGCCATGTGGGTTGTTGCTGTGCTGGCACCATAGGGGCTTCCTAAATGCGACATGCTCACCAAAAACTTTTTCAACAAAATTTGCTTTCCAAAAGCCAAATGTGACTCCTTCTCTTCTGAGCATTGTAGTACATCCGCAATCATTTGACGTCCTAACATGGGGTATTTCCATGCTCAGAAGAGATGCGGTTACAAATTTTGAGGGGCATTTTCTCCCATTACCTTTTGCAAAAATGGTAAATTTGGGAAAAAATTGCACTTTAGTGAAAACATTTTTTTTTCATTTACACATCCGACTTTAACGAAAAGTCAGCAAACACCTGTGATGGCACCATAGGGGCTTCCTAAATGATATATGCCCCCAAAAACCATTTCATCAAAATTCACTCTCCAAAATCCCTATGTTGCTCTTTCCCTTCTGAGCCCTCAACTGTGCTCGCCGAAAACTTGACATACACATATGAGGTATTTCCTTACTCAAGAGAAATTGGGTTACAAATTTTGGGGGACCTTTTCTCCTATTACCCCTTGCAAAAATTCAAAAACTGGGTCTACAAGAACATGCGAGTGTAAAAAATGAAGATTTTGAATTTTCTCCTTCACTTTGCTGCTATTCATGTGAAACACTTGAAGGTTTAACACACTTACTGAATGTCATTTTGAATACTTGGAGGGGTGCAGTTTTAATAACGGGGTCATTTGTTGGGTATTTCTAATATGAAGGCCCTTCAAATCCACTTCAAAACTGAACTGGTCCCTGAAAAATTCAGATTTTGAATTTTTTTTGTAAAATTGGAAAATTGCTGTAGAATTTTGAAGCCCTCTGATTTCTTCCAAAAGTAAAAACTTGTCCACTTTATGATGCTTACATAAAGTAGATATATTGTATATGTGAATCAATATATAATTTATTTGGAATGTCTATTTTCCTTACAAGCAGAGAGCTCCAAAGTAAAAAAAAATGCAAAATTTTTAATTGTTTTCATGACATTTTGGAATTTTTCACCAAGAAATGATGCAAGTATCGATTAAAATTTACCAACATAAAGTAGAATAAGTAGAATATGTCACGAAAAAGCAATCTCGGAATCAGAATGAAAGGTAAAAGCATCCCAGAGTTATTAATGCTTAAATTGACAGTGGTCAGATGTGCAAAAAATGGCCGGGTCCTACACTGAAAATTGGCTGGGTCCTTAAGGGGTTAAAAAATATCTGAGTACAACACCAGCCGGTGAGTACTTTTCCCTGAACTTTCACATTTACTAGGCTCTTGACAGATTAACAGGTACAAAAAAGTACACTACTTAGATGTAGGTATGTGGTATGCACCCAGGAGGGCAGAAGAATGCTCTATAGTACGCTTAAAAAAGCACTGGGGTAAAACACCAGCCGGTGATTACTTTTTCCTGCACTTTCACAGTATCTAAACCCTTGACAGATTAACCCCTTAAGGACGCAGGACGTAAATGTACGTCCTGGTGCGGTGGTACTTAACGCACCAGGACGTACATTTACGTCCTAAGCATAACCGCGGGCATCGGAGCGATGCCCGTGTCATGCGCGGCTGATCCCGGCTGCTGATCGCAGCCAGGGACCTGCCGGCAATGGCCGACGCCCGCGACCTCGCGGGCGTCCGCCATTAACCCCTCAGGTGCCGGGATCAATACAGATCCCGGCATCTGCGGCAGTTCGCGATTTGAATGAATGATCGGATCGCCCGCAGCGCTGCTGCGGGGATCCGATCATTCATAACGCCGCACGGAGGTTCCCTCTCCTTCCTCCGTGCGGCTCCCGGCGTCTCCTGCTCTGGTCTGTGATCGAGCAGACCAGAGCAGAAGATGACCGATAATACTGATCTGTTCTATGTCCTATACATAGAACAGATCAGTATTAGCAATCATGGTATTGCTATGAATAGTCCCCTATGGGGACTATTCAAGTGTAAAAAAAAATGTAAAAAAATGTAAAAGTTAAAGTAAATAAAAAGTGAAAAATCCCCTCCCCCAATAAAAAAGTAAAACGTCCGTTTTTTCCTATTTTACCCCCAAAAAGCGTAAAAAAAATTTTTTATAGACATATTTGGTATCGCCGAGTGTGTAAATGTCCGAACTATTAAAATAAAATGTTAATGATCCCGTATGGTGAACGGCGTGAACGAAAAAAAAAAAAAAGTCCAAAATTCCTACTTTTTTAATACATTTTATTAAAAAAAAATTATAAAAAATGTATTAAAAGTTTTTTATATGCAAATGTGGTATCAAAAAAAAGTACAGATCATGGCGCAAAAATGAGCCCCCATACCGCCGCTTATACGGAAAAATAAAAAAGTTATAGGTCATCAAAATAAAGGGATTATAAACGTACTAATTTGGTTAAAAAGTTTGTGATTTTTTTTAAGCGCAACAATAATATAAAAGTATGTAATAATGGGTATCATTTTAATCGTATTGACCCTCAAAATAAAGAACACACGTCATTTTTACCATAAATTGTACGGCGTGAAAACGAAACCTTCCAAAATTAGCAAAATTGCGTTTTTCGTTTTAATTTCCCCACAAAAATAGTGTTTTCTGGTTGCGCCATACATTTTATGATATAATGAGTGATGTCATTACAAAGGACAACTGGTCGTGCAAAAAACAAGCCCTCATACTAGTCTGTGGATGAAAATATAAAAGAGTTATGATTTTTAGAAGGCGAGGAGGAAAAAATGAAAACGTAAAAATTAAATTGTCTGAGTCCTTAAGGCCAAAATGGGCTGAGTCCTTAAGGGGTTAAACACAGTATCTAAACCCTTGACAGGTACAAAAATGTAAACTACTTAGATGTAGGTATGTGGTATGCACTTAGGAGGGCAGAAAAATGCACTACAGTATGCTTAAAAAACATATTTTTGCACAACACCAGCAGTACCCAAAAGTACTGCAGCACACAGTCGCTGTTGAGTAAAACACCATCTGGTGATTACTTTTGGCTGTCCTTTTACAGTATGTAGGCCCTTGACATATCAACAGGTACAAAACAGTACACCACTTAGATGTAGGTATGTGGTAAGCACTTATGAGGGCAGAAAAAATTTCTACAGTATGCTTAAAAAAGCACTGGAGTTACAACACCAGTCGGTGAGCACTTTTGCCTGGACTTTCACAGTATGTAGGCCCTTGACAGATTAACAGGTACAAAATAGTACACTACTTTGATGTACGTGTCACGATGCCGGCTGGCAGGTGGTGGATCCTCTGTGCCAGAGAGGGATTGGCGTGGACCGTGCTAGAGGATCGGTTCTAAGTCACTACTGGTTTTCACCAGAGCCCGCCGCAAAGCGGGATGGTCTTGCTGCGGCGGTAGTGACCAGGTCGTATCCCCTAGCAACGGCTCAACCTCTCTGGCTGCTGAAGAAAGGCGCGGTACAAGGGAGTAGACAGAAGCAAGGTCGGACGTAGCAGAAGGTCGGGGCAGGCAGCAAGGATCGTAGTCAGGGGCAACGGCAGAAGGTCTGGAATCACAGGCAAGGAACACACAAGGAACGCTTTCACTGGCACTAGGGCAACAAGATCCGGCGAGGGAGTGAAGGGGAAGTGAGGTGATATAGGGAAGTGCACAGGTGTAAACACTAATTGGAACCACTGCACCAATCAGCGGTGCAGTGGCCCTTTAAATCGCAAAGACCCGGCGCGCGCGCGCCCTAGGGAGCGGGGCCGCGCGCGCCGGGACAGAACTGACGGGGAGCGAGTCAGGTACGGGAGCCGGGGTGCGCATCGCGAGCGGGCGCTACCCGCATCGCGAATCGCATCCCGGCCGGAGGTGGTAACGCAGCGCCCCGGGTCCGTGGAACCGACCGGGGCGCTGCAGTGAGGGAAGTGTAGCGAGCGCTCCGGGGAGGAGCGGGGACCCGGAGCGCTCGGCGTAACAGTACCCCCCCCCTTGGGTCTCCCCCTCTTCTTGGGGCCTGAGAACCTGAGGATCAGACTTTTGTCCAGGATATTGTCCTCAGGTTCCCAGGACCTCTCTTCTGGACCACAACCCTCCCAATCCACTAAAAAAAAAGTTTTTCCTCTGACCTTTTTTGAGGCTAAGATCTCTTTGACAGAGAAGATGTCCGAGGAGCCGGAAACAGGAGTGGGAGGAACAGATTTAGGAGAAAAACGGTTGAGGATGAGAGGTTTAAGAAGAGAGACGTGAAAGGCATTAGGGATACGAAGAGAAGGAGGAAGAAGAAGTTTGTAAGAGACAGGATTAATTTGACACAAAACTTTAAAAGGACCAAGATAGCGTGGTCCCAACTTATAGCTCGGGACACGGAAACGGACATATTTAGCGGAGAGCCATACCTTGTCTCCAGGGGAAAAAATGGGAGGAGCTCTTCTTTTCTTATCTGCGAATCTTTTCATGCGAGAAGAAGCCTGTAAGAGAGAATTTTGGGTCTCTTTCCATATGGTGGAAAGATCACGAGAAATTTCATCCACAGCGGGCAGACCAGAGGGCAAGGGGGTAGGGAGGGGGGGAAGAGGGTGACGGCCGTACACCACGAAAAACGGAGATTTGGAGGAAGATTCAGAGATTCTGAAATTATACGAGAATTCGGCCCAAGGTAGAAGATCTGCCCAGTCATCCTGGCGGGAGGAAACAAAATGTCGTAAATAGTCACCCAAGATCTGGTTAATTCTCTCTACTTGTCCATTGGATTGAGGATGGTATGCAGAAGAAAAATTTAATTTAATCTTGAGTTGTTTACAGAGAGCCCTCCAGAATTTAGACACAAATTGGACGCCTCTATCCGAGACGATCTGTGTAGGCAACCCGTGAAGACGAAAAATGTGTACAAAAAATTGTTTAGCCAACTGAGGCGCTGAAGGAAGACCAGGAAGAGGGATGAAATGTGCCATTTTGGAGAATCGATCAACGACCACCCAAATAACAGTGTTGCCATGGGATGGGGGTAAGTCAGTAATAAAATCCATACCAATCAGAGACCAAGGTTGTTCGGGGACAGGTAGAGGATGAAGAAAACCAGCGGGCTTCTGGCGAGGAGTCTTATCCCGGGCACAGATAGTGCAGGCTCGCACAAAGTCCACCACATCAGTCTCTAGAGTCGGCCACCAATAGAAGCGAGAGATGAGTTGCACAGATTTCTTAATGCCCGCATGACCTGCGAGATGGGAGGAGTGACCCCATTTGAGGATCCCAAGGCGTTGGCGTGGAGAAACAAAGGTCTTTCCTGGAGGAGTTTGCCTGATGGAGGCTGGAGAAGTGGAAATCAGGCAGTCAGGAGGAATGATGTGTTGAGGAGAGAGTTCAATTTCAGAGGCATCTGAGGAACGAGAGAGAGCATCGGCCCTAATGTTCTTATCAGCAGGCCGAAAGTGAATTTCAAAATTAAATCGGGCAAAGAACAGAGACCACCTGGCCTGACGAGGATTCAGCCGTTGGGCAGACTGGAGGTAGGAGAGGTTCTTGTGATCGGTGTAAATAATAACTGGAAATCTTGATCCCTCCAGCAGATGCCTCCATTCCTCAAGTGCTAATTTAATGGCTAGAAGCTCTCGATCCCCGATGGAGTAGTTCCTCTCCGCCGGAGAGAAGGTCCTGGAAAAAAAACCACAAGTAACAGCATGCCCGGAAGAGTTTTTTTGTAGAAGGACAGCTCCAGCTCCCACTGAGGAGGCATCAACCTCCAATAGGAAGGGTTTAGATGGGTCAGGTCTGGAGAGCACGGGAGCCGAAGAAAAGGCAGACTTGAGTCGTTTAAAGGCGTCTTCCGCTTGAGGAGGCCAAGACTTGGGATCGGCATTTTTTTTTGTTAAAGCCACAATAGGAGCCACAATGGTAGAAAAATGTGGAATAAATTGCCTGTAATAATTGGCGAACCCCAAAAAACGTTGGATGGCACGGAGTCCGGAGGGGCGTGGCCAATCTAAGACGGCAGAGAGTTTATCTGGGTCCATTTGTAGTCCCTGGCCAGAGACCAAGTATCCTAGAAAAGGAAGAGATTGGCATTCAAACAGACATTTCTCTATTTTGGCATAGAGTTGATTATCACGAAGTCTCTGAAGAACCATACGGACATGCTGGCGGTGTTCTTCAAGATTGGCAGAAAAAATCAGGATATCGTCCAGATATACAACAACACAGGAGTATAGGAGATCACGAAAAATTTCATTAACAAAGTCTTGGAAGACGGCAGGGGCGTTGCATAGACCAAAGGGCATGACCAGATACTCAAAGTGTCCATCTCTGGTGTTAAATGCCGTTTTCCATTCATCCCCCTCTCTGATGCGGATGAGATTATAAGCACCTCTTAAGTCCAGTTTGGTAAAAATATGGGCACCTTGGAGACGATCAAAGAGTTCAGAGATGAGGGGTAGGGGGTAGCGGTTCTTAACCGTGATTTTATTGAGACCGCGGTAGTCAATGCAAGGACGTAGAGAGCCATCTTTTTTGGACACAAAGAAAAATCCGGCTCCGGCAGGAGAGGAGGATTTACGGATAAAGCCCTTTTTTAAATTTTCTTGGACGTATTCAGACATGGCAAGAGTCTCTGGGACGGACAGAGGATAGATTCTGCCCCGGGGTGGAGTAGTGCCCGGGAGGAGGTCAATGGGACAATCATAAGGCCTGTGAGGAGGTAGAGTCTCAGCTTGTTTTTTGCAAAAAACGTCCGCAAAGTCCATATAGGCCTTAGGGAGACCGGTTACATGAGGAAGCACAGGGACACGGCAAGGTTTACTGGGAACCGGTTTTAAGCAGTCCTTGGAACAAGAGGGCCCCCAACTCTTGATCTCCCCAGTGGACCAATCCAGGATTGGGGAATGGAGTTGAAGCCAGGGAAGTCCAAGAAGGATTTCAGAAGTGCAATTGGGGAGGACCAACAGTTCAATCCTCTCATGATGAGATCCGATGCACATTAGAAGGGGCTCCGTGCGGAAACGTATAGTACAGTCCAATCTTTCATTGTTTACACAATTGATGTAGAGGGGTCTGGCGAGACTGGTCACCGGGATGTTGAACCTGTTGACGAGAGAGGCCAAGATAAAATTTCCTGCAGATCCAGAGTCCAAGAAGGCCACAGCAGAGAAGGAGAAGGCAGAGGCAGACATCCGCACAGGCACAGTAAGACGTGGAGAAGCAGAGTAGACATCAAGGACTGTCTCACCTTTGTGCGGAGTCAGCGGACGTCTTTCCAGGCGGGGAGGACGGATAGAACAATCCCTCAGGAAGTGTTCGGTACTAGCACAGTACAGGCAGAGATTCTCCATGCGGCGTCGTGTCCTCTCTTGGGGTGTCAGGCGAGACCGGTCGACCTGCATAGCCTCCACGGCGGGAGGCACAGGAACAGGTTGCAGGGGACCAGAGGAGAGAGGAGCCGGGGAGAAGAAACGCCTCGTGCGAACAGAGTCCATATCCTGGCGGAGCTCCTGACGCCGTTCGGAAAAACGCATGTCAATGCGAGTGGCAAGATGGATGAGTTCATGTAGGTTAGCAGGGATTTCTCGTGCGGCCAGAACATCTTTAATGTTGCTGGATAGGCCTTTTTTAAAGGTCGCGCAGAGTGCCTCATTATTCCAGGATAATTCTGAAGCAAGGGTACGGAACTGTACGGCATACTCGCCAACGGAAGAATTACCCTGGACCAGGTTCAACAGGGCAGTCTCAGCAGAAGAGGCTCGGGCAGGTTCCTCAAAAACACTTCGAATTTCCGAGAAGAAGGAGTGTACAGAGGCAGTGACGGGGTCATTGCGGTCCCAGAGCGGTGTGGCCCAAGCCAGGGCTTTTCCAGACAGCAGGCTGACTACGAAAGCCACTTTAGACCTTTCGGTGGGGAACTGGTCCGACATCATCTCCAAGTGTAATGAACATTGGGAAAGAAAGCCACGGCAAAACTTAGAGTCCCCATCAAATTTATCCGGCAAGGATAGTCGTATTCCAGAAGCGGCCACTCGCTGCGGAGGAGGTACAGGAGCTGGCGGAGGAGATGATTGCTGGAGCTGTGGTAGTAACTGTTGTAGCATAACAGTCAGTTGAGACAGCTGTTGGCCTTGTTGCGCAATCTGTTGTGACTGCTGGGCGACCACCGTGGTGAGGTCAGCGACAACTGGCAGAGGAACTTCAGCGGGATCCATGGCCGGATCTACTGTCACGATGCCGGCTGGCAGGTGGTGGATCCTCTGTGCCAGAGAGGGATTGGCGTGGACCGTGCTAGAGGATCGGTTCTAAGTCACTACTGGTTTTCACCAGAGCCCGCCGCAAAGCGGGATGGTCTTGCTGCGGCGGTAGTGACCAGGTCGTATCCCCTAGCAACGGCTCAACCTCTCTGGCTGCTGAAGAAAGGCGCGGTACAAGGGAGTAGACAGAAGCAAGGTCGGACGTAGCAGAAGGTCGGGGCAGGCAGCAAGGATCGTAGTCAGGGGCAACGGCAGAAGGTCTGGAATCACAGGCAAGGAACACACAAGGAACGCTTTCACTGGCACTAGGGCAACAAGATCCGGCGAGGGAGTGAAGGGGAAGTGAGGTGATATAGGGAAGTGCACAGGTGTAAACACTAATTGGAACCACTGCACCAATCAGCGGTGCAGTGGCCCTTTAAATCGCAAAGACCCGGCGCGCGCGCGCCCTAGGGAGCGGGGCCGCGCGCGCCGGGACAGAACTGACGGGGAGCGAGTCAGGTACGGGAGCCGGGGTGCGCATCGCGAGCGGGCGCTACCCGCATCGCGAATCGCATCCCGGCCGGAGGTGGTAACGCAGCGCCCCGGGTCCGTGGAACCGACCGGGGCGCTGCAGTGAGGGAAGTGTAGCGAGCGCTCCGGGGAGGAGCGGGGACCCGGAGCGCTCGGCGTAACAGTACGTATGTGGTATGCACTTATGAGGGCAGAAAAATGCGCTACAGTGCACTTAAAAAAGTATCTGAGTAACAACACTAGCTGGTGAGTACTTTTGCCTGGACTTTCTCAGTATCTAGGCCCTTGACCGATTAACAGGTACAAAATATTACTCTACTTAGATGTACGTATGTGATATGCACTTATGAGGGCAGATAAATGCACTACAGTACACTAAAAAGTATCTGAGTACAATACCAGCCGGTGAGCACTTTTGCCTGGACTTTCACAGCATCTAGGCTCTTGACAGATTAACAGGTACAAAATAGTACACTACTTTGATGTACGTATGTGGTATGCACTTATGAGGGCAGAAAAATACGCTACAGTATACTTAAAAAAGTATCTGAGTAACAACACTAGCTGGTGAGTACTTTTGCCTGGACTTTCACAGTATCTAGGCCCTTGACAGATTAACAGATACAAAATATTACTCTACTTAGATGTACGTATGTGATATGCACTTATGAGGGCAGATAAATGTGCTACAGTACACTTAAAAAGTATCTGAGTACAATACCAGCCGGTGAGCACTTTTGCCTGGACTTTCACAGTATCTAGGCCCTTGATAGATTAACAGGTACAAAATACAGTGAACCCCCGACCTACGATGGCCCCAACATACGATAATTTCAACATGCGATGGTCTCTCAGAGGCCATCGCATGTTGAAGGCAGCATCAACATATGATGCTTTTGTATGTCGGGGCCATCGCATGAACGGCTATCCGGCAGCGCTGACTGCTTTAGCTGCCGCTGTATAGCCGTTTACAGTGCCCCGTGCTCCGGTAATGGTCTCCTACCTGTCCTCGGGGCTCCGAAGCGTCCTCCTCGGGATCCCGGCCATCGCCGGAGCTCTCCATCGTCGTCATCACGTCACCACGCACGCTGCCCCGTCATCCAATAGGAGCAGCGTGCGTAGTGACGTGATGACGGCGACGTGAGAGAGACGTACCCGGACAGCAGTGACGTTCCGGAGCGCGGGGGACACCACGGGGAATTGACTGCTGGGTCTACAGACTACTATAACCAGCAGATTTGTTGTGGAACAAAGACACAGAATTGCCCAGAAAAATTATTCCTGCCTCCTCTGCTAAGGTTTATGAAGTTGAGGCAGCTTGTTGAAATGAATGAGGAAACACACAGCTCTCTGCCCCTCTCTGTAATACAATGCTGTAGAAAGTGACTGGGAGGTTAATGGCTGCAGTAAAAATCCTTTTCAGTGAAAAAAAAGCACTGCTCTCTGTCCACCAGAAAACTGATATGATTAGGAGGTGAAGTGCTGCTGTAATAAGCTTTTCTGTGTAATACACACACAGGCTGTCCATCATATCTCTCTGTAGTGTAATGAATGAAGTGACGAGCCGCAATATAGCTGCCGATTATATGGGGCTGTGACATCACAGTGGTGACTGGCTGCTGATAGGCTGCATCCTGCATGTGATTCAGGTCATCCCGCCTTCCTGCCTTGCCTTCCCACCTTCCCAGCATTCCTTGCCCCATGTACTGACATGTGGATCCACCATTTTAGATGCCCTGAAGCCTGGAACGACACTAAATGGAGTTTAATGAAGCGATTCACGCGATAGAATTGCGGTGATCTTAACATTTATTGCAAATAAAAATTTTCAGGAAATTCATAACGAATTTGGGTTCGACAGCTTCAATTTGCTCATCCCTAGCTGTATTCTAAATATTCACAAAATGCAGATATTCGCTGTAAAAATTTGCATTTTGAATATTCGCACTTAACACTACTGTCCACTCAGTAAAGTTTTTGGTTGTGAACATTTGGTCATATGGGCAAACAAATGCCTCGAGTCTTCAAGAACTCTGTGAGGAGGAGGCCTTGCTCTGGAAACTTTGGGCTTCCTGCACCAACGCCCTTTCTAGAACTCCAATTCCTGTTGTTGTTTTTTCTTTAATGATGAGGCCTTCCTGATGTGTAAAAACTTGTTGAAGCCATGTTCCTTATATGGACAGTACTACAGATGAGCGAAGTTACAGTGATTCGATTTGTCACAAACTTCTCGGCTCTGCAGTTGCTGACTTTAGGCTGCATAAATTACTTTACTTTACAGCTTTCAGGTGCTCCGGTGGACTGGAAAAGGTGGATACAGTCTTGGTAGAGAGTCTACTAGGACTGTATCCACCTTTTCCAGCCCACCGGAGCACCTGAAAGCTGAACTATTTTATGCAGGCTAAAGTCAGCAACTGCCGAGCCAAGAAGTTTGTGACGAATTGAATCACTGTAACTTGACTTGTGGAATGTGCCTTCTCGCATTCTAACAGTAAAATGGGTAAATTTGCACTTGGCAAATCAAATTGGTTTTAAATCAAAGTGGTCGATGATGTGGTGAAAGCTGCAATTCTACTTCACAATTTACTGTTATCCAAGGACAAGGAGCCTCTTTTCATTGACTCTCATGAAGTGGAGTCACCTTTAATTGGACTTCAGGACTCTTCATGTCAATCAACCATAATGGTTGGACCAGTTTACCAAATTTAAAACATTTTGGTCCATCTTAAGTTTTCTCAAGACCACGTGTCCCACAGTGCTGCAGGGAAAAGGTTCTATGGACAAATGAAAAAATTAACAATACTATGTTTGGAGGTAAGATAACTGTGCTCATTGTCACCTACACTTTAACACAACTGTAAAACATCAAAAGATTTTACAGGGAATTGTAAGGGAAGCAGTCCATGACCTCAAGCGGAGGAGATATTGAGTGATACAAAAAGATAACAACCCAAACACACAAGAAAATCATCTAAGCAGTCTTTAAATAAGAGAATTTGGGTTTTCAACTGGTCAAGAAGGAATCCTGATTTATTGCAGGAGATTGCTGTTAAACCTAGATCTACAAATATTAAGCTCCTGTGTCAATTTTCTCCCTGCACTATGAATGTTTACTCAATGCTCTCAGTGTAGGACATTAATGGTACAACTGTTTGTGCGTTATTAGATTAGTTGAATTGTGTTCTATAATTGTGATTTAGATAGCAATTAGACCACCATTCCACTTCTTAAAGGTTTAAATGTTTTTATTGCAACTGTGATTTAAACAAGAAAAAAAAATCCAAGTACTGTTTATTCATTTATGCCCCTTATTTCTCCCTATACATGGGCAGAAAATGTTATTTTTAAAATATAAGAGAAGGAAATATGCACAACCACGATTCTTAACAGTTATATACTGATTTTAGCAGAGAACATTTTTAGAAGATATAAATTCTACGTACTGAAGAAACAATCTTATCAATATTTTTCTCATAGCTTATGATTGGCTTCAATATTAATATCTACTCATTGTCAAGAACAGAAATAACCTTCTCAAGACAAGCAGGCAGATTACCATTCTCATGTACTATATCTTCACTGAATAAGGTTATTCATCTTATAACATCTTCAAAAGAGTTATGGTTGCAGTATTTATGTCAGTATATTTCTCATGATTATGCTATGCATGTCAATGCACTGTTTTTTATTGGTATCTCTGAAGGAAACTGTATAAGAATCTGATTATGCAGTCACCACTGTCAGGATGACCTGTCTTTGCAGCACATTCTCCACAGTGACATTTTTATTTACAAGTGTTTCAGCAGAGTTGAGGATAATGATATTGTGAGACAATTTTATAAGCAGCTATCGTATTCTAATGAGACTTTAATGTCTTAATTAATTCCAGTATTAGATTATGTTAATTGAAGAAACTGTTTCAATGTCAAAGAAAAATATATTTAGAGATAATCTTACTTAGTAATTTTCATAAAGCTATTTCTAGACACCACTAAGCATTCATAGTACAAAAAATGATCATGCATTTGCACACACTAACATACATGCACAACATGATTGTTATCAATATTATTATAATTATTATTATAATAACTCCAGCCCTGGCCCCCGACTTTCACTGGAGATCCCCACACCTTTTTAACTCCATTTTCAACTCACTAAAATTGGCAAGCTTGACTGCATTTATTTTAGTAGACTTGAATAGACAGAGCAAAGCATATGCATGGCCACCATGTCATTCAGGCAATAGCTGTAAATGGCTGCTGCTGGTTATCATATGTTGAAATAGGAGTCAGGGGTCCAATATATTCTGTGGATATGCCATAAAAGTGAAAGTAAAGTTGGTATCTGGACAAATTTCTCCTGTTTTTCTGACTTGGTTCTTGAGATAACAGAGGCTTGATGTACAGTTGCTGAAAGAAGTCATGGCGATCTAGACCAAATGAAGAAGAATAGTAACAACATCTCCTTTAAGTCACTGAAGGCCATTGTGTTTTCTGTCTTGTCTGTGTCACATCCAGGGCCAGACTGGGGATAAAAACCAGCCACGGAAATTATTGCATACCAGTCCCACAGCATTGGGTTATTGTACCAGCAAACGGCCACCAAGTGTAGGCATATATATATATATATATATATATATATATATATATATATATATGACAGGAGGAATACACCACTACTTTGCCAAATGTTTTAATAAAATGGTGTCGGTGTCCAAGACTCAATAGCAGTCCCCAATTAAAAAAAAAGTTAAATGGAGTAACACTCCATTATAGTGAAAATGGCAGCAATGTTTCAAAAAGGTTTTATGTGAAAATCCAGTATACTGTGGCCAATATTACCAATAATACTAGTGGACACAAAGGAATATTATCACCATACCTATTACCATCATACTGTTACTGTACAAATCCAGTATGCTGAGACCAATATTACCAATAATACCAATATAGAAGGAGAAATATTATCACCATACATATTACCATCATACTGTTACTGACCAAACCGTGAATACTGAGACCAATATTACCAATAATACCAGTATACAAGGTGGATATTATTACTATACATATTCCCATCATACTGTTACTAATCAAATCCTGTGTTATTGGGACCAATAGAACGATGATACCAGTATACAAGGAGGAATATTATCCCCATACATATCACCATCATACTGTTAATGACCAAATCCTGTATAATGAGACCAATATTACCAATAATACCAGGATATTATTACCATACATATTACCATCAAACTGTTCTTGACCAACTCCTGTATACAAAGACCAATAATACTAATAATACCAGTATACAATTGACAAATAATACAGCCACACCATGACTAGAGTTGAGCGAACTTTTGAAAAATTCGATTTGGACGATTTGCCGAAATTTTCTAAATGTTTTTATTCGCGGCAAATCTATATTAAAACGGTTATTTATGGACTACAGAGAGCCTTAATAGGGGTGTAGAACACTTTGATTTGTTCTAACACGCATATGAAGTTTGCTGGTGTAGTGAAATAATACTGTTACAGGCATCGCTTTTAGAATCATTACTGCAGAGTGGCACAATGACAGAGCCTGGAGGTGGCATCAGTATGAGGAGACCATATAGTGGCTGAATGACACAGCGTGAAGGTGTTGGCAGCATGAGGAGACCATATAGTGACAGAATAACAAAGCTTGAATGTGGCTGAAGCATGAGGAGACCATATAGTGGCTGAAGGACACAGTGTGGAGGTGTTGGCAGCATGAGGAGACCATATAGTGGCCAAATGACACAGCGTGGAGGTGTTGACAGCATGAGGAGACCATATAGCGGCTGAATGACCCAGCTTGGATGTGGCTGAAGCATGAGGAGACCATATAGTGGCTGAATGACACAGCGTGGAGGTGTTGACAGCTGGAGGAGACAATATAGTGGCTGAATGACACAGCGTGAAGATGTTGGAAGCATGAGGAGACCATATAGTTACTGAATGACACAGCTTGGAGCTGTCAGCAGCATGAGTAGACACTAGGGCTTCACAATCCCTAAGATTAAAATATGAATTTTGAAATTTAAATTGAAGATTTATGTTGGCTAGTACTACCATAAACATTTTTAGGCCCAGGACCAGGCCCAGCAGCATCAGTAAACCATATATTGGCTGAATGACACAGCCTGGAGGTGGCTGAAGTATGAGTAGACCAAATATTGGCTGAATGACACAGCCTGGAGGTGGCTGAAGCATGAGGAGACCATATAGTGTCTGAATGGCACAGCCTGGAGTTGGCAGAAGCATGAGGAGACCATTGAAATTTTAGATTTTTAAATTGAAATTTAAGTTTTTTAAATTGAAATTGAGAATTTCTAAATTGAAATTTTAACTCCCAATTTTTAGTGTCCTGCTCCCCAGCTTGTGGGTACACAGGACCAAATTTATCTAGAAGTCACATGTCAGCACAATGAGAGAACTTTGAGGTGGCGGCTGCAGCATGAGGGCCATGCCAACTGAGGTTTGAGTCTGAGGAACTGTTGACTAGGGGTGTCGGATGTCACTTGGGATGAAGTGGATGACCGAGTCAACTGATCAATCACAGCTGCTGGGTTGCTGGTCGAGACACGACTGCTAGCTGACACCATGAGCTCAGACCGCTGCAACTCCGGCTGCCACACGCCCCTACACTGCTGCAACCCCTTCCTGCGCCTGATGAATTTAGGCCTCTGCCACTCCACTGTGCATGTCTTGGCACTACTCTGCCTGACATACTTATTGTGTACATGAGGGGAGTACAATACGCTATACTACACTTAAAACAGTATTTGTCTAGAACAGCAGCAGGTGTGTACTATTGGCTGTCCTTTCACAGTATATAGACCGTTGCCAGATTAACAGGTACAAACTAGTACACTACTTATATGTAGGAATGTGGTATGCACTTATGTGGGCATAAAAATGTGCTACACTATGCTTAAAAATACTTATTTTTACCTGTGTCCCAGATTCCAAAATTCCTTTGTAATTAGAAAATGTCAGACTACCACCTGACATTCAAAATAATTAAAATGATACATACATTCTCTGAAGAAAAGGATCCTTCAGTAGATGACAATATGAGTATTGTGTGTTCCGGTGACATTAGCTCATCGGAGGAACAGGAAAACATGATACAACTTAATTCTGCAACTGAAGAACCACAACAAAGAATGAAGGACTTCAAGCCTACTGGAAATGAGGAACTTCAAAATGGTAAATCTACCACCTGAGATAGTCAGTCAATTCCAACAGCCGGTGGTCAGTATCCACAGTTCCCTGTTTCTACTACTCCTTGGCAATATTCCTTTTATTATTGGTATCAACATGGCAAAAATGCTGGGTGAGTAACTCAAGGATACCCACATGTTTCCTACAATACACAGTCAAGCAATCCTTATAATCAGTTATCTGCATTTGCAGTGCCAAATTCCTATAATACAAACCAGCCTTACTTTGATTGCAATGGACAAATTCAAGCACAGATGTGTTCAGTTTCTGGCCCCTTTGGTGCCAATTTGACATACAATTGTGCAGATCCATCCTCTTCTTCAAATCAGAATCCAGTGCCAAATCCATATTCTTATTGTTTTACTGACAATACAGGCTGGCCATAGAGATCTTGGCAATAATGAAGAAAACACAATGAAAGATGAAACAAGATGAAAAGATGAAACAAGACAATGATCTCTGGACTCAATATCTAAATTTTTTATTTCAAAAATTAGCAGTTGACAACTTGCTGTAGTACTATTTATGCCAATGACATTTGTAAAATGAAAGGGTTATTCCAGGATTTTTTTTATTTGACTATGCTACAGGGGCTGTAAAGTTAGTGTAGTTCCTAAAATAGTGTCTGTACCTGTGTGTGACGGTTTTCTCACAATTCTTCTGTGATTTTCACCCCAATATTTATTTTTAACAGCATACAAAATGACTGTTGTCTCAGATTTTTCCAGGTTGCAATGCGGCCAAGACCTGACTCACTAGTCAGCTGATGACAGGGAGCTCCAATGGGTGGAGTGATCGTTTAGTGGGAGAGAGATCAATCTGCAACTAATGCAACATCTGTAGGCACCCTGATTCAAAACCACAGGTCTTTGAATGGATGCAGCTCATTTATGTTTCAATGGGTGGGGTGGTGATGTGTAGGAGGGAGGAAAATGGAATTGTGGGATTTGTAGTATAAAAAAAAAAGAAAAGTCAAACAGGAAATACCAGTTCTCAAAAAGCTAACCACAGTGTTATGGTAATCTCACAACATAGCCATTTAGCCCCAAGACAAGCGCAGATCCTTCCTAAGCATGTCCATTACTGTCTGCCAGGTACGTACTAAAATCACCTTATGATGGAGAACCCCTTTAACATGTCTCGAAAGTATTTCTTTTTTATAAGCAAAATACTTGATATTTTTCCATTTTGTAGAGTTTTCCTCAGGGCACTTGCTTAAAGTGTCTAACTATTTTATATATTTGTTAGGAGTCACAATATATGATTGTGTTGTTTTGTAATTGTTATTTATATTTGAAAGATTTTGTGATTTAAATACTAGTTATGTGTTTGCTGTCTTGTATTACAAAACTGAATTGACACTTTTCAGTTCTTAAATCTGTTGAGCAGCGATTAAAAAGTGAAATTGTTAGTTTAAAAAAAACATGTCCTTTGAAAAATTTTGGGGGGTTTGGTGTTCCCCAACAAAGGTAAAAAAAAAACAGCAGTACAAAACAGTGCTGAGGCACACAGTCGCTATGTAATAAACCCAAAATTGCACTCTCTCACAGACTATTAGGAATGGATTGCTGGGTATGTATTATACCATCGACAGACTAGTATAACAGGCAGACCATTTGTTGTGGAACAAAAAGGGCAGGAAAATGCACTACAGTACGCTTAAAAAACATATTGGAGTAAAACACCAGCCGGTAATTACTTTTGCATCGACTTTCACAGTATCTAGGCCCTTGACAGATTAACAGGTACAAAATAGTACACTACTTAGATGTAGGTATGTGGTATGCACTTATGAGGGCAGAAAATGCACTACAATATGCTTAATAAACATATAGGAGTAAAACACCAGCCGGTGATTATTTTTGGCTGTCCTTTCACAGTATGCAGGCCCTTTACAGATTAACAGGTACAAAATAGTACACTAGTTAGATGTACGTATGTGGTATGTGGCACTTATGAGGGCAGAAAAATGCGCTGCAGTACGCTTAAAAACTCAGTATTTTTGGAAAACACCAGCCGGTGATTACTTTTGCCTGGACTTTCACAGTATCTAGGCCCTTGACAGATTAACAGGTACAAAATAGTACACTACTTAGATGTACGTATGTGGTTTGCATTTATGAGGGCAGAAAAATGTGCTACAGTACGCTTCATAAATATATTGGAGTAAAACACCAGCCGGTGATTACTTTTGGCTGTCCTTTCACAGTATCTAGGCCCTTGACAGATTAACAGGAACACAATAGTACACCACTTAGATGTAGGTATGTGGTATGCACTTATGGGGGCAGAAATATGCTCTACTGTACACTTAAAAAAACTTTTTTTTAGTAAAATACCAGCCAGTGATTACTTTTGCTTGGACTTTCACATTATCTAGGCCCTTAACAGATTAACAGGTACAAAATAGTACACTACTTGTGTATGTGGTGTGCACTTATGAGGGCAGAAAAATGTGCTACAGTACGCTTAAAAAAAACTTATTTTTAGACAACACCAGCAGTACACAACAGTGCTGCAGCACAAAAAAGCGCGTACTAAACACAAAATTGCACTCTGTCAAAGACTATTAGGGATAGACTGCTGGGTATTATACCGTCTACAGACTAGTATAACCAGCAGATGATTTGTTGTGGAACAAAGATACAGAATTGCCCTGACAAATTATTCCTGCCTCTTTTGCTAAGGTTTATGAAGTTGAGGCAGCTTGTTGAAATGTATGAGGCAACATACAGCTATCTGCCTCTCTGTAATACAATGCTGAAGAAAGTGACTGGGAGGTTAATGGCTGCAATAAAAATCCTTTTCAGTGAAGAAAACACTGCTCTCAGTCCACCAGAACGCTGATGTGACTAGGAGGTGAAACACTGCTGGAATGAGCTTTTCTGTGTAACACACACACACAGCGATGTCCGTCCTATCTCTCTGCAGTGTAATGAATGATATCACGAGCCGCAAAATGGACACCAAATATATTGGGCTGTGACATCACAGGGGTGACTGGCTGTTGATAGGCTGCATCCTGCATGTGATTCAAGGTCATCCCGCCTACTTCCCTTCCCGCCTTGCCTTCCCAGCGTTCCTTGCCCCATGTACTGACATGTGTATCCGCCATTTTAGATGCCCTGGAGCCTGGACCGCAGTAAATGGAGTCTAATGAACGATTTGCGTGATAGAGTCTCAGCGATATTGGCATTCTTTGCGAATCAAATATTTCATGAATTTCGTAACAAATTCAGTGTTCTTCAGCTTCCATTATCATTACCATCACTATGCAATGACCAAGGTTTACACCCAATACAGTGATCATATACAGGTAGATAACAACACTACACAGGCACTTCAGACTATATAAGTGCTTACAGTTGAATCCAGTGAATCACAGGAGATGTCTTCTTTGTTCAGAGTTGATCACTTTTACTTTTCTTCTACATCTGTCCTGGGCATCATGAAGACTTCTCCCGGCCATGACTTGTCATAGCAGAATCTGCTAGAAAAACATTTTAGGCTGATCGCTTCAGCACCATCCACACTAGTATACAAACTTGTTATCAATATTGTCTGGCATAGTAATAGTTTCCCCATATTGCAGTTAGGCCTCTTCTTTGCACCCATACAGTAGTTAGGTCTCCTATGTGCCCCCATACAGGGGTTAGGCTCCCTTTTTGCTACCATATAGCACTTAGGTTCCCTTCTGTGCCCCCCATACAGCAGTTTTAGCGGGTAGATTTATCCCCCTTTATATTAGGTAAGTAGGCTTCTCTCCAGCCCTCCTCTCCCTCCATAATTGCTAGGTAACAGATTTCTCTCCCCCTCCACCCTTATATTAGGCAGGGATGCATGCAGGGCCAGTTTTAGGCTTAGCGTGGCCCTGGGCAAAATAAAAAATGGGGACCCAAAAGTCATAATGGTGCACTAACCAGATTTGCTAATTTTTGGTCACTTAAAATACCATAAAAACTATCTAAAAAGCAATTGAAAAGTCCCATCAAAACAAAAATGGTACTAATAAAAACTACAAATCACAGCGCAAAAAATGACCCTCATACATGCCCATATACAGAAAAATAAAAGAGTTATAGGGATCAGAATAGTACAATTTTCAATTTTTGTATAGTTCCCACACTTTAGGTTGGCAGCATAGTTCCCCACATTTGGATGGCAGCATAATTCCCCCACATTAGGTTGGCAGCATAGTTCCCCCACATTAGGTTTGCAATACAGTTCCCTCACATTAGAATCCCAGTATAGTTCCCCCACATTAGGTTGTAGTTCCCCCACATTAGGTTGGCAGTATAGTTCCCCCACATTAGGTTGGCAGTATAGTTCCCCCACATTAGGTTGGCAGTATAGTTCCCCCACATTAAGTTGTAGTTCTCCCACATTAGGTTGGCAGTATAGTTCCCCCACATTAGGTTGTAGATCTCCCACATTAGGTTGGCAGTATAGTTTCCCCACATTAGGTTGTAATTTCCCCACATTAGGTTGTAGTAAAAACAAAAATAAAAATAGCCAGCAAAACAACCTAATACACAGGTGCCCGCTGCTGTGGCAAATACAAAATGTACAAAAAAGAAAGTTGCAACAGCACTCTTGGTCAAAAAATGGAGGCTCTTAGCGCATTTTTTGATCAAAATGTGTCCCCCATCCACCACGCGGAGGTGGCCTCATATCGGATAGGATCCTAACATGATAACTCACCTCTGCTGTGTATATAGCCTCTGACTGTATGACATGCTGGATCAGCCATTGACTAAACCACCTCCAGTCTGATCAAAAAGTGTGTTGAGAGCCTCCATTTTTTGACCAAGAGTGCTGTTGCAACTTTCTTTTTTGTACATTTGGCAATATAGTTCCCCCCACATTAGGTTGTAGTTCCCCCACATTAGGTTGGCAGTATAGTTCCCCCCCACATTAGGTTGTAGTTCCCCCACATTAGGTTGGCAGTATAGTTCCCCCACATTAGGTTGTAGCTCCCCCACACTAGGTAGGCGGTATAGTTCCCCCACATTAGGTTGTAGTTCCCCCACATTAGGTTGGCAGTAAAGTTCCCCCAAATTAGGTTGTAGTTCCCCAACATTAGGTTGGCAGCATAGTTCCCCCACATTAGGTTGGCAGTATAGTTCCCCCACATTAGATTGTAGTTCTCCCACATTAGGTTGGCAGTATAGTTCCCCCACATTAGGTTGTAGATCTCCCACATTAGGTTGGCAGTATAGTTTCCCCACATTAGGTTGTAGTTTCCCCACATTAGGTTGTAGTTCCCCCACATTAGGTTGTAGTTCCCCTACATTAGGTTTGCAGAATAGTTCCTCCACATTAGGTACTCAGTATGTTCCCCCACATTATGTAGGCAGTATGCTCCCCCACATTAGGTTGTAGTTCCCCAACAATAGGTAGGCAGTATAGTTCCCCCACATTAGGATGTAGTTCCCCCACAGTAGGCTGGCAGTATAGTCCCCCCACATTAGGTTGTAGTTCCCCCCACATTAGGCTGGCAGTATAGTTTCCCCACATTAGGTTGTAGTTCCCTTGCATTAGGATGTCAGTATAGTTCCCCCACATTAGGTTGGCAGTATAGTTCCCCCACATTAGGCTGGTAGTATAGTTCCCCCCATATTAGGTTGGCAGTATAGTTACCCCACATTAGGTTGTAGTTTCCTCACATTAGGTTGTAGTTCCCCCCACGTTAGGTTGGCAGTATAGTTCCCCCACATTAGGTTGTTGTTCCCCTACATTAGGTTTGCAGTATAGTTCCCCCACATTAGGTTGTAGTTCCCCCACATTAGGTTGGCAGTATAGTTCCCCCACATTAGGTTGTAGTTCCCCCACATTAGGTTGGCAGTATAGTTCCCCCACATTAGGTTGTATTTTCCCCACATTAGGTTGGCAGCATATTTCCCCCACATTAGGTTGGCAGTAAAGTTCCCCCACATTAGGTTGGCAGTATGGTTCCCCCCCATTAGGCTGGCAGTATAGTTTCCCCGCATTAGGTTATAGTTCCCCACATTAGGTTGTAGTTCCCCCACATTAGGTTGGCAGTATGTTTCCCCACATTAGGTTGTAGTTCCCCCACATTAGGTTGGCAGTATAGTTCCCCACATTAGGTTGTAGTTCCCCCACATTAGGTTGGCAGTATAGTTCCCCCACATTAGTTTGTAGTTCCCCCACATTAGGTTGGCAGTATAGTTCCCCCACATTAGGTTGTAGTTTCCCCACATTAGGTTGGCAGCATATTTCCCCCACTTTAGGTTGGCAGTAAAGTTCCCCCACATTAGGTTGGCAGTATATTTCCCCCACATTAGGTTGTAGTTCCCCCACATTAGGTAGGCAGTATAGTTCCCCCACATTAGGTTGTAGTTCCCCCACATTAGAATGGCAGCACAGTTCCCCACATTAGGCTGGCAGTATAGGTCACCCCATATTAAGTTGTAGTTCCCCAACATTGGGTCGTAGTTCCCCCACATTAGGTTGGCAATATGTTCCCCCACATTGGGTTGGTGGTATAGTTCCCCCACATTAGGTAGACAGTATAGTTCCCCCATTAGGTTGTAGTTCCCCCACATTAGGTTGGCAGTATGTTCCCCCACATTAGGTAGGCAGTATAGTTCCCCCACATTAGGTTGGCAGTAAAGTTCCTCCACATTAGGTTGGCAGTATGTTCCTTCACATTAGGTTGTAGTTCCCCCACATTAGGTTGGCAGTATGTTCCCCCACATTAGGCTGTAGTTCCCCCACAGTAGGCTGGCAGTATAGTTTCCCCACATTAGGTTGGCAGTATGTTCTCCCACATTAGGTTGTAGCTCCCCCACATTAGGTAGGCAGTATGTTCCCCTACATTAGGTTGTAGTTCCCCCACAGTAGGTTGGCAGTAAAGGTCACCCCACATTAGGTTGGCAGTATAGTTCCCCCACATTAGGCTGGCAGTATAGGTCCCCCCACATTAGGTTGGCAGTATAGTTCCCCCACATTAGGTTGGCAGTGTATTTCTCTTACATTTGGTTGGCAGTATAGTTCCCGCACAGACATACAGACTTCAGCCATGTACAGTGTATGGCTGGAGGCTGTATGTCTATGTACTGCCCCACTTCAGAACTCCGTCCACCGCTCCTCTGGTCAGGGGGTCACGATCTACTGCTATGGCTTATATGCCATAGCAGTAAGTTCCTGGACTGGAGGAGCGGTGGTCGGAGCACCGAAGCTGACGTGCAGCTGGTAACTTACCATGCCGCCCATCACACGTCCTCCTCCATGATGCTCCGATGCTCCACTCCTCCATTCCTATGGGTGCAGGCACGGGACGTCAGTGATGTCCCTGCGTGCGCTACCTCCCGGCGGCCCCTGCATTTTTTAAGTTAACGCAGGGCCGCAGAATGGTAACCTGGACATCCTTGTGTCCCAAAAAGATCTTTCGGGACACAGGGATGTCCCGAATATGACAGGGGGCCCCCTGTGGGTTGCTCAGTGGCGAATCAACCCCCCCCCCTGGATCCGCTACTGAATAGCCTACAGGGGGCCCCCTGGGCAATTGCTCGGTTTGCCCTGCCTTAACGCCAGCCATGTATGTGTGCAGGCTGCGACCCCTCCTCTCCCTCCTTATTTACTAGGTAGAGTCACCCTTTATTTTAGGTAGGTAAGCAGGGTTCCCCTTCCCTATCTTCATCTTAGCAAAGTCAATTCTCTGCCTCCCTAAATACCTCCACTCCACATTAGCTAGGAATTTCTTTCTCTCTTCCTCCCTTTAATTTAGGTAGGTAGACAGGCTCCCTCCCTTTCCACCCTTCAAAGATAGATAGATCTCCCCCCCCCCTTTAGGCAGGTAAGCCCCTCCCTCCCATAACACCCCCCCTACACCATTTTGCTGCACATTTTGTAAAAAAAAAAAACAACAACTGCGGCGTGATGACATCATATAATCACGTTGCCCGTGCCATGATGTGGACGTCCTGCGCAGCCTCCCGGAATAAGTGAGTGAACTGAGTGGCAGAGCTGGGAGCTTATAGCTTTCAGCTCCGCCACTCTGTGGCCGCTGCATACAAGGTCCTGATACAAGTGTCAGGACCTTGTATGCTGCCAGCCCACGGGGTTGGTGGCCTACTGGGAACTTTCCTGGTATTCCGGTAGGCCAGTCCGGCCCTGGTCGCATCTGTACTGTATTTCTGTGTTAGGTCTGCATCATTCTAGTTTGTATAACAACTCTAGCCTTACCATTATTTAGGCCATACTGGAGACTGTACTTTCACATGGTAAGAACTTCTATAACATATGTTGACCTGACATCACCATTGATATATTTGACTATTAGAGTAAAATAAATTTCTGTTGTGCACTACACTTCAGACATCTTTCATACCTAGTAGAGCCAACTCTGTGAAGGGCTAATAGTGGATTTAAACTGCTAAAGAGCCTCAGCCCAAGGAGGGAGTTGTGGTGAACAGACATTGATGGTGTGGGTGTAGACCTCTCTGCATGATACAGACAGGTCTTGATCTGTATGGAAGAACAATAGAGTTTGTGAATCTTGACATGAAAACCATTACGCTTGTGTGCCATGTAAATAGTGAAATTGTCAAGTTAATTGGGTAGTAAAGGAATCTTGCATTTGAGCTAATGGCATATAGACTGTGTTCTCATTGCTGTGCAATTTCCTCACATGGGGAGGTTACTGCTCAACTCTACTACCTTGCCTGACAGATGGCAGATTAGATGGAAGAGCAAAAGAGGCGACAACCGAGGAGTCAGTCTAAAGTGGTACAGGGATTTGAAATGTAGCTCCTAGTCTATTTGGTGACTCATATGCCCCCCAGTGTTGATTCTGGTTGGTTATAAACTAAGGTTTCACACAAATACGGTATATCAAGATGTTTCATTTGCTGTTATTTAAAGTCTAAAAAAAACATTTTGTAGATGTGATTCAGACAAACGGCACAACTTTAGAAGTTTTATCAATTGCGATGCAACACATGTAATGTATAAGATTGCCTGTAACCTAAACTATGTGGGTAGTTTACGGAAGAGAACTACAGAGCATATTTCTAATATACAAAAAGGTAATATGAATCTATCAGGGGTGTCAGACTATTTTGTTCAGTGGCACAACAATGGTAAAGAAAGTCTTGCAGTTACTAAGGGTTCATAAGCCTTTATGTGGAGGGGTGTTGACAAATATTTCGCACAAAGAAACCTTTTAGATAACTTTAAAGGACATCTTCAGCAAAACACAACTTATCCGCAGGATAAGGGATGAGTGTTTGATCACAGAGTTTTTTTTTTACTCTAGTGGTAGAGTCTACAACCCACACAAGTGGCTCAGGTAGGGCAGCTCATCCAGGATGGCACATCAATGCGAGCTGTGACAAGAAGGTTTGCTGTGTCTGTCAGCGTAGTGTCCAGAGCATGGAGGCGCTACCAGGAGACAGGCCAGTACATCTAGAGACGTGGAGGAGGCCATAGGAGGGCAACAATCCAGCAGCAGAACCGCTACCTCCGCCTTTGTGCAAAGAGGAGCAGGAGCACTGCCAGAGCCCTGCAAAATGACCTCCAGCAGGCCACAAATGTGCATGTGTCCACTCAAACGGTCAGAAACAGGGTGGTATAAGGGTCCTACTTCCACAAGTGGGGGTTGTGCTTACAGCCCAACACTGTGCAGGATGTTTGGCATTTGTCAGAGAACACGAAGATTGGCAAATTCACCACTGGTGCCCTGTGCTCTTCACAGATGAAAGCAGGTTAATATTGATCACTTGTGAGAGACGTGACAGAGACTGGAGACGCCCTGGAAAAAGTTCTGCTGCCTGCAACATCATCCAGCATGACCGGTTTGGCGGTGGGTCAGTAATGGTGTGGGGGGGCACTTCTTTGGGGGGCCGCACAGCCCTCCATGTGCTTGCCAGAGGTAGCCTGATTGTTATTAGGTACCGAGATGAGATCCTTAGAACCCTTGTGAGACCATATGCTCGTGCGGTTGGCCTTGGGTTCCACCTAATGCAAGACAATGTTAGACCTCATGTGGCTGGAGTGTGTCAGCAGTTCCTGCAAGAGGAAGGCATTGATGCTATGGACCGGCCCACCCGTTCCCCAGACGAGAATCCCATTGAGCACATCTGGGACATCATGTCTCGCTCCATCCACCAACAAACTGTCCAGGAGTTGGAGGATGCTTTAGTTCAGGTCCGAGAGAACATCTCTCAGGAGACCATCCGCCACCTCATCAGGAGCATGCCCAGGCGTTGTAGGGAGGTCATACAGGCACGTGGAGGCCACACACACTACTGAGCCTCATTTTGATTTGTATTAAGGACATTACATCAAAGTTGGATCAGCCTGTAGTGTGTTTTTTTGTGATTTTGTTGTCAGCACATTCAACTATGTAAAGAAGAAAGTATGTGTTATCTAAGTGTTCCCTTTATTTTTTGGAGCAGTGTACATGGAGGAGGCATGTAAGCCACGGCGGAGTAGAGTCTCGGCGTTCAAACCCCCCCCCCCCCCCCCACGATCAAAAACTAATCCTCCTGTGGATAGGGGATAAGTTGTTTTTTTCTGCAGATGTCCTTCAAAGCGGTACATTTTTAAAAAAAAATCAACTGATGCCAGAAAGTAAAGCAGAGATTTGTAAATTACTTCTATTTAAAAAACTTAATCCTTCAAGTACTTATAAGCTTCTGTATGCTCCACAGGAAGTTATTTTCTTTTTTAAATGTCTTTTCTGTCTGACCACAGTACTCTCTCTTGACACCTCTGTCCATTTAAGGAACTGTCAGAGTAGGAACAAATCCCCATAGCAAACTTCTCCTGCTCTGGACAGTTCCTGACATGGACAGAGGTGTCAGCAGAGAGCACATCCTGTGAACACAGCAGTTTCAGTGTGTGAAGTTGTCGGATGTGTCTCCAGACTTCCACACAGAGAGAAGCAGCGTTTTTCATCTGACTTCCCAGGGGTGTGGCAGGCCCCTGGGGAGAGCTTTCCTGCATGGAGCCAAGGGAGTCTCGGGCTTCTACCTCTCGTTCCCGGCTGGCGAGAGGGGGGAAGATAGTATCTACAGCCGGTTCCAAGGTCGGGATGAGGCGTTCCAGCAGGGCCTGCAGAAATGTGGTGCCCACTTCCCCGACCGCATCAGAGGGATGTAAGGCAACAGCAAAGACCAGCGGTTCTTCTGCTACCCCGGAACCCCAGCAATGGGGGGCACAGGGACCAAAGGAGTCATAGGTGACCTATGGCTCAAGGATACAAGCCAAGATGGCGGAGTACGAAGAGCTGGGCAGGAAGCTGAGGAGCCTGAGAGAGGACCTGAGATTTGCCCGCTACCAGGCTGACCAGGGCCCTAAAGGTAAGAGGCAGAAGTTCACTGCCCAGGTGTGGGCTCTGAAGATAGAGGTGGCGGAGGTGCAGGAGGCCAAAAGAAAAATCTCTGAGGGGGCAGGATTCCTAAAAGACAAACTGATTAATGAGGAGAGATTCAAAGAAAGGAAATATGGTGCAGGCTGCCCTCAGGAGAGCAGTGAGGAGGTGGAGGAAGGAGGGGAGGAAGATGGCGGAGTCAGCTGTGGGAAGTGATATGGATGCCACCCCTAGTGTGTGTGACCCCCAGCCCCCCCCAAGATAGCTACCCTGAGCCCACCCAGGTGGCGCTACCCTCCAGTGATGGGGAGACAGAGGAGAGCGGTGAGGAGGAGCTGGCCAGTGGGTGTTTGCAGCAAGCCATTATACAGCAGGAGTCCCCTACCCGTATGGATGATTTTGCCTTTGGTGAGGATCTCGGTAAAGATAATCTGGTAAAGAAAAGGAAGAAAAGGCAGAAGGTTCAGGAGACTGTGACTTATGTGTTTCGTCCTTTCAAGCAGTTTGAGCCAGCTGTAAAGTTGGTTCAGACTGTTGGTTCCCCAAACTGCCAGTCCCCGTTTCTGTGGTGAAGCAGGGCCAGAAAGGGGGATACAGCATGGCGTCCAAGATGGCAGAGGATGCTATAGAGCCAGCAAGTCCTATTGGGCTTAAGGCGGGCAGCCCTGGTGCTGCGGGACCACCCCAGGGTGGTGGGGGGCGTGTCCAGGCACCAGGGGCAAGCTATGCTACTGTTAGCTTGGGGAGCGGTTCCCCCCGGGTGCTGCTGGCACTAAGGGGGAATTCCCTTTGAGGGGGGGGAGTGTCCAGATAAGTGATATGTCTGTGTGCTTGGGGGGCGGTCCCCCGAGTGCCGTGGACATTACCGGCGCTACAGGGCACTCCTCTGTGAGGGGGGAGTGTCCAGGCATTGGGAGCGGAAAACGGTTGGTCTGTGGGTGCTGCGGGGCACTCTCCTGTGAGGGGGGAGAGTGTCCGAGCGACAGTGCCAGCTGCAGAGCCCGTGCAGTTGGGCAGACATGGTGATGGCGTTGTGGGAGGAGCTGGGGTGCACTTGGAGGGGCAGCCCCAGGCTCAGGCAGTAACATTGCCCATAAAGGAGGAGCCATCAGTGTCGACCCCAGCAACAGCTAAGCCAGCAAAAAAGACTCTGTTAAAACCGGAAGTACTACAAGTCCCAGCCAGCCCAGGATACGTTAGGCAGGACGCAAGTGTAGGATGTGAGGATGTTGGGTGTGGTAGTGTTGTGAATGAGAAAAGTGCATGTGGGAGTGTTAGTGGAGTGAATGATGGTGGGAGTAGTAGTGGTATGAATACAAAGTCTGGTATGGATGATGAGAATTGTGGTGTGGATGTTGGTGGGTGAAGTGGTGTGAATGGTGGTCCTGGGTCTGAGTCTGGGTCTGGTTCGGCTGCCCCCCCGGTAGTGACTGCTCATAGGAGCTATGCTCATGTCGCTGCCGGGGGGTCCCCCTCTCCATCCGGCCCCGGGGGTCACTTGCAGCAGCGCCTCCTGCAGGCTCTACGTAGGGGAGACAGGTCAATCCATGTAGAGGGAAGCGGTGAGGTCGACCTGTCTTTCTGGATAGAGAGGCACGGTTTGGGGGCATTCCGAGAGCAGAATGGGGAGGTGGTCTGGTCCCTCCCGACACCCGGGCAGGACAATAACCGTAGAAACGTGGTCCGTCTGATTTGGAGGGGCAAGGATGTGTGCCCGCCTCGCGCTAAAGTGGTTGAGCTCCTCCTCCAGATGGAATTCTGGGCGAGTGATATCTTTGCCCTGATTCACCCCTACGATTCGTCCAAATTTGACGTCAGTTTTGTTCGACCGGAGGGTCTCGAACTCTTCTGGTCGAACTACGAAGTGGCGAAGAATGAGTCCGGCTGGCGGGATTTTGCCGTAAAGGCTATTTCCCATCAGAACTTAGTCAAGAAAGTGACCGTTTTGACTCGTAACGAGTCACTCTCCTGTTATGACATCATGACCTGGCTGGGACGGTATGGGGATGTGATGGACATGCCCAAGAAAAATCTAGATGAGTACGGGATCTGGTCCGGGGCCTGGACGTTTTCCGTCAAACTCAAGCGTTCAGGTAGTACAGTTGCCCACATTTCGTCAGCTGCCTTCCTTGGACAGGATCCAGGTCTTTTACCAGGGGAAGCCTAAGCTCTGTCACAGGTGCGGTAGCCCCACCCATTTTAGCGCAGCATGTACTGTACAGGTTTGTGCTTTGTGTGGTGGGGTGGGTCATCTGGCCGCATCCTGCAGACTCATCCGGTGCCACCTGTGTGGTGTCCTCGGGCACCCTTTCAGCCGTTGTCCGATCGCCTTCGCCCTTGCTGCGGCCGCTCCGGCCGGGGAGAGCTGTGAAGTTGGCTGGGCTGGGGAGGGTACGAGCAGGGATGGGGGCATAACAGGGCTATTGATGAGGAAAAAGGGCCCCGCCAAACTAAGGAAAATCGTAGGAGGAGTAGGGAGCTGGAGAGTGCCCAGGTGACTGGGGTAGCTCCGGCCCCTGCTCTTGAAGCTGGCCCTGTAACCACTGAAGCCCTGGGGGAGAACGTGCTGGATGAGGAGATCAGGAGGCTGCGCAGAGAGGAAGGCAATATGGCCGACCCCTTCCGATTCCTCCCACTATGAAAGTGTGGATGAGGAGAGTGGGGAAAGGCCAAAAAAGAAAGACAAGGGCAAAAGGAAAGGGAGAAAGAAGAGGTCGGAGCCCTCTGTTAAGCCTTGTACTACGGACCAGGTCCAAAATGGAAGCCTGACTGCCCCCCTCCCCTCTGATTGACCTGTCAAACCGGTACCTCGTCCTCAATACCATCTCCTTCCCCTCCTTGGAGGGGGAAGGTGAGGGCGGGTGTCTAGGGTGAGAGAGCCTCTGGGGGGAACTGGGCCCTGTCCTGTTGAGGCACCTTCCTCGGAGGGCAGGGCTAGATTGGGGCCAGATGGAGACGGGGACCACATGGACCAATCAGAGTCTAAGAAAAGGTCCAAAAGTGGTCCTGCCTTTTCCTCTTCTTCAGGGGATGAGGGGGCAAAAAAGAAGGGGAAGCAGAAGTAAAGGTGTGGCCGTCTAACTTAATCACCCATGATGGCGGCACTCACCCCACTGACACTGGCATCTATTAATTGTACCAGTATAAAGTCTGATACGGCTAGATTCGCAGCCTTCGATTTTCTCGGCAGGGTTGAAGCCGATATTTTCTTTTTACAGGAGACCAGGTTGTCAGATCTAGCCTCTCTGGTGAAAGCCAGAAGAGAGTGGAGGCGCGGGCCCTCCCACTGGTCTCTTGCGGCTGAGCCGTATAGTGGGGTGGTGGTCCTTTTTACAGCACCGGTTGAATGCAGACGGGTTATTGAGTTAGAAATGGGAAGGTCCCTGATCTTAGATGTCCTCATGAAGGGACAAGAGCTCCGGCTCATAAACATCTATGCCCCACAAACTAAGCTGGGCTGTAAAAATCTTTTTATGAGGATTAAGCCCTTCCTTTTTACAAGCCGGCAGGTGATCTTTGGAGGGGACTTCAATAATGTCACGAGGTACCAAGATAGGAGAGGCTCCAATGGTCCGCTGGATTGCGATAGTGTGGCCCTTAATAATATAGTTAGGGAAGTTCGCCTAGAGGACGCCCACATCCGGAGCCCCTCAGGCCACGCGGGTTTCACCTATCATCAAGGTAGCAGCAGCAGGTCTTGGATAGACAGGTTATATTTGAAGGAGGAAGCCGTCTCTTCCGCAGTGTCCGTGGTTGAGGCGGGTTTCTCCGATCACTGTATGATTTTGTTTTCCTTGAATGTTTCAGAGACCCCCCCGGATGGGTAAAGGTTATTGGAAGCTGAATTCGTCCCTCCTGGAGGAAGCAGAGATAAGACAGTCCTTTGAGGATTTTCTTCAGAGTCAGGTACCTTTACTGGGCCTTTGTAGTAGTAAGTCAGAGTGGTGGGAGATATTCAAGAAGCGGGTTGCGGGGTTCTTCTGCCAGCTCTCAAGCCTCAGGTCCCTGAACAGGTATCGCTTGTATCAGGGTTTGAGGAGGAAACTCGAGCTTCTTGTCTCGACTTGAGGTAGTCGTGATGATATCTCCAGAGTGAAGTCCTTGCTGATGAGGTGTCAGTACGATAGGCACGCATCTTTGGTTTTTGAGAGGGATTACGGGAAGTACCGCTCGCCCGACCCTTACAGGAACTGGAAGATGTCAGTGAGTAGTAAAGTAGTCTCATGACTGGTTGATAGTACGGGATCCCTGAATCGGTCCAGATCAGGGATCCTGGAGGTCGTCAGATCCTTCTACTTGCACCTCTTAGGGAGGAAGGATCTAGATCGAGACAGGATGTTGGGTTTCCTGGCTGAAACCATTCCTGAGCCAGGGGTAGACCCCTCTCTTGATGTTTTGGCAGAAGATATCAGGGAAGAGGAAGTGAGACTGGCGATTGAGGGGCTCGCCCCCAAGAAGTCGACAGGTCCGGATGGCTTAACATCCGAGTGGTATAAGACCTTTAAGGAGTCTTTAGCTCCCCTCTTGACCAAGGTATTCAATGAGTGTCTCTCCTCGGGCACTCTGCCAAAGTCAATGAGG
This sequence comes from Hyla sarda, assembly GCF_029499605.1. Lineage (NCBI taxonomy): Eukaryota > Metazoa > Chordata > Amphibia > Anura > Hylidae > Hyla > Hyla sarda. The sequence continues at coordinate 244,675,329 of NC_079191.1, read as the reverse complement.
AGGTCAGCCCCCGGATTGAGAATTGGAGGCCCATAGCTCTTCTCAATACGGACAGGCAGCTTCTGGCCAAGATACTGTTTAATCGGTTGTGAAGTTTGCATCCCGGCTCAGCACTGCTCTGTTCCAGGCCGAAGCACCTTAAGTGCTGTCCTCGGTGTCAAGGAGGCAGTGGAGCGGAGTAGTGCGGGTCTCTGGAAGGGGTACTTACTGTCCTTGGATCAGGCCAAAGCATTTGATCGGGTGAACCACAAGTACCTCTGGTCCGTTCTCCTGAGATATGGCTTACCGTGTACTTTTGTAAATTGGCTTAAGATCTTATATGCGGGGGCAGAGAGTTTCCCGCTGGTGAATGGGTGGTCTGGCCGCTCTTTTGAGGTGGGGTCCGGGGTTGTCCTTTGAGCCCGCTTTTATACGTGTTCACGATTGATCCCTTCGTCCGGAGGATAGATTGTGGGCTGTTGGAGGGAGTCGGGATGAGTCTGGCGGAGCTGGATGTCACCCAGAGAGTGGTGGCGTACGCTGATGTCACTATTTTCGTCTCTTCGAGGGAGGAGGTCGATGTGGTGATGTCGGAGGTGGACCACTACTCAGAGGCATCCGGGTCCAAGATCAACCAGGATAAGTGTGAAAGTCTCTGGCTGGGAGGGGGGATCCCACGTTTGATCTCCCGGACACCCAAGGGCCCCAAGACTCAGCAAAAATTCTGGGCATCACATTCGGCCAGGATGATTATCCCACCAAAAACTGGGACGGTAAGCTCCAGGATGCCACTCGAAGGGTGAACCAGTGGAAGGGTTGGTCTATGACCCTCAGGGAAAGGGTACACCTGATCAAATCGTACCTGCTCCCCTTGTTTATCTATCTGGGCACCGTATGTATCTTGCCAGAGGCTTACTACACTAGGGTTTACAGCCTGTTTTTCCAACTGTTATGGGGGAACAGGTTGAACCTAGTCAAGAGGGAGGTTACGTACCGCAATAGGAGGCTAGGGGGTTTATCTATGGTAAACCCCGTGGTGTTCTTAACCAACACCTTCTTGAAAGCTAACATCTCGAACCTCTGGAAGGAGAGGGCTCCTCCATGGGTACTCTCCTGCAGGGAGTGGTTTCGGCCTTTCTTCCAGGAATGGGAGAGAGGAGGGCAAGTGAAGGACCTCCGTATGCCCCATAGATATCTTCCGGCTCACGCTACCCCGACTCTGAAGGCTATACGTCGGTGGGGTCTGGGAGTGTGGGAGATCAGGACCCAGTCAAGGCAGTTCCTTGACAAACAGATTCTGTTGACCCACTTCCAGAAGCATCTGGCGCTCAGGGACTGCCCAGTTCATGATCTGAGGGTGGGGTTGTATCTTTTAAACATGAAAAGGATCCCCCAGAAGTTTTGGGACTTGGCCTGGCGCTGCTTTCAGGGGAAGCTAGGTGTATGGGACAACCTGAAGTACAAGAAATCTGATGACCGGGGGTGTCCCTGAGAAGAGTGTGTGGACACACTGGAAAGCATGGACCACTTCCTGCTTCATTGTCCCTTTAACATAGGGGTCTACAACCTGGTGGGTGCTTCCATCGGCTGGAGTCAACTTGCTGGCCTTACCTATCCGAAGTGGGGCATTCAGGACCCTCGGTGGCCGAGATCGGGGCACTTTATTTTTAGTCAGCTTAGTGGTTAAGTATCACACGTGGAATGCACGGTGTTCAGTGTCCACCCAACAGAAAGTCCTCTCCGAGGTGGAGGTTTGTAGGAACATCACCGGTGACCTCGGGAAGATCAGGTCTTTGGAGAATGGCAGTCTTGGTACCAGTAGGGCTTCTCTCCTATGGAGAGGGTTTTCTTTTCATGTGCCCTAGGTACTAGACCTTTTTGGTAGAGTACCTTTATTTTAGTTAGGGACAGGCATACAAGGATAGGGATAGGGTGATAGTAGGGTCAGTTTTAATGAAGGGATAGAATTTGTGAGAATAGTAGGGGGAGTTAGGGAAAGAGTTTAAATTTCTTCAGTGTATCAGATCTTCTATCCTTCTCCCTGGTGGTGGGCTGTTGCATGTACACCATAGCTTTTTGTTTTGTTTTCAGCTGATATGGTATGAAGGGCTTACAGGCACTGAACTTTGGCCTAAATTGGGTTGTGGTCTTGTATATAAGGTTGTATTTAGTTGGTTGGTTGGAGTGCTAGGTGGGGAGGGTGTATTTGTGGGTGGGGTTTTGTTTCTTAGGGGACCTGACATGGGTCAGTTAAGGACTGGACTTAAGAACTGTACAAACGGTTATGGACTGACCCATGTACAGGAGGGGTGGTGTGGGAGAAGGCACAGTTTTAGTGTAGGATTTATTTTAGGGTTTTTGTATGTAGTTTTGTGAGGCACATTATATTTGTATGTATACTGTGTTATGTATATTGTTTTATATTATTTGTTGGTATATTGTGTTATGTATTTTGTGTTATGTATTTTGTTTTATATTATGTAGCATTAGCCATAAGAAAAGGGCAGTCGGACCAGCTGTTATTATGTAGTATTATTATTATATTATATAATATTATAGTATGTCGGTGTGTATTTGTATGTACAAAAAATGTAAAAAAAAATTTCTTCCCCCAAGTATGGATGATTTTGAGTTATAGCCAGGTGGTGCTGAATTTTATGTTGGTTTATTTATTTCATTTAATTAGCCAAGTTGAGTTTTTTTTTTTTTTTTATTGTGTGTGTGAGTGTGAACTTCATAGTTTGCTTAGGTGTATAGGTATAGTTTGGTATATTTTAGAATTCATTAAAGCTGGGCTGGCCGGTCAGGCAGGGTTTTGTTTTATTTTACATTTCTGTTGTAGCTGGTTAAGCTTGTTTTGTGTTTTCGTTTTTGGAATTGTTTTTACGTGTGACATGACAAAAGCTGCTGAACGCACTGGGTCCCACTCCTGAGACCTTCTAATATCATGAAATATAAGCCGGGAAAGCAGGAAGCATTTCGCTCCACTCCTCGACTGGCTAATCAGTTATTTTCTCTACAGCAAGCCAACCCTGTGTACACCAGTATTAGCTTGCTGTGAGATCCGGGGGCATGAAACCCAGGGTTGGACACAGCGTGCCCAGCCTGGGGAATTTATTAAAAGTAATATGAAGTAAAATTCAGTTCTGACAGAATTCATTTTTTGTGGAGGTTCAGTGAAAGCTGCTAAACCGAACTTTTGAAAAGTTTGCTTTTCTCTACTAAGTGATCGTAATTGGCTCTCAATGACACGAGCATAGGGGACTAAAACAAATTGTTTAAAAAAGTGTACTTTATTGTTTGTTTGCTATTTTAATAAAAATGTATCCCACCCATAAGAAAAATTCCGATCCCACCCATAAGTCAAAAATGTGTACCAGAACCATATTAAAGGGGTATTCCAGGAAAAATCTTTATATATATATATATATATATATATATATATATATATATATATATTGACTGGCTCAAGAAAGTTAAACAGATTTGTGAATTACTTCTATTAAAAAATCTTAATCCTTCCAATAATTATCAGCTGCTGAAGTTGAGTTGTTATTTTCTGTCTGGCAACAGTGCTCTCTGCTGACATCTCTGCTTGTCTCGGGCACTGTACAGAGTAGAAGAGGTTTCCTATGGGGATTTGCTTCTACTCTGGGCAGTTCCCGAGACAGGTGTCATCAGAGAACACAGACAGAAAAGAACAACTCAACTTTAGCAGCTCATAAGTGCTGAAAGGATTAAGATTTTTTAATAGAAGTAATTTACAAATCTGTTTAACTTTCTGTAGCCAGTATATATATATATATATATATATATATATATATATATATATGTGTGTGTTTTTTCCTGGATAACCCCTTTAAATTTGTTACACAGTTTCCACCAGACATATTTAAATGGTAAAAAAGACATTCACCTGCACCACTCTTGATAAACTCTCCCCAACATGTTTAACCACATAGAGAATAGCATATGAATGCCCCCCCCCTCCTACCACACACACACACATTTACCTTGCCAACATTTTTTTGTTTTGCAGTATATTTCATAGTAAAATGAATCTAATTATAAAGTACAATTGGTCCAGCAAAAAAAAAAAAAAAAAAAAAAGGACAAACATTAAAATTTCCTAGGTCTTGTATGCATCTGTAAGGGAGATAGAAACATACAGTATGTAATCTGACAGTTTTCAAACTACAAAGGACTGCTACAATTTGTTGTATTTTTTTTCCTAAATATGCAATAACAGCCCCAGTAAAGTAAAGTATTACATACAACTTGAAGGGGTTCGTATAGTAAAAGCATATGACATTGCTGTACACAACAGTGAGGTGAAGACATAGATGCAGGTAGTTTACTAGGTTTGCATTTTTACCCCTATTTTCTTTGATGGATTTAGAAAGAACATGTCAAAGTCTAATGTGTGTGCTGCAAAAGTAATTAATACAATACACAAGTCACATAAATACATAAAAATCAATTCCAAGCTTTAGAAAAGATAAGCATTAATCCCAAGAAATCCAAAAACACATCAGCAGACAAATCACAGGAACATGGAGAAAAACTAAATGAAAGTCACAGTAAAAACAAAAACAGGAGTAAAACATATTTAGCGCCCGGTATTGTTTCTCTATGGCATGGTTAAATTATTTAATGCTTTCTTGATTTATTTTAAACAAAACAGTTTTACATCTTTAGTGTTTTACATTCAGACATATGAGTTTTTTTCTCTCCATCTACTCTAACTAATGTAATAAAATAATGTTATAGGCTCCAAGCAACACATGAAGCCTCTGCTGTAAAAGTCCTAGGGCTGGTATATTAGAAAATTGATTCAAATAATGTGTCATTTAGGTGCCCTGTGATTCTTGTTTTGGCCAGAATTGTTAAATGCATTGATGCTGGTAAGCAGAAGTTCTTGTGCCACCCACTATTGGCAACACCATTGGCAGGATGGTGATACTACTGTGGCAGAGTAAATACTGTAGCTTTGCAGATGAGTCAACTTCCCTATTCTAAGAAACTCTGGGCTATATTTTACTGTTGTTTGCCTTGATTTATGCATGTTTATTAGCGATGAGCAAATTGAACCTGATGAATCCGAGTTAGTTATGAATTTAAGGAAAAATTTGATTTGTAACGAATCCGAATATCGCCGTGATTTGATGAAACAAATCACTTCATTAAATTCCATGTGAGGATCCACATGTGAGGACATGAGGCAAGAAACTATGTGAAGAAGGGAAGGCGGGTAGGTGAGATGACCCTGAATCACATGCAGCATGCAGCCTATCAGCAGCCAGCCAGCCCTGTGATGTCAGAGCCCTATATAATTGGCAGCCATCTTGCGGCCAGCCATTCCAGAGTTTTATGTCAGAGAGAGTGTTTTGTTGCAAAGAGAGATAGAGGTGTGTGTGTGTTGCAAAGAAAAACTGCTTCACAGAAGAGAGAGAGAGAGAGCTCTTGGGTGTTCTACACAGCGACTCTGTACTGTTGCAGTGGTGTACAGCAACTCTAATACTTATAGGGGCCAGTTAAGCTGAGCACTAAAAGCCACTGTCACCTGCTATTAGTGCATAATAATACTGTACTGGGCTGTACTACACAGCAACTCTGTACTGCTGCAGTGGGGGTGTACAACAACTCTAAATTTAATAGGGGCCAGTTAGGCTGAGCACTAAAAGCCATTGTCACCTGATTTCAGTGCCTAATACAGGTTGTGTAGCGGAGTGTGTCGTCCTCTCATAAGTGTAACCTGTGCATACATATGTGGTGTACGTTTTTTTTCCCCTGTCAAACTAATTTGGGCCTACTTACTGTGAAAGGCTAGCCAAAGTTACACACTTGTTTTTGTAGCCTAATACAGTTTTAAATGGAGCGTATTGTCCACCTCTCATAAGTGTGAACTGTACGTATGTCACGATGCCGGCTGGCAGGTAGTGGATCCTCTGTGCCAGAGAGGGATTGGCGTGGACCGTGCTAGTGGATCGGTTCTAAGCCACTACTGGTTTTCACCAGAGCCCGCCGCAAAGCGGGATGGTCTTGCTGCGGCGGTAGTGACCAGGTCGTATCCACTAGCAACGGCTCAACCTCTCTGGCTGCTGAAGATAGGCGCGGTACAAGGGAGTAGACAGAAGCAAGGTCGGACGTAGCAGAAGGTCGGGGCAGGCAGCAAGGATCGTAGTCAGGGGCAACGGCAGGAGGTCTGGAACACAGGCTAGGAACACACAAGGAACGCTTTCACTGGCACAATGGCAACAAGATCCGGCAAGGAAGTGCAGGGGAAGTGAGGTGATATAGGGAAGTGCACAGGTGAAGACACTAATTGGAATCACTGCGCCAATCAGCGGCGCAGTGGCCCTTTAAATCGCAAAGACCCGGCGCGCGCGCGCCCTAGGGAGCGGGGCCGCGCGCGCCGGGACAGGACCGAGGGAGAGCGAGTCAGGTACGGGAGCCGGGGTGCGCATCGCGAGCGGGCGCTACCCGCATCGCGAATCGCATCCCGGCTGGCAGCGGAATCGCAGCGCCCTGGGTCAGTGGATCTGACCGGAGCGCTGCAGCGGGGAGAGTGAAGCGAGCGCTCCGGGGAGGAGCGGGGACCCGGAGCGCTCGGCGTAACAGTACCCCCCCCCTTGGGTCTCCCCCTCTTCTTAGAGCCTGAGAACCTGAGGAGCAGACTTTTGTCTAGGATGTTGTCCTCAGGTTCCCAGGATCTCTCTTCAGGACCACAACCCTCCCAGTCCACTAAAAAAAAAAGTTTTCCCTCTGACCTTTTTGGAAGCTAAGATCTCTTTGACAGAGAAGATGTCCGAGGAGCCGGAAACAGGAGTGGGAGGAACAGATTTGGGAGAAAAACGGTTGAGGATGAATGGTTTGAGAAGAGAGACGTGAAAGGCATTAGGGATACGAAGAGAAGGAGGAAGAAGAAGTTTATAAGAGACAGGATTAATTTGACACAAAATTTTGAAAGGACCAAGATAGCGTGGTCCCAACTTGTAGCTAGGGACACGGAAGCGGACATATTTAGCGGAGAGCCATACCTTGTCTCCAGGGGAAAAAACGGGAGGAGCTCTTCTTTTCTTATCCGCGAACTTCTTCATGCGTGATGAAGCCTGTAAGAGAGAATTTTGGGTCTCTCTCCATATGATGGAAAGGTCACGAGAAATTTCATCCACAGCGGGCAGACCAGAGGGCAAGGGGGTAGGGAGGGGGGGAAGAGGGTGACGGCCGTACACCACGAAAAATGGGGATTTGGAGGAAGATTCAGAGACCCTGAAGTTATACGAGAATTCGGCCCATGGAAGGAGATCTGCCCAGTCATCCTGGCGGGAGGAAACAAAATGTCGCAAATAATCACCCAAGATCTGGTTAATTCTTTCTACTTGTCCATTGGACTGGGGATGATATGCAGAAGAAAAATTTAATTTAATCTTGAGTTGCTTACAGAGAGCCCTCCAGAATTTAGACACGAATTGGACGCCTCTATCCGAGACAATCTGCGTAGGCAACCCGTGAAGACGAAAAATGTGTACAAAAAATTGTTTAGCCAACTGAGGCGCAGAAGGAAGACCAGGAAGAGGGATGAAATGTGCCATTTTGGAGAATCGATCAACGACCACCCAAATAACAGTGTTGCCACGGGAAGGGGGTAAATCAGTAATAAAATCCATACCAATCAGAGACCAAGGCTGTTCGGGGACAGGCAGGGGATGAAGAAAACCAGCGGGCTTCTGGCGAGGAGTCTTATCCCGGGCACAGATAGTGCAGGCTCGCACAAAGTCCACAACATCCGTCTCCAGAGTCGGCCACCAATAGAAGCGGGAGATGAGTTGCACAGATTTCTTGATGCCCGCATGACCTGCGAGATGGGAGGAGTGACCCCATTTGAGGATTCCGAGGCGTCGGCGTGGAGAAACAAAGGTCTTTCCTGGAGGAGTTTGCCTGATGGAGGCAGGAGAAGTGGAGATCAGGCAGTCAGGTGGAATGATGTGTTGCGGAGAGAGTTCAACTTCTGAGGCATCCGAGGAACGAGAGAGAGCATCGGCCCTAATGTTCTTATCGGCAGGACGAAAGTGAATCTCAAAATTAAATCGGGCAAAGAACAGAGACCACCGGGCCTGGCGAGGATTCAGCCGTTGGGCAGACTGGAGGTAGGAGAGGTTCTTGTGGTCGGTGTAGATAATAACAGGAAAACTTGATCCCTCCAGCAGATGCCTCCATTCCTCAAGTGCTAATTTAATGGCTAGAAGCTCTCGATCCCCGATGGAGTAGTTCCTCTCCGCTGGAGAGAAGGTCCTAGAGAAAAAACCACAAGTGACAGCATGCCCGGAAGAATTTTTTTGTAGAAGAACAGCTCCAGCTCCCACTGAGGAGGCATCAACCTCCAATAGGAAGGGTTTGGAAGGGTCAGGTCTGGAGAGCACGGGAGCCGAAGAAAAGGCAGACTTGAGTCGTTTAAAGGCGTCTTCTGCTTGAGGAGGCCAAGACTTGGGATCAGCATTTTTTTTGGTTAAAGCCACGATAGGAGCCACAACGGTAGAAAAATGTGGAATAAATTGCCTGTAATAATTGGCGAACCCCAAAAAGCGTTGGATAGCACGGAGTCCGGAGGGGCGTGGCCAATCTAAGACGGCAGAGAGTTTGTCTGGATCCATCTGTAGTCCCTGGCCAGAGACCAAATATCCTAGAAAAGGAAGAGATTGGCATTCAAACAGACATTTCTCAATTTTGGCATAGAGTTGATTGTCACGAAGTCTCTGAAGAACCATACGGACATGCTGGCGGTGTTCTTCTAGATTGGCAGAAAAAATTAGGATATCGTCCAGATATACAACAACACAGGAGTATAACAGATCACGAAAAATTTCATTAACAAAGTCTTGGAAGACGGCAGGGGCGTTGCACAGGCCAAAGGGCATGACCAGATACTCAAAGTGTCCATCTCTGGTGTTAAATGCCGTTTTCCACTCATCCCCCTCTCTGATGCGGATGAGGTTATAGGCGCCTCTTAAGTCCAATTTAGTAAAGATGTGGGCACCTTGGAGGCGATCAAAGAGTTCAGAGATGAGGGGTAGGGGGTAGCGGTTCTTAACCGTGATTTTATTAAGACCGCGGTAGTCAATGCAAGGACGTAGGGAGCCATCTTTTTTGGACACAAAGAAAAATCCGGCTCCGGCAGGAGAGGAGGATTTACGGATAAAGCCCTTTTTTAGATTCTCCTGGACGTATTCAGACATGGCAAGAGTCTCTGGGGCAGAGAGAGGATAAATTCTGCCCCGGGGTGGAGTAGTGCCCGGGAGGAGGTCGATAGGACAATCATAAGGCCTGTGAGGAGGTAGAGTCTCAGCTTGTTTTTTGCAGAAAACATCCGCGAAGTCCATATAGGCCTTAGGGAGACCGGTTACTGGAGGAACCACAGAGTTACGGCAAGGGTTACTGGGAACCGGTTTTAGACAGTTCTTGGAACAAGAGGACCCCCAACTCTTGATCTCCCCAGTGGACCAATCCAGGGTTGGGGAATGAAGTTGAAGCCAGGGAAGTCCAAGGAGAATTTCCGAGGTGCAATTGGGGAGGACCAAAAGTTCAATCCTCTCGTGATGAGATCCGATGCTCATAAGAAGGGGCTCCGTGCGGAAACGTATGGTACAGTCCAATCTTTCATTGTTTACACAATTGATGTAAAGGGGTCTGGCGAGACTGGTCACTGGGATGTTGAACTTGTTGACGAGAGAGGCCAAAATAAAATTTCCTGCAGATCCAGAGTCCAAGAAGGCCACAGTAGAGAAGGAGAAGGCAGAGGCAGACATCCGCACAGGCACAGTAAGACGTGGAGAAGCAGAGTAGACATCAAGGACTGTCTCACCTTTGTGCGGAGTCAGCGTACGTCTTTCCAGGCGGGGAGGACGGATAGGACAATCCCTCAGGAAGTGTTCGGTACTAGCACAGTACAGGCAGAGGTTCTCCATACGGCGTCGTGTCCTCTCTTGAGGTGTCAGACGAGACCGGTCGACCTGCATAGCCTCCACGGCGGGAGGCACAGGAACAGATTGCAGGGGACCAGAGGAGAGAGGAGCCGAGGAGAAGAAACGCCTCGTGCGAACAGAGTCCATATCTTGGCGGAGTTCCTGACGCCTTTCGGAAAAACGCATGTCAATGCGAGTGGCTAGGTGAATAAGTTCATGTAGATTAGCAGGAATTTCTCGTGCGGCCAGAACATCTTTAATGTTGCTGGATAGGCCTTTTTTAAAGGTCGCGCAGAGGGCCTCATTATTCCAGGATAATTCTGAAGCAAGAGTACGGAATTGTACGGCATACTCGCCAACGGAAGAATTACCCTGGACCAGGTTCAACAGGGCAGTCTCAGCAGAAGAGGCTCGGGCAGGTTCCTCAAAGACACTTCGGATTTCCGAGAAGAAGGAGTGTACAGAGGCAGTGACGGGGTCATTGCGGTCCCAGAGCAGTGTGGCCCAAGACAGGGCTTTTCCAGACAGAAGGCTGACTACGAAAGCCACCTTAGACCTTTCAGTGGGAAACAGGTCCGACATCATCTCCAGATGCAGGGAACATTGGGAAAGAAAGCCACGGCAAAACTTAGAGTCCCCATCAAATTTATCCGGCAAGGATAGGCGTAGACCAGGAGCGGCCACTCGCTGCGGAGGAGGTGCAGGAGCCGGTGGAGGAGATGACTGCTGAAGCTGTGGTAGTAACTGCTGTAGCATAACGGTCAGTTGAGACAGCTGTTGGCCTTGTTGCGCTATCTGTTGTGACTGCTGGGCGACCACCGTGGTAAGGTCAGCGACAACTGGCAGAGGAACTTCAGCGGGATCCATGGCCGGATCTACTGTCACGATGCCGGCTGGCAGGTAGTGGATCCTCTGTGCCAGAGAGGGATTGGCGTGGACCGTGCTAGTGGATCGGTTCTAAGCCACTACTGGTTTTCACCAGAGCCCGCCGCAAAGCGGGATGGTCTTGCTGCGGCGGTAGTGACCAGGTCGTATCCACTAGCAACGGCTCAACCTCTCTGGCTGCTGAAGATAGGCGCGGTACAAGGGAGTAGACAGAAGCAAGGTCGGACGTAGCAGAAGGTCGGGGCAGGCAGCAAGGATCGTAGTCAGGGGCAACGGCAGGAGGTCTGGAACACAGGCTAGGAACACACAAGGAACGCTTTCACTGGCACAATGGCAACAAGATCCGGCAAGGAAGTGCAGGGGAAGTGAGGTGATATAGGGAAGTGCACAGGTGAAGACACTAATTGGAATCACTGCGCCAATCAGCGGCGCAGTGGCCCTTTAAATCGCAAAGACCCGGCGCGCGCGCGCCCTAGGGAGCGGGGCCGCGCGCGCCGGGACAGGACCGAGGGAGAGCGAGTCAGGTACGGGAGCCGGGGTGCGCATCGCGAGCGGGCGCTACCCGCATCGCGAATCGCATCCCGGCTGGCAGCGGAATCGCAGCGCCCCGGGTCAGTGGATCTGACCGGAGCGCTGCAGCGGGGAGAGTGAAGCGAGCGCTCCGGGGAGGAGCGGGGACCCGGAGCGCTCGGCGTAACAACGTACACCTACGTGGTGTACGTTTTTTTTTCCTGTTAAACTAATTTGGGCATAATTACTGTGAAAGGCCAGCCAAAGCTACACACTTGTTTCTATAACCTTATACAGTTTTAAGCGTAGTGGAGCTCATAGTCCTCCTCTCAAAAGTGTAAACTGTACTAATAAAGTGTAAACTGTACTTATTTTTTCAGTTAAACTAATTTGGGCCTATTTACTGTGAGAGGCCGGCCAAAGCTACACACTTGTTTTTGTAGCCTTATACAGTTTGTAGCGGAGCATAGAATCCTCCTCTCATAAGTGTAAACTGTACATACACCTACGTGGTGTCCATCATATTTTTCCTGTTAAAATAATTTGGGCCTAGTTACTAGTAGTCTAATATGGTTTTAAGGGTAGTGGAGCGTATTGTCCTTCCCTCATAAATGTATACTAAACGTACACCTACGTGATGTACGATTTTGTTCCAGTTAAATTCATTAAGGGCTAGTTACACTGAAAGGCCAGCCAAAACTACAAACCTGTTTTTGTAGCCAAATACAGTGTTTAGCTTAGTGGAGCATATTGTCCTCCTCTTATAAGTGTAACATATACGCACTCAGCTGGTGTATAAGTATGTCGGGCAGAGAAGTGCCAGGACATGCACAGAGGAGTGGCAGAGGCCTAAATTTATCTGGCAGAGGTAGCAGCAGACTAAGGGGGAGTGGCAGCAGGAGTAGCAGCGAGAGGCCTGAGCTCCTGGTATCAGCTAGCAGTCGTGTCTCGACCAGCAACCCATCTGCCATCATCGATTGGTTAACACGGTAATCCACTTCATCAAAAGGGACATCTGACACCCCCAGTCAACAGTCGGTGGGTTCCTCAGACACAACCCTCAGTTGGCATGGCTCGGGAGCAGTCCATGTCCTCCCATTGCCTCTGTCCTATGCTGTTCCCTCCTCCACAGAAGTATCTTATGCTGTGGGTTTAGCTGCACTATTTCATGAGGATGATCTAGCGGACAGTCAGCAGCTACTGCCCAGCCACTTCTTCCGCTAGGTGGGCAAGTAGTGATGAGGAGAGTGGCATGGGAGGTGGTGTTGCGAGTGTTCAGGCTCCTGAAGCAGACACTGTTGAGGAACCCAAGGAGGACATCGGTGACGTGCAGACACAACTCAATGATGATAAAGCCGATCGCACTTGGGAGCAGGAAAAGAGGGTTGCTGGTTGCGGCAGCAGCTGAGCCAGCAAGGTGGTAGCATGGTTGGCAGTCGTGGAAAGTCTGGAGCCAAATGTGCCCGGGGTAGACCACCTGCTTTGCGGCAGCCTGCCTTCCTGGGAGGTAGTGAAACCGGGGTTCCTGGAGACGGCGGCAGTAGCAGTCAATCAGTGCGGACTGTTGGTGGGAAAATCAGCTACTCGGCGGTGTGGTAATTTTTCATCAAGCATCCAGAGGAGGTCCACATAGCCACATGCAAGATGTGTAGGCAGAAGGTGAAGCGTGGCCAGGGTCCCAAGTGTTGCACCACGGCTCTGCATTAATATATGCAGCATCACAATAAAGCGGCCTGGGAGAACCGTGGCTCCGATGTGGTGGTCCAGCCTGCTGCATCCTGTTTCAGCCAGCCAAGGATCCACCACCTCGGCCGAAGGGAGCTATGTGTCATACCCATCTTCTGTCGCTCCAGATGCTCCTGCTCCTCCTACTTCGAGTCAGTCATTCCGCCAGCAATCCATCGGCGAAGCCATGTCCAAGAGACAACAGTATGCACCCACTCATCCAACAGCGCAGAAGCTGAATGTGCTCCTGTCCAAGTTGCTGCCTCCCTTTTCACGTGGTGGACTTTGCACCTTTCAGAGAACTGATGGCTTGTGCCGAGCCGAGGTGGAGAATCCCAAGCAGTAATTTCTTTGCGAAGAAGGCAGTACCAGCCCTGAACAGTTTTGTGGACCAGAAGGTGGGCCAGTCCATGAGCCTGTCGGTGTCTACCAAAGTGCACGGCAGCACAGACGTATGGAGCTGTGACTACGGTCAGGGACAATACATGTCCTTTATGGCCCACTAGGTGAATGTGGTTCCTGCACAGCCACAACACCAACTTGGAGAGGTCACGCTGCTTCCGCCTCCATGCTCTGAGGCCATTGGTCCTGTAACAGTGTGTAACTCCGCCTCCTCATCCTCCACCATTTCCTCAGCCTCCACTGCATGGACAAGTCACAGTGCCCCTCCAGCACACCATGTGTGTACCATGTGTGCCGGGCACGGCAGTGTCACGCTGTTCTTCACATGGTTTGCCTTAGCGAACAGAGTCACACAGGGGAGGAACTGCTAAAAGTAATTTATAAAGAAATCAAATCCTGGCTTACCCTACGAAATCTGGAAATGGGAACCATGGTGACCGACAACAGGAAGAACATCTTGTCTTAGTTGTGACAAGGAAGTCTGTGCCATGCGCCCTGCATGGCACACATGTTCAATTTGGTTGTCAAGCGGTTCCTGAAGTGTTCCCCTCCATCTGCAACTTTGCATACACTTCAGCCACTTGTACACAGCAAAGCACACCCTCCTGGAGCTACAGCGTCAGAATGGTATCCCCCAACATAGTCTGATTTGCGACGTTTCCACATGTTGGACCGATATGTTGGACCGACTATATGGACAGAGAAAAGCCATCACCGATTTTTTGACGATCCAAGTGGATAGGGGGTCTCCCCTGTGTAACTTCAATGTCAACCAGTGGCAGCTCATACGTGACACCTGCCGTTTGCTCAGGCCCTTTGAGGAAGCCACATTATTAGTCAGTTGCCAGGATTATGGGATGAACAACTTCATTACACTGCTTCTTCTACTACAACACGTGTTGGAAACGATGGCTGGTCAGGGCACTGGACCCATGGCGCCTTCATCTCACAGCCACATGAGCCCTGTGGGGGCTGAACTGAAGGAGGAGGAGGTGGAGGGGCACAGTGGAGCACAGTTTAGGTTATGCAAGATGGGTGTTTTTTCTAGTCATCTGACAGGAGAGGAGAAGCAGCTAGAGGTCCTAGAGGGTTATGAGGAAGGCGAGACACAAGACCCAGGCAAACTGTGTCAGTATGCAGGGGAGATGGAGGCAGGGAGTCCCTCCGAGTCACTTGTACAAATGGCACGATGCATGCTCACTTGCTTGCGTAGTGACCGCCGAATTGTCACCATTCATCAGCGGGGTGACTTCCGTCTCTCCACCTTATTGGACCCTTGCTACTGGCACAAAATGGGGGCCCACACCCACACTGAGAGGGAAGACAAACTGACCTACTACAGAGACATCCTACGTAGTCAGTTGACCGATGCCTATCTGCACCATTGTCCATCCTCTCGCAGGTCTGACTAGGGGGGGCCTCTGCGCTCACCTACCACTGCCATGGCTGCTGAGGAGGGGTGGGGTGGCAGGTGCAGTACAAGCTCCATAAGCAGCAGCCTGAGTCTACAGTCACTGATGAATAGCTTTCTTGCCCCGCATAGTGAAGCAACTCAACAACAGCCAGTAGACCTGGAGCAGGACCTGAATCAACAGGTGATAGCATACCTTGACATGACCATGCCAATACACTTTGACGATCTGCTGGATTTCTGGCAACCAAACTTGATTTGTGGCAACAACTAGCAGGATTTGCCATTGAAAAGGTGTCCTGCCCGGCCAGTAGTGTGCCATCAGAGCGGGTGTTTAGTGCGGTGGGGGGCCATAGTAACCACAAGGAGAACTCGTCTGTCCACAAAAAATGTGGAGAGACTTTACTTTGTGAAGATGGATCAGGCATGGATCAGCCAGGATTTCCACCCACCAATGCCTGATACATCAGAGAAGATTGACCATTGTGCCACACCAACACTTCACAAATATGGATAGTGCAAAATATATTTAAGGTGCTGCTCCCCAGTTACAGACATTCCTCGCCAGCAGACTACAAGTAAGTATTGAGGATATGCATTAGCTAAAACTTAACTTTTCCTGGGATAAAATATATGTAATCATTTTTTTTTTTAATCAAACAAAAGGAAAGGTGTGCAAAAAACACCATGTGCCACCTACACCACCAAGTATTGATGTGATGCAAAGACCTCTAAAAGGTGGAAGGGAACAACGTATAGTCCATTGTAACCCGTGGGAGTAAAAACTTCCCCTGTGAGGCCCTACTCTCGCATTATTAATTCCCTTCTTGGCAAGTGTCACTTTCCCTAAAAAGGGCAGCCCCACAGTGAAACCTCTCCCTATTTCCACCTACAAACATTGCCATTTCCTAGGGTTTTCAGGTGGAAATAGAAAGCGTTGTGGGGCTGCCCTTTTTAGGGTGAGCAACACTTGCAAATAAGGGAATTAATAGGGTGAGAGTAGGGCCTTACAGGGGAAGTTTTTATCCCCACTGGTTACAATGGACCATACGTTGTTCCCTTCCAACTTTTAGAGGTCTTTGCATCACATCAATACTTGGTGGCGTAGGTGGCACATGGTGTTTTTTGCACACCTTTCCTTTTGTTTGATTTAAAAAAAAAATTTGGTTCCATATATTTTATCCCAAGCATATTATTAAAAGTTAAGCTTTGAGTAATGCATATCCTCAATATTTACTTGTGCACACTAACACTTTTACAAAAGAGACCGTTTTCTTCTGCCTACCTGCCTCAGCTACTATTCTGATCCTGCCACCCGCCTGATGCCACACATCTGATGCCAAGTTCTCCTTTTTTCATTTGTATTACCACCCACCTCGCCACTCTGTCACCGGGTCACTTTCAGGACTTCTGATGCTGCTGCCACATCCAGACTGTCTCCTTCTGCCACCATATGTTCTCCTCATGCTGATGCTAGCTCCAGGCAGTCTCATTCTGCCACCATATATTCTCCTCATGCTGCCGCCAACTCCCTGCTGTGTCGTTAAGCCACCATAAGGTCTCCTCATGATACCACCAACTCCAGGCTTTGTCATTCAGCCACTATATGGTCTCCTCATTCTGCTGCCATCTCCACGCTGTGTCATTTAGCCACTCTATGTTCTCCTCATGCTGCCGCCAACTCCAGGCTGCATTATTCAGGCACTATATGCTGCCTCCAACTCCACGCTGTGTCATTCAGGCACTATATGGTCTTCTCATGCTGCTGCTACCTCCACGCTGTATCATTCAGCCACTATATGTTCTCTTTATGCTGCTGCCAACTCCAGGCTATGTAATTCGGCCACTATATGCTGCAGCCAACTCCACGCTGTGTCATTCAGGCACTTTATGGTTTCCTCTTGCTGCCGCTACCTCCATGCTGTGTCATTCAGGCACTATATGGTCTCCTCATGCTGCTGCCATCTCCACGCTGTGTCATTTAGCCACTATATGTTCTCCTCATGCTGCCTCCAACTCCAGGCTGTGTCATTCAGCCACTATATGGTCTCCTCATGCTGCTGGGAAATTCCTATAAATTTTTATGGTAGCACTATCTACCATAAATCTTCAATTAAAATTTGAAAATGTATCTTTTAATCTTAGGGATTGTGAAACCCTATGGTCTCATCATGCTGCTAGGACATTACCTAAACATTTTTATGGTAGCACTAGCTACCAAAAATCTTCAATTAAAATTTGAACATGTATCTTTTAATCTTTGGAATTGTGAGGCCCTATGGTCTCCTCATGCTGCTGCTACCTCCAGGCAGTGTCATTGTGCCACCATTTGGTCTCCTTATGCTGTTGGCACCTTAGATTAAAGATTAAATCTTCAATTTAACTTTTACAAAATATCTTTCATCTTTTCTAATGTGATGCCCTATGGTCTCGTCGGGCTGCTGCTCCATCTAGGCTCTGTCATTGTGCCGCCATGTGACCCCTTGATAGATTGGGTTTTGTGGCCATACAGTATTAGTTCAAAGTAAATGCTGGGATATTATACTTAAATCTATATTTAAATAAATCTTACATTTAAATAAAAAATCAATGTAATCTTTTCAAGACTAAGCCCCTATGGTCGTTGACGTCATTATTACCTGTGAAGTTATCACAAGAATTCAATGAAACAGCTTGGAGTGATGACAGTGAACCAAAACTGATTAAATGAAGCATTCGCACTTTCACAGTCAGGGGGCACTGAGAGGCAGGGGCTGGAACAGGTGGTATCTCGCCTGGCGAAGGACCGCCAGCTCGATGCTCACCTTTCAGGAACCATGACATACCGCTACGTCATGGGACCCTGGGTCTTAAGGACCCATGACGTACCAGTAGGTCCGTGGGAATTCCGGTCCCTGCCGCTCGCCGGGTGGGAACAAGACCGGGGTGACTGCTGATATCGATCAGTAGGCACCCCGCGCAAATGTCCAGGTGGTCATCAGACCCCACGTTGTCGGCGATCACCGCAAATAGTCGGTGAATTCACACCGGCGATTTGCGGCTATTCCGGGTCACACGGGTCTATGGTGAATAAGGGGGGGTCCAAGACACCCACGGTCCCCCTGAAGGGATAGGAGTGAAGTGGCGGGGTGCCACCCCTCCTATTCCTGCTATTGGTCGTCTAGAAGCGACGACCAATAGCAGATCAGGGGCGGGGGGGTTAACTTTCGGTTTCCCCATTCTGCCCACCCACAATAGGCGGGGCAGAACGGGGAAACCGTCAGGGATCAGCTCCGAAGGTCCACTTACCAATCGGCAACAATCGGCGGCGGTGATCTGCGGCAGAAGAGGACGGGGATGCGGCTCCCTGGATCCTACGGAAGCCAGTGAGTTGCCTAGCAACATCTGGAGGGTTACAGTTTGGGACCACTATACATTGGTCTCTAAACTGTAGCCCTCCAGATGTTGCAAAACTACAACTCCCAGCATGCCGAGACAGCTGTTTGGGCATGCTGGGATTTGTAGTTTTGCAACAGCTGGAGGGCTGCAGTTTGGAGATCACTGTGCAGTGATTTCTAAACTGTAGCCCTCTAGATCTTGGAAAACTACAACTCCTAGCATGCCCACACAGCAGTTTGCTGTAGCCCTCCAGATGTTGCAAAACTGCAAATCCCAGCATGCCCAAACAGCTGTCTCAGCATGCTGGGAGTTGTAGTTGCATACCTCCAGCTTGTCACGCCGAGCGCTCCGGGTCCCGCTGCCTTCCCGGAGCGCTCACGGCGTTCCTCTGGCTGCAGCGCTCCGGTCGGAATTGCTGACCGCGAGCGCTGCTCTCTGGTCCCCGGAGGGGACGCGATCCGAGGCACGGCTCGTGTCCGCCCTCGGGTTGCGCCCCGTCTCACTCACCCCGTCTGCTTCCTCCCGGCGCGCGCGGCCCCGCTCCCTAGGGCGCGTGCGCGCCGACTTGCTTAAATTTAAAGGGCCAGTGCACCACTAATTGGTGCCTGGCCCAATCACTCCCTAACCTATAAAAACCCACTTCCCCTTCCTCTCCTCGCCAGATCTTGTTGCCTTGTGCCCTGAGAAAGCGTGATAGTGTGTCCCAAGCCTGTGTACCTTGACCTTCTGCTGTTGCCCCTGACTACGAACCTCGCTGCCTGCCCTGACCTTCTGCTACGTCTGACCTCGCCTCTGTCTAGTCCTTGTGTACCGCGCCAGTCTCAGCTGCCAGAGAGGTCGAGTCGCTACTGGGGAACACGACCTGGTAGTTACTGCCGCAGCAAGTCCATCCTGCTTCGCGAGGTGAACACCAGTAACTGCTTAGAACCGATTCCCCAGTACGGCCCGCGTCATCGCCTCTCTGGTACAGGGGATCCACCTCCAGTGTTTTCACCAGCCGCTAGTCTGGACCCTGACACAGCTGTTGCATAACTACATCTCCCAGCGTGCCCTTCAGCGATCAGTTCATGCTGGGAGTTGTAGTTTTGCAACAGCTGGAGGCACACTGGTTGGAAAATACTGAGTTAGGTAACAGAACCTAACTAAAGGTTTTCCAACCAGTGTGCCTCCATTTGTTGCAAAAGTACAACTCCCAGCATGCATGGTCTGTCAGTGCATGCTGGGAGTTGGAGTTTTGAAACAGCTAGAGGTTTGCCCCCTCTTGTACAGGATACATTCACACGGGCGAGTTTACTGTAAGTTTCCTGCTTCAAGTTTGAGCTGCGGGAAACTCACTGTAAACCTTCGCCAGTGCGAATGTACCCTAAAAACACTACATTACACTACACTAACACATAATAAAAGGTAAAACACTACATATACACCCCCTTACACTGCCCCCCCCCCCAATAAAAATGAAAAACTTAATGTACTCCAGTGTTTCCAAAATGGAGCCTCCAGCTGTTGCAAAACAACAACTCCCAGCATTTCCGGACAGCCACTTTGGGCACCCTGTTTGGGAATCATTGGTGTAGAATACCCTATGTCCACCCCTATGCAATCCCTAATTTAGTCCTCAAATGTACATGGCGCTCTTTCACTTCGGAGCCCTGTAGTATTTCAAGGAAACAGTTTAGGGCCACATATGGGGTATTTCCATACTCGGGAGAAATTGCACTACAAATTGTGTGGTTCTTTTTCTCCTTTTACCCCTTATGAAAAGGAAAAGTTGGGGGCTACACCAGCCTTTTAGTGTAAAAAAATTAAACAATTTACACTAACATGCTGGTGTTGCCACATACTTTTTATTTTCACAAGCATTAAAAGGAAAAAAAGACCCCCAAAATTTGTAACACAATTTCTCCTGGGTATGGAAATACCACATATGTGGGCGTAAAATGCTCTGCGGGTGCACAACAAAGCTCAGGAGTGAGAGCGCACTAAGTACATTTGAGGCCAAATTGGTGATTTGCACAGGGGTGGCTCATTTTACAGTGGTTCTGACATAAACGCAAAAAAATAAATACCCACATGTGACCCTATTTTGGAAACTACACCCCTCACAGAATATAACAAGGGGTATAGTGAACCTATACACTCGACAGGTGTTTAATGAAAATTCTTCAAAGTTGGATGGAAAAAAAAAAAATTCACTAGAATGCTGGTGTTACCCTAAATTTTTCATTTTCACAAGGGAAAATAGGAAAAAAGCCCCCAAAATTTGTAACTCCATTTCTTCCGAGTAAGAACATACCCCATATTAGTGATGAGCGGCATAGGCCATATTTGAATTCGCGATATTTCGCGAATATATGGACGAATATTTGTCATATATTCACGAAATTCGCATATTCGTTATATTTGTTTTTTATGCGCATATGCCAAAATATACTGTATATACTCGAGTATAAGCCGACCCGAATATAAGCCGAGGCTCCGAATTTCACCCCAAAAACCCAGGAAAGTTATTGACTCGAGTATAAGCCTAGGGTGGGAAATACATCATCCCCCTCTGTCATCATCCAGACCCCTGTCATTAACACCATCATCATCATCACCCTGTCATCATCCCCCCTTCATCATCATTACCCTGTCATCATCCCCCCTTCATCATCATTACCCTGTCATCATCCCCCCCTTCATCATTACCCTGTCATCATCCCCCCTTCATCATTACCCTGTCATCATCCACCTTTCATCATCATTACCCTGTCATCATCCCCCCCTTCATCATCATTACCCTGTCATCATCCCCCCTTCATCATTACCCTGTCATCATCCCACACCACCCCCTTCATCATCACCGCTTGTCAATGTGTGATTTAACAGTGGTCTTCAACCTGCGGACCTCCAGATGTTCCAAAACTACAACTTCCAGCATGCCCGGACAGCCATCGGCTGTCCGGACATGCTGGGAGTTGTAGTTTTGAAACATCTGGAGGTCCGCAGGTTGAAGACCACTGCCCGGGCCTTCGTCATTATCCAGATCCCCTCCCCACTTTAGTTTTGTACTCACCTCCGCTTGGCGGGACGTTAGGGTGAGCTGGTCCGGGCCATCTGTGCTGCAGGGACCATCCGGTGGGGAGGGATTGTCTTTCCGGGCTGTCCATCTTCACCGGGGGGGCCTCTTCTCCGCGCTTCGGGCCCGGCCCCGTAATAATGGCGTTGCCTTGACGAGGACGCACAGGGACGTTCATGAGCAACGTCCCTGTGCGTCATCATCAAGGCAACGCCATTATACCGGGGCCGGGCCCAAAGCACGGAGAAGAGGCACCCCTGGTGATGATGGACAGCCCGGAACAACTAACCCTCCTCACCGGACGGTCCCTGCAGCACGGATGGCCCGGACCAGCTCACCCTAACGTGCTGAAAAACTCGGCTTCTACTCGACTATATACGGCATGCGCATATGCGAAAATAGCTGTGCATATGCGTGAAAATTGAGCCCTCCCTTCTTTATAGGGAACTTATGGGTTAGTGAATTAACTCTGTGATTTTTTTCCCGTTGAAACCAATAGGCCTATTGTGGTCTATGGTTATCTCACAGTATGTAAAATTGTAAGATAAGAAGGAGGGTCTCAGCAGTACAGTGTATGGGAGACTGTTCGGTGGTTCGAGTCCCTCCCGGTTTGGGATAGAGCTTTACTGTGTTGTGGTTAAACTTTACTTTCCTGGAAAAGCTGCTGATTTGCCCATAGCAACCAATCAGATCGCTTCTTTCATTTTTCACATGGCCTCTGCTAAATGAAAGAAGCAATCTGATTGGTTGCTATGGGCAACTCAGCAGATTTTCCTGGAAAAGCTGATGAGTTGCCCATAGCAACCAATCAGATCGCTTCTTTCATTTTTCACAAGGCCTCTGCTAAATGAAAGAAGCAATCTGATTGGTTGCTATGGGCAACTCAGAAGATTTTCCTGGAAAAGCTGATGAACTGCCCTTAGCAACCGATCAGATCGCTTCTTTCATTTTTCACAAGGCCTCTGCTAAATGAAAGAAGCAATCTGATTGGTTGCTATGGGCAACTCAGCAGCTTTTCCTGGAAAAGCTGATGAGTTGCCCATAGCAACCAATCAGATCGCTTCTTTCATTTTTCACAAGGTGTCTGCAAAATGAAAGAAGCAATCTGATTGGTTGCTATGGGCAACTCAGCAACATTTCCTTTGGACAGGTTTTGATAAATCTCCCCCTATGGGGGAGATTTATCAAAACCTGTCCAGAGGAAAAGTTCCTGAGTAGCCCATAGCAACCAATCAGATTGCTTCTTTCATTTTTGAAAAGGCCTCTGAAAAATGAAGGAAGCAATCTGATTGGTTGCTATGGGCAACTCAGAAACTTTTGCTCTGGATAGGTTTTGATGAATACCCAGCCATACACATTACATCCAGTTTTAATTAACCCTAATACACATATTTGGTACCTGATTAAAGTAGTTCCCACGGTTAAAACACTCAGTTAATTGCCAATTGACCTAGTTCCCACGGTTCAAAGGCTTTCTTAATTACCAATTGACCTACATTTGTCAATCACGAGTAAAAAAGTTAAACCACAACACTGTAACACTCCGTCCCACCCTGGGACTTGAACCACCACACAGTCTCCCATCCACTGTACTGCCAAGACCCTCCTGCTTATCTTACAGTTTTAAATACCATGAGATCCCCAGAGACCAGAATGGGTCCAACGCTTTCAATGGGCAAAAAATCACAGAGTTAATGCACTAGTGCAGTGGTCTCCAACCTGCGGACCTCCAGATGTTGCAAAACTACAACTCCCAGCATGCACGGACAGCCAACGGCTGTCCGGGCATGCTGGGAGTTGTAGTTTTGCAACATCTGGAGGTCAGCAGGTTGGAGACCACTGCACTAGCCCATTAGTTCCTTATACCATTAAAGAAGGGAGGGCTCATTATTGCGAATATGCACATATGCGAAGAGCAGAGAGGGATGATCGTAATCACTGTTATGTGTACTGTGAACAAAAAAAAAAGCAAATATCACGATATTCGCGATTAAAATTCGAATTGCGAATATTCGAGATCAACACTACCCCATATGCGGATGTAAAGTGCTTTCCTGGCTCACTACAATGTTCAGAAGAGAAGGAGCTCCATTGGGCTTTTGAAGAGAAAATTTGTCCGGAATTGAAGGTCACGTGTGTTTACAAAGCCCCCTTGGTGCCAGAACAATGGACCCCCCCACATGTGACCTCATTTTGGAAACTACACGCCTCATGTAATGTTATAAGGGGTACAGTGAGTATTTACACCCCACAGGTGTCTGACAGATTTTTGGAACAGTGTGTCATTTTTCATATGCACAGCCCACTGTTCCAAAGATCTGTCAAACACCAGTGGGGTGTAAATACTCACTGCACCCCTTATTAAATTCTGTGAGGGGTGTAGTTTCCAAAATGGGATCACATGTGGGAGAGTCCACTGTTCTGGCACCACAGGGGCTTTGTAAACGCACATGGCCTCTGACTTCCATTCCTAACAAATTTTCTTTCCAAAAGCTCAATTGCGCTTCTCCTCTTCTGAGCATTGTAGTGCGCCAGCAGAGCACTTGACTTCCACACATGGGGTATTTCCACACTCAGAAGAAATGGGGTTGCAAATTTTGTGGGTAATTTTCTCCTATTACCCTTTGTAAAAATAAAACATTTGGGGAAAAAACTGCATTTTAGTGAAAAACTAATTTTTTTTTCATTTACACATCCAACTTTAACAAAACGTAATCAAACACCTGTGAGGAGTTAAGGCTCACTGTACACCTTGTTACGTTCCTTGAGGGGTGTAATTTCCAAAATAGTATGCCATGTGTTTTTTTTAAATTTTTTTTGCTGTTCTGGCACCATAGGGGCTTCTTAAATGTGACATGCCCCCCAAAAAACATTTCAGAAAAACTCACTCTCCAAAATACCACTGTTGCTCCTTCCCTTCTGACCCCTCTAGTGCACCCGCTGAAAAATTAACATACACATATGAGGTATTTCCTTACTCGAGAGAACGAGGATTCGTTTACACATTTTGGGAAGATTTCTCTTTTTTTACCCCTTTTAAAAATTCAAAAACTGGGTCTACAAGAACATGGCAGTGTAAAAAATTAAGATTTTGAATTTTCTCCTTCAATTTGCTGCTGTTCCTATGAAACACCTAAAGGGTTAGCAAACCTTTTGAATGCCATTTTGAATACTTTGAGGGGTGCAGTTTTTATAATGGGGTAATTTATGGGGTATTTCTAATATGAAGGCCCCTAAAATCCACTTCAAAACTGAACTGGTCCCTGAAAAATTTTGTTTTGAAAATTTTGTGAAAAATTGGAAAATTGCTGCTATACTTTGAAGCCCTCTGATGTCTTCCAAAAGTAAAAACATGTCAACTTTATGATTCAAACATAAAGTAGACATATTGTATATGTGAATCAATATATAATTTATTTGGAATATTCATTTTCCTTATAAGCAGGGAGCTTCAAAGTAAAAAAAATGCAAAATTTTAAATTTTTTCATAAAATTTTTGAATTTTTCACCAACAAATGATGCAATTATCCACAACATTTTACCACTATCATAAAGTAGAATATGTCATGAAAAAGCTTTCTCAGAATCAGAATGAAAGGTAAAAGCATCCCAGAGTTATTAATGCTTAAAGTGACAGTGGTCAGATGTGCAAAAAATGGCTTGGTCCTACACTGAAAATTGGCTGGGTCCTTAAGAGGTTAAATAAATTCAAATAAAATAAAATAAAAATTACATTAAAAATCTCTTTATTCTCTTAAGTTTGGACGCCATATGGTCTCTCTGCTGCCACATCCAGACGCTCTGCGGCAGTGATTCTGATAATGATGCCTGTAATTTGTGTGTCATACTGAATAACAGTATTATTTCACTAACACAGCACACTCCCAAAGTGTTCTGCACCCCTGCTGAGGCTATATGGTCTCCTCATGCTTCTTTCACCTTCAGGTTGTTTCATTCAGCCACTATTTGGTCTCATCATGCTGTCGCAAACTCAAGGCTATGTCATTCAGGCACTTTATGCTGCCACTGACTCCACGCTGTGTCATTCAGCCACTATATGTTCTCCTCATGCTGCCGCCACCTCCATGCTGTGTCATTCAGCCACTATATGTTCTCCTCATGCTTCCAACATCTCCACGCTGTGTCATTTAGCCACTATATGGTCTCCTCATACTGATGCCACCTCTAGGCTCTGTCATTGTGCTTTTCTGCGACAGTGATTCTAATAGCGACACCTCTGATCTGCATGTCATACTGAATAACAGTATTATTTCACTAACTCAGCACACACCCTATGTGTGTTACAGCAAGGCAAAGTGTTCTACACCCCTATTGAGGCTCTTTGTAGGCCAGAAATACCCGTTTTTAATAACGATTCACTGCAAATAAATTTGGACTGAACCAATTTTTTTGGGAAAATTCGGCAAATCGGCCATACAAATTTTTTTAAAAATTCGCTCATCTCTAGGTGTTGCAAAAGTGTAGCCAAGCGCTAATCAATTAACTAAACAATTCTGGGTAAATTGTCATGCCCAGAGACATGAATTTGCATGGTTTATATTATTGGCAATTCATCAGGTCACATATTTTGCATTTTTGGTGACCATTGGTCATAAGGTCATATTGGCATCATGACCTACCGCATTACCAACGTGATAATTGTGACACTGTGTATAAAGCAACATTCACCATCCAAGGCAGGTGTGTCAATGTGCGGTCCCCGCCAAAATGTACACACTCTGAATCAGCAGGCATTGCTACTACTGATTATACCATTCATATGCTCATGTTTGTAAAGAGGTCACAAGCAAACACACTTTGTACTTGTGGGATGCCAGTGGTATAGTCCAACTTGTGGGATGCCAGTGGTATAGTCCAACTGCATGGAAGAGTGCCCCGGCTGGCAGCGTTTCAACCAAGTGCAGACATAAAGTTAATAAGAGCCTAGTTTTCTGACCCGGAGTCAGGCCGCAAAGACCCCCCGCGATCAGACATCTTCTCCCCAATTCTTTGGATAGGGGATAAGATGTCTAGTTGCCGAGTACCCCTTTAACATGAACATAATTAAAGTCTGCAGGACAATCTTCACTGGATTACAATGTCAGTACAATAGGGTTATAACTGTGATTCCCAGAGCATAAAGCTAAATCTGTCACCAAACTATCTTTCATACTTAAATATGAATCTTTAACTGTTGACAGAATCAATATTGTAGGAAAGAATACCATCCCATACCTATGAGTGCTAACATAATTGCAGGCCTAGAAGCCTTCTGAAATACTCTTATATTTTAAGAATGAGGTTTTTAATTAGGGAAGCTCAATTTCCTGACTTATCACCAATGGAAGTGTAATTGTCTAATTGTGTGAATTAATTTTGA
Organism: Hyla sarda; assembly: GCF_029499605.1. Lineage (NCBI taxonomy): Eukaryota > Metazoa > Chordata > Amphibia > Anura > Hylidae > Hyla > Hyla sarda. Next base: position 244,648,639 of record NC_079191.1, on the reverse strand, counting down.
ATGTGGTTCGGATGTCTTACTCGATGAAAGGACATTTTTAAAACCTGGCAATTCTGCATTGTACACTAAATTCTTAGAATGCATATTTATGAGGTTTGATTATCCAAGAAGTATAGTATGAAACAAATTGTCATAGGAACTTTGTATAATGGTACTATATAGAAGTGAAAATGCTCATATATTTGTACCAAAGCCGGATATGACAAAAATATGTCAAGACTGTTATATGACAGTAACATATATTAACTCTTCTGAAACATAAACATTGGCCCATTTTTATCAATCAGCCTGCAACCCTAATTGTCTGTTTTTTCCCATAGCAACCAATCACAGCTCAACTTTTACTTTACAAGAGCTCGTTAAGATATGAAAGCTGAGCTGTGATTGGCTGCTGTGGGAAAAAAAAGACAATTAGGCTGATTGATAAATTTCCCCATTGTAGCAAATAAATTACATAAAAATAGAATATTGTGCATTGAACATCTTTTAAATTTAAATTACATTTTTGCAATTACAAGTAGGTTAGATACATACATTTGATGTGACTTCAAGTGAAGTAAAATATAAAAAAAATACTTAAATACAAAGTATATTAAAGTAATAAGAAACAGAACATTTTCATCTCTAAGTTGTTCCATGGGTTTGCGATGACAGTAGTTTGTTATCTTTGTTTCTGCAAGGATTATTTATCAGTTTGTCTATTAAACAGGATGATCTGGGATTACATTAATTGAATGAGAACAACAATATATATGTAAAAAAAAAAAAAAACATTTAATAGAGATGAGCGAATCGAACCTGATGAAGTCAAAATATTTCCGAATTTCATGAAAAATTTGATTCTGAATGAATCTGAATTTTCTGGCACTTTGTGTTAACGAATCGTTTCATTCACTAAATTTTTTGCAGGCCGGGGGCTAAAATGGTGGCTACACGTGTGAGGTCATGGGGCAAGGAAGTCTGGGAAGGCAGGTAGGCGGGATCACCCTGAATCACTTGGCGGCATGCAGCCTATCAGCAGCCAGCACAGCCCTATATATTAGGCAGCCATTGGCGAAGATGTGCATTTCCTTTCTGGATGTTTTGTTGAGAGAGAGCAGAGACTGTGTGCGCACACTAATTACCGTTACTGACAATACAGATCTTTACAGCGGTGAATTCATTCACCTCAAGCATGCATTTGTTCTGGCTAGAAAGAGAGAGCAGACACTGTGTGGTCACTTATCAGCGTTACTGACAATACAGATCAGCACAGGGGAAATCCATTGACCTCAAGCCTGCATCACTGCAGGCCAGCAGGCAGGATAGTTTAGAAGTCGTTTTATAGTCTGCCAATTGAGATCATCACAGGAAGCACTCTCCACTCTCAAAACTGCAAGCAACCACAGTGCAGGGACAGTTCAGAAGTTGTTTCAGAGTCTGCCAATTGAGTTCAGAACTGGGAGCAATCCCCATTCAAAGACTGCAGGCAACCATAGTGCAGGCAGGGACAGCTCAGAGAAAGAGAGAGAGAGAGAGAGTAAGCTTTTTTTCTGGTGCAACCATACTTGGGTGTATTACAAAAAAAAACTTTGTGAAAAATATACGCACTCTGCAGTTCTACATTTTTTTCTGGTTAAAGCTATTAGGGGCAGTAAGTGTAAAAGTACTAAAAGACTTATGCACTAGATTGTTACGCTTATTTCTAATGCAACCGTACTGGGGTGTATTACTAAAAAAAAGTGAAATATAGAGGCACTAAGCTGTTGTAGGTTTTTTTTATGGTTAAAGCTAATAATATAATAATAATATATATGCACTCTGCAGTTGTTTTCTGTTTCAAGCGTATTGTGGCCTGTTAGTATAAAAGCAGGGATATATACACACACATTGAGTGTGTCAAAAGTTTCTGTTGCAGCCTTATAGGGGCGTATTGCTCTATAAAAAGTAAAATATATACACACACCATTGTTCTACAAGTATGTCAGGCAGAGAAGTGCTAGGCCATAAACAGAGGAGTGGCAGAGGCTTAATTTATCAGGCGCAGGCTGAGGTCGCAGCAAAATAGGGGCGCATGGCAGCAGGAGTGGCAGCGAGAGGTCTGAGCTCCCGGTGTCAGATAGCGGTGACAAATGACACCCCCAGTCAATAGTCAATGGGTTCCTCAGACTTAACCCTCAGTTGGCATGGCCCGGGAGCAATCCCTGTCCTCCAACTGCCTCTGTCCTATGCTGTTCCCTCACGCAGAGAAGTATTGTATGCTGTGGGTTCAGCTCCACTATACAGCGAAGACGAGGACAGTCAGCAGCTGCTAGAGGACAACTAGAGGACAGTCAGCAGCTGCTGCCCAGCCAAGATATGGAGGAGACATCCGCTACTTCTTCTGCTAGGCGGGCAAGTAGTGATGAGGAGAGTGGCGTGGGAGGTGGGGTTGCGCAACGTTCAGGCTCCTGAAACAGACACCATTGAGGAACTTGAGGATGACATCAGTGATGTGCAACTCGAGGATGATGAAGCCAATCGCACTTGGGAGCCGGGTGCAGAAGGGGCTTCAACATCATCAGGAGAAGAGGGTGGCAGGTTGCCTGTGAGGCAGCAAATGTGCCAGCAAGGTGGTAGCAGGGTTGGGTGGCAGCAGTGGGAAGTCTGGAGCCAAACATGCCCAGGGTAGACCAACTGCTTCGCAGCAGCCTACCTGCCTGGGAGGTAGTGGAGCAGGGATTCTCGGAGTCCGCGGCAGTAGCAGTCAGTCAGTGCAGACAGTTGGGGGAAAATCAGCTACTCGGCGGTGTGGCAGTTTTTCATCAAGCATCCGGAGGAGGTTAACATGGCCACATGTAAGATATGTCGGCAGAAGGTGAAGCGTGGCCAGGGTTCCCATGTTAGCACCACGCCCTGCGTCAACATATGCAGCATCACCATTAAGCGGCCTGGGAGAATTGTGGCTCTGATATGGGGGTCCAGCCTGCTGCAGCAGCCACTGCATCACCCAGTGGCACGCCACTCCCTGTTTTAGCCAGCCAAGGCTCCACCACCTCAGCCGAAGGGAGCTGTCTGTCATTCCCATCTTCTGTTGGTTCAGATGCTCCTGCTCCTCTTACTTCTCGTCAGTCATTCTGGCAGCAATCCATCACAGAAGTGATGTCCAAGAGACAATAGGATGCGCTTACTCATCCAACGGCACAGAAGCTGAATGAGCTCCTGTCCAAGTTGCTGGTGCTGCAGTCCCTCCCTTTTCAAGTGGTGGACTCTGCACCTTTTAGAGAACTGATGGCTTGTGCCGAGCCGAGGTGGAGAGTCCCAAGCTGTAATTTATTTTCCAAAAAGGCAGTACCAGCCTTGCACAAATATGTAGAACAGAAGGTGGGCCAGTCCTTGAGCCTGACGGTGTGTACCAAAATGCACGGCAGCACCAAAGTGTGGAGCTGTAACTCCATTCAGGGACAATACATGTCCTTTATGGCCTACTGGGTGATGGTGGTTTTAGCACAGCCACACCAAGTCGCGCCGCTTCCATCTCCATGCTCTCACGCTGTTGATTCTGCGACAATGTCTGACTCTGCCTCCTCATCCTCCACCATGTACTCAGCCTCCACTGCACAGACAAGTCACAGTGCTCCTCCAGCATACCAACTGTGCAGGGCACGGAAGTGTCACGCTGTTCTTCACCAGGTTTGCCTTGGTGAAGGGAGTCCCACAGGGGAGGAACTGCTCAAAGTGATTTGTCAAGAAATCAAATCATGGCTTTCTCTGTGACAATTGAAAACAGAAAGAACATCTTGTCTGCACTGCGTCAAGGAAGCCTGAGCCATGCGCCCTGCATGGCACATGTGTTTAATCTGGTTGTCAAGCGGTTCCTGAAGTGTTCCACCCTAATGCAAGACATCCTAACAATGGCCATGAAACTTTGCATGCACTTCAGCCACGTGTAAACCGCAAAGCACACCCTCCTTGAGCTGCAGCGTCAGAACGGCATCCCCCAACATAGTCTGCAATGCAACGTGTCCACCCATTGGAATTCCTCCCTCCATATGTTGGACCAACTATACGAACAAAGAAAGGCCATCAACGATTACTTGATGATCCAAGCGGATAGGGGGACTCCCCTGTATAACTTCAATGTCAAACCTTTGAAGAAGGCCCTTTGAGGAAGCCACATTATTTGTCAGTATCCAGGATTACGGGATGAACAACGTCATTCCACTGATTAATTTCCTACAACAGATGTTGGAAACAATGGCTGGTCAGGGCACTGGAGACATGGCGCCTACGTCTCATGGCCACATGAGCCCTGTGGGGGCTGAACTGGAAGAGGAGGAGGAGGGGGACAGCAAAAGCAACATTTTTGTGTAGCAAAATGGGTGGTTTTTATACTCTGCTGACAGGAGAGGAGGACCAAAAGCTGCCAGAGGAGCTAGAGGGTTATGAGGAAGGCAAGACAGAGGACCCAGACACACCAGGGCAGTATGCAGTGGAAACGGAGGCAGGGAGTCCCTCCGAGTCACTCACACAAATGGCATGATGCATACTCACTTGCTTGCGTAATGACTGCCAAATTGTCACGATTCAGCAGCAGGATGACTTCTGGCTCTCCACCTTATTGGACCCTCGCTACTGGTACAAAATGGGGGCCTTTTTTACACCCACTGAGATGGAGGACAAACTGACCTACCACAGAGACATCCTACTTAGTCACGAGGCCAGATGAAGCGGGAAGACCACGAAACAAGGATTGTAGCAATCACTCCACTTAGCTTCGGCTGTGCATTTCACTCTCCCTTCCATGCCGGAGGACGGTGATTTTTAAAGATGAATCAATAAAAGTTACATTTTAATGGTGAGTGCTAAAACTATTTTTTCTACATGGCCCTACCCAGATTACCATTGTTTGTTCCGATGGCAGATATTTCGCATAGTGAGATGCTTAGCAGTGGTGCTACTCTGTCTTTCCTCTATACCTAAAAGTATCCTAAGTCAGTTGGCCAATGCCTATCTGTGCCATCGTCCATCCTCTCGCAGGTCTGATTGGGGCGGCCCTCTGAGCTCACGTTCCACTGCCATGGCTGCTGGGGTGGGGTGGCAGAAGCAGCACCAGCTCCAGCAGAAGCAGCCTGAGTCTACAGACGCTGAGTAGCTTTCTTCACCCGCATAGTGAAGCAACTAATCAGCAGCAGCAGGTAGACCTTGAGCAGGACCTGAACCAGCATGTGGTGGCATACTTGGACATGACCCTACCAACCCACATTGAAGATCCGCTGAACTTCTGGGCAGCCAAACTGGATTTGTGACTGCAACTAGCAGAGTTTGCCCTGGAAAAGCAGTCCTGCCCAGCCAGTAGTGTGGAATCAGAGAGGGCATTTAGTGTGGCAGGGGCCATAGTAACCCCAAGGAGAACTCGCCTGTCCACCAAAAATGTGGAGAGGCTGACCTTTGTCAAGATGAACCAGGCTTGGAACAGCCAGGATTTCAACCCACCATTGCCTAATGCATCAGACTAGATTATCCATGGTGCAACACTTTTACAATAGAGATCGGTTTCTTCTGCCTACCTGCCTCAGCTACTATTCTGATCCTGCCACCTGCCTTATTCCAAGTTCTCCTTCTTTAACCCACCTTCGTCAGCAGGTACTGGTATTGCCACCCATTGCCCCACTCTATCACCGGATCCCTTTCAGGACTCCTGATGCTGCTGCCACTTCCAGGCTCTGTCATTGTGCCGCCTTATGATCTCCTCATGCTGCTGCCACCTCCAGGCTCTGTCATTGTGCCGCCCTATGGTCTCATCATGCTGATGCTACCTCCAGGCCCTGTCATTGTGCCGCCCTGCGGCCTAAATAGGCTGCCGCCACCTTCAGGCTGTGCCATTATGCCTCTCTGCGGCCTACATAGGCTGCCGCCACCTCTAGACTGTGTAATTGTGCCGCCATATGATCTCATGCTGCTGGTGGAACATTAAACTTGCTAATGTCTTTAACCCCTTAAGGACATAGACCATTTTGACCTTAAGGACGCAGCCGTTTTTTGCAAATGTGACCACTGTCACTTTAAGCATTAATAACTCTTTGGATGCTTTTACTTATGAATTTGATTCTGAGATTGTTTTTTCATGACATATTCTACTTTATGTTAGTGGAAAATTTTGGTCGATACTTGCATAATTTCTTGGTGAAAAAATCCCAAATTTCATGAAAAATTTGAAAATCTAGCATTTTTCGAACTTTGAAGCTCTCTACTTGTAAGGAAAGTGAACATTCCAAATAAATGATATGTTGATTCACATATACAATATGTCTAGTTTGTATTTGCATCATAAAGTTGACATGTTTTTACTTTTTGAAGACATTATAGGGCTTTTTAGTTTAGCAGCAATTTTCCATGAAAATTTCAAAATCGGAATTTTTCAAGGACCAGTTCAGTTTCGAAGTGAGTTGGAGGATCTTTATTTTAGAAATACCCTATAATGGACCCCATTATGAAAACTGCACCCCTTAAAGTATTAAAAATTACATTCAGAAAGTTTGTAAACCCTTTAGGTGTTTCACAGGAATAGCAGTGGAGGAGAAAATTAAAAATAATTTTTTTTTTTACACTAACATGTTCTTGTAAACACTTTCTTCTTCATTTTACAAGGGGTAATAGGTAAAATGTCCCCCAAAATTTGTAACCCTATTTCTCTCAATTAAGGAAATACCTCATATGTAGATGTAAAGTGTTCTGCTGGAGCAGTAGAGGCTTAGAGGGGAAGGAGCGACAATGGGATTTTGGAGAGAGAATTTTGCTGAAATGGTTTTTGGGGGGCATGTCTCATTTAGGAAGCTCCCATGGTGCCAGAACATAAAAAAAAAACATATGGCACACTATTTGGGAACCTACACCCCTCAAGGAATGTAACAAGGGGTACAGTGAGCCGTAACACCCCACAGGTGTTTGACGAATTTTCACTAAAGTTGGACGTGAAAATTAAAATTTTTATTTTTTTCACTAAAATGCTGGTGCAACACCAAATTTTTCATTTTCACAAGAAGTAATAGGTAAAATTGTCCCCCAAAATTTGTAACCCCATTTCTCTAGAGTAAGGAAATACCTCACATGTGGATGTAAAATGATCTGTGAGGATCCATTTGGGAACGTTTTAAATTTTTACTGGGGGGTGTGGGGTGTGTGTAAGGGAGTGTATATGTCGTGTTTTACCTTTTATTTTGTGTTAGTGTAGTGTTTTTAGGGTACATTCACACGGGCAAGGGTTCACAGCGTGTTTCCCGCTGGGAGTTTGAGCTGCGGTGGAAAATTAGCTGCAGCTCAAACTGAAAGGGAAACTTGCTGTAAACCTCCGCCCGCCCGTGTGAATGTACCCTGTACATTCTCATGGGGGGGGGGGGGGGGCTAATCTTCCACTGTTGCAAAACTACAACTCCCAGCATTCACTGACAGACCGTGCATGCTGGGAGTTGTAGTTATGCAACAGCTGGATGCACACTGGTTGGGATACAGTTAGGTAACAGACTACTGCAGTGTTTCCACACCAGTGTACCTCCGGCTGTTGCTAAACTACAACTCCCAGCATGCATGGTCTGCCAATGCATGCTGGGAGTTTTAGTTTTGCAACAGCTGGAGGCACACAGGTTGGGAAACACTGAGTTAGGAAACAGATAGTGTTTCCCAACCAGTGTGCCTCCAGTTGTTGCAAAACTACAACTCCCAGCATGCCCGGACCGCCGAATGGCATGCTGGGAGTTGTAGCTTTGCTGGCCCTTCAGATGTTGCCAAACTACAACTCCCAGCATGCTTGGACAGTCTTGGCATACTGGGAGTTGTAGTTTTGAAACATCTGGAAGTGCACAGTTTGGAGACCACTATACAGATCCAGATGTTGCAAAACTAAAACTCCCAGCATGCCCAGACAGCCTTTGGCTATCTGGGCATGCTGGGAGTTGTAGTTGTGAAACTATGCAGCAATGCAGGAGTGAAGATCACTTACCAGATTTTCACTGCTGCATTCTGCTGCTGCTGGTCCTCCCTGCCTCTGGTCCCTCTGCTGTCTGCCGACGCTTCCCCCCCCCCCCCCCCCCACCGCTGGTTCCCCTCCGATCCCCTGCTGTCTGCCGCTTACCCGCCGGTAACCAACACCATCCCTTCCCCGCTCTGCCCGAACTTCCAGAGCAGGCAGAGCGGGGATCTCAACTTTGACCCCCCGCCCTTGCCCTGCAATTCGACACTGATCGGACAATCAGAGACCAAAAAGCCATGATTCGCCGGTCAGAATTGACCGGCGAATCATGGCGATCACCGGCAAGGGGTGGTCTCAGGACCCCCCTGGGCGATATGCCAAGATGGCTGCTGATATATATATATCTATCAGCAGTCATCTCGTTCCGATTACCGCTTCCAGAGACGCGGTATCAAGAAACTCAGTGCCGTAAATGTACGGCACTCGTCGTTAAGGGGTTAAACTCTTCAATTGACATCTCAAGAATCTCTTTAATCTCTTCAATTGTGACACCATATGGTCTCCCCACCCTGCTGCCACCTCCAGACTGTCATTTTGCCACTCTGCGGCAGTGATTCTAATAGCGACGCCTGCATGTCATACTGTATAACAGTATTATTTCACTTACCAAGCACACACAGCAAGGCAAAGTGTTCTACACTCCTATTGAGGCTCTCTGTAGCCCAGAAATAGCCCTTTTTAATAGCAATTTGCCGTGAACATATTCGGATCAAAAAAAATGTTTCGAAAATTTCACAAATTATCCGATTTAATTTTTTTTTTATTCACCCATCTCTACCATTTAGCAACTGAGATTATTACCTGTTCAATTAACTCATTTGTGACCAATTCTTTGCTAACTAGTATTTATCATTTATTTGAGTATGAAGATTTGTATTAATTTATGTTTAGATGGAATTTTCAATGTCTTGTCCATGTTTTCCACATTTCTTTTATTTTTTTCTCCCCTCCCTATATATAGTATATGCTTGTTCTACAGCATAATTTGTAGACACTATGTTTATTATTTCAGTGATGGATGGAATTTTATCTGTTTTCCAGAGGCTGGCTTCCAGTATCCTTACAGCTATGGCTACGTGGCATACTGGGTACCTCATGTCTGCTAACAATTTATTTAAAGGGGTACTCCCCTGGAAAACATTTTTTTTTTTAATCAACTGGTGCCAGAAAGATAAAACAGATTTATAAATTACTTCTATTTAAATTTCTTTTTGAATTTCCTTTCTGTCTGACCACAGTTCTCTCTGCTGACACCTCTGTCCAATTTAGGAACTGTCTGGAGCAGGAGAGGTTTGCTACGGGGATTTGCTCCTACTCTGGACAGTTCCTAAAATGGACAGCGGTGTCAGCAGAGAGCACTGTGGTCAGACAGAAAGGAAATCCAAAAAGAAAAGAACTTCCTCTGCAACATACAGCAGCTGATAAGTCCTGGAAGGGTTAAGATTTTTAAATAGAAGTAATTTACAAATCTGTTTCACTTTCTGGTTGATTAAAAAACATGTTTTTCAGTGGAGTACCCCTTTAAGCCCCTGTTTAAAATTATGTAATCCAGAGTGACGATAGTATCTCTCTTGGTTATGATAAGAATCAGGAGTTTAATTGTTTAGCAATTTTCATAATTTAGTGCATTACAAGAAAACATGATATAGTGTCCCTCTTTTTCCCCATTCCCTACAGCACCTGTCGGAGCATTCTTCATAGAAGGTATGGAGTTTTGCTGGGATGTAGTACCACCTTGATATTCTGTTGGATTAGCAGATCGGACAGGTGGTGTGGTAATTTGACTCTTTCTTACCGACACGTTTTCATTAGGAATCTCACCTCTTGGAAACATAAAGGCATAAACACTATAACTAAATTTGTCTCAAATGGTCGATTACTGAAATTTGAAGAGCTAAAGACTAAATACAATCTAACAGGTAAATATAAACCCTCTTACCTTTCTGTAGAAAGGCACTGGAAAAATAGAATATTTTATTGGCTATACATTAAAAGACACATACAGGTACATACAGTATATAAAAATAGTGGTATACGATATGGCATTGAAAAGGAAATGTATATGGGAGCTCTGTATTCAACACAATACAATGATAAGCAACAATTACTTAGGGCAGATATATAAGTACCAATATGATATGTACAAATGAAATTATAAATGGAAATATATGAGCACTTGGAACTGAAACTTATAACATAAGTAAAGTGCAAGTGCATACAGTATTAAAGGGGTACTCCGGCCCAAAGACATCTTATCCCCTATCCAAAGGATAGGGGATAAGATGTCTGATCGCGGGGATCCCGCCACTAGCATGCAGCACCCACCTGTAACTACTGCCGGAAGTGCTGGAGGTTCTCAGTCTTTTGCCTCCCGACCATGGGGGCGGATTATCGTGACGTCACAACTCTGCCCCCGTGTGACATCACGCCCTGCCCCCACAATGCAAGTCTATGGGAGGGGACATGATGGCTTAGTAGTGGAAGCTGTCTTATAGAGGGAGTCCATTACTAAACCGGGGTTAGCGTTAGCCACAAAAACAGCTAGCGCTAACCCCCAATTATTACCTCGGTACCAGGGGCGGACACAGACAACAGAGGGCCCCTGTGTAAAGAATATGCCTGGGGCCCCCCCCCCCACCCAGGTAATATGTTTGCTAGGTAAGCAGGTAGTACGTTTGCAAGTAGTAAATTAGGTAAGTAGAACATTCTCTAAGTAGGTAGGCAAGTAGTAAGTTTGCAAGTTATTTAGGCAGGTAGTAAGTTCAGTTGGTTGGAAGGCAAGTAAAAGGTTTACCGCTAGGTAGGTAGGTTACCGTATATACTCGAGTATAAGCCGACTCGAATATAAGCCGAGGCCCCTAATTTCACCCCAAAATCCCAGGAAAAGTTATTGACTCGAGTATAAGCCTAGGGTGGGAAATACATCATCCCCCCTGTCATCATCCAGACCCCCGTCATTAACACCCTTATCATCATCACCCTGTCATCATCACCCTGTCATCATCCCCCCTTCATCATCCCCCCTTCATCATCACCGCCTGTCATCACCCCCCTTCATCATCCCCTTGTCATTATCCCCTTGTCATCATCCCACACCCCCCCTTCATCATCCCCTTGTCATCATCCCCACCCCCCTTCATCATCCCCTTGTCATCATCCCACACACCCCCTTCATCATCCCCTTGTCATCATCCCCTTGTCATCATCCCCACCCCCCTTCATCATCCCCTTGTCATCATCCTCTTATTATCATCCTCTTGTCATCATACCACCCCCCCCTTCATCATCCCCCTGTCATCATCCCACACCCCCCCCTTCATCATCCCCTTGTCATAATCCCACACCCCCCCCTTCATCATCCCCTTGTCATCATCACCACATGTCATCATCATCACCGCTTGTCAATGTCTGATACAGTGGTCTTCAACCTGCGGACCTCCAGATGTTTCAAAACTACAACTCCCAGCAAGCCCGGGCAGCCATCGGCTGTCCGGGCTTGCTGGGAGTTGTAGTTTTGAAACCTCTGGAGGTCCGCAGGTTGAAGACCACTGCGGCCTTCGACATCATCCAGCCCCTCTCACCCCCTTTAGTTCTGTACTCACCTCCGCTCGGCGCTGGTCCGGTGCTGCAGGACTGTCCGGTGGGGAGGTCGTCCGGTGGGATAGTGGTTCCCGGGCTGCCATCTTCACTGGGGGGCCTCTTCTCCGCGCTTCGGGCCCGGAATAGAGGCGTTGCCTTGACGATGACGCAGAGGGACGTTGGTAATGAACGCACCTCTGCGTCGTCGTCAAGGCAACGTGACTATTCCGGACCCAAAGCGCGGAGAAGAGGCCCCCCCGATGAAGATGGCAGCCCGGAACCACTATCCCACCGGACGACCTCCTCACCGGACAGTCCTGAAGCACCGGACCAGCGCCGAGCGGAGATGAGTACAGAACTAAAGGGGGTGAGAGGGGCTGGATGATGTCGAAGGCCGCAGTGGTCTTCAACCTGCGGACCTCCAGAGGTTTCAAAACTACAACTCCCAGCAAGCCCGGACAGCCGATGGCTGCCCGGGCTTGCTGGGAGTTGTAGTTTTGAAACCTCTGGAGGTTCGCAGGTTGAAGACCACTGAGGGCGGAGAGGTCACTCGAGTATAAGCCGAGGGGGGTGTTTACAGCATGAAAAATCGTGCTGAAAAACTCGGCTTATACTCGAGTATATACAGTATATGTCTGTTAGGTAGGCAGGAAAAGCATTTGCTAGGTAGGTAATATGTTTGGTTGGTAGGTGGGTGGCCACATTACATTTGGTAGGTAGGCCCTTAGTCCAGTGTTTTCCAAACAGGCTTTGGCTGTTTGGACATGCTGGGAGTTGTAGTTTTGCAACAGCTGGAGGCACTCAGGTTGGGAAACACTGGACTAAGGGCCCAACTACCCACCAAAATGCCACCTTCTGCTGCAAAACTCTAACTTCCAGCTTAAGACTGTCCGAGCATGCTGTTTCGAAAAAACTGCCGTAGTTAGTGTTTCCCAGCCTGGGGGCATCCAGCTGTTGCAAAACTCTAACTCCCAGCATGCCCGGACAGTCTTAAGCTGGGAGTTAGAGTTTTTCAACAGCTGGAGGCACCCAGGTTGGAAAACAATGGACTAGGGACCTACCTACCAAACCTGAGTGTCTCCAGCTGTTGCAGAACTATAACTCCCAGCATGCCTGGACAGCTAAAGACTGTCAGGGGAATGCTGGGAGTTGTAGTTTTGCAACAGCTGGAAGTCCCCAGGTTGGAAAATACTGACTAAGGCAGTGTTTTCAAAACAGTGTCTCTCCAGGTGGTCCAAAACTCCAACTCCCAGCATTCCTGGACAGTCTCTAGCTGTCAAGGCATGCTGGAAGTTATAGTTTTGCAACAGCTGGAGGCACACTTATTTGTAAACACTGGTGTAACACTGGAGGCACACTGATTTGTAAAACTGGTGCTGAAACAATGATGACACTGAGCGCACCGTGATTCACTGACCTGCAGGAAAAGCAGAAGGCGGCGAACAGAGAACGGGACACCAATATTGGAGCAACGGGGGAGCATAGACAGTTGAGTTAGTTTCTTTTGGAATAAATTTCATCCCTGGCACAGTGGATAAAACTAAAATAAAATACTGAAAAAGCCAGCAAGTAGAAGTAAAACGTCCGTCTTTATTCAGGGTTCTTCCTTAAAAGCCTTCACGGTGGCAGACAAACTGTGAACATATCAAAAATATGAAATATTGCACAAACAGAGGGGGGTCCCAAGCATGGCTGACGTGTTTCTGATCTATCGAACCTTACTCATAGCCTGTAGATCCTCAAATGAGGCACCCTTATATACTCCAGGGCATTTTCCCCATTCCCACAGGAAGGGGAGGGACAGGTCCACATCACATGTGCGCGTGATTAAAACAAAAACATGGGACCAAACACAGATAAATTATTCGGAGACATATCAGTAATGTAATATTAAATCTGTTTTGCTATTTAGACCATGGGGTTGAATGCAATTCAAAAGATAAATCCACATGATTTCCCTATTGTGGAGGGATCGAATATGGTCACCTCCCCTTTTATTTAGCTTCACCTTCTCAATGCCTGAGAACCTGAGGGAAGTGGTGTCTGAATTATGATATATTAGAAAATGTTTAGATACATTAGAAATGTATCTGTGGGCCAGCAGCATGTCTAATGTGCTCTTGCATGCGTTTTTTAAGGGACCTTTTGGTGGACCCCACATATGTTAAGTGACATTGTGTGCACATGATTTTATATAAAACAAAAGTGCTATCACAGTTTATAAAGTTGTGAATGACATGGCATTTGCCATCCACCGTACCTTCTATTTTCTGGCAATTTTCGGCAAAGGGACATACCACACACTGCGATTTACCGCACTTGTGGAAGCCCTTGGTGCTAATCCACTGGGTGGTAACACTAGCCGTGTCCACCATACTGGGAACAAGGAGATTGGATAGAGTAGGTGCCCGCCTCGCTGCAAATCTCACACCTGACTTTATAATCTCCCCTACCGTGGGATCTGTTGATAGCAAAGGTAAGTGTTTAATTACAATGCGTTTGATGTTATTAAATTCTGGACTGTACGTGGTGACAAATGTAGGACAATCTTGTGATTCAGTTGGTTGCTTACTTGTAAAAAGGGATTTTCGATCCATAGGATCCACTCTCGACCGAGCTTTTTACAAGAGCCATCCAGGGTAACCTCGAGCCGCCAGGCGTGTGCATGCTGCATCAGCTTCCCTGCGGTACACCTCGGCGGAAGAACTGTTCCGCTTAATTCGTATAAGTTCACCTACTGGTATGGCTCTTACTGTTTGTTTGGAATGGCATGAATTCGCCCTTCGGATGGTATTGCCTGATATCTTTTTTCTGTAAGGATCGACCTCAATTTTATTTGTATCAGGGTTGCCACGTAATATGACATCCAAAAAGGGGGTTTCAGTTTTACACCATGTGTGGGTAACCGTAAGATTGAACCGATTATTATTGATATATGTCATGAATGCATCAACGGTCAGATGGTCGGACGACCAAATGATGACCACATTGTCTACATACCTAGCATACCATGCGAGGCATGTGGAAAATGGATTGGTTTCAGAAAAAATTAACTGCTCCTCCCACCAAAAAACAAAAAGCTTAGCCCGAGCTGGTGATGACTTTGCTCCCATTGAAGCACCTGTGCGCTGCAAATAAAAATTGTTACCAAACATAAAATAATTGTGTTTTAACACAAAATCTACCACCTCAATAATGTAATGTCTCAAATCCACAGAATATTTAGAAAATATCATCAGTATATCCGAGATAGCTGATAATGCCAGGTTTTGCGGAATACTGGAATAGAGCGATTCAATGTCGCAAGTAAGCCACGACAGAGAATCGCTCCATGTGAATTCATCCATGATTTTTAGCAAGTGCTTAGTGTCCTTGATATAACTTGGGCATTGCATAACCAGAGGTTGCAGTACTGAGTCCAACCACTCGCATAGGTGCTCGTTAAGAGATCCGATCCCCGCCACGATCGGACGCATCGGCAGCGGGAATCGGTCCTTATGCATCTTGGGTAGCGAGTGGAAGATAGGAATAATTGGAGCAGGCACAAAAATATAATCCACTTCTGTTACGCCTAGCGCTCCGGGTCCCCGCTCCTCCCCGGAGCGCTCACGGCGTCTTTCTCCCTGCAGCGCCCCGGTCAGTTCCGCTGACCGGGAGCGCTGCACTGTCTTGGCCGTTGGGGATGCGATTCGCACAGCGGGACGCGCCCGCTCGCGAATCGCATCCCAGGTCACTTACCCGTCCCGGTCCCCTGCTGTCATGTGCTGGCGCGCGCGGCTCCGCTCTCTAGGGCGCGCGCGCGCCAGCTCTCTGAGACTTAAAGGGCCAGTGCACCAATGATTGGTGCCTGGCCCAATTAGCTTAATTGGTTCCCACCTGTTCCCTGCCTATATCTAGTCTCCTCACTTGCACTCCCTTGCCGGATCCTGTTGCCTTGTGCCAGTGAAAGCGTTTAGTGTGTCCAAAGCCTGTGTACCTGAACTTCTGCTACCCATCCTGACTACGAACCTTGCCGCCTGCCCCCGACCTTCTGCTACGTCTGACCCTGCTTCTGCCTACTCCCTTGTACCGCGCCTATCTTCAGCAGCCAGAGAGGTGAGCCGTTGCTAGTGGATACGACCTGGTCACTACCGCCGCAGCAAGACCATCCCGCTTTGCGGCGGGCTCTGGTGAAAACCAGTAGTGGCTTAGAACCGGTCCACTAGCACGGTCCACGCCAATCCCTCTCTGGCACAGAGGATCCACTACCTGGAAGCCGAATCGTGACAGTAGATCCGGCCATGGATCCCGCTGAGGTGCCGCTGCCAAGTCTCGCTGATCTTCCCACGGTGGTCGCTCAGCAATCGCAGCAGATTGCCCAACAAGGACAGCAGCTGTCGCAGTTGACCGCCATGTTACAGCAAATTCTGCCTCTGCTACAGCAGCAACCATCTCCTCCGCCAGCTCCTGCACCTCCTCCGCAGCGAGTGGCCGCTCCTAACCTCCGCTTGTCCCTGCCGGACAAATTTGATGGGGACTCCAGACTCTGCCGTGGATTTTTGTCTCAGTGTTCCCTGCATATGGAGATGTTGTCAGACTTGTTTCCTACTGAACGGTCTAAGGTGGCATTCGTAGTAAGTCTTCTTTCAGGAAAGGCCTTGTCTTGGGCCACACCGCTCTGGGACCGCAATGATCCTGCCACAGCCACAGTCCAGTCCTTCTTTGCTGAAGTCCGAAGTGTCTTTGAGGAACCTGCCCGAGCCTCTTCTGCTGAGACTGCCTTGCTGAACCTGGTCCAGGGTAATTCTTCCGTTGGCGAGTACGCCATACAATTCCGTACTTTTGCTTCTGAACTATCCTGGAATAATGAGGCTCTCTGCGCGACCTTTAAAAAAGGCCTATCCAGTCGCATCAAGGATGTGCTGGCCGCACGAGAGATTCCTGCCAACCTCCAAGAACTCATCCATTTGGCTACCCGCATTGACATGCGTTTTTCTGAGCGACACCAAGAACTCCGCCAGGAAAAAGACTTAGATCTCTGGGCTCCTCTCCCACAGCATCCTTTGCAGTCTTCGCCTGGGCCTCCCGCCGAGGAGGCCATGCAAGTGGATCGGTCTCGCCTGACCCAGGAAGAGAGGAATCGCCGTAGAGAAGAAAATCTCTGTCTGTATTGTGCCAGTACTGAGCATTTCTTGGTGGATTGCCCTATCCGTCCTCCACGCCTGGGAAACGCACGCACGCACCCAGCTCACGTGGGTGTGGCATCTTTTGCTTCTAAGTCTTCTTCTCCACGTCTCACGGTGCCCGTGCGGATTTCCCCTACAGCCAACTCCTCCATCTCAGCCGTGGCCTGCTTGGACTCTGGTGCCTCCGGGAATTTTATGTTGGAGTCCTTTGTTAATAGATTCTGCATCCCGGTGACCCGTCTCGTCAAACCGCTCTACATTTCCGCGGTCAACGGAGCCAGATTGGACTGCACCGTGCGTTACCGCACAGAACCCCTCCTGATGTCTATCGGACCCCACCACGAAAGGGTTGAGTTCTTCATTCTCCCCAACTGTACCTCTGAGGTCCTCCTCGGTCTGCCTTGGCTCCGGCTTCATTCCCCCACCATTGATTGGACCACCGGGGAGATCAGGAACTGGGACTCTGCCTGCCACAGGAAGTGCCTCTCCCCCCCTCCCAGTCCCATCAGGCAAGCCTCTGTGCCTCCCCATGGCCCCCGTCCTGGTGTCACACTGCCCCGTGCCAGGCCTCGCCCTCTGCCCTCCCTCCCCATTCCCACTCCTGCTGTACTGCCTGCCGTTGAGGAAACCCTCCATTCTTTCCAGGTGTCCTCATCCCAGGGGAGGCAGTTACCGGACAAAGAGAAGGGGAGACCTAAGGGGGGGGGGTACTGTTACGCCTAGCGCTCCGGGTCCCCGCTCCTCCCCGGAGCGCTCACGGCGTCTTTCTCCCTGCAGCGCCCCGGTCAGTTCCGCTGACCGGGAGCGCTGCACTGTCTTGGCCGTTGGGGATGCGATTCGCACAGCGGGACGCGCCCGCTCGCGAATCGCATCCCAGGTCACTTACCCGTCCCGGTCCCCTGCTGTCATGTGCTGGCGCGCGCGGCTCCGCTCTCTAGGGCGCGCGCGCGCCAGCTCTCTGAGACTTAAAGGGCCAGTGCACCAATGATTGGTGCCTGGCCCAATTAGCTTAATTGGTTCCCACCTGTTCCCTGCCTATATCTAGTCTCCTCACTTGCACTCCCTTGCCGGATCCTGTTGCCTTGTGCCAGTGAAAGCGTTTAGTGTGTCCAAAGCCTGTGTACCTGAACTTCTGCTACCCATCCTGACTACGAACCTTGCCGCCTGCCCCCGACCTTCTGCTACGTCTGACCCTGCTTCTGCCTACTCCCTTGTACCGCGCCTATCTTCAGCAGCCAGAGAGGTGAGCCGTTGCTAGTGGATACGACCTGGTCACTACCGCCGCAGCAAGACCATCCCGCTTTGCGGCGGGCTCTGGTGAAAACCAGTAGTGGCTTAGAACCGGTCCACTAGCACGGTCCACGCCAATCCCTCTCTGGCACAGAGGATCCACTACCTGGAAGCCGAATCGTGACAACTTCTTTTTGGGTCAAAATAGATCTGGCTTTCCCCTCTTCCAACAGAGTCAACAGTTCTTTTTAAAAAGGTTCAGTGGGATCCCCACAAAGTTTAAGGTAAGTTTTATCATCAGATAATAGATTTTTGTTTAAATTGATATACAGTCCCGTGTCCATACATACTACCGAGCCGCCTTTATCGGCGGATCGGATCGTCAAATTTTTGTTTTTCTTTAATTTCTTTATGGCAGCAGCCTCCTTTTTATTCAAATTAGGATGAATTGTATTGGACATTACTTTTGATTGTAGATTAACCAAATTTTTCATGATAAGGTCCTGGAACCAATCAAAAATTGCTGGTCTGGTCTGTATGGGGTAAAAGTTTTGGTTTTTAGTGGAGAAGGTATGTGCAGTATTCACTTCATCACAAATTGATATCCCACTATTTTCAAGGAGACAGAGATCTCTAAAAGGAATTTGTTCCGCTAACGTATGCATTAGTGGTAAATCAGGGTTTATAGAAAGTTGAGGTGGGTCCGATGGTTCATCAGCATTTTCCACAAAAAAAATTTTCTTAACTGTTAAAGTTCTCACAAATTTATTTACATCCAAAATTGTCCGATAAACATCAAAATGATGTGTAGGAGAGAAACCCAGTCCTTTCCACAGGACCGAGGTTTCTTCATCTGTAATGATTTGTGCAGAAATGTTAATGACTTGAAAATCCTCTTTTATTACTTTTTCCGTTTATCCTTGTTAAGCTCCGAAGCTCTTCTTCCTATGTTTTCTGCCACCGCGCCTTCCTCGTTTTTTGACTGTCTTCTCGCATTGCGATTCTTGTGAGTGTTCACATATTGCGGTTCTGAGTCCCCGCTAGTGTCCGTGGGATCTGAACAATCTGAATTTTCAGTAAACTCCTGGTCAGAAGAACTAAATTCACATGGAGCGATTCTCTGTCGTGGCTTACTTGCAACATTGAATCGCTTTATTCCAGTATTCCGAAAAACCTGGCATTATCAGCTATCTCGGATATACTGATGAGATTTTCTAAATATTCTGTGGATTTGAGACATTACATTATTGAGGTGGTAGATTTTTTGTTAAAACACAATTATTTTATGTTTGGTAACATTTTTTATTTGCAGCGCACGGGTGCTTCAATGGGAGCAAAGTCATCACCAGCTCGGGCTAACCTTTTTGTTTTTTGGTGGGAGGAGCAGTTAATTTTTTCTGACACCAATCCATTTTCCACATGCCACGCATGGTATGTTAGGTATGTAGACGATGTGGTCATCATTTGGTCGTCCAACCATCTGACCGTTGATGCATTCATGACATATATCAATAATAATCGGTTCAATCTTAAAGGGGTATTCCAGGCAAAAACTTTTTTATATATATCAACTGGCTCCAGAAAGTTAAACAGATTTGTAAATTACTTCTATTAAAAAATCTTAACCCTTTCAGTACTTATGAGCTTCTGAAGTTAAGGTTGTTATTTTCTGTCTAAGTGCTCTCTGATGACACCTGTCTCGGGAAACGCCCAGTTTAAAAGAGGTTTGCTATGGGGCTTTGCTTCTAAACTGGGCGTTGCCCGAGGCAGGTGTCATCAGAGAGGAATTAGACAGAAAAAAAACACCTTAACTTCAGAAGGTCATAAGTACTGAAAGGATTAAGATTTTTTAATAGAAGTAATTTACAAATCTGTTTAACTTTCTGGAGCCAGTTGATATATAAAAAAAAGTTTTGGCCTGGAATACCCCTTTAAGTCCCAGGATGCCCTTGGTCCTAGTGGGGTTAAAAGGTCAAAAGATTAAAATATATAAACTAAGAAGACACTGTGAAGTACGGGGATATACTCGGCAGGCCTGGAGAAATATTTTTCTAAAAGATGTTTTTGTGTACTTGATGTATTTCTAGGTGTATATCAATATATATATATATATATATATATATATATATATATATATATATATATATGTCAAAGAAGAAAGCAGCATTCCTAAAGCGTGAGTAGGTGCCTCCAGCTAGGATCCGGGTCCAGGATCCTGCATACGTAGTTCCAAGGAAAATGCTGTGGCACTCATGGTATGGTGAAAAAATGAAAACTATTTATTCATCCCAAATGTGCAAAGAGCGACGTTTCAATGGTCTCACACCATCATTATCAAGTGGCTTGATAATGATGGTGTGAGACCATTGAAACGTTGCTCTTTGCACTTTTGGGATGAATAGTTTTCATTTTTTCACCATACCTTGAGTGCCACAGCATTTTCCTTGGAACTACGTATGCAGGATCCTGGATACGGACCCTAGCTGGAGGCACCTACTCACGCTTGGAACTATATATATATATATATATATATATATATATATATATACACAAATCAAAAAATATGTTGCAGTCTCTTGTAATACCTTTTTTATTGGACTAACAGAATTTTGTAGAGACAAGCTTTCAGGATTCCTCCCTTTATCAAGTCCAATAGACAAGGACTAATGATCAAAGGACTTTATAAATTATCAGGGAGGAATCCCAAAAGTTTGTCTCTACAAAATTCTGTTAGTCCAATAAAAAAGGTATTACAATCTGCATCACTGGACTAATATGGCTACTCACATTTACTATACAGATATACACATACCTGAAGATGGTTTAGAACCCTGTGATGTCACACATGCTTGTGATGATGTCACCGTAAGCTGTACAAGGAGGTGCGCGCCGGCTGCAGTCTCTTCAGTGTGTTTTGCATTCACAACCTGTGGTGCAAAGTGTTTATTAGAGAGTTTCTATTTGCGATAGAGAATTCAAGATTTTGACCGTTCCTTGTCTGAAGAGAGAACCACAAGGTAAGTCTCAGCCTCTTCTATTCATACATACACAGGGCTTTTTGTTTGACAGTTTTTTTTATTGCTGTTGCTTTTTTTTAGCAAAAAAAAAAAAAACAAGAAATTAATTTCCAAAAGAAATAACAAAAGTTATATTCCTCATAGTGACAATACTTGGCTTAGGCATTAAACATAATAAAACGCACAGATAGTATCATGACCAGAGCTTTTTCTTGCAAAACTGCTAAAATGCAATTATGCCCAAAAAAGCCCCCAAGAAAAAGAGTTCTAAAAGATATAAGTCTATAAGTCATGAAGTTCTAAAAGATATAAGTCTATGAGAAAGATTTGGTGGTGTAGTAAAAGAATAACAGAAAGATTAGGGCAGAAATATAATATTATATAATAGAATTCTGTGTGTACTAACAATAGAAATACTCCGGGTACTCCGAAAGGGAAAATTTTCAAATCAACTAGTGGCAGAAAGTCACATAGGGGACGGATAGATCCCAATTAGGTGGGGTAGGTTAATTATTAGTAAATGTATATAGCAGGATAGCCCAATTGTATCTACAGTATGAAGTTCACATGGCCCAGTGACCATACAGCCAAGCCCTTATAATCCACCATTACTGGGACAGATTCAGGGTTATCAGATATTACTATGACCGGAGAGGCTCAGGTTTATCAGATATTACTAGGACCGGACAGGTTCAGGGTTATCAGATATTACCAAGACCGGACAGGTTCAGGGTTATCAGATATTACTAGGACCGGACAGGTTCAGGGTTATCAGATATTACTAGGACCGGACAGGTTCAGGGTTATCAGATATTACTAGGACCGGACAGAATCAGGGTTGTCAGATATTACTAGGACCGGACAGGTTCAGGGTTATCAGATATTACTAGGACCGGACAGGTTCAGGGTTATCAGATATTACTACGACTGGACAAGTTCAGGGTTATCAGATATTACTAGGACTGGACAGGTTCAGGGTTATCAGATATTACTAGGACCGGACAGGTTTAGGGTTGTCAGATATTACTAGGACCGGAAAGGTTCAGGGTTATCAGATATTACTAGGACCGGACAGGTTCAGGGTTATCAGATATTACTAGGACTGGACAGGTTCAGGGTTATCAGATATTACTAGGACCGGACAGGTTCAGGGTTATCAGATATTACTAGGACTGGACAGGTTCAGGGTTATCAGACATTGGTAACCTCAGGGAAGACGTCTCCATATAAAACACTTAAAGAGAAGCGTCTTCTTCTGAGGCTGCCATGGTCTTAGTGTTATCTTGTGGTTCTGTGCTGGACATTTCTGCTCTGTATGAAGGATCTATTGTATAATGACAGGAATGATGACATGTTGTCTAATGTGTTCACTTATCTCTCTCTCTCCATAGTGTTTTCAGGCTCTGACCTGTGACCATGGCCTCTCCACAAGACCCATTGCTGAAGGAGGAGGAAGAAGCAATGGAGGACCATAGTGATATGGATGTAGAAAAGGGCGATATCCCTGAGAGGCAGAACCTGCCATCTCTAAGCGTGATGTCCACCGCACGTTCCATCATCACCGTAGTGATCCTCGCCTTTGTTAATTTGCTCATCTATGCAAATCGCTCCAGCGTGGCGGGGGTGCTGCCTTATATACAGAAAGCATATGACACCAATGCTAGTCTGTCCGGCTTATTGAATACATTGTTCATTGGAAGCTACGTGCTGGTCGCACCAATTGCCGGATATTTGGGCGACCACTGTAATAAGAAATATACTGTTTGCGCAGGAGTCATCGTTTGGCTGAGCATGACACTTACCCTGTCATTCATCCCTGACGGGTACTTCCTGCTCTTCCTGCTGACGAGCGGACTGGTTGGAGCCGGAGAGGCGACTTTCTGCACCATCGCCCCCTCCATCATTGCAGACCTTTTTACAAGTGACCAGCGGACCCGCATGCTGAACGTGTTTTACTCCGTCATACCTGTAGGCTGCGGACTAGGATACATCATCGGGCCCAAAGTGACTGATGCAGCAAGGGGCGATTGGCACTGGGCATTTCGGGTCACCCCTGGCCTGGGCCTCATAGCTGTGGCTTTGGTGATTTTGGTCACAAAGGAGCTTCCAAGAACGACTACAAACGGGAAGAAGAACAACGAATCCCAGAAGTTTGCCAAATGGGCGACAGATCTGAAAAAGCTATTTAAAAATCGAAGCTTCATGTTAACCACCATGGGATCGACGGCTGTATCCTTCATAGTGGGAGCCATAGGTGTATGGGGTCCGTCATACCTGACCCATGCACGAATACTCCTACAAGAGAAGGACCCTTGCCGTGCTGAACCGTGTGACTATCACGACATCCTAATATTTGGTGTGGTTACAGTCGTTTCCGGCATTCTGGGAGTTGTAGCAGGGACGGAGATAAGTAAAAGATATCGCAAATCCAACCCACGGGCGGACCCGCTTGTGTGTGGATGCGCGATGATGCTCTCCGCCCCTTTCCTTCTGTTGGCATTGACTTTTGGCAACACCAGCCTCGTTGCCACAAACATCTTCATCTTCATCGGAGAGACGCTTCTGTCAGTAAATTTCACCCTCATATCTGACATTATACTAAAAGTAGTAACTCCGTGGAGGAGATCTTCAGCCCTGGCCGTGCAGATGACAATCTATCACCTCCTAGGTGACGCCGGCAGCCCGTACCTCATCGGCCTGATATCTGACACCTACGAACGAGGATATGCCAAATCCCCTCTTCTGAAATACCGCAGCATGGAGTATGCCCTCATGACCTGCACCATAATGGCAGTCATCGGAGGGGCCTTCTTCATGGCCACGGCCCTATATATAGAGAGGGACGAAAAAGAAGCAGAGATGGAATCAGAACCTCCGTCATCCTCCTCCTCCTCACTGCTTCCTGCCGATGAGGACCGCGCTTCAGACTGAGGAAAAGTCATTGCTTACCTTTATCTCGTTTACTTCATTAAAAAAAAATTAAGAAAAAAATTACTGCATTTGTTCTATGTTCCACTTTACCCATTATTCTTTACCCAAGGGCGGACACAGACAGTAGAGGGCCCTTGTGCAAAGAATGTGCCTGTGCCCCCCCCCCCCCAAAACATCAATTGTTCAGCACGCCCCCTCCATGTGTCACTTACTCAGGTGGACCCCCATATGTCACTTGCTGTATACGTTTCTAATTATTAAGGCCTGCCATATGCCGCAGCTCATTCAAGCCCCCCACATTAGGTAGCATAGATTCCCAACATTAGGTAGCATAGATTCCCCACATTAGGTAGCATAGTTTCCTCACATTAGGTAGCATAGTTTCCCCACATTAGGTAGCATAGATTCCCTACATTAAATAGCAGTTTCCCCACATTAGGTAGCATAGTTCGCACACATTAGGTAGCATAGGTTCCCCCACATTAGGTAGCATAGTTTCCCCACAATAGGTAGCACAGATTCCCCACATCAGGTAACATAGTTTCCCCACATTAGGTAAAATAGTTTCCCCACATTAGGGAGCATAGTTTGCCCACATTAGGTAGCACAGATTCCCCACATTAGGTAACATAGTTTCCCCACATTAGGTAGCATAGTTTCCCCACATTAGGTAGCACAGATTCCCCACATTAGGTAACATAGTTTCCCCACATTAGGTAGCAAAGCTTCCCCACATTAGGTAGCATACTTTCCCCACATTAGGTAGCATAGTTTCCCCACATTAGGTAGCACAGATTCCCCACATTAGGTAACATAGTTTCCCCACATTAGGTAGCATAGATTCCTCACATTAGGTAGCCATAGCCCCTCCAAACACACAGACAGACACAGAGACACACAGAGACACACTTACCTGCCCTGCACAGCGCTTCTCCTCTCCGGAGGCGGCCTGACGAGTGACGTCACTGACGTCCTCCTGAGCGGGTCTGCAGAAGTACGTCACTTGTGCGACGTCCCTCGTCAGACCCCGGTCGGCCGGAGGCAGACTCACTGTCTAAAGTGCCCGCTGCACTATTATACCCCACAGCTGCTTTAGAACAGTGAGCAGCGGCGGCGCCAACCCTATCATGAACCTACTAGGCACAAACAAAAAAAAGGGGGCAGCAAAATGCCGCCCCTGAAAAGTGCCACCTGGGACTTATGGTCCCACCAGGTCCCATGGTAGGGCTGACCAGAGGCGGCTCTAGACTTTGTGAGGCCTTAGGCGAAACTTGAACATGAGGCCCTGCTGAAATTACATGGTGGTCCGGCTGTGAGATGGTTATACTGTGACATCACTGTGTATTATCCCTGTACTGTGACGTCACTGTGTATTATCCCTGTACTGTGACATCACTGTGTGTATTGTCCCTGTACTGTGACATCACTGTGTGTATTATCCCTGTACTGTGACATCACTGTGTATTATCTCTGTACTGTGCCATCACTCTGTGTATTATCCCTGTAATGTGACATCACTGTGTATTAACTCTGTACTGTGCCATCACTGTGTATTATCCCTGTACTGTGACGTCACTGTGTATTATCTCTGTACTGTGCCATCACTCTGTGTATTATCCCTGTACTGTGACATCACTGTGTGTATTATCCCTGTACTGTGACATCACTGTGTATTATCCCTGTACTGTGACATCACTGTGTATTATCTCTGTACTGTGACATCACTGTGTATTGTCCCTGTACTGTGACATCACTGTGTATTATCTCTGTACTGTGACATCACTGTGTATTGTCCTTGTAATGTGACATCACTGTGTATTATCCCTGCACTGTGACATCACTCTGTATATTATCCCTGTACTGTGACATCACTGTGTATTATTCCTGTACTGTGACATCACTGTGTATTATCCCTGTACTGTGACGTCACTGTGTATTATCTCTGTACTGTGTCATCACTCTGTGTATTATCCCTGTACTGTGACATCACTGTGTATTATCCCTGTACTGTGACGTCACTGTGTATTATCCCTGTACTATGACATCACTGTGTATATTATCCCTCCCTGTAATGTGACATCACTGTGTGTATTATCTCTGTACTGTGACATCACTGTGTATTATCCCTGTACTGTGACATCGCTGTGTGTATTATCTCTGTACTGTGACATCACTGTGTATTATCCCTGTACTGTGACATCACTGTGTGTATTATCTCTGTACTGTGACATCACTGTGTGTATTATCTCTGTACTGTGACATCACTGTGTGTATTATCCCTGTACTGTGACATCACTGTGTATTATCCCTGTACTGTGACATCACTGTGTATATTATCCCTGTACTGTGACATCACTGTGTATTATCCCTGTACTGTGACATCACTGTGTATTATGCCTGTACTCTGACATCACTGTGTATTATCCCTGTACTGTGACATCACTGTGTATATTATCCCTGTACTGTGACATCACTGTGTATATTATCCCTGTACTGTGACATCACTGTGTGTATTATCCCTGTACTGTGACATCACTGTGTATTATCCCTGTACTGTGACATCACTGTGTATATTATCCCTGTACTGTGACATCACTGTGTGTATTATCCCTGTACTGTGACCTCACTGTGTGTATTATCCCTGTACTGTGACATCACTGTGTGTATTATCCCTGTACTGTGACATCACTGTGTATTATCCCTGTACTGTGACATCACTCTGTATATTATCCCTGTACTGTGACATCACTCTGTATATTATCCCTGTACTGTGACATCACTGTGTGTATTATGTCTGTACTGTCACATCACTGTGTATTATGTCTGTACTGTCACATCACTGTGTATTATCCTTGTACTGTGACGTCACTGTGTATTATCCCTGTACTATGACATCACTGTGTATATTATCCCTCCCTGTACTGTGACATCACTGTGTGTATTATCTCTGTACTGTGACATCGCTGTGTATTATCCCTGTTCTGTGACATCACTGTGTGTATTATCTCTGTACTGTGACATGACTGCGTGTATTATCTCTGTACTGTGACATCACTGTGTGTATTATCCCTGTACTGTGACATCACTGTGTATTATCCCTGTACTGTGACATCACTGTGTATTATCCCTGTACTGTGACATCACTGTGTATATTATCCCTGTACTGTGACATCACTGTGTTTATTATCCCTGTACTGTGACATCACTGTGTGTATTATCCCTGTACTGTGACATCACTGTGTATATTATCCCTGTACTGTGACATAACTGTGTGTATTATCCCTGTACTGTGACATCACTGTGTATATTATCCCTGTACTGTGACATCACTGTGTGTATTATCCCTGTACTGTGACCTCACTGTGTGTATTATCCCTGTACTGTGACATCACTGTGTGTATTATCTCTGTACTGTGACATCACTGTGTGTATTATCCCTGTACTGTGACATCACTGTGTATTATCCCTGTACTGTGACATCACTCTGTATATTATCCCTGTACTGTGACATCACTCTGTATATTATCCCTGTACTGTGACATCACTGTGTATTATTCCTGTACTGTGACATCATTGTGTATTATTCCTGTACTGTGACATCACTGTGTATTATTCCTGTACTGTGACATCACTGTGTATATTATCTCTGTACTGTGACATCACTGTGTGTATTATCCCTGTACTGTGACATCACTGTGTGTATTATCTCTGTACTGTGACATCACTGTGTGTATTATCCCTGTACTGTGACATCACTGTGTATTATCCCTGTACTGTGACATCACTCTATATATTATCCCTGTACTGTGACATCACTCTGTATATTATCTCTGTACTGTGACATCACTGTGTGTATTATCCCTGTATTGTGACATCAATGTGTGTATTATCCCTGTACTGTGACATCACTGTATATATATTATCTCTGAACTATAACATCACTGTGTGTTACCTCTTTACTGCAACATCACTGTTGATACTTACACTGCACTGTGACATCACTGTATATATTAAGCCTGTATACCCTAATGCCACTGTACATATTTACCTTGCACTGCGAGTGACAATACAGGGTAAATATGCACAGTGACATCACAGTTCAGAGTTAATATAAACAGTAATGTCTCTGTTCTGGGACAATAAACAGTTTTGGCACTACAGGGTTAATAAACGCAGTGTTGTCACAGTAGAGGGTAACTATACAGTGATGTCATTGTACCGGGAAAATATACACAGTGAAGTCAGCATTCAAGAATAATAAACTGTGATGTCACTACAGGGTTGTTATACACAGTGACATCAAATTACAAGATGAAGCACAGTGATGTCAGTTTATTATGAAGCACAGTGATGTCACAGTTTATTATGAAGCACAGTGATTGTTATGATTCGGCTAGCTGGATGTGGATCCTCTGTGTCAGCGAGGGATTGGCGTGGACCGTGTCGGTGGACCGGTTCTAGGGTTGCTACTAGTATTCACCAGAGCCCACCGCAAAGGCGTGGGACAGAAGGACTAGACAGAGGCAAGGTCAGACGTAGCAGAAGGTCGGGGCAGGCGGCAAGGTTCGTATTCAATGGTGATAGCAGAAGATCTGGAACACAGGCTTTGGACAACACTAAACGTTTTCTCTGGCACAAGGCAACAAGATCCGGCCAGGAAGGGAAGGGGAAGTGAGGTTATATAGACAGGGAGCAGGTGGAAGCTAGTTAGACTGATTGGGCCAGGCACCAATCATTGGTGCACTGGCCCTTTAAATCTTAGAGAGCTGGCGCGCGCCCTAAGGAGCGGAGCCGCGCGCCAGGACGTGACAGCCGGGGACCGGGACAGGTGAGTGACTTGGGATGCGATTCGCGAGCGGGTGCGTCCCGCAATGCGAATCGCATCCCGCCGGCAGTGTCAGTGCAGCGCTCCCGGTCAGCGGGTCTAACCGGGGCGCTGCAGAGAGAGGAACGCCCCGAGCGCTCCGGGGAGGAGCAGGTACCCGGAGCGCTCGGCGTAACAGTACCCCCCCCCTTAGGTCTCCCCCTCTTTTTGTCCGGTAGTTGCTTCACGTGGGACGAGGACATTGGGAGCGATAGTAGAGTTTCCTTCTGGAAGACAGAGAAGTCCTCATTAAAGGCAGGCAGTTCAGAAGGATTGGGAATGGGGAGGGGGGGCAGAGGGTGAAGCTTGGCACGGGGCAGAGTGTTACCAGGACGGGGGCTATGAGGAGGCAAAGCATAGTCCTGATATCCCTTGGGGAGACCAGGTGTAGGAGGAGGCACTGAGGCTTGCCTGACGGGACTGGGAGCAGACATGAGGCATTTTTTGTGGCAAGCAGGACCCCAATTCTTGATCTCCCCGGTGGTCCAGTCAAGGGTAGGAGAATGACGCTGGAGCCATGGCAGACCGAGGAGGACTTCAGAGGTGCAGTTGGGCAAAACAAAAAATTTAATTTTCTCGTGATGCAGTCCAATGCTCATAAGCAAGGGCTCTGTGCGGTAACGCACTGTGCAGTCAAACTTCACTCCGTTGACCGAAGAAATGTAGAGCGGCTTGACGAGACGGGTCACCGGGATGCAGAACCTATTAACCAAAGAGGCCAGAATAAAATTTCCAGAAGAACCAGAGTCCAAGAAGGCCACGGCTGAGAAGGAGGAGTTGGCAGAAGGAGAAATCCGCACGGGCACAGTGAGACGTGGAGAAGCAGACTTCGTACCAAGAGACGCCACACCCACGTGAGCTGGGTGCGTGCGTACGTTTCCCAGACGTGGAGGACGAAAAGGGCAATCCACCAAGAAATGTTCGGTACTAGCGCAGTACAGACATAAATTTTTATCCCTACGGCGAGTCCTCTCTTCATGGGTCAGGCGAGACCGATCCACTTGCATAGCCTCCTCAGTGGGAAGCACAGGGGTAGATTGCAAAGGATACTGTGAGAGAGGTGCCCAGCGATCAAGGTCTTTTTCCTGGCGGAGCTCCTGGTGTCTTTCAGAAAAACGCATGTCAATGCGGGTGGCCAAATGGATAAGTTCATGCAGGTTGGCAGGAATCTATCGTGCGGCCAGCACATCCTTGATGTTACTGGATAGGCCTTTTTTAAAGGTTGAGCAGAGGGCCTCGTTATTCCAAGATAATTCGGAGGCGAGAGTACGAAATTGGATGGCGTACTCGCCTACTGAAGAATTACCCTGGACCAGGTTCAGCAGGGCAGTCTCGGCAGAAGAAGCTCGGGCTGGTTCCTCGAAGACACTACGGACTTCAGCGAATAAGGACTGGACTTTGGCTGTGGCAGGATCATTGCGGTCCCAGAGCGGTGTGGCCCAAGACAAGGCCTTTCCAGACAGAAGACTAACTACGAACGCCACCTTAGACCGTTCTGTAGGAAATTGGTCCGACAACATCTCCATATGTAGGGAACATTGAGACAGGAAGCCACGGCAGAGTCTAGAGTCCCCATCAAATTTGTCCGGCAGGGACAAGCGGAGGCTAGGAGCGGCTACTCGCTGCGGAGGAGGTGCAGGAACTGGCAGAGGAGATGGTTGCTGCTGTAGCAGTGGCAGAAGTTGCTGTAACATGGCGGTCAACTGCGACAGCTGCTGTCCTTGTTGGGCAATTTGCTGCGATTGCTGGGCGACCACCGTGGGTAGGTCAGCGAGACTTGGCAGCGGCACCTCAGCGGGATCCCTGGCCGGATCTACTGTTATGATTCGGCTAGCTGTATGTGGATCCTCTGTGTCAGCGAGGGATTGGCGTGGACCGTGTCGGTGGACCGGTTCTAGGGTTGCTACTGGTATTCACCAGAGCCCGCCGCAAAGCGGGATGGTCTTGCTGCGGCGGTAGCAACCAGGTCGTATCCACCGGCAACGGCTCAACCTCGCTGACTGATGAGAAGGCGTGGGACAGAAGGACTAGACAGAGGCAAGGTCAGACGTAGCAGAAGGTCGGGGCAGGCGGCAAGGTTCGTAGTCAATGGCGATAGCAGAAGATCTGGAACACAGGCTTTGGACAACACTAAACGCTTTCTCTGGCACAAGGCAACAAGATCCAGCCAGGAAGGGAAGGGGAAGTGAGGTTATATATAGACAGGGAGCAGGTGGAAGCTAGTTAGACTGATTGGGCCAGTGCACCAATCATTGGTGCACTGGCCCTTTAAATCTTAGAGAGCTGGCGTACGCCCTAAGGAGCGGAGCCGCGCGCGCCAGGACATGACAGCCGGGGACAGGTGAGTGACTTGGGATGCGATTCGCGAGCAGGCGCGTCCCGTTATGCGAATCGCATCCCCGCCGGCAGTGTCAGTGCAGCGCTCCCGGTCAGAGAGAGGAACGCCGCGAGCGCTCTGGGGAGGAGCAGGGACCCGGAGCGCTCAGTGTAACAGTGATGTCACAGTTTATTATGAAGCTCAGTGATGTCACAGTTTATTATGAAGCACAGTGATGTCACAGTTTATTATGAAGCACAGTGATGTCACAGTTTATTATGAAGCACAGTGATGTCACAGTTTATTATGAAGCACAGTGATGTCACAGTTTATTATGAAGCACAGTGATGTCACAGTTTATTATGAAGCACAGTGATGTCACCGTTTATTATGAAGCACAGTGATGTCACAGTTTATTATGAAGCACAGTGATGTCAGTTTATTATGAAGCACAGTGATGTCACAGTTTATTATGAAGCACAGTGATGTCACAGTTTATTAAGAAGCACAGTGATGTCACCGTTTATTATGAAGCACAGTGATGTCACAGTTTATTATGAAGCACAGTGATGTCACAGTTTATTATGAAGCACGGTGATGTCACAGTTTATTATGAAGCACAGTGATGTCACAGTTTATTATGAAGCACAGTGATGTCACATAGTGATGTCACAGTTTATTATGAAGCACAGTGATGTCACAGTTTATTATGAAGCACAGTGATGTCACAGTTTATTATGAAGCACAGTGATGTCACAGTTTATTATGAAGCACAGTGATGTCACAGTTTATTATGAAGCACAGTGATGTCAGTTTATTATGAAGCACAGTGATGTCACAGTTTATTATGAAGCACAGTGATGTCAGTTTATTATGAAGCACAGTGATGTCACAGTTTATTATGAAGCACAGTGATGTCACAGTCTATTATGAAGCACAGTGATGTCACAGTTTATTGTGAAGCACAGTGATGTCACAGTTTATTGTGAAGCACAGTGATGTCACAGTTTATTGTGAAGCACAGTGATGTCACAGTTTATTATGAAGCACAGTGATGTCACAGTTTATTATGAAGCACAGTGATGTCACAGTTTATTATGAAGCACAGTGATGTCACAGTTTATTATGGAGCACAGTGATGTCAGTTTATTATGAAGCACAGTGATGTCACAGTTTATTATGAAGCACAGTGATGTCACAGTTTATTATGAAGCACAGTGATGTCACAGTTTATTATGAAGCACAGCGATGTCACAGTTTATTATGAAGCACAGCGATGTCACAGTTTATTATGAAGCACAGCGATGTCAGTTTTTTATGAAGCAGTGATGTCACAGTTTATTATGAAGCACAGTGATGTCACAGTTTATTATGAAGCACAGTGATGTCACAGTTTATTATGAAGCACAGTGATGTCACAGTTTATTATGAAGCACAGTGATGTCACAGTTTATTATGAAGCACAGCGATGTCACAGTTTATTATGAAGCACAGCGATGTCACAGTTTATTATGAAGCACAGCGATGTCACAGTTTATTATGAAGCACAGTGATGTCACAGTTTATTATGAAGCACAGTGATGTCACAGTTTATTATGAAGCACAGTGATGTCACAGAGACTACAGAATGTACAACTGTACGTATGATAAAGATGGCGGGATGCTATCGAAACGTCACACATACATGGGGAAAAAAACACTTTGTTTTTGCACCTTATCTGGGAGTGCCGCTGGATCTTTAGTTTTGTAGATAGATAGATAGATGATATATAGATAGATAGATAATAGATATGAGATAGATAGATATGAGATAGATAGATAGATAGATCAGTGTATCCCAACCAGGGGGCCTCTAGCTATTCCAAAACAACAACTCCCAGCATGTCTTTGGCTTTGTGAGCATACTGGGAGTTGTAGTTTTGCAACAGCTGGAGGCCCCCTGGTTGGGAAACACTGCTCTATCCATCTATCTATCTATCTATATCATATCTATCATCTATCTATCTATCATCTATTAATCTATCTTTCTATCTATCTCATATCGATCTATATATCTACTATCTATCTATCTATCTATCTATCTCTCATATCTATCTTTCATCTATCTCTCATCTATCTGAGATAGATATGAGATAGATAGATAAATAGAAAGATAGATAGATACATAAATAGATGGATATAGATAGATGGATAGATAGATATGAGATAGATAGATATGAGATAGATAGATAGATATGAGATAGCTAGATAGATAGGAGATAGATGGATAGATAGATAAAAAAAAAAAACTCCAGAAGAGCAGCACAACAAAATTAAGAAAACCAATGCAATGGTGCACGCTGGGTGTGGACCTTGGTGAGAGGTTCACTTGTACTAGAAAAAAGCAAGAGACCAGCAGCACACAGAAAAATTAGTGCAAAAAAGGTGGAGATTTATTGCATTATCCCAGTGTACAAAAGAAGCGACGTTTCAGCGACCTCTCGTCGCCGTTCTCAAGCTCCTTGATTTTTTTATTTTTTTTGGATAGATAGATAGATAATAGATAGATGATTGAGATAGATCAGTGTTTCCCAACTAGGGGGGCCTCCAGCTGTTGCAAAACTACAACTCCCAGTATGCTCATAAAGCCAAAGGAATGCTGGGAGTTGTAGTTTTGCAACAGCTGGAGGCACCCTGGTTGGGAGACTGATCTATCTATATCATATAAATGTATCTATATCATATCCATCTATCTATATCATATCCATCTATCTCCTATCTATCTATCTATCTATATCATATCTATCTATCAATCTATATCATATCTATGTATCTATCATCTATCTATCGATCTGTCTATCATCTATCTATCCATCTATTTATGTATCTTTCTATATATCATCTCTCTATCTATATATCATCTATTTATCTATCTTTCTATCTATCTCAAATCTATCTATCTATCTATCTATCTATCTATATATATATATATATATTTATGTATCTATCTATATATCATCCATCTACCTATCTATCTCTCATATCTATTTATCTATCTATCTCTCATCTGAGTTAGATAGATAGATAGATATGAGATAGATAGATATGAGATAGATAGATATGAGATAGATAGGAGATAGATAGATATGAGATGGATATGAAGATAGATAGATAGATATGAGAAAGATAGATAGATAGATGCATAAATAGATGGATATAGATAGATGGATGGATAGATATGAGATAGATAAATAGGAGATAGATATATAATAGATTGATTGATAGATAGATATATAATAGATAGATAGATCAGTGTTTCCCAACCTGGGGGCCTCCAGCTGTTGCAAAACTACAACTCCCAGTATGCTCATAAAGCCAAAGGAATGCTGGGAGTTGTAGTTTTGCAACAGCTGGAGGCCCCCTGGTTGGGAAACACTGAACTACCTCCCACTGTCTCCTACAACTTTCCCTCCTCTCCCCCAAGCAAGTTACTTATTTTAAAAGGGCAGCATCAGCAGTGGGCACTGGGCAGGTAAGTCTTCCATACTGGTGGTGTCCGGGCCTGTATACACACAGCGGGCCTGCTCCACAAGGTCCAGCATACAGGGGAGTGAGAGAGGGGGAGGAGCTTCCTGTCTGCTCTTCCCAGTCTGCATAGCGTGGCCCCTGCGTGGTGACAGGGCTACAGGCTGAAGATTTATTTTAAAAAAGGATGCCGGAGTAGATGGCTCCGGGGGGCGTCGGGTGCAGCGGGGGCTCGGGCCCCTTACTGGTGGCCATGAGAGCTGCTAGTGACCTACTGCTGCTAGGGGGGCACAAGGGGGGGGGCAATCATGATGTAGGGGGGGCCGTGGCCCCCTCTGGCCTCCCTAACCCCGCCCCCCCCCAGAGACGCCACTGGCTGCAGGGGTGGTTGAACGCAGCGTCCATCCGGGTGCTGTCAAACTTGCGGTGGTCGGGGAGTATGCGGTGGTATGCTCGCCTCTGGGGCCGGACCTGGAGAGGGAAGA
The DNA here is from genome assembly GCF_029499605.1 of Hyla sarda. Taxonomy (NCBI): domain Eukaryota; kingdom Metazoa; phylum Chordata; class Amphibia; order Anura; family Hylidae; genus Hyla; species Hyla sarda. The sequence continues at coordinate 244,613,560 of NC_079191.1, read as the reverse complement.
GGGCCCCCTCTCACGCTGGGCCCCTGTGCAGCTGAACCGGCTGCACAGGCAATATGTCCGCCCCTGCTCGGTACCCACTGCCACAGGGTGTGTCGGGAAGAGTCAAAAATAGCGCTACTGGGCCTAAGCGGTAACAGGCTGGCATTATTTAGGCTGGTGAGGGCCAATAACAATGGTCCTCGCCCACCCGGGTAATGTCAGGCTGTTGCTGCTTGGTTGTTTTTTTGCCTAAATAATTTAATATTTAAAAAAGAATGCATAGGATTCCCCCTATTTTTATTTTCAGCCAAATACCAACCAAGCAGCAACATCCTGATGTTACCAAGGTGGGTGTTACGCCGAGCGCTCCGGGTCCCCGCTCCTCCCCGGAGCGCTCGCTTCACTCCCTCCGCTGCAGCGCTCTGGTCACGTCCTCTGACCCGGGGCGCTGCGATCCTGCTGCCAGCCGGGATGCGATTCGCGATGCGGGTAGCGCCCGCTCGCGATGCGCACCCCGGCTCCCCTACCTGACTCGCTCCCCGTCTGTTCTGTCCCGGCGCGCGCGGCCCCGCTCCCTAGGGCGCGCGCGCGCCGGGTCTCTGCGATTTAAAGGGCCACTGCGCCGCTGATTGGCGCAGTGGTTCCAATTAGGGTTTTCACCTGTGCACTTCCCTATATTACCTCACTTCCCTTGCACTCCCTTGCCGGATCTTGTTGCCTTAGTGCCAGTGAAAGCGTTCCTTGTGTGTTCCTTGCCTGTGTTTCCAGACCTTCTGCCGTTGCCCCTGACTACGATCCTTGCTGCCTGCCCCGACCTTCTGCTACGTCCGACCTTGCTTCTGCCTACTCCCTTGTACCGCGCCTATCTTCAGCAGCCAGAGAGGTGAGCCGTTGCTAGTGGATACGACCTGGTCACTACCGCCGCAGCAAGACCATCCCGCTTTGCGGCGGGCTCTGGTGAAAACCAGTAGTGGCTTAGAACCGGTCCACTAGCACGGTCCACGCCAATCCCTCTCTGGCACAGAGGGTCCACTACCTGCCAGCCGGCATCGTGACAGTAGATCCGGCCATGGATCCCGCTGAAGTTCCTCTGCCAGTTGTCGCTGACCTCACCACGGTGGTCGCCCAGCAGTCACAACAGATAGCGCAACAAGGCCAACAGCTGTCTCAACTGACCGTTATGCTACAACAGTTGCTACCACAGCTTCAGCAGTCATCTCCTCCGCCAGCTCCTGCACCTCCTCCGCAGCGAGTGGCCGCTCCTGGGATACGCTTATCCTTGCCGGATAAATTTGATGGGGACTATAAGTTTTGCCGTGGCTTTCTTTCCCAATGTTCCCTGCATCTGGAGATGATGTCGGACCTGTTTCCCACTGAAAGGTCTAAGGTGGCTTTCGTAGTCAGTCTTCTGTCCGGAAAAGCCCTGTCATGGGCCACACCGCTCTGGGACCGCAATGACCCCGTCACTGCCTCTGTACACTCCTTCTTCTCGGAAATCCGAAGTGTCTTTGAGGAACCTGCCCGAGCCTCTTCTGCTGAGACTGCCCTGTTGAACCTGGTCCAGGGTAATTCTTCCGTTGGCGAGTATGCCGTACAATTCCGTACACTTGCTTCAGAATTGTCCTGGAATAATGAGGCCCTCTGCGCGACCTTCAAAAAAGGCCTATCCAGCAACATTAAAGATGTTCTGGCCGCACGAGAAATTCCTGCTAATCTACATGAACTTATTCACCTAGCCACTCGCATTGACATGCGTTTTTCTGAAAGGCGTCAGGAACTCCGCCAAGATATGGACTCTGTTCGCACGAGGCGTTTCGTCTCCTCGGCTCCTCTCTCCTCTGGTCCCCTGCAATCTGTTCCTGTGCCTCCCGCCGTGGAGGCTATGCAGGTCGACCGGTCTCGCCTGACACCTCAAGAGAGGACACGACGCCGTATGGAGAACCTCTGCCTGTACTGTGCTAGTACCGAACACTTCCTGAGGGATTGTCCTATCCGTCCTCCCCGCCTGGAAAGACGTACGCTGACTCCGCACAAAGGTGAGACAGTCCTTGATGTCTACTCTGCTTCTCCACGTCTTACTGTGCCTGTGCGGATGTCTGCCTCTGCCTTCTCCTTCTCTACAGTGGCCTTCTTGGACTCTGGATCTGCAGGAAATTTTATTTTGGCCTCTCTCGTCAACAGGTTCAACATCCCAGTGACCAGTCTCGCCAGACCCCTCTACATCAATTGTGTAAATAATGAAAGATTGGACTGTACCATACGTTTCCGCACGGAGCCCCTTCTTATGAGCATCGGATCTCATCATGAGAGGATTGAACTTTTGGTCCTCCCCAATTGCACCTCGGAGATTCTCCTTGGACTTCCCTGGCTTCAACTTCATTCCCCAACCCTGGATTGGTCCACTGGGGAGATCAAGAGTTGGGGGTCCTCTTGTTCCAAGAACTGTCTAAACCGGTTCCCAGTAACCCTTGCCGTAACTCTGTGGTTCCTCCAGTAACCGGTCTCCCTAAGGCCTATATGGACTTCGCGGATGTTTTCTGCAAAAAACAAGCTGAGACTCTACCTCCTCACAGGCCTTATGATTGCCCTATCGACCTCCTCCCGGGTACTACTCCACCCCGGGGCAGAATTTATCCTCTCTCTGCCCCAGAGACTCTTGCCATGTCCGAATACGTCCAGGAGAATCTAAAAAAGGGCTTTATCCGTAAATCCTCCTCTCCTGCCGGAGCCGGATTTTTCTTTGTGTCCAAAAAAGATGGCTCCCTACGTCCTTGCATTGACTACCGCGGTCTTAATAAAATCACGGTTAAGAACCGCTACCCCTTACCCCTCATCTCTGAACTCTTTGATCGCCTCCAAGGTGCCCACATCTTCACTAAATTGGACTTAAGAGGCGCCTATAACCTCATCCGCATCAGAGAGGGGGACGAGTGGAAAACGGCATTTAACACCAGAGATGGACACTTTGAGTATCTGGTCATGCCCTTTGGACTGTGCAATGCCCCTGCCGTCTTCCAAGACTTTGTCAATGAAATTTTTCGTGATCTGTTATACTCCTGTGTTGTGGTATATCTGGACGATATCCTAATTTTTTCTGCCAATCTAGAAGAACACCGCCAGCATGTCCGTATGGTTCTTCAGAGACTTCGTGACAACCAACTCTATGCCAAAATTGAGAAATGTCTGTTTGAATGCCAATCTCTTCCTTTTCTAGGATATTTGGTCTCTGGCCAGGGACTACAGATGGATCCAGACAAACTCTCTGCCGTCTTAAATTGGCCACGCCCCTCCGGACTCCGTGCTATCCAACGCTTTTTGGGGTTCGCCAATTATTACAGGCAATTTATTCCACATTTTTCTACCATTGTGGCTCCTATCGTGGCTTTAACCAAGAAAAATGCTGATCCCAAGTCCTGGCCTCCTCAAGCAGAAGACTCCTTTAAACGACTCAAGTCTGCCTTTTCTTCGGCTCCCGTGCTCTCCAGACCTGACCCTTCCAAACCCTTCCTATTGGAGGTTGATGCCTCCTCAGTAGGAGCTGGAGCTGTTCTTCTACAAAAAAATCCTTCCGGGCATGCTGTCACTTGTGGTTTTTTCTCTAGGACCTTCTCTCCAGCGGAGAGGAACTACTCCATCGGGGATCGAGAGCTTCTAGCCATTAAATTAGCACTTGAGGAATGGAGGCATCTGCTGGAGGGATCAAGATTTCCTGTTATTATCTACACCGACCACAAGAACCTCTCCTACCTCCAGTCGGCCCAACGGCTGAATCCTCGCCAGGCCCGGTGGTCTCTGTTCTTTGCCCGATTTAATTTTGAGATTCACTTTCGTCCTGCCGATAAGAACATTAGGGCCGATGCTCTCTCTCGTTCCTCGGATGCCTCAGAAGTTGATCTCCCTCCGCAACACATCATTCCACCTGACTGCCTGATCTCCACTTCTCCTGCCTCCATCAGGCAGACTCCTCCAGGAAAGACCTTTGTTTCTCCACGCCAACGCCTCGGAATCCTCAAATGGGGTCACTCCTCCCATCTCGCAGGTCATGCGGGCATCAAGAAATCTGTGCAACTCATCTCCCGCTTCTATTGGTGGCCGACTCTGGAGACGGATGTTGGGGACTTTGTGCGAGCCTGCACTATCTGTGCCCGGGATAAGACTCCTCGCCAGAAGCCCGCTGGTTTTCTTCATCCTCTGCCTGTCCCCGAACAGCCTTGGTCTCTGATTGGTATGGATTTTATTACTGATTTACCCCCTTCCCGTGGCAACACCGTTATTTGGGTGGTCGTTGATCGATTCTCCAAAATGGCACATTTCATCCCTCTTCCTGGTCTTCCTTCTGCGCCTCAGTTGGCTAAACAATTTTTTGTACACATTTTTCGTCTTCACGGGTTGCCTACGCAGATTGTCTCGGATAGAGGGGTCCAATTCGTGTCTAAATTCTGGAGGGCTCTCTGTAAACAACTCAAGATTAAATTAAATTTTTCCTCTGCATATCATCCCCAGTCCAATGGACAAGTAGAAAGAATTAACCAGATCCTGGGTGATTATTTGCGACATTTTGTTTCCTCCCGCCAGGATGACTGGGCAGATCTCCTTCCATGGGCCGAATTTTCGTATAACTTCAGGGTCTCTGAATCTTCCTCCAAATCCCCATTTTTCGTGGTGTACGGCCGTCACCCTCTTCCCCCCCTCCCTACCCCCTTGCCCTCTGGTCTGCCCGCTGTGGATGAAATTTCTCGTGACCTTTCCATTATATGGAGAGAGACCCAAAATTCTCTCTTACAGGCTTCTTCACGCATGAAGAGGTTCGCGGATAAGAAAAGAAGAGCTCCCCCCGTTTTTTCCCCTGGAGACAAGGTATGGCTCTCCGCTAAATATGTCCGCTTCCGTGTCCCTAGCTACAAGTTGGGACCACGCTATCTTGGTCCTTTCAAAATTTTGTGTCAAATTAATCCTGTCTCTTATAAACTTCTTCTTCCTCCTTCTCTTCGTATCCCTAATGCCTTTCACGTCTCTCTTCTCAAACCACTCATCCTCAACCGTTTTTCTCCCAAATCTGTTCCTCCCACTCCTGTTTCCGGCTCCTCGGACGTCTTCTCGGTCAAGGAAATTTTGGCTGCCAAAAAGGTCAGAGGGAAAAATTTTTTTTTAGTAGACTGGGAGGGTTGTGGCCCTGAAGAGAGATCCTGGGAACCTGAGGACAACATCCTTGACAAAAGTCTGCTCCTCAGGTTCTCAGGCTCCAAGAAGAGGGGGAGACCCAAGGGGGGGGGTACTGTTACGCCGAGCGCTCCGGGTCCCCGCTCCTCCCCGGAGCGCTCGCTTCACTCCCTCCGCTGCAGCGCTCTGGTCACGTCCTCTGACCCGGGGCGCTGCGATCCTGCTGCCAGCCGGGATGCGATTCGCGATGCGGGTAGCGCCCGCTCGCGATGCGCACCCCGGCTCCCCTACCTGACTCGCTCCCCGTCTGTTCTGTCCCGGCGCGCGCGGCCCCGCTCCCTAGGGCGCGCGCGCGCCGGGTCTCTGCGATTTAAAGGGCCACTGCGCCGCTGATTGGCGCAGTGGTTCCAATTAGGGTTTTCACCTGTGCACTTCCCTATATTACCTCACTTCCCTTGCACTCCCTTGCCGGATCTTGTTGCCTTAGTGCCAGTGAAAGCGTTCCTTGTGTGTTCCTTGCCTGTGTTTCCAGACCTTCTGCCGTTGCCCCTGACTACGATCCTTGCTGCCTGCCCCGACCTTCTGCTACGTCCGACCTTGCTTCTGCCTACTCCCTTGTACCGCGCCTATCTTCAGCAGCCAGAGAGGTGAGCCGTTGCTAGTGGATACGACCTGGTCACTACCGCCGCAGCAAGACCATCCCGCTTTGCGGCGGGCTCTGGTGAAAACCAGTAGTGGCTTAGAACCGGTCCACTAGCACGGTCCACGCCAATCCCTCTCTGGCACAGAGGGTCCACTACCTGCCAGCCGGCATCGTGACAGTGGGTGAGGACCATTTTAACTGGATCTCCCCAGCCTAAATAACACCAGCCTGTTACCGCCTAGGCCCAGGAGCGCCATTTTTTATGCTCCAGGCCTGTTGGTACCAGCTCTTCCCAGCACCCCTGTGGCGGTGGCGTCCCGGGGTAATAATTGGGGGTTAGCACTAGCTGTTTTCGGGTCTAACGCTAAGCCCAGGCCTTAGTAATGGACTCTGTCTATAAGACAGCTTCCACTACTAAGCCTGTCAAGTAAATAAAATAAAAAACACAACACGTTTAAAAAAAATTATACAAAAACACTCTCCCCCAAAAGACCTCGTTAACCATTTTATTAACATTAAACAGAAAAAAAAAAACGCTGGTCATCGGCGCAGTCCACTGAATCTGAAGTAGTTCACAGGATACAAAGTTCTGAAATGAGAAAAAAAAACAAGAAAAATAGGTTAATACATTTATTGTCACCCGCCCACGCATCTCCCATGCCGCACGACCACAACTCCCAGCATGCCCTTACAGTAATGACATGCTGGGATTTGTAGTTGTGTGGCAGGGGGCAGGTGACAAGCTTCTCACCCACCACGCCCCACAACTACAACTCCCAGCATGCCCTTACAGTAAGTGCATGCTTGGAGTTGTAGTTGTGCAGCAGAGGGCAGGTGACAAGCTTGTCACACACCCCAGCCTCACAACTACAACTCCCAGCATGTCCTTACTGTAAGGGCATGCTTGGAGTTGTAGTCGTGCAAACCAGGGAAGCAGGCGGTAATGCGCTCCGCTCCCTGGCCGGGGGTGATCAGAAAATCACTGTAATTAGAAATTTGAAATTACAGTAAACTCTGCGGCGCCGTAGCAAAGAGAGCCCGGGCTGACATAACACTGCAGCTACCCGAGACTCCCGCAGCTGGGCCAGGAGAAGTGCAGGAGCCATCCCTGCCATGCGTGTACCACAGCAGGAGTCCGTCTGCAGGAGTCCCGGGCGGCTGCAGAATAATGCCAGCCGGGCTCCTTTTAACATATAACAGAGCCGTGAAGTTTTAGGGGGAGATTTATCAAAACCTGTCCAGAGGAAAAGTTACTGAGTTTCCCATAGCAACCAATCAGATCACTTCTTTCATTTTTCACAGGCCTTTTCAAAAATTAAAGAAGCAATCTGATTGGTTGCTATGGGCAACTCAGCAACTTTTCCTCTGGACAGGTTTTGATGAATCTCCCCCTTAGTCCCTACTGTAAGAGCAAATTTCCTTCTGGGTCCCGTGATTTGCTGCTCGGTCCCTGACAATCACGGGACCCAGCTGGGAATGTGAAATTAAATTTGGGACTCCAACAACTCTCCGGTGCCGTTATATGTTGAAAGGAGCCCAGGTTCCATCTGATTCTAACCCCACTACTCTATCTAACTTAGTAGAGTTTGTTGATATCGAACACCGAGGCCATGTTGTCCAACTTTATCCGGATGGCCCTCCCCAGGAGAGATTTGAAATGCTTCAGAGCATAAAATATGGGTCTTAACTCTTTGGTGTTGGAAGACAGATCTAGCTCCTCCTGGATTCCAGTCCCCTGAAATCGTGACATCCAACATTTGGGCACCCCAACAGGTGCCGGAGGCATCTGTAGTAACAATTGTCCAGGTTGGGTCGATTAGAGGCATCCCATCTCTTATTTCGGCCGCCCAATGAAGAGACTGTCTGGTGTTGGATGAGAGAATGTAGAGAGAGTCCAATTCCAAAAGAGACCGGTTACAGAGGTGCAGGATTTCTGACTGAAGGGGCCTCAAATGCCATAGGGCCCAAGGTACTGTCTCTGCTGCGGAGGACAGAAGACCCAGGAAACTCATCAGGGTCCTGAGAGAGACTTTGCGAGGTGTTCTGAGGAAGCGGTATCCTCTTAGGATATGATCCTTCCTGGCCATAGAGAGGTGCAGCTTCATCTATGATGAATCTTAATGATCCAGAAGTATCAACTCTGAGCTGGCTATTAACAGCCAGTCGTCCAGATATGGCATAACTTTTATCCCCAACAATCTGAGAACCGCCATCATAGAGGACACCACCTTGGTGAATACAAAGGGGGCTGAAGTGATCCCGAAGGGAAGGACCTTAAACTGAAAATTTAAAAGAATCCCTCGGATTCTGACAGCAATTCTCAGAAATCTTCTGTGTTCTGGATAAATAGGGATGTGAAAGTAAGCATCTTTCAGATCTAAAGATGCCATAAACTCTCCCCTGGAAAGTAGAGGCTTGATGGATATTATAGTTTCCATCTTGAATTTTCTTTTTAGGAAGTGGCGTTTCAAATACCTTAAGTCGATTATAAGGAGATGTTTCCCTGAAGGCTTGGGTACAAGGAAGACCGGCGCGTATATGCCTTTGCCTTCTTCTGAAGGGGGAACAGGCTCCAGCGCGGCCAAAGAAATTAGCTCTAGAATCGAGCTTTCTAACAAAACCTGCTTTGGTACCTGCAAAATGGCGGACACAAGACATTTTCTTGAGGAACAGCATAAAGGGGAATACAATAACATTTCTCTACTATTTGAAGAACCCAGTGATCCTTTATCTTCTGTGTCCAGGCAGGAAAAAAACAAGATAGGCGGCCGCCGACTGGAGTATCGACCCCGTCAAAAACTCTGCTTCTTTTGTTCACAAGGAGTCTTAGACCTATTCCCTCTTCTGGAAGTCCTAGACCCCCTACCACGAGTAGAGTAGTGACTCTGTCTGTTCCTCCTATTTGGAGGAGAGTTTCTTCGAACATATCTCTTAGAGGAGGAGGGAGTTAAGGGTAAGGATTTACCATTCCTGTCAAAAAGCTCTTCCATAATAGAGTCCAGTTCCGGCCCAAAAAGCTTTCCGGGTAAGTATTTAATATTACAGAACAGAAACTTAGAAGAGCTGTCACCCGGCCAGGGTCGCAGCCAAAGCATTCTTCTGCCCGCTGTAGATAGGCCCATGGTCTTGGCACCAAACTTCAACTGTTGCGCAGAGGCGTTGACCAGGAAATCTACTCCCAGATTGATTTTTCCAAAGGAAGACAAAAGATCTCTCGTAACCCCAGAACTGATATCCTCTACTAAGTTATTTAGCCACTTTCTCAAGGATAAAGCCCCTTTATTGGAGGCAATGGCTACTGAGCTCTGGCTAGAGCCAGCACTATATATGTTCGCTTAAAAGCCACCTCCATCCGACGATCCATTGGATCGCGGAGATTAGAACCGTCTTCGGAAGGAATAATGGTATGTTTGGACATTTTTGCGATAGCCATATCCACCCTAGGTGGGTTGACCCAAGGTTTGGCCTGTGACTCAATGGGATACATCATCTTGTATCATTTAGAAATAACAAGAGTTTTCTTCGGTCTCTCCCACCCCACTGACATCTCTCCCACTCCGTAGATCATCCATTTGAAAGGCTCTAAGCACTTTAGATGTGGAGGGAGTATCAGGCTTAGGACTTGGCTGGCTCTCACCCTGCACAAATCTAATTAATTTCTAAGATTTTTCGTGAGGAAAATAGTATCTGGAGACATCCACCACCTCATCTTCGGAAGAACGGGAACCGGAATCTTTCTCCTCACAACTATCCACCTCCATAGGAGCGGGGGAGGGATGACTATAGTGTGAACGCTTTCTGGGAGTATTAAGAGAATCTTTAAGATCCTTAACACCTTAAGGACACATAACGTACTGGAACGTCATGTGTCCGCTCCCGATCTATAACGCGGGGCCCCGGCATGGCCCTGCGTCATAGCCTCTAATAACGGCCGGGACCCGTGGCTAATAGCGCGCGGCATTGATCACGGTGCCGCGTGCTATTAACCCATTAGACGCAGGGTTCAAAGTTGAACGCTGCGTCTAAAGTGAAAGTGAAAGCATTCTGGTTAGCTCAGGGAGCTTTTCGGGATAGCCGCGGTGAAATCGCGAACAGCATCGTGAACAGCTTACAGGACAGCCGGAGGGTCCCTACCTGCCTCCTCGCTGTCCGATCGCCGAATGACTGCTCAGTGCCTGAGATCCAGGCATGAGCAGTCAAGCGGCAGAATCATCGATCACTGGTTTCCTATGAGAAACCAGTGATCAATGTAAAAGATCAGTGTGTGCAGTGTTATAGGTCCCTATGGTAGCTATAACACTGCAAAAAAAAAGTGAAAAAAAAAAGTGAATAAAGATCATTTAACACCTCCCCTATTAAAAGTTTGAATCACCCCCCTTTTCCCATTAAAAAAAAACACAGTGTAAATAAAAATAAAAATAAACATATATGGTATCGCCGCGTGTGGAAATGTCCAAATTATAAAAATATTTTGTTAATTAAACAGCACGGTCAATGGCGTACGCGCAAAAATCAATATCAATAAGTCCTATCAATGCAAAAATGGTACTGTTAAAAACTTCAGATCATGGCGCACAAAATGAGCCCTCATACCGCCCCATATGCGGCAAAATAAAAAGTTATAGGGGTCAGAAGATGACAATTTTAAACTCATTAATTTTCCTACATGAAGTTATGATTTTTCCAGAAGTACGACAAAATCAAACCTATATAAGTAGGGTATCATTTTAATCGTATGAACCTACAGAATAAAGATAAGGTGTCATTTTTACCAAAAAATTTACTACGTAGGAAACGGAAGCCCCCAAAAGTTACAAAACAGTGTTATTTTTTTGTCTCACAATGATTTTTTTTTTCTGTTTCACCATAGATTTTTGGGCAAAATGACTGACGTCATTACAAAGTAGAATTGGTGGTACAGCAAGGGAAACCCTGTGGCTGCAGGCTCAAAGAGGCAGACTGAAGGGAAAGCCTGCCTTATATAGGCACCCCCAAGAACTTAAATTGGATTTCCAAGAAAAAATACCAGAAACACTTAAAATAAAGTATGGGTGACATACTAATTGAATAATAATCCTATTAGTAAGGATTCAATATCAAAATCATATATCTATAAAGGGATAAGAATGATGTGATCACATGATAACAAGCTCCGCCCTCCAAGCAGTGAAGACAGAGCGAGACGCTCGCGCGCTATACACGACACACTGCCAAACTGCAAGTAAAGCTTTCGCACGGCTTGTACCGCCGAGTGCCGTGCAAAAGCTGACACCATGCGAACGCTGGCACCATGCGAACGCTGACACCATGCACACGGACGCCACAAACTCCTGACATCAGGATGCAGAGTAGGTCCATGCCGCAGGTAACAAAATACAATAATAGCAGATGGGGTAAAAAAAAGGCAACCCCTCCAGTAACCCAGGTCCAGCTCACAGGACAGAAAAAACTCACAGCGTCTCTCTCTGAGGGGTGTTTTATCCCTGCTGGGCAGGTGTTTTGAGTTTACTATTAAAAATTCCTAGATCATGCAGCTCACAGGGGCAGAGATTGACCACTCCCCCCCCCCCCCCCCCATCATTGTGCTGCTGACCAGACGACAGGGAAATATATATATGTTGTTTATGTTTTACATAATATGGTCTATTATATGGGATTTGAGTGCTTATATATTCATTGTACACTTATTTAGCTACTGATTGTAAAAATTACATCCATAGTGTACTGGATCGGAAGGTAAATATGCACAAAAATTGCTAAAAATATCTTTATTAAATAACAAAATTACAAAAGAATCCAAAATCTTAAAAACAGCAAACCATACAGGTAAAGGGCCAATAGCGGAGTCCTCCCATGGGTCAGTCTGCATGGAATTGACTCCTCTATGGAGGACTCCGCTATTGGAGACCCTTGGTTTGCTGTTTTTAAGATTTTGGATTCTTTTGTAATTTTGTTATTTAAGAAAGATATTTTTAGCTATTTTTTGTGGATATTTATGATAGAGTTTAGACGTGGCTAGTCCAGATTTTGTCAGTTTTTCACCTGTTAATTCGGAAAAGGAAATTCTGAAAGTTAGACCTAGAAAAGGGTAGATCTCGGTTAAATCAAACACAGGTATCGCATTGTACTGTATTGCTTAAATTGTTTTAATTGTTACAAACATCAAGGTCTTAAGTAGATTTACTATGCTCTTCATGATAAATATATTTAAAAGGTCAGCAAACACAGACAGTTCTATTGCTTTGTCTTAATGCTTTTATTTCATCAACTTCAGTATCTTCATATGGTGACCTTTTGCAAACTTTCTAAATCATTAAAAAACACATATTGAATTCCGACTTAATAGAATCTTGAGCGGTTTTAATTCTCCTTTCTCCATTGGAATGATTAATCTTCAGAGGACTTTCTTTGAGTTTAATTCACGCAGAGGGAAGGATAAGGACATTGTTATATTCTGTTTAACATCACTAATTACATTGTATTAGCCCTTTTGCAGTGGATACAACCTGACAGAAAAAATAACCAAATAGCACCCATCTTATTAACAACTCTTCCTAAGTGTAGCGCTATATAGTGAATCTAGATGTTTCAAGTATAAACAGTGGTTTATCCAATAAAAAAAAAGATAATGTTTATTTAAACCTACAGTGTTTAAACCAATTTATTAACAATTGTAATTAACGACAGGGCTGCACTTCGACTCTTCGAAGATTACAAGATTGACTTTATTGAGTGACAGCTGTAGTCCACAGCTTTCCCCTGCAGCTGTAGCTTATTGGTTTAAATCAATCTTGTAGCACTACAATATGTTGCAATGTAGCCTTGGTCTTAAACTCTTAGGGAGAGATTTATCAACACTTCAGTAGAGGAAGAGTGGTGCAGTTGCTCATAGCAACCAATCAGATCACTTCTTTCCTTTTTCACAGGCCTCTTTTAAAATGAAAGAGGCAATCTGATTGGTTGCTATGGGCAACTACACCACTCTTCCTCTGCACAGGTTTTGATACATCTCCCTCTTAGGCTCCATTCACACAGCAGAATTTGCAAGCGAAATGCAACAGAAAAATTCTGTCTCGAAATTCTGTTGCAGAAGATTCCCATAGTTTTCAAGCTGCACCATGCACACAACAGAATTTATGTTCAAATTCCCCACAACAGCGAGAATAAACGTCAACTCTTTCTGCAGAATCTGATTGGAAACAATACATTTCCGAGCTGTCCTAGCACTGTTGCCCACTGAATGTCTGGCTTGATCTTCTGCTGTGTGAAAGGACCCTTAGGCTGGGTATCCATTTGGCAGATTTTTAGATCCAGCATGTAGAAGAGGTATAGGTCCCTCTTGGAGAGTCCCTCTTAGCTCTGACTCAAAAACTGCAGTAGCAATAAAAAAATAAATAAAAAAAAACTCAGCCCGAAAGCTAGAATCAGACATTGCGCTGTGCCTGATGACTGGCAATGCAGGGGCTGGAGGATCATGATGTCATGGCCCTGCCCCTCATGACGTCACGCCCCAACCGCTCAATGCAAGTCTATGGGAAGGGGCGTGACCGCCACCCAGCGGCGGGACTCCTGCGATCAGACAGCTTATACCCTATCTTTTGGATAGGAGATAAGATGTCTAGGGGCAGAGTACCCCTTTAAGGGAAGAGAAAATAGAAGGACAAGTATGTTTGTGGCTTTTTTATTTCATGCCAAAAAAAACTGACAAACAAAATTTGACACAGCAGAATATTTCCTCTTCAGCTCAAATTGCACTCAGAAATGCAGACTGCAGATTAAGTGGTCTAACTGATGGTTTATACACAAAACTATCATGAGACTTTATGCCTTTCTTGATGCACCCCATAACTTTATTGGCATTCAACGCAGTTGTATGTATTAACAACCAAAAGATAGAAGCACACCATAAAAGCGCACACCCATGTATCATGGAAAAATATAACAATCTTTATTTCATGATTACAAGGACAAGCTAATCAGACAAACATCTACAAACATTTAAAAGGGCCGAACGGCCTTGACACAACAGGGGGGGCACAAGAAACACTCCCAGGGAAAACCCCAGGAGAAAAAGTAATCATGCAGCCTGTGCCACACACTGTGCTATATCTCAGTAGCTAATTTTTTTCTCCCAGTGATTCATTTACCTACTGAGCTATAGTACAGTGTGTTGCATAGGTTGTATGATTACTTTTTCTCCTGGGGTGGTGTATTTATATGTATTGCATTAGATTATTATTACAACATTGGACCGGTAGGGATTGCGTAATATATTACAGATTAAAGGGTTACTCCGCTCCCCAGCATCCGGAAAATTGAGTTCCGAACGCTGTGTGCGGGCTTCCGAGTTCACGCTCACCCCCTCGTGACGTCATGTGACGTCACGTCCTGCCCCCTCTATGCATGTCTATGGGAGGGGGCGTCACGCCATAGCGCACCCTTCTCATAGACTTTCATTGAGGGGGCGGGACATGATGTCACATGACATGAAGTCACACAGCATTCAGAACTCAATGTTCTGGATGCTGGGTAGTGGAGTAAAACTTTAAGTGGGTGCCCTGGGAGCCCCCCCCCCCCCACCACCACCTGTTGTGGTAAGGCCTTTCGGCCCTTTTAAATGTTTGTAGATGTTTGTCTGATTAGCTTGTCTTTGTAATCATGAAATAAAGATTGTTATATGTTTCCATGTTTAATGGGTGTGCACTTTTATGGTGTGCTTTTTTCTTTTGATGGTTTATAGGCACATTTGGAAGGACCCCTAAGTTAATTGTTAAGCTGAGCCTGCTAATTGCTTGTTTGATAGCAGTTGTATGTACTGTTCACCAATACCTTAGGTCCTTTTTGATAGTAGATTTGCCTAGTGTTTTATTATTTAGCTCATAACTGAATATATATATATATATATATATATATATATATATACACATATATATATATATATATATATATATATATATTTAATCCACATTTAACTTTATTTGCCCTGTCTATGCCCAAACCTGTGCCCAAACCTTCAGCTTCCCCAGATCCCTGTGGTGATCACCTTACCCACTTTAGTGTCATATGCAAATATAAAAATTATTTTCTGTAATCCCTCTGCAAAATCCTTAATGAACATACTGAAAATATGTGGACCCATTACTGGCCCCTACTGTACACTAATTGTAAAGTTTCCCCAATCTTTGTAAGTTCCATTGAAACCCACACATTGCTTCCAACATTGAGTCAACAAACTAATTTATTATTAATTTTTAAATATTATTATTATTAATTTTTATAGTGCCCTTGATTCCAGGGCACTTTAAATATGATAAGGGTAAAAGTACATAACTCAAACATAGGAACAATGAATATGATACAGATTAATTTGTTTACTGACATAGTGGGAGAGAGGACCCTCCCCACAAAGGCTTACAATCTACAAAAGGAGAGCGAGGGAAACCAGTAGGTGAGGGGGACAGCCGGCCATCTTCCCCTAGTGCTAGCATTCTTGTTTTATGTACTAACCTTTTGTGATAACAGCATCAAATACCATAGAAAAGTCTAGATATGCAACACCCACAGTTTTACCCAGATCTAAAATGATCAGATTAGTTTAGATTAGTCAGGACTGATTCCACATAAATCCATGCATTTCTCAGAAAACCCTTAAATATTTACCTACAATAGGTGTTAAACATACAGGCCTATAATTTCCAGGACCACTTTTGACCCCTTTTTGAATATTGGCACTACAGTATGCAATTTTCCTGTCCTGTGGAACAATCCCTGTCACTATAGAATCTTTAAATATAAGAAATAACAATCTGTCTAGCATGGTACTTAATTCCTGCAAAATTCTGGGAAGGATGCCACCTTGGCCCAGTATTTTTTGTATTTTAATGTTAATAAGGTGGTGCTGCACTTCTTATTGTGTTAAACAGGTGAGATATGCAGGATGATTTATATTACACCTACTCATGTGATGTGACATTGGATTTTCCTGTTTAAATATAGTAGAGAAGAAGGCATTTAGTAGATTGGCCTTTTTCTCATCCTCCTCTACCATTACACCCAGATTATTTCTGAGGGGACCAACATTTTCAATTTTAAGTTTCTTATTATTTATGTGAGTGAAGAATATTTTTTTTTTTGTTACTTTATTTGACAATTATTCTCTGTTTCAATTCTGTTCCTTATATTTATCAATGTCTCTCCACTACCTTCTTGTTTCAGTAATCTTAATGGTTTCTTTTTATCATTTGCTGCATCCTTAACTGTCTTAATCACATATGGGACTTAAAGGATTACTGCAGCGAAAAATAACTTATCCCCTATCCAAAGGATTGGGGATAAGTGTCAGGTCGCAGGGGTGGTGTCCGACCACAGAGATCCCCCATGATCTTCTGAATGGGCCCCCGCTCTCTGAGGGGAGAGTGTGCTTGGGTCAGCAGGCACTCTATTCATTCTTTATGGGAGCACTGAACAGACCTGAGTGCTGTACTCGGACATCTCCGGCGCTTCCATAGAAATTATGACACTTATCCTCTAACCTGTAAATAGGGGATAAGTTAATTTTTGCTGCAGTACCCCTTTAAAGAGTAATTTTGGAGAAAAAAATTAAATGTTGTGATTTGTGAATTACCTTTTCTTTAAGAGATTCAAGTCTTCCAGTACTTATCAGCTCCTTTATGCCTTAGCATGTCAAGTACTTCTTTTCAATCCCTGTACATGGACAGAGGTGGCAGCAGGAAGCACTGTGACTGGGAAAATTACATGACTTCCTATGGGGCATACAGCAGCTGATAAGTACTAGACGGCTTGAATCATTTTATTAAATGTAACTTACAAATCCATTTAACTGTTCGGTACCAGTTGATTTAAAAGTCATTTTTCTTCTCGACTGGTGACTGCACAAGACACCAGCTGAAATCTGACCAGAGAAGAACCATGTAACACAATATCAATAAAAGAAGTAAACATAGCATGTGATTGAGTTCTCGCTATTTTCTAACTTCTTTATCTCTTGTCATAACATTAGCAATGTATGAGGCTCTTGACTTTCTAGCATCTCACATTCCTCCTTATTTAGATACCGGTAGTTCTTTTGTAAAGCTTTGGTAGCAGTAGCATGTAAATATTTATTGCTGAGGTCTGTTGAACATTGTCCAGTTGGCAGTGATACAGAATACTACAGTATATTTTTAGGTATAAGATATTATATAGATGCTGCTCTAATAGAAGCGATCAGGTTAATGACTTCATACTTAGTTAATTGTATATTATTCAAAAACCACCAAAGAAGAGCATTGCTACTGTATAAAAAATATTAGCTTTATTAAATCAAATAACCAAATTGACATACAATGTAATAAACTATAATAAACTATATGAGACCAATGGATGTTGGTGAAGAATCCTATAACAAGGTTCAGGCAGCAGCAAAAACAGATATATCTAAGTAGCCTCTCTGTAAAAGTAGAGCCAGACACTAGGACCAATGCACTATATCCTGTCTTGTAATGCGTGGGGATCCCCCTCTTACGCACACACCACAGTCACATAATAACAACCTGCATGATTCTAGATCTGTAAGAGTAACTTACCCATGTGGGAAGACTGCCTGTACCGCCCCAACGTACCGCCCCCACGTTTCGTCTATCTTGACTTTATCAAAGGAGTGTCCCTTGATGAAGTCAAGATAGACGAAACGTGCGTTGGGGCGGTACAGGCAGTCTTCCCACATGGGTAAGTTACTCTTACAGATCTAGAATCATGCAGGTTGTTATTATGTTACTGTGGTGTGTGCGTAAGAGGGGGATCCCCACGCATTACTATACAGGATATAGTGCATTGGTCCTAGTGTCTGGCTCTACTTCTACAGAGAGTCTACTTAGATATATCTGTTTTTGTTGCTGCCTGCACCTTGTTATAGGATTCTTCACCAACATCCATTGGTCTCATATAGTTTATTATAGTTTATTACATTGTATGTCTATTTGGTTATTTGATTTAATAAAACTAATATTTTTATACAGTAGCAATGCTCTTCTTTGGTCCTTTTTGAATAATATATGTTGCTTGAGCTATACTGTAGTCACTACAGTTAGACCCTCAGCACCCTATTGAGCTGAATATGAGACATTACCGGTGGTACACAGAGTGCGTTTGGTGCTGTTTTATTGTGTATTTAGTTAATTGTATGTTACATTCATCATTACATTACAGGTCTGTATTTAGTAGGCAAAAGTAATACTTTAAAAAAAGAATGTGTAGGCATGAGTTTTTATTCCTACACTGGCTTCAAAATTTGCTTTTTCTCTGGTAATTGTTCTCTATTTTATTAGCTTGAAATAAAGCAACTAGATTGAGTATGAGTATGTAAATGAATCATCAAAAATATGTATGTGTGCCAAAAGTATTCACTATAGACATGAAGTGGATCATCACATTGCAAACAGCAGCTCCAGGGATTAAGTACAGTCATGTACATTGCATGGTTGTCATTCATTTGAATGGGGGTCATATAAAAATACTTTTTGTCTCCAGTAACTGATCTCTGGGGTCTCAGCTGCCAGACCTGTGATGCTGATAACCAACAGGCCCTCATTTATAAAAATGGTTGTCCAAATGGGGACTAGTATTGAGCGGCATAGGCCATATTCGAATTCGTGAATATTCGCGAATATATGGATGAATATTCGTCATATATTCGCGAAAATTCGAATATTCTCGTTTTATTTCCGCATACGCGAAAATTCGCGCATGCGAAAATTAACATAATTGAAAATTCGCATATGCGAACATTAGCATGTGCAAATTTTCGCATATGCGAAAATTCGCACACCAGTCTCACACAGTAGTATTATTAGAGCCTTCTTTACACCACAAAAGCTGGAAGCAGAAAGGGATGATCACTGTGATGTGTACTGTGAAAAAAAAATTTAATAAATAAAAAAAAAACAATATTCGTAATTACGAATATATAGTGCTATATTTGCGAATATTCGCGAATTCGCGAATATGCGATATTCGCGAATAAAATTTGCATTGCGAATATTCGCGAGCAACACTAATGGGGACAACCCCTCTGTAATACTGTATTGCATAGTATTACTGAAGACATTCTCAGTTGATGCTTCTGATCTCTCCCCTACTCCTTGTTTTGTTAGAACTGAAAAGACAAGCAAATTGCTGTAATTTGGAACAAATCAAATTAATTCTGAATATTTTGTGATTACTATTGGGCAAATCTGTACAGGAACAGAGACTTCTGTCAATAACAGGAGTCCCTGCTCCTGTACTTGCTGAGTAGCGAGGCATACATTGTATAAGTGCCGGGTGACCAGCCCAGGGAGCATGTGCCATCTGAAGGTAAGTTGGGTTTCACTGAAACTAGGTAGAATAAGAGTCCTGGTTTCTCTACAGTAAGCAGTGATGCTTTATGGATCACTGCTTATTGTGTGACACAAAGAAGTGCATGCAAAACTGCTAGTTTCTTACACTCTTTATCATCACAGAGTGGAGTACTGTGAAAAGTGACACCAGTATATAGATAACACAGGAACTACCACCATTCACAATAGGTAATGCTCAGAGATGACACTTTCCCGTGGAATGACCTCTGCGCAGGTTAAAGAGCATGCCCAGAAAAGGAACTCATTAATGTGAATAGGGTGTGGGACAGTCTATTGTGCCTTTGTCCATAGGACTTGTGTTAAGCCTAAATTCTGCTAAACTTAGCTCAGGTAAGATGACTGTCCTCATATTAATGTGCTAAAAATTTAATAAAAAAAACTATTACAATCAAAAATCAATAAACTATCACTAATCAGTAAAATCAATCAATAAAAAAACAAAATTCTAGTCAACACATAAGCCATCACCTTGGAATCTCTTTCTTGGAGGCTAGAGCTGTCAGTCATGAATGAGATTAGGGGGCTAGAAATGTTCTCAATACAGAATTCCTAAAAAGAAGAAGCTGCTGGCTGAGCACTTTCCATAGTGACAGCTGGGACATTAGGTTGCACATTGCAAGGTTATCATCACATTCTTCCTTTATATAGGGCTGTAAAATCCCCTTTAACTCTTCAGAGGCGGCTCTAGACTTTTTGAGGCCTTAGGCAAAATTAAATCTGAGGCCCCCCAAGCGCGATAAAAAAGAAGAAGGAAAAAAAAGCAAAAAAATAAACAAAAAAATAAGTTTTAAAAAAAGCGGGGCTCCCCTACCGAGGTTGACGAGCAAAAAAAGCAAAAATTGGTAAAAAACAAAATAGAAAAACAGAATGCACTATATCTATTTATCAGTAGGTATGTAGTTTAAAGTGCTGCTTTATACAGCAACTCACCAATGACGTATTCTCTAATTTGGATCGTTGCCTTCTCTTCTCCATCTGGTCCGGGCCATCATCACGATTTCTTCCACACACTATTCTTCACTGTTAAACCTGCAAAACAAACCTATTAGGCTCCGCACTTTTTTTTCCATGGGTGACAGAGGGGTGTAGAAGAGTGTACGTGGGTGACAGAGGGGTGTAGAGGGGTGTACATGGGTGACAGAGGGGTGTAGAGGGGTGTACAGAGGGGTGAAGAGGAGGGTACATGGATGAAAGAGGGGTGTAGAGGGGTGCACAGAGGGATGTAGAGGAGTGTACATGGGTGACAGAGGGGTGTAGATGAGTGTACATGGGTTACAGAGGGCTGTAGAGGAGTGTACAGAGGGGTGTAGAGAAGTGTACATGGGTGCGAGAGGGGTGTAGAGAAGTGTACATGGGTGAGAGAGTGGTGTAGAGAAGTGAACATGGGTGACAGAGGGGTGTAGAGAAGTGTACATGGGTGACAGAGGGGTGTAGAGGAGTGTGCATTGGTGACAGAGGGGTGTAGAGGAGTGTACATGGATGAAAGAGGGGTGTAGAGGAGTGTACATGGGTGACAGAGGGGTGTAGAGAAGTATACATGGATGAAAGAGGGGTGTAGAGAAGTGTACATGGGTGACCGAGGGGTGTAGAGGAGAGTACATGGGTGACCGAGGGGTGTAGAGGAGTGTACATGGATAAAAGAGGGGTGTAGAGGAGTGTACATGGGTGACAGAGGGTGTAGAGGAGTGTACATGGGTGACAGGAGTGTACAGAGCGGTGTAGAGAAGTGTACATGGATTAAAGAGGGGTGTAGAGAAGTGTACATGGGTGACAGGGGGGGTGACATAGGAGTGTACATGGGTGACAGAGGGGTGTAGAGGAGTGTACAGAGGGGTGTAGAGAAGTGTACATGGATGAAAGAGGGGTGTAGAGGAGTGTACATGGGTGACAGAGGGGTGTAGAGAAGTGTAAATGGATGAAAGAGGGGTGTAGAGGAGTGTACATGGATGAAATAGGGGTGAAGAGGAGTGTACATAGGTGACAGAGGGGTGTAGAGGAGTGTACATGGGTGACAGAGGGGTGTAGAGGAGTGTACAGGGGTGACAGAGGGGTGTAGGGGAGTGTACATGGGTTACAGAGGGGTGTAGAGAAGTGTACAAGGATGAAAGAGGGGTGTAGAGGAGTGTACATGGGTGACAGAGGGTGTAGAGGAGTGTACATGGGTGACAGATGGGTGTACATGGGTGACAGAAGGGTGTAGAGGAGTGTACATGGATGAAAGAGGGGTGTAGAGGAGTGTACATGGGTGACAGATGGGTGTAGAGGAGTGTACATGGGTGACAGAGGGTGTAGAGGAGTGTACCGAGGGGTGTAGAGGAGTGTACATGGGCGACAGAGGGTGTAGAGAAGTGTACATGGATGAAAGAGGGGTGTAGAGGACTGTACATGGATGAAATAGGGGTGAAGAGGAGTGTACATGGGTGACAGAGGGGTGTAGAGGAGTGTACATGGGTGACAGAGGGGTGTAGAGGAGTTACATGGGTCACAGAGGGGTGTAGAGGAGTGTACATGGGTGACAGAGAGGTGTAGAGAAGTGTACATGGATGAAAGAGGGGTGTAGAGGAGTGTACATGGATGAAAGAGGGGTGTAGAGGAGAGTACATGGGTGACTGATGGGTGTACATGGGTGACAGAAGGGTGTAGAGGAGTGTACATGGATGAAAGAGGGGTGTAGAGGAGTGTACATGGATAAAAGAGGGGTGTAGAGGAGTGTACATGGGTGACAGAGGGGTGTAGAGGAGTGTACATGGGTGACAGAGGGGTGTAGAGGAATGTACATGGGTGACAGAGGGTGTAGAGGAGTGTATAGAGGGGTGTAGAGGAGTGTACATGGGCGACAGAGGGTGTAGAGGAGTGTACATGGGTAACAGAGGGGTGTACATGGGTGACAGAGGGGTTTAGAGGAGTGTACAGAGGGGTGTAGAGGAGTGTACATGGGTGACAGAGGGGTGTAGAGAAGTGTACACGGATTAAAGAGGGGTGTAGAGAAGTGTACATGGGTGACAGAGGGGTGTAGAGGAGGGTACATGGATGAAACAGGGGTGTAGAGAAGTGTATATGGGTGACAGAGGGGTGTAGAGGAGTGTACATGGGTGACAGGGGGGTGTATAGGAGTGTACATGGGTGACAGAGGGGTGTAGAAGAGTGTACATGGGTGACAGTGGGTGTAGAGGAGTGTACATGGGTGACAGATGGGTGTATAGGAGTGTACATGGGTGACAGAGGGTGTAAAGGAGTGTACAGAGGGGTGTAGAGGAGTGTACATGGGTGACAGAGGGTGTAGAGGAGTTTACATGGGTGACAGAGGCTGTATAGGAGTGTACATGGGTGACAGAGGGGTGTAGAGAAGTGTACATGGATGAAAGAGGGGTGTAGAGGAGTGTACATGGGTGACAGAGGGGTGTAAAGGAGTGTACATGGATGAAAGAGGGGTGTAGAAGAGTGTACATGGGTGACAGAGGGGTGTACAGAGGTGTACAGAGGGGTGTAGAGGAGTGTACATAGGTGACAGATGGGTGTCGAGGAGTGTACAGAGGGGTGTAGGGAGGTGTACAGGAGTTTACAGAGGGGTGTAGGGAGGTGTACAAGATGGGTGTAGAAGAGTGAACATGGGTGACGGGGGCATAGGGGTGACAGAGTGGTGGACAGGGGTGACAAGGTGGTAACAGAGGGGTGGACAGGGGTGACAGAGGGGTGAATAGGGGGCGGACATGGGTGACAAGGATGTGGTCAGGGGGGTGGATAATGGAGGGTGAACATGGGTGACAGGGATGGACAGGTGTGATAGAGGGTTGGATGGGGGGTGGACATGGATGACAGGAGGGTGGACATGGGAGACAGGGGATCAGAGGGGTGGACAAGGGTGACAAGGGGGTAAAAGAGGGACAGGAGTGAAAGAGAGGGGTGGACTGGGGTAACAAAGGGACAGATGGGTGAACAGGAGGGTGGACATGGGTGACAGGGTAGACTACGGGGGTAAACATGGGTGACAGGGATGGACAGGGGAGTGGACAAGGCGGACATGGATGACAGGGGGGTGGGCATGAGTGACGGGGGGGGTGGACATGAGTGACGGGGGGGTGGACATGGGTGACAGGGATGACAGGGGGTGGACATGGGTGACAGGGGGGTGGACATGGGTGACAGGGATGACAGGGGAATGGACAGGGGTGACAGGGGAGTGGACAGGGGGTGGACATGGGTGACAGGGGGGGTGAACATGGGTGACGGGGGTGAACATGGGTGACAGGGGGATGGACATGGGTGACGGGGGTGGACATGGGTGACAGGGATGACAGGGGAATGGACAGGGGTGACAGGGAAGTGGACAGGGGGTGGACATGGGTGAAAGGGGGTGGACATGGGTGACAGGGGGTGAACAGGGGTGACAAGGGGGTGGGCAGGGGTGACAGGGGGGTGGGCAGGGGTGACAGGGGGTGGACAGGGTGACAGGGGGGTGGACAGGGGTGACAGGGGAGTGGACAGGGGTGAAAGGGGAGTAGACAGGGTGAAAGGGGGGGTGGATATGGATGACAGGGGGGGTGAACATGGGTGACAGGGGGGTGAACATGGGTGATAGGGGGGTGAACATGGGTGACAGGGGGGTGGACAGGGGTGACTGGGGGGTGGGCAGGGGTGACAGGGGGTGGGCAGGGGTGACAGAGGGTGGACAGGGGTGACAGGGGGGTGGACAGGGGGATGGACATGGGTGACAGGGGGGTGGACAGGGGTGATAGGAGGGTGAAGATGGTTGACAAAAGGGTTAACAGGGGTGACAGGAGGGTGAACAGGGGTGACAGGAGGGTGAACAGGGGTGACAGGAGGGTGAACAGGGGTGACAGGGGGTGGACATGTAATTATAACATTATTACGGGCAGTGTACACACCTGACATCCTAACTGGCCATGGTGTGGGATGAGTATGGACTGGATCGGTGTTTCCCAACCAGGGTGCCTCCAGCTGTTGCAAAACTACAACTCCCAGCATGCCTGGAAAGACTTAGGCTGTCCGGGCATGCTAGGAGTTGTAGTTTTGCAACAGCTGGAGGCACCCTGGTTGGGAAACACTGGACTGGATATTTATATCATTGAGTATATTGCTATATTTACATCCAGAGCTACCAGAGTAACACCACTTAAAGGGCCCCTGATCCTCGATGAGCCAGCAGGGCTCCAAGTGGTTTCCCAACACAACAAAATGAATGGCCATGGGTGACAGGGGGGGGTGGGGGGGGCGGTTTGGTAGACATGGGTGACAGGGGGGGGGTAGGACATGGGTGACAGGGATGGACAGGGAGGTAGACAAGGCGGACATGGATGACAGGGGGGTGGACATGTGTGACGGTGGGGGGGCAGAGGGTGGACCTGGGTGACGGGGGGGGGTTTGGACAGGGTTGAGAAGGGGTAACAGAGGGGTGAAAAGAGTAAAGAGTATGGTACCTTAAGCAAGCTGGCAATTCCACGGCAGTCCAGCGCAAATGCAGTTCACTCCGCCGTCGGGCACCATTTTCTCACTGCGCGGTAAATGGGAGGGGTGGACGCAGGGGACGCAGGGGACGGAGAGGGACGCTGTGTTCGCAGTGCGCACGCAGGCTTCCCTTCCCCCCTGCGCGCAGGCCGGGGCGGGACATTTGAGGAAAAAAAAAAAATCTCGACAAAATCACTACACGATTTAGGCGGCCGCGAGGCCCCTTTTAGGCGGCCGCCTAAATCGCCTAATTAGAGAGCCGCCTCTGTAACACTTTCTCAATAAAAATGGCAAAAGTTTTTAAAGTGTTACCGTCGATCAGACATGTAAGAGGGTGGTGATCACAATGGGTTTGTGCTCTGCTTCCGGGCCAGCCAAGAGATTCATACATTTCTCTGCATAAAAGTCTAAACGTCTGCAGAAAAATGGACTGGTCCCTGCTTTCCCGGCTAATAACTCACGTTTGCAGCTGGTTTCAGTATTGAGACCCAATGCGATCAACAACATTTAATCAACAACATCTGATCAACATGTCAAAAGTTGTTTTTAATGAGAGTAGCGCTTTAAATCCAGCATAAAAGGTGGTCATATTTACAGGTTCTCCAGGGCAGGCCCGGCCCGGCACCAGGCATAGGCATCATAGGCAGCCACCTATAGCGCCCTCTAGATGATGGCACAGCAACGGCCTTGAAAGAAATTCCCTGCCCGGGCTGGTCCTCACTCAGGTCCCCCATCAATCCATACAACGCGTTTCCATGCCTACCGCCTGGTAAAGTAAGGTCACACAGCGCTCCTCTTCGCAATTAATTCCTGTTGCCTCCACCGGCCCAGGCTGGTAGAAGGGCTGGGGGGAGAGTGAGAGAAGCACTGTGTGTGCCTTTAAGATGCATGCAGTGTTTAGTGTGCACAGCGGTTGGCGGCTGAAGAGACAGGAAGGAGCCAGCAGCTCTGTCCTGTCACTCCAGCCTGTGCTTCCTGTGCGGCAGTGGCTTTGCAAGAGGCTGTCTGCATTGGAAGCAGAGAGAAGAGCATGGACAGTAGCTGCAGGGGAACGAAGGAGAGGTGAGTGATTTTTTTTCATGATGTAAGGGGCATAAAATTCTATAGGGGATCAATGTGAGGTGATTATATACAATGGGGGCAATATGAGGGGGAAATATACAAAGAGGAGCAATATGAGGGGAATATATACAAAGAGGAGCAATATGAGGGGAATATATACAAAGGGGAGCAATATGTGGGGGAAATATACAAAGGGGAGCAATATGAGGGGGAAATATACAAAGGGGAGCAATATGGGGGAGGGGGGATAAAAAGAGGAGCAATATGAGAGGGAAGTATACCAAAGGGAGAAATATGTGGGGAAATATACCAAGGGGAGCAATCTGAGGGGGAAATATACATAGGGGAGCAATATGAGGGGAAAATATAAAAATAGGAGCAATATGAGAGGGAAATATACAAAGGGGAGCAATATGAGGGGGAAATATACAAAGGGGAGCAATATGAGGGGGGAATATACACAGGGGAGCAATATGTGGGGGAAATATACATTGGGGAGCAATATGAGGGGAAAATATAAAAAATAGGAGCAATATGAGAGGGAAATATACAAAGGGGAGCAATACGAGGGGGAAATATACAAAGGGGAGCAATATGAGGGGGAAATATACAAAGGGGAGCAATATGTGGGGGAAATATACAAAGGGGAGCAATATGAGGGGACAATATAAAAAGAGAAGCAATATGAGAGGGAAATATACAAAGGGGCGAAATATGAGGGGGAAATATACAAAGGGGAGCAATATGAGGGGGAAATATACAAAGGGGAGAAATATGTGGGGAGATATACCAAGGGGAGCAATATGAGGGGGAAATATACAAAGGGGAGAAATATGTGGGGAGATATACCAAGGGGAGCAATCTGAGGTGGAAATATACAAAGGGAAGCAATATGTGGGGGAAATATAAAAAGAGGAGCAATATGAGAGGGAAATATACAAAGGGGAGCAATATGAGGGGGATAAAATACAATGGGAAGCAATATGAGCAGCATACAATGGGGCAGAATAAGGGAGATAATATACAATTGGGGGCAATATGAGGGGGATAATATACAATGGGAGCAATGTGAGGAGCATAATATACAATGGTGGCAAAATGAGGGGCATAATACCCAATAGAGGGCAATGTGAGGGGCATAAAATACTATGGGGGCAATGTGAGGGGCATAATATACTATGGGGCAATGTGAGAGGCAAAATATACTATGGGGGTAATGTAAGGGGCATACTATTCTATGGGGGCAATGTGAGGGGCATAATATTTTATGGGGACAATATGATGGGCATAATATTCTATAGGGACAATTTGAGGGGCATCATTTACTATGGGGGTAATGTTTCTGGCATAATACCCTATGGGGGCAATGTTTGGGCCTACTAATAATAATAATTGAATAATAATTTTATTTATATAGCACCTACAGATTCCGCAGCGCTTACTAATCTTTAGAGGCAATGTTTGGGCCTAATAATATACGGCTGCACAGAGAGGTCTAATACTATATAGAGAATGGAGACAAAAAGAAACCAGACAAAACCTGAACAAATCCGATCAGAGAAGACACCCCCTGAGTATGTTCCTGTAATGACTTATGTGGTATGCAGCACCTGTGTACAGCTGGTATCTATTTCTGTACAGTCACTGTATGGGGGATATTGGTATTTGTATAGTGGATTTTATTTAATAACAATATAGCAGTATTACCTAGTGGTAATGGTAGTGGTCATGGTGTGACAGAATCATTTGTCCCTTGTGTTATCGGTGATAATGCCCTGTGTATAGTGGTTTTTATTTCCTTACAGAATGATGGCATTATTTAACCCCTTAACGACGCAGGACGTATATTTATGTCCTGCGCCGGCTCCCGC
This sequence comes from Hyla sarda, assembly GCF_029499605.1. Lineage (NCBI taxonomy): Eukaryota > Metazoa > Chordata > Amphibia > Anura > Hylidae > Hyla > Hyla sarda. The sequence continues at coordinate 244,585,982 of NC_079191.1, read as the reverse complement.
GATATGAAGCGGTATCGCGCCGCGATCCCGCATCATATCGCGTCGGTCCTGGCGCTCATCAACGGCCGGGTCCCGCGGCTAATACCACACATCGCCGATCGCGGCGATGTGCGGTACTAACCCTTTAGAAGCGGCGGTCAAAGCTGACCGCCGCTTCTAAAGTGAAAGTGACCCGGCTGCTCAGTCGGGCTGTTCGGGACCGCCGCAGTGAAATCGCGGCGTCCCGAACAGCTGACAGGACACCGGGAGGGCCCTTACCTGCCTCCTCGGTGTCCGATCGGCGAATGACTGCTCCGTGCCTGAGATCCAGGCCGGAGCAATCAAGTGCCGATAACACTGATCACAGGCGTGTTAATACACGCCTGTGATCTGTGTAAAAGATCAGTGTGTGCAGTGTTATAGGTCCCTATGGGACCTATAACACTGCAAAAAAAATGTAAAAAAAAAGTGTTAATAAAGGTCATTTAACCCCTTCCCTAATAAAAGTTTGAATCACCCCCCTTTTCCCATAAAAAAATAAAACAGTGTAAAAAAAATAAACATATGTGGTATCGCCGCGTGCGTAAATGTCCGAACTATAAAAATATATCATTAAACCGTACGGTCAATGGCGTACGCGCAAAAAAATTCCAAAGTAAAAAAAAGAGCATTTTTGGTCACTTTTTATACCATTAAAAAATGATTAAAAAGTGATCAAAAAGTCCGATCAAAACAAAAATCATACCGATAAAAACTTCAGATCACGGCGCAAAAAATTAGTCCTCATACCACCCTGTACGTGGAAAAATAAAAAAGTTATAGGGGTCAGAAGATGACATTTTTAAACGTATACATTTTCCTGCATGTAGTTATGACTTTTTCCAGAAGTGCGACAAAATCAAACCTATATAAGTAGGGTATCATTTTAACCGTATGAACCTACAGAATAATGATAAGGTGTAATTTTTACCGAAATATGCACTGCGTAGAAAAGCCCCCAAAAGTTAAAAAATTGCATTTTTTCTTCGATTTTGTCGCACAATGATTTTTTTTTCCGTTTCGCCGTGCATTTTTGGGTAAAATGACTAATGTCACTGCAAAGTAGAATTGGCGACGCAAAAAATAAGCCATAATATGGATTTTTAGGTGGAAAATTGAAAGGGTTATGATTTTTAAAAGGTAAGGAGGAAAAAACGAAAGTGCAAAAACGGAAAAACCCTGAGTCCTTAAGGGGTTAATAACTGAAGGAGTAATATGTTGTCCTGGAATGGAGGTATTATTTTCTACCCAATACTGTGATCAAATCCAGCAGCATGTGCCACAGGGAGGGTGGGGGGTGTGGGTTGGTCCCTGACTTCAAACTGCGTAAGGGGACAAAATTTCGGATGGCAGCCATGCCTGCTACTGCTTTCAATGATGATGTTCCTGGTATAGAGGAGCACATTGCCACCACTGAATGCTCCTATGAGGTCACGGGGAGAGTGAGGCACTGGCACTGAAGACATCTCCTAGTACACACATACACACCAGTGTTTCCCAACCAGGGTGCCTCCAGCTGTTGCAAAACTAGATTCAGGCAAGCTAGGAGTTGTAGTTTTCCAACAGCTTGAGGCACAGTGGTTGTGAAATGCTGATATATACCATGTTTGTTTGGAGGGGGGGGGGGGGGGTGTCATATACATACCCTGCATGGGAGGGAATTATAGATAGATATGTGGTGTCCCAGTACCGCATCCTATACGGTACCTGTATATAGGTCCCCATAGCTAGAGTCCCTAGGACGTCGGGTCCTTCTTATTTAGTCTACCCCTTGTCACCTCTCATCTAGATATTAGTTATCTTACAGTTTACTCAGGATTTATATAAATATAATTGTACAAATGTATATAAGTGGTTAATTACCTGTACGGGTCATGTGATCAGGTAAACTCTATGGTTTTTTGCTTAGGGACCTTTGGGGGTCCCTGTGACGTGTTGCGCCCACGGTTCCTTGTAGCAGTGAGTGACAGATATTCGGACCAATTGAAACGGCCCCGTCCCTGCCCATATAAGGGAGTGGCAGCCATGGCTCGCTCTCTTGTTCCCGGGCTGTCATGAGAGAAGGATCTGCGCTGCTGTCATCAGTGAGTTTAGGCCTGAGCCTTGCGGCAACGGCTGATCATTACCAAACTGTGAGTGTATCAATCCCTAAGCACTCTGCAAGATCACCGGACCTTATCTATCCCCTAAATCTGGACGGATCTTCGCAATTAACCCTAAATCAAGAGACTTATAAAACAAGTCAAGGTCCGCAACAACTGCCAGTCACTGAAGTGTATAGAGACTGTATTGATGAGACTGTTACTGTTCATTGGATGTATCGCAAGCCTTTAAGTAAAGTTTATCCAAGTTCAAGTTCAACTATCTTGTGGACCTTCAGTCATTATTTATATGCACCTGTCGTTACTGGGAAGGGCGGCCATAGGCCGGAGAATTATCTCAGCATACTAGCCCTCAGCCTGGCGTCACGAACTATAGGGTTAACCTTAACCCCTGATATACTGAAGCAATACCCTGACTGCATTACCCCTACCCCAGAGGCCTACCAGTGTTCAGTGCCCCCCCCCAAATCATGTGACCCGCCAGCACTGTTCTGTCGTCCCCCCCAATTAACGATCTGCCCAGTGGGGCACTACTCACAGATGTCACGTTCAAGCACTGCCCTCCTCCTCTTTGTTGGGGGACGCTGGCGCTGGAACTCACTGTACGCCAGTGGTTTCCAACCTGCGGACCTCCAGTTGTTGCAAAACTACAACTCCCAGCATGCCCGGACAGCCAACGGCTGTCCGGGCATGCTGGGAGTTGTAGTTTTGCAACAGCTGGAGGTCCGCAGGTTGGAGACCACAGCCATCAGCCTATCACCGGCCGGAGCGATGTCCCGCCCCTGCCAGTGATAGGCTGAGCTCACTGTCATATAAGAAGCCGGCCAGAGTAGGTGAGTTTAAAGTTTATTTTCTTTGTGTTTTGCAGCCCGGGCATAGGGATACAGCAGACAGCAGTGGTCTCCAACCTGCGGACCTCCAGCTGTTGCAAAACTGCAACTACCAGCATGCCCGGAGTTGCAGTTTTGCAACAGCTGGAGGTCCGCAGGTTGGAGACCACAGCCTATCACCGGCCGGAGTGATGTCCCGCCCCTGCCAGTGATAGGCTGAGCTCACTGTCATGTAAGAAGCCGGCCAGAGTAGGTGAGTTTAAAGTTTATTTTCTTTGTGTTTTGCAGCCCGGGCATAGGGATACAGCGGACAGCAGTGGTCTCCAATCTGCGGACCTCCAGCTGTTGCAAAACTACAACTCCCAGCATGCCCGGACCGCCGTTGGCTGTCCGGGCATGCTTGGATTTGTAGTTTTGCAACAACTGGAGGTCCGCAGGTTGGAGACCACTGGCGTACAGTGAGTTCCCGCGCCAGTGTCCCCCAACAAAGAAGAGGAGGGCAGTGCTTGAACATGACATCTGTGAGTAGTGCCCCGCTGGGCTGATCATTAATTGGGGGGGGAGGGGGCAGAACTGCGCTGGCGAGTCACATATGATTAGTTCCCCCGATGTGGGGACAGTGATGAGCGAGGCTGATAATACATTTCCGAGGAGGAGGGGCCCAACCGGTATTGCGGTATGGGGGAAAATTCATATCGTGCAGCCCAAAAAATTTGGTATTGGGTATGAACCGGTATACCGCCCAGCCCCAGCTGTAAGTATCCCTGTTTTCATGCACAGGCATCTGTTGCTCTACAAAACTCTGTAAGGGTTCTCAGGCAGTGATGATGCTTCCCGCTACTGCTGTAAACTTCCTGCCACTTGCCAGATTGACCGCAGCAGCAGCCAATCAGCTGCAGCTTTCTCCCTACAGCTCTTCACTCTGTTTACCTCGGCAGTAGCTACACAGAAAAGGGAAATATAGAAGCTCACTTCACACACAGCTCAGTTATACACACTATGCTCAGCCATACACAATCAGCTCTGCTGCAAACAAAAATCAGTCATACACACAATCAGATCTACTATGCAAACAGCTCAACTACACACACTTAGCTCTACTGCACACACAGCTCAGTCACACATACTTAGCTCTACTGCACACAAAACTCAACTACATACAATCAGCTCTTCTGTACAAACGGCTCGGACATACACACTCAGCTCTACTGCACACACAGCTCAGCAATATACACACTTAGCTCTGCTACACACACTTACAGGTACAGAATATGGCTCCAACTATACTTACCTCCATCCCCACTATGTTCTGACCAGTTATAAAAAGAGGCTGCAGGGTTTTCTGTGCAGGAGATGGTAGATACTGCTAAAAGCGGCTCTTCCTCTCAGCCTGCTCTCCCCACTCTCTCAGTGAAGGCAAAGGCCACAGTTCTCACAGCTCTGCATGGTAATTGACAAACCAGTAATATATAGCACAGTGCGAAACTCATGACCCCCTTCTGTTTTTGACTGTGCAACCGCATTGCCACTATTGGTGGGAACATAGAGATAGGCGGACAACAGTGATTTTACATGGTATGGGGACCCCTAGTGGACAGAACTTTAGAGAAGATTTTTCCCATTAAAAAATAGTAATTTGTTTGTATTAAATATTTTCATTTAAAAGTTGTTTGTTTTTTTGCACTAGGGGTTACTGATTGTTGGTGTAAATGGAAATTGGTTCAGAAATCATCATATCTGGACATATTGACCCAGGTTATTTTAACATTACTGCAATATGGGTGCAGTTTTATGTTAGTATTTATGACCACAACTCCTGGAGTGACCATATAAAAATGCATCCATATTTCACTTCTATGAAACTGGGAAGTTGAAATAGACTGAGTTGTATAATTTTCAGCTGCTTTAACACAGTCACTATTTTGCATGTACAGTAACCCCCCGACCTACGATGGCCCCGACATATGATAAAATCGACATACGATGGCCTCTCAGAGGCCATCGCATGTCGATGTCAGCATCGACATACCATGCTTTTATATGTCGGGGCCATCGCATTAACTGCTATTCGACAGCGCAAAATGCTTAAGCTGCTGTCGGAGAGCAGTTTAAGCATCCCTGGCAGGTTCGCTCACCTATTCCCGCTGCTCCGGGTCCACTTTGCGATCCTCTGGTGTCTTTCGCATCTTCTCCAGGGTCCGGGCCTCGCTTTCCGGCGTCGTTATTACGTCACTACGCACGCCGCGCCGGCGCAGCAGCGTAATAACGTCACCAGAAAGCGAGGCCCGGACCCTGCAGAAGATGCGGAAGAAGCCGGAGGATCGCGAAGAAGACACCGGAGCAGCGGGACAGCATCGGGAGCGCCTGGGACAGCATCGGGAGCGGTGAGGACCTAGTCCGGAGCGGCGGGGACAGGTGAGTACAGCTTCCTATACTTTACATTGCACGGATCCCTCAACATACGATGGATTCGACAAATGATGGGTCGTTTGGAACGAATTACCATCGTATGTTGGGGGACCACTGTAGTCATTCAAAGGCTGTGTTTACACATTTCTTTTTTTATGCATTTAGGCACATATGACATGGCAAAGTATATACATGTTTATTGTTTTCAAGGGAAATAAGCACCACAGTTTATACTGTAAACAGAGGCATGTATTTTTTTCAGCACATATTTTAAATACATTTGCTGACATGGCATGTGTATATGTTGGCGTCCTCTCAAAATGAGTTGCCACCATATATGTGCATGGGTCCCACTGAACACACAGTCAGCTAGTCAATAGTCATACACGTTTGAGCTTAGACCCAAAAGTGCAGCAAACTCAATTTACATAGCCTCTAAAATGCAGAAGTCGCAGAATTTGCACAAATAAAAACCATCTGGGACCATAAATGGTGCACCAAAAATTACCCCCATAGTATCTAGCTTACTACATTTAGGCCAGTGGGGCTGTACTTGTCTGTGACATACATGTTGTCAACCCAATTTAAAAAGATGCAAACATATAAGTGATGGCAAATCATAATGTGCTCATAAGTGCTTATCTGTATCAAAACATGTAGCCTAAAATGTCTAAATACTGAGCAGGAATCTAAGGCTAACTGTCACGATGCCGGCTGGCAGGTGGTGGATCCTCTGTGCCAGAGAGGGATTGGCGTGGACCGTGCTAGAGGATCGGTTCTAAGTCACTACTGGTTTTCACCAGAGCCCGCCGCAAAGCGGGATGGTCTTGCTGCGGCGGTAGTGACCAGGTCGTATCCCCTAGCAACGGCTCAACCTCTCTGGCTGCTGAAGATAGGCGCGGTACAAGGGAGTAGACAGAAGCAAGGTCGGACGTAGCAGAAGGTCGGGGCAGGCAGCAAGGATCGTAGTCAGGGGCAACGGCAGAAGGTCTGGAATCACAGGCAAGGAACACACAAGGAACGCTTTCACTGGCACTAGGGCAACAAGATCCGGCGAGGGAGTGAAGGGGAAGTGAGGTGATATAGGGAAGTGCACAGGTGTAAACACTAATTGGAACCACTGCACCAATCAGCGGTGCAGTGGCCCTTTAAATCGCAAAGACCCGGCGCGCGCGCGCCCTAGGGAGCGGGGCCGCGCGCGCCGGGACAGAACTGACGGGGAGCGAGTCAGGTACGGGAGCCGGGGTGCGCATCGCGAGCGGGCGCTACCCGCATCGCGAATCGCATCCCGGCCGGAGGTGGTAACGCAGCGCCCCGGGTCCGTGGAACCGACCGGGGCGCTGCAGTGAGGGAAGTGTAGCGAGCGCTCCGGGGAGGAGCGGGGACCCGGAGCGCTCGGCGTAACAGTACCCCCCCCCTTGGGTCTCCCCCTCTTCTTGGGGCCTGAGAACCTGAGGATCAGACTTTTGTCCAGGATATTGTCCTCAGGTTCCCAGGACCTCTCTTCTGGACCACAACCCTCCCAATCCACTAAAAAAAAAGTTTTTCCTCTGACCTTTTTAGAGGCTAAGATTTCTTTAACAGAGAAGATGTCCGAGGAGCCGGAAACAGGAGTGGGAGGAACAGATTTAGGAGAAAAACGGTTGAGGATGAGAGGTTTAAGAAGAGAGACGTGAAAGGCATTAGGGATACGAAGAGAAGGAGGAAGAAGAAGTTTGTAAGAGACAGGATTAATTTGACACAAAACTTTAAAAGGACCAAGATAGCGTGGTCCCAACTTATAGCTCGGGACACGGAAACGGACATATTTAGCGGAGAGCCATACCTTGTCTCCAGGGGAAAAAATGGGAGGAGCTCTTCTTTTCTTATCTGCGAATCTCTTCATGCGAGAAGAAGCCTGTAAGAGAGAATTTTGGGTCTCTTTCCATATGGTGGAAAGATCACGAGAAATTTCATCCACAGCGGGCAGACCAGAGGGCAAGGGGGTAGGGAGGGGGGGAAGAGGGTGACGGCCGTACACCACGAAAAACGGAGATTTGGAGGAAGATTCAGAGATTCTGAAATTATACGAGAATTCGGCCCAAGGTAGAAGATCTGCCCAGTCATCCTGGCGGGAGGAAACAAAATGTCGTAAATAGTCACCCAAGATCTGGTTAATTCTCTCTACTTGTCCATTGGATTGAGGATGGTATGCAGAAGAAAAATTTAATTTAATCTTGAGTTGTTTACAGAGAGCCCTCCAGAATTTAGACACAAATTGGACGCCTCTATCCGAGACGATCTGTGTAGGCAACCCGTGAAGACGAAAAATGTGTACAAAAAATTGTTTAGCCAACTGAGGCGCTGAAGGAAGACCAGGAAGAGGGATGAAATGTGCCATTTTGGAGAATCGATCAACGACCACCCAAATAACAGTGTTGCCATGGGATGGGGGTAAGTCAGTAATAAAATCCATACCAATCAGAGACCAAGGTTGTTCGGGGACAGGTAGAGGATGAAGAAAACCAGCGGGCTTCTGGCGAGGAGTCTTATCCCGGGCACAGATAGTGCAGGCTCGCACAAAGTCCACCACATCAGTCTCTAGAGTCGGCCACCAATAGAAGCGAGAGATGAGTTGCACAGATTTCTTAATGCCCGCATGACCTGCGAGATGGGAGGAGTGACCCCATTTGAGGATCCCAAGGCGTTGGCGTGGAGAAACAAAGGTCTTTCCTGGAGGAGTTTGCCTGATGGAGGCTGGAGAAGAGGAAATCAGGCAGTCAGGAGGAATGATGTGTTGAGGAGAGAGTTCAATTTCAGAGGCATCTGAGGAACGAGAGAGAGCATCGGCCCTAATGTTCTTATCAGCAGGTCGAAAGTGAATTTCAAAATTAAATCGGGCAAAGAACAGAGACCACCTGGCCTGACGAGGATTCAGCCGTTGGGCAGACTGGAGGTAGGAGAGGTTCTTGTGATCGGTGTAAATAATAACTGGAAATCTTGATCCCTCCAGCAGATGCCTCCATTCCTCAAGTGCTAATTTAATGGCTAGAAGCTCTCGATCCCCGATGGAGTAGTTCCTCTCCGCCGGAGAGAAGGTCCTGGAAAAAAAACCACAAGTAACAGCATGCCCGGAAGAGTTTTTTTGTAGAAGGACAGCTCCAGCTCCCACTGAGGAGGCATCAACCTCCAATAGGAAGGGTTTAGATGGGTCAGGTCTGGAGAGCACGGGAGCCGAAGAAAAGGCAGACTTGAGTCGTTTAAAGGCGTCTTCCGCTTGAGGAGGCCAAGACTTGGGATCGGCATTTTTTTTTGTTAAAGCCACAATAGGAGCCACAATGGTAGAAAAATGTGGAATAAATTGCCTGTAATAATTGGCGAACCCCAAAAAACGTTGGATGGCACGGAGTCCGGAGGGGCGTGGCCAATCTAAGACGGCAGAGAGTTTATCTGGGTCCATTTGTAGTCCCTGGCCAGAGACCAAGTATCCTAGAAAAGGAAGAGATTGGCATTCAAACAGACATTTCTCTATTTTGGCATAGAGTTGATTATCACGAAGTCTCTGAAGAACCATACGGACATGCTGGCGGTGTTCTTCAAGATTGGCAGAAAAAATCAGGATATCGTCCAGATATACAACAACACAGGAGTATAGGAGATCACGAAAAATTTCATTAACAAAGTCTTGGAAGACGGCAGGGGCGTTGCATAGACCAAAGGGCATGACCAGATACTCAAAGTGTCCATCTCTGGTGTTGAATGCCGTTTTCCATTCATCCCCCTCTCTGATGCGGATGAGATTATAAGCACCTCTTAAGTCCAGTTTGGTAAAAATATGGGCACCTTGGAGACGATCAAAGAGTTCAGAGATGAGGGGTAGGGGGTAGCGGTTCTTAACCGTGATTTTATTAAGACCGCGGTAGTCAATGCAAGGACGTAGAGAGCCATCTTTTTTGGACACAAAGAAAAATCCGGCTCCGGCAGGAGAGGAGGATTTACGGATAAAGCCCTTTTTTAAATTTTCTTGGACGTATTCAGACATGGCAAGAGTCTCTGGGACGGACAGAGGATAGATTCTGCCCCGGGGTGGAGTAGTGCCCGGGAGGAGGTCAATGGGACAATCATAAGGCCTGTGAGGAGGTAGAGTCTCAGCTTGTTTTTTGCAAAAAACGTCCGCAAAGTCCATATAGGCCTTAGGGAGACCGGTTACATGAGGAAGCACAGGGACACGGCAAGGTTTACTGGGAACCGGTTTTAAGCAGTCCTTGAAACAAGAGGGCCCCCAACTCTTGATCTCCCCAGTGGACCAATCCAGGATTGGGGAATGGAGTTGAAGCCAGGGAAGTCCAAGAAGGATTTCAGAAGTGCAATTGGGGAGGACCAACAGTTCAATCCTCTCGTGATGAGATCCGATGCACATTAGAAGGGGCTCCGTGCGGAAACGTATAGTACAGTCCAATCTTTCATTGTTTACACAATTGATGTAGAGGGGTCTGGCGAGACTGGTCACCGGGATGTTGAACCTGTTGACGAGTGAGGCCAAGATAAAATTTCCTGCAGATCCAGAGTCCAAGAAGGCCACAGCAGAGAAGGAGAAGGCAGAGGCAGACATCCGCACAGGCACAGTAAGACGTGGAGAAGCAGAGTAGACATCAAGGACTGTCTCACCATTGTGCGGAGTCAGCGGACGTCTTTCCAGGCGGGGAGGACGGATAGGACAATCCTTCAGGAAGTGTTCGGTACTAGCACAGTACAGGCAGAGATTCTCCATGCGGCGTCGTGTCCTCTCTTGGGGTGTCAGGCGAGACCGGTCGACCTGCATAGCCTCCACGGCGGGAGGCACAGGAACAGGTTGCAGGGGACCAGAGGAGAGAGGAGCCGGGGAGAAGAAACGCCTCGTGCGAACAGAGTCCATATCCTGGCGGAGCTCCTGACGCCGTTCGGAAAAACGCATGTCAATGCGAGTGGCAAGATGGATGAGTTCATGTAGGTTAGCAGGGATTTCTCGTGCGGCCAGAACATCTTTAATGTTGCTGGATAGGCCTTTTTTAAAGGTCGCGCAGAGTGCCTCATTATTCCAGGATAATTCTGAAGCAAGGGTACGGAACTGTACGGCATACTCGCCAACGGAAGAATTACCCTGGACCAGGTTCAACAGGGCAGTCTCAGCAGAAGAGGCTCGGGCAGGTTCCTCAAAGACACTTCGAATTTCCGAGAAGAAGGAGTGTACAGAGGCAGTGACGGGGTCATTGCGGTCCCAGAGCGGTGTGGCCCAAGCCAGGGCTTTTCCAGACAGCAGGCTGACTACGAAAGCCACCTTAGACCTTACAGTGGGGAACTGGTCCGACATCATCTCCAAGTGTAATGAACATTGGGAAAGAAAGCCACGGCAAAACTTAGAGTCCCCATCAAATTTATCCGGCAAGGATAGTCGTATTCCAGAAGCGGCCACTCGCTGCGGAGGAGGTACAGGAGCTGGCGGAGGAGATGATTGCTGGAGCTGTGGTAGTAACTGTTGTAGCATAACAGTCAGTTGAGACAGCTGTTGGCCTTGTTGCGCAATCTGTTGTGACTGCTGGGCGACCACCGTGGTGAGGTCAGCGACAACTGGCAGAGGAACTTCAGCGGGATCCATGGCCGGATCTACTGTCACGATGCCGGCTGGCAGGTGGTGGATCCTCTGTGCCAGAGAGGGATTGGCGTGGACCGTGCTAGAGGATCGGTTCTAAGTCACTACTGGTTTTCACCAGAGCCCGCCGCAAAGCGGGATGGTCTTGCTGCGGCGGTAGTGACCAGGTCGTATCCCCTAGCAACGGCTCAACCTCTCTGGCTGCTGAAGATAGGCGCGGTACAAGGGAGTAGACAGAAGCAAGGTCGGACGTAGCAGAAGGTCGGGGCAGGCAGCAAGGATCGTAGTCAGGGGCAACGGCAGAAGGTCTGGAATCACAGGCAAGGAACACACAAGGAACGCTTTCACTGGCACTAGGGCAACAAGATCCGGCGAGGGAGTGAAGGGGAAGTGAGGTGATATAGGGAAGTGCACAGGTGTAAACACTAATTGGAACCACTGCACCAATCAGCGGTGCAGTGGCCCTTTAAATCGCAAAGACCCGGCGCGCGCGCGCCCTAGGGAGCGGGGCCGCGCGCGCCGGGACAGAACTGACGGGGAGCGAGTCAGGTACGGGAGCCGGGGTGCGCATCGCGAGCGGGCGCTACCCGCATCGCGAATCGCATCCCGGCCGGAGGTGGTAACGCAGCGCCCCGGGTCCGTGGAACCGACCGGGGCGCTGCAGTGAGGGAAGTGTAGCGAGCGCTCCGGGGAGGAGCGGGGACCCGGAGCGCTCGGCGTAACACTAACCTTGGAACTTCTGCAGTGTATGTTGCAGTATAATTTGACCACGGGAACCTACCCTCAATTAGAAGTTAATTTGAACACAAGAACAAATATATCAAATTTATAGGAAAACTAGTAAATGTAGCTAATTTATTGTAGAAGATAGTTTTTGGTCATACTGCATGTTTATAACAGTTCATAATGCACAGTTTGCAGAACTGAATTCATGAGGCTTTGTGGTTTAACAAGAAGGAAACATTGGCATTCTATTTTTTTCTATCGTCTTTGGCTGTCACACTGTAAAGGTTATTAATAGTTTTGAAAAATAATAAAATTATGATTATTTCTCTAAATGTAATATGTTATGTTCTTTTGCCTTTTTCTCTCCAAAATCATGGGCATTTTTCAAACTGAAATATACCAAACGCCATCCTACTGACACTATGCTTAATTGCATATTTTGCATCTAGTTCTGCTACTAGGACAAAGTAGTAATTTTTTACTGAGCTGTTCCATTAAAGATGGTCGACTAAAATATAACCAGCTGATTGATGATTGTATTTTCCCAATGCATGTTATACAAATGCTTAAACTGCCAGTCCTGGAACAACCTATTTTCTTCGTGTATGAAAAGCCAAACATAGAATATAGTTTTATGGTCACTGTTACATTTTCTCTACTTTAGATAGGAATAGGTTACAAAAATTTGTGGTATATTTGCATTAAAATGTATTTGATTCTCATGTTTTTACTTGTTGTATGTTGTATTTTTTTTTTTACAAAGTTTCTCTTTTATGTACTGACATCTACATGTAAACCTTTAGCAGGTGGTATTTTGCAGGCATTGATGCATTTCTTTGGACATGTTGCAAAGATTTTTACTGAAGATGTTGTTTACAATTTTATCTGAAAATAATGTACCTAAAAGCATTGAGTAACTTTGTAAATATACTACCTTTTCATATACTGTTCTGAGCAGCATGTATTATACATGTATTCTAATATATGCTGTTTAGGTGTAGTAAACAACAAAAAAAATCTGCCCTCACAACTCATTGTTCATTCACACACCAGATCTTGTGCAGATTTGAAGATGCATGTATGTATGTATGTATCTTTCAATGCCTTGTAAAATCTGCAACTATGGAATCGCAATTGTAGATCCCAAACTTCAAAACTGTAGCAAATGCAATGTGTGTGAATACACCCTTTGGGTAGGATAACGTGCTGTATTTTGCAGGTTATTTTCTTTCTTTATAGCACAAAGTGATGCTAAATGTTTTAAATTGTGTCCCACTTTATTTATTTTTAACTTTTGTTTAAAGTGTACCTTAAGGTGTAAAAAACAATAAAAAATGAATTTAATAATACAAAATAATGTTACTCATTACCTTATTTTGACCATGTACATTCAATTTTATGCCTCTGTCACCTATATTTATAATAAAACTACATCTTTTCATTAGCTCACAGTGTTGGAAATTCTCTCAGGGGAAGGGGGCGTGTCCCTTCCTTGTGGTGGTGGGAGGTGATTGGAGTGTCTACTCATGAAGCCTTGTCCATAAGTAATCTCTTGTCCATGACTCATGGACAAGCTGATGCTGCTGTATTTTAGCCCAAACCAGGAGCAGAACAGACACAAAAAAAAACTTTAATGGAGAGATTTGCATATTTTTTTTAGTCTTTTTGGTTCTGGCTAAAAATTTAGAAAATACTGATCATAATACTTTTGTGAAACTAGCCTTAATAAAAGGCTTTTGATGAAAAATAAACTCATACCTAGTCATTTGACACCACGAATACTGCATACAAAAGAAACGCATATAACTATTATAGGTAAATGGGGGTGACTGGTTCTCAAGGTCTTGAGTGTGATGGAAATGTGTTATATGGTTTTGTCTGTGAATATGTAATGATGATAGTGGTGTTTATGAATAATTAAAGAGGGTGATGATAGGTGTTTGTGTAAACTTGAGGGTATGTATATATATATATATATATATATATATATATATATATAATGAATAATTAAAGAGGGTGATGATAGGTGTTCCTGTATAAACTGGAGAATCTGTATATAATGATCGGTGTATATGGGAGAGAGGGAAAAGTATGGGGGAGAAAAGTATCTTGATATGTGTTTATGAATGATTGGAGAGGGGGATGGTAAGTGTTACTGTATAAATTGGAGAATATGCATGTATATAATGAATATTTGTGATGATAGGTGTTTCTCTATAAACTGCAGGATGTGTGTGTATATATTGATCGGTGTATATGGGAGAGAAAAGTATAGGGGAGAAGGAAATGATTAAAGGAGAAAGTGGAAAGGGGGATGGGGAAAGACAGATAGAGGATGGTGAAAATAAAAGAAAAGGCTCTTACTTGGATAGATAAAAGCGTAATTTATTTGTAATTTTATAATATAAAACAAGAAAAAATGCTGGGCCCTAGCGCTTATACTTTCCAATGCATATAAAACAGTTAAAATAATTCATAAATGTGATTCATAACAAGGTCAGTAGATGAAAAGCACTAAATAGTTATACAATGTGCAATAGTAGGTAAATGAACCCGGCGCTGCGACCGCAAGGTATAACAGCCAAGTCAATTGCTCTCAGTACGGTGACCGTAGAGATGTATGAAATAGTCAAGTAGTCCACGGTGCTGCGACCGTATGCCATAAAGAAGAAACAAAGTCTCAATGTAGCGGTACTGCGACCGCGGTTGGTAGTACAATTCAATGGGACACAGTGTGTCAATGTGTCAATGTTGCGAGGGTGTCTCTAACAGAGTGAGGGAGCCATGGTTGATTGAGCTAGTGATGATAGTGCTTGCAATGGCGTCTACTGCCTTAAGACTAGACGCTTTTTGGACCCTCTAGGTCCGTCCTCAGTAGGGTCCGAAACGCGTCTAGTCTTAAGGCAGTAGACGCCATTGCAAGCACTATCATCACCAGCTAAATCACAGAACCACAGGATCATCACAGCGCGCCAGGATTCTATTACGCACCCAACACGCTCACCGCCACGAGGAGAAGCCGAGCACCAGTGACCGCAGACAGCCACAAACAAGCTGCTACGTTTCCAGAGTGAGGACCAACATCGCAAAGTCCATAGGAGTAACCGGGTGAGAGGTACATAGTACCACAAGATATTTCTTCCCCCTTTCCACTACCCAGCCTTGCAACCGCTGGAGCTTCCTCCTTTGGGCCCACTGCCAATCCATGGCTCCCTCACTCTGTTAGAGACAGCACGCACCCTCGCAACATTGACACATTGTGTCCCATTGAATTGTACTACCAACCGCGGTCGCAGTACCGCTACATTGAGACTTTGTTTCTTCTTTCTGGCATACGGTCGCAGCACCGTGGACTACTTGACTATTTCATACATTTCCACGGTCGCCGTACCGAGAGCAATTGACTTGGCTGTTATACCTTGCGATCGC
Source organism: Hyla sarda (assembly GCF_029499605.1). Taxonomy (NCBI): domain Eukaryota; kingdom Metazoa; phylum Chordata; class Amphibia; order Anura; family Hylidae; genus Hyla; species Hyla sarda. The sequence goes on along the minus strand of NC_079191.1, from coordinate 244,570,860 downwards.
AGCACCGGGTTCATTTACCTACTGTTGCACAGTGTATAACTATTTAGTGCTTTTCATCTACTGACCTTGTTATGAATCACATTTATGAATTATTTTAACTGTTTTATATGCATTGGAAAGTATAAGCGCTAGGACCCAGCGTTTTTTCCTGTTTTATATTATAAAATTACAAATAAATTACGCTTTTATCTATCCAAATAAGAGCCTTTTCTTTTATTTTCACCATCCTCTATCTCTCTTTCCCCATCCCCCTTTCCACTTTCTCCTTTAATCATTTCCTTCTCCCCTATACTTTTCTCTCCCATATACACCGATCAATATATACACACACATCCTGCAGTTTATAGAGAAACACCTATCATCACAAATATTCATTATATACATGCATATTCTCCAATTTATACAGTAACACTTACCATCACCCTCTCCAATCATTCATAAACACATATCAAGATACTTTTCTCCCCCATACTTTTCCCTCTCTCCCATATACACCGACCATTATATGCAGATTCTCCAGTTTATACAGGAACACCTATCATCACCCTCTTTAATTATTCATTATATATATACATACCCTCAAGTTTACACAAACACCTATCATCACCCTCTTTAATTATTCATAAACACCACTATCATCATTACATATTCACAGACAAAACCATATAACACATTTCCATCACACTCAAGACCTTGAGAACCAGTCACCCCCATTTACCTTTACGAATTTTCTGTTTAATCAGGGTATACAGGAGATTATACCCAGACTGAAGTTCTTGGTCACCACACCAGATTGAGTACATCTCACAATTCCTTAATCTTTTTCAATGCATATAACTATTATACCTTTTTTCAAACTGGTATTTTTTTCTTAAAAAAATAACAAAAAACTACAGCATTTTTTTTCTTTTAATGCAGTGTTTATATAAATTTTTACAAAATATTGTGTCTTAGCTTATATTTTTTTTATTTTTTTTGTCTTATTTTTCCTGTTATGTTGTTATAAGTCATGTGACTTAAACTTGTGATTGAAGGATTTCTTGAACAATGTGAAAGCAGTTGGGCTTATCAGACTTACACTCAGATTGGGACTTACAGCTCTAATTTGGACACAAAAATGTGCTTCTATATTTTCAAGTGAAACTGCTCTGTATGAACTTATACGTTTACTTTTGTAAGGAGAGTAGTATACTGTACTGAGAAAATTACATTTTGATGGCAGTGCAGAACATTCGTAATGAAAATGTTATGTATTTTGAGGTTACATTGTACATAATGTATGTGCAATAAGGGAAGCTTTGATATTGTAGTAGTTTTTTCTAGGTTAAGTTAATTTTCCACTAGAATAGAGCAAAATAGATTGCTTTTAGTTGTTGGTAAGGTAAACTGTATAGGCAGGAAAAATGAAAACAGGTCTGATCAAATCATAAATGCCATTTCCATCAAGGCTTAAGCACTAATTTTCTTGCTTAGTTCTCTACAAGATTAAAAAAAAATAATGAAATAAATAATAATATACAAAAAATGGTCCTGGGAACTAAATTCCTGCTTCTATTTTATAAAGGGAAAAAAAACAGGCGGAATGATATACTTGGAGGGCAGAAATCTACATTTAGATACATGTGTATGTAAACCTGAATGTCCTTAGGTAGTGGCAAGTGAGCAGAAATATAGTAGGTATTATATAGTATAGTAATGGGTACATGAGTATACCTTACAGTATATAGTATTTTTTACAACACCTCAGCCATTGAAAGTTTTTTATTTCTATGGACAAACCCTTCATTGGAATTAGGAGGCCAGCACTTAAAAAAAAACTTATAGCATGATCTCTCCTATACCAAAAATTACAGTTCAACAAGTAGTAGTTCAGCTCACCACTGCCGCCTCCGTGCACGGACTCGTGCGGACGCCACGAACACAGCCAATATTGGAAAGAGAATGTCCAGCACAGTGAGCACGATGCATGATGATTCATTGTAGAATGGAACAGCAAACAGCAACAGGGATCATAGAGGGACGCGTTTCAGCAACCTTGGTCGCCTTAGTCGTACGACTAAGGCGACCAAGGTTGCTGAAACGCGTCACTCTATGATCCCTGTTGCTGTTTGCTGTTCCATTCTACAATAAATCATCTTGCATCATGCTCACTGTGCTGGACATTCTCTTCCAAAAATTACAGTTGGCACAATGCAGTCAGGCAGGTAACGTTCTCCTGGCACAGAACATGTATCCCCTGCTCCAGAGCCCTTTCACTGGGTGTTTAAAAGTACTCCATCTGGCAGTACTTGGCTCAGTAGGAAGAAGCTTGCAAGAGCCTATTGATGAGGAGTGGCTACCTGATCATGGCGGCAACTCTGAATCTCTGAGGAGAAGGTCGCCAGAATCACCGGCAAATATCAACTAAAAGAAAGCATCTCTTTGGGAACAAGTGAGAGACCTGGAAGAAAAGACTGCAATGACCCGCAGTAGAGCAAAGAAAACCAGCCCCCCCCAAACTAACTGCATACTTCTCACCTGCTGGGCGGGGAGGCTGCTCTGGAGTTCCGAGTGAAGGAGCGGGGACGACAGCGCAGCGGAAGCGGGGAGCATCACCGATGGCACTGACCCGTGAGGCTGGGAAGGGATCCCAAGCTAACAGTGCTCCGGCCAGATCGGGGATTCCCGGCCCCGGAGACAGACGCACTGTGATGACACAGGAGGCAGAGTCCAGAGGAGCGCAAGTGACCGGGAAGCAGGAAGCGGCCGCTGCAAGCGCAGATGCCGCTGGATAAGAATCCTGCGAGCAGAAGGAGCAAAGAGAGCTGGATGAGAACAGAAAGAAGCTGACTGGAGCAGTAGAGCTACTGGAGACGACCGCAGGGGATGAGGGGAGCGACATAGGAGCATGCCACAAGTTGACAGGTACAGAAAACTGTAAGGGAGATGGGGGGAGCCAAGACCCCTGTGTTGCTAAGGAGAGTGACAATGATAAAAAAGGAGATGATATAAGCACAAGAGAAGGGCTCACAGCAGCCAATAAACTCAATAACACTTACTCCAAACTTACAAACCACTTATAATAAGGCTCTGGGAATCCCTTCATTGGCATGTCTGTCTGCACCAATTGCTTTTAGTCCAGCAGCCAGGGCAACAGTGAAAGGAAGTTTGCTGTTTAACACTAGTGTTGCTCGCGAATATTCGCAATTCGAATATTATTCGCGAATATCGCATATTCGCGAATTCGCGAATTTCGCGAATATAGCGCTATATATTCGTAATTACGAATATTCGTTTTTTTTTTTTTTTTTTTTTTTTTTTTCTTCACAGTACACATCACAGTGATCATCCCTCTCTGCTTCCAGCTTGTGTGGTGTAAAGAAGGCTCTAATACTACTATGTGAGACTGGCTACGAAAATTCGCATATGCGAAAATTAACATATGCAAATTTTCGCATATGTGAATTTTTGCGTATGTTAAGTTTGTGTATATTAATTTTCACATATGTTAATTTTCGCATACGCGAATTTTCGCATATGCGAAAATAAAATGAGGATATAACGAATATGCGAATATTCGCGAATATATGACGAATATTCGTCCATATATTCGCGAATATTCGCGAATTCGAATATGGCCTATGCCGCTCAACACTATTTAACACCCCATCTCCCATACAGTCTCCTACTCAGCTACCTAATATACGGAATCTTTTACCAACATATATAAGGGAAGATATCCCCTCTACTGAGGCGACAGATACTTCACCCCCTGTTACTGTAGCAATTATGCGACAAATGCTATCAGAACTACACATGTCTCTCTCTACTACTTTCCAGAATGCTGTTGACAACATACAAAAAGAAATGCAAAACCTAGGCATACGCACAGCTCAAATTGAAGAAAAGATATACCAACAGCAAAAAGCCCAGAACCTAATAACAGAATCAGTTAAAACAGTTAAAAATGAAGTTGAAACTCTCAAAGCGAAAATTGTCAGAACAATCTCCATGTGAGAGGAATTCCAGAGACAGTTAAACCAGATGAACTTGGCCCATACTTAACAGAATATTTTTCTCTCCTGGTACCACAATCATCTAAATTAGAACTGCTATTGGATAGAGTGCACAGATTACCTAAACCCAGATCAATTGCCCCCTCCCAACCAAGGGATACAATAGTACGAATCCACTTTTTCAATATTAAAGAAAAAATATTACAAGCAGGCAGGAGCCCCCCTTTAATGCCGGAAAAATTTAAAAACCTAGTCATTTTCACGGACTTATCTGCAGCTACAATGGCACAACTCAAAGAATTTTCTGAAGGACCCCAGATATTATGGAGCAACAATGTTTTATACAAATTGGGCTTCCCAGTGAAAGTGATTGTTTTCTATGGGGGAAAGAATTCTGTTATCACATCACCTCCAATGCTGTTAGATTTATGCCAGGAATGGGGCCTAGGAAAAAAGGAGTCAAGGGCCCAATACCACGATTATACCTAGGCAAATGGACTAATGGATTAAAAGAAGGCATGTGAACTTAAAATAAGAACTATTAAGAATCTATGTAATGGCAGTCTGGAATATGCGTTATGATTTAATTGAATAACTCACGGGGCCCGATAACCTAGGTATGCCGGAATAGGCAGATCAAAATGTTGGAGAATTTCCAATTTCCTCTAATTGGGATGCAAATAAGACACCCCCCACAACCTTATGTCTACTTTCTTTTTTATTTTTCTGTTGTATTTGTGTGTAATTGTTTTGGGGAGTGTCTTCTCCTATTCCTAAAACTAAAATTAGCAAGAAAATATTGTTGAAAAGAATATCTGTGTCATGTTTGTATTATATGTTGTTTACATCAGATTGCTCTGGAGAAAGAATATACTTCCACAGGAATAATCAATGGGGAAGATGGCATAAGGTAAGAAGGGGCCAACCTTGTTTAAAAGGGGGGGTTCTACCTTATGCCCGACTTAAGCAAAGATCTATTATAAATGGTAGTTAATTTAATGTCACTTAATGTCAAGGGGTTAAACTTGTTTCCAGTAATAATATCAGCTCCGGCAGTACGGAAAAAAGGGGGGTATCTATCTTTATTAGGGATACAATGGCAATAAACATGCAATATGCAACAACAAATTATAGACGGACAGTGGAGATACATAATATTAATATGTACCTTAAATAGTATACAATATACCATAGTTTATGTATATAGTACAAATACTAAACAACATAGATTTCTTAAAAAACTTCTAAAAATAGAAGGGGCTTTTGGTGTTGATGGGAGACTTTAATATGTCGGTTTGGCCATCTATGGACTTCACTACAAAAACAGTTAAACCTGAACCAACTCCGTATGCAAGAACAGTTGGTCAAAATCAACTAGTAGATCCTTGGCGGGTACAGCATCCGGGAGAGAAAGACTTCACATTCTATTCAACAAGACATCAAATATACTCTAGAATAGATTTTTTCTCTAATTGAAATTATTCATTTACATAAAGTAGTGTCTACCGCCATAGGATCGATGTCATGGTCTGACCACAGTCCCGTCTTTCTTACACTTACAGAAAAGAATGCTTTCTCGTATGAGACAATATGGCGTCTCAATCCCCATATTCTAAATCACACAAACTATTACTCTGCTACAACAGAAACAATAAAAAATTATTTTTCTGACAATGACAACGGAGCAGTATCAGATTTTGTAATGTAGTGTGCACATAAAGCGACAATTAGGGGACACTTTATAAAACAAGCTTCCCATCTTAAAAAACAATCAAAAATAGAATTATTAAATATACAGCAACAATTAGCAGACCTACGCAACCTTAATAAGCAATTAGATACACAAAGAGCCAAAGATATTTCACTACTCACAGACAAATTACATTCCCTACAACTTCATAAATTTGACCTAGCAATACGCCGTTTAAAACTTACACATTACTGGCAAGGAAATAAATCAGGGAAGTTTTTAGCACGCCAACTGAAAATACAACAGGAAAAAAGGCGGATTGACTACATATATAATAAACAAAACCAAAAAATAATAGACCACAAAGGTATAACTAATGTATTAGCAGAATATTATAATACACTATATAATTTAAAGGATAATAAAGAAATGGACCACCCTACTCCATCCGCCATCTCACTTTTTTTTAGAAAAATTGGAATTGCCTAAAGTTAACCCACAAAAATACCAGGAACTCTTTATACCCATCACAGAAACAGAAGTTCAGCAAGCCATTAAGCTATTAAAACAACATAAAGCCCCAGGCCCAGATGGACTGTCTAATGAGTACTACAGAATTCATAGCTCCCTATTGATACCATACCTGACAAGAGGGTTCAACAGTGCTATGGTACATGGAACATTCCCTGCTGAAATGCAGAAAGCTTTATTGATGACATTACCTAAGCCGGGGAAGACCCCTGATAAACCAAGTCATTTTAGACCAATAGCACTGTTGAACACTGATTTAAAACTTTATGCCACCGTCCTAGCCCGTAGATTAAATCCAATATTACCTACATTAATATCCAATGACCAAGTGGGGTTCATAAGTGGTCGCCAGACATCAGATGGTACACGACGAATAGTGAACATCATTTCTATACTAGAAAATCGAAGAACGCCTTCTCTGCTCCTTACCTTGGACGCAGAGAAGGCATTTGACAGAGTACATTGGGGATACTTGAATCAGGTTTTGACTAAATTTGGCCTGGGAGGTTCAATTGGATTAGCAATAAGAGCCCTATATAGTCGTCCCTCAGCGTGCGTCTATACAGCTGGATCAAGGTCCAGGGAATTTGGAATAACTAATGGTACACGACAAGGATGCCCCCTGTCACTAATAATATTTGCCCTTGTAATGGAACCACTGGCCCAGAGTATCCGGAGTTCTCCGGATATATCCGGCGTAACCATAGACAAAAGAGAACACCGCATAGGGCTATTTGCGGATAATGTTATCTTGTGTTTTACAAACCCTGAGAAATCATTATTAGGAATCTCAGTAATATTAGAGAGATTAGGGGCAGTGAGCTATTATAAGGTTAATGCTCTTAAATCAACAATCTTAGATATAGCTTTATCCCCCTCTCTTAGAGAAACACTAGAAAAATGATATCCATATCAATGGTCTTCAGGTCAGATAACATATTTGGGCATCATACTCACCTCACCTCTTTCTGATATTATTGAAGTAAACTATAATAAACTTCTGACATCCATATTATGAGAAGTAGCATCCTATAAGAAACTACAACTCTCTGAGATAGGACGCATAGCGGCAGCTAAAATGATGTTACTACCAAAAATACTTTTGGAACTTACCAATACAAGTTCCTAAACATAAAATTTATTTAATACAAAGATCAATAATGCAGATGATATGGCAAAATAAAAAGCCTAGAGTATCAGCAGAATTACTGTACCTTCCAGAAGCCAAAGGGGGGATGGGTTGCCCAAACTTACATAAATATTACCAAGCTACCCTTTTAGAACAATCACAGCATTGGTGGCACGAAAACTCTAACAAACAATGGGTTGAAATAGAATCACATCTAGTGCCAGAATCCTCACTAAAAGAAGCACTTTGGGTATCAAGAATGGGTACAGAAAACAAGAAATCAAAATTCCCCACTATTAGGGCTACGTTATGGGCATGGAACCTCTTTAAGATAAAGACTTTATTGTTCCCTATGAATATACATAACCTCCCATTATTTACCATACAAACATTAATACCTAACTCAAATGACAGTAATTGGAGGCAACTTGGTATTGATATATATGGGAAATTATTAAGAGGTAAAGAATTAATGTCATTTGAGGAGCTAAGATCAAATTATAACTTGCCAAAAGTAGATTTCTATAAGTATTTGCAATTACGACATCTCATTTCATCTGTTGCTCACCAAAATGAAGGACCAGTATTGCCAATAACTTACCAATTCTTTGGTTCGCAACAGATGGAAAGGGGATTATCTAAAATATATAATGCTCTGAACTCAGGACCCGATCAAATATATTATTGCAACAAATGGGAGGAGGAATTGGGACACACTTTTTCAAACATCCAATGGACCCATACATATACAATTAATAACAGAACTTCAAAATGTATAACACATCTTGAAACAGCTAGAAAGATGCTGTATAGATGGTATCTTACGCCACATAGGCTTTCAAAAATACACCCAAACCAATCAAACTTACGTTGGAGCTGTAACCAACAAATAGGCACGTTATTACATGTATGGTGGGAATGTGACTTAATAAAAGAACTGTGGGCAAGAGTATATCATAAATTATGCAATTTAGTGGGACGTCCAATTCCATGGGGACCAGCAGTGGCTCTACTACATTTGTGTTTAGATGACATCACTGTAATAGTAAATTTCCTAACAATAACTAAGAATAAAATTGCAGCTAATTGGAAAAGCTCGGAACTCCCGAGCTTAAATCTTCTACTTGATTCTATGCATAGTGTTTGTAAAATGGAACATACTATTGCATTAATTTCCCATATATTGTCGCGGTTTACATATTTATGGGCAATATGGTTAAAACATAAACCTATGGACTGAAATACTGGACCCCGGGACAGTTGAGTAACGACATTACAGAATCACTACTGAAAAAGAATAATATTAGAAAATTCCCAATACATAAATTTAACTGTACACTTGGTTAGTTTTATTCTACCTTAGGGCAATCTGTTTTAGTACTATGAGATGTGCGTACTCTCTCTTTTTTATTTTTTTATTTCTTTTATGTATGAGTAATACTAAGTTGGAAAATTATGAAAATAAAGAGTTAAAAAAAAAAAGTACTCCATCTGATGATCATCATATAGAATTTCTATCTGGGTTTAACATATACACGTACTGAAACCATTGAGTGAATGAAGATAGCCATCAAGGGCCGATTTTGCATATATTTTCTTAGGTTTCAACATAAACATGCATTGAAAGCATTGAGAGTAAATGTTGCATAAAAACTAACGCAAGCTGCGTTCCACTCACCAGCAATGCTGCTGAACGTCCTGTCTCATAGATACGCGGTGGAACGCAAGCTGCGCTCCACACATGAGTCACGTGTTAGCCGAACTTCCGGTTTCCACGCCGCGGACCGGAGTTGTTTTCACCACTGACACCAATGTAAGTTCTCCTTACCCTACACTACAGAAACATCTCCCTACACTATGGAAACATTAGCCATGCTTTCCCTACACTACAGCAACAATCTTTAGATTACACTACAGTTCGTGTTCCACTTCAGATTTTTATACAACCAGAAGTGAACAATCTCCTCCAATATCCGTCCCTACACTATTTAAAGAAGTAGTCCGGCGCGCACTTTTCTCATTTTATCCCGTACGGGCTGCAAAATAAAAGAAAACAAACTTTCTCTTTCCTGCAACAAGCCCCCGGAGCTCCGGTACAGGTGTTCTTCTGTATTCTTCTTACTTCCTGTACCGAAGCTCCGGGGACTCGTTGGCAGGTAAGAGAAAGTTTGTTTTCTTTTATTTTGCAGCCTGGACAGGATAAAATGAGAAAGGTGCACGCCGGACTACTCCTTTAATGCCCCCCATTATACTGCCACATACACTCCAGTGACTACAGGCCACCTGTCTATATGCCTTTCACATGGCTATCAGCCGTTCTACGCTTTCCATTCACAGCCTCTGCAGCAATCCGGTAAGTCCCTTGTTTATTCAGATGAAGCATATCCTCTCTGTCCTGTTACTTACTTATAGTTATGTTTATGACTAGAGATGAGCTAATCGAAGCTGACGAACCCGAATTCGTTACGAATTTCATGAAATATTTGATTCGCAATGAATGCGAATATCGCCGCGATTCGATTGTGCAAATCGCTTCATTAACCCCTTAAGGACCAAGGACGTACTGGTACGTCCTTGGTCCTGCTCTTCTGATATAACGCGGGGTTACACAGCGGGCCCGGCGTTATAGTGAAGCCGGGACCCGCCTCTAATAGCGCGCAGCGCCGATCGCGACGCCGCGGCAAAAAGTGAAAGTGAAAGTTCCCGGCTAGCTCAGTCGGGCTGTTCGGGATAGCCGCGGCTAATCGCGGCATCCCGAACAGCTGACAGGACAGCGGGAGGGCCCCTACCTGCCTCCTCGCTGTCCGATCGCCGAATGACTGCTCAGTGCCTGAGATCCAGGCCTGAGCAGTCATGCGGCAGAATCGTTGATCACTGGTTTCTTATGAGAAACCAGTGATCAACATAGAAGATCAGTGTGTGCAGTGTTATAGGTCCCTATGGGACCTATAACACTGCAAAAAAAAGTGAAAAAAAAAAGTGAATAAAGATCATTTAACTCCTCCCCTATTAAAAGTTTGAATCACCCCCCTTTTCCAATAAAAAAAACACAGTGTAAATAAAAATAAAAATAAACATATATGGTATCACCGCGTGCGGAAATGTCCGAATTATAAAAATATATCATTAATTAAACCACTCGGTCAATGGCGTGCGCGCAAAAAAATTCCAAAGTCCAAAATAGTGCATTTTTGGTCACTTTTTATATCATTTAAAAATGAATAAAAAGCGATCAATAAGTCCCATCAATGCAAAAATGGTACCGTTAAAAACTTCAGATCACGGCGCAAAAAATGAGCCCTCAAACCGCCCCATACACAGAAAAATAAAAAAGTTATAGGGGTCAGAAGATGACAATTTTAAACGTATTAATTTTCCTGCATGTAGTTATGATTTTTTCCAGAAGTCCGACAAAATCAAACCTATATAAGTAGGGTATCATTTAATCGTATGGACCTACAGAATACATATCAGGTGTAATTTTTACCGAAAAATGTACTACGTAGAAACGGAAGCCCCCAAAAGTTACAAAACAGCGTTTTTTTTTTTAATTTTGTCGCACAATGATTTTTTTTCCCGCTTCACCGTAGATTTTTGGGCAAAATGACTGACGTCATTACAAAGTAGAATTGGTGGCGCAAAAAATAAGCCATCATATGGATTTTTAGGTGCAAATGTGAAAGAGTTATGATTTTTTAAAGGCAAGGAGCAAAAAACGAAAATGCAAAAACGGAAAAAACCCTGGTCCTTAAGGGGTTAAACTCCATTTTACAGCGTTACAGGCTATTAGAGACCTAAAATGGCGGATCCACATGTGAGTACATGGGGCAGGGGATTATGGGAGGGCGGGAAACAGTGGCGGGAATGAAGGTAGGAGGGCTGATCCTGAATCACATGTGAGATGCAGCCTATCAGTGTTCACTGACCCCTGTGATGTCACAGCCCCTATATAATTGGCGGCCATCTTGCCTCTCTTCATTTCATCTATGCACTGAGATAGAGAGGACGAGACTGCGTGTGTGGGAATAGCTCATACCACAGCGTTACACTGCAACTGCTACTCACATCAGCATTAGGGAAAGACAGGAGTGCAGAGTGCTTTGCTGTTCACACTGAGAAGGATCATTGATAGCTAAACCTCCTATTCACGTTATTGAGCATTGCAGCAGAGAGGGGCAGATAGCTGTCAGTTGCCTCATACAGATCTCCAAGCTGCCTGAACTTTCTGAGGCATCTTATCTCCTCATTTTTTAGCCCAATTGAGTTATTTTTTTGCTCCACAAATCTTCTGCTGCTCAGAATTGTGTGACAGAGTGCAATTTAGGGTTTAATCCCTGTATTTTTTTTTTGTGGTACTGCACTGTTGGGTCCTGCTGCTGTTCAGAAATACGTGATTGTTCAGTGGACTGTAGTGCATTTGTACCACTTTGTACCTGTTAATCTGTCAAGGGGCTACATACTGTGCAAGTCCAAACAATAGTATTCACCGGCTAGTGTTTTAAAAAAATACAGAGTTTTTTCTACCTATAGTTGCGCATATCAGTGCATACCACATACGTACATCCAAGTATTGTACCACTGAGTACCTATTAATCTGTCAAGGTGCTCCATACCGTCAAAGTCCAAATAATAGTATTCACCGGCTGGTGTTTTACAAAAATACAGAGTTTTTTCTGCGTATAGTTATGCATATTATTGCCCTCATCAGTGCATACCACATAGGTACATCCAAGTATTGTACCATTTAGTACCTGTTAATCTGTCAAGGTGCTCCATACTGTCAAAGTTCAAGCAATAGTATTCACCGGCTGGTGTTTTACAAACATACAGAGTTTTTTCTGCGTATAGTTACGCATATTACTGCCCTCATCAGTGCATACCGCATAGGTACATCCACGTATTGTACCATTTAGTATCTGTCAATCTGTCAAGGTGCTCCATACCGTCAAAGTCCAAACAATAGTTTTCACCGGCTGGTGTTTTAAAAAAAAATACAGAGTTATTTCTGCCTATAGTTGCGCATCTTACTGCCCTCATCAGTGCATACCGCATATGTACATCTAAGTAGTGTACCATCTTGTACCATCTTGCACTACAGTCCACTGATTGTTCAGTGGACTGTAGTGCATTTGTACCATTTTGTACCTGTTAATCTGTCAAGGGACTACATACTGTGCAAGTCCAAACAATAGTATTCACCGACCGGTGTTTTTAAAAAATACAGAGTTTTTTCTGCCTATAGTTGTGCAAATTACTGCCCTCATCAGTGCATCCGTACATCCAAGTATTGTACCACTTAGTACCTGTTAATCTGTCAAGGTGCTCCATACCGTCAAAGTCCAAACAATAGTATTCACCGGCTGGTGTTTTACAAAAATACAGAGTTTTTTCTGCGTATAGTTACGCATATTATTGCCCTCATCAGTGCATACCGCATAGGTACATCCAAGTATTGTACCATTTAGTACCTGTTAAGCTGTCAAGGTGCTCCATACCATAACAGTCCAAACAATAGTATTCACCGGCTGGTGTTTCACAAAAATACAGAGTTTTTTCTGCGTATAGTTATGCATATCACTGCCCTCATCAGTGCATACCGCATATGTACATCCAAGTAGTGTACCATCTTGTACCTGTTAATCTGTAAAGGGCCTACATACTGTGAAAGGACAGCCGTGAGTAATCACCTGCTGCTGTTCTAGACAAATTCTGTTTAAAGAGTAGTGTAGAGTATTGTAATACCCTCATAAACGGACTAAGTATGTCAGGCAGAGAAGTGCCAGGACGTGCACAGAGGAGTGACAGAGGCCTAAATACTTCAGGCAGAGTTGGCAGCAGACTTGGGGCGAGGGGCAGCAGGAGTCGCATCGAGAGGCCTGAGCTCTCGTTATCAGCCAGCGGTCGTGTCTCCACGCATACCGCATAGGTACATCCAAGTATTGCACCATTTAGTACCTGTTAAGCTGTCAAGGGTCTCCATACCATAAAAGTCCAAACAATAGTATTCATCGGCTGGTGTTTTACAAAAATACAAAGTTTTTTCTGCATATAGTTACGCATATTACTGCCCTCATCAGTGCATACCGCATAGGTACATCCAAGTATTGTACCATTTAGTACCTGTCAATCTGTCAAGGTGCTCCATACCTTCAAAGTCCAAACAATAGTTTTCACCGGCTGGTGTTTTAAAAAAAAAAAATACAGAGTTATTTCTGCCTATAGTTGCGCATCTTACTGCCCTCATCAGTGCATACCGCATATGTACATCCAAGTAGTGTACCATCTTGTACCATCTTGCACTACAGTCCACTCATTGTTCAGTGGACTGTAGTGCATTTGTACCATTTTGTACCTGTTAATCTGTCAAGGGGCTACATACTGTGCAAGTCCAAACAATAGTATTCACCGGCTGGAGAGGGATGAACTCTGCTTCTTTATTTCATAAAAAAATATTTTATAGAAGAATGTCTTTTGGTGGTCCACCGTCCTGCATTATAGAGTCTTCTGGACTCTTGGATATGCGTTTGTTCTTAAACAAAGGTACAAAAACCAAAAATGGCCGGTCAGGGCTATGGAGACGTTGCGCCTACATCTTACGTCCACATGAGCCCTGTGGGTGCTTGTGAGATTAGGTCCTTTGTACCCACACGGCGGGGTCCGGGACACAAATTTTGATTTAAATTTCAAATAAAAAATCACACATTTCAATGGTCTCCTCATGCTGCAGCCAACTCCAGGCTACGTCATTCTGGTAATATATAGAGAGCAATCGCTGTCCTAAATTTCCGTAAAAATTTTTCGTCAAAAATGTTTGTCTTTTTTATTAGGGATTGTGAAGCTTTGGTGCGTACTCATGCATCAGCCAACTCCAGCCTGTGTCATTCAGGTAATATATGGTTTACTGATGTCGCTGCTGGGCCTGGGTCTGTGAATTTCAAATTTTCTCATAGATAGCACCCGCTATCCAAAAGTCTTCTTCATAAATTTCTACAATAGTTGTGTTTTTGGGGGGGATTGTGAAGCCCTAGTGTGTACTCATGCATCAGCCAACTCCAGACTGTGTCATTCAGGCAATAAATAGGTAGCATCAGCTGTCCTAAATATTCTTACTTTTTTTTTTAAATGGTTGTTTTTTCTTTGGGATTCTGAAGCCCTGGTGTGTACTCAATGCTGCTTCCTGCTACACTCTGTCAGCCCGTTGGTCCTGTGACAGTGTGCTACTCCACCTCCACATCCTCCACTGTGTCTTAAGCCTTGACTTCCCGGACAAGTCTCAGTGGCCATTCAGCATACCATGTGTGCAGGGCAAGGCGGTGTCACGCTGTTCTTCACATGGTTTTCCTTGGCGAGAAGTCTTGGAAACAATGGCCGGTCAGGGCAATGGAGACGTTGCGCCTACATCTCACGGCCACATGAGCCCTGTGGTGGATTATTGGATTTGGTCCTTCGTATCCACACGCTGGGGTTGTTTTAAATTTCAAATCAAAAAATGATGACGCTGCTGGGCCTGGGTCTGGGAATTTCAAATTTTCTCATAGGTAGCACCCGCTATCCAAAATCTTTTTCAAAAATTTCTAAAATTGTTGTGTTTTTTGGGGGGAATTGTGAAGCCCTTCTTTGTACTCGTGAATCAGCCAACTCCAGGCTGTGTCATTCAGGCAATATATGCTTTACTGACGTTGCTGTGGGGGCTTGTTGGATTTGGTCCTTTGTACCCACACGATGGGGTCCGGGACACTCAAAGTTTGTTTTAATTATCAAATAAAAAATGATGGCGCTGCTGGGCCTGGGTCTGGTAATTTCAAATTTTCTCATAGGTAGCACCCGCTATTCAAAATCTTTTTCAAAAATTTCAAAAATTGTGTTGTTTTTTGGGGGGAATTGTGAAGCCCTGCTGTGTATTCGTGCATCAGCCAACTCCAGGCTGTGTCATTCAGGCAATATATGGGTTACTGATGCTGCTGTGGGGCCTGGGTCTGGGAATTTCAAATTTTCTCATAGGTAGCACCCACTATCCAAAATCTTTTTCAAAAATTACTAAAATTGTGTTGTTTTTTGGGGGGAATTGTAAAACCCTGCTGTGTACTCGTGCATCAGCAAACTCCAGGCTGTGTCATTCAGGCAATATATGGTTTACTAATGCCGCTGTGGGGCCTTGGTCTGGGAATTTCAAATTTTCTCATAGGTAGCACCCACTATCCAAAATCTTTTTCAAAAATTTCTAAAATTGTGTTTTTTTGGGGGGCGGGATGGTGAAGCCCTGGTGTGTACTTGTGCATCAGCCAACTCCAGGCTGTGTCATTCAGGCAATATATGGGTTACTGATGCCGCTGTGGGGCCTGGGTCTGGGAATTTCAAATTTTCTCATAGGTAGCACCAGCTATCCAAAATCTACGGTTTAAATTTCTTAATTCATCTTTTAATCTAGGGATTGTGAAGGCCTAGTGCCTACTCATGCTGCTGTGCCATTCATCCACTATATGGTCTCCTCATGCTGCCAACACCTCCACGCTGTGCCATTTAGCTACTATATGGTCTCCTCATGCTGCCAACACCTCCATGCTTTGTCATTCAGCCACTATATGGTCTCCTCATGCTGCCAACATGTCCATGCTGTGTCATTCAGCCACTATATGGTGTCCTCATGCTGCCAACACCTCCACACTGTGTCATTCAGCCACTATATGGTCTCCTCATGCTGCCAACACCTCCACGCTGTGCCATTCAGCCACTAAATGGTCTCCTCATGCTGCCAACACCTCCACGCTATGTCATTCAGTCACTATATGGTGTCCTCATGCTTCAGTCTCATCCAAGCTGTGTCATTCAGCCACTATATGGTGTCCTCATGCTGCCAACACCTCCACGCTGTGCTATTCAGCCGCTATATGGTCTCCTCATGCTGCCAACACCTCCACGCTAGATCATTCAGTCACTATATGGTCTCCTGACACTGATGCCACCACCAGGCTCTGTCATTGTGCTGCTGTGCTAGAAATAGCCTTTTTTAATATAGATTCACCGCAAAAAAATTGGGATTGAAACAAACTTTTTCGAAAAATTCAGCGAATCGGCCGAATCAAATATTTTGAAAAGTTTGCTCATCTCTATTTATGATGTGTACTGTGGTTTTTTGGCTCCATTACTAATCCAATTGCATATTGGTGTCTAATATCTGTACTATTACCACATCATTGTTAATAAATGATCCGTATCACACCTTGTGATACCTGAATAATTACCACATATTTCTTTATGCAATTTAATATTTACCAGTATAGATGTCCCATGTCATGTGTTATTATGATCTCTTGATCTCAGTGCTTGATATCTTTATGGTACACACTGTAACCATATACTTACCTCATTTTCTTCTCACATTGATGTACCCATATACAAGCTAACATGATTTTAGCACTGTGTGTGAATTGCTTCTTGCATTATCTGTAGGACCATGCTATTTTCTTGACTTTATTTTACATTACTAGATATCTAATTTTGATCATCTGTTATCATTGTCTATACTGTTTATAGGTCTGAGGAAGGTCCTCACTGGACCAAAACGTTACCTTGTTTTGGATTGCTAAATACATTTCACACTGATGTAGCTACAAAAAACAGTGTACCAAGTCTTTATTATACTGTATTAAGGATTGGGACTCCTACTTGGGAACGTATTACTACCCAATATTATTAATGTAATAACCTATACATAGCCCACCCTATTATATTTTCCTTGTGACAAAATATCTGATTCTAATATTTCAAAGATATCACTCCAGTTGTTTACCACAAATTATGTTAAGAAATGAAGATGTTTTAATATTATTATTTTTCCTGGTCACTTAAATAATGAGGCTAAGAAATTGTGGAACAAACAGTCCACCTTGATCTTCTGGTGTATTGAGTTAAGATTATTTCATCCTAACATGTTTTCAACTCCGTTATTTTTATACCTAAATATTAAAAATTGTCTGTTGTATTTAATATTTTAACACTTTCTCTTGAGCTATCTCTATGTTATCTATTTATCTGAATATTGACTGAATTCCTCTATAAGAATCATTACTATTTACTTATTACATGGGGTGTCGCTAAAATTTTATATTTATTAATCCATTTAAAAACCACCAGATAGAAAAAGTGTGATAACCAAAAGGTGTATAAGAGACAAAATGAGCCATTACTCATGCACCAAAGCATTGTCTGTACTTACTACTTAAGATTTCATTACTATTTAACAAAAAACAACCATAATTTGCATATAAAAAAATGTTTTCCCTCAATCCCTCAAATTGTTTAAAGCGCAACTGTCATAGAAATTATACGCCCCAGACTAATAACATGATAGTATAGATGATGATATGTGTAATGCAGTTATACCTTTGGCTGCTGTTTATCACTCTTTATTAGCCAGAAAATAGTTTTATCGTGGGGTCAGCAACAGTCGGATAGGCGAATTCGCGAATATTCGCGAATATATGGACGAATATGTGTCATATATTCGTGAATATTCGCATATTGGTAATATTCTCGTTTTATTATCATATGCGAAAATTAGCATAAACAAAAATTAGCATAAGCGAAAATTCGCACACCAGCCTCACACAGTAGTATTAGAGCCTTCTTTACACCACACAAGCTGGAAGCAGAGAGGGATGATCACTGTGATGTGTACTGTGAAAAAAAAAAAAAAAAAAAAAGAATATTCGTAATTACGAATATATAGTGCTATATTCGCGAATATTCGCAAATATGCGATATTCGCGAATAAAATTCGCATTGCGAATATTCACGAGCAACACTAGTTATTAGTCTGGGGGGTATAATTTCCATGACAGTTGGGCTTTAATATTTCTTAATTGCTAATGGTTTGAGTAAACGTGCGATTAGCTGGGGTGACAAAAGGCACCTCTGTGCTCTCTGTTTACAAAGATCAGTTAATTTTGCATTCATGTTGGTTTTGTGCTGGATGTTGGATGAGGTTTGGAACTCTTCAATTATTGAGTCAGCAGAGTGTTGGCAACGTTTATGCATTTTACAACCCAGCACTTCCTGGGGTAACTTAACGGTGTATTTAGCGCCCCTTGAGCCCCTGGCAAACTGTTGTATCAGCTCCCCTTCCTCCTGCACATGTACATTGATGCCCTGCCCGTCCTTTACCATACAGTTAAATTAAACAACCCACAATTAACGTCTTTTCTGATGGTATTCGTCCTCTTTCAATTTCTTCTCCATCCAGCTCACACCACCATGACAACTTCTTTCAGCCAACACGTCATCTCTTCTGCATCTGCAGAACAAACATGCTAGACGCCACATTTTTTTCAGTGTCCACTCCACCTGTACACAATCTCCTCATCTATAGTACAGTAAAAGTGGGTAGAATAGTAGGTCCCCCATTAATTAGATATATTTGCCCCCTCCCCCCCACAGGTAGGTATGTCAGACAGGTAAAAGCAGGTATAAACGCATTTTAGGTAGGCAGCTAGGTAAGTGTATAAGCAGCTGGCTAAGTAAATGAGTAGGTAGGTAGATAAGTAGGTAGGTAGCTATGTATATGTAGGTAGCCAGGTAAGTAGGTAGGTAAATAAATAAGTAGATAGATAACTAGATAGGTAGATATGTATGTATGAAGGTTAGTAGCTGGGTAGCTAGGTACGTATAGACAATCAATAGGTGGAGCAGCACTAACAGTTCGTAGGTGGGTGCAGGCAGTGGTTGGACCCTGGTCCTAGGCCCCACTAAATACAGCAAAGTAGGGCAGCACTCCAAGAAGTTTGGTGAATGGTGGCTTTATTATCACCAAAATGTACAGCGATGTTTCGGCCACCTCACATGGCCATAATCAAGCAATGTGAGTTACAAAGTGAGCAGTTTAAATAAGGTGCATACAGTGACATCACATCCTGTGGGCGTTACCCTCATTGACATAAATACACAAATAGAGTAAGTTACAGCAATGATCTCAAATACAACATACATTTAGGAGATCCATGTTGCTTTAAGGAAAAGAGTTCAAACCATACATCATATATTACAGTGCTATATACAGATTACATGTGTTTTAGTGTTCAGTGCAGGCGTGTCAAGTATATAATATAATCTCTTCTTTTACCTCCGGGTCGGGTCAGGAGCAGATGGATCAGATCTCATCCACTGTCACGATTAGGAAATAGTCCGATCATACAGTATGCAGGTTTCATCGTAGATGCGTGTTACCACTGTGATAGGCGCACTTCCGGTGTGCTCGGCGGTGGGGCGATGACTTGTCATTCACACGCATGCGCATACACTCTGTGTGTGTATCCACGTCATCTTGAGTGTGGGCAGACCATAGCGAAAGTCCCGACGTCTATCTGGATAGGTCCGCTCTTCGCATATGCGCATCAGTGTTCCAAGAGGCTGGACCTCCATCTTTAATACTGGAAACAGGACCGCTTGGCACTTTGTAGTGTGGGCAGAATTGGTGCATATTCCCAGCAGACTATTTTGTGCCAGACTTCAAGTATACTGTCTCCAAGCACTCAGGGCCACACTCCAGAGTCTACCAGTCCCCATGTTTCCTCTCCACTCCAGAGAGTAAACACTGTGGGAAGGGCACACATCTCTGATTTGGAATAGCACACAATGCATAAATTGATTGCCCAGTCCTCCTTATCCAGAACACATGCAGTGGATGACTGTCACCGGATCCCCATAGCATTTTTTTTTTAACTATGAAAAAAATTTTTGTGCAAAAAATAATAAAGGAATATTTTAACTTCATGAATATTCTTCAAATGTGTTCTTAAGGTAGTATCATTTCTTAGACTGTGGGAGGAGTTCTCATCCAGTTCCCAACCCGATTCTAGAGGCAAGAAAAGAAAAAGGATTTTAGATAACAATAAAAACTTTCATAACGCAACACAAACCAGTAGGATCTACCATCTATACAGTTTCAAGTGTTACATATATTGGCCCTCATTTACTTAGAAAATCGGGTTGTAAGTCTATCTTGCTTTCTTACCCGACTGCTTTTTCTTCCTGGTATTTATTATTATGTCACATCCTGTTTGTCGCACTGGGTTTTGTAGGTTTTGGTTTCCAACTCCTCTGAGTTGTCGGGAAAAAATTCACAACAATTCAACAAATTCGGGTTGGAAACCTTTATAAATACGTGGGAAAGCTCAGAAATGTCGGGTTACGCTCCTTTTTCAGGTTTGGGAGAATCCACATCGGGTCCGTCGGGAAAAAATGTTGCATTGTGTCGCAGACTGGAGCACGATGTCTGCGACATGTCGCAGACAAAGATGCGCCAAAAAAACCTGACAAAAGAAGTCTGGTTTAGAATAGTAAATGAGGGCCATTGTGTGTAATTTTAAAGTCCACGTTCAGGCCCCTTGGTTTGAAGCTCTCAAGTTTGAAGATCCAACTCAGTTCTTTATTTTTAAGCATGCTGGTGTGGTCCCCTCCTCTTTTGAGGGGGGGGGGGGGGGGACATGATGTACCAGCATAAATTTAAGATCTCTTTCATTGTGGCCCATCTCCGCAAAGTGTTTTGGGACAGAGAGATCATTGCTGTAACTTACTTACGTTTATTTGTGTACTTATGCAAATTAGAGTAAGGCCTAAAGGATGTGATTTCATTGTATGCACATTATTTAAACTGCTCACTTTGTAACTCACACTGCTTGATGATGGCCACGTGAGGTGGCCGAAACGTCACTATACATTTTGGTGATAATAAAGCCACCATTCACCATACTTCTTGGAGTGCTGCCGTGATTTCTACTTTGCTGTAGCTAGGTATGTAGCTATGTAAGTAAGTAGGAATGTACAAAATAGATAGCTTAGTAGGGAAGAAGGTAGGTAGCCAAGAAGCTAGGTAAGTAGCTATGTAGATAGGTAGGAAGGTAACTTGGTACATAAGTAGGTAAGTCAATAAGAAGGTAGGTAAATAAGTAGGTAACAATGTAAGTAGCTATGTAGAAAGGTACCGTGTTTCCCCAAAAATAAGACATACCAGTAAGCCATACCAGGAGTTCTATGTATTTGCTTAATATGAGCCATACCCCCGAAAATAAGCCATAGTGGTAGGCATGGCTTATTGATGCTAATGAAGATGGCCAGCCCTTCTCATCTGCCCTATCTTGACAGGTACCGTAGGGATGTCCCGATACCGTGTAGCGGCGGCGGGTCCCGTGTCCCAGCGGTTGCCTAGCACTGAGAGGAAGTTGAAGCCACTTCCTCCCAGTACTCTATGGTGCAGCCGTATGGGAAGGAGCGTACCGTACAGCAGGCCAGGTGGGTATGGTTCATAAAATGGAGGACAAATTCAGTTAATTTCTCTCCATTTCATGTTCAAACAGTGAACATAAAATAAGGGGGGATGGGCATATGAGGAGGAATAAAAATGAGGGGAAGGGGAATATGAAGGGAGAGAATGGGCATACAAAAGTGTTTCGCAACCCAAAAAGGCAGCCCCTGAAAACAAGCCATAGTGTGTCTTCTTGAGGAAAAATAAATATAAGACAGTGTCTTATTTTCGGGGAAACACGGTAGGTAGCTAGGTACGTAATTAAAAATTCTGGAAGGTAGGTATCTAGAAAGGTAGCCAGGTGGGTAGCTCTTCTGGTTAGGAAGTGAGGTAAATAGCAATGTAGGTATAGGTAGACAGGTAGTTAGTAATGTTTGATAGGTAAAGGAAGCGAAGTAGGTAATATTGTTGGTTAGGTATAGGTAGCCAGATACATAGTTAGGTAGATAGTACATATATAGATACATAGTTACGTATAGGAAGCCCGGTAGTTAGTAATTTTTGTTAGGTGTAGGTAGCCAGGTAGGTAGTTTTGGTGGTTAGGTATAGGTAGACAGGTACATAGTATTGTTTGTAAGGTATAGGTAGCCAGGTACTTAGTATTGTTTGTTAGATATAGGTAGCCAGGTAAGTTGTATTGTTGGTTACGTATAGATAGCCAGGTAGGTAATATTGTTGGTTAGGTTTAGGTAGCCAGGTAGGTAGTGTTGTTGGTTATGTATAGGTATCCAGGTAGGTGGTATTGTTGGTTAGGTATAAGTAGCAAGGTAGGTAGTATTATTGGTTAATAATAGGTAGCCAGGTAGGTAGAATTGTTGGTGAGGAATAGGTAGCCAGGTATGTAGTATTGTTGGTTAGGTATAGGTAGGTAGCCAGCCACATCCCCCTTCCTCTGCCCTCCCTCTCCCCAAGATCGCAGGATGAAGAGGAAAAAAAAAACAGCTTGTGTTTACCTCAACATGGTCTTATGCAGCAATCTTGCAGAGCAGACTGTCAGGATCTTCCTGTCTGCACTGTTTCTGGGCGGAGATCATGGGTCTCCACTCAGTGTAGGCCGCAGATGCGGCTCACACTGAAAGAATGCTTTTCCCCTGGGGATCCAGGACAAATACTGAATGGGCGCCTGCGCCAGACCTATGCTGTGACGGCCTGCATACACATTTTGTAATTCACTAAGCTCTTTAGATTAAAATTTTTATTCACAAATGTTTGCAAAGGCAGACTGCATTGGTAGGAACTATAGTTTAGACATTTGAGGCCATGGGGCTAAATGAACCACCTAAATTGAAATATTAAAGTGTAATATTATATAATGTAGATAATACAATTATATGTATATTTGTAATATACATTGGTTAAAAATGTGTATATTTATGGGTGAAAAAGTACTGTTCCTGCAGCTATTGCCTGTGAGGAGTCCAAATAGAGAAAGTGAGGACAGGACAAGCAGGGATCTGTGCAGGCTCCTGGCTTGTCAATCATCCTCATGTGTGAGCATGTCACAGAGCCTCAGTGCACAGAGCCCTGCTTGTTCTCAGTGCACAGAGCCCTGCTTGTCCTCAGTGCACAGAGCCCTGCTTGTCCTCAGTGTACAGAGCCCTGCTTGTCCTCAGTGTACAGAGCCCTGCTTGTCCTGAGTGTACAGAGCCCTCCCTGCTTGTCCTCAGTGCACAGAGCCCTGCTTGTTCTCAGTGTACAGAGCCCTGCTTGTGCTCAGTGCACAGAGCCCTGCTTGTCCTCAGTGTACAGAGCCCCGCTTGTCCTCAGTGTACATTGTACAGAGCCCTGCTTGTCCTCAGTGTACAGAGCCCTGCTTGTCCTCAGTGTACAGAGCCCTGCTTGTCCTCAGTGCACAGAGCCCTGCATGTCCTGAGTGTACAGA
The DNA here is from genome assembly GCF_029499605.1 of Hyla sarda. Taxonomy (NCBI): domain Eukaryota; kingdom Metazoa; phylum Chordata; class Amphibia; order Anura; family Hylidae; genus Hyla; species Hyla sarda. The sequence continues at coordinate 244,547,334 of NC_079191.1, read as the reverse complement.
GCCCTGCTTGTCCTCAGTGTACAGAGCCTTGCTTGTCCTCAGTGTAAAAAGCCCTGCTTGTCCTCACTATACAGAACCCTGCTTGTCCTCACTGCACAGAGCCCTGCTTATCCTCAGTGTACAGAGCCCTGCTTGTCCTCAGTGCACAGAGCCCTGCTTGTCCTCAGTGTACAGAGCCCTGCTTGTCCTCAGTGTACAGAGCCCTGCTTGTCCTGAGTGTACAGAGCCTTGCTTGTCCTCAGTGTAAAAAGCCCTGCTTGTCCTCACTATACAGAACCCTGCTTGTCCTCACTGCACAGAGCCCTGCTTATCCTCAGTGTACAGAGCCCTGTTTGTCCTCAGTGCACAGAGCCCTGCTTGTCCTCAGTGTACAGAGCCCTGCTTGTCCTCAGTGCACAGAGCCCTGCTTGTTCTCAGTGTACAGAGCCCTGCTTGTCCTCAGTGCACAGAGCCCTGCTTGTCCTCAGTGTACAGAGCCCTGCTTGTCCTCAGTGTACAAAGCCCTGCTTGTCCTCAGTGTACAGAGCCCTGCTTGTCCTCAGTGTACAGAGTCCTGCTTGTCCTCAGTGCACAGAGCCCTGCCTGTCCTGAATGTACAGAGCCCTGCTTGTCCTCAGTGTACAGAGCCTTGCTTGTCCTCACTGCACAGAGCCCTGCTTATCCTCAGTGTACAGAGCCCTGCTTGTCCTCAGTGCACAGAGCCCTGCTTGTCCTCAGTGTACAGAGCCCTGCTTGTCCTCAGTGTACAGAGCCCTGCTTGTCCTGAGTGTACAGAGCCTTGCTTGTCCTCAGTGTAAAAAGCCCTGCTTGTCCTCACTATACAGAACCCTGCTTGTCCTCACTGCACAGAGCCCTGCTTATCCTCAGTGTACAGAGCCCTGTTTGTCCTCAGTGCACAGAGCCCTGCTTGTCCTCAGTGTACAGAGCCCTGCTTGTCCTCAGTGCACAGAGCCCTGCTTGTTCTCAGTGTACAGAGCCCTGCTTGTCCTCAGTGCACAGAGCCCTGCTTGTCCTCAGTGTACAGAGCCCTGCTTGTCCTCAGTGTACAAAGCCCTGCTTGTCCTCAGTGTACAGAGCCCTGCTTGTCCTCAGTGTACAGAGCCCTGCTTGTCCTCAGTGCACAGAGCCCTGCCTGTCCTGAATGTACAGAGCCCTGCTTGTCCTCAGTGTACAGAGCCTTGCTTGTCCTCAGTGTAAAAAGCCCTATTTGTCCTCCCTATACAGAACCCTGCTTGTCCTCACTGCACAGAGCCCTGCTTGTCCTCAGTGTACAGAGCCCTGCTTGTCCTCAGTGTACAGAGCCCTGCTTGTCCTCAGTGTACAGAGTCCTGCTTGTCCTCAGTGTACAGAGCCCTGCTTGTCCTGAGTGTACAGAACCCTGCTTGTCCTCAGTGCACAGAGCCCTGCTTGTTCTCAGTGTACAGAGCCATGCTTGTCTTCAGTGTACAGAGCCCTGTCTGTCCTGAGTGTACAGAGCCCTGCTTGTCCTCAGTGTACAGAGCCATGCTTGTCCTCAGTGTAAAAAGCCCTGCTTGTCCTCACTATACAGAACCCTGCTTGTCCTCACTGCACAGAGCCCTGCTTGTCCTCAATGTACAGAGCCCTGCTTGTCCTCAGTGTACAGAGCCCTGCTTGTCCTCAGTGTACAGAGTCCTGCTTGTCCTCAGTGTACAGAGCCCTGCTTGTCCTCAGTGTACAGAGTCCTGCTTGTCCTCAGTGTACAGAGCCCTGCTTGTCCTCAGTGTACAGAGTCCTGCTTGTCCTCAGTGTACAGAGCCCTGCTTGTCCTCAGTGTACAGAGCCTTGCTTGTCCTCAGTGTAAAAAGCCCTGCTTGTCCTCACTATACAGAACCCTGCTTGTCCTCACTGCACAGAGCCCTGCTTATCCTCAGTGTACAGAGCCCTGCTTGTCCTCAGTGCACAGAGCCCTGCTTGTCCTCAGTGTACAGAGCCCTGCTTGTCCTCAGTGTACAGAGCCCTGCTTGTCCTGAGTGTACAGAGCCTTGCTTGTCCTCAGTGTAAAAAGCCCTGCTTGTCCTCACTATACAGAACCCTGCTTGTCCTCACTGCACAGAGCCCTGCTTATCCTCAGTGTACAGAGCCCTGTTTGTCCTCAGTGCACAGAGCCCTGCTTGTCCTCAGTGTACAGAGCCCTGCTTGTCCTCAGTGCACAGAGCCCTGCTTGTTCTCAGTGTACAGAGCCCTGCTTGTCCTCAGTGCACAGAGCCCTGCTTGTCCTCAGTGTACAGAGCCCTGCTTGTCCTCAGTGTACAAAGCCCTGCTTGTCCTCAGTGTACAGAGCCCTGCTTGTCCTCAGTGTACAGAGTCCTGCTTGTCCTCAGTGCACAGAGCCTAGCCTGTCCTGAATGTACAGAGCCCTGCTTGTCCTCAGTGTACAGAGCCTTGCTTGTCCTCACTGCACAGAGCCCTGCTTATCCTCAGTGTACAGAGCCCTGCTTGTCCTCAGTGCACAGAGCCCTGCTTGTCCTCAGTGTACAGAGCCCTGCTTGTCCTCAGTGTACAGAGCCCTGCTTGTCCTGAGTGTACAGAGCCTTGCTTGTCCTCAGTGTAAAAAGCCCTGCTTGTCCTCACTATACAGAACCCTGCTTGTCCTCACTGCACAGAGCCCTGCTTATCCTCAGTGTACAGAGCCCTGTTTGTCCTCAGTGCACAGAGCCCTGCTTGTCCTCAGTGTACAGAGCCCTGCTTGTCCTCAGTGCACAGAGCCCTGCTTGTTCTCAGTGTACAGAGCCCTGCTTGTCCTCAGTGCACAGAGCCCTGCTTGTCCTCAGTGTACAGAGCCCTGCTTGTCCTCAGTGTACAAAGCCCTGCTTGTCCTCAGTGTACAGAGCCCTGCTTGTCCTCAGTGTACAGAGCCCTGCTTGTCCTCAGTGCACAGAGCCCTGCCTGTCCTGAATGTACAGAGCCCTGCTTGTCCTCAGTGTACAGAGCCTTGCTTGTCCTCAGTGTAAAAAGCCCTATTTGTCCTCCCTATACAGAACCCTGCTTGTCCTCACTGCACAGAGCCCTGCTTGTCCTCAGTGTACAGAGCCCTGCTTGTCCTCAGTGTACAGAGCCCTGCTTGTCCTCAGTGTACAGAGTCCTGCTTGTCCTCAGTGTACAGAGCCCTGCTTGTCCTGAGTGTACAGAACCCTGCTTGTCCTCAGTGCACAGAGCCCTGCTTGTTCTCAGTGTACAGAGCCATGCTTGTCTTCAGTGTACAGAGCCCTGTCTGTCCTGAGTGTACAGAGCCCTGCTTGTCCTCAGTGTACAGAGCCATGCTTGTCCTCAGTGTAAAAAGCCCTGCTTGTCCTCACTATACAGAACCCTGCTTGTCCTCACTGCACAGAGCCCTGCTTGTCCTCAATGTACAGAGCCCTGCTTGTCCTCAGTGTACAGAGCCCTGCTTGTCCTCAGTGTACAGAGTCCTGCTTGTCCTCAGTGTACAGAGCCCTGCTTGTCCTCAGTGTACAGAGTCCTGCTTGTCCTCAGTGTACAGAGCCCTGCTTGTCCTCAGTGTACAGAGTCCTGCTTGTCCTCAGTGTACAGAGCCCTGCTTGTCCTGAGTGTACAGAGCCCTGCTTGTCCTCAGTGCACAGAGCCCTGCTTGTTCTCAGTGTACAGAGCCCTGCTTGTCCTCAGTGTACAGAGCCCTGCTTGTCCTCAGTGCACAGAGCCCTGTCTGTCCTGAGTGTACAGAGCCCTGCTTGTCCTCAGTGTACAGAGCCTTGCTTGTCCTCAGTGTAAAAAGCCCTGCTTGTCCTCACTATACAGAACCCTGCTTGTCCTCACTGCACAGAGCCCTGCTTGTCCTCAGTGTAGAGAGCCCTGCTTGTCCTGAGTGTACAGAGCCCTGCTTGTCCACCCTCACTTCTTGTATTTGGAATAGCTTCAGGGACAAAAATATACATTTATATTACAAATATACATATAATGGTATTATCTACGGTATATAAAAAGTTTTTGTTGATGACAGGTACACTTTAAGTGGTAGGGCCCCATTCTTGGTCATGTTGTGTTTTGAAGATAATAACAGACAATGCCACCAACAATCCTTGTTCAATGAGATGTCATCTTCAAAAGAAATTTTGTTAAGTCATATTTCTTTTCATTCTTTTCAAATTCTATACAACACTGTAGTTTCAATCCATGACTAAGGGCTGAAAGGTTTTTTCCCTGCTGGATGCTAGATATTGTTCTTTTAAGCTTTTGCATTAGTGTAGTCCTGCGCTATTTGTGAATCTAAGCTTTTAGACATAATTAAGCGTCACCTTTTTTTGATTTTGCCAGTTGTAGTGAAAAACAGAATGGGAAACAAAAAAGACAAATGTCATAGAAGAAACCGCACTTTTTGATAAATTGTATTCTGATTTTATGTCCATAAAGATTTTGTGTCTAATTATATGCATTTGACTGGTTTTATATATCCATTTTTTCTCAATAACTAGTCCATCCTGATTCATTGAATTATTTATTATATGCCATACCTGCAGCAATAAAAAAAAAAAAAAAAAAAAAAAGCTTGGATTTCAAAGGGGTTGTAAATAGCAGAGAAATAAAGAGGAATATTACAATTCAGTGCACTGTCAGCATTCCTCACAGTTAAAAACTTTCTGACCATTTGTTCATATTAGATTGAAAACTTTGTCACAAACCCTTGTCAGCTAAGGTGTTTGACATTGCAGAGGCTTCTGTGGCGTGGGAAATAAAAATAGCCTGGAGCCTTGGCTACAGGCACATAGTGCTATAGGACTGTTTCTACATTAACATGAGCAGCTCTATTTAATTGAAATACTTATTGTTGCTTGTGATTGGGTTTGGGCATTGACAAATAAGTAGTTTATTCCATGTATGACGACAACAGGAAACTCACTAATAGACCTAATGTTGAATTTAAAAAATGATATTAAAATATAAAGTGGTTGTCTTGTGTAAAAAATAAGTACTCAGCTGGACAGGAAGTGGTATAAACATAATAAACAAGCCATACTCCCCTTTTAGGTCGCCCTAGCTGTCTTGCTGATGCTTCCAATCTTTTGCTGGTCTCTGCTTCTTTCGGTTTCTGTGTTGTTTCGACCCACAGCATCAATGAAAAATAGCAAACATGGATCTTTGCAGGCGCATGGACAGCAGTGGATAAAAGTTCATGGAGTCTTCAATACATATAGATGTTTATTTTAAGCACATAAAAGCAACGCGTTTCCTGCCCGTAGCGGGCACTTCATCAGGCAAGTGTGCAAGTGTGTATGTACATGCACACTTGCCTGATGAAGTGCCCGCTACGGGCAGGAAACGCGTTGCTTTTATGTGCTTAAAATAAACATCTATATGTATTGAAGACTCCATGAACTTTTATCCACTGCTGTCCATGCGCCTACAAAGATCCATGTTTGCTATTTTTCATTGATGCTATTTGGACCGGTGAACCAGGATAGACCGGAGGATCGTGGCTGCTGACAACCTAACCTGATTAATACGCTGTATGGTGTTGTGCCCTTTGCGCAACACATTGTGGTAAGTGTGACCTTTATTGCACTTATTCACTGTCTATAAACGTATCACACTAGGGGCGCGTGTTCCCTTTTTTTTCCCTTTTGTCTTTACGTTTCGACCCACAGGACCTGCTAAATCAGTCAGTCAATGGCAACAGCGGTGTCCCACTGCAGTCACTGAATGGCTGAGTTGGCAGATGCTGTGGGGTTGGGATGACATAGAACCCAGAATAGGTGAAGACCACCAGAGGACCAGGTATGTTGGCATAGAAGCTGCAGGGGGGTTCGAGAAGGTGAGTATAATGGCATGTTTATTATTTTTACATTTCAAAGTATTTTATTGTCCTTATTAAGAAGAATGACAAATTGACAATCGAATAAGGAAAACTCTGAGTGAGTGTTTTTTTTACTAAGCCAATAAACAAGTAAGATCACATGACCTCAGGTTAGCCAATGATGGCTTTCATACTGTTCCCAGCCAATTAGGAGGCAGTATTTAGGTGTGTCAGTGACAGGAAAAAAGCCCATGCATTCAGCTATAGCTACCATTTTAGGGAGAGGAGCCGATAGGAGAACATTTCTGTGAGGGACACTGTGTGGGTTCAGAGCCCAGAGCAGCACTGCCCTACTTGCACAAGAACAAAGCACTATACGTATAGCAGCTGCATTGTGGCTGCATTTGTTTTGTCAGAGGTAGGCAAAATCTGTGTAAAGCATGACAGTTTTTATGAATATGCAAAAAAAATTAATAAAAAAAAGTGCAAACAAGGATTTTAGGTCACATATGCAATTGTGCCAGTATTTGCTGGCGGCACATACATATAGGTGGGGACGTTACATAATTACCACAAATTAAAGTGTTCCACTTTATTCGGCAGCCATACAGACCATTGACTTCTTGGGTCCCAGATTAGACCATTGGCCAGAACTTGTCGCTTTGAAAAAGCCATTGCTTTTTCCGATACCTCTGTGTGCATATAAATATCAGCAGGCATCTGCCACCAAAAATAAATAATTTTTAGGACCTTTTTTGATTTTCAAAAGCATAAAAAAACAGCAGCTACTACAATGTGTTTTTAGATTAGGTTCTTAGTTACTACTGGATACTCAGTTTACCAATAGTCATACATATAGCCTTAACATTGACCTAAACTTTTGCCTTAAAAGCAGCTAACAAAAACATAGATGCACTCCTAGTTAACTTAATAATGTAGTACATGGCTTTAAGGGCTCATTGACAGTGTTTCACACAAGTTTTTGGGCTATTGATGAATTTTGGGTTCAGATGGAACTAGTTAGGTCTGAACTTAACTTTTTACCATAGTTCAGCGAACCGGCCGACCTGAATCTTAAAAAAAATTTGCTTATCTCCACCACTGCCCATCATTAACCCTTTAGATATTGTGGTCAATGCTGATCACAGCGTTTAAAGGTATAAATGGGAGATACTGGTTAGCTCAAGGTGTTCAACGGACCCCCACAACATAACCATATGGTTCTGATGAGCTAAATTATCAATGGAGTGTCCCCTTACCTGCCACTGGCTGCTGAATCGATGCTCCAATAATGCAGCCTCTCTTGATAAATTGTTTACTATTAAAAATATGTACCCATATCTACGGAACATCCATTTTTAGGTATCTCCTCATGTTTAATGGGGCTCTGGCTGGGCCACTCAAGGACATTCACAAAATTGTCCCTAAGCCACTCCTGTGTTACGTTTGTGTGCTTAGGGTAATTGGGGGAGATTAATCAAAACATGTGTAGAGGAAGAGTGGTGCAGTTGCCCATAGCAACCAATCAACTTTCATTTTTCACATGCCTCTTTAAAAATGAAAGAAGCAATGTGCACATATTGATAAAAAATGTACAAAAAAGGTATCAAAAATATATAAAAAAATTGAAAAAGAAAAATGTCTAGTCAATGGCGGCCATCAGTGTAGCTATCATTGCTCTTTATGCAATGACCATTCTTTTCACAGGTATATTCCTTATAAGTCAGATAAACACAGTCCATTAATCCATTGGGCTTACAGATAATGAATGTCCAATAGGTCAATGTACAGTATTTGTGCACTATACATACATTTTACTTCCTGCGTTATTGCACCTCTGGATTCCTTAGAGTATTATTAGTAGTTGTATTCACAGTTCTCTGATATAGGAATTATGAATTGAACACCAACTTCCACTATGTATGGTGCACCTGATTCCCAATCTAAGATGGACTGAAATAGTAATGTATAGCTGATTCAGTTACTGGACAGATAATCAGCTACAATTCACACATGATCTACTGATTCACGTTCCATCTTCTAGAGGGCTGCTCAATAGCAGTAAGTTTCAACTTGTGTAGTCCTTATTAACACATCTCAATATGAACTTGTGCTATGAACTTGTGCACACCGATATTCAGTCTATGATTAAAGATGAATACACATAGAGCTGCCGTACACAAAAACCGTACTGAGCTAGGTTAGTCTGGATCCATGCAGATATTAATTAGAGCAATTAAAGACACGCCTTAGTTATTAGGCTATTATTCACATGCCCAGAATGATCGTAAAGATCCGTGTTGATCAATACATAAGTAGCTCCTTCTATTTAAACATGCATAGGAGTCGCATCATATGAACAGCGACTTATAGATATCCCTATCAGTCACTGCAATAATCAGTCCTTCTCTCCATAAACATGCATGTAATATCACATCATATGCACAGAATCTCAGTACTTATATAGGATACACTCTATAGTTGTATGTAGGTAATTCCAACTGCTATGGTGTCCAGTGACATTAGCATACTGTAGTTGTATTCAAAACAGTCAGTCACAGTTCATTCATAATTCCTCCAGTACATAGTCCTCACAGTGAGTGTTCCTGAATATGTAGCAGTCTATGCAGCAAAATTCTGTAGAGTGCAGGGCAGTGCGGTATAATCTTATTTAAGTGTGAACGTGGACTGAATCCCTATATGGCATTTTCAGTGTAATGGCTACTCCGGAGTGCCTATACATTTATATTAGATATTCCATTGTTGAGAGTACAGCGATTACTGATATAATAGATGAAGCACTTATCTCATAGCTGTCTTCCATGGATGAATTTAACGTGGACATCTGGCTCCCCTGATGGCTCCATAATTCAATTCCCAAAGTCCATATGGGTAGAAGGTCCAACGCGTTTCAATTGCGAAATCTCCTCAGGGACCTATAGTTGAGCGTGGTCTTTAGGTCCCTGCGGAGATTTCGCAATTGAAAAGCGTTGGACCTTCTACCCATATGGACTTTGGGAATTGAATTATGGAGCCATCAGGGGAGCCAGATGTCCACGTTAAATTCATCCATGGAAGACAGCTATGAGATAAGTGCTTCATCTATTATATCAGTAATTGCTGTACTCTCAACAATGGAATATCTAATATAAATGTATAGGCACTCCGGAGTAGCCATTACACTGAAAATGCCATATAGCGATTCAGTCCATGTTCACACTTAAATAAGATTATACCGCACTGCTCTGCACTCTACAAAATTTCGCTGCATAGACTGCTACATTTTCAGGAACACTCACTGTGAGGACTATGTACTGGAGGAATTATGAATGAACTGTGACTGACTGTTATGAATACAACTACAGTATGCTAATGTCACTGGACATCATAGCAGTTGTAATCACCTACATACTACTATGTAGAGTGTATAGAGTGTATCCTATATAAGTACTGAGATTCTGTGCATATGATGCGATATTACATGCATGTTTATGGAGAGAAGGACTAATTACCGCAGTGACTGATAGGGATATCTATAAGTCGCTGTTCATATGATGCGACTCCTATGCATGTTTAAATAGAAGGAGCTACTTATGTATTGATCAACACGGATCTTTACGATCATTCTGGGCATGTGAATAATAGCCTAATAACTAAGGCGTGTCTTGAATTGCTCTAATTAATATCTGCATGGTTCCAGACTAACCTAGCTCAGTACGGTTTTTGTGTACGGCAGCTCTATGTGTATTCATCTTTAATCTTAGACTGAATATCGGTGTGCACAAGTTCATAGCACAAGTTCATATTGAGATGTGTGAATAAGGACTACACAAGTTGAAACTTACTGCTATTGAGCGGCCCTCTAGAAGATGGAACGTGAATCAGTAGATCATGTGTGAATTGTAGCTGATTATCTGTCCAGTAAATGAATCAGCTATACATTACTATTTCAGTCCATCTTAGATTGGGAATCAGGTGCACCATACATAGTGGAAGTTGGTGTTCAATTCATAATTCCTATATCAGAGAACTGTGAATACAACTACTAATAATACTCTAAGGAATCCGGAGGTGCAATAACGCAGGAAGTAAAATGTATGTATAGTGCACAAATACTGTACATTGACCTATTGGACATTCATTATCTGTAAGCCCAATGTATTAATGGACTGTGTTCATCTGACTTATAAGGAATATACCTGTGAAAAGAATGGTCATTGCACAAAGAGCAATGATAGCTACACTGATGGCCGCCATTGACTAGAAATTTTTCTTTTTCTATTTTTTATATATTTTTGATACCTTTTTTGTACATTTTTTTTATCAATATGTGGACATTAAAAGTTACCTTTTAGGTTCCCTTTATATAGTCATTGTTTTGTGATTAATTTACTTGGGAGACCAACACATTATATATATTTTTTCAGTAATAAGCAATCTGGTTGGTTGTTATGGGCAATTGCAGCACTCTTCCTCTGCACAGATTTTGATAGATTTCCCCCATTGTCTTATTGGAAGGTAAACCTTTATTTTACATAAAACATCACTGTAATTGTGATCAAATTACAAGAGCCAGCTCAATATATGATGACTATGGCTTTAAAAAAATACTTTAAGACTGATATAATTCTGAAACGAAAGTATTGTACAATTGAGGGTTATCTTAAGCATGTAGATGCAAGGTTTGTATGTCATAACTGTTATTTTGTTGGAATGAAGACACCAAGACCATATGTCATGGGCAATAGATGACGCAAGTGCATATGTTTTTAAGGTCATACGTGACCCAATTACCATGTTTCCTATTCTCTACTTATCTTTGTGGATTGGATGTCAAGCAATGAGAGCCATATTACACATACAAGCTGCGCAATAGCATGTCAGTGCCTTCCTTTTAACTTTACTATAAAAGGTTAATGAAGCAGTTGGCCTGTATGAATATTTCATCCGGGTGTTTGATTTTCATAATGTGAACTGATGCATCTCACAAGGTTAATGTGCAGCTCCTTTGTTTCATCTAGGACCAATATATGAACCCTGAAAATATTAGCTAAGGTTTTAGTGCTTTTTCAATTTGTAGAGAATACTGCATTTCTGTGAAGTAATCATACAGCTGCCTGGCCGGTGTAGAACCTTGTCTCATGACAAACTGCCTTCATTCCAATGTACCGTAAATCTCTCACTTTACCTGTTTGCAACAATGCAATTTCCTGCTAGATTATGGCATTACTCCATTGCAAACCCAAACAGATTAGATTTCCTGAAATTCAATTTTCATGACATAATAATTGGAGATAACAAAAGTGAAAATTTCTTGATAGATTTTGGATTGGTAATTTATCTTGTTAATAATGGCATGCAGAGAATAGTAACATTCATTCTATAATTCATTCATGCCATCTGTCAAGCAGAAACACAAAATATTACCTTTTCTCCTTTTGTTTAATTGGTTACAATATATTGAACTGGACCCCTGACTTTGCAAGATTGATGCCCTATGGCTTAGTAACGTATTTCCTGATGTAATACAATTGTTATATAGGAATTAATTGTCACGATGCCGGCTGGCAGGTAGTGGATCCTCTGTGCCAGAGAGGGATTGGCGTGGACCGTGCTAGAGGATCGGTTCTAAGTCACTACTGGTTTTCACCAGAGCCCGCCGCAAAGCGGGATGGTCTTGCTGCGGCGGTAGTGACCAGGTCGTATCCCCTAGCAACGGCTCAACCTCTCTGGCTGCTGAAGATAGGCGCGGTACAAGGGAGTAGACAGAAGCAAGGTCGGACGTAGCAGAAGGTCGGGGCAGGCAGCAAGGATCGTAGTCAGGGGCAACGGCAGGAGGTCTGGAACACAGGCTAGGAACACACAGGAAACGCTTTCACTGGCACTAAGGCAACAAGATCCGGCGAGGGAGTGAAGGGGAAGTGAGGTGATATAGGGAAGTGCACAGGTGTAAACACTAATTGGAACCACTGCGCCAATCAGCGGCGCAGTGGCCCTTTAAATCGCAAAGACCCGGCGCGCGCGCGCCCTAGGGAGCGGGGCCGCGCGCGCCGGGACAGAACTGACGGAGAGCGAGTCAGGTACGGGAGCCGGGGTGCGCATCGCGAGCGGGCGCTACCCGCATCGCGAATCGCATCCCGGCCAGAGGCGGTATCGCAGCGCCCCGGGTCCGTGGAACCGACCGGAGCGCTGCAGTGAGAGGAGTGTAGCGAGCGCTCCGGGGAGGAGCGGGGACCCGGAGCGCTCGGCGTAACAGTACCCCCCCCCTTGGGTCTCCCCCTCTTCTTGGAGCCTGAGAACCTGAGGACCAGACTTTTGTCCAGGATATTGTCCTCAGGTTCCCAGGACCTCTCTTCTGGACCACAACCCTCCCAATCCACTAAAAAGAAGGTTTTCCCTCTGACCTTTTTAGATGCTAAAATTTCTCTGACGGAGAAGATGTCCGAGGAGCCGGAGACAGGAGTGGGGGAAACAGATTTGGGAGAGAAACGGTTAATGATAAGTGGTTTAAGAAGAGAAACATGAAAGGCATTAGGAATACGAAGAGAAGGAGGAAGAAGAAGTTTGTAAGAGACAGGATTAATCTGGCGCAAAATCTTGAAAGGACCAAGATAGCGTGGTCCCAACTTATAGCTAGGGACACGGAAGCGGACATATTTGGCGGAGAGCCATACCTTGTCTCCAGGGGAAAAAATGGGAGGAGCTCTTCTTTTCTTATCTGCGAATCTCTTCATGCGTGAAGAAGCCTGTAAGAGAGAATTTTGGGTCTCTCTCCATATGATGGAGAGATCACGAGAAATTTCATCCACAGCGGGCAGACCAGAGGGCAAGGGGGTAGGGAGGGGGGGAAGAGGGTGACGGCCGTACACCACGAAAAACGGGGATTTGGAGGAAGATTCAGAGATTCTGAAATTATACGAGAATTCGGCCCAAGGTAGAAGATCTGCCCAGTCATCCTGGCGGGAGGAAACAAAATGTCGTAAATAGTCACCCAAGATCTGGTTAATTCTTTCTACTTGTCCATTGGATTGAGGATGGTATGCAGAAGAAAAATTTAATTTAATCTTGAGTTGTTTACAGAGAGCCCTCCAGAATTTAGACACAAATTGGACGCCTCTATCCGAGACGATCTGCGTAGGCAACCCGTGAAGACGAAAAATGTGTACAAAAAATTGTTTAGCCAACTGAGGCGCTGAAGGAAGACCAGGAAGAGGGATGAAATGTGCCATTTTGGAGAATCGATCAACGACCACCCAAATAACAGTGTTGCCATGGGATGGGGGTAAGTCAGTAATAAAATCCATACCAATCAGAGACCAAGGTTGTTCGGGAACAGGCAGAGGAAGAAGAAAACCAGCGGGCTTCTGGCGAGGAGTCTTATCCCGGGCACAGATAGTGCAGGCTCGCACAAAGTCCACCACATCAGTCTCTAGAGTCGGCCACCAATAGAAGCGAGAGATGAGTTGCACAGATTTCTTGATGCCCGCATGACCTGCGAGATGGGAGGAGTGACCCCATTTGAGGATTCCGAGGCGTTGGCGTGGAGAAACAAAGGTCTTTCCTGGTGGAGTTTGCCTGATGGAGGCTGGAGAAGTGGAAATCAGGCAGTCAGGAGGAATGATGTGTTGAGGAGAGAGTTCAATTTCAGAAGCATCTGAGGAACGAGAGAGAGCATCGGCCCTAATGTTCTTATCAGCAGGCCGAAAGTGAATTTCAAAATTAAATCGGGCAAAGAACAGAGACCACCTGGCCTGACGAGGATTCAGCCGTTGGGCAGACTCGAGGTATGAGAGGTTCTTGTGATCGGTGTAAATAATAACTGGAAATCTTGATCCCTCCAGCAGATGCCTCCATTCCTCAAGTGCTAATTTAATGGCTAGAAGCTCTCGATCCCCGATGGAGTAGTTCCTCTCCGCCGGAGAGAAGGTCCTAGAAAAAAAACCACAAGTAACAGCATGCCCGGAAGAGTTTTTTTGTAGAAGGACAGCTCCAGCTCCCACTGAGGAGGCATCAACCTCCAATAGGAAGGGTTTAGATGGGTCAGGTCTGGAGAGCACGGGAGCCGAAGAGAAGACGGACTTGAGTTGTTTAAAGGCGTCTTCCGCTTGAGGAGGCCAAGACTTGGGATCGGCATTTTTTTTGGTTAAAGCCACAATAGGAGCCACAATGGTAGAAAAATGTGGAATAAATTGCCTGTAATAATTGGCGAACCCCAAAAAACGTTGGATGGCACGGAGTCCGGAGGGGCGTGGCCAATCTAAGACGGCAGAGAGTTTATCTGGATCCATTTGTAGTCCCTGGCCAGAGACCAAGTATCCTAGAAAAGGAAGAGATTGGCATTCAAACAGACATTTCTCAATTTTAGCATAGAGTTGATTGTCACGAAGTCTCTGAAGAACCATACGGACATGCTGGCGGTGTTCTTCTAGATTGGCCGAAAAAATTAGGATATCATCAAGATATACAACAACACAGGAGTATAACAGATCACGAAAAATTTCATTAACAAAGTCTTGGAAGACAGCAGGGGCGTTGCACAGGCCAAAGGGCATGACCAGATACTCAAAGTGTCCATCTCTGGTGTTAAATGCTGTTTTCCACTCATCCCCCTCTCTGATGCGGATGAGGTTATAGGCGCCTCTTAAGTCCAATTTAGTAAAGATGTGGGCACCTTGGAGGCGATCAAAGAGTTCAGAGATGAGGGGTAAGGGGTAGCGGTTCTTAACCGTGATTTTATTAAGTCCGCGGTAGTCGATGCAAGGACGTAGAGAGCCATCTTTTTTGGACACAAAGAAAAATCCGGCTCCGGCAGGAGAGGAGGATTTACGGATAAAGCCCTTTTTTTAGATTCTCCTGGACGTATTCAGACATGGCAAGAGTCTCTGGGACAGAGAGAGGATAAATTCTGCCCCGGGGTGGAGTAGTGCCCGGGAGGAGGTCGATAGGACAATCATAAGGCCTGTGAGGAGGTAGAGTCTCCGCTTGTTTTTTGCAGAAAACATCCGCGAAGTCCATATAGGCCTTAGGGAGACCGGTTACTGGAGGAAGCACAGAGTTACGGCAAGGATTACTGGGAACCGGTTTTAGACAGTCCTTGGAACAAGAGGGCCCCCAACTCTTGATCTCCCCAGTGGACCAATCCAGGGTTGGGGAATGAAGTTGAAGCCAGGGAAGTCCAAGGAGAATTTCCGAGGTGCAATTGGGGAGGACCAAAAGTTCAATCCTCTCGTGATGAGATCCGATGCTCATTAGAAGGGGCTCCGTGCGGAAACGTATGGAACAGTCCAATCTTTCATTGTTTATACAATTGATGTAAAGGGGTCTGGTGAGACTGGTCACTGGGATGTTGAACCTGTTGACGAGAGAGGCCAAAATAAAATTTCCTGCAGATCCAGAGTCCAAGAAGGCCACAGAAGAGAAGGAGAAGGCAGAGGCAGACATCCGCACAGGCACAGTAAGACGTGGAGAAGCAGAGTGGACATCAAGGATTGTCTCACCTTTGTGCGGAGTCAGGGTACGTCTTTCCAGGCGGGGAGGGCGGATAGGACAATCCCTCAGGAAGTGTTCGGTACTAGCACAGTACAGGCAGAGGTTCTCCATGCGGCGTCGTGTCCTCTCTTGAGATGTCAGGCGAGACCGGTCGACCTGCATAGCCTCCACGGCGGGAGGCACAGGAACAGATTGCAGGGAACCAGAGGAGAGAGGAGCCGAGGAGAAGAAACGCCTCGTGCGAACAGAGTCCATATCTTGGCGGAGCTCCTGACGCCTTTCGGAAAAACGCATGTCAATGCGAGTGGCTAGGTGAATAAGTTCATGAAGATTAGCAGGCATTTCTCGTGCGGCCAGAACATCTTTAATGTTGCTGGATAGGCCTTTTTTAAAGGTCGCGCAGAGGGCCTCATTGTTCCAGGATAATTCAGAAGCAAGAGTACGGAATTGTACGGCATACTCGCCAACGGAAGAATTACCCTGGACCAGGTTCAACAGGGCAGTCTCAGCAGAAGAGGCTCGGGCAGGTTCCTCAAAGACACTTCGAATTTCCGAGAAGAAGGAGTGTACAGAGGCAGTGACGGGGTCATTGCGGTCCCAGAGCGGTGTGGCCCAAGCTAGGGCTTTTCCAGACAGCAGGCTGACTACGAAAGCCACCTTAGACCTTTCAGTGGGGAACTGGTCCGACATCATCTCCAAGTGTAATGAACATTGGGAAAGGAAGCCACGGCAAAGCTTAGAGTCCCCATCAAATTTATCCGGCAAGGATAGTCGTAGTCCAGAAGCGGCCACTCGCTGCGGAGGAGGTACAGGAGCTGGCGGAGGAGATGGTTGCTGGAGCTGTGGTAGTAACTGTTGTAGCATAACAGTCAGTTGAGACAGCTGCTGGCCTTGTTGCGCAATCTGTTGTGACTGCTGGGCGACCACCGTGGTGAGGTCAGCGACAACTGGCAGAGGAACTTCAGCGGGATCCATGGCCGGATCTACTGTCACGATGCCGGCTGGCAGGTAGTGGATCCTCTGTGCCAGAGAGGGATTGGCGTGGACCGTGCTAGAGGATCGGTTCTAAGTCACTACTGGTTTTCACCAGAGCCCGCCGCAAAGCGGGATGGTCTTGCTGCGGCGGTAGTGACCAGGTCGTATCCCCTAGCAACGGCTCAACCTCTCTGGCTGCTGAAGATAGGCGCGGTACAAGGGAGTAGACAGAAGCAAGGTCGGACGTAGCAGAAGGTCGGGGCAGGCAGCAAGGATCGTAGTCAGGGGCAACGGCAGGAGGTCTGGAACACAGGCTAGGAACACACAGGAAACGCTTTCACTGGCACTAAGGCAACAAGATCCGGCGAGGGAGTGAAGGGGAAGTGAGGTGATATAGGGAAGTGCACAGGTGTAAACACTAATTGGAACCACTGCGCCAATCAGCGGCGCAGTGGCCCTTTAAATCGCAAAGACCCGGCGCGCGCGCGCCCTAGGGAGCGGGGCCGCGCGCGCCGGGACAGAACTGACGGAGAGCGAGTCAGGTACGGGAGCCGGGGTGCGCATCGCGAGCGGGCGCTACCCGCATCGCGAATCGCATCCCGGCCAGAGGCGGTATCGCAGCGCCCCGGGTCCGTGGAACCGACCGGAGCGCTGCAGTGAGAGGAGTGTAGCGAGCGCTCCGGGGAGGAGCGGGGACCCGGAGCGCTCGGCGTAACATTAATGAAGAAAATCTCGCTGTAAGCCATGGTAGAAAAAGACATGGAAAAAACTAAATGGAATGAATAACTTCATCCGCAGCTTTTTAAGGTATAATGCTTGTATAATGTAATGGTTATATCAAAAATGTCATGATCAACTTGCATTAAAATAAACAAAGTCAACTATAAAGTCTTATCTATCTGATCTAAATCTTAAGCTGAGGAAAAGGCTCATTCTTGTTCACATTAAACCACCATCGATGTAAAAGTTGATCCTAGCACTCTTACACTTTGAATCTTTAAAGCATTGACCTTGAACATTAATTCCAAAATACTTTTGCCTACCGTTTCCATTTGCTGTCTAGTCGGTTAAACATACTTCATGTTCTTGGAGAATGAAAAATAACCTCTTTCATATGCTTTAGCAAACATTGCCTGTGGTAGACTCTGTGCAGGAATCAGCTATACACATTGGGCTGGCTTCTATTTATAACATTGCTGTCTTAAAGGGGTACTTCACTGCCCCAGCATCTGGAACATTTTGTCACGTCCATGTCCCTCATGACATTACATCACGCCCCCTCAATGCAAACTGTTCCAGACACTGGGGCAGTGGAGTACTCCTTTAAAGATGTTGTCATGGGAAAGCCATTTATGGCCTATTCACAGGATGTAGCTGTGCTGTAGTAACCAAGTGCCACAACTACACAATGTATGGAGTTAAAGCTTCCAGCTCCCAAACATTTGCATCAGGACTCCCTAGCTGTGCAGAACAGCACATTGGCAGGAGTGCCGGGTGTTGGCTGCCTGCTGATCAACTATTGATGTCCTATCCTTTGGCTAGGCCATCAATAGGTTTTTCCTGGAAAATCCCTTTAATGCACAAAATTTAAGGACAGTCACATAAAACTTAAACTTTTTATTATTAGAATGACTAAATATCAATATAAAATAGTACCTTATAACAAATAAGTGAAAAATAGAAGGCTCTAGAATAGACAATGAAACTAAACATAGTACATCCTACCAACACTAGGCATTGTGAGGAAAAGAAGAACACACCTGCTCTGATATGGACTATCATGTGCTATCTTTTCATCTACCGTGGAGTCCAGGAGTGACACAAAATATATGCTCAAAGTCTAATATGATATAGTTGGCATAACAGGTAAAAAATGTATGAATGTGCCACAGTTTATCAAGGGAGAAATTATGCTTGAAATTATTGTTTTTTCCTGTTACGCCTAGCGCTCCGGGTCCCCGCTCCTCCCCGGAGCGCTTACGGCGTCTCTCTCTCCGCAGCGCCCCGGTCGGTCCCGCTGACCGGGAGCGCTGCACTGTCATGGCCGTCGGGGATGCGATTCGCACAGCGGGACGCGCCCGCTCGCGAATCGCATCCCAGGTCACTTACCCGTTCCGGTCCCCTGCTGTCATGTGCTGGCGCGCGCGGCTCCGCTCTCTAGGGCGCGCGCGCCAGCTCCCTGAGACTTAAAGGGCCAGTGCACCAATGATTGGTGCCTGGCCCAATTAGCTTAATTGGCTTCCACCTGCTCCCAGACTATATCTGATCACTGCCCCTGCACTCCCCTGCCGGATCTTGTTGCCTTAGAGCCTTGAGAAAGCGTTTACTGTGTTTGTCCTTACTGTGTACTTGACCTCCTGCTATTGCCTTATTGACTACGATCCTTGCTGCCTGCTCCGACCTTCTGCTACGTCCGACCTTGCTCCTGTCTACTCCCTTGTACCGCGCCTATCTTCAGCAGTCAGAGAGGTTGAGCCGTTGCTAGTGGATACGACCTGGTCACTACCGCCGCAGCAAGACCATCCCGCTTTGCGGCGGGCTCTGGTGAACACCAGTAGTGACTTAGAACCGGTCCACTAGCACGGTCCACGCCTATCCCTCTCTGGCACAGAGGATCCACCTTCTGCCAGCCGAATCGTGACAGTAGATCCGGCCATGGATCCCGCTGAGGTTCCCCTGCCAGCTATCTCTGATCTCACCACGGTGGTCGCCCAGCAATCCCGACAGATCGCCCATCTAACCCACCAGCTGTCGGAAGTGTCCACCATAGTGCAGCAACTTCAGTCGCAACTTCTGCCTCTGCTACAGCAGCAACCATCTCCTCCGCCAGCTCCTGCACCCCTTCCGCAGCGAGTGGCCACTCCTAGCCTCCGCTTGTCCCTGCCGGACAAATTTGATGGGGACTCTAAGTTTTGCCGTGGCTTTCTTTCGCAATGTTCCCTGCACTTGGAGATGATGTCGGACCAGTTTCCTACTGAAAGGTCTAAGGTGGCTTTCGTAGTCAGCCTTCTGTCTGGAAAAGCCCTGTCATGGGCCACACCGCTCTGGGACTGCGATGACCCCGTCACTGCCTCTGTACACTCCTTCTTCTCGGAAATTCGAAGTGTCTTTGAGGAACCTGCCCGAGCCTCTTCTGCTGAGACTGCCCTGCTGAACCTGGTCCAGGGTAATTCTTCCGTTGGCGAGTACGCCATACAATTCCGTACTCTTGCTTCTGAACTATCCTGGAATAATGAGGCCCTCTGCGCGACCTTTAAAAAAGGCCTATCCAGCAACATTAAAGATGTTCTGGCCGCACGAGAAATTCCTGCTAACCTGCATGAACTCATTCATCTAGCCACTCGCATTGACATGCGTTTTTCTGAGAGACATCAAGAGCTCCGCCAGGAAAAAGACTTAGATCTCTGGGCACCTCTCCCACAGTCTCCGTTGCAATCTACGCCTAGGCCTCCCGCCGAGGAGGCCATGCAAGTGGATCGGTCTAGCCTGACCCAGGAGGAGAGGAATCGCCGTAGGGAAGAAAATCTTTGTCTGTACTGTGCCAGTACCGAACATTTCTTGGTGGATTGCCCTATCCGTCCTCCACGTCTGGGAAACGCACGCTCGCACCCAGCTCTCGTGGGTGTGACGTCTCTTGATTCAAAGTCGGCTTCTCCACGTCTCACGGTGCCCGTGCGGATTTCTCCTTCAGCCAACTTCTCCCTCTCAGCCGTGGCCTGCCTGGACTCTGGTGCCTCTGGGAATTTTATTCGGGAGTCCTTGGTGAATAAATTCCGCTTCCCGGTGACCCGTCTCGTCAAGCCACTCTACATTTCCGCGGTCAACGGAGTCAGGTTGGATTGCACCGTGCGTTACCGCACGGAGCCCCTCCTAATGTGCATCGGACCTCATCACGAAAAAATTGAGTTTTTGGTCCTCTCCAATTGCACTTCCGAAATTCTCCTTGGACTACCCTGGCTTCAACACCATTCCCCAACCCTGGATTGGTCCACAGGGGAGATCAAGAGCTGGGGTACCTCTTGTTTCAAGGACTGCCTTAAACCGGTTCCCAGTACTCCCTGCCGTGACCCTGTGGTTCCCCCTGTATCCGGTCTCCCTAAGGTCTTTATGGACTCTGCCTGCCATAAGAAGTGCCTCTCCCCCCCTCCCAGTCCAGTCAGGCAAGCCTCGGTGCCTCCTCATGGCCCCCGTCCTGGTGTCACACTGCCCCGTGCCAGGCCTCGCCCTCTGCCCTCCCTCCCCATTCCCACTCCTGCTGTACTGCCTGCCGTTGAGGAATCCCTCCATTCTTTCCCGGTGTCCTCATCCCAGGGGAGGCAGTTACCGGACAAAGAGAAGGGGAGACCTAAGGGGGGGGGGGGTACTGTTACGCCTAGCGCTCCGGGTCCCCGCTCCTCCCCGGAGCGCTTACGGCGTCTCTCTCTGCGCAGCGCCCCGGTCGGTCCCGCTGACCGGGAGCGCTGCACTGTCATGGCCGTCGGGGATGCGATTCGCACAGCGGGACGCGCCCGCTCGCGAATCGCATCCCAGGTCACTTACCCGTTCTGGTCCCCTGCTGTCATGTGCTGGCGTGCGCGGCTCCGCTCTCTAGGGCGCGCGCGCGCCAGCTCCCTGAGACTTAAAGGGCCAGTGCACCAATGATTGGTGCCTGGCCCAATTAGCTTAATTGGCTTCCACCTGCTCCCAGACTATATCTGATCACTGCCCCTGCACTCCCCTGCCGGATCTTGTTGCCTTAGAGCCTTGAGAAAACGTTTACTGTGTTTGTCCTTACTGTGTACTTGACCTCCTGCTATTGCCTTATTGACTACGATCCTTGCTGCCTGCCCCGACCTTCTGCTACGTCCGACCTTGCTCCTGTCTACTCCCTTGTACCGCGCCTATCTTCAGCAGTCAGAGAGGTTGAGCCGTTGCTAGTGGATACGACCTGGTCACTACCGCCGCAGCAAGACCATCCCGCTTTGCGGCGGGCTCTGGTGAACACCAGTAGTGACTTAGAACCGGTCCACTAGCACGGTCCACGCCTATCCCTCTCTGGCACAGAGGATCCACCTTCTGCCAGCCGAATCATGACAGTTCCCTGATAAATGTTGGGACTTTCAATTCCAAGAGGGAAATATGTTGGAAGATTGCTTGTCGTTATTGGGATATATGAAAATATTAACATAAGATAATATACGGTGTATGGTGTCTTTGGCATCACTTACTGCATGCCATGAGTGACTTTTATATTTCTGCACTATATTGTGTATCCCCCATTGGTTAGTATGGGGACATATGTCTGTGACAACATCATGTTGTGTCATTCCTGGATACTGTATTATTATACTGTATTATTTCCCTTAACCCCTAAACAACACAGGTTGTAAATGTATGTCCTGGTACTTAATGCACCAGGACAGACATTTACATCCCGTATGTGACACGAGCACTGGATCGGTGCTCGCAGCATGCATGGCAGGTCTTTGCTTTGTCTTTGCCAGGGACCTGCCTGTAATGGCGGACATCAGCGATTGTGCTGATGTCCACCATTAACCCCTCATGTGCCAATACAGATCACGGCATCTGCTGCAATGCTGTCGTATGAATGGATGATCAGATCCGATCATCCAACATGGCGGCCGGAGGCCCCCTTACCTACTCCGGCTGTGATCCTCTGGTCTGACATCAATCAGACCAGAGAAGAAGATTGCCGATAATATTGATCAGTGCTATGCCTATGCATAGCACTGTTCAGAATCTGTAATCTATTGGTTTCATAATCAATGGAGACATAAAAAAGGAAGAAAAAAAAGGAAAACATTATTATTATTATTATATTTAAATGTGATAAAGACCCTCCCTCAATAAAAATGTAAATGTCGAGAGCGTGGCTTGGTTACTAAAGTGAATGGCCGCAAAGAAGAGCTGCTCCATCTCAAGCACTCATAAAACAGCTATTTCTGCCTTCCAGCGACTGTTTACGCCTATCAAAAGGACTCCTAGTCCATTATGATGACATTCGGCAGGAAGAGACCCAACAAGCCGGGGAATAACAAGTCTCTTAGGCAATTTTTTACCGCTGACAAGTCGAGAGCCTGAGAGAGCAAAGATGGTGCCGGCCCTTCTTCATCTCCGCAAGAGAACTCCCGCGCTCTGAAGTCTCAGATACCACAACCACAGAGAATGGCTAAATCTAGGCAATGCTATGCAAAACACCCAAGCCCCTAAAGACTGTGTTATGCCACAACACTGGAGCTCTCTGGCTCACTTAGGGGACACCGCAATGGATGACTCTAATACAGGAGATGTACCTTACCTTTATCTCCTGATGACTTCTCAGCAGTAGAAGGCAACAGTGCTAGTCCTCCGCATGTGGTTAATTCTTCCCCACAAATCAGTCCTGTTAAGCAGAAGCCACAAATGACTCTTACCATAGCTCAAGACTGGGCTGCAGTAGATGGTGAAGAGGCGGAAACCCAGAGAGACATGGCAGACATGTTTGCCTCATACCAAACCTCAGATAAAGTGGTCTCAATGACTGCCCTCAAAGAGATGCTCCTGCTCTTACGCTCCTCAATACATAAAGATTTCTTGTACTTACTGGCCCCAGTTAACAACTCGATGCATGTTCTTGATATTAAAGTGACGCACATGGAATATAAAATGGTGTCCTTTGCAGCAGCACATAACGGACTAGTTGACGCTCACAATGCCTTGGATGATAAAGTTACTGCAATTCAAGCGAAGATGGTGGATGCCAAGGATCGCAATCGGCACAATAACATTAAATTCCACTGCATCCCGGAATCAGTGCCAAACTCACAACTTCAATGGGAAGGAATTGACACGTCACTTTTTACCTGATTTAGATGTATTTGAGTATAGCATTGACAGGGCACATAGGGTAGCGAAGCCTAAATCCTTGATGAAATCCAGCTCTTTGTGGATCTGTCTGCAGCAATGCTTCAAGCAAGACAGACCCTTCATCCCCTGACTACAGAGCTTCATAGATACCTTATCAATGGGGGTTTCCAATGAAGCTCCTTGTCCTTTGTCAGAATAGGATACATACCCTCACCTCAATTGAAAATGTATTTGAAGCTTTGCTGGAATGGGATTTTCAAGTCCATGATTCACACCGATCGCCAGACCGCTCTACATTAGCTGGTTCCCCTACACCGACTTGAATGTATTATAAATACTGATTTGTTGTCTTAATGCATTCCTTAGCGTGTTTTAACTGAGAACAGTATTCTTGTTATTTTCTATTCATACGCACCCTACATTTGGTGTTTATTACATTCTGTATACACCGTATTATTGGTTTACTTCTTCAATCTTGATCTCTCATTCTTGTCACTTATTTGTTTTATTTGCTTGCTTTTTTGTTTATTTATCTGGATTTTTCTATATTACTTTATGTACTATAAAGATGTAAGTACAGATTCCTCTTTCCTTTCTTTCTTCTATTTTCCCTCCTTTTTCCATATAGAGAGAAATGGGTATTGAAGTATTGTCCCTTAATGTTAATGGACTAAATAGTCCTAAAAACGGAGCTTCCTGTGGTGAGAAGTGAGACAAAAGAAGGCAGACATAGTCTGCGTTCAAGAGACACACCTCTCTTCTAAAAATCCATCTGCCTTGCACCATAGGAGGTTTCCTACTGTTATAACATCATCTTTTACAATAAAGAAAAGGGGAGCAATGATTGCATTTAGTGATAAATTTGCATTGAGTATATCCTTGCAAATAGTGGACCCGCAGAGCAGATATATTATTGTGATCTGTACTTATGACAATGTTGATTAAACGGTTGTGAATTTATATGCTCCTGACAACAATCAAAGTCGCTTTCTAAGGAAAATTTTTTAAAAAAATCAATGATGTTCGCAATGGTGCTTTAGTCAAATGCAGCGATTTTAACGCTGTGGTTTCATCATCTTTGGATCAATCAGCACCATTGACACATCGGCCTTACTATTTAGATACCATTCTGGCTGACAATTATCTTTTCGATATTTGGCGATTGCAACATGCCTCCGAACACGACTATAAACACTGCTCTGCAAGGTACCATACCATACAAAATGATTTTGTCTGGTGTGCTAATACACATTTAATTTCAACACTCCGAATTTTTAGAAGGTGTGTTATTGGAGTCTTTCTCTCTTAATGGGGTACTCCGGTGAAAACCTTTTTTCTTTTAACCCCTTCATGACCCAGCCCATTTTCACCTTCATGACCTGGGCATTTTTTGAAAATCTGACCACTGTCACTTTAAACATTAATATCTCTGGAATGCTTTTACTTATCATTCTGGTTCCGAGATTGTTTTTTCGTGACATATTCTACTTTATGTTATCGGTAAAATTTCACTGATATTTGTATCCTTTCTTGGTAAAAAATCTAAAAATTTCATGAAAATTTTGAAAATTTAGCATTTTTCTAACTTTGAAAGTCTCTGCTTGAAATGAAAATGGATATTCCAAATAAATTACATATTGATTCACATATACAATATGTCTACTTTGTGTTTGCATTAAAAATTGACAAGTTTTTACTTTTGGAAGACACCAGAGGGCTTCAAAGTTCCGCAGCAATTTTCCAATTTTTCTCAAGATTTTCAAAATCGTAATTTTTCAGCGCCCAGTTCAGGTTGGAAGTGGATTTTAAGGATCTTCATATTAGAAATACCCCATAAATGACCCCATTATAAAAACTGCACCCCCCAAAGTATTCAAAATGACATTCAGTAAGTGTTTTAACCCTTTAGGTGTTTCACAGGAATAGCAGCAAAGTGAAGGAGAAAATTCTAAATCTTCATTTTTTACACTCGCATTTTCTTGTAGACCCAATTTTATAATTTTTACAAGGGGTAAAAGGAGAGAAATCACCCTAAAATTGGTAACCCAATTTCTCTTGAGTAAGGAAATACCTCATATGCATATGTAAAGTGTTCGGCGGGCGCAGTAGAGGGCTCAGAAGGGAAGGAGCGACAATGGGATTTTGGAGAGTGAGTTTTTCTGAAAGGGTTTTTGGGGGGCATGTCCCATTTAGGAAGCCCCTATGGTGCCAGAACAGTGGACCCCCCCCACATGTGACCCCATTTTGGAAACTATACCCCTCATGGAATTTAATAAGGGGTGCAGTGAGCATTTACACCCCACTGGCGTTTGACAGATATTTGAAACAGTGGACATTGCAAATCAAAAATTTTATTTTTCATTTTCACAGACCACTGTTCCAAAACTCTGTCATACGCCAGTGGGGTGTAAATGCTCACTGCACCCCTTATTACATTCCGTGAGGGGTGTAGTTTCCAAAATGGGGTCACATGTGGATATTTATTGTTTTGCGTTTGTCAGAACTGCTGTAACAATCAGCCACCCCTGTGCAAATCGCCTCAAATGTACATGGTGCACTCTCCCTTCTGGGCCTTGTTGTGCGCCCCCAGAGCACTTTGCGCCCCCATATGTGGTATCTCCGTAGTCAGGAGAAATTGCGTTACAAATTTAGAGGGTCTTTTTTCCCTTTTACCTCTTGTGAAAATGAAAAGTATAGGGCAACACCAGCATGTCAGTGTAAAAAATTTATTTTTTTACACTAACATGCTGGTGTAGACCCCAACTTCACCTTTTCATAAGGGGTTAAAGAAGAAAAAGCCCCCCAAAATTTGTAAGGCAATTTCTCCCGAGTACGGCGATACCCCATATGTGTCCCAAAACTGTTGCCCTGAAATACGACAGGGCTCCAAAGTGAGAGCGCCATGCGCATTTGAGGCCTGAATTAGGGATTTGCATAGGGGTGGACATAGGGGTATTCTACGCCAGTGATTCCCTAACAGGGTGCATCCAGCTGTTGCAAAACTCCCAGCATGCCTGGACAGTCAATGGCTGTCCGGCAATACTGGGAGTTATTATTTTTTGCAACAGCTGGAGGCTCCGTTTTGGAAACAGTAGCGTACCAGACGTTTTTCATTTTTTGGGGGGAGGGGGGCTGTGTAGGGGTATGTGTATATGTAGTGTTTTTTACTTTTTATTTTAGGTTAGTGTCAGTGTAGTGTAGTGTTTTTAGGGTACAGTCACATGGGCAGAGGTTCACAGCAAGTTTGCCGCTGGAAGTTTGAGCTGCAGCGCAAAATTTGCGCCATCTCAAACTTGCAGCACTCACTGTAAACCTCCGCCCATGTGAGTGTACCCTGTACATTCACATTGGGGGGAGGGGGCAAACATCCAGCTGTTGCAAACTCCGAGCATGCCCTTTGGCTGTCCGTGCATGCTGGGAGTTGTAGTTTTGCAACAGCTGGAGGAACACTGGTTTGGAAACACTAAGTTAAGTAATAAACTTTCAAGTGTTTTGCAACCAAACTTAGTGTTTCCAAACCAGTGTGCCTCCAGCTGTTGCAAAACTACAACTCCCAGCATGCATGGTCTGTCAGTGCATGCTGGGAGTTATAGTTTTGCAACAATTGCAACAGCTGGGGGCACTGAGGTAGGAAACGGACAATGTTTCCCAACTAGTGTGCCTCCAGTTGTTGCAAAACTACAACTCCCAGCATGCCCAGACTGCCAAGGCATGCTGGAAGTTGTAGTTCGGCAATATCTGAAGGATCAGATGTTGCCGAACTACAACTTCCAGCATGCTTGGGCAGTCTGGGCATGCTGGGAGTTGTAGTTTTGCAACATCTGGAGGTCCACAGTTTGGAGACCACTGTATAATGGTCTCCAATCTGTGCTCTTCCAGATGTTAGAGAACTGCAACTCCCAGCATGCCTGGACAGACTGAGCATGCTGAGATTTGTAGTTTTGCAACATCTGGAAGAGCACAGATTGGAGACCATTATACAGTGGTCTCCAAACTGTGGACCTCCAGATGTTGCAAAACTACAACTCCCAGCATGCCCAGAAAGCCAAAGGCTGTCTGGGCATGCTGGGAGTTGCAGTTTTGAAACTCTCAGAGGCAGCAGTAAGATCGCTTTACGGCGATCTCACTGCTGCCAATGAAGATGCCGCACTGCTGCCGGAAACTCACCTCCGGGACGCAGCGCAGCCGGGACCGCACGGAGGACGCCGGGACCGCACGGAGGACGCCGGGACCGCTCGGGACACCGCTCCGACGGGTAAGTGACGCCGGGGGATGGGTCAGGGACACTTAGCAGAGCGGTGTGTGTCCCGATCCCCGTGATCGGAACTCACACACCGCGCTGCTAAGTATCCTGATAGCGAAACACTGCTATCAGCTAGTCAGATTTGACCAGCTGATAGCAGCGATCGCTGGGGGGGGAGGGGGACGAAACCCCCCGTGGTCGCACGGTAAGATGGCTGGCTATCAGTGATAGCCACCATCTTTCCGGGCGCTGCGGGATGCCGCGAGTAGCGGCAGTAATGTCCATGACGTACCTGTATGTCATGGGTCGGGAACACCTTGCCACCCATGACGTACAGGTATGTCATAGGTCGGGAAGGGGTTAAATCAACTGGTGGCAGAAAGTTAAACATATTTGTAAATTACTTCAATTAAAAAATCTTAATCCTTCCTGTACTTATTAGCTACTGAATACTACAAAGGAAATTCTTTTCTTTTTGGAATGCTCTCTGATGACATCACGAGCACAGTTCTCTCTGCTGACGTTATTATAATAATAATAACACTTTATTTATTGTTGTCCTTAGTGGGATTTGAACCCAAGTCCCCAGCACTGCAAGGCAGCAGTGCTAACCACTGAGCCACCATGCTGCCCTTAGCATACAGCTTCTATGCATGGTTGCTAAAATGGACAGAGATGTCAGCAGAGAGCACTGTGCTCGTGATGTCATCAGTGTTCCAAAAAGAAAGGAATTTCCTCTGTAGCATTCAGCAGCTAATAAGTACTGGAAGGATTAAGTTTTTTTATAGAAGTAATTTACAAATATGTTTAACTTTCTGCCACCAGTTGATTTAAAAGAAAAAAGGTTTTCACCGGAGTACCCCTTTAATGTTACTCCTGATGTTAGTCAAACTATGACCTGTTTGGCACACAAGGCAGTGATTAGGGGTTTGTTCAGCTGGGAGCTACCCTGAAAAAGCGCAGAGGTTTAGAGCTTACTGAATCTCTCAACAATATTGCTGCCTTGGAGACTATCCAGAAGCAGGCTTATTCCACACACACAGACAATCATTTAAGCATGGAGCATCTGCATACGAGGAAATTGTTACTATATGAATATGGGAAAGCCCTCAAAAAGTCTAAATTAGCCTTTTACATGCATGACAATAAGATGGGTTCGCTCCTTGCAAGGAAATTTAAACCTATAAGCAGTGCATTCCTCTGCTCAAACACCCTACAACGCAGTTACCACAAATGTCACATAGCTAATGCATTTAGAGATTACTATCTCTCGTCTTGGAGAGCTTCTGGAGCATTTTCCAGTATAGATATTCTAGATGATGCTAATACGGTCCAATTCCCTACAATCAGAGAGAAATTCCACATTTCCCATAAGGAGTTCTACTAGAGCTTACAAATTAGAAGTTTATTGAGCACTGGAGTGTTAGACACCATAAAGATGCCCACACAACTTCTGTGATTTTTGAATACATCAGGCAACTCAGTGCATGGTATTTCCTTTTTTTAATGATCTCTTAGGAGACAAAGCTACTATGACTACTTTCCCTTACATGTCACACTGGGAAAGAGACTTGCAGAGGGTTTTCCTACATATCCATCGTATTTTTAAGTGTGCCAATCACCAAGAGTCTACATTCAAGACTATCCATAGATGGTACTTTACTCCCTCCCCTTTACATAATATAGACCCCTCTTGTTCAAATTGTTGTTGGAGACGATTTGGAGCTGTCGGAACGCTGCTGCATACATTATGGCGTTGCCCTGTTATTCAACCTCTGTGGAAGGGAATTGAATTGCTTATTGAATTGCTTATTGAATTGCTAGGAATGCATACACCCTTGACTCCCTCCATGGCATTACTATTACTTGACTTGTATACATATCCTCCTTCATCTAGAACATTCACAACTCATCTTATTATGTCTAAAAAACTTTTTATAACCAGAAAATGGAAATCCGCTACTGCTCCTAACCTATTAGACATCCTTGCATATGTCAACCTCTCTTGTGAATATGAACGAACATATCATATGCTCTAGCAAACTCCCGTGACTCCTACTTTTTGAAGCAATGGGATCTCTGGATCTATAGCCCACATTATGCCTCTACACATTAACCAATATTATACTCCATGAAGTTTTTTCTGTATCTCTATCTCCCTTTGCTTTTTTTATGCTTCTGTCCAAGGAATCAGTGTACTCTCTTTTTAAAATTCCACATGGGAAATCATTTTTGTTTTAGCACTTTTTCTTTTTATCCTTTTTATTAGAACAACAAGAAAAATGTGGTCTAAAATGGCAGGAAATGCTCAACCCCAAATGCAGTTGTGCATTTTTGCTGGGGGAGAAGATCCTGCGCTTGTGGTCCGTTGCTAAGGGCGATCCCCAACATAAAATGCATACAATGGGGGGATGACTGCAGCAGACTACAAGTGCCACAATGGCATCCTACACCCGAATCCTACACCTAAATTTATGTATTATTCTATATGTTACACATCCACACTTTTCATCGGGTGTAGGATGCCATTGTGGCACTTGTAGTCTGCTGCAAGCATCCCCCATTGTATGCATTTTATGCTGGGGATTGCCCTTAGCAACGATCCAGCTGTTGCAAAACTCCCAGCATGCCTGGACAGTCAATGGCTGTCCGGCAATACTGGGAGTTATTATTTTTTGCAACAGCTGGAGGCTCCGTTTTGGAAACAGTAGCGTACCAGACGTTTTTCATTTTTTGGGGGGAGGGGGGCTGTGTAGGGGTATGTGTATATGTAGTGTTTTTTACTTTTTATTTTAGGTTAGTGTCAGTGTAGTGTAGTGTTTTTAGGGTACAGTCACATGGGCAGAGGTTCACAGCAAGTTTGCCGCTGGAAGTTTGAGCTGCAGCGCAAAATTTGCGCCATCTCAAACTTGCAGCACTCACTGTAAACCTCCGCCCATGTGAGTGTACCCTGTACATTCACATTGGGGGGAGGGGGCAAACATCCAGCTGTTGCAAACTCCGAGCATGCCCTTTGGCTGTCCGTGCATGCTGGGAGTTGTAGTTTTGCAACAGCTGGAGGAACACTGGTTTGGAAACACTAAGTTAAGTAATAAACTTTCAAGTGTTTTGCAACCAAACTTAGTGTTTCCAAACCAGTGTGCCTCCAGCTGTTGCAAAACTACAACTCCCAGCATGCATGGTCTGTCAGTGCATGCTGGGAGTTATAGTTTTGCAACAATTGCAAGGCAATTAGAACAACAAGAAAAATGTGGTCTAAAATGGCAGGAAATGCTCAACCCCAAATGCAGTTGTGCATTTTTGCTGGGGGAGAAGATCCTGCGCTTGTGGTCCGTTGCTAAGGGCGATCCCCAACATAAAATGCATACAATGGGGGGATGACTGCAGCAGACTACAAGTGCCACAATGGCATCCTACACCCGAATCCTACACCTAAATTTATGTATTATTCTATATGTTACACATCCACACTTTTCATCGGGTGTAGGATGCCATTGTGGCACTTGTAGTCTGCTGCAAGCATCCCCCATTGTATGCATTTTATGCTGGGGATTGCCCTTAGCAACGGACCACAAGCGCAGAATGTGCTCCCCCAGTATAAATGCATTTGGGGTTGAGCATTTCCTGCCATTTGAGACCATGTTTTTTTCTTGTTGTTCAAATCTTATACGTGGAAGTGTATAAACTCCAAATTTAATGCGCCTTAATCACTATTATAGGCAGCATTTTGGTGAACCTGTGAGGCTGGCAACATATCAGCCAACTTGGGTGGGGCTTATAGCCTTCCTCCCTCCTCCCACTGTATGTGTGCTCAGTCACACTGGAAGTAACTGGGAGCAGGCTGTGAGTCAGACTAATTGCACATTGGCCCCTGGTATTGCCCATGGTAGGTTTAGTGTTAGGTCCAGTGCCACTTGAGAAACCTTGGCGTTGGTGTGTGGGCTCAGGTATGTCCTTTATATAAGGATATACTGGCTAATTCTAACATCATTTTGAGGGTTAGTCATATGCTACTGTCTACATCTACCACAGTAGTGCACCTAAAATTATGTATTATCCTTTATATTAACAAGTTTTTCTAATCTCTCCTCTATGTTTTGATAATTGGTTATGAGTATTCCCCATTATGGTTAATCTTATGCAATTTCTCCTTTTAACCCATTTATGGGTCTCAGTTCTCCTCCTTCGACTTTGGACATTTTCAACTGAAGATAAAACAATGGACTGCCTTTAGTCCCTACTGTCCAAACTTGACTGTTGTTAATATACCGTATATACTCGAGTATAAGCCGAGTTTTTCAGCACGATTTTTCGTGCTGAAAACACCCCCCTCAGCTTATACTCGAGTGAACTCCCCACCCGCAGTGGTCTTCAACCTGCGGACCTCCAGAGGTTTCAAAACTACAACTCCCAGCAAGCCCGGGCAGCCATCGGCTGTCCGGGCTTGCTGGGAGTTGTAGTTTTGAAACCTCTGGAGGTCCGCAGGTTGAAGACCACTGTGGCCTTCGACATCATCCAGCCCCCTCTCACCCCCTTTAGTTCTGTACAGTACTCGCCTCTGCTCGGCGCTGGTCCGGTGCTGCAGGACTGTCCGGAGAGGAGGTCGTCCGGTGGGATAGTGGTTCCGGGCTGCTATCTTCACCGGGGAGGCCTCTTCTAAGCGCTTCGGGCCCGGCCCCAGAATAGTCACGTTGCCTTGACGACGACGCAGAGGTACGTTCATTACCAACGTACTTCTGCGTCATTGTCAAGGCAACGCCTCTATTCTGGGCCCGAAGCGCGGAGAAGAGGCGCCCCCGGTTGAAGATAGCAGCCCGGAACCACTATCCCACCGGACGACCTCCTCACCGGACAGTCCTGCAGCACCGGACCAGCGCCGAGCGGAGGCGAGTACTGTACAGAACTAAAGGGGGTGAGAGGGGGCTGGATGATGTCGAAGGCCGCAGTGGTCTTCAAGCTGCGGACCTCCAGAGGTTTCAAAACTACAACTCCCAGCAAGCCCGGACAGCAGATGGCTGCTCGGGCTTGCTGGGAGTTGTAGTTTTGAAACCTCTGGAGGTCCGCAGGTTGAAGACCACTGAGGGCGGATGATGACAAGAGGATAATGAAGGGGGGGTGTGGGATGATGACAAGAGGATGATGAAGGGGGGGTGTGGGATGATGACAAGGGGATGATGAAGGGGGGTGGGGATGATGACAAGGGGATGATGAAGGGGTGGTGTGGGATGATGACAAGGGGATGATGACAGGTGATGATGATGAGGGTCTGGATGATGACAGGGTGATGATGATGAGGATGTTAATGACGGGGGTCTGGATGATGACAGGGGGGGATGATGTATTTCCCACCCTAGGCTTATACTCGAGTCAATAACTTTTCCTGGGATTTTGGGTTGAAATTAGGGGCCTCGGCTTATACTCGGGTCGGCTTATACTCGAGTATATACGGTATGTATTTAACGTCTTTGTACATTTACCACCATATGATGTACTGACATGTGTTCCTCTGTTCTTATTATTATAAAACAATAAAAAAAATTAAATTAAAATAAATAAATAAATGTCTGAACTATCAAAATATAATGTTTGTTATCCTGTACAGTGAACGGCGTAAGAGTAAAAAATAAAAAGTCCAAAATTGCTGCTTTTTTTTGTCACATCCCTTTAAAAAATAATGATAATAATAATAATAATAAAAAGTGATTAAAAAGTTAAAGGGGTATTCTTGACATTTTATCCCCTATCCAATGTAAAGGGGATAAGATGTCTGATCACGGGGGCCCACCGCTGGGACCCCCGCGATCTCCCTGCAGCACCCACATTCTATGCGGGAGCTGCGTCTCCAGTTTCGAAAACCTCTGGTTTGTGATGTGACCTCTGGGGATGTGACGGGATGTGACGTCACGCCATGCCCCCTCCATTCATGTCTATGGGAGGGGGCATGAGGGCCGTCACGGGTTGTGCTTACAGCCCTGCACCATGCAGGACGTTTGGCATTTGCCAGAGAACACCAAGATTGGCAAATTTGCCCCTGTCTTCCTGTGCTCTTCACAGATGAAAGCAGGTTTAAACTGAGCACATGTGACAGATTTGACATAGTCTGGAGATGCTGTGGAGAACATTCTGCTGCCTGCAACACCCTCCAGCATGACATGTTTGGTGGTGGGTTAGTAATGGTGTGGGGTGGCATTTCTTTGGGGCCGAAACAGCCCTCCATGTGCTTGCCAGAGGTAGCCTGACTGCCATTAGGTACCAAGATGAGATCCTCAGACCCCTTGGGAAACCATATGCTGGGGCGGTTGGCCCTGGGTTCCTCCTAATCCAAGACAATCCTAGACCTCATGGGGCTGGAGTGTGTCAGCAGTTCCTGCATGAGGAAGGCATTGATGCTATGGACTGGCCCACTGTTCCTTAGACCTGAATTCGACTGAGCACATCTGGGACATCATGTCTTGCTCCATCCACCAACACCATTTTGTACCACAGATTGTCCAGGAATTGGCAGATGCTTTAGTCCAGGTCTGGGAGGACATCCCTCAGGAGACCATCTGCCACTTCATCAGGAGCATGCCCAGGCATTGTAAGGAGGTCATACGGGCACGTGGAGGCCACACACACTACTGAGCCTCATTTTGACTTGTTTTAAGGACATTACATCAATGTTGGATCAGCCTGTAGTGTGGTTTTACACTTTGATTTTGAGTTTGACTCCATATCCAGACCTCCATGGGTTGATAAATTTGATTATCATTTGATGATCATTTTTTTTGTGATTTTGTCAGCACATTCAGCTATGTAAAGATGAAAGTATTTCATATGATTAGTTCATTTATTCAGATCTAGGATGTGTTATTTTAGTGTTCCTTTTATTTTTTTACCAGTGAACTAATTTTTTTAAAAAGTTTGAGATTTTATTTAAAGGTGCACAATCACACAAAAGTATAAAATCATGGGTATTATTTTAATCATATTGGCCCACAAAATAATGAAAATATGTCATTTTTACCATAAAGCGTACAGCAGGAAAACTAAACCCTCCAAAATTAGCAAAATTGTGATTTTCTTTTTAATTTCCCCACAGAAAAAATATTTTTTTGGTTGCGCCATACATTTTATGTTAAAAGGAGTGAAGTCATTACAAAGGACAATTGGTCATGCATAAAACAAGCCCTCATTCATCTGTGGATGAAAATATAAAAGAGTTATGATTTTTAGAAGTCGAGGAGGAACAAACTAAAATGCCAAAATAAAATTGCCTGTGCCCTTAAGGCCAAAATGGGCTGTGTCCTTAAGGGGTTAATAGATGAGAAGAAGGCTGAACAACAGTGAAGTCTGATGCAGAAATCTTCTTATCATTATGGGCGTCTGCTTTTTTGAAAAGCAAGCCAGACAAGAGTTAGTTTCATTGTCTATACGAGTGGTTGCTACTCACTTTATTGTTATTTTATTTTATGTTGGTGTCTAGTTTAGTTATTTTGGTCATTAAAGGTTGGGTTTTAAGTGGCTATAGTTGACTTTTATATCCGTGAGTATCAGGCTCTTTTAACAGCAGACTAGTCAATACCATGCCTATGGTTATCTTAATGAGAAAACCCCTGTATTGCAACTGATAAAAATCAAAGTAAGTCAAATATAATACTTTATTCATTCTGACCTTTCTAAAGTTATACAATTACTTTAGATTCAGAGATAGCTGTATTAATAAAATGGGTTGCAGAACTTTATCTCACTGCTAGATTCTTAAACATTAAGTATATATGAAGAGCCTTTTTATTGTTATCTATTATTGGCCATTTTCAATTTTCCTTAATGGCTGTTGTTTAATATAGGTTCTGTAGCCTGAAAGCAAATGATATTACGGTATAATCCTG
Source organism: Hyla sarda (assembly GCF_029499605.1). Lineage (NCBI taxonomy): Eukaryota > Metazoa > Chordata > Amphibia > Anura > Hylidae > Hyla > Hyla sarda. Next base: position 244,512,143 of record NC_079191.1, on the reverse strand, counting down.
CTTAGTGCTCATATAATTTAATTGCTGAAGACTCCTACAGTTTTATAAAAAATAAAGAAAGATTTTACTATTAGCAGAGTCTCAGGAAGCTATCATGTCTTCTAGGATATTTTCTAAGTTCATATAATAAAACTTATATAGAATTAAAAAAAGGAATTCCAGCTACAAGTACAAGTCGGTTCTTATTATCCATATAATATGCAGAAGTAAATGATTTCACAATGCCATGGTAAGAATCTTTGTAAATAGGATTAATTTAATATTGCGTTAGAAAAACTCATCTGTAATAACATTTCCCATTTAGGAATTGATGAGTGTTGAGGCAGCATTTCGGCAGGTCCGTACCACGTTCAAACATAAGGAAATTAAACCGAAAGAAGCTTGTATGAACTCACTTTGCTATATTAAAAGGGTCTTGCACTCTACTAACTGACTTGAGGCTTTCTCATAGATGAATTTCTTGCTTTAATAGAATCCCAGACTTGAACTGGGTTTATAATACTTGTCCTTGAACTAACATACGGTTTGTACAGATACTAACATCAACTGTTGGAATATAAAAGGCAGTTTTCTCCTCCCTGCGATTCTCTGGAGTTTGTACGGATAAATACAGATTAATATTTATGTAAATCAAATTTTCTGGTCTGTTTGTTAATTTAATACTTAGAGCTTGTTAATCTTTCTGCAAACTTAACGCTGCTTGAAGCCTTTGAAGATAAATTGTTAGAAGAACAAGCTGTAGAAGATTAATGGTTCCTTCTGAGCTTCAAGAACTTCATTGAGCTTTGTTAGAAAACATGATAAGAGTACACCTTTAGCAGCTCCTCATGGGACAAGCATCTCAAACACAGAAAACTCTGCCCACAAATACCCACATATCCAGTTGTGTTTTTCTTTGTAATCTGAACCATGCCACTGTATGGATTGATGGATTTTATGAAGACTTGGGGATATAGAATTACTTATATTATGTACTTTATACAATCCATACATGCATACAGGAATTCCAGTGCATGCTTGACATGAGTTGGTGTCTTGGCAGGGGTGTAGGAACTGGGGGGGACGGGGGGGGGGGGATGGATCCCCCTCAGGAATTCAGGGTGGAGAACCGATAATGGTTTGATCCCCCCACCCACCCAGGCCGCCGCTACTAAGGATCCGGGACACTCGTCCCAGATCCCCAGCAGACAGCGCTGCATTCTCCTGTATGCGCGATACACGTACATACAGTAGAATACATACATACAGTAGAATACGTACATACATACGTACATACATCTGCATCTGCAGCTTACACAGAGGAGACATGAGCAGCATGCAGTACAGGCGACGATGACGTCACTCATCGGCACCTGTACTGTGGAGGGGAGAAGACGTGGGCCCCTGCTGCTGAGGAGATCGCTGCGTGGGACATCAGGTGAGCATAATTTTTTTTTTTTTACTCTGTATATACCTATGGGGAAGAGGAGGGGAGGGGGGCAACTCTGCAATTATATTATGTGTTACCACATATTTAGGCAAACTTTGCTGTTCAGAAATCTAGGAAAGCTGGGTGAAAAAAAATATGGCTGCAATAATATTTCTCACAGGAATTATCACTCAGCTTTCCTAGAAGGAAAGCTGAGTGATGATTCCTGTTAAAAATAAAAAATTTCACAGGAATCTGTAGCTATCCACCATCCTACTTACCTAGCTAACATCCAATCTAACTTTGAACATACCTAGCTACCTACGTAGCCAGCAACCTACGCATGTAGCTAGCTACCTACTTACCTGCCTATCTACCTAGCTAACAACCTACCTATTTCCTGACGTATTTCCTACTTAATGGGGGACCTACTATCCTAATTATGGGAAGAGCAGTGCACTGTAAAAATGCAGAGTCTAACATGTTTTTCCTGCAGATGCTAAAGAGATGGTTTTTGGCTGGAAGAAGTTGACTTGACAGTCTGATCCAAATGCAGAAGAAAAGGAAAGAAGACATCGCTGATCAGAAATTACCATACCTTTGAGTCCCTAGATATAACTATAAACACTTATAGTATACAGATCCTGTGTACAGCTGGTATCTACCTTTATATGTTCCAGTATACAATCACTTATATGGAATACAGGTCCTGCAACAAAGTCCAAGACCACAGTACCAAAAATTGAAAACTCTAGATATTTGTAAAAGAGCAGCAGTTTACTGGTTCCCCAAAAGCTTTTTTTGAGGAACGGATAAATGATAGCTCTTTTGCACATATCCGGAGTTTTCCATTTCTGGTGCTGTGGTCTTGCACTTTGTTGCATGTTTGATATACGGATACCAAACATGCAACAAAGTCCAAGACCACAGCACCAGAAATGGAAAACTCCAGATATGTGCAAAAAAGCTATCATTTATCTGTTCTATCTAGATGACTACGGGGACAAAATGGATTTATTCAGTGCTCTCTTCTACTGCTTATCTGCATACAGATTCTGTGTTCAGCTGGTATCTACTTCTTTATGGTCACTGTACAGGGAGATACAGGTCTGTATACAGTGGTTTTATTCAGTAACCGTATGATGCACTAGTCAGTAACTGTGTGATGTAAAGTGTGTTCCTGATAATGCAGTATTATTTGGTTCTGTTATTGTTTATATTCTGGTATTATTGGTATTGTTAGTCTGTACATTACTCAGTATGGTGGCATTATCCAGTCTTTATGTGCCAGTATAATTTGTTCCTTGTATACCGATATTATTGGTAATATTGGTCTTAGTATTCAGGATTTGGTCAGTAATAGTATGGTGGTACTATATATGGTGATTTTATTCCTTCTTGTATGCTGGTTTTAATGCTTAAAATTGTCCTCTTCTATAAGACTTTTACTTATGAGACTTATTTTTTGCTCCGTGGTCTGTAGTTTTTATCGTATCATATTTGTTTTGACGGGACTTTTTGATGACTTTTAATAAACTTTTTTTCTGGTATATGAAGAGACCAGAAATCAGCAATTATGTACTTAGGTATTTTTTTACATCAGGATTTAGAAAATCTACTGCTAAGAATTTGATCCTTCACTTTGAGAGCTCGCATCCGCTACATGTACGTAGGGGTATTCCCCACAGCCAATTTCTTCGGCTTAAAAGAATTAATAGTAATATTGAAAATTACTATAAGCAAGCTGAAGAGTTGAAGGATTGTTTCTTTCAGAGGTGCTATCCGAGGAAAATGATTGAAAATTGTTTCAGAGAGGGCTGAAAAAAAACAGAAAGACCAGCCCTGTTAACATATAAAAAGAAAAAAGAACAGATCCAGAACAAAAATGATTCACCTTTGCCTTTGCCAATAGCAATATGAATTCAGTTATAAATGCTGCGATTAGGAGTAACTGGTTCATGTTGCAAAGAGATCCTATATTAGCCAAATCAGTCAGCAACCAAACTTTTATTACCTTTAGAAGGAGCACGACGCTAGGAGATATTTTTAGAAAAAAAATGCTAGACACAGTGCACACTCAAAGGAGGAAAAAATAAGTTGTTGGTTAACTGAGAGCCTACCCAAGGGCAACTTTGCTTGCAAACATTGCTCTTTCTGTACTCAGACTTGGCAAATAGATCCTTTTCAGATGGAGGCATTCAGCATGTAGTACAGCAACTCATTACATGTAGGACTACATACGTTGTCTATATACTGATCTTCTTCCCCTGTGAGTTTGTTTATGTGGGAAAGATGATTAGGAGCCTGTTCATACGCGTTAGAGAGCACCTGCAGTCCATTCACACTGGAAAAGGTGCTAACAGGCTCATTACACACATAAACAAAGTTCACTGAAGGAACGGATCAGTATTGAAATTTGCCGGTCTGGAAAAAATTGAGTGCCCGAAAAATGGAGGTGACGCCATAAAATGCTTCTCCAATGTGAGGCACGTTGGATCCTCAGACTAGAGGCCCTAGAGCCGACTGGTCTGAATGATCGCAATGACCTAAGTCCATTTTTATGATTGGTTAGTTTTTCGTTCTGCACCGTTGTCTGTATTTGTTTAGACTTCACCATAGTAACCTTGTGATTGTCTATTTAATACGCACCTGCGGCTTAGATCGGCAGCCCAAGGAAGTGCGCTTGAAGCGTAGGAAACAGTTCTGTCGCTGTGAGGCTGCTCCTCTGCGTCTACCCGCTCAATCACTGTTATGACTTTGGAATAAAGATTGCTGCAAGTTAAAGGGGTACTCCAGTGGTTAAGATTTTTGGCTATATTGCATCTTCTTTTAATGTTCATGTTTTTTGCAATTGACATGTATTATATGTTTGTGTAGCATGTGTCTTTTTTTCTTACCTGTTTTTGGGCTAGGAAGTTCTGTAGTTCTGTGTTGGATCTCTTACTGTTGTCCACAGCGTCGGCCATGTTAGGATTAGGCTGTGGACAACACGTCAGGGCTTTTTCTCTCTCTGTTCTTTCAGAGCCCAGAGGACGCAGGTCTGCATGAGAGAAAGAAGCCACGTCCCTCACCTCCCCTCCTGGAGGACGCATGTCTGCATGAGAGAAAGAAGCCACGCCCCCTCATCTTCCCCTCCCGTAGGACGCAGGTGTACATGAGAGAAAGAAGCCATGCCCCCTCATCTCCCCCTCCCAGAGGACGCAGGTCTACATGAGAGAAAGAAGCCATGCCCCCTCATCTCCCCCTCCAGGAGGACGCAGGTATGCATGAGAGAAAGAAGCCACGCCACCTCATCTCCCCCTCCTGTAGGACGCAGGTCTACATGAGAGAAAGAAGCCACGCCCCCTCATCTCCCCCTCCCGGAGGACGCAGGTCTGCATGAGAGAAAGAAGCCACGCCCCTCATCTCCCCCTCCCAGAGGATGCAGGTCTGCATGAGAGAAAGAAGCCATGCCCCCTCATCTCCCCCTCCCATAGGACGCAGGTCTACATGAGAGAAAGAAGCCATGCCCCCTCATCTCCCCCTCCCGGAGGACGCAGGTCTGCATGAGAGAAAGAAGCCACGCCACCTCATCTCCCCCTCCCGTAGGACGCAGGTCTACATGAGAGAAAGAAGCCACGCCCCCTCATCTCCCCCTCCCGTAGGACGCAGGTCTACATGAGAGAAAGAAGCCAAGCCCCCTCATCTCCCCCTCCCGGAGGACGCAGGTCTGCATGAGAGAAATAAGCCACGCCCCCTCATCTCCCCCTCCCGGAGGACACAGGTCTACATGAGAGAAAGAAGCCACGCCACCTCATCTCCCCCTCCCGTAGGACGCAGGTCTACATGAGAGAAAGAAGCCAAGCCCCCTCATCTCCCCCTCCCGGAGGACGCAGGTCTGCATGAGAGAAAGAAGCCACGCCACCTCATCTCCCCCTCCCGTAGGACGCAGGTCTACATGAGAGAAAGAAGCCAAGCCCCCTCATCTCCCCCTCCCGGAGGACGCAGGTCTGCATGAGAGAAAGAAGCCACGCCCCCTCATCTCCCCCTCCCGGAGGACACAGGTCTACATGAGAGAAAGAAGCCATGCCCCCTCATCTCCCCCTCCAGGAGGACGCAGGTATGCATGAGAGAAAGAAGCCACGCCACCTCATCTCCCCCTCCCGTAGGACGCAGGTCTACATGAGAGAAAGAAGCCAAGCCCCCTCATCTCCCCCTCCCGGAGGACGCAGGTCTGCATGAGAGAAAGAAGCCACGCCCCCTCATCTCCCCCTCCCGGAGGACACAGGTCTACATGAGAGAAAGAAGCCACGCCACCTCATCTCCCTCTCCCAGAGGATGCAGGTCTGCATGAGAGAAAGAAGCCAGAGAAGGGGGAGAGAGAGGGCATACACAGCTCCTCATCTCCCCTCCCCCTGTTCTGTCTTCTGAGGATGCAGGTCTGCACTGAAAGAAGACAGAGAAGATAATAGTGTTATCTGAAGGGGAGGATAACAAAGTGCACGGACTGGGGATGTATAGACTGCGGAGGAATAAATCTTGGACTGGGGATGATTTCTGTGTGTGAAGGGGGGGGGGGGACTCCTGAATGACACATTACGGGAGTTGTAGTCCCTGTTATGTGTGTGTATGCTAGTGTTTACAAACCTGTGTGCCTCCAACTGTTGCAAAACTACAACTCCCAGCATGCCCTTACAGACTTTGGGCATGCAGGGAGTTGTAGTTTTGCAACAGCTGGAGGCACACTAGTTGGGAAACACTGTCCTAGCCTATTCAGCATATACATCATGTTACACCAGTGTTTCCCAACCAGTGTGCCTCCAGCTGTTGTAAAACTACAACTTCCAGCATGCCCTGACAGCCTTTAGGCATGCTGGGAGTTGTAGTTTTGCAACAGCTGGAGGCACACTGATTGGGAAACACTTTTGTAGCCAATTCAGTATATTACAAACAAAGTGCATTGTTTCCCAACCAGGCTGTCTTCAGCTGTATCAAAACTACAACTCCCAGCATGCCTGGACAGCTTTTGGCTGTCCAAGCATGCTGGTAGTAGTAGTTTTGCAACACCTAGAGGCTCCCTGGTTGGGAAACACTGGTATATGCCCTATAGAGGTGCGGTGAACTACAACCCCCAGGAGACTACAGAGGCAGCATGCTGGTGTTATACCACAGACTAAAGACTCCTGAATGACACATGCTGGGAGTTGTAGTCCCTTTTGCATGTGTATGCCAGTGTATCCCAACAAGGGCTGATTATATTAGTGTGCTGTGTATAAGGGGGGCCGACCCGAGAAAATAGTAGGGTGGGTAAAGGGCGGAACAAAAAAAAAAAGGAGCCGCCCCAAACCAGTAAGGCATGTGGCATACTGGGATTTGTAGTTTTCAGCACAGCAAGAAACAGGAAATAAAGGCAAAATAGGAAAACAAAGGGGGGGGGGATAAAAAGACAACAAAGAACAGAAATAGAATAGGCTAAACAACAAGAATAGAAATGAAACAAAACAAATAGGGTACGTCAAAAACGGAAAACACGTTGACCGCCGGAGTACCCCCTTTAACCCTTTAACCCCTTAAGGACCGGAGGTTTTTCCGTTTTTGCATTTTCGTTTTTTGCTCCTGGCCTTTAAAAAATCATAACTCTTTCAAATTTACACCTAAAAATCCATATGATGGCTTATTTTTTGCGCCACCAATTCTACTTTGTAATGACGTCAGTCATTTTGCCCAAAAATCTATGGTGAAGCGGGAAAAAAAATCATTGTGCGACAAAATTAAAAAAAAACGCTGTTTTGTAACTTTTGGGGGCTTCCGTTTCTACGTAGTACATTTTTCGGTAAAAATGACACCTGATATGTATTATGTAGGTCCATACGATTAAAATGATACCCTACTTATATAGGTTTGATTTTGTCGGACTTCTGGAAAAAATCATAACTACATGCAGGAAAATTAATACGTTTAAAATTGTCATCTTCTGACCCCTATAACTTTTTTATTTTTCCGTGTATGGGGCGGTATGAGCGCTCATTTTTTGCGCCGTGATCTGAAGTTTTTAACGGTACTATTTTTGTATTGATAGGACTTATTGATCACTTTTTATTCATTTTTAAATGATATAAAAAGTGACCAAAAATGCACTAGTTTGGACTTTGGAATTTTTTTGCGCGCACGCCATTGACCGAGCGGTTTAATTAATGATATATTTTTATAATTCGGACATTTCCGCACGCGCTGATACCACATATGTTTATTTTTATTTTTATTTACACTGTGTTTTTTTTTTTATTGGAAAAGGGGGGTGATTCAAACTTTTAATATTGGAGGAGTTAAATGATCTTTATTCACTTTTTTTTTTCACTTTTTTTTTGCAGTGTTATAGGTCCCATAGGGACCTATAACACTGCACACACTGATCTTCTATGTTGATCACTGGTTTCTCATAAGAAACCAGTGATCAACGATTCTGCCGGATGACTGCTCATGCCTGGATCTCAGGCACTGAGCAGTCATTCGGCGATCGGACAGCGAGGAGGCAGGAAGGGGCCCTCCCGCTGTCCTGTCAGCTGTTCGGGATGCCGCGATTAGCCGCGGCTATCCCGAACAGCCCGACTGAGCTAGCCGGGAACTTTTACTTTTAGCCGCGCGGCTCAGCTTTGAGCGTGCGGCTAAAGGGTTAATAGCGCGCGGCGCCGCGATCGGCGCTGCGCGCTATTAGAGGCGGGTCCCGGCTTCACTATGACGCCGGGCCCGCCATGATATGACGCGGGGTTACTGTGTAACCCCGCGTTATATCAGAAGAGCAGGACCAAGGACGTACCGGTACGTCCTTGGTCCTTAAGGGGTTAAGGACTCAGCCCATTTTGGCCTTAAGGACTCAGACAATTAAATTTTTCGTTTTCATTTTTTCCTCCTCGCCTTCTAAAAATCATAACTCTTTTATATTTTCATCCACAGACTAGTATGAGGGCGTGTTTTTTGCGTGACCAGTTGTCCTTTGTAGTGACATAACTCATTATATCATAAAATGTATGGCGCAACCAAAAAACACTATTTTTGTGGGGAAATTAAAACAAAAAACGCAATTTTGCTAATTTTGGAAGGTTTCGTTTTCACGCCGTACAATTTATGGTAAAAATGACATGTGTCCTTTATTCTGAGGGTCAATACGATTAAAATGATACCCATTATTACATACTTTTATATTATTGTTGTGCTTAAAAAAATCACAAACTTTTTAACCAAATTAGTACGTTTATAATCCCTTTATTTTGATGACCTCTAACTTTTTTATTTTTCCGTATAAGCGGCGGTATGGGGGCTCATTTTTTGCGCCATGATCTGTACTTTTTTTTTGATAACACATTTGCATATAAAAAACTTTTAATACATTTTTAAGAATTTTTTTAAAATAAAATGTATTAAAAAAGTAGCAATTTTGGACTTTTTTTTTTCCGTTCACGCCGTTTACCGTACGGAATCATTAACATTTTATTTTAATAGTTCGGACATTTACGCACGTGGCAAAACCAAATATTTCTATAAAATTAATTTTTTACGCTTTTTGGGGGTAAAATAGGAAAAAACGGACGTTTTACTTTTTTATTGGGGGAGGGGATTTTTCAATTTTTTTTTACTTTTACATTTTTTTACATTTTTTTTACACTTGAATAGTCCCCATAGGGGACTATTCATAGCAATGCCATGATTGCTAATACTGATCTGTTCTATATATAGGACATAGAACAGATCAGTGTTATCGGCTATCTTCTGCTCTCGTCTGATCGATCTCAGACCAGAGCAGGAGACACCGGGAGCCGGACGGAGGAAGGTGAGGGGACCTCCGTGCGGCGTTCTGAATGATCGGATCCCCGCAGCAGCACTGCGGGCGATCCAATCATTCATTCAAATCGCGCACTGCCGCAGATGCCGGGATCTGTATTGATCCCGGCACCTGAGGGGTTAATGGCGGACGCCTGCGAGATCGCGGGCGTCGGCCATTGCCAGCAGGTCCCTGGCTGCGATCAGCAGCCGGGATCAGCCGCGCAAGACACGGGCATCGCTCCGATGCCCGCGGTTATGCACAGGACGTAAATGTACGTCCTGGTGCGTTAATTACCACCGCACCAGGACGTACATTTACGTCCTGCGTCCTTAAGGGGTTAAAGACCCGGGTGAGTGCTTCCATTCTTTTCTTCTGAATTGTATGCTGTTGCGTTTCTATATTGGAGTGCACCTTCGGGACAGCCCCCCATGTGTCAGTACAGGTGTCAATCTCCGTTATAAACCGTTAGTTTTGACTGCAGTACCGGACCCCTTGTTTTTCTTTAGTTCTGGGTATTTTATTTTTATGTTTACACCATTTACCATGCAGTTTCATTAGTTATATTTTAATAGTTCAGTCATTTCCACATGCGGCGATATCAAAAATGTTTATTTTTGTTTACACTTTTATTAGGGGATGAACATCATCACTGATGTCTGGCATTAGCAATAAATGAAGAGAGCTCAGCTTGTAAGCGCACTTCATACATTCAGACTGCTAACATGGCATACATGTACACCATGTTTCTTCAAGGTGTCAATGGTGCCTACACTAACCCCTCGTCCTGACCTCACACACACAGCCTACCTCCTACAGTCCTGACAGATCCCTATCCCTTGAATTCACTGCTCCCTGAGGTACCTGTGATGAGGAACCTGTATTGTCATGCAAAATTAAGTGACCCCACCCCTTTTAGTCCCTCCCTTTTATGGCTCCACCTTTTTTCAAAGCCACACCCAGTTACAATGCATTCCCCCCAGATTTGGGGGGCTTCCTACGCCCCCTGTGTCTGTGTGTTTACATTTTGCAGAGGCTATTCATCTTTTAATGTATTCCTATCCACCTTACAGTGCAACTTCTTTTTTCACTGCAGAAACTATTGAATTGGATGAAATCCTGTATAAATTTATCATACCATATGCCCCAATTTGTTAAAGCTGGCCCACTTTGTGCAATATCCAGTGTGTCTGCAACTGATATGGCTCTACACAGGTGTTCTATAACAGGTTTTAATTCCAGCACTATCTTTATGCTTGTGAAGTCTAACAATGAATAAATTCTCATTTTAAAATTTTCCTATGTTCAAGAAAAAAAAATAGCCACCACTCATCACCTAACTTTTTTATTGCCAACTTTTTTAGCTTTTTCACCCATTTAATGAAATATGTTGTCTTGTACCATTTGACTTGATCCTAGTGTTTAAAGTGTAACCTCTTGAGGACAAAAGGCGTACCTGTACGCCCTTGTCCCGCTCCCCTCCTATGATGCACGCTCAGGAGCACATCACGGTAATGCCCAGCATTAAGCCCTTAATTGCGGCATCTAAAATGTAAAAAAAAACATGTCCTAGCTGCTCAGCAGTGCTGATGGGGACCACTGCGGTGAAACCGCAATGTTCCGATCAGCTGAAAGGATGGCAGGAGGGCTTTTTCCTGCCTCCTCACTGTCTGATCGATGATCTGATGCTCCTGGCAGCCATGATGTAAATGTACGTCATGGTGCCGTGGTACTTAATGCACCATGACGTACATTTACCGGTGTTCACGTCTTGGGCAGCAGGTCCCGGCTGCTATCAGCAGCCAGGGACCCGCTGGTTATGGCAGAAATCCGCGATCGCACGGTTGTCAGCCATTAACCACTCAGATGTGTGATCAATACAGATCACAACATCTGCAGTAGTGCGATACTTTGAATGGATGATCAGATCGCCCCCAGCGCTGCAAGGATTCGATCATCCAGCATGGCGGCCAGAGGTCCCCTCACCTGCCTATGGCCATCTCTAGGGGTCTTCTGCTCTGGTCAAAGATAGCCGATAACTCTGATCAGTGCTATGCCCTACGCAAAGCACTGAACAGTATTAGCAATCAAATGATTGCTATAAATAGTCCCCTATGTGGACTATTAAAGCTTAAAAAAAAATGTACAAAAAAAAAAAGTGAAATTATTTGAAAAATCTCCTCCCCCAATAAAAATGTCAATCACCCGTTTTTTTCCATTTTACCCTCAAAAAAGCGTAAAAAAAATTATAAACATATATGGTATTGCCGCAGGCGTAAAAGTCTGAAATATCAAAAGATATTGTCAATTATCCTGTGCGGTGAATGGTGTAAACGGAAAAAAAAAGTCAAAAATTGCTGATTTTTTGTCACATTTTATTCCTAAAAATGTTTATAAAATGTTAATAAAAAGTTAAACGCAAGCAAGAGTAATATTGATAAATACTAAAGATCATGGAACAAAAAATCAGCCCTCATAATGCCCCCTATACAGAAAAATGAGAAAGTTATAGGTGGTCAACATAGGGCAATTTCAAACATACCAATTGTGTTAAAATAGTTTGAAATTCTTTTAAATGGTACAATTATAGAAAAGCATATAACATGGGTATCATTTTAATCATATTGACCCACAGAATAAAGAAAACATGTCATTTTTTACTGTAAAGTGTACAGCATGAAAACAAAACCTTCCAAAATTTGCTAAATTGCATTTTTCTTTTCAATTTTCCCACAAACAATATTTTTTTGGTTGTGCTGTACATTTTACATAAAATAAATATAAGTGATGTCATTACAAAGTAAAATTGTTGACACAAAAAACAAGCCCTCATATGGGTCTGTGGATGGTAACATAAAAGAGTTAATATTTTTAGAAGGTAAGGAGGAAAAAATGAAATAGCAAAAATAAAATTGGCCTGGTCCTTAAAGGGGTACTCCACTGGAAAAAAAATTCTAAATAAACTGGTGCCAGAAAGTTAAACACTTTTGTAAATAACTTCTATTTAGAAATCTTAATCCTTACAGTACTTATCAGCTGTTATATTCTGTACAGGAAGTTCTTTCTTTTTGAATTTCCTTTGTCTGACCACAGTCTTCTCTGCTGACACCTCCACCCTGTTCATTTTAGGAACTGTCCAGAGTAGAAGCAAATTCCCATACAGTTCCTGATATGGACAGAGGAGTCAACAGAAAGCACTGTGGTCAGACAGAAAGGAAATTCAAAAAGAAAACAAATTCCTATGGATCATACAGCAGCTGATAAGTACTGGAAGGATTAAGATTTTTTAATAGAAGTAATTTACAAATCGTAGGGAAAATCGCCAAATACAAGATACAATTAGTGATGAGCGGAATTGCCCATATTAGAATTCGCGATATTTCATGAATATATAGACAAATATTCATCCTATATTCACGAATTTTGTGCTTTCTTTATATTTGCATATGCGAATATTCGCATATGCAAATATTCGCATATTCGCGTATTCAAGGAAGAAAACAGTGAGGGGGTGGGCAACTTTACTATTGGTTGCTAGGGATGTTGTTGAGATATTTGCGTTAAAAATTTTTAATTGCGAATATTCGCACCCAACACTAGATACAAAAGAAAATACCATGGAAAAATACCAGAAACAAAAACACACAAAGAAAACTAAACTCCACTCTTAGTAAATGAGGGCCAGCATGTAAGTACATTTCACAGTGTGCAAATTTAACCATATTATAAACTTAGCCTAATTATTTGCCACATCCCTGCCCATGGATGATTAGTCCAGAAATCTACTTTTATAGAACTTTTATCTGGAGCTGCTGCACTGATCTCAGGGCAACCAATTCAGACATGTTTATGAGTTTAGGATTCTCCAACAACAAATGCCATTGAACCATGGTTTAAAAATCATCCAACCGTATCATCCCTCAGATAAAGACCTCAGTTAAATACTTTTTTGAATTAAAAGATTTGTAGTACATAGTCACTCCAAGAAGAAGAAAATAGCGCTTTAAAAAAAATATTGTAAAAGGAAGTTGAAAAAGTAATATAATTATACATAAACTAAGTTAACTAATTGTATGTTTTTATGGAAAACTTTGCAACTATAACAGAATTCCGTGAATTTAATTATGATGTTTCCTTGACCCATGTTAATTCACGTAAATGGCAAAATTATCAATTCCACTTTGCCAGTTCACATCCTTAACTAACAGAAGGGAAAAAATCATTTTAGGCTCCTCTAAAGAGGTCAGGACAGCAAAGTATCAATTTGAGGTTTTCAGGTAGCAAAAGTGTAGTTTCCTAAAACACTGAATATTCATGATACATCATAAAACTAATGATAAACATAAAAGCTGATGTGAACGTTTGACTAATCTGCTCTTATTTGTTTGGAAGAGCTGTAGTAATTGCCTGGTTTGTAAATTAAACATCTGCTGTGGGAATAAACAAAAACATAACCAAATATATTCAAATAAAATGTATTCATGAAGGTTCCATAAATTCTGTTATATGGTTTCATCAATTCTATTACACCTGAGTGATGCTCAGAGGCAGAGCAGTTAACATGTGGGCAAACATAGTCTCTTTCAGATTGCAAACATTAGGATTTAGATTTTGTTTGGATCATGTGAACTAAATTTTATATGTACAACTTGCCCAGCATTTGCATAGAAGAGTAATAGCTTACATGTATAATTTATAATAATATGTCATATTTTTTTCCCCATGTTTTCTGAAAAGTTAGGTATAGTTTTTGTAGATCATATTATTTTTTTTTTTAAATCAACTGGTGCCAGAAAGTTATACAGATTTGTAAATTACTTCTATTTAAAAATCGTAATCCTTCTAGTAGTTATCAGCTGCTGTATACTACAGAGGAAGTTCTTTTCTTTTTGAATTTCCTTTCTGTCTGACCCCAGTGCTCTCTGCTGACACCTCTGTCCCTGTCAGGAACTGTCCAGAGCAGGAGCAAATCCCCATAGCAAACCTCTCCTGCTCTGTAAAGTTCCTTATACGGACAGAGGTGTCACCAGAGAGCACTGTGGTCAGACAGAAAGGAAATTCAAAAAAGAAAAGAATTTCCTTTGGAGCATAAAGCAGCTGATAAGTTCTAGAAGGATTCAGTTTTTTTTTTAAATAAAAGTAATTTACAAACCTGTTTAACTTTCTGGCACCAGTTGATTGAAAAAAAAATATAATAATATATGTTTTCCATCGGAGTACCCCTTTAACAGCCTCATGTTCCAAAACAAAATCAGGAGTATTTTTCCCCCAAAATTCCTCATATGATACTGAAAAAAATATAGTTAAGGGAATTTTACCATGGTGATAAATAGATCTAAACTTGTGCATTACAAAAAGAGAAAAAAAAAAAAAAACATATTTGAAAATGTACGTTATTATGAGAGATCAACCATTTATATTAGGCAGCCCTACTAATATAGGATCGATGTTCTCTTGTTTCTTCTTATGGTCAGGCATGCTCTCTTCAGTTCTCCTCACACACAGTGAATATACAGACAAATAGACTGTAGCATACTCCTGCTACACTTGTCTATCAGTCGTTTGTAACAGTACACCATTTACTGCAGTAAATATGTTAATGGGGGACTGGCTGAATATTCACTGGCCAGGATGAGCTAAATATACCTACTATAATATTATGTACTGCTATAGTTTCTATATTAGTCTGCAACACTATATTCATTAGACAGGGGAGGATAGATAGATATTCACCTGAAATGAAGAGGTAAATATAATATAAGTCATATAATATTATGAACTGTTATAGGTTCTATATTACAGTCTGTATCACTAAACAAGACAGGGGAGGAGGGAGAATATTCAATATAATAACACTGTACGCTGTATGAAGCGAGAAGAGATAACTTTACCATTATGACTATTACATTCTCCTGATGGATATATTCAAATCTCCTCAAGGATGGTTTTAAAAAGTACATTGGGTCCTTTATATATACTAAGTTCTTGGCATAGAATGCACTAGGCAGAAAACACTTTTAGGGTAGGATCACATGTAGCGCATCTGCAGAGTATTTGACAATGCGGATGCGCCCTTGTGTCCTGCTTAGTCTGCTCGTAGCAGGGGAGCTACAGATGAAGGATGCTCCTTAGTGTACACTCCTCCTGATAGGAAAGAAAGGGTCTCACCACAAAAACCCTTTGTGTTAGGACCAAAAGATTATGATACAGTAAGTTATTCCCAATCCTTGTCCAACTCCTCTACAAAAAGAGAAATAGGATACAGAACTGTCAGCCCTTAGGAAGAGGGTGGCTGAATTGGAGCTCTTATGCAAATCACCAGCAGAGGAAACACATTTTAGCCCTGGAAGTGGGGGGCAACACAGAAAGATCCCGAGAAGATTGTTTCATAAAGATGCACCCCGCCGAGGGGACTGTTTTAAACGTGGAATATCAGGGCATTTCCAGCCGGAGTGCCCTGCGAATTCCTTGGAGGCAGCTTGAGGAGACCCAAAAGACCAGGTTTTACAAGCGAAGAAGGAACAGGCCTACGCACAGTCTATCCATGGGGGCCAATATTGGTACTTGATACACTTGCAAGTAGAATGAATTCATGCTTCACTGTTGCTAGATACAGGGTCTCAAGTCACCAACATCTATCATCAACTACTTCTATGAACGACATTTGAAGCCCATTTCCATGGAACCTGCTGGAGAGTTTCAGTTATGGTACGTGGGGTCTCAAGCCCAGCTTGTGGAGGGAAGCATAAGTGACTATAACTATTCCCCAGCTAAACACCGGAATGAATGGGATATGAATCTTAAAGAGTGTCTAGTGTATCTGGATGACCTAACTTTGTTCTGGAAGACACCAGAGGAGCATGACCAAAGATTGCTGAAGGTGTTGGATCGACTTCAAGCAGAGGGCCTGATGCTATCAGTGGACAAATGCCAATTTGCCCAGAACTCTGTCACATATGTAGGGCACATATTCTCTGCTGAAGGAGTAGCCACAGATCCCGCTAAGATTGAAGTGAATCGAGGCAGAAAGAAACTTTGCGGTGGCGCTGCTCGTCTTAGGTCAATTTCACAAAAGGTCCAGAGGTAAGAAAGTATCAATTTTATTTACACAACAATACTTAGGACAAGTATGAGTGCAAGACGCGTTTCGGGAGCAACTTCTCCCTTTTTCAATTGCAAGAAAAGGCTGTCTGATGTGACAGTATCAGACACAGGTTTAAATACAGTTGTATTTGGCACCAAAAAAAGGTCAAAGGTCACATTGGTGGCCATCGGTATAGACGTCACATGGGTGGGTAACAGAGAGCTTTTATAGGACATTTAATGAAAATAACATGTAGTATGATATAAAACTAGCACACATATAGTAAGATAAAATAAAATAAAATGAAGGAGAACTTTGTCCGTAGTAGTTAGGTGGGATTTTTTTCACCATCGATGTGAAGTTAGCGGAACGAGGCTTGGATCCGCTGTGATGAAGACGAGGCTTGGGTCATCTAATGTGAATGATTTGGTTTGAAAGTGCCCGCTTATCCATTCACAAAAAGAGCGACTAATAGGATCTTGAGCAAGGAATTACATCACTTGCTGAAGTGCAGGAGAAATCCTACATATATATAGTCATGTGGTTTTTAGGGGCAGCCAATCAGAAAGCTCATGGAGCGGACGTACGGCCAATCAAAAGGTGTTTTTCATACCAAAGGAAAATGACAGGGGCTGGAGGTGAGATGTCTCTCCATTAGGTGTGCAGTTCATTCCTTCCATCGCTTTTACTAACTGTAGGAAGGCAGCCTTTCTTCTTCATGCTATTTATGTTTGCTTTTTCCTTTATGCTATATACCCCTACATCTATATATCTGTGATGTTGTACCCTACCATCCATTTACTTTTGTGGACATCCCTCCCTTTTTCTACTTGTGCTATTAGCCGTGCCTGAGCACACATTTATATGTGTGTGTTTGTACTTATTTATTTTGTTCTTGATTTTTTCGTTTTTTAATCAATAAAGTTTGTACTAATTGACATTAATCAACATCATGTGGTTTATTTTTTTTGTGTTAATATTCAGATATGACCACAGATAGTATCATTATGGGCCTAGATTCTTTGGTGACCATTTCTCCTGCACTCCAGCGCGTGACGCCATTCATTGCTCAAAATCCTATTGGTCGGTCTTTTTGTAAATGGATAAGCGGGCACTTTCAAACCAAACCATTTACGTTAGATGATCCAAGCCTCGTCTTCATCACAGCGGATCCAAGCCTCGTTCCGCTATCTTTACATCGATGGTGAAAAAAATCCCACCTAACTACTAAGGAAAAAGTTCTCCTTTATTTTATCTTACTATATATGTGTGCTTTCTCAATTGTTTTATATCACCCTACATGTTATCTTCATTAAATGTTTTGTAAAAGCTCTATGTTACCCATGTTCTTGTACACAAACAGCCACCAATGTGACCTTTGACCTTTTTTGGCACCAAATACAGCTGTATTTAAACCTGTGTCTGATACTGTCACATCAGACAGCCTTTTCTCGCAAATAAATAATTGATACTTTTATACCTCTGGACCTTTTGGGAAATTGACCTTAGACAAGC
Organism: Hyla sarda; assembly: GCF_029499605.1. Taxonomy (NCBI): domain Eukaryota; kingdom Metazoa; phylum Chordata; class Amphibia; order Anura; family Hylidae; genus Hyla; species Hyla sarda. The sequence continues at coordinate 244,494,338 of NC_079191.1, read as the reverse complement.
AGCGCCACCGCAAAGTTTTTTTCTGCCTCGCTTCACTTCATGATTTGCCGAACCCTCGGAGGACATCGGCCCTGAACCTGCAAGATGCAGATCCAGCTCACACGTCTGTTCCCCAACATGAAGGGGTTAAATGCATGAACCCAAGTTTCACCTAAGGTGAGCACAATACCACCCCAGGGCCATTGGGGACCCTTTTTTCACATGGAATTACACGAGGCACTGTCCTCCATTTTTTTCTCCCACTTTCTATATCCACTGCTAAGATTGAAGCAGTGTTGAATTGTTCAAGACCCAATAATATTCTGTGGTTACTACCGAAGGTTCGTGAAAGACTACTTAAAAATTGCTCGAGAGTTACATGACCTGCTAAAGATTACCTCTGATGTAGAAGTTGCTAAGGTGCCATGTCCTAAAGATCCCTTTGGAGAGAAATGGACTTCAGGATGTGAAAAGGCCTTTCTGACATTTAAAAAGAAGCTTACAGAAGCTCCTGTCTTGGCGTATGAAGACCCTGAGAAACCATATATCCTCCATGTGGATGCCAGTATGGAAGGCCTAGGGGGTGTATTACACCAGTTATCAAGAAGGATTAAGACCAGTGGCTTACATAAGAAGTCTTACGAGTGCCAAGAAGAACTATCCAGTCCATAAATTAGAATATCTGGCACTCAAGTGGGCCATTGTGGATAAGCTGCAAAAGAGGGCAAGCATGGATAAGGCTGGGTTCACACCACATTTTGTTAAATACGGTTCCCGTATACGGCTGGGATGAGGGGGGCGGGGCTTAATCGCGGCGCCCGCACTCAGCCGTTTTCTGGAACCGTATTTAATGTATGTCTATGAGCCGACCGGAGTGAACCGCAGCCTCCGGACGGCTTTGTTTTCGGCCGTATGCGGTTTCCCGACCGTAGGCAAAAATGCGGTCGACCACGTTTTTGCCTGCGGTCGGGAAACCGCATACGGCCGAAATTTAAGCCGACCAGAAGCTGCGGTTCACTCCGGTCGGCTCATAGACATACATTAAATATGGTTCCCGAATACGGCTGAGTGCTGGCGCCGCAATTAAGCCCCGCCCTCTCCTCCCAGCCGTATACGGGAACCGTATTTAACAAAATGTGGTGTGAACCCAGCCTAAGTGAGGACTGATAACAATCCACTCACCTACATTCAGGCTACAGCCAAGCTGGATGCCACAGGACATAGGTGGTTGGCTGCCTTGTCAAATTACAGTTTCAGCGTGAAATACAAGCCCAAGAATGTGAGTGCAGATGCCCCGTCCCGCAGACCTAGACTCCCTCCTCACCAAGAAGAAGAGAAGTGGGAAGAGATCCCTGGGCCGGGGGTGGGAGCCTTTTGTCAAAAGTATGTGGTGTCCAGAAGTCAAGAGGAATTTTCTGAGCTAAGAGGTATAGACTCCATTAGTCACTCCCCAGAAGCAGTGCCCGAGGTGTTCTATGCTCCAGTCATGCTTCAACAGTGGTCCAGTATAACCACAGAAGACAATAGGAAGGCTCAAGTACAGGACTGGTATATTGGGACAGTTCTAAGGGCAATGAAGACAAAAAATTCTAAATTGCTGACTTTTCTCCTTGTGAGTCAGAGAGAGCTATACCACAGAGAATGGTGCCGACTACATCTGGAAGATGGAGTCCTCCATAGGGTCAGGTAGTATCATGATTACCCTGGCAGAAAAAATTGGTACTACCACACAAATACAGTGGCATGATCCTGAGAGCCCTCCACGATCAACATGGGCAGGGTGGACAAGACTTATGGCCTAGTACAAGATCGGTTCTATTGGCCTCACATTTAAAGACCTGCAGAAGGTGTATCCAGAGGAAGACCCTGCCTGTGAGAGCTTCCCTTATGGGTCATCTGAAAAGTATGGGAACCCTGGATCTTGTGTGCATGGACTATCTCTGCATTGAGAACTATACAACAGGGATTGGGAATGTGCTGGTGGTAATGGACCACTTTACCAGATATGCTCAAGTCTTCCCCACTAAAGATGAAAAGGCTGTGACTTTAGCCAAAGTCCTTTGACAGAAGTATTTCATACACTATGGACTACCCAATCAATACACTCTGATCAAGGTAGAGACTTTGAGAGCAAGTTAATCAAGAAACATGGACATGTTGCAGGTGCATAGGTCCAGAACCACACCTTATCATCTGGAGGGTGATGCACAGCTAAAACGGTTCAATAGGACCCTCCTAGACATGCTACGGACTCTCAAGCAAGTTGAGAAGCGGTCTTAGAGTAAGCATGTGGAAGCCATGGTCCACGCATATAACTGTACAAGGCATGAATTTACAGGGCTTTCATTCTATTTCCTAATGTTCAGAAGAGAAGCCCGACTACAGATAGATGTTTGGTTGGGAGTGTATCCTGATGGAACAGATTCAACCTCACACTTTCAATAGGTGAGAAACCTAAAAAAACAATCCTTCATCAGGCTCATGAGTTGGCCACCCTAGCTGTGGCAAATATGACAGTGTTATGCCGAGTGCTCCGGGTCCCCGCTCCTCCCCGGAGCGCTCGCAGCGTTCTCCTGTTCGCAGCGCCCCGGTCAGACCCGCTGACCGGGAGCGCTGCGATAATGTCCCTAGCCGGGATGCGATTCACGATACGGGACGCGCCCGCTCTCGGTGCGCATCCCGGCCCGCTTACCAGACTCGTTCCCCGTCTGTGCTGTCCCGGCGCACGCGGCCCCGCTCCCTAGGGTGCGCGCGCACCGGCTCTCTGTGATTTAAAGGGCCAGTGCGCCACTGATTGGCGCCTGGTTTTAATTAGTGTGTTCACCTGTGCACTTCCCTATATTTTTTTTAAATTCGTTTTATTGAAAAGTAAATAACTGTAGACCACAGGCCCATTAAAGTGAACATGAAGCATATCCACAGTACATAGAAAAGGGTCATGAGACCATACATCAATTTACAGAATGTAAGCGACAGGATACTCCAGGTTACATCACATGGTAAACGTCGAAGTCATAAAACACTACCCAACTGAGGTAGGGAAACTGAGAACAAAATAGAACAAGAAGGCGAACATTCGCCAAATTTAGCAATCGTATACCATCCCGCGAGGAGCACCAATACTATCACTAGTTAGTGGTACCATCAAATAACCCATGATAAATAATCCCGAAAGGCACCCACGCATCCAAAGAGGTAGAAAAAGAATCAACAAACGTACACAGAAAGAGAAACGAAGGTTAGTAGAGACCACAGATAGCAAGCATAGCATCAATGTATCTTACACTGTCCCAGAGGGGGTCACAGAATACGAGCATTGAGTCAAGGGAGAGGAACACCAACCACCCCACACAGAATAAAATTTACCCGGGCACTTCCTATTTTTGTACACTATGTGTGAGAAAGGCAATGTAGCATTTACCATAGCCTTCCATTGAGTCAGGGTAGGAGAGCCGGGGTCCATCCATTTAAGAGCAATAGCCTTCCTGGCCAAGAACAGAGTTTCCCGCAAAAACGTACGTACGTGATGTGTCCATATCTCTTCATCTAAGATACCAAAAAGGCAGATCAAAGGATCAAGAGATAGGGAAGGTTGAGCCAGAGTAGCTAAAAAAGTGAGCACTGCATGCCAGAAAGCCGCGATATATGGGCAAGCCCAAATCAAATGCCAAAAGTCTGCCCTGGCAGCGCTACAACGATGACAAGCATCGGAGTCTGAACGACCCATTCTATTGAGCCTTAAAGGAGTGATATAACTATAGTGTATAATGTTCAATTGGATCAATTTATTATTCGCCGCCGGGGACACTAACATGTGGGAGGAAAAAATGTCCTCCCATACATCCTTAGTCAAATTAGGGATATGGGATTCCCAATGCCGGACCGCCGGTACTGGATTGCGGGAGTTCTTGGCCTGAATAAGGTGCGTGTACAGGATGGACACCAGCCCCCTGGGACCCTGTGACTTCAGAACCCCGATGAGGGGAAACGCTGATATCGATGGGCTCCCAATGGGGAACTGGGCATTCAGGGCATGTCGGAGCTGGAGGTATTTAAAAAAACTGTTTCTGGGAAGAGCATGACTGGATTGCAGCTGAGCAAATGAACAGAGCACATTGTCACGATAAACATGCCCCAAGGTGAGCACCCCCGCGTTCTGCCAGAAGACTGGGTCCAGAGCATCGCTCACTTGAGGAAGTTGAGGATTATGCCATAGAGGGGTATCCTCAGCGATGTCAGTATATCCATATATCCCCTTAACAGCCCGCCACACCTTTATAGCCAGCTTATGAAGTTGGAGATAAGCTCTACCACCCATGACAGGACTATCTAGCAGCATCCTAAGGGACATTATCGGGACAGACCTAGCTAGGGACTGTTCGGAGTCCGGCACCACATCCCCAGAGATCCAGTGCCTGATATACCGAAGTTGACCGGCCAAATAATATAAATAAAAATCAGGGAGTGACATTCCCGCCGCCAACTTGGGGCGTTGTAACGTGGTTAGCCGAATTTTAGGTCTATTGGGGCCCCAAATAAATGGTGAAAGAAGGGAGTGAAGAGAATCAAAGAAGTGTCTAGGTACAGGCACTGAGGCATGCTCCAGCGCATAAAGGCACTTAGGTAAGACAATGAGTTTAATAAGATTGATACGGCCAGCGACCGACAATGGGAGCGTGGTCCACACCCGGAACTTCGCTTTAACATAAGGAAGTAGAGTGAGTATGTTGGCGGACAGGTCAAGCAAAGGATCTCTGTGAATGTGCACCCCCAAATACTTAAATGAGGAAACCACCGGGAGGCCATTCATTACCGGGGGCCAATCCCTAGACAGAAGCGGCATCACTGCAGACTTAGTCCAGTTAATGAGTAGACCCGAGAAATACCCAAATCGGTCCATGAGTGTCATGACATAGGGTAGCATCAATGTAGGGTCAGAGAGGAATAACACCATATCATCGGCATAGAGGCCTATGCGCTCCTCCCGGCCCCCCGTAGACATACCTCGGAAGCCAGGATCCTGCCGAATGCGGAGGGCGAGGGGCTCCACTGCCACTGCAAACAGAAGCGGGGACAAGGGACACCCCTGACGTGTGCCCCGGCCGAGAGCAAATGGGGAGGAACACACACCATTCACCAGGATCTGGGCCTGCGGGCATCTGTACAGGAGGGACACCCATTTTCTAAAATTAGGACCAAAACCAAATTTAACAAGGGTAGCCTGCAAATAACCCCATTCCACGGAATCAAAGGCCTTGGCGGCGTCCAGCGACGCCAAAGCCCAATCTCCCCCCAGAGCGTTACCCACCTGGACAGCCGCCTGTACCCTACGGATGTTATCGGATGTGGATTTGCCAGGCATAAAGCCGGATTGATCTGGGTGAATTATGGATAGGATTACCTTGTTCAATCGGTTAGCTAAAACTTTCGTAAGCACTTTATAATCCAGATTCAGCAGCGAAATGGGTCTGTAAGAACCGCACTCCACAGGATTTTTATCAGGTTTTAGGAGGACAACTATGGTTGCCTCATACATAGAGGCTGGTAGAATACCATCCTCAAATGCCCGTTCAAACATTGCAAGCAGGGAAGGAAGGAGCATGTCGGAATACCGCAAGTAAATCTCCAGTGGAAGGCCATCAGGGCCCGGAGATTTACCTTTAGTCATGTCCCCCATGGCATCCTGAGTCTCCAGTAAGGAGAGGGGGGCCTCCAACATCATCCGATCACTATCCGATAGTACCGGAAAGTCAATACCGTCCAGGTAGGTGTCCAACTCCTCAGCACCATATTGCACCTGTGAAGAATAAAGATTAGAGTAGTATGTGGCAAAGCAACGCGCAATGTCCGCAACCCCCAACAGCTCGGACCCATCCGAGGCCACTATCTTAAGAATCGCAGGGGCAGAAGAGTTCTGCCTGACTATATGTGCTAACAGCTTACTAGATTGATTGCCATGTTCAAAGTAGAATTGTTTTGTGAAAAACAGCTTTCTATTGGCCTTCTCTGAGAGGTGCAACATATATTGCCGCCCCGCACACAGCCATTCAACCTTATTAGCCTCGGATGAGTCCGCAACGTATCGGGCCTCCAACTCCGCACATCGTCCAGCCAGCTCCTCCTCCCGCCTAGACGCTGACTTTTTGAGAAAGGAGATAGTGGAGCGCAAACACCCCCTCAAATACGCTTTCAGTGTCTCCCATACCAGGGTGGGGGAACTCCCAGGGGAATTAGCCTCAAGAAAGACTCGAAGCTGGTCCGGAATACGGTCGCAGGGGCCTATCTGTTCCAGCCAGAAAGGGTGGATTTTCCACCTCCGCGGTGAACCAGGATCTACCATGGAGACATCAAGCATTAGGGGGGAATGGTCTGATATAGCCCGCGGTTCATAGGAAACCGCTGAAACTTGGGGAAGAAGGAGCGAGTTGCCACATGCAAGGTCAATCCTGGACAGCGCATTTCTGCCCAGAGTGTGACAAGAGTATTGCCTAGCCTGAGGGTACCTGGCCCTAAAAATGTCCACCCATCCAACCTCCTCCAAAAACAGCGATAAAGGGCCACCCCCAACTCCCGCCGGGATCCCCCTGGGGCTATGACGATCTAGGGACGGATTCGGTACCATGTTGAAGTCCCCCATACAGAGGACACGGGCAGAGGGATAACTAGCTGCGAATGTAACCGCCTTATGGAGTATATCCATAGAGGCGGGGGGAGGGTTGTATATGAATAAGAAGACAAAAGGCACATTATTTAAAAATGCGTATACAAAGATAAAACGACCCTGTGAATCCTTACGTACTGTAACCGGGTCCCACCTCACTCTCCGACTAACCAGTAGGGAAACCCCCCTTGAGAAGGACGTGTGATAGGAGTGCAAGGACCATTGGACCCAGGGTTTAGAAAACTGACCAGCTCTATCTGGAGTAAGATGTGTCTCCTGCAGTGCCACAATATGAGGCTGATACTTCCTAATATGGGAGAATATCATAGTGCGCTTGCGCGGGGTGCGTGCTCCTCTAACATTCCATGACATTATCTTAATATCAGCCATAAGAAGAGACAACACATAAAACAGCAGGGGGAGAGGTAAAGACAGAGAAGACATACATGCCCCAGCCGGGGTGAGAAATACTGACAGGGATGCGTGGGACCATATATAGACCATAGTACTGAAGTGGTTAGACACAAAACCCTACTAATAGGCGACCTCGCGGGTAGGTATCTTGGAGGCAAAATGAAACCCCAAACTAAGTAGGGGAACAGTAAATAAATCAAACAGTAAACATATTTATACCAGTGTTGCATAAGCATCAGTGGAGCAACAGCTCCATCTAGTGGGGAGAACCTGCTCATACATGCTAACAGTGGAGAACCCTGAGTATGTACATCAATCAGTAGGAGAATACTAGTCCAACTGGGACCCGAGAGAAGAAGTGGAGGAGAATACAGGAAGAAAGAAAAGAAAAGAAAAAAAGACCCGAGGGGGGGGGGAAGGGGAAAAGGAGGAAGAGAAAAGGAAGGAGAGAGGAAGGAGAGAGGAAGGAGAGAGAGGGGGGACGGGAGGGGGAAGAACAGGGGGTGGAGGGAGGGTCCTACGAAGGAGAGAAGGATAGGGGAAGCAGGAGAGAGAGAGAGGAAATAGAACATGAGAAACTCATATGATCAACAGTAAATCCCATCCCCTCCTCAAGAGATTGTCCACCCGCCACCCCGACCCCCCCACAAATGGAAAAAATAAAAAAAGGGAAGAAAAAGGAAAAAACAAAACAAAAAAAAAAAAAAAAAAAAAAAAAAAGAAAAATTTATAACCCCAGCAAACAGGAGTCGCACTTCCCTATATTACCTCACTTCCCCTTCACTTCCTTGCCGGATCTTGTTGCCATTGTGCCAGTGAAAGCGTTCCTTGTGTATCCCAAGCCAGTGTTCCAGACCTCTTGCCGTTGCCCCTGACTACGATCCTTGCTGCCTGCCCTGACCTTCTGCTACATCCGACCTTGCTCTTGCCTAATCCCTTGTACCGCGCCTATCTCAGCAGTCAGAGAGGTTGAGCCGTTGCCGGTGGATACGACCTGGTTGCTACCGCCGTTGCAAGACCATCCCGCTTTGCGGCGGGCTCTGGTGAATATCAGTAGCAACTTAGAATCGGTTCGCCGGCATGGTCCACGCCAATCCCTCTCTGACACAGAGGATCCACCTCCAGCCTGCCGAATCCTGACAGTCAGAATGGAACAAAAGAAGGTATGATGCTAAAGTTAGACATTGGGAGATTCGAGCAGGAAATAAAGTTCTTGTCCGAAATTTAGGAGTGAGCGGAAAGCACAAACTGGCTGACAGATGGAAAGATAACCTGTTTGAAGTTGTGTCTAAACTGGAAGGACTGCCAGTATACAACATCAAGGGCCCAGGAGGGTGAATAAAGTCTTGGCATAGAAACCATCTGCTTCCAGTGGTGTATACTGTTGAAAAGGAAGAGAGTAGTGAAGGAGGAAAATCCAACAGAGAGTCCTTGAAACGGGGCAGAGGAGAGCCCAGTAACTCTTAGTACAGAGAATCAGTGGTAGTCATCTCCATCTGAGGAAATGTAGCAATTGCCTCCTTTAACTCCTGTGGTGTCTCAAAGTCCTGGAACCCCTCCTGTGTCATACAGTTCTCCAAGGTTGAACCCAGAATGTCCAGGTTTTTTGCCTGGAACTCCCCTAGAGACTAGAGACTCTAGTTTGAGGGTAGAAGCTGAAGTTCCACAGTCACAGTTTTAAGACTCCATCCCACAGCGAGAACTGAGACGCAGCACTAGAGTGCAAAAACCACTAGTTTATGATAATATAAGATAGCCCAGTTATGCCCCACTGACAAAGGCAGCATCTAAAATGACCACTTTGCTACATGCACTAGCTGAAGGGGTCAATGTAAGTAGCCCTTTGCCCTAGATCATTAGCTAGCTAGATACTGTGTTACTGTGCTAGTATGTACTGTATGTGGGATGTATGTATGCCATATCTAGTTCTGTTTATTTTTTTGTTAAGCCTCCTGGCTTGCCACTGGAAGGCAAGTATTTTTTAAAAGGGGGAGCATGTAACCCGTATGGAGCTGACGGCAGCATTTGTTTTTTAGTTCAATCCACTTTTATACATTTAGGCATAGTTTACCTCTAAAAGGCATGGTGTTTAGGTATGTTTTGTCCATTGGATGGTTAAGCAACGTTTTTGTGTTGTTATGAACTGATATTCTTACAGGATTTTCAGAGCTAAATTGTTTATGGTTAGCATATTAAAAGGTGCATATATAACAATTGAATGTTTTAGCTTGTGTTATCACATCTGTTTAGAAATCACCAATCCCATTGTTTTGGATCTTTACTATGTATTTAACCCCTTAATGACCATGGACATGTATACATGTCCAAGCAGGATGAACGTTCCCGCACCAGGACGTGTATACTCGTCCATGGTTCTCATGAATGCTGCCCAGTGCACCCACGAGATCGCGGCAGGGACTCGGCTGTAACACACAGCCGGGACCCTGCCGCACTGCTAGGACCAAAGTAAACTTCGGTCCCGGCAGTTTAACCCTTACAGCCGCGGTCGGAAATGATCGCTGGCTGTAAGTGTTATGACAGAGGGAGGGAGCTCCCTCTGTCTTCCCTGCAGCACCCTGCAGCACGATCGCGGGGTGCTGTGTGTAATCCCCAGCGGGCGGGGACCTGCCGCACTGCCGGGACCGAAGAAAACTTTGGTCCCGGCAGTCTAACCCTTACAGCCACGGTCGGAAGTGACCGCGAGCTGTAAGGAGTTTTGACAGAGGGAGGGGGCTCCCTCTGTCTCTCTCCTGTAGCATCCCGCAACGATCGCGGGGTGCTGCTGCTTACCTGGGAAGCCAGGGGTCTTTACAAAGACCCCCAGGTCTGCCCTGGATATTGCCTGCCAGGATGTGCTAGAGGCACGTCCTGATATGCTGCCTGCTACTGTAAAACTAGCAGACAGCATATATCTGCAATGCTTTGGAATACTAAGTATTCCAAAGCATTAAAAAAAAAGTGAAAAAAATATAAAATAAATAAAAGTGTATAAAAACAATAAGTAAAAAAAAAGTAAAAAAAGTGTAAAAAAAAGTAAAAAAAAGTGTAAAAAAATAATAAAAACACATTTATTAAATAAATATAATAAAAAATAAAAATGTATAATGTGTAGTATCACACGGCGCACATCCGCAGCATATTACATGCTGCGGATGCCCACCAACAGTCACAATAATGAGCTCCCTGCTGCGGCTTGGTAGCTTTGTGTGTCCACTAATAGCGGCGGAGTCATGAGCGGACACACTGAGCTACCCAGCCACAGCAGTGATCTCGCCCTTGTGACTGCTGGGGGGCATCTGCAGTGTGAAATATGTTGCGGATGCGCTCTATGTGACCCTACACTGCGTCCCATTCATACTGCGTTTCCGCAGTGTTAGAGGTATCCGTCAGCATCATGTCAAAAAGAGTGATGCTGACGTATACTGTAGCAGCTCCATTCATTTCTGAATGAGACGGTACAATATACATTGGCATCCCTTTTTTGACATGACAACGGACACCTATACTGCAGAAACGCAGTATGAATGGGGACTATTCATATAATGATGCCCTGAAAGCCAAATGGTGCTCCTCTCCTTTTGGGTCCCCCCGTTGTGGCCATGCAACCAAATATGGTCTAAACGGGGTATTACCGAACACGCGATGAACAGCATAATAAAATATGGGGCGCATTTTCTACTTTTCAGATGCAATGTACAACAAATGTTTTCACTGACTTTGTATCAATTCCAGCCACACAAAAAGGACTCAAAATACTCACTTTTGGTCTAGATGAATACTTTAGGGGGTATAGTTTCCAAAATGGGGTCACTTGTGGGGGTTTTATATGGTTCTGGCAGCTAAAACCCTTTGCAGGCTTGAAGTGCAGCCAATAATCCATTCGGCCTAAATTGATGCCCTGAAAGCTAAATGGCGCTCCTCTCCTACTGAGTCCTACCACGCCGCCAAGGAACCAAATATGGCCTAAGCGGGGATATTTCCAAACACGGGCCGAGCAGCTCAATAAAATAAAAGGTGCATTTCTTGCAACGTCAGAAGTGATGTACAAAAAATATGCCCCACAAATGATGCATTTGTGAAAAAATTTAAATTTTTAATTTTTAACACTGACTTTGTAATAATTCCTGCCAAAAAACTATGGTGTTAAAATACTCACTGTACCCCCTAGCAAATACCTTGAGGGGTCTAGTTTTTAAAATGGGGTCATTGGGGGGGGGGGGGGGGGGTTCCTATGTTCTTCTACCTTCAAACTTCTGCAAACCTTGCATAGCACATAAAAAAAAAGATGTACTTTTAAAATTTTCAAGTTAATTTAAAATGTTAATTAAAAACAAGAAAAATGCTGTCAAAATAAGCTATTTGGTCAGTATGTATAAATATATCCAACCTATTAGTGTTAAAATTGCAAAAAATCGTAATTAAAAAAAAAAAGAATTCATGATTTTTTGCATTGTAAAAAAAAAACTACAAATTATATCGGCAAACTTTTACTTAAAACATTACCAGAGTTATTCTATAATAAAGACAGACATCCCTGATTTGAAAAAAACAGGCCTGGTCTTTCAGGGCATACAGGTTTATTTGGGCGTGTCCTTAAGGGGTTAACCCCTTAAGGATGCAGCCCATTTGGGCCTTAAGGATGCAGACAATTTAATTTTTACATTTTTGTTTTTTCCTCCTCGCCTTTAAAAAATCACAACTCTTTTATATTTTCATCCACAGACTAATATGAGGGCTTGTTTTTTGCGCAACCAGTTGTCCGTTGTAATGCCATCACTCACTTTACCATAAAATATATGGCACCGGAGTACCCCTTTAATGCATATTTATATTAAACCCAGGTTTAAACACTATAGGGTTGATTTACTAATAGTAGAGTGTAGTTTTCAATGTGTGTCGTTTTTTTTTTTTTTTTGCTACAGATATTTTTTCCATGGTATTTTCAAACTTTTTTCTACATTTTGCTTTTTCCTACATTTCGTTGTTTGTATTTTTTTTTTTTTTTTTTTTTACATCTGTTCTGAGCCATTGGGTTTTCCAGCGATCAAATTGGCCACATTTTATGTGGAAACATTAGTAAATGTCAGGAACCTGTCCCTTTTGTCTGGGACATGCCCTTTTGTCAGGGTCACGTCCTTTTTGTCAGGGGGATATGACCCTGACAAAAGGACGTGTCCCAGACAGGTTACTGTCTGAGGTCAGCTCACTGCTCAATGCTATGCTCAACATGAATTCAATTGGATTTGTGAAGACTTTCTGGGATCAGTAGTTCCTGTGAACTGCTTTCTCACAGCTTTCTCTCGAAGATGGTGGCCTCTTAAACCCACCCCTGTGCTGCCTCCTGCTTAACCTGTAAGTTGTATGTTACATAATGTAAGCAATGATTGGATAACCTGGGGTCATGGGATCTTGCTTCTAGCTGTAAGGTATGCTGGGCTACCCTGACATCATCTCAATGCCCCTAGTACTTTCTTTTTGTAATTCAGGTGCCAAAACACCTGAATTACAAGAAACAATGTGTTCCTCTTTCCTTTTGCTATCATACCACCTTTCCAGGCTTGCACGACTTGATCCTGACAAAATTAGAATATAAGATGCTTTCACCAAATTTTTCACCCAAATTTTTAAGCTAGACTGGGTTCGGCACTTGTGACCAGTAAAGACAGGCATATAGTGAGGTCTCACTGACCATGCTTATATTTAATTATTATGAGCTTATTGTTGCATAGCAAAAAGTAGTGAGCCCCTCTATGTGCAGTGGGCACTTGTATCTAGTGTTGCATAAGAGGTCTCTTAAATTGTTCAGCTTTGAAGAGTCCACTCCCTGTATTTTTAATATTTTTTAAACATTTTAGCTGGGTATACACATTAGCTATATATAAGAGTGATAAGCTGACAAGTATTCAATGATGTAGTCTAATTTACCCCCTAATATCTGCCATTGTAGAAATGGAAATGGTATAAACAGTGTCGGGGATAAAAAAAAAGAACATTTGTATTTTTATTTTCTATATTATAAATTGCTGTATTTATGCATTCCAAACAGTATTAATAATGCAAGAATGGAGTCTGGAGTCTGATAATATATGAGGATATGCAGCATGAAAGTGCTTGATGCTGCTTTTCAGAGGCAGTCGAATATTTTAAAATAGACTTTATAATAATTGAGAACTTTTATCTTAAATGTTTGATTTTCAACAACGTACCACAAAGGAGAATGGTTAAGATGGCAGATACACATTAAAAATAAAATTCTGTTGACATCTTTCAGCAGCAAGGTGATGTATGACCATAATCAACATGCCTAGCTGCAGAAAGCATCCAACCGATGTAATATACTAGCAGGCCAGAAGGCACAACAATAGAATTATCCAAACCATATTGAGATATAGTAACAATATCTAGTTTCTACAAAATGAATCCAGATTTCAAAGTGTCCATTAAAGTATAGAGATTATGAACAATAGGCTGCTTATCAGCCCAAGGCTATTGACAGGTCAACATATGAAAGACAGAGGATCACAAACAATAATTCCATATATACATATATTACTGCTCACTGGGAAATGTGTTTATTTTCCTATTGTAAGATATGTGTCATGAACCTTTGCTTCCTGGAACAGTCACATCTGAGTAAAGATTGTATTGTCAATATTATGCATGAGCGGTATTTATCTTGCATTCGTTTTGGGACCTGCCACAACAAAGCAATGTTCTACAGTTTTTGCGCTTTCATTTTAATACCCAGTCATCACCCTGATGTATCAGATAAAGAAGGTTACACTTGAGTTCCTAAATGTAAGTGTAATGGGGGAATGTCTTATATTGTGCCAAATTGTCAACCTGCAACAAGTAAACATTCTTTGAGTAGGGTCACACGTGCTGAATTTGGCTGCGTATTTGATTCTGCTTATTTTCCTGCTTAATCAAGTCAATGGGTAGAAAAATTAGCTGCATATTTTAATACCCATTGACTTCAATGAGTAGGAAAATATGCAGCAAAATATGGCACGCGACCCTACCCTTTAACTAAAACACCTCAGGGGTTTAGACTAAGCACAAAGTGTGAACTACACTATTTTTTCAAACAGCCTGAGACACTTTAAAAAATCTCGCAAATTTTAAACTGTCTAGTCTTAGTAAAACCTAGAATACTAAGGGGGATATATTCAAAAACTTGCTAAGTTCTTTGTTTAGTTTTAAAGAAAATTACTGCAATCTAATTGTCACGATTCGGCTGGCTGGAGGTGGATCCTCTGTGCCAGAGAGGGATTGGCGTGGACCGTGTCGGTGGACCGGTTCTAAGTTGCTACTGGTATTCACCAGAGCCCGCCGCAAAGCGGGATGGTCTTGCAGCGGCGGTAGCAACCAGGTCGTATCCACCGGCAACGGCTCAACCTCTCTGACTGCTGAGATAAGCGCGGTACAAGGGAGTAGACAAGAGCAAGGTCGGACGTAGCAGAAGGTCGGGGCAGGCGGCAAGGTTCGTAGTCAATGTGGATAGCAGAAGATCTGGAACACAGGCTTTGGACAACACTAAACGCTTTCACTGGCACAAGGCAACAATATCCGGTAAGGAAGTACAGGGGAAGTGAGGTAATACAGCCAGGGAGCAGGTGGAAGCTAATTAGGCTAATTGGGCCAGGCACCAATCATTGGTGCACTGGCCCTTTAAATCTTAGAGAGCTGGCGCGCGCGCACCCTAAGGAGCGGAGCCGCGCGCACCAGGACATGACAGCCGGGGGCCGGGACAGGTGAGTGACTTGGGATGCGATTCACGAGCGGGCGCGTCTCGCTATGCGAATCGCATCCCCGCCGGCAATGTCAGTGCAGCGCTCCCGGTCAGCGGGTCTGACCGGGGCGCTGCAGAGAGTGGAACGCCACGAGCGCTCCGGGGAGGAGCAGGGACCCGGAGCGCTCGGCGTAACAGTATCCCCCCCCCTTAGGTCTCCCCCTTTTTTTGTCCGGCAATTGCTTCACGTGGGACGAGGACATTGGGAGCGATTGTAGGGTTTCCTCAAAGGCAGGCAGTTCAGCAGGAGTGGGAATGGGGAGGGAGGGCAGAGGGTGAAGCTTGGCACGGGGCAGAGTGTCACCAGGACGGGGGCTATGAGGAGGCACGGCACAGTCCTGACAGGCCTTGGGGAGACCAGGCACAGGAGGAGACACTGAGGCCCGACAGACGGGACTGGGAGCAGACGGGAGGCATTTCTTACGGCAAGCAGAACCCCAATTCTTGATCTCCCCGGTGGTCCAGTCAAGGGTGGGAGAATGATGCTGGAGCCATGGCAGACCGAGGAGGACTTCAGAGGTACAGTTGGGAAGGACGAACAATTCAATCTTTTCGTGATGGGGTCCAATGCACATTAAGAGGGGTTCTGTGCGGTAACGCACAGTACAGTCCAACTTCACTCCGTTGACCGAAGAAATGTAGAGCGGCTTGACGAGACGGGTCACCGGGATGCAGAACTTATTCACCAAAGAGTCCAGAGTAAAATTTCCAGAAGCACCAGAGTCCAAGCAGGCCACGGCTGAGAGGGAGGAGTTGGCAGAAGGAGAAATCTGCACGGGCACAGTGAGACGTGGAGAAGCAGACTTCGTACCAAGAGACGCCACACCTACGTGAGCTGGGTGCGTGCGTGCGTTTCCCAGACGTGGAGGACGAATAGGGCACTCCACCAAGAAATGTTCGGTACTAGCGCCGTACAGACAAAGATTTTTTTCCCTACGGCGAGTCCTCTCTTCCTGGGTCAGGCGAGACTGATCCACTTGCATAGCCTCCTCGGCAGGAGGCACAGGGGTAGATTGCAAAGGATACTGTGGGAGAGGTGCCCAGAGATCAAGGTCTTTTTCCTGGGGGAGCTCCTGGTGTCTCTCAGAAAAACGCATGTCAATGCGGGTGGCCAAATGGATAAGTTCTTGCAGGTTGGCAGGAATCTCTCGTGCGGCCAGAACATCCTTGATGTTACTGGATAGGCCATTTTTAAAGGTCGCGCAGAGAGCCTCGTTATTCCAAGATAATTCGGAAGCGAGAGTACGAAATTGGATGTCGTACTCGCCTACTGAAGAATTACCCTGGACCAGGTTCAGCAGGGCAGTCTCGGCAGAAGAAGCTCGGGCTGGTTCCTCGAAGACACTACGGACTTCAGCAAAGAAGGACTGGACTGTGGCTGTGGCAGGATCATTGCGGTCCCAGAGCGGTGTGGCCCAAGACAAGGCCTTTCCAGAAAGAAGACTCACTACGAACGCCACCTTAGACCGTTCTGTGGGAAATTGGTCCGACAACATCTCCATATGTAGGGAACATTGAGACAGAAAGCCACGGCAGAGTCTAGAGTCCCCATCAAATTTGTCCGGCAGGGACAAGCGGAGGCTGGGAGCAGCCACTCGCTGCGGAGGAGGTGCAGGAGCTGGCGGAGGAGATGGTTGCTGCTGTAGCAGAGGCAGAAGTTGCTGTAACGTGGCGGTCAACTGCGACAGCTGCTGTCCTTGTTGGGCGATTTGCTGCGATTGCTGAGCGACCACCGTGGATAAGTCAACGAGACTTGGCAGCGGTACCTCAGCGGGATCCATGGCCGGATCTACTGTCACGATTCGGCTGGCTGGAGGTGGATCCTCTGTGCCAGAGAGGGATTGGCGTGGACTGTGTCGGTGGACCGGTTCTAAGTTGCTACTGGTATTCACCAGAGCCCGCCGCAAAGCGGAATGGTCTTGCAGCGGCGGTAGCAACCAGGTCGTATCCACCGGCAACGGCTCAACCTCTCTGACTGCTGAGATAAGCGCGGTACAAGGGAGTAGACAAGAGCAAGGTCGGACGTAGCAGAAGGTCGGGGCAGGCGGCAAGGTTCGTAGTCAATGTGGATAGCAGAAGATCTGGAACACAGGCTTTAGACAACACTAAACGCTTTCACTGGCACAAGGCAACAAGATCCGGCAAGGAAGTGCAGGGGAAGTGAGGTAATATAGCCAGGGAGCAGGTGGAAGCTAATTAGGCTAATTGGGCCAGGCACCAATCATTGGTGCACTGGCCCTTTAAATCTTAGAGAGCTGGCGCGCGCGCGCCCTAAGGAGCAGAGCCGCGCGCGCCAGGACATGACAGCCGGGGGCCGGGACAGGTGAGTGACTTGGGATGCGATTCGCGAGCGGGCGCGTCCCGCTATGCGAATCGCATCCCCGCTGGCAATGTCAGTGCAGCGCTCCCGGTCAGCGGGTCTGACTGGGGCGCTGCAGAGAGGAACGCCGCGAGCGCTCCGGGGAGGAGCAGGGACCCGTAGCGCTCGGCGTAACACTAATATTATAATAATAATAATATGTTACCTCTGATTTATTCTTTTTATCAGTATTCTAAACAACTATGGTCGAGCAATAATCACATACACATGGAATGTCCATTAGTCCTGGTAAAATATTTAGCTTTATTAGACCAACTAAAAGAAACAAGAATTCATACATAGAAATCAGGACATGACAGGTGTCCCTTACACGTTTACAGTTGTTGTACAGCCCTCAGTCAATAGGACTATAACTTCCCTATAACTTAGGGCTGTACGATAGCTGAAACACCTGTCAGGGATGACTGTCATGTCCTATGTCTATAAGTCCATTATTTGTACTGAGGATATTGATATTCAAAGGATTTAGCACATTCTGTGCCAATTTTGGCTGAAAAGACGCACATGGTATTAGTGTCCAATTTTTAGATACTGACGTGCATGGTGAACATGACATTTATTTGCACCATGTGTGCCACTTTTTAAGGGCGTGTGGCCTCCAAAGGGGACAGGGCTTAAACTGCCCCCCCAAAAAAAGAATAATATGTGCCCAAAAATTATTGGTCTTAACTAAGCCAACTAATAGGCTTAGAGAAGGCAATGTAAAATGTGTCAGATTTGTAAATAGCCTGAGTCACTGTTAAAAATCTGTCTGTACTCAGAATTAATCAATTTTTTTATATCCCTCATGTTCTTCTATTTGGTCCTAGGTTAAAGTAAAAGATTTTACCAGGAATGCTGGACATTCCATTTGTATACTTTTCTAAGAGTGAGACATAGCCCTGTGAGGTACTTTGCTTGCAGGTCCCATGTTCCATTAAAAAAAGTATGTGCTACTGATACACAGATGCTTCAAATATAGGTTAAGAACAAAATATGTGTACATTCTTTAAACACTGTTAAAAAAAAAAAGATCTTACACGGTCTATACCATAAAATTATGGAATGCAGACATTTTTCAGAAGCAATAAACATCTTTTACAGTAAAGTATACCACTATATCAGAGATGTCACCTGTTATTAGGAAGCTACAATTTTCTTTTATGAGAGAGCAGATTTTGTGCCCCGGGCTGTATAGGAATACCAAGATACATACATTTTTTTGAAATTGCCATTTGGTGAAAATAGGGTAAGAAGACAATACATCACATAGTTACCAATGCTCAGAGGAGCACAACAGTTATAAAGCAACAGCAGCAGGATACAGCGAGGGAGAAATTGTGAGTCTGGCAGGAGGGAATTGGGCTGCGAGGTCTTGAATACTGTATATTTCATAGCAATAATGGAATGCATGGTCAAATGTTCTCTATCATATACAGAAAGCAATAAGGTTTTATTATGGGAGTTATATTGTATAAATGCCTGAAAGGTTTGTGTTAATCAAGTAACATGACATGAACACTTAGGACTTAGCTGGGAGGAATCGATTTTTCAATTATGATTGCAAAATCTTAAACTTTTACACCAGAAGTCCCCATTTATAACTATAGACATTAGTGTGATTTATTAGTACCCCCTAGTCAATTACACTGTCTTGTTGGAATCATTTTCCGTGTCTCAAACTGGTGCTATTTGCAAGCTATTATACATATGAAAATTATATGTAATCAGTAGCTGTATGTGTACACAAATGTACCATCTATAGCTAAAATATTTCTGTATTTTTCACTTGACAAAGTGTTTTATAGGTTTCATTTGTCTATAACATGTTAACAGTTTTAACAAAAGTGTTGTGGCTATTGGGTAAATACTGCATAACTCAAGTCATCAATTTCCTTTCAGATTCTTTTGATGCGGGTAAAACTATCGTACTATTAATGCATATCGTTCAGCCATCTGTCTTTACCATGCACCAGTGCATGCTTTACCATTAGGAAAACACCCTTTAATGTGCAAGTTATTGAAAAGTATTACATATAGAAGACCCCTTGCTCCTAGATATCAATCTACTTGGGATGTCACGGTAGTCTTACATTTCATCAATTCATGGGGCGATAATGATTCCATACGACTAAAATGATTATCTTATAAACTCACAATGTTATCATGTGTCATTTCTTTTAAGAGTCTCAAAGATTTATATTTTTCCATAACTAAACAAACTAAGACTAACCTTTACACATTTTTTAACCCAGCTTTTCCTCATCAAGGAAACGTATACGTTCAATGCTTGAAGTCTGACGAACTAAAACTCTTAGGAGTCGCTCAACTTCTCAATGAGTCATCTCCTTTTGCAGACCTCATTTACCAGTATCTTCTCCAACTTTAGCGAGGTGGCTCAGACAAGTCATGTCTCTAGTAGGTATCAATACTTCTGTTTTTGGGGGCCTATTCAACTAGAAGTGCCATGTCCACTAAAGTTAGACAAGCAGGTGGCTCTTTGGCAGATATATTGAAAGTTGCTTATTGGTCATCAGATTCAATATTCAAAACTTCTTATTTTAGACCCACATGTTTCTATGTTTTTATTTTAACTTTAGAATTATGATTGTATATATTTTCATTAATGTATTGGCTTTAAAGAAGCATAATGTGAGTTTCCTGTTTGTTATAAAATTGGAGATTTTCCTACCCTTGGTGACGGAAAATATAGATTTAATTAAAGACAGGAAATGAGAATTATCCCTCCCATGTACCCGACCCTATCTATTTACGAATTTTGTTTGTTTATTTCAGCCTAAACAAATTACAACTCTGGGTTTCCGGTTATTCCTTCTTACATAATGGATCACTCATCCTTAACCCCTTAACGACGCAGGACGTATATTTACGTCCTGCGCCGGCTCCCGCCATATGAAGCGGGATTGCGCTTCAATCCCGCATCATATCGCGTCGGTCCCGGCGCTCATCAACGGCCGGGACCCGCGGCTAATACCACACATCGCCGATCGCGGCGATGTGTGGTATTAACCCTTTAGAAGCGGCGGTCAAAGCTGACCGCCGCTTCTAAAGCGAAAGTAAAAGTGACCCGCCTGCTCAATCGGGCTGTTCGGGACCGCCGCGGTGAAATCGCGGCGTCCCGAACAGCTGGCAGGACACCGGGAGGGCCCTTACCTGCCTCCTCGGTGTCCGATCGGCGAATGACTGCTCCGTGCCTGAGATCCAGGCAGGAGCAGTCAAGTGCCGATAACACTGATCACAGGCGTGTTAATACACGCCTGTGATCTGTGTAAAAGATCAGTGTGTGCAGTAATATAGGTCCCTATGGGACCTATAACGCTGCAAAAAAAATGTAAAAAAAAAAAGTGTTAATAAAGGTCATTTAACCCCTTCCCTAATAAAAGTTTGAATCAGCCCCCTTTTCCCATAAAAAAAAATAAAACAGTGTAAAAAAATAAAAATAAACATATGTGGTATCGCCGCGTGCGTAAATGTCCGAACTATAAAAATATATCATTAATTAAACCGCACGGTCAATGGCGTACGAGCAAAAAAATTCCAAAGTCAAAAAAAGCGCATTTTTGGTCACTTTTTATACCATTAAAAAATGAATATGCATGTAGTTAGGATTTTTTCCAGAAGTGCGACAAAATCAAACCTATATAAGTAGGGTATCATTTTAACCGTATGGACCTACAGAATAATGATAAGGTGTCATTTTTACTGAAATATGCACTGCGTATAAACGGAAGCCCCCAAAAGTTACAAAATGGCATTTTTTCTTCAATTTTGTCGCACAATGATTTTTTTTTTCCATTTCGCCGTGCATTTTTGGGTAAAATAACTAATATCACTGCAAAGTAGAATTGGCGACGCAAAAAACAAGCCATAATATGGATTTTTAGGTGGAAAATTGAAAGGGTTATGATTTTTAAAAGGTAAGGAGGAAAAAACAAAAGTGCAAAAATGGAAAAACCCTGAGTCCTTAAGGGGTCCTTTGTAGTGGCATTAGTCATTTTACCCAAAAATCTATGGTGAAACGGGAAAAAATATCATTGTGAGACGAAATTGAAGAAAAAACGCCATTTTGTAAATTTTGGGGGCTTCCGTTTCTACACAGTAGGTTTTTTGGTAAAAATGACACCTTATCTTTATTCTGTAGGTCCATATGATTAAAATGATACCCTACTTATATAGGTTTGATTTTGTCGTACTTCTGTAAAAAATCATAACTACATGCAGAAAAATTTATACGTTTAAAATTGTCATCTTCTGACCCCTATAACTTTTTTATTTTTCCACATATGGGGTGGTATGATGGCTAATTTGTTGCGCTGTGATCTGAAGTTTTTATTGGTACCATTTTTGTATTGATCTGACTTTTTGATCGCTTTTTATTCATTTTTTTCATGATATAAAAAGCAACCAAAAATACGTTATTTTGGACTTTGGAATTTTTTAGCGCGTACGCCATTGACCATCTGGTTTAATTAATTATATATTTTTATAGTTTGGACATTTACACATGCGGCGATACCACATATGTTTATATTTATTTTATGGTGTTTTTTATGGGAAAAGGGGGGTGATTTGAACTTTTATTAAGGAAAGGGTTAAATCACATTTATTAACTTTTTTTTTTACACTTGTTTTTGCAGTGTTATAGGTCCCATACACATTGTACATTTTCACTGCGGTGGTCCCGATCAGCCCCGCTGAGCAGCCGGGAAGGCTTTACTTTCGGTTTAGATGCAGCGTTCAACTTTGAACGCCGCATCTAAAGGGTTAATAGCGCGCGGCACCGCGATCACTGCCGCTCGCTATTAGCCCCTGGTCCCGGCATCGACCAGATATGACACGGGGTCACCGCGTGACCCCGCGTTATATCGCGGGAGCCGGCCAAGGACGTAAATATACGTCCTTGGTCGTTAAGGGGTTAAGTTGACGTGCAATTGGTCCCTGTTCTGTTCATTCTGTTTTCAACAGAGAACTTAAACTTTATATTATTCTCCTCTACCACTTCATCAAAGACAGAGGAGGGATTTCCCCTGAGGGGTCCTTATATTCACCTGGACTGTACCATTACTGATTAAATACTGGACTTAATGTACTGCTTCAACTTTTTTCTTGTTAACTGTTTATTAATTCTTTGTTTGCTGCTCTCAATCAGTAAAGAAAGAAATTAGCATAATGCTCGTCTCCTGTCTTGAATAAAATCTATATTTTCCGTCACCAAGGGTAGGAAAATCTCCAATTGTTTAGAATTTGGTATATTCACAATAGCAAAAATTCTATAATGGATTGGACTCTGGAAATCCCTGCTGGTCAAATGTCCAACATCTAAGACGTTGTCCCTTTATCTATGAAGAGATAAGATTTTTAACTTCATTTCCATTTAAAAGACCTCTCCAGTTGTCATCTAAACCCTTGTTAGGCCTATCTATCTCAAACTCTCGATACATTTACATGGGCTATGAATGAGTGGAACATGCTTATATGGCAGTGGCTTATCTCTGTTGGAAACAGTCCAATTGGCTTATTTGCCCCGTGAATAGTCAGGAGTTCCCCATATACATTAGATGGTCATCCACTTCTGCAGAAATTGCCAGGTTAAGCCGTCATTAATGTAATGTGCATGGCCAGCTTGAAAATTAGTTCATGAAAGGTGAAAAAGGCCAAGGAAACCAACGATAAATGTGAAGATGGGCACAATTGTCTTTTCAGGAGAAAGAACCTTTTTTTTTCCAGAATTGGGGTTTTATCAAAATGTGTTCACAGAAAGAGTGTTGCAGCTGCCCATAACGACCAATCAGATTGCTTCTTTCATTTTTCATATTTCTTCTTTCATAAAAAAAAATGAAAGAAGCAATCTTATTGGTTACTATGGGCAACAATAACACTTGTTCTCCCCACAGCTTTTTATAAATCTCCCCAAATATTGTTTGTATACTATGAAATATGATAGCAACAACAATTAAAAAGAATATTTCAATGTTTTTCTTCTTATGCCAATTAATCAATATGATTCCAAGTATTTATTCCACAAGCATATGTATGTTTCCTAGAATAAGGGGAAAAATAACAGGCGCTGAAGGTTAGACAACACAAAAAACTCTAAAAGACACAAGCAAAGCACATCCAGGAGAGACACATTAAAGATCCTGCTTATTGCACCTCTTCAGCTATGGTCATCACCAAGACATCATAGTTACACTGACTTATAGAGGAAATGTGTAGAATTAGAAAATGCCTCACCACACGGGGGTCATGAATTTGCCTCTGACCAGGACCACTTCTCAACAGGGTTTGACTAGTTCTACTTCATCTCGGATTCCCCTTACAACCCATAAAGGTACAGCTAGGATAATTGACTGTCTAGGAAATTAGTCCCTGAAGTGTGATTGCCTGAGGCAAGCTGCTGTAGGTTACTGTATATGACTGGATATTTTCTCTATATATTCCATTGAACTATGGCATGTACAGTATTTACTGAAGGAGTGCGTATAGACCTTGTAAGTCCCTTTACATGAACAGTACATAGGCTCCTTGCTGTCAAATAGTTCAACAAAGAACACTACATATGGCACTCAACAATCTGACAGCATTTGAGAGCTATGGAATTATTGTGATAATTGGTTACATTGTATTTTAGGTGAGAAAATGTCATGTGTTGTGTGTGTATACAGTGATCCCTCAACTTACAATGGCCTCAACATACAATAGTTTCAACATACAATGGTCTTTTCTGGACCACTGTAACTTGAAACCAGACTCAACATACAATGCTATGGAATCTGCGAAACATGTCAATGGCTGGAAGAACCGACCAATCAGAATGGATATTTCACTGGTAAAACCCCTGTATTCCTAAAGTGCATGCACTGACTGGTGTCTGGTAGTGCCCCCTACAGTACAGGGAGGTATTACATGTTCTGTACTCTTTACCAATGCCAGGGTTAGCTGCTCCTTTGTACATCAGTTGAGGGAGGCTCCATTTTCCTTTTTCTTTTTTAGGACATTATGTGTTCTGTACAGGACCCTGAAGAAGCTTCTGTCCTCTACATAGACCAGTGTTTCCCAAAGAGGGTGCCTCCAGCTGTTGCAAAACTACAACTCCCAGCATGCCCGGACAGCCGAAGGCTGTCCAGGCATGCTGGGAGTTGTAGTTTTTCAACATCTGGTGGCACCCTGGTTGGGAATTACTGAAACAGACAGTGATTTACAGCTCCCAGCAGATCTTTCTTACTTTTATATGTAAGGATTTACTTTATCTATATTAGTTATCTACTTATTTATCTTTAATCCTCACTTTTTTCCTATTTTTGGATGACATTTTGGGGCTTCAGAACCTATTACCAGGTTTCCATAGAGTTATGGTCTCAACATACAATGGTTTCAACATACAATGGTCGTCCTGGAACCAATTAATATTGTAACTTGAGGGAATACTGTATATATATATATATATATATATATATATATATATATATATATATATGCATGCCCCTGCAATGTATGAAGGAGGGTATTATTTGGTGTGAAGTTGGAAAGTGAGTGATTAAACCACATGAAGAGGATAAAAGACCTGCTGTGGCCTGTGGTGAAGAGTAGATATGGGATAGTTCAGTGATGTTGTGCTTGAGTAGCAGCTATAAAGTCGTTCAGCTGAAGTTCTGAAAACAATACAGAGTTGGAAGAGTGCTGGAGAATCCCAACACAGCCTGGGTATTGTCACTGATATGTATTTAGGGTGCACTATGGGATGTGTGAGGCCTTTGACCTGCAAATGGGCATCCCTGAGAGACTATGTGGATTTAGTAATAACTTTAGTCAGTGGGTAGAATTAAACCACTAGAGTTTAGCGAGTTGTGTAATAAAGATAACCCTCTGGAAAACAAGAATAAGACATGTGTGGACCTTGAGAGACATTCAGTCAAGAAAGTAAGCTAGTGACTAATGCAGGTCAGTTAGTAGTATCTGTACAGCTGTGTCGAACAGGTCAGCACTATTTTTACTTATTTATTTTATATATTGATAACTAGAGTTGAGAAAGCTTTCTGAAAGTTTGACTCACCAAACTCTTAGAAAGTGTTCGGTTTGTGGCAACCTTGATATACAGTGAAATTTTACTCTTTTGTCACAGTAAACCAGCAAATACACTAGTTTACTAGGAGAGGGGATAAGATGCCTGATCGTGGGGGTCCCGCCGCTGGGGACCCCTGTGATCTTGCACGCAGCACCCCATTAGAATCAGTCCCCAGAGCACGTTCACTCTGGGTCTAATTACTGGTGATCACGGGGGCCAGAGCATTGTAATGTCACGCCCCCCCCCCCCCCCCCCCCCGTGTGAAGTCACGCTCAGCCCCCTGAATGCAGGCCTATGTGAGGGGGCGTGACAGCCGGAGTACCCCTTTAATTAGCACTGCTGAGCAAGTTAACTCCTTTTGGGGGTGTATCGATTATACAGCCATGGGAGTTGCAGTTTAGCAACAGTGAGGCTCCAGCTGTTGCTAAACTAAACCCCCCTATTAATCCCATCAATAATGGGAGTTGTAGTTTTGCAACAGCTGGAAAGTCCCTGTTTAGGAGGACCATCTCAGAAAGGCTCTGTTCACATTGTGCATTATAAGCATGCCTTTTTAAAACAAAAAGGCAAGCTAAAAACGCATAATGTGAACAGAGCCATACTTAAGTACTAAAAAAATAAGCTCTTCTATTATAATTATGGAGCCTCGTACCAAGCAAAATCCCTTAAAAAAAAAAAAGTTCCAAAGGGCCAGAAATTAAGGCGATTGGGTAATGTGATGTTGTAGGGTTTTTTTTTTTTTTTTTTTAGATCCTCTATTTTATGGTTATTTTATGGTTATTTCCCCAAAAGAATGATGTTTTTTTTTGTAGGAAACCTAAATAAATATGTAGGTTTCTTATGCAACATGTTGTCACGCCCCTTTTGTAGGGTTTTATTTGATTTTGGTTAGGTTTGTGAATTTTTCCGGCATATTATGTATTATGCTGGTACATACTGGCAAAACCCTGGTGTCACCAAAAAGCTTAAAAAAAAAAAAAAAAGAGCTTAGTAAATGAGGGCCATTGTCTGAGCGTGTATTTATTTATGACAGTGTTATGTAGTGGCACACAAATAGGTGGCTAAAAAAATTGTAAAAAATACATTTTTTACATAATTTTTTCAAACACATTTTGAAGTTGCATATTGAAGCATGCCAATTTTTCATAGTGGCACACATAGGTGGGAAAACGCTGTGGAAAAAGGGTTCTGTCATTTCTTAAAATTCCAATTAAACATGTTGGCAGCATCAGTATGCCAGAGTTGTTCCACTTTTCCGAAGGCTAGGTTTCCACTTGGTTTTTTTTCTGGCAGTTTTTGGAATACTGCCACTGCAGTTTTTGAGCCAAAGTCAGAAGTGGATCCATAAGGGAGGAGAAGTGTAATTCCTTCCTTTATGTGTCATGTTCCTTTTGAACACACTTCAGGCTTTGGCTCAAAAACTGCCCAAAAAAAAAAACAAGTGGAAACCTAGCCTTATAGGAGAAAGCACTGTGGGTGCTAAGGACAAGGATAGTAGTGAGGAGGAGTTGTGTGAGGACAGTCCACCAAAATTGGTGGAAGTAAAGGCAGTGATCAAGTAGAGCTGTGGTACTGGGACTGGTGGTAGGCATTGTGTTAGTGTCAGTCATGGAGGTGGATATTGTGAGGGGGCCAAGGAGCCCATGATGTATGAGAGAGCATAGAGAAGTAGCATGGACAATGAGTGGGGCAATGGTGATGCAGCTTTGGACAGTTATCCCTAAAGGAATCTTTAGCAGAAGAAGAAAACTATACTATGGTACACTAGCTGCTGAGAATTGGTTTTCCTATAACTTAAGAAAAGGTATTTAAAATGTGGGCTCTATAGTGAAATTAAAAGTTATCGGTTTTGGAAACAACTGAGAACATTTATTTGTTGCTTCCAACTTTTAAACTACGCCTGATCGCTGCATTGACTTTACAATGTAAAATACTTGTTTGTGCAAAACCTGCTGAAACAAACGTAACTGAATAAAAGACAGCAGGCAGAAGGAGAAATGATAAAAAATGCTTGTACCACAAGTAGAAATGTTTACTTGACTCTTTACAACATTTTCTTTTAATGTGGTTTACTGGCAGCTAAGGCACATTCTTAGAAAAAGTAGGCAAAGGGGAGTTAAATTACCATTAGTCTTTACTGTAAAGCTTATTGCTGGCTTAATTTCATAGCAACCGTAAACCTGCAGAAGTTACAGAACATTCTATGACTTTGGTTTTAACCGTACTTTCTGTACATAAAAACATAATTGCATGCCCCAAAGTAGGTGGCCAATAAAACATCACATCCACTCATTTATTAACCCTCTTAGCAATTTCCATTATATTTTGATTGCTATAAGAAATTAAATCTGATGGTCTCCATGGTAAAGTACAAAAGTGCCTGCAGAGGGAACCTCCAGATTTTGTTCTTAAAGCATGTTTATCCTTTCAAGTAACTTTTTTAGGTTATGCTGATATATTTGTGTATATGAGGACTGAAGAAGCACTGTTTCAGGTCATCATAAAATGTTCCCTGCAGATTTAAATTTTTCTTTCCAGTTGTTCCTAAGCTAGTTAGTAGAAACTAGACTTACTGCAATGATGTCTTCCATAACTGCACAGTACAAAAGAGAACAGGGTGCGCGCCCCTGGATGGAACCTGATGGATGAGATAGTGAAGAGCCCAATCAAAATGCACTCACACAGTTGTGTGAATGGAGGCACAACACTCAATGCGCTTGATGAGGAATCCTGTAATAGCGGCTGCTGCGGCTCCCAGCGTTCAGGCGCAGATGTAGATAAAAGGACACAAAGGATCCACGCAACGCGTTTCAAAGCCGCTCCGGCTTTTTTGTCAGGCGTCCACGCCTGACGAAAAAGCCAGAACGGCTTTGAAACGCGTTGCATGGATCCTTTGTGTGCATTAAATTTACCTATTTATACACACTTCTTGTGGCAGCGCGAGTCATCTCCCTTTCTTGGATCTCCTATTACATATATAACTGCACAGAGAAGAAAAGCTCCTGTTACCTTCAATTTATTAAGCACATCCTCAGAAACAGCAGCAGCATGAAAGACATTATATTGTAAAAGAGTACTGAGCAGTGCAAGCTGTGAGATCAAAACTGGAGTAGGATTAAATGTTAACTACAAGATGTAGCCCTATTTCTGGGCCTCTGTCTACCTCTCTCTGCCTTCTCAGGTCAGGGACTAGGAACCAGACTGAGAAAGAAATATAAATAATAAATATACTTTATTAAAACATATATATATTGATCACAATGCAGGACAAGATCCAATAGTGTAAACAAGTAAACAAGTGAAGCGAGAGGCAGGAATCAAAAGTGGGTAGTCAGACGAGTGGGGAGTTCAGTACAGTGATCAGTGAATGTAAGGTACTAATATCAGGAAACAGGATCCAGATGGGTAGTCAGAGGTTTGCACTTGGTAGTCAGAACTAAACACAAGGACAGGGAGGAAGTGGATCTAGCTACTTTAAATAGCCAGAGGGGGCTGACTGATAGCAAACAGGTGAGTTACCATGAGCACTGAGAAGACCAGACAACCATCTGAGCAAACTTGAGACAGAGAAGAAAAGACTGCAAATAAATAACAGTGTAAAAACACTTAGCAGTTCCGCCAAACCGTAACAATCCCTCAGTGAGCTGACGCATCTTTAGATAGATTTCAGCAGTTTTAGAGCAAAATATCAGCTAAGAACGCAGGGAGGAGGATAAATAGAGTCTGGTAAGTGGAACAAGAGGAATTTTTCTCCAATAAGTTACTTTCTTATAGTTACTCGCAAACTTTGTTGAAACAAGAGTTACCATTTAAGCTGTAGTGAGACACAACATAATAGGTGATTCAAGGGTAGTCTGACTGCAGTTTCTACACAGGCCAGTTAAAATGAAAAACTTAAACATATGGAACAGATATTAGATTAAACCCGTGAAACATGTTATAGTAGTGGTACTTGATGGATTGGGATATGTTTCTCTGACATAATGTACATTTCACAGTGGTTTGAATGTGCAGTATAAAATGGGGTTTTAAATAGTCTTGCTTTAAGTATATAAAGTGACAACTTCTTATCACTAATTTTGTTATGCTATAAAATATGATGTTAAGTATGCTGCTACATGTGCTGAACATGTTTTTCCACAGTGGAATTTGCAACCCACTGGTTTTATCAAATGGAATGACATTTCAAATATTTGCAGTACTCCGCAGGTAATAATTCCGTAAAGGTGAGCCGCATTGATGTTTCACTTTTTGGCACAGCATGGAACCTATGGCTATAAACTAACAGCTGCTGTAATCAGATCAAAAGAAAGTTCATTGGCAGCTGTGCCAATGTCACATGAAAACTAGCAATGCCATCTCTGAGAAGCAGTTTAAGCTTCTTCTCTTTTTTTGTGGATTATATAAAAGCAGATAAAAAGCTGTTTTGACTCATCAATGAGACAAATTCAGCAAAACTTTTAAAAATATCACAAAGGAAATATAAGACATTAAAGGGGTACTTCACTACTCAGCGTTTGGAACAAACTGTTCCGAACGCTGGAGCCAGCGTCGGGAGCTCGTCATGTCATAGCCCCGCCAGCCATCACGTCCCCTCCCATAGACTTGCATTGAGGTGGTGGGGCGTGATGTCATGAGGGGCGGGGTTATGACATCACGAGCTCCCGACGCAGGCTCCAGCAGTTGGAACAGTTTGTTCCAAACACTGAGCAGCGGAGTACCTTTGTAAGACTCAAGAAAACACTTCACATTGCTAAAAGTATAAGAGAGATAGAAAGTACTATTATATCTGCTTCAGTGAAAGCTAAATGGCAACCAATTTTGGTGTTGTCGTGTCACAGCTCCTACAGAAATTTTCTCTGGCCTTTTAATGACTAGGCCTAGTTTTTTTTTTTTTTTTTTTTGTTTCTTTCTAATCTGCTTGTAAGAGCTGTGAATCTTTTTTGCAAAATCAATTTTACTTTGAGATGTCAACTTTCATTTTAACATAAATAATACTGCAAAACAAAAAAGTGCAAAAGATCCAAAAAAGTGATGGAAATACCTTTTTTATTAAAATTTCGTAGCAATGTCAAAGATGCTTTTTCCTCTCTCATAAAGCTGTCATTGCCACAAAGGCTCAGGAGACGAGTTATAAAATTTTGTCCCGTTGGTACAGGGTTCCTGCGATGCTTCATCGTTGGTATCAGACAGTTCCGAGCTCATGTTGGCTTTGTGGTGGTGACGAGGGTACTATGACGCACATTTGGTGGAGCTGTCCCCAGCTTTTTTCTTTCTGGAGCTCGGTTCTTCAGGTGGTCGGGGATGTGACCGGGATCCAGGTGCCCTCTTGCCTGGAAGCCGTCCTACTATACATGTTCCCCATGGCGCAAGCGAAGTACAAAAAGTCCCTTGCACGACATCTTCTTCAGGCTGCCAAAACTGTTATTCCTAGAAACTGGAAGAGCCCTGTGCCTCCCTCTCTCGAGGAATGGTTTGCCGAGGT
This sequence comes from Hyla sarda, assembly GCF_029499605.1. Lineage (NCBI taxonomy): Eukaryota > Metazoa > Chordata > Amphibia > Anura > Hylidae > Hyla > Hyla sarda. Next base: position 244,463,562 of record NC_079191.1, on the reverse strand, counting down.
AACCCACATTCAACACACGGAGGAACTCCTGGTTGTTCCCCCTGAGGATGTGACTAGACTAACTGCAACCTTGCTCCCATGGGCCACCTTCTGTTCCTCCCCCGCATTCAGGCTTCTAAGATGACATCCACTCCTAATTCTGTTCCTCTAACCCTGATATCCCCATCCAGAGCTATGGGCTGCCAGGTGTCCGCCCCAGCGGGATTTCTTTGTTTTATGTTGGTCTGACTGTTTGTCCTGTTAAGTGTCTTCTCCTTCTCGCTCTTTCTTTGTCCTTGTCTAGTTTTCTTTTGTTATCCTCTCTCCTGCCCTGAATGGATCTGACTATTTTCTTTTCGCCTCTATTGTGGTTTCTTACCCACTCTCTTCCTCAGTTTGAGTGCCCGGGGGGTTCTCCTCCTCCTTGTTTGTTCCTACTCCTCACCTTATTTTATATCTCCCTTCTTACCCATTTGCCCTGGCACCTAGAAGGCTTTACGATAACCACATGTTCTTGGTTTCAGTGTAGTTTCCATATGTTGTTTATACTGCTCTGCATAGTCAGACTGATTGTCTTATTTCTTGATTGCTATTTTGGCCTACCAGGCTATTGTTTACTGTATTATTTGCCTACATCTGTTTTTTATCCCTCTGGTTTTTCAATAAACTTTCTCGAATATGAAAAAAAAATTCGTAGGATACCATTAAAAAATTATAATAAAAAAGATACAGTAGTGATGGAAAAAATTGTATTTAACGAAATGTATCTTTATTATAACAACATTTTAATAAATTTTTATACAGGGATCAATTTATGTGGGCGGGTAGGGCACTAAAAATTTAGCCGACAATGATAAAACTGTAGTGTGTGTGTGTGTTTTACTTTTTTTTTTTTACATTTTTTTAGGTAGTACTACTACTCCCAGCATAGAACACACTGTTCCAAGATGGGAGTAGTAGTTACCTGTACTGATTGACAGATCGCCGGGATCCCTTGCGATCCTCCTGTATAGTGTATAGATGCGGCTCTTCTATGGTCCCCTGCACTGCCGTTTATATACACCTATTCATATTTTCTGCAGAGCTGTGATTGGCCAGATGGTTCCAGCCAATCACAACTCTATAGGAAATATGAATAGGTGTATATATACGTCAGTGCTGGGGACCATAGAAGAGCGGACAATTGCTTTGGGTGTCAGAAGTTACACTCGCTGCGATCTGTCTATTAATGCAGGTACTTCTTCTCCCAGCACTGAGCAGAGTGTGCTCCATGTTGGGAGCAGTAGTACCTGCAGTAAGGGACAGATCACAGCGGATGTCACTCCTCCTGACACCCGCTGCGATCCTCCTGAAGTGACTGTGGGGATCAGTTGTTCTCAAGGCTACAGAGCCAGGAGAACAGCTGATGCTAAGCAGTATATATACATTGTATATATACTGCCCAGCAAAAATACAGTATACACATTGCTGGCTCACTTAACCCCTTGCTTAGCAGTGCGCTAAGCCAGCCCGGCAAGGAAAGAGTTAACTTACACTGCTGGACAGTGTAGGTTAACCCTTTGGGCAGTATACAATATATGCAGCTATCTATAGATAGCTGTATATAGTGTATACAGAAGACGAAGAAGTCCCACGGGTCAGTGTAGCACCGCCCCTAGTGATGACATCATTAGGGGACAGAGCTAAGACAGGATCCAGGCTAGTAAGTCTGAAGCTCTGTTCACATTGTCTATTTTGGATAATGGAAACAGACCCTTCTGCCAGTGTCTACCCCGACAGGGAGACTCCAGCTGTTGCTAAACTACAACTCCCAGCATTGGAGTTGTAGTTTTGCACCAATTGGAGGCTCCCTGTTTAGGTAGACATTGCATTTTGGGTGCTAACCCATTTTTTGTGTTGATTTTTTTTATTTTAACAAAATGGTTAACGAGGGCTGTGGGGGAGTGTTTTTTTAAATAAAATAATTTTTCCAATGTGTTGTGTTTTTTTTTATTGAATATTCAGACTTAGTAATGGAGGCTGTCTAATAGAAGGAATCCATTACTAAGCCAGGGCTTAGCGTTAGCCCCAAAAACAGCTGGCGCTAGCCCCCAATTATTACCCCGGTACCCACCGCCACAGGGGTGCGGGGAAGAGCCGGTACCAACAGGCCCGGAGCATCACAAATGGCGCTCCTGGGCCTAGGCGGTAACAGGCTGGTGTTATTCAGGCTGGGGAGGGCCAGCAACAATGGTCCTCGCCCACCCTGGTATCGTCAGGCTGTTGCTGTTTGGTTGGTATCTGGCTGATACTGAAAATAGGGGGAACCCTATGCGTTTTTTAATTTATTTTTTATTTATGAAAAAAAAGCATGGGGTTCCCTGTATTTTCAGTATCAGCCAGATACCAACAAAGCAGCAACAGCCTGACGTTACCAGGGTGGGCAAGGACCATTGTTACTGGCCCTCCCCAGCCTAAATAACGCCAGCCTGTTACCGCCTAGGCCCAGGAGCACCATTTTTGACACTCTGGGCTCTTCCCGACACCCCTGGTGGTTAGCGCCAGTTGTTTTTGGGGCTAACGCTAAGCCCCGACTTAGTAATGGATTCCGTCTATTAGAAAGCCTCCATTACTAAGCCTGAATATTCAATAAAAAAAAAAAACACAACACATTGGAAAAATTATTTTATTTTAAAAAACACTCCCCCACAGCCCTCGTTAACCATTTTAGTAAAATAAAAAAAAATCAAGTTCATCCGTCGTAATCCATCAAATTCATCGAAATCCTCTGCATACACGGATCTGAAACGAGAAGAAAAAAAATGCAATGTCTATCTAAACTGCGAGCCTCCAATTGGTGCAAAACTACAACTCCCAGTATGCCCAGACAGCCTTTGGCTGTCTGGGCATGCTGAGAGTTGTAGTTTAGCAACAGCTGGAGTCTCCCTGTCTGGGTAGACACTGGCAGAAGGGTCTGTTCCCATTATCCAAAACGGACAATGTGAACAGAGCTTCAGACTTACTAGCCTGAATCCCGTATGTAGCTCCGCCCCTAATGACATCATCACTAGGAGCGGAGCTACACAGAGTGGCGGTGACAGAAACGAGGGAGGTAAGTGGACCTCCTGTTCTGTATACACTATATACAGCTATCTGTAGATAGCTGTATATTCTGTATACTGCCCAAAGGGGCTATAGGAGCAGGGAGTCCTGTCAGTCTGGTGACAAGATTCCCGGCTCCTGTACAGTATAAACGGGTACACTATGCCCCCCTGTATACTATACAGCTGGGGGATATCACTCCTCATCTCCTTACACTCTGTGGACCGAACGCTCAGCATCCGACCCACAGAGTGGTACCCAGAAGGCAGTAAAAAAACTCCAACAGGGTACAAATTTGGCTGTTTCCACAAACCAGGGAAAACGCCAGAAAAAACGACAGAAAAACTGCCAAAACTCAGGAAAAACATGTGGCAGTTTTTTTGTCATTTTTGCTGGCGTTTTTTTAGGTGTACAAAAAAAAACACAAATGGAAACCTTGCCTAATGGTAATCTCCTCAAGGAGAACTCTTACTTGAATTCTTAAGAAATTCTCCCAACTAATAACATTCCGAATGTAAACTCCAAAACACACAGGCCCGCATTTACTAAGAGTGGAGTGTAGGTTTCTTTGTGGGTTTTAATTCCCTACAATTTATTTTCCATGGTATTTACTAAGATTTCCCTACATTTTCCACTTTCCCTACACTTTGCTTTTTTATACACATGCTCTGGATCTGTAGGGTTTTCCTCAGCGCAAATCCACCACATTTTCTCTGGAAATCTTAGTAAATATGTTGTTTTTTTGTGAAAATGTTGGGAGCACGCCCCTTTTCAGAGGCCACGACCCCTTTCCCAGCGGCCACGCCCCCTTTTCAGGTTTTCTTAGCAAAATGGTTAGTCAGGGTTTTTTCAATTCTGGCGCAAATTCTGGCACAGATAGAATTTCTGGCGCGATGCAAAACATGTCGGATTTGCAATAGTAAATGAGGGCCACAATCTTGAGGAGAAATGTTATTCTAATGGAAACAGTATAATCAGCAAAATAAAGAAAACAACACACAGACCACTCCTGATAAGTTTTATGCTTAAGACCTTCAACTTTTTTTAAGCCAATCTCTTAACCCATTAGTTTTTTTATGCTTTATTTTTGTTGGTGAGGTCTACAGAACTGAGCCATATAGGGGAACTGTACTTATACTGTCTAATTCTGAGATGCAAATTTCAAGGGAAAGTCATCAAATGCACTTGTGGTGTCCCGGTACCATATTGCATACCGTACCTTGTATGGTGGTCCCCAAAGTCAGAGTTACTATGTACAGGTAGTGCCCCCCAGGTGGGACAGCCCCTAGTCGCCTCCTTATTTTCTAATGCTATGATGTTAATATGTATATATTTAATAATGTGTATATTTAATATAAGGAATATTAGAGTAGTTACCTTGTTAGCGTCGCAGGACCATGTTATTTCCTCTTTGGTATGTTGGAGGACCTTTGGAGGTCCTTGGGTCACATGTTACCCATAACTCTCTGTACAGCAGATTGACAGTTGTAAGGACCAGTGAGCTTAAGTCCAGCCCCTGCCCATATAAAGGAGCTGTAGCCAATTATCGCTCTCTTGGGTTGCTGTTCTCGTGGATGCCGGACTAGCTAGGACAAGCTAGGCCTAAAACCTGCCGCCCTCAGCCTAAACTAAACCGCGAGTGAACATCTTAATCCCCACTAAAGCTAGCGTGATTACTGGACGGAATCTAATCCTCTAAATCCAGTGGATCACCGCAACAATTACCTTCTTAAGCTCAATAGACTCAATAGGTCCCAACCACTTGTCAAGCTCTAATAGACTCTGTTGTATGGACTGTTCCTGTTCATTATTGCCTAAAATCTTCAGTAAAAGTTCCGACAAGTTTCTTCAAATCTCCGATTGTGGACAATCAATTATTTCCTATCTCCCTATCGCTCTTGGGACGGGTGGCGGTAGGACAAGCATTACAGAGAATAGCCCCTCACCCTGGCGTCATGAATAAAAAGGGTTAAGCAAGCACCCTTAGTAACTGCACAGCTACACTCCCATATACCCTACTCCCCCAGGCTATCACACACCAGATACATCAAAGTGACGCAGGCTTAAGCTGTTTTTTGATAAACAATGCCTCTTTATCAAATGAGGCATAAAAGTGTCTAAAAAGTGTCTAAAGCACAAAATAAATGTGGTGGAGTGGTTGTCACAAGTATATTTTTACAGGGCAAGTCATGAGCACATTTATTTGTGAAATTTCAAACATTTAAATTAATATCTCCACTTTTAATCCCTTAAGGACCAAGGACGTACCGGTACGTCCTTGGTCCTGCTCTTCTGATATAACGCGGGGTTACACAGTAACCCCGCGTCATATCACGGCGGGCCCGGCGTCATAGTGAAGCCGGGACCCGCCTCTAATAGCGCGCAGCGCCGATCGCGGCGCCGCGTGCTATTAACCCTTTAGCCACGCGCTCAGAGCTGAGCCGCGCAGCTAAAAGTGAAAGTGAAAGTTCCCGACTAGCTCAGTCGAGCTGTTCGGGATAGCCGCGGCTAATCGCGGCATCCCGAACAGCTGACAGGACAGCGGGAGGGCCCCTTCCTGCCTCCTCGCTGTCCGATCGCCGAATGACTGCTCAGTGCCTGAGATCCAGGCATGAGCAGTCATGCGGCAGAATCGTTGATCACTGGTTTCTTATGAGAAACCAGTGATCAACATAGAAGATCAGTGTGTGCAGTGTTATAGGTCCCCATGGGACCTATAACACTGCAAAAAAAAAGTGAAAAAAAAAAGTGAAGAAAGATCATTTAACTCCTCCCCTATTAAAAGTTTGAATCACCCCCCTTTTCCAATTAAAAAAAAAACACAGTGTAAATAAAAATAAAAATAAACATACGTGGTATCACCGCGTGCGTAAATGTCCGAATTATAAAAATATATCATTAATTAAACCGCTCGGTCAATGGCGTGCGCGCAAAAAAATTCCAAAGTCCAAAATAGTGCATTTTTGGTCACTTTTTATATCATTTAAAAATGAATAAAAAGCAATCAATAAGTCCTATCAATGCAAAAAGCCCTGATACCACCCCATACACGGAAAAATAAAAAAGTTATAGGGGTCAGAAGATGACAATTTTAAACGTATTAATTTTCCTGCATGTAGTTATGATTTTTTCCAGAAGTCCGACAAAATCAAACCTATATAAGTAGGGTATCATTTTAATTGTATGGACCTACAGAATACATATCAGGTGTCATTTTTACCGAAAAATGTACTACGTAGAAACGGAAGCCCCCAAAATTTACAAAACAGCTGTTTTTTTTCAATTTTGTCGCACAATGATTTTTTTTCCCGCTTCACCATAGATTTTTGGGCAAAATGAATGACGTCATTACAAAGTAGAATTGGTGGCGCAAAAAATAAGCCATCATATGGATTTTTAGGTGTAAATTTGAAAGAGTTATGATTTTTTAAAGGCAAGGAGCAAAAAACGAAAATGCAAAAACGGAAAAACCCCCGGTCCTTAAGGGGTTAAGTAAAAAAATTTGAGTGCAGCTCACAATTAATTCTGTCCAAGGTTATTTTGCGTAAACACCTATACCCTAGATAGTAACATAGTTCACAGGGTTGAAAAAAGACCAGAGTCATATATTTATTTTTATCAAGATGTCCCAAAATAGCATCTCTTCGAAAACCCTCAAACAATTTACATACAACAGAGGTTAAACGAATAGGTCTATAATTCCCGGGGTCACCTTTTGTCCCCTTTTAAAATATTGGCATCACATTTGCCATGCGCCAGTCCTGGGGAACAGTCCCTGTCACTATAGAGTCCCTGAATATTAAAAAATAGGGGTCTGTCTATTACATTACTTAATTCCTTTAGAACACGGGGGTGAATGCCATCTGGACCTGGTGATTTATCTATTTAGATTTTTTTGTAGGTGGCACTGTACTTCTTCCTGAGTTAGACAGGTGATCTGTACTGGGGAGTTTACCTTATCTCACTGTATTTCACCTGGCATTTCATTTTCCTCGGTGATTACAGTGGAGAAGAATTTGTTTAGTATATTTGCTTTTTCCTGATCCCCGTTTATAATTTCTTCCTCATCATTTTTTAAAGGGCCAACACTTTCATTTTTGACCATTAATATAATTAAAGAACATTTTGGGGTTAGTTTTACTCTCTTGGGCAATTAGTCTTTCTGTCTCTATTTTTGCGGCTTTTATCAGTTTTTTACATATTTTAAATTTTTCTCTATAGCTTTTTAATGCTTCTTTACTGCTGTCCTCTTTTAGTAGTTTAAATGCTTTAATTTTTGACATTTATTGCCCCCTTAATGTTTTTATTCAGCCATATTGGTTTTCTTTTATTTCTAATCCTTTTATCATGATGTATATACATCTTACAGTGAGAGTTTAAGATAAGTCTCCCATTTAGTGTCAGTATTCTTGTTTTTGAGGACATTATCCCATTTTATATTGTTAAGGGCTTCTATGAGTTGGTAAAACTTTATCTTTCTAAAGTTTATTGTGTTTGTGGCCCCTCACAAGATTCCTTTATTGAAGAACAAGTTATAATGTTTTATATTATGATCACTATTTCCTAGGTGTCCTTCTATTTGCACATCAGTTACTCTATCAGATCTGTTGGTTAATATTAAGTCTATTAGGGCGCCCCCTCTGGTCGGGCCATGTACCATTTGGGACAGATAATTGTCTTCAGCTATAGTCAGAAACCTGTTTCCTTTATGAGATTCACAAGTCTCAGTCTCCCAGTTTATATCAGGATAGTTAAAGTCCCCCACTATTATGACCTCATTCTGATTTGGTGCCTTGTTTATTTGCCTCATTAATTGATCTTCTTCCTCTTCCATTATGTTTGATGGCTTATAGCAAACCCCTATCAGAATTTTTTTTATGTCCATATATTTCTACCCATAATAACTCCCCATTATAGTTTCCCTCCATATATCCTCCCGCAGTGCGGCCTTCAGACTTGACTTTACATAAAGACAAACTCCTCCCCCTTTCCATTTTGTCTGATCCTTCCTGAATAGACTATAACCCTGTATGTTGACTGCCCAGTTACAGCTATCGTCCAACCAAGTCTCTGTTATACCCACTATGTCATAATCCTCCTCAGACATTATCAACTCCAGTTCACCAGTTTTATTGGACAGACTTCTGGTATTAGTCAACATGCAATTCAATGGTGTATGTTTTCTCTTCCCCCTCTATGTTGTAGGTTCCCTTCCCCCAGTCCCTAGTTTAAACACTCCTCCACCCTTCTAGCCATCCTCTCCCCAAGCACAGCTGCACCCTCCCCATTGAGGTGCAGTCCGTCCCTTCAGTAGAGTCGGTATCCAACAGTGAAGTCAGCCCAGTTCTCCATGAACCCAAACCCCTCCTTCCTACACCAGCTTCTGAGCCACTTGTTTACTTCCCTAATCTCCCACTGCCTCTCTGGTGTGGCTCGTGGTTCAGGTAATATTACCTTAGAGGTCCTTGCCTTAAGCTTGTGGCCAAAGTCCCTGAAATCATTTTTAAAGAGGACCCAGCAATCATGGTACATATTGGCACCAATGACAAAGTAAGAGGTAGGTGGAGTGTCCTTAAATGATTACTCCCATGGAAAACTTTTTTTTTTTTTTTTAAATCAATTGGTGCCAGAAAGTTGAACAGATTTGTAAATTGCCTCTGCTGTCCATTTTAGGAACTGTCCAGAGCAGGAGAAAATCCTCATAGCAAACATATGCTGCTCTGGACAGTTTCTAAAATGGACAGCAGAGGTCAGCAGAGAGCACAGTGGTCATGACATCAGAGAAATCTAAAAAGTAAAGCATTTGCTCTGTAGTATACAGCCCCTAAAAAGTACTGGAAGGATTAAGATTTTTTAATAGAAGTAATTTACAAATCTGTTTAACTTTCTGGCACCAGTTGATTAAAAAAAAAAAAAAAAAGTTTTCCATGGTAGTAATCCTTTAACCCCTTAAGGACGCAGGATGTAAATGTACGTCCTGGTGTGGTGGTACTTAACGCACCAGGACGTACATTTACGTCCTGTGCATAACCGCGGGCATCGGAGCGATGCCCATGTCATGCGCGGCTGATCCTGGCTGCTGATCGCAGCCAGGGACCCGCCGGCAATGGCCGACGCCCGCGATCTCGCGGGCGTCCGCCATTAACTCCTCAGGTGCCGGGATCAATATAGATCCCGGCATCTGCGGCAGTGCACGATTTGAATGAATGATCGGATCGCCCGCAGCGCTGCTGCGGGGATCCGATCATTCAGAACGCCGCACGGAGGTCCCCTCTCCTTCCTCCGTTCGGCTCCCGGCATCTCCTGCTCTGGTCTGAGATCGAGCAGACCAGAGCAGGAGATGGCCGATAACACTGATCTGTTCTATGTCCTATACATAGAACAGATCAGTATTAGCAATCATGGTATTGCTATGAATAGTCCCCTATGGACTATTCAAGTGTAAACAAAATTTAAAAAATGTAAAAGTAAAAGTTAAAAAAAAGTGAAAAATCCCCTCCCCCAATAAAAAAGTAAAATGTCAGTTTTTTCCTATTTTACCCCCAAAAAGCGTAAAAAATACATTTTATAGACATATTTGGTATCCCCGCGTGCGTAAATGTCCGAACTATTAAAATAAAATGTTAATTATCCCGTACGGTGAACGGCGTGAACGAAAAAAAAAAGTCCAATATTGCTTCTTTTTTAATACATTTTATTTTAAAAAAATTATAAAAAATTAATTAAAAGTTTTTTATATGCAAATGTGGTATCAAAAAAAAGTACAGATCATGGCGCAATAAATGAGCCCCCATACCGCCGCTTATACGGAAAAATAAAAAAGTTAGAGGTCATCAAAATAAAGGGATTATAAACATACTAATTTGGTTAAAAGGTTTGTGATTTTTTTTAAGCACAACAGTAATATAAAAGTATGTAATAATGGGTATCATTTTAATCTTATTGACCCTCAGAATAAAGAACACATGTCATTTTTACCATAAATTGTACGGCGTGAAAACGAAACCTTCCAAAATTAGCAAAATTGCGTTTTTCTTTTTAATTTCCCCACAAAAATAGTGTTTTTTGGTTGCGCCATACATTTTATAATATAATGAGTTATGTCATTACAAAGGACAACTGGTCACGCAAAAAAAAAGCCCTCATACTAGTCTGTGGATGAAAATATAAAAGAGTTATGATTTTTAGAAGGCGAGGAGGAAAAAATGAAAACGTAAAAATTAAATTGTCCTTAAGGCCAAAATGGGCTGAGTCCTTAACCCCTTAAGGACACATGACGTTCTCATACGTCTCCATTTCCGAGTCCTTAAGGACACATGACGTATGAGAACGTCATGTGTTTTACCGCCCCCCCGCAACCATCTGGAGCGGAGCCGGTCACCGATGCCTGCTGAAATCGTTCAGCAGGCATCGGGGCATATCGCCCAGGGGGGTCATTATGACCCCCCATGTCGGCGATGGCCGCAGATCGCTGGACAATTCAGTCCAGCGATCTGCGGCGGATTCCGGGTCAATCGGGTCTCCAGTGACCCGGTGACCCGGAATTATTGGCTGATCGGGGCCGTCAGAGACGGCCCCGATCAGCCAGAGCCAGCAGGGGTGAGGTGGCACTGGTGCCACCTCACGATCGCCCTGATTCGTCGGCCGGATTACCGGCCGACCAATCAGGGCGCCTGCTGCGGGTGTCACTCCCGCAACCCGCTCCGCCCCTCTTCCGGAGGACGTGAGCGGGTGCGGGACGTGCACCCCGGGTGCTGGGGACCCCGATCCCCGGCGCCCCTGTTGGGATCGGGGCCCCAGGAGCAGCGGCGGCGGCGGCGGAGACGACGAGGGACTGACCTGTGCGGCGAGGATCGTTGGAGGTGAGTGACAGCCTCCTGCTGTTGCTTAGCAATAGCTCCCAGCATGCAAAAAGGGCATGCTGGGAGCTGTAGTTATGCAACAGCAGGAGGCAGACCACCACAACTCCCAGCATGCCCTTATGGGCATGCTGGGACTTGTAGTTTTGCAACAGCTGGAGGCACATTCTTTCTATGGAAAAGTGTACCTTCAGCTGTTGTGTAACTACAACTCCCAGCTTGCACAATCAGCTAAAGTGCATGCTGGGAGTTGTAGTGGTGCATCTGGTGGTTGCATAACTACAACTCCCAGCATGCCCGTTGGCTGTCGGTGACTGCTGAGAGTTGTAGTTTTGCAACAGCTGAAGGCACACTGAGTTAAGTAGTAAACCAGTGTGTCTCCAGCTGTTGCATAACTACAATCCCCAGCATCCCCAGCCAAAGTAGTATGCCTCCAGCTGTTGCATAACTACAACACCCAGCATGCCCTTCCGCTGTCCGTACATGCTGGGGGTTGTAGCTTTTGCAACAGCTGAAGGCACACTGGTTGCAAAACACTGAGTTTGTTACCAAACTCGGTGTTTCACAACCAGTGTGCCTCCAGCTGTTGCAAAACTACAACTCCCAGCATGCACTGATAGACCGTACATGCTGGGAGTTGTAGTTTTGCAACAGCTGGATGTTCCCCCCCCAATGTGAACGTACAGGGTACACTCACATGGGCGGAGGATTACAGTAAGTATCCGGCTGCAAGTTTGAGGTACGGCAAAATTTCTGCCGCAGCTCAAACTGCCAGCGAGAAACTACTGTGAACCCCCGCCTGTGCGACTGTACCCTAAAAACACTACACTAACACACAATAAAATAAAAAGTAAAAAACACTACATATACACATACCCCTACACAGCCCCCCTCCCCTCCCCAATAAAAATGAAAAACGTCTGGTACGCCACTGTTTCCAGAACGGAGCCTCCAGCGGTTGCAAAACTACAACTCCCAGCATGCACTGATAGACCGTACATGCTGGGAGCTGTAGTTTTGCAACAGCTGGATGTTCCCCCCCCAATGTGAACGTACAGGGTACACTCACATGGGCGGAGGATTACAGTAAGTATCCGGCTGCAAGTTTGAGCTGCGTCAAATTTTCTGCCGTAGCTCAAACTGCCAGCGAGAAACTACTGTGAACCCCCCGCCCGTGCGACTGTACCCTAAAAACACTACACTAACACAAAATAAAATAAAAAGTAAAAAACACTACATATACACATACCCCTATACAACCCCCCTCCCCAATAAAAATGAAAAACGTCTGGTACGCCACTGTTTCCAAAACGGAGCCTCCAGCTGTTGCAAAACAACTACTCCCAGTATTGCCAGATAGCCGTTGACTGTCCAGGCATGCTGGGAGTTTTACAACAGCTGGAGGCACCCTGTTTGGGAATCACTGGCGTAGAATACCCCTATGTCCACCCCTATGCAAGTCCCTAATTTAGGCCTCAAATGCGCATGGCGCTCTCACTTTGGAGCCCTGTCGTATTTCAAGGCAACAGTTTAGGGCTACATATGGGGTATCGCCGTACTCGGGAGAAATTGGGCTTCAAATTTTGGGGGGTATTTTCTGCTATTACCCTTTTAAAAAATGTAAAATTTTTGGGAAAACAAGCATTTTAGGTAAAAAAAATATATATTTTTTTACATATGCAAAAGTCGTGAAACACCTGTAGGGTATTAAGGTTCAAATTACCCCTTGTTACGTTCCCCGAGGGGTCTAGTTTCCAAAACAGTATGCCATGTGTTTTTTTTTTTTGCTGTCCTGGCACCATAGGGGCTTCCTAAATGCGGCATGCCCCCAGAGCAAAATTCGCTTTCAAAAAGCCAAACGTGACTCCTTCTCTTCTGAGACCTGTAGTGCGCCAGCAGAGCACTTTTCACACCCATATGGGGTGTTTTCTGAATCGGGAGAAATTGGGCTTCAAATTTTGGGGGGTATTTTCTGCTATTACCCTTTTTAAAATTGTAAAAATTTTGGGAAACCAAGCATTTTAGGTAAAAAAAATATATATTTTTTTACATATGCAAAAGTCGTGAAACACCTGTAGGGTATTAAGGTTCACATTACCCCTTGTTACGTTCCCCGAGGGGTCTAGTTTCCAAAATGGTATGCCATGTGTTTTTTTTTTGCTCTCCTGGCACCATAGGGGCTTCCTAAATGCGGCATGCCCCCAGAGCAAAATTCACTTTCAAAAAGCCAAATGTGACTCCTTCTCTTCTGAGACCTGTAGTGCGCCAGCAGAGCACTTTTCACACCCATATGGGGTGTTTTCTGAATCGGGAGAAATTGGGCTTCAAATTTTGGGGGGTATTTTCTGCTATTACCCTTTTTAAAATTGTAAAAATTTTGGGAAACCAAGCATTTTAGGTAAAAAATATATATATTTTTTTACATATGCAAAAGTCGTGAAACACCTGTAGGGTAGTAAGGTTCACATTACCCCTTGTTATGTTCCCCGAGGGGTCTAGTTTCCAAAATGGTATGCCATGTGGTTTTTTTTTTGCTGTTCTGGCACCATAGGGGCTTCCTAAATGCGGCATGCCCCCAGAGCAAAATTTGCTTTCAAAAAGCCAAATGTGACTCCTTCTCTTCTGAGACCTGTAGTGCACCAGCAGAGCACTTTTCACCCCCATGCGAGGTGTTTTCTGTATCGGGAGAAATTGGGCTTCAAATTTTGGGGGGTATTTTCTGCTATTACCCTTTTTAAAAATGTAAAATTTTTGGGAAACCAAGCATTTTAGGTAAAAAAAATATATATTTTTTTTACATATGCAAAAGTCGTGAATCACCTGTAGGGTATTAAGGTTCACTTTACCCCTTGTTACGTTCCCTGAGGGGTCTAGTTTCCAAAATGGTATGCCATGTGTTTTGTTTTTGCTGTCCTGGCACCATAGGGGCTTCCTAAATGCGGCATGCCCCCCAAAAACCATTTGTCGCTCCTTCCCTTCTGAGCCCTCTACTGCGCCCGCCGAACAATTAACATAGACATATGAGGTATGTGCTTACTCGAGAGAAATTGGGTTTCAAATACAAGTAAAAATTTTCTCCTTTTTACCCCTTGCAAAAATTCAAAAATTGGGTCTACAAGAACATGCGAGTGTAAAAAATGAAGATTTTGAATTTTCTCCTTCACTTTGCTGCTATTCCTGTGAAACACCTAAAGGGTTAATACACTTACTGAATGTTTTTTTGAATACTTTAGGGGGTGTAGTTTTTATAATGGGGTCTTTTATGGGGTATTTCTAATATGAAGACCCTTCAAATCCACTTCAAAACTGAACTGGTCCCTGAAAAATAGTGAGTTTGAAAATTTTGTGAAAAATTTCAAAATTGCTACTGAACTTTGAAGCCCTATGGTGTCTTCCAAAAGTAAAAACTCATAAATTTTATGATGCAAACATAAAGTAGACATATTGTATATGTGAACCCCAAAAAAATATATTTTGAATATCCATTTTCCTTACAAACAGAGAGCTTCAAAGTTAGAAAAATGCAAAATTTTCATTTTTTTCATCAAATTTTGGGATTTTTCACCAAGAAAGGATGCAAGTTACCATAAAATTTTACCACTAAGTTAAAGTTGAATATGTCACGAAAAAACATTCTCGGAATCAGAATGATAACTAAAAGTATTCCAGAGTTATTAATGTTTAAAGTGACAGTGGTCAGAATTGCAAAAAACGCTCCGGTCCTTAAGGTATAAAATGGCCTGGTCCTTAAGGGGTTAAGGGGTTAAGGACACTCCACCTACCTCTTACTTTGTCATTCGTGCCAATATGTACCATGACTGCTGGGTTCTCTCCAGACCCACCCAGCAGCCTGTCAACCCAATCCGCGATGTGCCGAACACAAGCGCCAGGAAGATAACACACTGTTCGGAATCCCGGTCTTTGTGATAGAACGCCTTGTCTGTCCCCCTAATAATTGAGTCTCCCACTACCAGTCTGGCCTGCCCTCTACTCCTCCCTCCCTCCTTACTGGAGCAGACTCCCCCTGGCGGTCAAAGGCAGTATCTTGCTGCAGTAATGCTAGCTCTTAAATGGCATCCCCCTCATCTGCCAACCGGGCAAACTTGTTGTGGTTTGCCAGTTCAGGATTAGCCTCCCTGACAATTTTCCCTTTACTCTGTTTTCGAACTGTAACCCAGCTAACTGCCTGACTGGCCTGCACCTCCGTCCCACTATTCTCCCCCCCCCCCCCCCCTCTACCCCAGAGAGTACTTGCTCACTGATTAGGAGACTCCTCTCCAAGTTGTCAATGCATCTCAGTGTTGCCAATTGCTCCTCTAAATCCAGGATCTTGGCTTCCAAATAAACAACTCGCACACATCCTGCACAACAATATGCACCCTCAAACTACTGTTCAAGGATTGCATACATTGAACAGGATGTACACTGGACTGCATTTTCCAACATGGAGGCCATACTAGTTATGGGGATTTCACAGATTAACAGCCAAAAACAAACAGCAAATATTACAAATAAATTCTCTGTAGACCTTGTGAGTTAAAGTTTCTACAGTGTAAGCAAAGTAACACTCACAGCGATCTCAAACTCCTGCTTTCAATCTCTCAGGTTTCTAACTCTCTTACAAGTGCCTCTCTTTCCAAAGCCCACTCAGACAGAGCATGCTCAGACTTAGTCCCAAACTAAGATTTAATCACCTGTGTGTGACCAATCTACCCCTTACCCTAGAGGTAGAGTGGAGAAAAAAAAGTGAAAAAGGCTGTTTAAAATTCTAACAGTGATCCCTCTATGTGCAACTTTAAGTACTCACTCAAATCACTCCAGCTTCACAATTCCCTCCGCACAACAGATATATATAAGGTTTTCCAATTCTCTTACAAGTGCCTCTCTTTCCAAAGCCCACTCAGGCAGATGTTTCAAAATTTACTAAAGCACATAGAACAATCATCCAAACCTCAAGGACAGTTCCAGTGGTTACTGGTTCATGACAAGTGGTTAAAGATCCGTGCTTCAATAATATATGAAATTTTAATAAAATGTTATATAAAATGTAATACAATGTTTGCATATCTTCACAAAGGGCCCTTGTGGGAGGATTACTATCAAATAATATAAAATGTATAAAATATCTGATGAACACACTACTGTATATATATATATATATATATATATATATATATATATGCAGTTTAACAACTGTTAAATATACTATATATATATATATATATATATATATATATATATATATATACATATAGTATATTTAACAGTTGTTGGTATCATTCGGCATCTGTTAGTCCAGAATATCAATATATTAGGCTTAAAGTCCTATATCTTTAGTACTGGGCAAAGTTCCCACAGTCCATCGTGTAACAGAATCTATTATAGTGTTCCACTATAGAGTTAAACTTTTGTCTGTTTGTTGCTTGCTTTTTTGATTCACAGCTCATCTAATCGACTGCATAAGCTCTATTTTCTCTCTAAACTTGTGCACAGCCTATATGTGTCTCCTGCTAAATTCCTTATGTCCTCTAGCCTGAGCTGTCCTCCAAGGTTTTTCTCCCCCAGTTGTCTACTGGTGTGTAATCCTCCCTCCCTGCAGCTACCTCTAAGACTCAGGGAGGTGAAACTCGATCTGACAGACTTATCTTTTTCTGAGAACCAGCAAAATGATAAGAAATATGTAACAAAGACTATTAGGAAGTTGCTTAATTTTTGCGTTCAGAAAATAAATGGACACAACAGCAACAAAAACTACTAATAAAATAAAAAAACAGCACAATGGTGTCCTTAGACTTTAATTTGATAAAATACCATCTTTTGCTAATTTTTCAACAGTAATAAAGTAAATGAACAGGGTAGCGATAAAGAAATTGCAGTTTGACCATGAATGTATCAAGAGAAGAAATCACAGCAGCATTCGTAAAACCAGAACATCCCTGTACCTTTTTTAAGGTATTCTTTGCTGTGGCCAAAATAAAGGTTCTGGATTCTAAGGCCAGGTTTACACTGAGAATTTTGGCACTAGGACCGCACAGATATTGCCATTCTGATAGACTGCAATGTCTGCCATGCAGATTACACCAGAACACTGTTCGGAAATTCAATGTTCTGGCAGAATTTTGATATCAGAATTTTCTGACGGAAATTCTGCACAGAAAATTCTGTAGTTTGAATGCGTGAACATAAAGCCCATTAACCTGCATTTACCTACAGACAATGTCATTTCCAATTGAAATTCAGAAGCAAAATTTTGGTTGGTAATTCCGTTGTGCGAAATCAGCCTAACATTTATTCATCCATGGGAAATATCTTTCCTTAATATGTGTTACATTTGGATTTTGCTGCTGACCTGCTGAGGATTTCACCACTTGCAAGGGGGAAAATAGCAAATTTGCTGAAAATCTGCATTAAAATCTGCACTTAAAGGAGATATGCAGAAAAAATGTTTTAACTCATTCTGTGCCCGGGCTGCAAAAAAAGAAAACTTTAACTCATCTTCCTACATTCCCCTGTTGCAGAAATATCGGCATCCTGTTCCTCCGGTGCTGCTGAATTTGGGCTTCTTAGGCTCGAAACATCGTAGCGCTGTCAGTGGATCGCCGGCCAAGCGATGTCCTGCCTCGGCCAATGATAAGCTGAGTGCTCTGTCATGTAATGAGCTTGGGCCCCGCCTTCTCCCTGCTGCCCAGGCTCCTTACATAAAAGTGTGCTCAGCCTATCCCCGGCCGAGGCGGGACATGGCTGCGGCCAGCGATACGCTCACAGCGCTGTGATATTTTGAGCCTAAGAAGCCCGAATCCAGCAGCACCGGAGGAATGGGACGCCAATATCTCCACAACGGGGGAACATAGGAAGGTGAGTTAAAGTTTTTTTTTTTTTTTTGCAGCCCGGGCACAGGATGGGTTAAAATATTTTTGCCGCACATCTCCTTTAATATGGGAATTTTGCAGCAGACATGTGAATGGTATAAAAGGAACAAGTGCATCAGTCTTGAATTGATATGTATATATATATATATATATATATATATATATATATATATATATATAAAACTAAACAAAGCAAAGCAAGATCCAGGTGGTAAAAATACTGTAGATTTACAATCTTGCATCTTTAATACATTTTCTCCATTGGAGGTCTTATGACTTGCTCAAGAGTCATGACATTTGTATCACTTAAAGTACATGTAGATACAGGATGAGATTGATAAGCATAACCAAATGGCTGCTGTGACAAGTGAATCGGTACCTAGGCAAGCCTTGATGCCATATCTTGACAGCAATGAACAAAGGCAGGTTTGCATAATTTAGTATTTTGCAGTATGCTAATGGGGGACTAGAGGTCTGTTTACCTCAGTAGCTGGAAGGCAATATTATGATGAAGACAAACACTGTGCATATGGATCAGCACTGTGCAGGGACATGGGGTGAGGATGACTGGTGGCACATCGAATGCATTAAATGCTCACAGTACATTCATTATTGTTCCCACTTGTGATACTACGGTGGTAATTACAATTATAAGGTCACTTACTGCCATGTATCACTCACCGAGAGCCTGAATTACAGCTGTTGTTCTGCCATATTTCCAGACTAAATACATTGTGGAGTAGATGATGGTTAGAATTGTAGTCTTTGGTCCTAATTTTATAAAAAAAAAAAAAAAAAAAATGAAAGACAAAAACACAGCACTACACTAGATAAAAAAGGGGCAGTTTTTAAAAATAAAATAATGTGTTCCATTAATATTTATAAGTAGTCATTACCATTGCTTTAACCCCTTAAGGACTCAGCGTTTTCCCATTTTTGCATTAACATTTTTTTCTCATCACCTTCTAAAAATCATAACGCTTTCAATTTTGCGCATAAAATTCCATATTATGGCTTATTTTTTGTGCCACCAATTCTACATTGCAGTGACATTAGTCATTTTTTACAAAAAAATCAACGGCGAAACGGAAAACAAATTCATTGTGAGACAAAATTGAAGAAAAAATTTCATTTTGTTACTTTTGGGGGGCTTCCGTTTCTACTCAGTGCATTGTTCGGTAAAATTGAAACCTTATCTTTATTCTGTAGGTCCGTACGGTTAAAATGATACCCTACTTATATAGGTTTGATTTTGTCGTACTTCTGAAAAAAAACATAACTACATGCAGGGAAATTTTTATGTTTAAAATTGTCATCTTCTGACCCCTATAACTTTTTTTATTTTTCCATGTACGGGCCGGTATGAGGGCTCATTTTTTGCGTTTTTATCGGTACCATTTTTGGATTGATCTGACTTTTTGATCACTTTTTCTTCATTTTTTTATGATATAAAAAGTGACCAAAAAATACACTATTTTGGACTTTGGACTTTTTTTGCTCGTACGCCATTGACCGTGTGGTTTAATTAACAATATATTTTTATAGTTCAGACATTTACGCACGTGGTGATACCACATATGTTTACTTTTATTTTTCTTTACACAGTTTTTTTTATGGGGAAAGGGGGGTGATTCAAACTTTTATTAGGGAAGAGGATAAATGACCTTTATTAACTTTTTCTTTTCACTTTTTTTTTGCAGTGTTATAGCTCCCATGGGGGCTATAACATTGCACACACTGATCTCTTAGGCTGGGTTCACACTACGTTTTGTCCCATACGGGAGCGCATACGGCAGGGGGGAGCTAAAATCTCGCGCTCCCGTATGTCACCGTATGCGCTCCCGTATGCCATTCATTTCAATGAGCCGACCGGAGTGAAACGTTTGGTCCGGTCGGCTCATTTTTGCGCCGTATGCGCTTTTACAACCGGACCTAAAACTGTGGTCAACCACGGTTTTAGGTCCGGTTGTAAAAGCGCATACGGCGCAAAAATGAGCCGACCGGACCGAACGTTTCACTCCGGTCGGCTCATTGAAATGAATGACATACGGGAGCGCATACGGTGACATACGGGAGCGCGAGCTTTTAGCTCCCCCCTGCCGTATGCACTCCCGTATGGGACAAAACGTAGTGTGAACCCAGCCTCACCCTGATCCCTGCAAAGCCATAGCTTTGCATGGATTAGCGTAATAGGGGGTTGATTGCTCAAGCCTGTAGTTCAGGCTTGGAGCAATCAAACGCTGATCGGATGCAACGGAGCAAGGTAAGGGGGCCTCCACTGGCGTCCTAGCTGATCAGGACATAGTCTCGATCAGCCCGACTGAGCTGCCAGGAAGCTTTTACTTTCATTTCCGACGCGGAGATCAACTTTGATTGTCGCGTCTGAAGGTTTAATAGCAGATTGTTGTGCCGCACGCTATTAGCCCAGGGTCCCGGCTATCATTAGCCGGGACCGACTGGTGTGATGCGGGGTCACGGAATGACCCCGTTTTAAACACTGGGACTGGGCGCAGGGCGTACAGGTACGCCCTGCGTCCTTAAGAGGTTAAGAAAAATGGCAGGAAATTCAATGTTAGAATAACTACTGTTTTAAACAATGCTTACACTGATGGCCATGTTTCCATAGACTTAAATGAAACACATTATCACATTTATTGCCACTCCTAAAACTTATTTTACTGCTGTTGAGTTCCATTTTACACTGTGTGAATTAAGTCTAAAAAATAACATTTTGATTTTTTTTTTTGGTCTCTCTTTCCATCACTCTTTCCATAACTCCCATAAAGCCCTCCTGGTGTCCTACTGGGGAAAATATTGCATAATGTAATATTTGGGGGCATTTATCATTGTAGGTGTAAGTAAAGCATTTTTCTACATCTTTTTTTTGTGTGTTGGAAATGTGTAGGAGCACCAAATTTATTAATTGGTCACAGGGCATTTGATAAATTTTGTGGTGGTACACATTTTCAGAAATTCCACTCTTCACATACACTAAAAAGCTAATTTAAGTATGGGCTGGTGTAGTTTAGTGACTTTTTGGTGTTTTTTTGCGACTTTTTCAAAAAGCGCACTGGCGTGAAATGTATGTTGGGGTAAGTGCAGGTGGTGCATGGCTCTGCATTGGTAACTCCCTTTTCCTGATTTCTTGCATATTTTCAGTTTTTTCACTATCTGGTACATCTCCATTGAGGTCATATATCTTTATTTCTTAATTACTTTGATTTATGTGGCATAAGCATTTGATGTCAGTATATTACACTGTATACCATTGTCTTATTCTGCATGTTCCTGCCATTTCATCCAGCTTTGTGCACTGTGCCTTTCTATATAATGTTTTAACATGTGTCTTGTTTTATAAAATATCATTAATAAAGTTTTGCATATCTTTATAATTTGTTGTTGCTGATCAAATTATTTTGGTGTTAAATGTGTAGGAGCACCAAATGTATTGATTTGTCACAGGACATTTGATAAATTTTGTGGAGGTACACATTTTCTGAAATTCCACTCTTCACATACACCAAAAAGCTAAGTTAAGTATGGGCTGGGGAAGTTTTGTGACTTTTTGGTGTTTTTTGCGACTTTTTCAAAAAGTCGCAGTTGATTAATTCGATACCACTGCATAAGACTAACCATAACAGCTGGTATGTACACACTTGTTTAAAAAAAAGTGTAAAACAAAAAGTTGCAAAAAATTGCCTGAGGTGCAGTGCTGCGCCCAATGTGAGACAAATCTACACACACAAAAACAGCTCGAAAGACAAGGATTTGTGACCCGAATCTGTAGAAAAATTATTAAAAGTTTGTTAAACCTGGCTAGAACTTTAACTTCGGGCTGTTCAGTTTAGCAGAACCTGCTAAAATAATATTAGCAGTATATTGGGGATATTAAAGCCACTATAAAAGCCTATGTACATAGCTTCAGCAGCCATTTTAGAGATAGCAGGTGTTAGATGAAGATCTCTGTAAGGGACACTAAGTAGTGAACAACACAGATAGGAGAAAGACCACACATATATAATAATTGTAGCAAAGTAGTACTGCAGAGAGTGTTCTGCATCTGTAAGTGCAAAATCTGTTTCAATGGGAAGCTAAGTGTGCCATTTTTTTCAAGTGCTGACAGCTGTAAATATCAGAAATCAGTTCAGAATCATTAGAAAACTAAACAAATACAGTATACTTAAAATTTTGAGCAGCAGCACCAATACATTGAATATCTGTAGGTACAGTTTAGGAAGGTGCAGTTTTGGCCCAAGAGTGCTGTAACCAGATGTTAGATAATAGTCTATAGTGAAATATTAGGTGTACTAAAAACTATTTGTTTAAAGTTATCACCACCCAAGACGTAACAACTCTAAAGTTGTAAGTGGCTGAGCAGGTAAGCAATGAAAAGGGGAGGACAAGAATGAAAGCTACAGTAGACCAGGTTAGGTGAGGATGATTTAGTTCTTTATTTTTTAATGTGCCCCAGCTTAATATAAAATATGATAATGGAAAATCTATTCAACCTTAGGAAAAAATGAAGTGGCAAGAACTATTTTCCTTTCCATTGGGTGTTTCCCAGCCTGATTTCATGATTCCGCATCTGCCTTGTTATACCAGATCAATGTCAAGTAATCTACCCGTGCATAGTTAGTCCGGTTAGTAAAAATGCAGTAAATTGAATTCAATGTTGGTATTTTTAATGTGTCAAAATATTTACTTATTACTAGCAGACTCAGAAGTGTGTTTGTTTACCAGATATTTAGTCCTGATGTCTTCTCACGCGAAGGCTATGTAGAGTATTTTAGTTTAATTTTGATTATCCTCATCATTGTACTTATCCCGTCCATCTGGTTACAGAAAAATTCATATTTAATTTGCAGTGAAGGAAACTGTCAGATTTCAGCAGAGAAGAGTAATGCATAAGAGGTTTGGAAAGAGTGTGCGGTTGGATCAGGAGCTTGGCACTTGACAAAAAGTCTATCAGCTTGGAAACAGGTGGTGCCGTCCTGCTGTTACAATACCACAGGGCATCTTTGTTGTGACCAAAGGCAACAAAAGGCAATTTTTGCAGGGAAAGCAATAGAGAATTTAACCCTAGACTGAAATAACCAGCCTGGATATGTAATGAGATGTAATGCATTAGAACAGAAAAATATATATCCACAGTTCTTTACAAAATATCTTATTTCTAAACATGAGGTCAACAGGGTGCCAAGTAGCATTTGAAGCATTGCATTATTTCAATTGATTTCTATGGATTAAAGGTCTTTGCTTCATGTGTAAATTTTAAAATAAAACTGAGATGTTTATATTTTATATGTAGAATAAATCTACATAAAAAATTGGGACTACAAGTCTTTATTTATTTATTCATCCAGGGCCCATGAATTAGGACATTCACAATTGTGAATGTTTTACTGAGAATTGGTATGCTTTTAGGCTGTGTTCACGCATTGCAGTTTGTCCACTCTTTTGGCGAAATCATGGCAAAAATAACATTATTTTGCAAAGAGTGTGCAAATCTCTGCAAAATAGTGTAATTTTACAATTCCACCATGCTTGCATTAAAAATGCAGAAAAACCACAATGTGTGAACACAACTACATGTTTTTTGGCCATAGGACTTAAACATGCTAAAATAAGTGCTTTTAAAAGAGAACTCCAGCCAAAATTAACTTATCCCCTATCCACAGGAATAATTAGCTGAGTGTGTGTGGGTGGAGGAGGGTTCAACCGGTAGGACCCGGCTGTGGAACAGGACCTCAAATCTCTCAGTGAGGAGCATGTGTTGTCTACCGGTAGATTGTACATGCTCAATTCATTACTATGGAGCACCAATGATGCCCCCAAGTGCGGTATTCGGTGCTGTTCCCATAGAAATAAATGGAGCATGGGCAGAACGGGTGAACTGCCCTTAGACTGGCAGCGGCGTGGAGGTCATTTACCGGTGGCAATCGGCTGCGGCGGGCAGCGATCCTCGCCCTGGTGTGGCGATCCTCCG
Source organism: Hyla sarda (assembly GCF_029499605.1). Classification (NCBI taxonomy): domain Eukaryota; kingdom Metazoa; phylum Chordata; class Amphibia; order Anura; family Hylidae; genus Hyla; species Hyla sarda. The sequence goes on along the minus strand of NC_079191.1, from coordinate 244,439,788 downwards.
ACTACGGAAGCCGGTGAGTTGTTGCCTAGCAACATCTGGAGGGCTACAGTTTGGAGACTATACACTGGTCTCTAAACTGTAGCCCTCCAGATGTTGCAAAACTACAACTCCCAGCATGCTCAGACAGCTTTTTGGGCATGTTGGGATTTGAAGTTTTGCAACAGCTGGAGGGCTACAGTTTGGAGATCACTGTGCAGTGATCTCTAAACTGTGGCCCTCTAGATCTTGCAAAACTACAACTCCCAGCATGCCCACACAGCAGTTTGCTTTTTATTCACTTTTTCATGATAGAAAAAGTGACCAAAAATACACTATTTTGGACTTTGGAATTTTTTTGCGCGCACGCCATTTACCCTGCGATTTAATTAATGATATATTTTTATAGTTCTGACATTTTCGAACGCGGCGATACCACATATGTTTATTTTTATTTACACAGTTTTTTTTTTTATGGGAAAACTTTTATTAGGAAAGGGGTTAAATGACCTTTAACTTTTTTTTTCACTTTTTTTTGGCAGTGCTATAGCTCCCATATAGCTCAGTAAATGCAATGTTATAATATTGCAAAAGAAATATGTAAAAAAATCATCAACCCTTTCAATTATCCCTTCCCCTAAAAAAAGTTTGAATCACCCGGCATTTCCAATAATAAAAATAAAAATAAACATATGTGGTATCGCCGAGTGCGGAAATGTCCGATTTAAAAAAATATACTGCTAATTAAACCACGCGGTCAATGGCGTACGCGCAAAAAAATTCCAAAGTCCAAAATAGCTTATTTTTGGTCACTTTTTATATCATGAAAAGATGAATAAAAAGCGATCAAAAAGTCACATAAATGCAAAAATGATACCGACAAAAACTTAAGATCACGGCACAAAAAATTAACCCCATAGCACCCTGAACACGGAAAAATAAAAAAGTTACAGGGGTCAGAAGATGACAATTTTAAACGCATACATTTTCCTGCATGTAGTTATGATTTTTTTCTGAAGCAATACAAAATCAAACCTATACAAGTAGGGTATCATTTTAACCGTATGGACCTAGAGAATAAAGATAAGGTGTCATTTATACGAAAAATATACTACGTAGAAACGTAAGCCCCCAAAACTTACAAAATGGCTGTATTTTTTCAATTTTGTCGCACAATGATTTTTTTCCCCGTTTCGCCATAGATTTTTGGGTAAAATGACTGATATCATTACAAAGTAGAATTAGTGGTGCAAAAAATAAGCCATAATACAGATTTTTAGGTGCAAAATTTTAAGAGTTATGAAAAAACGAAAGAGCAAAAACCGAAAAACGCCCGGTCCTTAAGGGGTTAAGGAGTTAAGGTGAAAATGGGCTGGGTCTTTAAAGGGTTAACCTTTAAATTTTACCGGTGGAAACCATATGGCCAGAAACCATATTGCACATCAACTGTGATTATGTTAAATCTGCATGGTTTTACTGAGTATAAATTGGCCATTTGGAACAAAGGTGGTGCCATTTACAAAGCATCTCAAGAAATAAGATATATTTCTATATTGCTACATGACCCAAATGGCTCTTGACTCTAGGAAGTGTCATCCTTATACTAGTCACACTTGTGGCCTTACCTGGACTGGGACAAAGAATTTTGTTGCCCTAAGTAAATAAGACAAATAAGACAAACAGTTCAGAGGTACCTCTAGCCATTTTGGTTACCTGACTGGTTATCATAATAAACTCTGTAGCCAGTCACACCATTTAGCTGTATGCATCACAAAAGTATATGAAAATATATGTCCCTTCCACACAATAAAAAACATGCACACATATATGGTAAATATAATTCCAAAACAACACATCTATTAGATTAGCCAATCATCGCTCTGAGCGGCATATATGAATCAGTGATGTGAATTTCTATTCACATCACTGGCCGGCCATATAGAGCAGAGATGCAGAGCCCAGCTCCTCATCTCAGCAATATAAAGGACGATCGCAACGGTGTCAAGAGCTGCTGTGTTCCCCCTTGTTGGTGAGGGTGTCCCTGTCATTATTTACTATGTTATTAGCTAGTCTAGCAGTCTGGCATCAGTGGTTGCTTGTTGCATGGGCTATTAGTGCTTATTCCATTACTTATTCACCTAGTGCATGCACCTGCATTATACCATACAGATTTTTATGCTTTTGCCCTGCAGTATTGTGTGTATTTCATTTTTTTTCCCACACACGCTTTGTATGCAGGGACCCTCCCATTGGGTTATTTATACCTACTAGGGGGCTGGTGTAGAGTAGGATTACATTCTTCCACCATGTTTTGTATATATTTTTAAGTGGTTTTAAATGTTTGTGCCACAATGGAGTTTATAATAAAGATTTTATTTTGTACTTGATACTTTGTGGTGTGCATCATTATATAGTGGCTAGTTTTTTTTTTTCTTTTCATTTATCATGTTCGTTTGTAGCCACTGATTGCACCCTTTTCTTGATATTGATAGTGGTGCCCCTCTATTTCCTTGTCCTCATTCACCTGGGGCGATCTGTCCTTAATGCAGGTACTACTGCTCCGAACATGGAGCACACTCTGCCGGGGCCATCCGGCCAATCACAACTCTTAGCACCAAATATGAATCTGTGAGGTGAAGAGAACTTTGCATCACAGAGGAGTACAGTGCCGAGTAGAGGGGAGCAAAAAAATGTGGCCGGCCGCCCACTTCTCCTGATTATAAAGGACGATCCCAAAGGGTGTCAGGAGTGACACCCGCTGCGATCTGTCTATTAGTGCAGATACTACAGCTCCCAGCATCGAGCAGAGTGTGCTCCATGTTGGGAGTGGTATTAGTACCTTAATAATGTCTAAAATCAAAAGAAGAAAGTTTTGAAAAATCACAGACACTTTATAAAACACATAATTAAAATACATTCTTAATAGAAAAGTTTCACAAAATTAATTGAAAAAATATATTATTTTTACAATTACATGGCTCTTTTATACATTTTTTATATTGCCGGCTACATTTTTATGTCCCTACCCGCTCACATAAACAAGTGGAAACCTAGTCTTACAGAGTTATTCTGAATGCAGTAACAAATCTTTCAGGGAAAAAAAACCCATACAGAAGTACAGTTGAGTTCCCTAGACTTTTATCAATACCATGTAATGAGCCCTTACTGAAAGGATTTTTTAATAGACTTCATATGAAAAATATCACATTCAGAATATACTGCACTCCTTTGACACCTGTCTAGGAGTTCATGTCTTTTTATCAGCCGGTGACAATTATTCCTGTATCTGGTCTTAAGGCCAAGGCAATGCTGACATCTCTGAGAGTGTGGCTACAAGAATGCTGAACATATACCATTCATTAAAAAGTGTAAAAGCAGCACATCAAAATGTACCTTTTATTGTTTTCAGCAAGAGACCCTTTTTGCTCTTTTATTCTTTTTAGCACAATTATCATTAACAGTTTAACAGTATTTGACACTTCATTAGTCTTGAATGAACAGTCCGATCTGAGCCGTGTGCGGATACTGTGCTGGTACTGCTGTGCGTCATTGTTCTCCGGTTATCATAAGCAGTGCATCAATCTTTTCTGATCTAATTAGCAAATTGATGGGATTCTATGAAGTGAGATGTTAACGGAATTAGATGTGATTACTTACAATTCTGATTAAATCTAAGAGCAACAGCTATTTTGTCATGGATTAAATATTTATTACTACAAATCTGCATGCTGTTTACTTGTTATTGAGTAAGGTCAACAGTCCATTAACTATATTTGTTGATTATTTAGCTGTAAGTGTTCATTTACCACATTCCAGACTCCCTTGTCAGCAAATCTTTTCGGTTGCATATTTTTAATAGATCACGTTGACTGACTGAATGAATGAACACAGAGGTGAAATGCAAAATAAGTGTATGTCAGTGTTTAATTTTTAGACACATATTTGATATACATCAGATCTAAGAAAATAAACATTCTAATGGCAAAATTCATATAATTTTGCGTGTATATCTGGCATAATAATAACTATAGAGCATTGGTAACTGATTTAAACATACGGATACCAGCATAACATTCAATCAAACTGTCAGTTATAGACATGTAAGGTCAATACATTTTTTATGCATATTTTCATTCACAAAAAAGACGAATAACACTTGCACCCCAGTCTCAAGAAAGTCAAACAGACATATGAAGATTTTCCATTATACTCAACCAACAAGAGTCAACAATGTACAGCCATGGCCAAAAGTTTTGAGGCCGACACAAAAAAAAATTCCCAGAAAGTTGACTGCTTCGGTGTATTTATTGTAGATCTTTTAGTCAAATGTTTCTATGTTATGCTGAAGTACAATTATAGGCATATCAAAAGTTTTTAGACTTTGATTGGAAAATGCATCGTGTTTATGCAGAGACTCAATTTATACCTTGTTGAAGCTGAATATCAGCTTCTGGGCCAAATCGTGACTACTGACAATTCATTTTCCCCTAATCACTGCTTAAAGTTTCACAATTTGTGAGTTTTTGTTTGTTCACCTGCTATGAATGCTACAGGTTCTCAATGGGATGGTGCTCTGGAGAGCTTCCTGACCATGGACCCAAAATGTAAATTTTTTGTTCACTGAATCACTTAAAGGGGTACTCGGTGGAATTTTATTTTATTTTTTTCAAATTAACTGGTGCCAGAAAGTTAAACAGATTTGTAAATTACTCCTATTAAAAAATTCTTAATCCTTCCAGTACTTATCAGCAGCTGTGTGCTCCAGAGGAAGTTGAGTAGTTTTTTCAGTCTGACCACAGTGCTCTCTGTTGACACCTCTATCCATGTCAAGAATTGTCCAGAGCAGGAGAGGTTTACTATGGGGATTTGTTCCTACTCTAGACAGATCCGGACACAGACAGAGGTGTCAGCAGAGAGCACTGTGGTCAGACAGAAAAGAACAACTCAACTTCCTCTGTAGTATACAGCAGCTGATAAATACTGGAAGGCTTAAGATTTTTTAATAGAAGTAATTTACAAATCTGTTTGATACAATTGGAGTACCCCTTTAAAGTGCAACTGTCGCCTAGAATAGGCTTATGAAGATGCACACATAGTGCACCAGCGCTTCACAAGCCTATTCTAGAAATACTTTTGCTGAAAAAAGAAGGCTCCTGTATACTTACAATAAGCAGCTTTGTAATCCCATCCAAGAGTCATCCAGAAAGTCATAGAGGCTCCAGGGGCAGACTGCCTCACTTCAGCTACATCACATTTTTGATTGACAGACAGCACTGCGCAGGAGAATTACACAGGACCCCCGTAGGCAAGTAGGCCTTGTGTGTTAATCAGTTGCTAGGTTAATTATGTACAAAGCCAGACAGAGGCAGTGTGTCCCCAGAGTATAGCGGACCCCGCCTCTCCAACTGACCAGAAAATTCTTGGATTACAAAGCTGTTTATTGTAAGTATTGATCATCCTTTTTCAGCAAAAGTATGCCTGGTGTACTTTGTGTGCAGCTTCCCAAGCCTATTCTAGGTGACAGTTTCACTTTATTACTTTTCCTTTTACAACAAGTTGCTCCATCATGCTGTTAAATGCCTTATCACCAAATTGCTTCTGCATCATTGAGAGAAGTTGCTCTTGGAGAATGTTTTGATACCAGCAAGTGCCAGGACTGTCTCCTGAAGATGTTTCAGCCATGGTATTGGTTTACCACTAGTGCAGATCTAGCTCAAGAATGGCAGCAGGCAGGTTTCAGAGCATTTGCATGCACAGTGAGGGGAAGGCTTTTGGAGGTTGGCCTAGTGTCAAGAAGGACAGTAAAGAAGCCACTCCTCTCCAAAAAATACATCAAGACTGATATTCTGTAGAAAGTACATTTATAATAATAATAATAATAATAATAAAGAATTTGACCTTAACAGTGTCAGCCAAACACCTTAACCTTCCTCAGGCCTGGTAGGCCAGGTTGAAAAAAAATGTGAAAGCTGACCGTTTTTCTCAGGGCAATTGTGCAAGTCAGCCCTGAGACTTAGACCTGAGACATTTCTACCTAAGGGGGTGTCATTTAAGCAGTCTTTCCTGATTTGTTTTTCCTGATTTGTACTCCAGTCAATTTTGTCTTCAAATTATAGAGGAGAGTCATAACTATCCATTGGCAGGTCCTCCAGATGTATCAGGCAGAAAGAAATTAGTTCAATTAAAGTATTGGTGCCCCACTCAAACAGAGATGTGGAGGTTTTTGGTCTTCCTGAAAATATTGGGTCTGGTCAGGGGTTCAATTCATTTGTATATTGGCAGGCTTTCTGTAAGCAACTAAGGGTCAAGTTGTTTTTCTAATCTGCCTTTTACCAAACATTCAATGGGCAGATAAACAGAATGAATCAAAATGTTGAACAAAATCTCAGATACCAAGTGTCCAATAATCAAAATGAGTGGGTGTTTTTTTTTTGCCATTGGCTGAATATGTCTTGAACAAAAAAAAGTTTAAATTCCTCTACCGGTGTGTCTCCATTTTATCTATGGTTGTCATCCTTGGTTTACTTCTTGCTGATAATCCCGAAGTCTTTTTCAACCTATCAAATACTGTGTACAGTTTTGATTCGGGTGCAAGAAAACCTGAGGGAAACCCAAGAGATACAAAGAAAATTTGCCAACAAGAGAGGTATGTGTGGCTTCAGTTTTGAGATAGGAGATCATGTCTATACACTTATCTGATTATCTGAAAATTCATAATGCCCTTCATCATTCTTTGCTTAAAAGGTATGTTTTCTCTTTGGTTCCAGTGCAAAGAACTACTTCTCTGACAGAGATTGATGGGGAGTTGGAGTACGAGGTCTCTAAGATAGTGAATAACTTTAAGGTACAAAATTACCTTTAATACCATGACAAATAGTGAGAAATATGACACTCTCCTATTTTCTCGGTGCACAAGTAGGTTCCCAGGCCATCAATAGTAGATAAAATGACTCGGCACTCAAGCAGAAGTGAGTATTGTTTGTATTTTATTTTGCAATCAGTAAGAATCTGACGTTTCGGTCCAATCCCTGGACCTTCCTCATAGTTCTGTAATAATATATACAGGAAAATAATATTAAGTATGACAAAAATGATATTGGATAGAACCATGCTGATCTAGACATAGCTACCAAATAATAAATAAATTATGTACAAAACGGAAAATAATGCAAAATAATGATAGTGAGAGACTATGGCATATAGGTTGCATCAACAGCCAAAATAACCAGGGAGATAGCTTGGTCATACTGTAAAAAAGGGGGGGAGGGGGGTGAAAGGAGAGAATCACTAGAGGGTCAATAGCCAAATAGACATAGTGATATGCACTGATTCACAGACTCATCCTGGAATAATTGGCAAAGTATAAGGCAAAATTCACATCTCATAGAAGTTCCGCCCAGGGGAAAAGGAGAGCACAGCCACTGGATAATGTATCTAATAGATATCCATGTAAGGAAAATAGAGCACTGAATCTAAATGCAGACTTGATACTGGACAGTTTCTAAATCTCATCACATTACTACTTACATTTGATGTTAATTCACTATATACTTCCATCAAGCACGACAAAGGTCTACACGCAGTTTCCACATTACTTCAGAAATCTGACATGGACGAACCTACCATTGACTTTTGTAATTCATTACTGGACATAGTTTTACATAACAATTTCTTTCTTTTTCAGGACACTTTCTACTTACAAACACAGGGTACAGCCATGGGGTCCAATGTAGCCCCCCGTATGCAAATGCGTACATGGCTTTTTTCGAAGAAAGATTTATTTACACCAATGACTTATTTTGCCAACATGGCAAAATTTGGAAGCGTTACATTGATTACATATTTTGCATATGGGAGGGGCCCTTGGACTCACTGACATCATTTCACAACCACATCAATAGCATCTGGCCCGAACTTCAATTCACTATTCACCACAGCACACAATCTATCAGCTTCCTAGAAACCCTAGAACAGGTAGACAGCAGAGGCATACTGAGCACAGACCTTTATAATAAACCTACAGACCGTAATCACTTACTTCACTTTTCTAGCTGTCACCCCAAATCCACTCTGACCTCTCTACCCATATCCCAATTTGAACGAGTTAGACAGATCATAACATATAGCGAAACAAGACAAATACGTTTAAATGAAATGAAAAACAAGTTTGCCCACAGAGGTTTCCCACAACAGGTCCTGAACAAATGTTTACAACCCTTAACACCTAAAAATAACAAATATTCTAATGATAAACGTATACCATTTGTACATACATACCACCCCTTTGCATACCGTATACATGGGATTATACGTAAACATTGGTCACTACTCAATTCAGCACACCCACATGTACCTGAATTCCGACAACCATTCATGCCCTGTTTCAAAAGACCCACCAACATCCGTGATCAGATCGTCAGGGCAGATATAGGAAGTACGTCACAACAAAGACAACCCACTTTCATTTCATCCCAAAAACTGTACCTTCCCCTGCCTCCATTGCATCCAATGCAACAATATCACCTAAGGGGATAAAGTATATCAACCCCTGACTGGGAAACCATATCCTATCAAAGGATATCATACATGCAATTCATCTTATGTGGTGTACCTGATAAAATGCCCGTGCGGTCTCGCATATGTTGGGGAAACCACACAGCATGTGCGTGACCGCATCTGACAACATAAATCTACCATCCGCAGAAAAAATGACTTATTACCCATCCCACATCATTTCATGAATGCCAACCATACAATAGCGCAGTTGAGATTCCAGGTTCTTGAACATATACCCAGATCAAGACGAGGGGGAGACAGAATTAAAACCTTAAAAACATGTGAGGCCTACTGGCTTTATACATTACAAACCCTGGAACCACAGGGCCTGAATCGTGAATACGACATTATGCAGTTATAAAATCTCTCATGCAATTTTTCATGCTATTTTCATACTGTTTTAATTTATTCCAATTTTTATTCCTTTAGGCATCTTGATCACCCGGATTTGCTGTGGAGGTTATATTGGCATATGTATCCTTTCTTTAATCGTTCTACCTGATATCCTTGCTATCTCTAATTATTCCCCCTTTGTACATTGTTTCTTTTCCTTTTTCTATTCCTTATTTCTCTCTTTCCTCTACTTTTCCATTTTTTTATATCCCACATTATTTCATGCATCATTGCAATTTCTCTATATAGTGGATTCTGATACTCCCAAATTTTATTCACCATTACATTGCAGGATAATTATTTCTGTAGCTCAGGGTTCCTCTTTACACTGTTCTGATCAAGTGGAATGCATTGTGCGTTCCACGCCTCCATTGGAACCCACACCACACCATCACTTCCTGTTGCCATTTCTCCTAACATTAGGTGGAACGCATACTGCGTCCCGGAAAGGTAGGCTGCCGCGAAGCAGGTGGTCTCCCCCGGGCACGTTTGGCCCCTGAATTTCCATTACTGCCACCATGCTGTCTGCCAACCGTGCTACCGCCTTGCTGCCTCAAGGGCAACCTGCAACTCTCTTCTCCTGATGATGATGAAGCCCCTTCTACACCCGGCTCCCAATTGTGATTGGCTTCATCATCATCCACAGGTGTGTGCACGACATTGATGTCCTCCTCAGATTCCCCAACAGTGTCTGTTTCAGGACCCTGAACCCTTGTAACACCGCCACCCACGTCACTCTCCGCATCACTACTTGGCCGCCTAGCGGAGCAACGGGTGCATGTCTCCTCCCCTTCTTGGCTGTCCAGTAGCTGCTGACTGTCCTCTATAAGATCGTCCTCATTAAATAGTGGTGCTGAACCCACAGCATAAGATATTTCTTTAGGAGAGGGAACAGCATAGGACAAAGGCAATGGGAGGACAGGGACTGCTCCCGGGCCATGCCAACTGAGGGTTGTGTCTGAGGAACCCACCGACTGTTGACTGGGGGTGTCAGATGTCACTTGTGATGATGTGGATGAGCGTGTTAACCAATCCATGACGGCAGATGGGTTGCTGGTGGAAACATGACCGCTGGCTGATAACGGGAGCTCAGGCCTCTCGCTGCGACTCCTGCTGCCACTCTCCCCAACTCTGCCTGAAGTATTTAGGCCTCTGCCACTCCTCTGTGCACGTCCTGGCACTTCTCTGCCTGACATACTTAGTGCGTTTATGAGGGTATTACAATACGCTACACTACTCTTCAAACAGTATTTGTCTAGAACAGCAGCAGGTGATTACTTACGGCTGTCCTTTCACAGTATGTAGGTTCTTGACAGATTAACAGGTACTAAATGGTACAATACTTGGATGTACCTATGCGGTATGCACTGATGAGGGCAGTAATATGCGTAACTATACGCATAAAAAACTCAGTATTTTTGTAAAACACCAGCCGGTGAATACTATTGTTTGGACTTTGATGGTATGGAGCACCTTAACAGCTTAACAGGTACTAAATGGTACAATACTTGGATGTACATATGTGGTATGCACTGATGAGGGCAGTAATATGCCTAACTATACGCAGAAAAAACTATAAAAAAAAAAAAAACAGCCGGTGAATACTATTGTTTGGACTTGCACAGTATGTAGCCCCTGAACAGATTAACAGGTACAAAATGGTACAAAAGCACTACAGTCCACTGAACAATCACGTATTTCTGAACAGCAGCAGGACCCAACAGTGCAGCACCACAAAAAAAAAATCCAGGGATTAAACCCTAAATTGCACTCTGTCACACAATTCTGAGCAGCAGAAGATTTGTGGAGCCAAAAAAAAATCAAATGGGCTGAAAAATGAGGAAATAAGATGCTTCAGAAAGTTCAGGCAGCTTGGAGATCTGTATGAGGCAGCTGAAAGGTATCTGCCCCTCTCTGCTGCAATGCTCAATAACGTGAATAGGAGGTTTAGCTATCAATGATCCTTCTCAGTGTAACAGCACAGCACTCTGCACTCCTGTGTTTCCCTAATGCTGGTGTGACTAGCAGGGTAATGCTGTGGTATGAGCTATTCACACACACACGCAGTCCCGTCCTCTCCATCTGAGTGCATAGATGAAATGAAGCAAGAAGGCCGCCGATTATATAGGGGCTGTGACATCACAGGGGTCAGTGAACACTGATAGGCTGCATCTCACATGTGATTCAGGGTCAGCCCACCTACCTTCATTCCCGCCGCTGTTTCTCGCCCTCCCATAATCCCCTGCCCCATGTACTCACATGTGGATCCACCATTTTAGGTCTCCAATAGCCTGAAACGCTGTAAAATGGAGTTTAATGAAGCGATTTGCGCGATCAAATCGGGGCAATATTCGCATTCATTGCAAATCAAATTTTTCATGAAATTCGTAACGAATTCGGGTTCGTCAACTTCGATTCGCTCATCTCTAACCATGACCATTGGAAGGGTAAGGAGCCAAGTGAGAGATTATGGGTTTCTGTCTTATCAGTTCATGCTTCTACAGCTGCTTTCACACTATAAAGTTGCTCCGTTTTATAGATCCGTTATAATGTCCCGTTAGGAAAACCCTTAAAAATGGCATTTACAAAATCCCATACGGCCATTACAAAATCCCATTAAAGTCTATGGGATTTTTACATTATCCGTTTTAATCTGTCATAACCCGTTAACCTCTTAAGGACCAGGCCATTTTACACCTTAGGACCCGGCCATTTTTTGAACATCTGACCACTGTCACTTTAAACATTAATAACTCTGGAATGCTTTTAGTTATCATTCTGATTCCGAGATTGTTTTTTCGTGACATATTCTACTTTAACATAGTGGTAAAATTTTTGGGTAACTTGCATCCTTTCTTGGTGAAAAATCCCAAAATTTTATGAAAAATTAGAAAATTTTTCATTTTTCTAACTTTGAAGCTCTCTGCTTGTAAGGAAAATGGATATTCAAAATAATTTTTTTATTCACATATAGAATATGTCTACTTTATGTTTGCATCATAAAATTGACGAGTTTTTACTTTTGGAAGACACCAGAGGGATTCAAAGTTCAGCAGCAATTTTTCACAAAATTTCCAAACTCACTATTTTTCAGGGACCAGTTCAGGTTTGAAGTGGATTTGAAGGGTCTTCATCTTAGAAATACCCCCCAAATGACCCCATTCTAAAAACTGCACCCCCCAAAGTATTCAAAATGATATTCAGTCAGCCTTTTAACCCTTTAGGTGTTTCACAGGAATAGCAGCAAAGTGAAGGAGAAAATTCACAATCTTCATTTTTTACACTCGCATGTTCTTGTAGACCCAATTTTTGAATTTTTACAAGGGGTAAAAGGAGAAAATGTATACTTATATTTGTAGCCCAATTTCTCTCGAGTAAGCAGATACCTCATATGTCTATGTAAAGTGTTCGGCGGGTGCAGAAGAGGGCTTTTGGAGAGTACGTTTTTCTGAAATGGGTTTTGGGGGGCATGTTGCATTTAGGAAGCCCCTATGGTGCCAGAACAGAAAAAAAAACACATGCCATTCCATTTTGGAAACAAGACCCCTTGAGGAACGTAACAAGGAATTAAGTGAGCCTTAATACCCCACATGTGTTTCACGATTTTTGCATATGTAAAAAAATAAAATAAAATTTCACTAAAATGTGTGTTTCCCCCTAAATATCACATTTTTTCAAGGGTTAATAGAAGAAAATACCCCCCAAAATTTGTAACCCCATCTCTTCTGAGTATGGCGGTACCCCATAAGTTGACCAGAAGTGCACTACGGGCGAACTACAATGCTCAGAAGAGAAGGAGTCATATTTGGCTTTTTGAGAGCAAATTTTGCTCGGGGGCATGTCGCATTTAGGAAGCCCCTATGGTGCCAGGAGAGCAAAAAAAAAACACATGGCATACCATTTTGAAAACTAGACCCCTTGAGGAACGTAACAAGGAATAAAGTGAGCCTTAATACCCCACAGGGGTTTCACGACTTTTGCATACGTAAAAAATATAAATATATTTCACTAAAATGTGTGTTTCCCCCCAAATTTCACATTTTTGCAAGGGTTAATAGCAAAAAATACCCCCCAAAATTTGAAACCCCATCTCTTCTGAGTATGGAGGTACCCCATAAGTTGACCTGAAGTGCACTACGGGCGAACTACAATGCTCAGAAGAGAAGGAGTCATATTTGGCTTTTTGAGAGCAAATTTTGCTCGGGGGGCATGTCGCATTTAGGAAGCCCCTATGGGGCCAGAACAGCAAAAAAAAAACACATGGCATACCATTTTGGAAACTAGACCCATTGAGGAACATAACAAGGGGTACAGTGAGCATTTACCCCCACCGGTGTCTGTCAGATCTTTGGAACAGTGGGCTGTACAAAATTTTTAATTTGCAAAGTCCACTGTTCCAAAGATCTGTCAGACACCAGTGGGGTGTAAATTCTCACTGCACCCCTCATTACATTCCGTGAGGGATGTAGTTTCCGAAATGGGGTCACATGTGGGGTTTTGTTTTTTTTTGCGTTTGTCAAAACCGCTGTAACAATCAGCCACCCCTGTGCAAATCACCTCAAATGTACATGGTGCACTCTCCTTTCTGGGCCTTGTTGTGCGCCCCCAGAGCACTTTGCGCCCACATATGTGGTATCTCCGTAGTCGGGAGAAATTGCATTACAAATTTTGGGGGGCTTTTTTCCCTTTTACCTCTTGTCAAAATGAAAAGTATAGGGCAACACCAGCATGTTAGTGTAAACAATTTATTTTTTTACACTAACATGCTGGTGTAGACCCCAACTTCACCTTTTCATAAGGGGTGAAAGGAGAAAAAGCCCCCCAGAATTTGTTAGGCAATTTCTCCCGAGTACGGCGATACCCCATATGTGGCCCTAAACTGTTGCCTCGAAATACGACAGGGCTCCAAAGTGAGAGCGCCATGTGCATTTGAGGCCTGAATTAGGGATTTGCATAGGGGTGGACATAGGGGTATTCTACGCCAGTGATTCCCAAACAGGGTGCCTCCAGCTGTTGAAAAACTACCAGCATGCTTGGACAGTCAACGGCTGTCCAGCAATACTGGGAGTTGTTGTTTTGCAACAGCTGGAGGCTCCATTTTGGAAACAGTGGTGTACCAGACGTTTTTCATTTTTATTGGGGAGGGGGTAAGTGTATATGTAGTGTTTTTTACTTTTTATTTTATTTTGTGTTAGTGAAGTGTAGTGTAGTGTTTTTAGGGTACAGTCACATGGGCGGGGGGTTACAGCGAGTTTCCCGCTACGAGTTTGAGCTGCCGCGCAAAATTTGCTGCATCGCAAACATGCACCCTGATAATCACTGTAAATCCCTGCCCATGTGAATGTACCCTGTACTTTCCCGGGGGGGGGGGGGAGCTCCAGCTGTTGCAAAACTACAACTCCCAGCATGCACAGTCTATCAGTGCATGCTGGTAGTTATAGTTTTGCAACAGCTGGAGGCACACGGGTTGGGAAACACTGAGTTAGGAAACAGACAATGTTTCCCAACCAGTGTGCCTCCAGTTGTTGCAAAACCACTATTCCCAAACATTCTCAGGCATGATGGAAGTAGTAGTTCGGCAACATCTTTAGAGCCAGATGGTGCCGAACTACAACTCCCAACATGCTTGGAGTTGTAGTTTTGCAACACCTGGAGGACTACAGTTTGCAGACCACTAATACAGTGGTTCCCAATCTGTGTCCTTCCTGATGTTGCAAAACTACAACTCCCAGTATGCCAAAACTGTCTAGGCATGCTGGGAGTTGTAGTTCTGCAACATCTGAAGGGCCAGAGGTTACAGAACTACAACCCCCAGCATGCCTGGACAGTAAGGGCATGCTGAGGATGTATAGTTTTGCAACATCTGGAAGGGCACAGTGGTCTCCAAACTGTGGACCTCCAGATGTTGCAAAACTGCAACTCCCAGCATGCCTGGACAGTTTTGGCATACTGGGAGTTGAAGTTTTGCAAGGGCTATCTGGGCATGCTGGGAGTTGTAGTATACAGAGTCCCATTACAGCAATGCATGTCGCTTTACGGCGACGTGCATTGCTGTAAAGGGCCCGACCGCGGCTGAAGAGGAACTCACCTGTCGCCGCCGCTGCCGTCTTCATCGTCTGGATCCGGGTCTTCAGGGACGAGGGCCGGGCCCCAGCACTCCCCCGTCCCCCGCCGCGTCCTCCAGTCTTCCTCCTGTCCTCTCCGGACTTCAAGGGGCCGGGCAGGGCGGGAGGAAGCAACCGCCCCCCCCCCCCCCCCCCTAACTAACCGAAGAATCGCAGGGGATCGGAGGAGGTGGCAGGCTTGCCACCTCGCTCCTATACGTTAGCATGGTCCTGGCTGTCTGTGACAGCCGGGATCATGCAAAATTACCGGGCGGTCGGGTCCCAGAGACCCGATCAGCCCGGTATCGCCGCAGATTGCAAGGGTGATTTCCCTACATGGCCCCCCTTGGCGTATGCATTGGATGCCTGCTGAAGGATTTCAGCAGGCATCCAGTTCCGATCTCTGCCCGGTACGCGGCAGGGACCGGAAAACGCCAGGGCGTATGGATACGCCCTGGGTCCTTAAGGCCCAGGGTGTGAGGGCGTATCCATACGCCCTGGGTCCTTAAGAGGTTAAGAATAACGGACGTTATTTTGTGACGGGAGAAAAATATTGCATGTAACATTTTTTTCTCCCATCACAAAATGACGTCCGTTATTCATATCTGGCTATGACGGGTTAAAAAGGATAATGTAAAAATCACATAGACTTTTATAAGATTTTCAATGGCCATGTGGGATTTTGTAAAGGCTATTTTAAAGGGGTATTCCGCCCCTAGACATCTTATCCCCTATCCAAAGGATAGGGGATAAGATGTCAGATAGCCGTTGTCCCGCTGCTGGGGAGCCCTGGGATCCCCGCTGCGGCACCGCGCTATCATTACAGCACAGAGCGAGTTCGCTCTGCACGTAATGATGGGCGGTACAGGGGCCGGAGCGTCGTTACGTCACGGCTCCGCCCCTCGTGATGTCACGGCCCGCCCCTTTCAATACAAGTCTATGGGAGGGGGTGTGGTGGTCGTCACGCCCCCTCCCCTAGACTTGCATTAGGGGACGGGCCGTGATGTCACGAGGGGCGGAGCCATGACGTAACCCGGCTCCGTCCCCTGTATCGCCCGTCATTACGCACAGAGCGAACTCGCTCTGTGCTGTAATGATAGCGCGGTGCCGCAGCGGGGATCCCAGGGCTCCCCAGCAGCGGGACCACGGCAATCTGACATCTTATCCCCTATCCTGACTTGCTTCCCCGACTTCAGCACAATGTTTGGTTATTGTGTTGGACTTTATTACGTTTTGCACTGTAGTAGAGTAACTACTTTTATTAGAGCTATCCTATTAAGAAGGTGAGCATCCCAAAAGACAGAAACAGCGGTCTGGGCAAGGTCAGGGCTGTATTTATCACTGAGCAACGGGACATCAGGCACAAGCGTTTCACGTTTCAAAATACACACTTATGCATGCCTCATTTATTTTAAGAAATGTGAAATTTTTTAAGAGTAGGCATTTTAACAATTCAATTAAAGTCAATTCAATACATTTGGAATTACAGTACAATATTACATTGGCTAGGCAGTATAAAATACAGTGGGAGAGCCAGGACAAGATGTTGCATTAGTCTATCATCAGTACATGCTACTGTAAGTTGTCCAAAATACAGAGTAAGTGGGGACATTGATATTATTACACATGAAATCAATTGTTTGGATTACTTGCATACTTAGGCTCCTATAGGGAGTACAATATGTATATCTGTTTATTTAGATATCTTTTTGAGTGTAAAAAAAAAATACAGTTTTCTACAGTACTTTTAGCAATGCATCGAGATATAGTGCTCTTTTATGTATGAGTACAATAATTAGTAAAGGCAAGCTGTGTCTTTCTTCCCTCATTATTAGAGGATCTTCTGTTTGCTTGTATGCTGCACAAAGCTCAGCTGGAACACTGCTCAAAACATTTTGTACCAAGCACATAATTGGGACTATGCATTAATATGGCAGAAATAGCAACATACTTTTTGGTAGTACAAATCTGTCGTGATCCTTTGTGTGCCTGCAGAGATTAGCTGTGCTGTTGGGTCTGCTTTGAGATATAAGGGTGCCCAAGGCAACGCTTACATTAGTGTATCTCAATTACCTGTGTTGAAAAAGAAATCCAAATAAAATGATGTATTTATTAGAGGAAGAAGAGAAGTTCTAACTTCAGTTAGTTATTGTTAAGGTGGGAATCTAAATACAAAGATCTGGGTATTCAAAGACAAGATCCTGGTAATGCTATCACACTTTTAACATCCCTGTTATCATTTCAGTCTATTTGCTGAAAAGACAAGATCCTGCACATTAAGGGTGCGTTCCCACATGGCGTATAAGCAGCGTATTTCACACTGCGCAAAATTTACAGTAGCAGCGGCAAATACGCTGCGTATTCCTTGCTCACTATACACACAGGGCTTTCCGGCGGCAGCCCTATGTGTGCAGTGAGTTTTGGAGGCGGAGCCACGTGTCACAGTCACGCCAGCACATGACCCCGCCTCCAAAACTCACTGCACACATAAAGGGAAATAGTTCTATCAATATTGGAATCCTTATACAAAGGCCTATTCTGGTAGAAGATGTATGTATTGTAAAAGCTACTGTACACATGCTTACTTATATTGTGTGTTCTGTACAGTTAACTACATGCATTAATGTGGAATTCATGGATTTATCAAGCATGATGTAACAAGAGATAAGCGAAAAATTGGGTGCTGCCAGTTTGTCGAACTGTATTTCACCAATAGCCCAAAAAGGTATGCATAAGGGGGCATGCACACCACGTTTTTGCTATACATTTCCTGTATATGGTTTCAAGTTAAAAACCGCACGGAACTGTATAGAAAATGCATTGACTTAACATTGTAAACCGTATGTCAAATGCATCATCCGGTTTAGTCCGTTTTGCGTCTTGTACGGTTTTGTCAGTTTTTTTTTTACCCGTACCCAAAACCGTATACTACCACAATTTTTGGTACGGGTGAAAAACCTTATTAAACAGTATACTTTTTTTAAAACATGGGAGTCAATAGGAACCGTAAAGAACTGTATGTGCGTACGGTTCCCACCAGTTTTCACCGTACGGTTTTTGACTTTGCATGTTTTCTTTTCTTGGAATTTTAATCAAACAAGTGAAACTTTATTCAAAATGGAGTAAAAAGTTAAAAACATATGTTTTTTTCTTAAAAAACGGATGCAACCGGAAATCATTTTTCAAACTGTATATGGTTTTTAACCATATACTGGTTGAAATTTGTACACATATTTTGATACAGTTTAGTCCGGTTTTGAGGAATCCATTTTTCATCAAAAACCTGATATGGGAACTGTATTGCAAAAACGTGGTGTGCATGCACCCTAACACTGTCTTGGAGCCATACATAACACTGTTAGGTCACCTTGTAGTGTATATATGCAATTCTGAGCTGTTTTTAAGTTATTTTCATAGTGATGGCAACATGTATGGCTATGAGTAAATGGATGGTACTCTGTGAAACTAACACTGCACTAGAGGATTCTTTATGTTTTCATATGCACACAAATGTATAAAAGGCAATGGCTTTTCCCAAGTAGTCCCTACAAATGTTCCCTTTGTGGAGGCAGATGCCAGCCAATGTTTATATGTCTGCAAATGTATTAAATTAAGCATTTTCTTTTTCAAATGATCCAAAAATTACAGTATCTCTTTTTGGGAGTAGCAACAGTTTCTTTTTGCCTGGAAAGTGAAAAGTCAATGGCTTTTCACAGGCAGGGAAAATTATTCCAATTTTGGGGTGTAGCAACAAGATTGACATCCTAGAAAGTGCACAAAAGTAACACAAAATCTTCTATGCACTGCTTTGCAATTGCAAGTTTCACACCAAGCATGAGTTTTGTATGCAGCACATCAATTGGTTAAAACACGCCCCTTCCATTCATGTTTTATAGTCTCTATAGGGAACTGCCATTACCTATGGGCTCTTTTGCCCACCCATTCCATATCTTATATAGGGATCCCTGTCCACTGGGGTAATACATGAGACACCACCACCCAGTCTCTCTTTTTTCTTCATACACAGGTTTTATTTTTACAGTCACTTAATTAACTGAAAAGATTGTGAGGTCACAACAGCTTACTTGATTGAAGTAAATTTTGTCTAATGAGAGCAAATACTTACAGTATGTACTGTATAGTACTTAAAAGAAGCTCAGTTGTAATGTCAAGGCAGCTTACCAAACTGAAACATACAAGTGATGTCACAACAGCTCACCTGTATGAAAATTGTGTGATGTCACAGCAGCTTACCTGACTCCATTGTCATGTCACCATAGCTTTCTTGTTACAATAGAGGATCAGACAGAAACACAGGAGTTACCTTACAACATCATATCTGAGACCTTACCTGCCAAAAGTCTAGGGGAAGATTTATCAAAACTTGTGTTTAGGAAGACTGGTGCAGTTACTCATAGCAGCCAAAGGCCTTTTTTAAAAATGAAAGAAGCAATCTGATTGGTTGCTATGGACAACTGTTTGATAATTCTCCCCCATAGTTGTGAATGTTAGTGAATGTGAACTGAGTGGCAAGGCATGCAGGATATATCGTACCTCTCAGTATCTACAGGGGCTGGACATAACTACAGCGCTCCTTTTTACATAGTCAAGTTAAACTCTTCCTGACACACCTGCCATTACCAGTAATGCCCCAGTAATAACATAGGTTATATCACTGTTGATAAACCTTATTGCTTGTTCTGTACTAAAAATCTGTTTACTGTATTATAGGGGTAGGCGCATGACTAAGTAACGGAGTTGACGGATGTGTTAAAATCTACTGTTCTCTTTGACATCTTAGTATGGAAAGGCCAACAAAACATTTGCAGACAAAAGTAGTTAAAAGTGTGGTCGAAAGTCAAAGCTTAACATAAGGGACAGAAGTCAAATTATAGCCAAAAAAACACATTGCTACTGATGCACTTCAACAGATACTGGTTTTCTTCTACATGCATTCACCTCTGCAGTAACTTGAAGGGAAATAGTGTTGTGTCTTTTGGCTACAATTAATGGTGGGCAGAGATAGAGATAACCGTTGTGCTGGAATTGAACAGATGCATAGTTTCCTCTAGAAGCTGTTAAAGCACTTTATAGTTGCTCTCTTCACTAAGGGGAGCTTATGGAGTTTCTATGAGCATCTCTCACTAAAATTGAATTGACCCCAGGCAGTTGCATTCCTCCCCAATTCTAAAAACAGCCAAGTCATCAGGTGAAGGACGGCAGAAATCTAACGGGAAGTCTAAATACATTATGCAAGTTAAACATTTGCTTATAAATTCAAATGCAATTTAATATATTCCATGCTTTGACTGTTTACTCCCCTGGAACACTTTGCAATGAGTGTAATAAACTAGAATAAGATATTAACCTTTAGATTTGAAATGTTATCCTCTTGCCCCATGTAAATGCACTTCAGAATTCTGAATACTATATAACAACATTGTAGGCAGCTGAGCCATTTTGCTAAGTCAGCACATTATACAAATGTGTGAGATATTGCTCTTCATTTGTGTAATGTATCTAAAATATGGGCTCACTACTCATCGGAATCCCAAAGCAGCTTTGATGAATGTTTCTGATATTCAGGAATTGATTGGTGTAATTCTTTGGTTATTGATTCCTTAAAACACGGATCATGGACTGTAATTAATTCTAGAACGGCTTGGTACAGCTCTTATCTTCCTAACAACTTCAATATGTGCAGAGTACTTACTGTTTAACTCTTCCTAAGTGCACTAAAATATTCCTTCATTTAAGCAGATTGATATGTTACCCTCACAAAAAGCTTCAGATGACACTAAGTTCTGTATAGGAATCAATCATGCAGGTTGCTAGAGTAAAGCTTTTTATAAAACTTTTTTATTTCAGAAAGACAATGAAAAAATGTACAATGGGAACAAGCTAAAAGGACAAAATTGCAAATGCTTGTAGTTATAAACAGTAGATACAGCAGGTATCCATGGAGAAGATTTAGTTGGCTTTCCTGAACTTCTGTAAAAAAGAAAAAATGCCGATCTCAGATTCAACAGTATACATGTCCTTAGTACTGTACTTACTTGCATAGTCTTTAGCCAGATCACGTGTAGTACCATGTTGTTCGTGAAACAACAACTACCTGCATAGTCTTTCTATTTTCAGTACACACAGGAAGCTTTTGTTTCTTATAATACAAACACATAGTTGAAACTAGGGTAATTGATCTTTGGTCTAGGCTTGATTCTAGTACCATATTTATGCAGGAAGTTTGGTTCTGGTGCTATATGTAAAAAGTGAGCATGGTACTGGTACTGTATTTATTTAACGTGTGTTGTTCTGGAGCTGTATTTGCTTACTGACCTTCAGTCTGGTAAGGTATCTCTGTAGGCCTTAGTTCTGGACTGTATTTCTGTGTTAAACTTTGCCCTGACAATGCACTAGTTCTAGTTCTGAGACAATGTATTTATAAGTTTGTGCAATGATTTGGCATCACATTGATAAAGTAAAAGGTCAATTTTTAGATGACAGTATCTTCTTATGTGACAAAGGGACCTTTGGGCCTCCCTTGGCATCAGAACTCGAATGCAACTGCTACACTCATCAAGGCATTACCACTGTCAGTCTCTGGTGGCTAAGCAGCAACTTGTCCTTTGTATGTATTACCCAGTGAGGCAGTTTTCTATTACTTGGTTGCTGAGTTGGAAACATTGACCCTAGTTGTCTTAGGTACAATGTGGTCAGACTGGAAAGAGCTAAACAAATTTCTATGTAGCATACCGCAATTGATAAATACTGGAAGAGTTAATCATTTTAACCTGTTCAGTATGCAGGGCGTATCGGTACACCCTGCATCCCAACTCCTTACCTGTACGCCCTGGTCTGGTTTACCGAGTTTAAATTGTTCTCTCCAGCGGAGAACAGGTTAAACCAGTGGGTCCCAGTTGCTAAGGGCAGCCAGGACCTCCAGCTAATGCTGGGACCTGGTGATTGTACCGATGCCCGGCATTAACCCTTTAAAGCTGCCATCATAGTTGATTGCAGCGTCTAAAACAAAACTCAAAGTGTCCCAACAGCTCAGTCGGGCTTATCGGGACAATCGCGACATAATTGTGATGTCCCGATCAGCTGAGAGGACAACGGGAGGATCACTACCTGCCTCTGCGTCGTCTGATTAGCGATCTGCTGCTCCATGCTTTTTAGCAGAGCCCCAATAACACTGATCAGCACTGTGCTGTGACATAGCGCTGATCAGTGGCTGAGATCAATGTACTCTATGGGGGCTATAACATAGCAAAAAAAAAAGTGTAAAAAAAAGTTAATTAAAGTTATTTAACCCCTTCCTTAATAAAAGTCCAAATGACCCCATTCCAAAGTCCAAAATAGTGTATTTTTTGTCACTTTTATACCATAAAAAAATTAATAAAAAGTGATCAAAACAAGAATGGTACCGCTAAAAATTACAGACCACGGCACAGAAAAGTGAGCCCTCATATAGCTCCATATGTGGAAAAATAATAAAGTTGTAGGGGTCAGTTTATAATTTTTATAAGTATTAAAATAAAATAAAACTCTTATCAATTGGGTATCCTTGTAACCGTATGGACCTACAGAATAAAGATAATGTGTAATTTTTACCGAAAAGTGTACTGTGTAGAAACAGGAGCCCCCAAAATGGAAATACGCTTTTTTTTTTTATTTCACCCCCCCCCCCCCCCCCAAATATAATTTTTTTTTATTTCGGCGCAGATTATATTATAAAATAAGTTATGTCATTACAAAGTAAAATTAGTGATGCAAAAAAACAGCCCTTATATCAGTCTGTAGGTGAAAAATTTAAAGCGTTATCATTTTTAGAAGGGAAGGAGGAAAAAATTTAAATGCAAAAACTAAAATTTGCTGTGTCCTTAAGGGGAAAATGGACACGGCCCTTAAGGGGTTAAATAGAAGTATTCTGTTTAACTTTCTGCCACTAATTGATTTAAAAGCCTTTTTTTCCCATCAGAGTACCCCTTTAAAGGGGTATTCCATTGCTAGACATCTTATCCCCTATCCAAAGTGTCTGTGCAAGAACGCAGGGGTCTCAGCAGCCAGACCCCCACGATCTCCGTACAGACAACCGGCATTCTGAACATTACGTCTAGAACGCTGGGTTCAGGAGGTCGTGGTTGTGCCGTCAAGCCACGCCCCTTGTGATGTCATGTCACACCCCTTGTGATGTCATGTCACACTCCCTCTATTCTTGTATATGGGATGGGGCATGGCAGTCATCATGCCCCCTCCCACAGACATGAATTTATGACCTCCCGAACCTCTTCATGGAGACCACGGAGGGTCTTAGTGGCCGGACCCCTGCAATCAGACATCTTATCCCCTATCAAAAAGATGTCTAACAACAGAGTACCCCTTTAATGACCAGACTTTGGTTGCATGTTTTTGTAACAAGAAATAAGTATAGATCTATGTATCAAACTATGCATAAAACATTTGGAAACATGCTTTTATAAAGTAAAGTCTATAATGTCTGATTGACCGTATATTATCCAGGATGTAGTTTTGTATTCTGCTTGTGGTCACATACATCTGATTACGTTTTTCATGAATTACCTACCTCTATACATATCCAAGGCTTGTCAGGGATTGTAGATTTTAACAGTAGTAGCCAAATCTACTTGAGTGATTTCTAGGTTTCTATTTGGTCTCTAGGGTTTAAGTCCTGCAGGAACACATAGAAACTGAGTTTCTGCACTTTTTCCACAGCAGGAACACAGGTGTTCACAGGACCAGCCCTTGAGTGGAAATCTTGGGTGAGTTCCTGCACTTTTTTCCCCAGGACTTAACCCCCCTGCTGGTCTCAATCAGTGTGTCTAATAGTACTTAATAGTACTTGCAAAATGCGAATAGTAAGAACCTACATATGGACAGATAAATGTGAAAAAATATTTCTCAGAAATCTTTTCCTACATCTGTCCTTGGTATGCTTCAATTTAATTTACTCCCCTAAGTTGCTCCTTCTATCAAAGCAGAATTAATAGTCACCAGAGTTCAGTCGCTGTATGCTCTTGCCAGTTATCACTGTGGTTACAGGATTTATTCTCTTTGTCTTTTTCAGGGTCCCTGAATTCTTCCTCCTTCCCTGTAAAACAGTCTTTTTTGACAGCCTTATTAAAATAACAAGATAGATTGCCTACAAGATTCATGATTCCACCAAGCAGCCCAATTTCTACATACACGTAATTCATTTAGTGAATGCTTTAGGAGATGGAATGTCTTATTGTATCTCTTTGGTTATCGCTAAGTATGCATTTCTTAATGTTATGCTATGTGTTCTTAGCTAAAACTTTCTCATCAAATACTTGGAAATAAATACTTGAAGGGGTCTGTCTGCAGGTTTGACCCCATAAACACTCAAGATGGCATAAAGGAGCACTCTTCCCCTAGACATCTTATCCCCTATCCAAAGAATATTGTATAAGATGTCAGATCGTGGGGGCCCCGCCACTGGGAACCCCTGCGATCTCTCCTGCAGCATCTCCTGTCATCTGCTGCACCGAGCAAACTTCGCTCCGTGCCTGATGACGGGCGATACAGGGGCCGGAGTATTGAGATGTCACGGCCCTGCCCCCTTGTGACATCATGGCCCCTCAGTGCAAGTCTATGGAATGGGGCATGGCGGCCGTCACGCCTACATCCTTTGGAAAGGGAGATGTCTAGGGGTGGAGTACCCCTTTAACAGGTGCTGGTTCAAACATCCCCAGATTTTGTATGATAATCGAAGCATACCTGAATTAACAGTATCATTGTGCCTGCTAAACATTCTTTCGTCTCTGCGGTGTCCTGTGTCAGCAAGTGGTAACCTCTCTCAAACCCATCCCCTCCACTCTTCTTTGATGTCTCCTGCATGATACAATGTTTTTTTTTTTTTTTAGGAGATGTGGTTTATAGTTCTGTTCATCAACATAAGAATGTGGATGTGGAACTAGATACTGCTACTCTTTCAGTCACTGAAATATGCTTTAAAAAAAAACTTAAAGGGGTACTCCGGTGGAAAACTTTTTTTTAAAATCAACTGGTGCCAGAAAGTTTAACAGATTTGTAAATTACTTCTATTAAAAAATATTAATCCTTCCAGTACTTATTAGCTGCTGAATACTACAGAGGAAATGATTTTCTTTTTGGAACACAGTGTTCTCTGCTGACATCACGAGCACAATGCTCTCTGCTGACATCTCAGTCCATTTTAGGAACTGTCCAGAGCAGCATATGTTTGCTATGGGGATTTTCTCCTACTCCTGACAGTTCTTAAAATGGACAGAGATGTCAGCAGAAAGCACTGTGCTTGTAATGTCAGCAGAGAGCTCTGCGTTCCAAAAAGAAAGTAATTTCCTCTGTAGTATTCAGCAGCTAATAAGTAATGGAAGCATTAAGATTTTTTAATAGAAGTAATTTACAAATCTTTTTAACTTTCTGGTACCTTCTTGATTTAAAAGAAAAAGTTTTCCACCGGAGTACCCCTTTAAAGAGTCATATCCCACAAAAAGTTGTTATATGTTACTAAGTGTCTAATCCTGATACCCCTGCCTAATCCTGATGCCCATGTAATTTTGTACGTGTCTAGCACCTATATTTCTCTCACAAATACCTTATTTCTCTTGCTCACTTGGTTTGTCATGGTGTGTTTTGGAGTGGGTGTTTCCTTCTCTCTACATGACTCACCTTCCTCTCTGAGTCTACTGTGCTGGGTCTCTTCATTCAATCACTGCAGGCTGCTCTGTAACCCCCTCTTCTCTGTTTTCAGACTCTGCCATAGAACTGCATGGAGGGGGGCCGTGGTCGAAAAGGCTTGTTTCATGCAGAGAGCTGGGGCTGCTGGAGCAGTTTCAAGAGAAGCCTTTCTTCAGACTGCCTGGCTGTCCCTTCTACTGCAACTGACACTATTTGATAAAGGTCCGTCAGAGACCAATACATTGGGCAATATAGATGCACTGTAAATATCTATATGTTTTGATGACATATTAAATATTTATGTTTCTGAACACATTTTAACACTATGGCAAAGAAAAGCGAAATAAAGAAGCGTTTTCACTTTTTATTAAAAAAAAAACTTGTATTGTACTGTGTATCTTTCATATTTCTGTTTTTTTTTTTTCAGATTTTTACAAACAAATATTTGTGACACAAGGACCTAAGTGGGGATACATTCCTGTGGCAGATGCATTCTCTGCCCCAAAATTTAAACTTTAACAGAATTTTGGAATATAGCTACTAACAGAAAATACAATGCATTCAGAAAGTTTTCTGACTGTTTCACTTTTTTCACCTTTTGTTATGTTGCACTCAATACCCCATTATGACATTTTTGCTAATTTTTCAATTTAAAATGTAAAAAAACTTAAATTTCAGATGGACATAAGTATTCACCCTCTTTCCTATGAATCTTAAAATGTAACTCTGTGAGCTTCTTATTTCTCTTGATCATCTTTGAGAGGGTTTTACACCTTGATTGGAGTCACCTGTGGTAGATTTGGTTGATTAGGCATAATTTGGAGAGACACGCCCCTTTCTATAAGGTCTCACAGCTGACAATACATAGAGAAAAAAACAAACCATGAGGTAGAAAGATCTGCCTGTAGAGCTTAAAGACAGAATTGTGTGTGGGGGGCCACAGATTTGATGAAAGCAAAAAAAAAGTCAGCTGCACTAAAAGTTCCCAAGAGAACAGTTGCCTTGTAATTCTTTAATGAAAGATGTTTCGAACAACCAAGACTCCTTCTTGAGGTGGCTGCTGTCAAACTAAGTAATCAGGAAACAAGAGCCTTGGTAAAAGAAGAACTCAGTGGTCACTTTGTCTAAGCTCAAAACATTCTGTGTACAGATGGAAGAAACTTCCAAAAGGAGTCCAGACTTGAACCCAACAGAATATCTCGGAGAGACCTGAAAATGGCTGTCCAACGATGGTCCCCATCCTAATTTACAGAGCTTGAGAGTAATATTAAGCAAACCTGGATTTGGCCTGAACTCTGCAAAAACTTCAGTTCAGCTTGAATACGCGTACTCTAGTGCAGTAAAATGTATCGCCTATCCAAAGGGGTCCAACTGCTGGGACCCCGCGATCTCCTGCACAGGCAACACTCGCCCTCTACAGGTGAGCTGGAGATACAGCGTTCAGACATCTCTGGCTCTCCTATAGACATACATGGAGGGGACATCATGTGGGAGTAGACATGTGGGGGTCGACTGTTTTATGTGGGGGTCGACATGTTCCCTTCCTAGGGACTTCTGGGGTGCCATGCCAGAGATCGCAGGGTTTCCCAGCGGTCGGACTTACTGCAGTGGAATACTCTTTTATATGGCTCACATCAGCTGAAGCAACTTACATACAGTAAGCATTATGCATCCCAGATTACTGTAATAGATTCAGCTTGCTGCCAACTGTAGACAGCTATGGGATCACCCAGCCAGAAGCAGAAAGTTTTTTATTTTGTTGATGAACTTATCATGAACTATTTTCTTCTGTACTATCTTCCGTCACAAACTAACGTCTGTTATCAATAACGGACTATAATGGATTTGTCACGATTCGGCTGGCTGGAGGTGGATCCTCTGTGCCAGAGAGGGATTGGCGTGGACCGTGTTGGTGGACCGGTTCTAAGTTGCTACTGGTATTCACCAGAGCCCTCCGCAAAGCGGGATGGTCTTGCAGCGGCGGTAGCAACCAGGTCGTATCCACCAGCAACGGCTCAACCTCTCTGACTGCTGAAGATAGGCGCGGTACAAGGGAGTAGACAAGAGCAAGGTCGGACGTAGCAGAAGGTCAGGGCAGGCAGCAAGGATCGTAGTCAGGGGCAACGGCAGGAGGTCTGGAACACAGGCTAGGAACACACAAGGAACGCTTTCACTGGCACAATGGCAACAAGATCCGGCGAGGGAGTGCAGGGGAAGTGAGGTATAAGTAGGGAGTGCACAGGTGAACACACTGATTAAGCCTGCTGCGCCAATCAATGGCGCAGTGGCCCTTTAAATTGCAGAGACCCGGCGCGCGCGCGCCCTAAGGAGCGGGGCCGCGCGCCGGGACAAGACAGACGGGGAACGAGTCAGGTACGGGAGCCGGGATGCGCATCGCGAGCGGGCGCCTCCCGCATCGCGAATCGCATCCCGGCTGAGAGAGATATTGCAGCGCACCCGGTCAGCAGGTCTGACCGGGGCGCTGCGAATGTGAGGATGCTGCGAGTGCTCCGGGGAGGAGCGGGGACCCGGAGCGCTCGGCGTAACAGTACCCCCCCCCCCTTGGGTCTCCCCCTCTTCTTGGAGCCTGAGAACCTGAGGATAAGACTTTTGTCTAGGATGTTGTCCTCAGGTTCCCAGGATCTCTCTTCTGGGCCACAGCCTTCCCAATCCACCCAAAAAATTTTTTTTCCTCTGACAGTCTTGGAGGCCAGAATGTCCTTTACGGAGAAGACGTCAGAAGAACCGGAAACAGGAGTGGGGGAAACAAGTTTGGGAGAGAAGCGGTTAATGACGAGTGGTTTAAGGAGAGAGACGTGGAAGGCATTGGGAATACGAAGAGAAGGAGGAAGAGACAGGGTTAATCTGGCACAAGACTTTGAAAGGGCCAAGATAGCGTGGTCCCAGTTTGTAACTGGGGACACGAAAGCGGACATATTTAGCGGAGAGCCATACCTTGTCTCCGGGAGCAAAAATGGGGGGAGTTCTTCTTTTCTTATCGGCAAATCTTTTCATCCGGGATGAAGCCTGTAAAAGAGAATTTTGGGTCTCTTTCCATATGGTGGAAAGATCACGAGTCACTTCATCCACAGCGGGCAAACCAGAGGGCAGGGGAGTAGGGAGGGGGGGAAGAGGGTGACGGCCGTACACCACGAAAAATGGGGACTTAGCAGAAGATTCGGAGACTCTGAAGTTGTATGAGAATTCGGCCCAAGGTAGAAGATCTGCCCAGTCATCCTGGCGGGAGGAAACAAAATGCCGTAAATAGTCACCCAGGACCTGATTAATTCTTCCTACTTGCCCATTGGATTGGGGATGATAAGAAGAAGAGAAGTTTAATTTGATCTTGAGCTGTTTACAGAGGGCCCTCCAGAATTTAGACACGAATTGGACGCCTCTATCCGAGACGATATGCATGGGCAAACCGTGAAGGCGAAAAATGTGTACAAAAAATTGCTTTGCCAACTGAGGCGCTGAAGGAAGACCAGGAAGAGGAATAAAATGTGCCATCTTGGAAAATCGATCAACGACCACCCAAACAACTGTGTTGCCATGGGATGAGGGCAAGTCCGTAATAAAGTCCATACAATCTGTGACCAAGGCTGTTCGGGGACAGGCAGAGGATGAAGGAGGCCAGCAGGCTTCTGGCGAGGAGTCTTATCCCGGGCACAGACAGTACAGGCCCGCACAAAATCAACAACATCATTCTCCAGAGTCGGCCACCAATAAAAACGAGAGATGAGTTGCAAGGATTTTTTGATGCCCGCATGGCCTGCGAGGTGGGAGGAGTGTCCCCATTTGAGAATCCCGAGACGCTGGCGTGGAGAAACGAAGGTCTTCCCTGTAGGAGTTTGCCTGATGGAGGCTGGAGAAGTGGAGATCAGACAGTCAGGAGGAATGATGTGTTGCGGAGAGACCTCTACTTCAGAGGCATCAGAAGAACGAGAGAGGGCATCGGCCCTAATGTTCTTGTCAGCAGGGCAAAAATGGATTTCAAAGTTAAAACGGGCAAAGAACAACGACCACCTGGCCTGGCGAGGGTTCAGTCGTTGGGCAGACTGGAGATAGGAGAGATTCTTGTGATCAGTGTATATGATAACTGGAAATTTTGATCCCTCCAGCAGGTGCCTCCATTCCTCAAGCGCCAATTTAATGGCCAGTAGTTCTCGATCCCCGATGGAATAGTTTATCTCCGCCGGGGAGAAGGTCCTAGAAAAAAAACCACAAGTCACAGCATGCCCGGAAGAATTTTTTTGTAGAAGGACAGCTCCAGCTCCCACTGAGGAGGCATCTACCTCCAATAGGAAGGGTTTAGATGGGTCAGGTCTGGAGAGCACGGGAGCGGAAGAAAAGGCAGACTTGAGATGTTTAAATGCGTCTTCAGCTTGGGGGGACCAGGACTTGGGATTGGCATTTTTCTTGGTTAAAGCCACGATAGGAGCCACAATAGTGGAAAAGTGTGGAATAAACTGTCTGTAATAATTGGCGAACCCCAAAAAACGTTGGATAGCACGGAGTCCGGAGGGGCGTGGCCAATCTAAGACGGCAGAGAGTTTATCTGGGTCCATTTGTAGTCCCTGGCCAGAGACCAAGTATCCTAGGAAAGGAAGAGATTGACATTCAAAGAGACATTTCTCCATTTTGGCATAAAGTTGATTGTCCCGAAGTCTCTGAAGAACCATGCGGACATGCTGGCGGTGTTCTTCTAAGTTGGCAGAAAAAATCAGAATATCGTCCAGATAAACCACAACACAGGAATATAGGAGATCACGAAAAATTTCATTAACAAAGTCTTGGAAGACGGCAGGGGCGTTGCATAGGCCAAAGGGCATGACCAGATACTCAAAGTGTCCATCTCTGGTGTTAAATGCGGTCTTCCATTCGTCCCCCTCCCTGATGCGAATGAGATTATAAGCACCTCTTAAGTCCAGTTTGGTAAAGATGTGGGCACCTTGTAAGCGATCAAAGAGTTCCGAGATAAGAGGTAAGGGGTAGCGTTTTTTTACCGTGATTTTATTAAGTCCGCGGTAATCAATACAAGGACGTAGGGAGCCATCTTTTTTGGACACAAAAAAAATCAAGCTCCGGCAGGAGAGGAGGACTTGCGGATAAACCCCTTTTTTAAATTCTCCTGGATGTACTCCGACATGGCAAGAGTCTCTGGAGCAGACAGAGGATAGATTCTGCCCCGGGGTGGAGTAGTACCCGGGAGGAGGTCAATAGGACAGTCATAAGGCCTGTGAGGAGGCAAAGTCTCAGCTTGCTTTTTGCAAAAAACGTCAGAATAGTCCATATAAGCCTTAGGAAGACCGGATACAGGGGGAACCACAGGGTCATGGCAAGGAGTACTGGGAACTGGTTTAAGACAGTCCTTGTGACAAGAAGTACCCCAGTTCTTGATTTCTCCTGTGGACCAATCAAGGGTTGGGGAATGGCGTTGAAGCCACGGTAATCCAAGAAGAATTTCAGAAGTGCAGTTGGAGAGGACCAAAAATTAAATTTTTTCGTGATGAGGTCCGATGCACATTAGGAGAGGTTCCGTGCGGTAACGCACGGTACAGTCCAATCTTTCATTGTTAACAGAATTGATGTAGAGAGGTCTGGCGAGACTGGTCACCGGGATGTTGAACCTGTTGATGAGAGAGGCCAAAATAAAATTTCCTGCAGATCCGGAATCCAAGAAGGCCATAGCAGAGAAGGAGAAGGTAGAGGAAGATATCCGCACAGGCACAGTAAGGCGTGGAGAAGCAGAGTTGACATCAAGAACTGTCTCATATTTGTGCGGAGTCAGCATACGTCTTTCCAGGCGGGGAGGACGGATAGGACAATCTTTCAAGAAGTGTTAGGTACCGGCACAGTACAGGCATAGGTTCTCCATGCGGCGTCGTGTCCTCTCTTGAGGTGTCAAGCGAGACCGGTCAACTTGCATAGCCTCCACGGCGGGAGGCACAGGAACGGATTGCAGAGGACCAGAGGAGAGAGGAGCCGGGGAGAGAAACCGCCTCGTGCGAACAAAGTCCATATCCTGGCGGAGCTCCTGACGCCTTTCGGAAAAACGCATGTCAATGCGGGTGGCAAGATGAATAAGTTCATGCAGGTTAGCAGGAATTTCTTGTGCGGCCAGCACATCTTTAATGTTGCTGGATAGGCCTTTTTTAAAGGTCGCGCAGAGGGCCTCATTATTCCAGGATAATTCGGAGGCAAGAGTACGGAATTGGATGGCGTACTCGCCAACAGAAGAATTACCCTGGACCAGGTTCAGCAGGGCAGTCTCAGCAGAAGAGGCTCGGGCAGGTTCCTCAAAGACACTTCGGATCTCCGTGAAGAAGGAGTGTACAGAGGCAGTGACAGGGTCATTGCGGTCCCAGAGCGGTGTGGCCCATGACAGAGCTTTCCCAGACAGAAGGCTGACTACGAAAGCCACCTTAGACCTTTCAGTAGGAAACTGGTCCGACATCATCTCCAAGTGCAGGGAACATTGCTAAAGAAAGCCACGGCAAAAGCCACGGAGTCCCCATCAAATTTATCCGGCAAGGATAATCGTAAGCCGGAAGCGGCCACTCGCTGCGGAGGAGGTGCAGGAGCTGGCGGAGGAGATTGTTGCTGGAGCTGTGGTAATAGCTGCTGTAGCATCACGGTCAGTTGAGACAGCTGGTGGCCTTGTTGCGCTATCTGTTGCGACTGCTGGGCGACCACCGTGGTGAGGTCGGCGACAACTGGCAGTGGGACTTCAGCGGGATCCATGGCCGGATCTACTGTCACGATTCGGCTGGCTGGAGGTGGATCCTCTGTGCCAGAGAGGGATTGGCGTGGACCGTGTTGGTGGACCGGTTCTAAGTTGCTACTGGTATTCACCAGAGCCCGCCGCAAAGCGGGATGGTCTTGCAGCGGCGGTAGCAACCAGGTCGTATCCACCAGCAACGGCTCAACCTCTCTGACTGCTGAAGATAGGCGCGGTACAAGGGAGTAGACAAGAGCAAGGTCGGACGTAGCAGAAGGTCAGGGCAGGCAGCAAGGATCGTAGTCAGGGGCAGCGGCAGGAGGTCTGGAACACAGGCTAGGAACACACAAGGAACGCTTTCACTGGCACAATGGCAACAAGATCCGGCGAGGGAGTGCAGGGGAAGTGAGGTATAAGTAGGGAGTGCACAGGTGAACACACTGATTAAGCCTGCTGCGCCAATCAATGGCGCAGTGGCCCTTTAAATTGCAGAGACCCGGCGCGCGCGCGCCCTAAGGAGCGGGGCCGCGCGCGCCGGGACAAGACAGACGGGGAACGAGTCAGGTACGGAAGCCGGGATGCGCATCGCGAGCGGGCGCCTCCCGCATCGCGAATCGCATCCCGGCTGAGAGAGATATTGCAGCGCACCCGGTCAGCAGGTCTGACCGGGGCGCTGCGAATGTGAGGATGCTGCGAGCGCTCCGGGGAGGAGCGGGGACCGGAGCACTCGGCGTAACAGGATTAAAACGGATATTAGAAAAATCCCATAAACTATAATGGGATTTTCTAACAGACGTATAGGATTTGGTTGCTGCCGGTGACAGCTGATTTTAGAAGGGAACTAGCAACGGAACTTGCTAAGTGGAGTAATTTGCTAGTGTGAAAAGAGCCTAATACTGAGAAAAGGTCTGAATACTTATGTCCATGCAGAATTTTAGTTTTCCCTTTTTATTACATTTTGCAAAAATGTCTAAAATTCGGTTTTCCCATTCTCTTTATGGGATATTGAGAGCGGAATTGTGGGGAAAAACTAGAATTTTGTTGATTTTAACTGCAACATAACAACATACAGTAACAAAATGTGAAAAAAGTGAAAGGGTCTGTGAATTTTCTGAATGCACAGTATGTAATAACACAGTCTATTACCAGTTTTAAAAGAGCAGGTAATATTCCAAATACCCTTGTTTAACCCCTTAAGAACATAGCGTTTTTCAGTTTTTGCACTTTCGTTTTTTCCTCCTTACCTTTAAAAAATCATAATCCTTTAAATTTTGCACCTAAAAATCCATATGATGGCATATTTTTTGAGCCACCAATTCAACTTTGTAATGACATCAGTAATTTTACAAAAAAAAATCTACGGCGAAACGGAAAAAAAAAATCATTGTGCGACAAAATGGAAGAAAACATGTCATTTTGTTTATTTTGGGGGCTTCTGTTTCTACGCAGTACATTTTTCATTAAAAATAACACCTTATCTTTATTCTGTAGGTCCAAACGATTAAAATGACACCCTATTTATATAGGTTTGATTTTTTTATTACTTCGGAAAAAAATCATAACTATATGCATGAAAATTTATATGTTTAAAATTGTCATCTTCTGACCCCTATAACTTTTTTATTGTTCCATGTACGGGGTGGTATGAGAGCTAATTTTTTGCGCCATGATCTGAAGTTTTTATTGGTACCATTTTTGTTTTGATCTGACTTTTTGATCGCTTTTTATTCTTTTTATTATGTCACAAAGAGTGACCAAAAATACGCCATTTTGGACTTTGGAATTTTTTGCAGGTATGCCATTGACCACACAGTTTAATTAACTATATATTTTTATAATTCGGACATTTACGCATGCGGCGATACCACATGTTTATTTTTATTTGCACATTTTTTTTATAGGAAAAGGGGGGTGATTCAAACTTTTATTAGGGAAGGGGTTAAATGATCTTTATCAACTTTTTTTGTTATAGCCCACATAGGGGGTGTTATAGCCCACATAGGGGGCTATAACACTGCACACACTGATCTTTTACACAGATCACTGCAAAGCTTTGCATTGATAAGTGTTATTGGCGGTTGATTGCTCAAGCCTGGATTTCAGGCTTGCAGCAATCAATCGCCATTCGGACGCGCAGGAGGCAGGTAAGGCACCCTCCCGCTGGGTCCTAGCTGATTGGGACATGAGCTGCCGGGATACTTTTACTTTACCGCTGGTTCTCACCTGCCCCGCCGTCTTCCTGCTTCCTCTGTCCTCCCTGGTGGCCGGCAGGCGCATACCTGCCTCCTAGGGCAAATGCGCAGATTCTCAGAGATTTAAAGGGCCAGTGCACCACTGATTGGTGTTTCCTTGGAACTGACCCTATTTAACCCCACACTTCCTCCTGTTCCCTGCTGGATCTTTGTGCCCTGTTGCCTTAGAGAAAGCATTCCCTGTGTTATCTGCTATTCTGTCCCATCCGAAATGAAGCCACCTCCGCATGGTGGATGGGGGACACATTTTGATCAAAAAGTGTGCTAAGAGCCTCCATTTTTTGACCAAGTGTGCTGCTGCAACCTTCTTTTTTGTATACTCTGTATTTGCCACAGCAGCATGCACCTGTGCATTAGGTAGTTGTGCTGGCTATGTTTCTTTTTGCTTCTGCTGTGCAATTTAGGGGGAGTGGCACCCTCTCTAGCTGTGCACCCTTCCCCTTTTTCACAGGAGGTTTTTAAATTGATAGTGGATCCAGCATGTCACTCAGTCAGAGGCCATATGCCTAGCAGAGGTGAGTGAAATGAGTGTTAGGGTCCCATCCGAAATAAGGCCACCTCCGAGTGGGCGATGGGGGACACGTTTTGATCAAAAAAGTGCGTTAACAGCCTCCATTTTTTGACCAAGAGTGCTGCTGCAAGCTTCTTTTTTGTATACTCTGTATTTGCCACAGCAGCGTGTACCCGTGTATTAGGTAGTTTTGCTGGCTATGTTTCTTTTTGTTTCATCTGCTATTCTGTGTACCAGTTCTCTTGCTACGTTTCCTGACCACAGTTCCTTACCGCCAGCCCTGACCTACCTGCCTGTCCCCAACTCTAAGTACGTCTCTTTCTTCTGTACCTCGCATCATCTTGGCTGCCTTTGTGGACGAGTTGTGCCAGGGATAGCGACCTGGGAGCCACCTGCCACAGCAAGTCCATCCCGCTTTGCGGCAGGCTCTGGTGAAAACCAATGGCTCCTTAGACTCCGCTCCCTAGTGGGCTCATGCCATCATCCACACAGGTACAGAGGATCCACACCACCAGCCGTTACAACTATTTTATTATATTTCTTTTCTTTTCCATTTTTATAAGCGCGGATAAGCGGGATTATTTGAATTACTTGAGGGGATCTGTTTTCTTTGTAAAAAAAAAAAAAAAAGAAACAAAAGCTGAAATTGTTTATTTTATTTTTTTTATTTTTTTTCTTCACACTTTTTACACCCTCTTGAGGAATTTTGTAAGCAATCATTAGACTAGATGCAGTGGCATTGTATGGATAAGTTCAGTGTGTACTCTGCGGAATAGTCTGCCTCCAGAAGACTTCATTTAAAAGGCTTTATTTTAGGAAAATAAAGCGGAGCTCTGGGCAACTAAGACAGTTTTGGTTTTAGACAGCTTTGTTCTCCTGAATGAGTTTTGCGCCCTTTCCTTGACCGTTGATCTCCAGTGGGTCTTGTTTATTCTCATTTCAGGTGTTTTTATTCATGATTGTTTAACGTTTGCTTACTATTTTCATCTGTCATATGGATAGAGCAAGTATGACAGGTAGTAGACATGATGTAACCACTGAAGCGATGCCGACTGCAAATTGCTAACTTTATTTTGATATTTTCATACTTTTACATTCTAAGCACACACATTCTCTTGTTCAATAGTTTTTTATTAGGAGTTTTAAAGTAGAATTTTTTAAAAATACATTTTATTAATAATTTTAACATAAAATTAAAAGACATCAGTAAGATAAATAGGCAGATAACAGAGATAGGATCATGTTGAAATAACAATACCGAGCAGATCAGCTAAGGTATACCATTGGGTACTCATAAAAGGGTGTAATATAAATGCAACCTCAGTGGAATGTAATTTAGAAGGTGGAGAGGGGGGACAACCATTCACATAGTAAACATTGTTAAGATAAAGCAATTACTGAAAGAGCAAAAATGAAATAATACTTCATATTAATCTAGGGAACCAGTAACTGGACAAAAAAAAATTAAAAACAATTTAATTCAATAAACATATTAAAAAACACAAACAAAACAAAATTACACATAAGATATATCTTATATGTACTCAATAAAGTCGCGAAGTAATGTATAGTGCATTGAGGAGTAATGAGTCCAAGGTAAGGTAAGTAATTCATACAAATATATAAAATGTTCGATATCTAAAACAAATACAAAAATATTAGAGAATGTTAGGATAATAAAGGTTAGTACAGTGTGTTGACCACGGTGTTATGGCGGGACCACGGGGTGTAGCGGTGCAGGTAGTGGGGCCAGATGGTATTAACCCCTGGGGCAAGATGTTGTTAACCCCTAGTGTTTGTGACACCAGGATGTGGTTGTTTGGTGTGGGGCACCGCCGACAACCAGCCCAAAACGGCATATAGTAAATGATAGTCCAAAGCAGGTTTTGATGCAACTGGAACTTTACTGAAGAAGGCTGTATAACGTTTCTTACAAATAGCCAACTTCCACATAGGTGACCAGGACACAGGGAACCTCTCAGGCTTGCTTGGACTTGTAGTTGCAATAATGATGATGCAGGCCACTGTGCTACTGTTCTGACTTTGGTAGGGACAGTAGAGACTTGATTTGTACTCACAGATTTGGTGTGTCTGCAGACTTTTAGGCTTTGGCCTAGCTATTTTGGACTTGACTTGTACAGGACTGGTGCTTGCTTTGCTTGCAGGAACTGAAGTGCAGTAGCCAAGAGAGCGAATGTGGAGACTACAGCCCTTAATATATCAGGGGCTGGACTAAAGCTCATTGGTAGCTGGATGCCTGAGGTTATCTATGCCCCTGGAACTCTGGGTATCATGTGATCACATATCACATGACATATCACATGACCTTAGGAAGGTCCTATACAGGGTAAATATCCTAACAACCTTTATACATAGCTTATAATTACTGTACAATACTAAATAATAAATATACATGAGTAATATACAATAATAATCATAATAATGACCTAGGGGGACCCTGCAGGTGAGCCCTGTGGACTTGAGAGACTCTACCTGAGGGGACTTTAGGACTGTACAGAACCATGTTGTGCTCGTGATGTCAGCAGAGAGCTATGTGTTCCAAAAATAAAAGAATTTCCTCTGTAGTATTCAGCAGCTAATAAGTACTGGAAGGATTAAGATTTTTTTTTTAATA
The DNA here is from genome assembly GCF_029499605.1 of Hyla sarda. Lineage (NCBI taxonomy): Eukaryota > Metazoa > Chordata > Amphibia > Anura > Hylidae > Hyla > Hyla sarda. The sequence goes on along the minus strand of NC_079191.1, from coordinate 244,401,942 downwards.
GAAGTAATTTAAAAATCTAAAAAATAAAGATATTTGAGGCTCAAGGTCTTTGGATAAGGAACACACTTGTTAGTTAAGATAAATCAGATATTTATTAATTAGTTTATATTAAACTGACAATCCGGTATCACAGGGCCCTTGTAAGTCCACGGAGTCAGATAGATTTAGATAAAAAAATATAAAATCAAAAAAATTCATATATAGAAATTCATAAATATAGAAATAAAAATATCTATAAATGTATAAGACCACTGGAAATGATAGCAGCTAATTCAGATCGGCACTCTGGATAGTGATTACTTATAGGTAATGTCCATAAAAGTGCCAATGCAGTCCTAGAAGCACATCACAGTCTTTCACACTTATAAAAATGTCCTTTTGTAACAGTTGAGTGGCAGTTGAGTAATACTCAGGTGTCTATGACCTCAGACTTAGATACTGCTCTGTATATCATATAGAGCAATTGTGGGATACTGTATTCTTAAATTCAGCAGCACTGGTTATTATACTTGAATGCCGGCAATTTATTCAAACTATGCGCATAGTATTAAAGTAGGTTTAGCTCACCCGTCCGGATGCAATTTTCGGAGGTATAGTTACCGCTCCCTGCTTATCCTCAGCGATGTCAGGCAGCTGTCTGTCCCTGCTCTCTGGCCTGAGAGCGCACCGCTGGAGTCTCTGCCGACTCCTATTTGCGCGGTGCTAGCGGATGGTGGGCGATGTACACAGGGGATGCAGCGCTTGCAAAGGCAGGTATTCCAGGTGGCGTTCTCGTGCAGGTAGCGCGCGCTCCCGGTCTCTGACCGCGCGCTCAAGAAATGTCCGTGTGATAGCTGGTAGTTACTATGGACTGCAAATAGTAATAGTTCAGTGGTCTCATAAGTCTCTTAGGGGGGTCGCCGGACGCGTTTCAGCACCCACTAGGTGCTTTATAATATATTCAAGCCGCTGAAGAAAGCACCTAGTGGGTGCTGAAACGCGTCTGGTGACCCCCTAAGAGACGTATGAGGCCACTGAACTATTTATGAATTTCTATATATGAATTTTTATGATTTTGTATTTTTTATCTAAATCTATCTGACTCCGTGGACTTACAAGGTCCCTGTGATCCCGGATTGTCAGTTTGATATAAACTAATTAATAAATATCTGATTTATCTTAACCAACAAGTGTGTTCCTTATCCAAAGACCTTGAGCCTCAAATATCTTTACTGTTTAGTACTCCTTTATCAGACACCTTAGGTACAGGTGTCAGTTTGAGTTGTCCGGGTCATTGTAGTGAAACTTTCCGCAGGAGCCTCTCCGTTCTTTACTAATTTACAAATCTGTTTAATTTTCTGGCACCAATTGATTTAAAAAAAAAAAAAGTTTTCCACCGGAGTTTCCATTTAACCCCTTCCCGACCTATGACATACCTGTACGTCATGGGTGGCAAGGTGTTCCCGACCCATGACATACAGGTACGTCATGGACATTACTGCCGCTACTCGCGGCATCCCGCAGCGCCCGGAAAGATGGTGGCTATCACTGATAGCCAGCCATCTTACCGTGCGACCACGGGGGGTTTCGTCCCCCACCCCCCCAGCGATCGCTGCTATCAGCTGGTCAAATCTGACTAGCTGATAGCAGCGTTTCGCTATCAGAATACTTAGCAGCGCGGTGTGTGAGTCCGGATCACGGGGATCGGGACACACACCGCTCTGCTAAGTGTCCCTGACCCGTCCCCCGGCGTCACTTACCCGTCCGAGCGGTGTCCCGAGCGGTCCCGGCGGTCCCGGCGTCCTCCAGGCGGTCCCGGCTGCGCTGCGTCCCGGCGGTGAGTTTGCAGCAGCAGTGCGGCATCTTCATTGGCAGCAGTGAGATCGCCGTAAAGCGATCTCACTGCTGCCTCTGAGAGTTTCAAAACTGCAACTCCCAGCATGCCCAGACAGCCTTTGGCTTTCTGGGCATGCTGGGAGTTGTAGTTTTGCAACATCTGGAGGTCCACAGTTTGGAGACCACTGTATAATGGTCTCCAATCTGTGCTCTTCCAGATGTTGCAAAACTACAAATCTCAGCATGCTCAGTCTGTCCAGGCATGCTGGGAGTTGTAGTTCTCTAACATCTGATCCTTCAGATATTGCCGAACTACAACTTCCAGCATGCCTTGGCAGTCTGGGCATGCTGGGAGTTGTAGTTTTGCAACAACTGGAGGCACACTAGTTGGGAAACATTGTCCGTTTCCTACCTCAGTGCCTCCAGCTGTTGCAATTGTTGCAAAACTATAACTCCCAGCATGCACTGACAGACCATGCATGCTGGGAGTTGTAGTTTTGCAACAGCTGGAGGCACACTGGTTTGGAAACACTAAGTTTGTTTGCAAAACACTTGAAAGTTTATTACTTAACTTAGTGTTTCCAAACCAGTGTTCCTCCAGCTGTTGCAAAACTACAACTCCCAGCATGCACGGACAGCCAAAGGGCATGCTCGGAGTTTGCAACAGCTGGATGTTTGCCCCCTCCCCCCAATGTGAATGTACAGGGTACACTCACATGGGCGGAGGTTTACAGTGAGTGCTGCAAGTTTGAGATGGCGCAAATTTTGCGCTGCAGCTCAAACTTCCAGCGGCAAACTTGCTGTGAACCTCTGCCCATGTGACTGTACCCTAAAAACACTACACTACACTAACACTAACCTAAAATAAAAAGTAAAAAACACTACATATACACATACCCCTACACAGCCCCCCTCCCCCCAAAAAATGAAAAACGTCTGGTACGCTACTGTTTCCAAAACGGAGCCTCCAGATGTTGCAAAATAATAACTCCCAGTATTGCCGGACAGCCATTGACTGTCCAGGCATGCTGGGAGTTTTGCAACAGCTGGAGGCACCCTGTTTGGGAATCACTGGCGTAGAATACCCCTATGTCCACCCCTATGCAAATCCCTAATTCAGGCCTCAAATGCGCATGGCGCTCTCTCACTTTGGAGCCCTGTCGTATTTCAGGGCAACAGTTTTGGGACACATATGGAGTATCGCCGTACTCGGGAGAAATTGCCTTACAAATTTTGGGGGGCTTTTTCTTCTTTAACCCCTTATGAAAAGGTGAAGTTGGGGTCTACACCAGCATGTTAGTGTAAAAAAATAAATTTTTTACACTGACATGCTGGTGTTGCCCTATACTTTTCATTTTCACAAGAGGTAAAAGGGAAAAAAGACCCTCTAAATTTGTAACGCAATTTCTCCTGAGTACGGAGATACCCCATATGTGGGCGTTAAGTCCTCTGGGGGCGCACAACAAGGCCCAGAAGGGAGAGTGCACCATGTACATTTGAGGCGATTTGCACAGGGGTGGCTGATTGTTACAGCAGTTCTGACAAACGCAAAACAATAAATATCCACATGTGACCCCATTTTGGAAACTACACCCCTCACGGAATGTAATAAGGGGTGCAGTGAGCATTTACACCCCACTGGTGTATGACAGATTTTTGGAACAGTGGTCTGTGAAAATGAAAAATAAAATTTTTGATTTGCACAGTCCACTGTTTCAAATATCTGTCAAACGCCAGTGGGGTGTAAATGCTCACTGCACCCCTTATTAAATTCCATGAGGGGTATAGTTTCCAAAATGGGGTCACATGTGGGGGGGGGTCCACTGTTCTGGCACCATAGGGGCTTCCTAAATGGGACATGCCCCCCAAAAACCCTGTCAGAAAAACTCACTCTCCAAAATCCCATTGTCGCTCCTTCCCTTCTGAGCCCTCTACTGCGCCCGCCGAACACTTGACATGCGCATATGAGGTATTTCCTTACTCAAGAGAAATTGAGTTACCAATTTTAGGGTGATTTCTCTCCTTTTACCACTTGTAAAAATTCAAAAATTGGGTCTACAAGAAAATGCGAGTGTAAAAAATGAAGATTTAGAATTTTCTCCTTCACTTTGCTGCTATTCCTGTGAAACACCTAAAGGGTTAAAACACTTACTGAATGTCATTTTGAATACTTTGGGGGGTGCAGTTTTTATAATGGGGTCATTTATGGGGTATTTCTAATATGAAGATCCTTAAAATCCACTTCCAACCTGAACTGGGCCCTGAAAAATTATGATTTTGAAAATCTTGAGAAAAATTGGAAAATTGCTGCGGAACTTTGAAGCCCTCTGGTGTCTTCCAAAAGTAAAAACTTGTCAATTTTTTAATGCAAAAACAAAGTAGACATATTGTATATGTGAATCAATATGTAATTTATTTGGAATATCCATTTTCCTTTCAAGCAGAGACTTTCAAAGTTAGAAAAATGCGAAATTTTAAAAATTTTCATGAAATTTTGGGATTTTTTACCAAGAAAGGATACAAATATCAGTGAAATTTTACCGATAACATAAAGTAGAATATGTCACGAAAAAACAATCTCGGAATCAGAATGATAAGTAAAAGCATTCCAAAGTTATTAATGTTTAAAGTGACAGTGGTCAGATTTTCAAAAAATGCCCAGGTCATGAAGGTGAAAATGGGCTGGGTCATGAAGGGGTTAATGCAGTGCTACTGGATTTCATTAAATTTATTAGTCAGCAATATGCTAGTACAACCTGCCTATGGCTGTATTGCCGTGGCAGATTTTTCAGACATGCTTGTACCTTAATCAGACATATGTTTAATCCATCAGTTTAAACCGATCACTGTCACCACACACCATGATACTCCTCTTTAATTCACTATTAGGCTTCTTTCACACTACCGTCATGTTCCTGCATTTTGACAGCCTTTTTTTGTGCTGAATGAGGTCATGAAGATATAGACAGAATAATATCATAACAGATTCTAACGGATGAACAATTTTCATTATTTTAATGGACATTTTGTCAAAATAACAGACATGTTCCATCCATTATCACCCGTTATTTTATCCGTTATGTAAAGTTATAGTCCGTTATTTTATGTCTGTTTTAACCCCTTCTGGTTGTGATGCTGTACTGAGCATGCTCAGTAGCAATAACAGATTATAATAGGTGCTAACGGATGTTCTTTATGAACATTCATCAGCCAAAGACTTCAATGTTAAAATTTTAACGTCCGTTAAACATCTTTATTTTTGATCGGACAACAGTTAGTGCATGCACCATTATTTGCACCGTCAAAAATAACGGACGTTAGTCAATGGGATCAAAAAACCCCATTGACATGAATGGGATTTTTTGATGGGCGTTTTATGGACTTTCTGATGGGAGTTTTTACCGGAATATAACAGTAGTGTGAAAGGGGCCATACTATTTTTTTAATTTTTTATGATTAGGTGTGAGTACTGGATTTTGCTTGCCTTTTCTATTAGTAAATCCCATTCAAGTGAATTGGGATGGCTATACTTGCATACACAGCTGGGTGGCTGAGATCCTCAGAGGGCGATGAAGTACTCCACCAGTACTGTAACATTTCACAATTGTTGGGGGTCTCAGTGGTTGGACTTCCAGAAATCTTAAAGTAATGGCACTTCCTAACAATTTGTCATCATTTCATGGGATGGGAAAATTCATTTGTCTTCTGAAAGTATAATCTTTTTTATAACACAACTATTTTACAGTTAGTATTCTTGCATAGACAACATATACATCACTGGGTTAAGCAATATACACCTTAACTATAATCTGTGAGGTTCAAAATGCACTACAAATCACCACCACTCACTTCTTTAAAAAAAACTTAGTCTGGTACTCATGTTATATGAAAATTAGCTTCCCGGCAACCACACCCCCCTTCAACCCTTTACCCCTCAGCAATGTGTAATTGATGTCTAGGCTGTGCAGAGGGTGTCATCTCTAGCCTGAAAAGTGCAGCGCAGACACCATATAGGGACATTGTCACAAAGGTCCTTCACACGGCTAGGTTACTTTTGATGCTTTAAGGTGCCAATTGTACTTTGTAATGACATCACTCATTTTACCATAAAATTTATGGTAAAATAAAAAATATTATTTGTGTGGGGAAATTAAAAAGAAACCCCTTAATTTTGCAAATTTTGGAGGGATTTCATGCAGTATAACAAAATGTTTTCCTTATTTTGTAGTTCAACACGATAAAAATTTCTATTATCCTTCTGCTGTTAAAAAAAACTCGAACTTTTTTTTACAAAATAAAGTAATTACCCTATTTTGACCAACTATAACTTTCTTATTTTTCCATAGACGGGGCAGTTGGAGGGTTATTTTTTGTGCCATGATCTTTCGATTATTTTGGTACCACTTTTGCGTGATGTAAAAAAAAAATTTGACTTTTTTTTACGTTTACACCAATCATCATCAGGGATCATTGTGTGGGCAGGGAAGGCGTGCACACTATTCTCACCACTCCCCTGTCCCCGCCTACTTACGTACCTGCCCTAGATGACAGGTCCATAGCCACGGTGACAGTCCCTTCTTAAATAAGTGAGGGACAGTAAAAAAGTCAAAACAATAAACTACAAAACTGATAAAAGGTTGGGAAAGGCTGGAGGTAGACGACTAACAGAAAACAAACTTAAACACGAACACACAAAAATAAATAGTCAGAGGGCCGAGTCTAAACCTGGAGAGCACAAAGTACAGTAACAGAATGAGCACAGAGATAGCTAGGTAAGTTACTAAGAACTATTACAAGCAAAGAATGACTGAAAAGGGCCTCCTTATATATGCCTGAGCTGCAACCAGGAGGACTCTAATTGGCTCAGTAATCTAAAGGCTATAACTATTCCCTGACCAATGAACATAAAACTGTTCACACACCACCAAACCAATAGCTGTGTGTGAACACAGGCCAATACAGACATGACAATTGACATTATATTTTGATCGGACATTTAGAAATGCGCTGACAACAAATATGTTCATTAATTTTTTTATGTTTTTTGAATAAAATGAGAAAAAGGGTAATTTATATTTTCATCGAGGAAGGGACTTATTAACCTTTTTTTTAAACTTTTTTAATTATTTGTTTAACATTTATAGCCAGTATTAACCCCTTAACAACAATGGACGTAAATGGACGTCATGGTGACGTGTTAGTTAGCGCACCATGACATACATTTACGCTCTGAGATGATCGCGAGCACCGGAGCGGTGCTCGCGTCATGCCCGGCAGGTCCCAGCTGATATCAGCAGCCAGGGACCTGCCGGTAATGGCGGACATCCGCGATTGCGCGGATGTCTGCCATTAACCCCTCCGATGCCATGATCAATACAGATCACGGCATCTGGGACATTGCGGTAGTTTGAATGGACAATCGGATTGCCCGCAGCGCTCATCCAGCATGGCGGCCAGAGGTCCCCTCACCTTGCTCCGGCCGTCTCCCGGGGTCTTCTGCTCTGGTCTGAGATTGAGCAGACCAGATCAGAAGATCACCGATAATACTGAGCAGTGCTGTGTCCTATACATAGCATTGCACAGTATTAGCAATCAACTGATTGCAATGAATAGTCCCCTATGGGGACATAAAAAGTGTAAAAAAAAGTTAACATTTTTTAAAATAAAACTGTAAAAAAATGTGAAAAATACCCTCCCCAATAAAAAGTAAAATGTCAGTTTTCCCCATTTTACCCCCAAAAAAGCTTAAAAAAAAAGTTAATACACAAATTTGGTATCGCCACGTGCGTAAAAGTATGAACTATTAAAATATAATGTTAATTATCCCATATGGTGAACGGCTTAAACGTAAAAAAATGTTTAAAAGTCTAAAATTGCTGCTTTTTTGTCACATTTTATTCAAAAAAACCTAAGCAAAAGTGGTACTGATAAAAACTACATATCATGGCGCAAAAAATGAGCTCTCATACCGCCCCATATACGGAAAAATGAGAAAGTTATAGGTGGTCAAAATAGGTCAATTTCAAACATACCAATTTTGTTAAAATGGTTTGAGATTTTTTTTTATGCGGTACAATTATATAAAAACATATAATCGTGGGTATCATTTTAATCGTATTGACCCACAGAATAAAGAAAACATGTCATTTTTACCAGAAAGTGTACAGCGTAAAAACAAAACCTTAGAAAATTTGCTAAATTGCGGTTTTCTTTTCAATTTTCCCACATAAATAATATTTGTTTGGTTGCACCATACATTTTATGGTAAAATAAGTGATGTCATTACAAAGTACAATCGGTGATGCAAAAAAAAAGCCCTCATATGGGTCTGTGGATGGAAATATAAGAGAGTTATGATTTTTAGATGGCGAGGAGGTAAAAACGAAAATGCAAAAATAAAATTGGTCTGGTCCTTAAGGCCAAAATGGGCTTGGTCCTTAAGGGGTTAAAGGGGTATTCCAGGATTTTTTTTTTATTTGACTATGCTACAGGGGGTGTAAAGTTAGTGTAGCTCATAATATAGTGTCTGTACCTGGGTGTGACACTTTTCTCACAATTCTTCTGTGATTTTCACCCCACTATTTATTTTTACCAGCATACAAAATGACTATTGCCTCAGATTTTTCCCAGCTTGAAATGCGGCCGAGACCTGACTCACTAGTCAGCTGCTGCTTCAATGGGTGGAGCGATCACTTGGTGGTGGAGAGATCAATCTGCAACTAATGCAACAGCTGTAGGCACTCTGATTGAAAACCACAGGTCTTTTGAATGGAGCTCATTTATGTTTCAATGGGTGGGGTGGCTGATGTGTGGGAGGGAGGAAAATGGAATTGTGGGATTTGTAGTCAAAAAAAGAAAAGTCAAACAGGAAATACAAATTCACAAAAAGCTAGCCACAGTGTTATAGTAATATCACAGCATAGCCATTTAGCCCCAAGACAAGCGCAGATCTGTCCTAAGCATGTCCATTACTGTCTGCCAGGTACATACTAAAATCACCTTATGGTGGATAACCCCTTTAAATTGCTAATATTTATTAGTGCAATACATAGGTATAGCACTGATCAGCATAATCTTCAATCTGTTGAAGGCAGAATCGAGAAGACCCAGGAAAGGCGGCAGAGGCAAGCAAGGGGACCTCCATCTGTCATCTTGGCTCATCGGATTCGCAGTCATGCATGGATGATCAGATCAGCCATTAGAAGCCCTGTTTTGCAATACTGATCACAGCAGCCAAGGGGTTAATGGCAGACATCAGTGGGATTGCTGGTAACACTTCCAAAATTGTATAGTTCAACTGTTCAGTGAGAATTCCAAAGCTGGATCCTCCATGATTAGTGTCTACCCAGGTGATGTGCAATATGAAGATGAAAATATTATATCTATACAATGAGTAAGAAGCTGCAGCTGCATCCCCCTCCCTCAATATTATATTTACTGTTTTACACTAGATGGCCATTTAGTAGGTTTCTGAACATTTGCAGACGGCCTTTGGCAAGGAATTGTAAAACACACTGCTGGTCTGCATTCTTCCTTTACATATTACACTGCCATAGGGGCATCACATTTCAGGTAATTTAATGTACTTCTGATGTATGAAAACATCTTTAACCTGCCTCATACATTTTAACAGAATGATAAATATCTGGATTATTGGTAAGACATATGTATTGTATTTCCAGAAAGCACATTCTTTTACACTTGTGTGGTAAATATTTACACTTATCTCCTTGCCTTTCAAATTCAACACAGTCATTTAAAGTATTTTATTTAACAAACTTCTATCTGGGAACTCACACGCAGGGAATTGTTATGCAGACATCTGTCACCAGCTATACTGAAAACAAAGCTGCCAGTGTGGTTTTTGCCTAAGGTTACATTCACACGTCTGCAGATTTGATGCACAGGATTTGATGCAAAGAATTTTCTGCTGCAGATTTCAATGTAAACTGAATGACTGAGCACAACTTCTAATCGGCAGTTACAAATCCTGCGCATCAAATCCGCACAGGATCTTGTATGTGTGAACGTACCCTAAGGTTTTCATCAATATTGATTTTACAGTTGCAAAATGTTTTATGTCTCATAAGGAAACAAAATTTGACCAGCAGCATGTTGGAGTCCATGCTCAATAATATCTGCTTATGCTAAATATTATTGGTACTGCCATGACATGACTGGCAGAGACAAGGGCAGAATGTTTTGTTCAAACTGGCAGAGTTCACCACACAGTGCAGTCATGTTTTGTAATAGCTTATAAGTGTGATCATGTTTCATGCTGGCGATGTGGGCAAGAATGAAGAACAGTAACACATATCTGGTGGCAATGTTTGTCTATGTATGATTTTGCCAGTAAAGTTTGATAAATCTGAGCAATTATGATTAGATAATAGGCTCTGTTTTAGCATAGTCCTGTCAGGCTGTATGGTCAGTCTTTGTGCTCTAGGCACTCATCATGGAATTCTGTTGATTGTTTTATGATTGTGTTCTCTCTCCTTTCTTCATTTCCTAGGTTAAACATATTCTAGCCAGGCTTTTGACATTAAAATGAATATTTTGTGCTCTTTCTTTATACGATTATTCATCTTTTGGATTTGGATATAGTAGGCCTTTACTTGCTATGCTAGGATTCTGACTATTACTTTTTCCTTGTTGTTCCTCTCCTTTCCTACCATTTTCTTTAATTTAGTACTCCCTTCCTTTTAAGTTTATCTTGTCTAAAACTTAATAAACATTTGAATGAGAAAGGAAAATGAAACACTAATGTCACGATTCGGCTGGCTGGAGGTGGATCCTCTGTGCCAGAGAGGGATTGGCGTGGACCGTGTCGGTGGAGCGGTTCTAAGTTGCTACTGGTATTCACCAGAGCCCGCCGCAAAGCGGGATGGTCTTGCAGCGGCGGTAGCAACCAGGTCGTATCCACCGGCAACGGCTCAACCTCTCTGACTGCTGAGATAAGCGCGGTACAAGGGAGTAGACAAGAGCAAGGTCGGACGTAGCAGAAGGTCAGGGCAGGCAGCAAGGATCGTAGTCAGGGGCAACGGCAGGAGGTCTGGAACACAGGCTAGGAACACACAAGGAAACGCTTTAACTGGCACAATGGCAACAAGATCCGGCGAGGGAGTGCAGGGGTGAGGTATAAGTAGGGAAGTGCACAGGTAAAGGTACTGATTAAAACCTCATGCGCCAATCAGTGGCGCACCGGCCCTTTAAATCGCAAAGACCCGGCGCGCGCGCCCTAAGGAGCGGGGCCGCGCGCGCTGGGACAGCACAGACGGGGAACAGGTCTGGTAAGGGAATCGGGATGCGCATCGCGAGCGGGCGCGTCCCGCATCGCGAATCGCATCCCGGCTGGGAACATTATCGCAGCGCACCAGGTCGGCAGGTCTGACCGGGGTGCTGTGAATAAGAGAACGCTGTGAGCGCTCCGGGGAGGAGCGGGGACCCGGAGCGCTCGGCGTAACAACTAAATTGAACTATCCTTACAGTTTATGCTATGTATTCCTTCACAACCACTATTGTATTGTTTCAGCAACTATAATAATAAATAACTTTACAATAGATCATAATTAAAATTTAATTTGGTCATTGGGCACACCCTTTTAGTGCAGGTGCTCCACAACCTTCCCACCCTTATCCCAGCCGTATGCTGCACTTTGATGGCTAACTTACATTGATGGCTAAGCTTTATCTTTATAAAAATGTAATAGTCTCAGCTAACACAAATAAACCACAAAAAACACCAAAATTCAGCACAGAAAAAACACTGAAAAGCACCAGTCACTTGTGATATCACTAGGGAAAGTGTTTACAAACTCAGATCAATCATTCTCAGTCCATCTATTCCCAGACAGGACAGTCTTTGTACATATAGAGCCTGAGCTGCACATCAGAACCTGTGAAAATAGAAAAAAGCATATTACTAGAAATGTCTTCCATTTGTTCATTTTCTCTCTAGATACACAAAAATATACGGTACCCAGGAAACCCAAGTCTAACTCCTAGAATGTCCCTACCTATAATTTATAGTCTCCCTAAAAATCCCTTCTGTGATCATTTCTTGAACACAAGATCAGTCATATGCAATGCATTGTATCATTTATTGTAAGTAGTGTGCTTTTATCTGTGTTGTGCATTTCAGTAAACATACAGCCAGAATAGATGGACTAAGAACTATTGATTTGAGTTAATATTGCCACCTAGTCTATATTAACCTACTGTTATTCGTGTTTTTTCGGTGATTTGACTGTGTTGAATTTGTTATTATTTATGTTGGCTGGTTCTACTAATTTTGAATGAAAATGTAATAAAGGCTAGTCATTTAAATGAAATGGAACTTGCCCTGCAGTGAATTATGGATTAAAATGCCTACTACTGTAAACAGTATCAGTTTTGACTTTCTGTGAGTTATTCCACTGTTAAAGGGAACCAGGCATTATATTTTACCATATATGAGGCTTGGAAATATTTCTGCCCACAGCCATGGTGAGGATATGAAGTTTGTAAGTCTCCCCGGCCACCCCTAAGTAGTCCCATGGGCAGGGAGCTATACTTAACTAGTCCCACCGCTTCAACCAAGTGATGCCCCCTCAGCGTGATTGATGGCATGTGTCTCCGCTCTGCTTCATCTTCATAGGGAGGAGAACGATGATGCAAAGGCAGAAATGAAAATTGTCTGTGTCCTTAAGGCCAAAATAGGCTGTGTCCTTGAGGGGTAAAAGTTTTTTTTTACCATAATCCACTTTCCACAGCAAACTTAATATTTTGTTAGGTTGAATGAAATTAAATGAGACATGATCTCATTTTCTTGTCTCTGCCTTCTTTTTATCCACACCCCTTTCCATCTGAAAAGCTATGGGGTAGGCGGAGCTTCTGACTGTCACATGGTTTGCTTGGAACTTCATTACCCAGCAGTCATTAGTGCAGATGCTCCTTCCTGTGCTGAATTCCTCATCCTTCAGGAGAATGTAATCTTCAAAATGGTGAAGTTATCTCTTCTCTCCTGACACAGTGTATGGTATTATTATAGGGAATAATATTCCTTCCCCCCTCCCCTGTCTAGTGAATATAGTGTTACAGACTGTAATATGGAAGCTATAGCAGTACATAATATTGTATGCCATAAATTTACCTCATCCTGGCCAGTGAATATGCAGCTAGACTCTCTAGTGCTTTAGGTTTTTCTGCTCAATCACCCATAGGACTGATCAGCAGTGTCATTGTTGTCCCAACCAGGTGAAAAGACTCCACATGTTGAACTTTGCGCTTGTGTGTTTATAACTTTTCTATTGCATAGTCTGTAAAATCTTCTGTCTAATGCTGTGCATGTCAGACTATCAATGTAACCAAAAGTTTGCTGACCAGGTCCGCTTCTCATAGTGGGACATGGACACAGCCTATCAGGAGGTACTGGTACTGGTTCTCACACCTCCCAGTGGTGGGATATTTAAGGGGGCACCTGCTTAGCTTAGATGCCCCTAATTGTGGTTCTACCCATTACAATGTTCCTGCTCCCTTGACTTTTCTGTTGCCTGCTGTTTTTGTAATGCGATGTGTTTATGTATTGAAACTTCCCTTGCACTAGGCAAGTGTAGATACCTTTGTCCTGTTGGCAGCTGCCGTTTAAAATGAACCCTGATGAGAGTGGTTTGGGGCAAATATAGGTCTGGAGGACTGATCCCTACATATTGTGACAATCTGAGTTTTATTGCATTTTATGTGATTTTACTATGATCCAGTGTTCTAATTGAAAACATGCAGAGAAAACTTTTGATTAATGTTTTAGAACTGAAAAATCAAACAGATTAGGGTTAAATAGATTAAGTATAAATAGATAAACAGAAACTTGCTTTCACAAACTTGGCAACATATATTCCACCGCAGAAAATCTTCCTTTGCACAGTTCCAGGTTAACAAAGTGGAAATAATGATCAAATGTAGTAATAAATTACACCTGACTGAGGAAATATCTTACACAGGGAAGTATAACAATGCTTCATTACACCAAGCTTTACCCAAGGAAAAGGTGCATTTTCACAATGATTTTGAGGAAAAATATGATTTTTGTAGGCGAGGAATAAAAGGTTTCTATAGTCCTCTTTTCATGCAAATATCTCAACCCTCAATTACTTTTAAGTCTTGTGCGATGATTGACTCCCACATTTTGGCCACATGTGGCCGACATCTCATGTGTTTTCACCCTTACTTATCTTAAAACGCTGGCTGTGTTATTGGTCATTCAGCACTACTGTTGTTCTATATGCTCAGTATGACAAAACTATTTGGGCAGTACTGTTACTCCAAAAAAATCTGGGTGTCCTCCAAACACAGTAGCGGGTCTAACCATGCCCACCATGCACAGATCCTGTGCATGAAGTATGTGTACATATGTGCACATTTTTCTTACATATGTGCACATTTGTATTATATTGAATAAAGTAAGAATGGAATATACTTGAATATACTTACTACCATTTCTGAAAAAGATACAAGACAATATGATGTTGTGTTCTCTTTGAAGGAAACAAGATGAATTTGTGACAGCACTGACCAAGGGATTTCTTAACCTTGTCAAGAAGTCGAAAGTAAACATGACAGACAGAAGCAAGTCAAGGAAGCATACAGTATGAAAAGATACCATGATAACATATTCTTTTCTTTGGCTTACTGCACCTTAAGTTTCAAAATGTAAGAAAATAATTTTAAATATATATATATATATATATATATATATATATATATATATATATATATATAAGCAATATACTAAAAGTTATCTGTACATGCTATTCATAAAATTAAGCTAGATTAATTTATTATTAATAATAATAATAATAATAATAATAATCTTAATAATAATTAATAGAAGTATTATTTAATAGAATCTGCACTTGAGCTCTAAGGGGGAGATTTATCAAAACCTGTCGACAGTAAAAATTGCTGAGTTGCCCATAACAACCAATCAGATCACTTCTTTAATTTCTGAAAAGGTTTGTGATCTGATTTGTTGCTATGGGCTACTCAGCAACTTTTCCTCTCGACAGGTTTTGATAAATCTCCCCCTAATAGTATATTTTAAGGATGACTCTAAGCTAAGATTCTCAATACAACTAATATTAAGGATAATTTTTTCATTTGATTTCCTGGGGCATACATGGAGATAAGGGGCCCCATTTCAGAGAGAACAATTAGGCTATCTCTGGTGCAGATAACCCGCACCATATCCCAAACCATCTGGGCTAGGACTTCATACTTGTTTGACTTTTCATGATTTTATGGATTAATTCCCCAATCTATGCTTTTAGACCTATGGAGAGGGGATCTCAATACCAGACCTGCCAAGAGTTTTACTACACTCAACACCACAGAATGACTTTATGTAAGTTAGTGCCAAAGCACCTAGTGGGATATTTATTATGACTACTTACTTAATACTTTGCCGGGCATACAGTATATTCCTACTGCTTCCTTTAAGTCACCACAACCCCCCCCCCCCCCCCCCATAGAAGGATCCCACTGTCTCATTATCATCCTTTAAACGTCAGGCTCCAAAATCCCTTTATGGCATGTACCTCTATTTGCAGACACATTTCTTAGCAGCAATATATGCAATAGGCTAGACTTTAAATCCCCAATTTATTATGTAATTCTGAAATTGCTTCTATGTAACAATTATTCAACATATAGAGCAAGATTTTGATACTCTAGAAATTGAAAAATAATACATGACTAGAAACACTGTTTCCCTATTACAAACCACCATGTCATCACAAAACTTCACTATATGACATATGCAAAACCTACGAAAAGACCTTGACAGGATGAACATCACTAGGGTACCAGATTTTCTGGAGTTGAGAGACCCTGATGGCTTGAAAGTCATCCTCAAAACTCTCTTTGATTCCATCTTGGGCTAGCCTATGACTCACATCATTAAACTTAACAGAGACAAAAGAGCCCTGGAGCCTTAATGATCCTCTTCCCAGCCTCCAGGACATCATCCACTTCATCCATCCTCAAAGAGGCCATCATTGCTGAAACCCGAACCCTCATTTAATTTGATAGTGCTCCAATATAAATGTACCATGACCTCTCCTGGATTACACTACAAAGGAGATAACTAAAACGAATACTTTCTGCCCTGAATTCTTATCAATTTATCTATATATGGGGCTTCAATATACCTTAATTGCATATTCTCTGATACAATTTCCATTTCCTAAACTATTGAATTATGGCCTGCCTCTCTTTCCTTTATCAGAACATCAAAAGTCAACAAGGCCTAGGCCACCATCACAGGAAGCTACCCCTGCTCCCTCTCAGGAAGACAAAACTACAACATCCCTTTTAGGGTGCGTTCACACGGAGTAAATGAATAGTAATTAACGCTGAAAAATTTAAGGGCGTAAATTTTTTTTTTCGCACGAAATTCGTGGGAAATTCGCGCACAACTCGGAATTGCGCGCTGACATGGGGAGAAAGAAGTGAAGGGTTTTTCAGCCATTTCTGTCCAAATTGAGTGCGAATTCCACGCAAATTGCGTGCAAATTGCCCGCGCATTCCGCGCGAAAACGATGTCGGGTGGAATTTTTTTTTACCATTAAAGGGTACCTCCCACCATCCTATTTTTATTTTGCTAGCCCGTTCCCCCCCCCCCCGCTACGGCACTAGCCCGTTGCCTCCTCCCCCCCCCCCGCCCCGCATTCCCCGTTCCCTCATTACACTTGCAGTTACTGCAGAGTCCGGCAGCGGGCGTGCAGGGACGGCGGCAACGAGGCGGCGGCGATGTACGGGAGGAGTGGCCTCCCAGCCAATGGCCGTGGAGCCAATGTGCTCGCTCCTGCCTGTCTGATTGACAGGCAGGGAGCGAGTGCAGCCTAACTGAAAAAGGACTGATTGCGGACGGTTTTTAAATGTAAATTAAACCTTTTTAATGAAAAAAAAAATTAAAAAAGTATATTAGAGATATGTTGTAGTACATAAGTTCTACAACATATCAAAAAATAAAGTTGGTGACAGTGCCCATTTAACTTCAATTGATTTCTGCTAGCAGATTCCGCTTGAAGAATGAACATGTTCTTTCTTCAAGTGGAACGGAATTCAGCGTCGGAATTCTGCTAGCAGAATTTCCGCAGTGTGAACAGGCCAGCAGAAATAACATTAAAGTCAATGGACAGAGGAGATGTGCATTAATTTGGAGCGGAGACTTCAAGAGGAATTACTCGAGTAAATTCCTCTTGAATTACTCCGTGTGAACGCATCCTTAGGCTCTCTGATGAAGGTATTTATTTTCTCTACAAATGATTCATCAGATTTTTTTTTCTTCTTTTTTTTTGATGCTCTGTTCCTTTTATTGTGTTCCATTTGCTTTAAGTGTCCCTGACATTAACAAAACTTTAAGGCACAATGACGCTAGCATCTATGACATGTGAAAAGTTTTTGGAAATGGAAGAGATGGCTGATTCTCTAGACTCCATTGTTTATCAATGCCATCCTGAACATCACGGAAAAGGAATAACTCTTCCATTCTCTTGTTCTGTTTATTTAAACATTATTTTAAAAAAACTGAAATCTAACTTAGATTATCTGTTAGATGCTCCACTGAGACAAATTAGAGAAATGCTTGTCTTTCCAAAAGCACTTTTCCACTCCTGCCTTTGGTTTAAAAAAATGCATCAACACCTCCACAAAAAATTGTATGTATAATTACAAACCAGGGATCAATACACATGTATTCAATTATTTCCATGAAGAGTGAAACTAACTGGATGATTGATCCAATTTTCCAGGACTGGTTCATGGAGAAGCAGGAGAACAAATTACATCTTTTATGTGCAAGGGTTTTGTTTCATGTCAGGTAAAATCACTGATGTGTAGAACTATATCTAAGCTACTCAACTAGGTACTAAAAGTACAGAACAATGAAATAAGGGCTGTCAAGTTCTCAAATATAACTGTTAACAGAAAACAAACATAATAAGAAAATACATTCCGTATATAAAGATGAGGGCACAAGTTTTCATTTACATGTATAACCCCTATGGCAATTCCATCTGATCTAAAATGCAACAAATAATCTAAAGCTGTTCGTATAGATCTTTAGATCAACTTTGTCACAGTCTTTGATGCAAAGAAATCAAACAAAGCTGTATGTATATACAAATCAGGGGCAGAGAGAAAGCCGTGGTCTGAACAGGGCACAAGGATCTCGATTATCTTAGGAGTTTCATTTATGTATGAGTATGCCATAGAGTTTGAGAGAGAGAGAAAAACAGACACAGATAGGAGCTGCTATTTCTGATAACACAGAAGGAGCAAGAATATGGAGGACACAGAAGGAGCAAGAATATGGAGGACATTATCCAGCAGTAGGAGACAGTGATACTGTGAATCCAATCCCCACCCTCCCTTATCTTAGACTTTTATGGAAGCAGCTCTAACCTACAAAAAGTCCATTTTAGCAGCATCCAGGAGGCGGGTGGATTAGATAAAATGAAAAATGTTATACCCCATAGCAGAAAACAGACGTTTCAACCCCAGCAGGGTCTTTTTCAAGCAGCTATAACCTGATCAATCAGTGAAGCTGAAATGCCACCATCTCTCTGCCTTTTGGGCATGGATTTTGTCATTGAATTCAGAGTGAGTAGAGTGAGTGATCACTGCGGTCAGGAGGAGGGGTGTCAGATACATGGAGAAGGAGGAATTATTCTATAATAAGGTATAGTAAAACTTTTTTTTTTTATCTTTGTTTGTACTTTTGATTTATAGAACGTTCACAACAACCAAAGTATTTATAGACATTACATTACATTACATTCTGATAGTAAGTACATTTTTATTCAGCATAGTATTACACATATCAAATTCATGTTTTTCAGCTTTACCACTTCCTGAGAAGAATTGAATTTTGACAATGACTACACATACCTACTTGTAATGAGCAGTTTGTGAGATCACACGTTTCCATGTTTTCTATTCTATATAATTCATCTCTATTGATTTCTTAACCTAATTTTCTGTGTGCAAAATTCAATTTCAAAAGTCAGTAAAGCACAACTTTATTCAAAGCTATTAGACTGGATTCAATATTTTTCATTGTGTTTAATTTATGTTTTCTATTTTTAGCACAAAACCCAGTGACAAAATAAAATATTGAAAATGTAGGTTACATTTTATCACCTCATTCATAATGTGGCATATTGTGACATAGTATAAGAGTTAAGACTAATAATGTGCCAATTGTAAAATCTAAAAGCTAAAATCTTAAAGCTAACCCTCAAACTAATATGGCATAATAAATGTACAATATTGAGCAGATCATAACCAGGCATTTATCTCCTTGTTTACATTGATTTGGTTCTGTTGAAGAAATTGATGAGATTATTCATTTTCACATTTTTGAGCTTCTTGCAACATCATTTCTATTTCTTTCTATTTCCAAAAATAGTATATCCATAGAAAAACAAAGTGTAACTATTTACATTCACTTGGAGTATAATAAGATGATCTACTGCATAGTTTGACATAATTCCACTGTATACCAGTAAAGCTTAAAATTTGTAAACACTGGGGAGACATTAATCATTGTGTTTATGCTGGTATTAAGTTGGATGTTCTTAGATTTTTGCTTGCGCAAAGGCTAGCGCGATATTTATGGTTACTTTGTTTTGGTTGCTTTCTTTTTATTTACTTTTATTTATTCTTGCTGAAAGGTATCATGGCTTGATGTGCACAAGCGTTTCAAAATATGAAAAAGGTAGTCCAGCTTTTGAAACGCACAGTCCTTATTAAAGGGGTACTCCAGTGGAAAACAAATTTTATTTTTAAATCAACTGGCATCAGAAAGTTAAACAGATTTGTAAATTACTTCTATTTATAAATCTTAATCCTTCCAATACTTATCAGCTGCTGTATGCTCCACAGGAAGTACTTTTCTTTTTGAATTTCTTTTCTGTCTGACCACAGTGCTCTCTGCTGACACCTCTGTCCATGTCAGGAACTGTCCAGAGCAGGAGCTTTTGCTGCATGTCCTAATATTTCACACTGGCTTCCAGAGATCTTCCCAACACTTGGAGGCTGAACCCACCTAAATCTACTGCTATTCCGCTCAGCTTTTCCAATCAGCAGATGGATGTCAGGGCTGATCCTGGATATCTGCGGGCATACCAGTAGTTTTGCCAACACTTACATAGGTGTTGGGCCCCTATCACAACACTATAAGTTGAGTAGTCACATCTCCTCAATTTATGCAACAAGCTCAATTGACGTAACGGCACTTAGAGCGCCTTCCTACTGTTATTTTTTTGTTTTCCACATTTGAGAAGTTCCGATTTCAGAGATTCAACCATATAGTTTGTCTTGGAAGAAACTTTAAGGCAAAGCCAGCTCACCCCTGGTCCGGATATTGAGCACGGAAAAGTGCGGACTTGCACTTAAGCACAATGAAAAAATTGAACGAAATCCAGCTCAAATGCAGATCAAATATGCGCAGCTTTATTTCAACATCACGCCCAAAGCAACAGGTACAAGTCGGAAATGACGCGTTTCAACCAGGTGCTGGCCTTAGTCATAGATAGGTATGACTAACGCCAGCACCTGGACGAAATGCGTAATTTCCGACTTGTACCTGTTGCTTTGGGCATGATGTTGAAATAAAGCTGCGCATATTTGATCTGCATTTGAGCTGGATTCCGTTCTATTTTTTCATATAGTTTGTCTTATCATATGTACCTATAGTATAGATAATTTTTTTCTCAACTAGCTGTGGAGTCAAGGTCAGCAAATTGTCAGAATCCGCATTCTCAACCTATGTTAAGAATGTTGAAAAAACACATATACTTTTTTTTTTTCTGCCAACACATACAATTTTGTTTAGTTTTTCCTCAGGAATTTCTTGAACCCCTTAACGACCAAGGATGTATATTTACGTCCTTGGCCGGCTCCTGCGATATAACGCGGGGTCACGCGGTGTTGGTCCCGGCATGTATCTGAAGCTGGGACCCAGGGCTAATAGCGCGCGGCAGCGATCACGGTGCCGCGTGCTATTAACCCTTTAGACGTGGCGTTCAACGTTGAACGCCGTGTCTAAAACAAAAGTGAAAGCTTCCCGGCTGCTTAGTGGGGCTGATCGGGACCACTGCAGTGAAAATGCGGTGTCCCGATCAGCTGGGAAATGTGTGGAGGTCCTCTTACCTTCCTCCGCGTGTCCCTTCGGCGATTGATTGCTCCAAGCCTGAGATGCAGGCTTGAGCAATCGACCACCGATAACACTGATCAAGGCAAAGCTATGGCTTTGCAGTGAACAGTGTATAAGATCAGTGTGTGCACTGTTATAGCCCCCTATGGGAGCTATAACACTGAAAAAAAAAGTGTAAAAAAAAGTTAATAAATGTAATTTAACCCTTTCCCTAATAAAAGTTTTTTCCCATAAAAAAAACATGTAAATAAAAATAAATATAAACATGTGTGGTATCGCCATGTGTGTAAATGTCCAAACTATAAAAATGTATAATTAATTAAACCGCACGGTCAATGGCGTACGCGCAAAAAAAATTCCAAAGTCCAAAATAACTTATTTTTGGTCACTTTTTATATAATGAAAAAATTTATAAAAAGCAATCAATACAAAAATGGTACCACTAAAAACTTCAGATCATGGCGCAAAAAATTATCCCTCATACCGCCCCATAAGCGGTAAAATAAAAAAGTTATAGGGGTCAGAAGATGACAATTTTAAACGTATACATTTTTCTGCATGTAGTTATGATTTTTTACAGAAGTACGACAAAATCAAACCTATATACAGTGGAGATCAAAAGTTTGGGCACCTCAGATAAAAATTTGTATTAATGTCCATAAAGAAGCCAAGTAAAGATGGAAAAATCTCCAAAACGCATCAAATTACAGATTAGACATTCTTATAATATGTCAACAAAAGTTAGATTTTATTTCCATCATTTACACTTTCAAAATAACAGAAAACAAAAAAATGGCTTCTGCAACAGTTTGGGTACCCTGCAGAATTTATAGCATGCACTTCCCCCTTTGCAAAGCTGAGACCTGCCAGTTTCATGGATTGTTCTCAATCATCATCTGGGAAGACCAGGTGATGTCAATCTCAAAGGTTTTTAATGCCCAGACTCATCTGACCTTGCCCCAATGATCAGCACCATGGGATCTTCTAACCAGTTGTTTAGAAGTCTGAAACTGAAAATAGTTGATGCTCACTAAGCTGGAGAAGGCTATAAGAAGATAGCAAAACGTTTTCAGATGTCAATATCCCCTGTTCAGAATGTAATAAAAAAAATGGCAGTCATCAGGAACAATGGAAGTTAAAGCAAGATCTGGAAGACCAAGAAAAATATCAGACAGAACAGCTCGCAGGATTGTGAGAAAAACTATTAAAAACCCACGTTTGACTGCACAATCCCTCCAGAAAGATCTGGCAGACACTGGAGTGGTGGTACACTATTCCAATATAAAGAGATACTTGTACAAATGTGGCCTTCATGGAAGAGTCATCAGAAGAAAACCTCTTCTACGTCCTCACCACAAAAATCAGCGTTTGAACTTTGCAAATTAACATATAGACAAGCCTGATGCATTTTGGAAACAAGTTATGTGAACTGATGAGGTTAAAATTGAACTTTTTGGCCGGAATGAGCAAAGGTACATTTGGAGAGGAAGGGGAACAGAATTTAATGAAAAGAACCTCTGTCCAACTGTTGGGGGTGGATCAATCATGCTTTGGGTTTGTATTGCAGCCAGTGGCACAGGGAACATCTCACAAGTAGAAGGAAAAAAATGGATTTAATAAAATTTCAGAAAATTTTGGATGCTAACTTGATGCCATCTGTGAAAAAGCTGAAGTTAAAGAGAGGATGGCTTCTACAAATGAATAATGATTTTAAACACACCTTGAAATCCACGGGGGATTACATCAAGAGGTGTAAACTCAAGGTTTTGCCATGGCCTTCACAATCTCCTCTACATAATTGAAAATCTATGGATAGACCTTAAAAGAGCAGTGCGTGACAGCCCAGAAATCTCAAAGAACTGGAAGACTTTTGTAAGGAAGAATGGGCAAAGATACCTCAAACAAGAATTGAAAGACTCTTGGCTGGCTACAAAAAGCGTTTACAAGCTGTGATACTTGCCAAAGGGGAAAGTACAAGATATTAACTCTGCAGGGTGCCCAAACTTTTGCGGACGCCATTTTTTTGTTTTCTGTTATTTAGAAAGTGTAAATGATGGAAATAAAATCTAACTTTTGTTGACATATTATAAGAATGTCTAATCTGTAATTTGATGCCTTTTGGAAATGTTTCCATCTTTCCTTGGCTTCTTTATGCACATTAATACAAATTTTTACCTGGGGTGCCCAAACTTTTGATCCCCACTGTAAGTAGGGTATCATTTTAATTCTAGGGACCTACAGAATAAAGATAAGGTGTCATTTTTACCGAAAAATTTACTGTGTAGAAACAAAAGCCCCCAAAAGTTACAAAATTGCGTTTTTTCTTCAATTTCGTCGCACAACTATTATTTTTTTCCATTTTGCCGTAGATTTTTGGGTAAAATGACTGATGTCACTGCAAAGTAGAATTGGTGGTGCAAAAAATAAGCCACCATATGTATTTTTAGGTGCAAAATTGAAAGGGATATGATTTTTAAAAAGTGAGGAGGGAAAAACGAAAGTGCAAAAACGGAAAAACCCGTGGTCCTTAAGGGGTTAAGTGTTACATATGTCCCATTCCACGAGACTTGATAATGCTATCGACACAGAACCCTTCACATGTGGGCTTGACAGACTCCTCATCACATTTGCAGCTTTGTTATTTTGACGTTTATGTGAATGTTTAATTATTAAATGCTTCCTAACTGTGGCTGCCAAATGACACCACACTTTATTGTTTCAGAAAATTTGTATGAGATAATTATTGAAACCTAAGGAACAACTTAGCCTGCTTATTGTGCCATGTCAAGATTGCAGTCCTGACACCATAGCCTTTTGTGAGTAACAACTGAAATAAGCTTCCTTTACTGCACTATTATTTCCAGCTGGCCAACAGATTCTACTTAGATATGACAATGCTGCTGTTGACTGGCTACTTCTACCACTACCCCTACTGTCGTCTCACTAGTACCACCACTACCTCTGCTGGCTACTCCTAAGTCTAGTCCACCACTGAAATTCCGTATTGTGCACTGAGCAGCGGATTCCCATGGCCAAAAATGGTCCTTGTACCACTGCAGTTTTTGAGCCCAAGTCAGAAGTGGATGCAGCAGAAAGGAGAAGTATAAGTCCTTCTTTTCAATTTCCCATTTCTATTGAATACACTTCTGGCTTTGGCTCCAAAACTGCAGAGACAGTTTTCCAAAAAAAACATCAGACAAAAAACTGTGTGGAAACCTAGCCTTAAAGGGGTATTCCGGGCTTAACTAACTTTTAACTATCTTGCCCATTATGAAGAATTATGCTAGTGTTACGCCGAGCGCTCCGGGTCCCTGCTCCTCCCCGGAGAGCTTGCGGCGTTCTCCTCTCTGCAGCGCCCCGGTCAGACCCGCTGACCGGGAGCGCTGCACTGACACTGCCGACGGGGATGCGATTCGCATAGCAGGCGCCCGCTCGCGGATCGCATCCCAATCCACTTACCTGTCCCGGTCCCGGGCTGTCACGTCCTGGCGCGCGCGGCTCCGCTCCCTAGGGCGCGCGCGCGCCAGCTCTCTAAGATTTAAAGGGCCAGTGCACCAATGATTGGTGCCTGGCCCAATCAGTGTCATTAGCTCCCACCTGCTCCACGCCTTTATAACCTCACTTCCCCTTCCCAGCATTGCCGGATCTTGTTGCCCTTGTGCCTAGTGAAAGCGTTTCCTGTGATTGCCTTACCAGTGTTTCCAGACCTTCTGCCGTTACCATTGACTACGAACCTTGCCGCCTGCCCTGACCTTCTGCTACGTCTGACCTCGCCTCTGTCTAGTCCTTCTGTCCCACGTCTTCTCAGCAGTCAGCAAGGTTGAGCCGTTACCGGTGGATACGACCTGGTTGCTACCACCGCACCAAGACCATCCCGCTTTGCGGCGGGCTCTGGTGAATACCAGTAGCAGCTTAGACCCGGTCCACTGGTACGGTCCACGCCAATCCCTCGCTGACACAGAGGATCCACATCCAGCCTGCCGAATCCTAACAGTAGATCCGGCCATGGATCCCGCTGAGGTGTCGCTGCCAAGTCTTGCTGACCTATCCACGGTGGTCGCCCAGCAATCCCAACAGATCGCCCAACAAGGACAGCAGCTGTCGCAGTTGACCGCCATGCTACAGCAACTTCTGCCACAGCTACAGCAGCAACCATCTCCTCCGCCAGCTCCTGCACCTCCTCCGCAGCAAGTGGCCGCTCCTAACCTCCGCTTGTCCCTGCCGGACAAATTTGATGGGGACTCTAAACTCTGCCGTGGTTTCCTGTCTCAATGTTCCCTACATTTGGAGATGTTGTCGGACCAATTTCCTACAGAACGGTCTAAAGTGGCTTTCGTAGTTAGTCTTTTGTCTGGAAAGGCCTTGTCGTGGGCCACACCGCTCTGGGACCGCAATGATCCTGCCACAGCCTCTGTCCAGTCCTACTTCGCTGAAGTCGGTAGTGTCTTCGAGGAACCAGCCCGGGCCTCCTCTACCGAGACTGCTTTGCTGAACCTGGTCCAAGGAAGTTCTTCTGTAGGCGAATATGCCATCCAGTTTCGTACCCTCGCCTCTGAGCTAGCCTGGAACAATGAGGCTCTCTGCACGACCTTCAAGAAAGGCTTATGCAGCAACATCAAAGATGTACTGGCCGCACGAGAAATTCCTGCTAACCTGTCTGAACTTATCCATTTGGCCACCCTTATCGACATGCGTTTTTCTGAAAGACACCAGGAACTCCACCAGGAAAAGGACCTTGATCTCTGAGCACCTCTCTCCCAGTATCTTTTGCAATCTACCCCTGTGCCTCCCGCCGAGGAGGCTATGCAAGTGGATCGGTCTCGCCTGACCCATGAAGAGAGGACTCGCCGCAGAGATAAAAATTTATGTCTGTACTGTGCTAGTACCAAACATTTCCTAGTGGATTGCCCTATTCGTCCTCCGCGTTTGGGAAACACACGCACGCACCCAGCTCACGTGGGAGTGGCGTCTCTTGGTGTGAAGTCTGCTTCTCCACGTCTCACTGTGCCCGTGCGGATTTCTCCTTCTGCCAACTCCTCCTTCTCAGCTGTGGCCTTCTTGGACTCTGGTTCTGCGGGAAATTTTATTTTGGCCTCTTTTTTTAATAGGTTCAGCATCCCAGTGACCCATCTCGTCAAGCCGCTCTACATTTCTTCTGTCAACGGAGTAAAATTGGACTGCACTGTGCGTTACCGCACAGAACCCCTGCTTATGAGCATTGGACTGCATCACGAAAAAATAAAAAATTTTGTTCTGCCCAACTGCACCTCTGAAGTCCTCTTCGGCCTGCCATGGCTCCAACGTCATTCGGGGAGATCAAGAATTGGGGTCCTTCTTGTCACAAACTATGCCTCACATCATCTCCCACTTGTCTAACTCCTGAGGTTCCACCCGTACCGGCTCCTTCCAAGGCTTACCAGGAGATTTTCGGCAAATAGCAAGCTGGGGTTTTGCCTCCTCATAGCCCCCTTCCTGATAACACTTTGCCCCATGGCAAGCTTCACTCTCTGCCCCCCCTACCCATTCCCACTTCTTCTGGATTGCCTGCCATTGATGAAGTTACCCAGGACTTCTCTGTCATCCGTAAGGAAACTCAAGAATTGCTCCCAATGGCCTCGTCTCCTATGAAGGGAGAAGCAGACAAAAAGAGGGGGAGACCTAAGGTCCCTGCTCCTCCCCGGAGCGCTCGCGGCGTTCTCCTCTCTGCAGTGTCCCGGTCAGACCCGCTGACCGGGAGCGCTGCACTGACACTGCCGACAGGGATGCGATTCGCATAGCGGGACGCGCCCGCTCGCAGATCGCATCCCAATCCACTTACCTGTCCCGGTCCCCGGCTGTCACGTCATGGCGCGCGCGGCTCCGCTCCCTAGGGCGCGCCAGCTCTCTAAGATTTAAAGGGCCAGTGCACCAATGATTGGTGCCTGGCCCAATCAGTGTCATTAGCTCCCACCTGCTCCTCGCCTTTATAACCTCACTTCCCCTTCCCAGCATTGCCAGATCTTGTTGCCCTTGTGCCTAGTGAAAGCGTTTCCTGTGATTGCCTTACCAGTGTTTCCAGACCTTCTGCCGTTACCATTGACTACGAACCTTGCCGCCTGCCCTGACCTTCTGCTACATCTGACCTCGCCTCTGTCTAGTCCTTCTGTCCCACGTCTTCTCAGCAGTCAGCTAAGTTGAGCCATTACCGGTGGATACAACCTGGTTGCTACCGCCGCAGCAAGACCATCCCGCTTTGCGGCGGGCTCTGGTGAATACCAGTAGCAGCTTAGACCCGGTCCACCGGTATGGTCCACGCCAATCCCTCGCTGACACAGAGGATCCACACCCAGCCTGCCGAATCCTAACAGCTAGTTCTACATTTACTTGCTATACCGCTCTGCCGTGGATCGTCTTCTATTTCTTCTTTATATGGGCCCCCCAGGTCTAGCGTTTTTGCTTAGGTATAGCTGACATTCGTCTCACAATCCTTTGCTGTTCGAGGAGGCAGCTGGTGTCAGGGGGCTTGACTATTTCTTGTATTTCCTCACAAGCCAGCCCCCTGATGACATTTGAGGTCCATCTGTATGTCCTAACATGCCGGCGTCCCTTAATCTCGGCAATCTGCAGAATGTAGGAATGCAGGGAACACTGACACGTCAGGACATACAGATGGACCGCAAACTTCATCAGTGGGTTGGCTTGTGAGGAAATACAAGAAATAGCCAAGCCCCCTGACACCAGCTGCCGCCTCGAGCCGCAAAGGATTGTGAGACGAACGTCATCCATACCTAAACGGAAACGCTAAACCTGGGGGGACCATATAAAAAAGAAAAAGAAGATGATCCAAGGCAGAGCTATATAGCAAGTATATGTAAAACTAGCATAATTCTTCATAATGAGCAGGATAGTTAAAAGTTAGTTAAGCCTGGAATACCCCTTTAAGCTGCAGCATGGTCCAACCTGGGCCAGTGATTTGCAGAGCTGCCGTATGACACACTGGGCCCAGGGTGTTTTCATTGACAACAGTCTTGCTGCTTTTCCTTGGTGACGTCATACGCAGTTTTAAAACATTTGAGGAGATTAATCAATCAGCTTGAAAATAAATATGATAAATATTGGCCATTATGTAAATTATGGTTTTTACTATATTTTTTGAAAATTGACAGACATTAAAGAAAAAAGGGGTATGGCACAGGTGTGCTCGCATGTCAACTGTATGGAAATACCTTTACCTAAGCCATAACCAATATTGGCACAAACAGGGTTATGACCCAGTTTACACTTTATTTTTTTTACATGCAGCACAAATGATTGGTACTTAATTCTACAACAGACGTTCCACCCCCTACCTCTGCAAAGTAAACTTAAAGGGCTAATCCCATTGCAGCTAGTTATCCCCTATCTTATGGATGGGGGATGACATTGATCCCCAAAAAGGGTGCATGATTGTCCTCGAAATGAATGGAGAGTAACCTGTTTTTACAGCCACCATTCTATTCATTCTCTATGCATCTACTAAATGTTTCCAAATGCTGAACTGAGAAATGTTTCATGGCCTCATAGAGAATAATAAGAGAGGTGGCTGCAAACGCTATTATGTACCTATTATAGGGGTTCAACAAAGTTCTCAGCAGTCAAAACCCCACCAATCAGCTTGTAACCCTCTATTCTATTAATAGCTGAGATGGTAACCTTAAAACTTTGAATGCAGCATGTGTTATAATGTCCAAACCTTTACTTACCATATATGCCGGCATATAAGATGACTGGGCGTATAAGATGACTCCCAACTTTTACAGTTAAAATATAGAGCTTGGGATATACTTGCGGTATATGACTACCCCTCCTACCGCGATGTACAGTACCTTGTAGTTCCCCCCATATTAAGTAGGCAGTATAGTTCCCCCACATTAGGAAGGCAGCATGTTCCCCCACAATAGTAGGCAGCTCCCCCACATTAGGTCAGCAGCTCCCACACATTAGGTCAGCAGATCACCCACATTAGGTCGGCAGTTCCCCCACAATAGTAGGCAGCTCCCCACATTAGGTCAGCAGCTCCCCCACATTAGGTCAGCAGCTCCCACACATTAGGTCAGCAGTTCCCCCACATTAGGTCAGCAGCTCCCCCACATTAAGTCAGCAGTTCCCCCACAATAGTAGGCAGCTCCCCCATATTAGGTTGGCAGCTCCCCCCACTATAGTCGGCAGCTCCCCCCATAATAGTAGGCAGCTCCCCCCCACAATAGTCATCAGCTTCCCTTCACAATAGTAGGCAGCTCTCCCCCACAATAGTAGGAAGCTCCCCCCACAATAGTAGGCAGCTCCCCCCCACAATAGTAGGCAGCTCCCCTCCCTTCGATTAGGCCGATTCTCCGAATGTTTTGAAAATATTTGGTTCGATTTCCAGCGAATCTATATTAAAAAGGCTATTCCTGGCCTACAGAGAGCCTCAATAGGGGTGTAGAACACTTTGGTGTGTTCTAACACTTATATGGAGTATGCTGGGGTAGTGAAATAATACTGTTATTCAGTATGACATGCAGATTATGGGCATCGCTTTTAGAATCACTGTCGCAGAGCGGCACATTCACAGAGCCTGGAGGTGGCATCAGTATGAGGAGACCATATAGTGTCTGAATGACACAGCGTGGAGGTGTTGGCAGCATGAGGAGACAATATAGTGGCTGAATGACACAGCGTGGAGGTGTTGGCAGCATGAGGAGACCATATAGTGGCTGAATGACACAGCATGGAGGTGTTGGCCGCATGAGGAGACCATATAGTGGCAGAATGACACAGCTTGGATGAGGCTGAAGCATGAGGAGACATATAGTGGCTGAATGACACAGCGTGGAGCTGTTGGCAGCATGAGGAGACCATATAGTGGCTGAATGACACAGTGTGGAGGTGTTGGCAGCATGAGGAGACCATATAGTGGCTGAATGACACAGCCTGGAGCTGGCAGAAGCATGAGTAGACACTAGGGCTTCACAATCCCTAAGATTAAAAGATGAATTTTAAAATTAAAATTGAAGATTTATGGTAGCTAGTGCTACCATGACAACATTTTTAAAATGTTTAGGTCCAGGCCCAGCAGCATCAGTAAACCATATATTGGCTGAATGACACAGCCTTGAGTTGGCAGCAGAATGAGTAGACACTAGGGCTTTACAATCCCAAAGATTAAAAGATGAATTCTTAAATTTAAATTGAAGATTTTGGGTAGCTAGTGCTACCATGACAACATTTTTATTCCCAGACCCAGGCCCAGCAGCATCAGTAAACCATATATTGCCTGAATGACACAGTCTGGGGTTGGCTGAAGCATGAGGAGACCATATAATGTCTGAATGGCACAGCCTGGAGTTGGCAGCAGAACGAGTACACACCAGGGCTTCCCAATCCCTAAGAAAAAAAGAGGAATTTTGAAATTTAAACTGAAGACTTAGGGTAGCTAGTGCTACCATAACAACATTTTTATTCCCAGACCCAGGCCCAGTAGCATCAGCAAACCATATTTTGCCTGAATAACACAGCCTGGAGTTGGCTGAAGCATGAGGAGACCTTATAGTGCCTGAATGGCACAGCCAGGAGTTGGCAGCAGCATAGGTAGACACAAAGGCTTCACAATCCCTAAGATTAAAAGATTAATTTTGAAATTTAAACTTAAGATTTTGGGTGGCAAGTGCTACCATAACAATTTTTTTTATTCCCAGACCCAGCAGCATCAGTAAACCATATATTGGCTGAATGACACAGCCTTGAGTTGGCTAAGCATGAGGAGAGCATATAGTGTCTGAATGGCAGAGCCTGGAGTTGGCAGAAGCATGAGGAGACCATTGAAATTTATGATTTTTAAATTGAAATTGAGGGTTTTGAAAATTATACTTTTAACTCCCAAGTTTTAGTGTCCCGGGCCCCGGCGTGTGGGTACAAAGAACCAAATCTAACAAGGAGTCACATGTCAAATGGCAGCACAATGACAGATCCTGGAGGTGGCATCAGTAGGAGGAGACCATATAGTGGCTTAATGGCACAGCCTAGAGTTGGCTGAAGCATGAGGAGACCATATAGTGGCTGAAAGGCACAGCCTGGAGGTGGCTGACGCATGAGGAGACCATATAGTGGCTGAATGTCACAGCCTGGAGTTGGCAGAAGCATGAGGAGACCATTGAAATTTAAGAATTTTAAATAGAAATGTAAGATTTTTAAATTGAAATTGAGGGTTTTGAAATTGAACTTTTACCTCCCAAGTTTTAGTGTCCCGGGCCCAGGCGTGTGGGTACAAAGGACCACATCCAACAAGGAGTCACATGTCACATGGCAGCACAATGCATGGAGAGCCTGGAGGTGGCATCATTAGGAGGAGACCATATAGTGGCTGAATGGCACAGCCTGGAGTTGGCTGAAGCATGAGCAGAGACCATATAGTGGCTGAATGAGACAGCCTGGAGGTGGCATCAGTATGAGGAGACAATTTAGTGGCTGAATGACTGTGTGGAGTTCGTGGCAGCATGGAGAGACCATATAGTGTCTGAATGGCACAGCCTGGAGTTGGTGGCAGATGAGGAGACAATAGGGCCTCACAATCTCTAAGAATAAAAGATGAATTTTGACATTTCCATTGAAATTGGATGGTACCTTGTGCTACCATAAACATATATAAGTAATGTCCTAGGCCCAGCAGCATCACTAAACCATGTAGTTGCTGAATGACACAGCCTGGAGTGGACTGAAGCATGAGAAGAGACCATATTGTGGCTGAATGAGACAGCCTGGAGGTGGCAGCAGCAGCATCAGGAGTCCTGAAAGTGACTCGGTGACAGAATGGTGCGGTGGGTGGCAATACCAGTACCCAGTGACGAAGGTGGGTGAATAAAGGTCTGATGCAGAGGAATGTTTGTGACTGGGGAGAAGCGCCTTAAATCTGTTTGGCACTATCCATATTTGGGAACTGTTGGTGTGGCACTATGGTCAATCCACTCTCATGCATCAGGCATTGGTGGTTGGAAATCCTGGCTGATCCATGCCTGATTCATCTTCACAAAGGTCAGTCTCTCCCCATTTTTCGTGGACAGACGAGTTCTCCTTGGGATGTTTATGGCCCCAGCCGCACTAAACACCTGCTCTGATGGCACACTACTGGCCACGCAGGACAGCATTTTCAGGAAAAACTGTGCAGGGCTGGTACTGCCTTCATCGCAAAGAAATGCTGGCTTGGTACTCTCCACCTAGGCTCGGCACAAGCCATCAGTTCTCTGAAAGGTGCAGAGTCAACTACTTGAAAAGGGAGGGACTGCCGCACCAGCAACTTAGACAGGTGCACATTCAGCTTCTGCACCATTGGATGAGTGGACGCATACTGTTGTTTCTTGGACATGGCTTCGCCAATGGATTGTTGGCAAAATGGCTGACAAAAAGTAGGAGGAGCAGGAGCATCTGGAGCGACAGAAGAAGGGTATGACACACAGCTTCCTTCAGCTGAGGTGGTGGAGCCTTGGCTGGCTGAAAGAGGGAGTGGCGTGCCACTGGGTGATGCACCAGGGTGGACCACTACATTGGAGCCACGGTTCTCCCAGGCCACTTTATGAGGACGAAGAATATGTTGACGCAGGGCCGTGGTGCAAACATTGGGACCTTGGCCCCACTTCACCTTCTGCCGACATATCTTGCATGTGGCTTTGTGAACCTCCTCCGGATGCTTGATGAAAAACTGCCGCACCACGGAGTAGCTGATTTTCCCACCAACAGCCCGCACTATTTGACTGCTACTGCCGTAATCTCCAGGAGCCCCTGTTCTACTACCTCTCGGGAAGGTAGGTTGCCGTGAAGCAGGTGTTCTCCCCTGGGCATGTTTGGCTCCAGAATTTCCACTTCTGCCACCATGCTGACTGCCAACCCTGCTACCTCCTTGCTGGCTCAGCTGCTGCCTCACGGGCAACCTGCAACTCTCTTCACCCGATGATGATGAAGTACCTTCTGCACCCGGCTCCCAATTGCAATCGGCTTCATCATCATCAACAAGTGTCTGCACGTCACTGATGTTCTCCTCAGGTTCCTCAATAGTGTCTGCTTCAGGACCCTGAACCCTTGCAACACTGCCTCCCACGTCACTCTCCTCATCACTACTTGCCCGCCTAGCGGAGGAAGCGGCGGATGTCTCCTACACTTCTTGGCTGGGCAGTAGCTGCTGACTATCCTCTATTAGATCATCCTCCGTGAATTGTGGAGCTGAACCAACAGCATAAGATACTTCTGTAGAGGAGGGAACAGCATAGGGCAGAGGCAATGGGAGGACAGGGACTGCTCCCGGGCCATGCCAACTGAGGGTTGTGTCTGAGGAACCAACCGACTGTTGACTGGGGGTGTCAGATGTCACTTGTGATGAAGTGGATGACCGTGTTAACCCATCGACAATGGCAGATGAGTTGCTGGTCTAGACATGACCGCTAGCTGATAACGGGAGCTCAGGCCTCTCGCTGCGACTCTTGCTGCCACTTTCCCTTAGTCTGCTGTGACCTCTGCCTGAAAGATTTAGGCCTCTGACACTCCTCTGTGCACGTCCTGGCACTTCTCTGCCTGACATACTTAGTGCGTATATGAGGGGAGTACAATATGCTTCACTATGCTTAAAACAGTATTTGCCTAGAACAGCAGCAGGTGTGCACTTTTGGCCTGCTTTTCACACTATTTAGGCCTGTGACAGATCAACAGATACAAAATAGTATACTACTTAGATGTAGGTATGTGGTATGCCATGAGGGCAGAAAAATGCTCTACAGTACACTTAAAAAGTATCTGAGTACAACACCAGCCGATGAGTACTTTTGCCTGGACTTTCACAGTATGTAGGCCCTTGACAAATTAACAGGTAAAAAATAGTACACTATTTAGATGTATGTATGCAGTATGCACTTATGAGGGCAGAAAAACGCGCTACAGTACGCCTAAAAACTCTGTATTTTTGTAAAACACCATGCGGTGATTATTTTTGTCTGTCGTTTCACAGTATTTAGGCCCTTGACAGATTAACAGGTACAAAATAGCACACTACTTAGATGTACTTATGCGGTATGCAGTGATGAGGGCAGAAAAATATGCTACAGTAGGCCTAAAAACTCAGTATTTTTGTAAAACACCAGCAGGTGATTACTTTTGGCTCTCCTTTCACAGTATGTAGGCCCTTGCCAGATTAACAGGTACAAAATAGTACACTACTTAGATGTACGTATGCGGTATGTACTGATGAGGGCAGAAAAATGCACTACAGTATGCCTAAAAACTCTGTATTTTTGTAAAACACTAGCCGGCGATTACTTTTCTCTGTCCTTTCACAGTATGTAGGCCTGTGACAGATTAACAGGTACAAAATAGTACACTACTTAGATGTACGTATGCGGTATGCACTGATAAGGGTAGAAAAATGCGCTACAGTACGCCTAAAAACTCATTATTTTTTGTAAAACACAAGCTAGTGATTACATTTGTCTGTCCTTTCGCAGTATCTAGGCCCTCGACAGATTAACAGGTACAAAATAGTATACTATTTAGATGTACTTATGCGGTATGCACTTATGTGGGCATAAAAATGCGCTACAGTATAACTAAAAACTCTTTATTTTTGTAAATCACCAGCTGGTGATTACTTTTGTCGGTCCTTTCACAGTATGTAGGCCCTTGACAGAGTAACAGGTACAAAATAGTACACTACTTAGATGTTCGCATGCGGTATGAACTTTTGAGGGCAGAAAAAAAACATATTTTTGTAAAACACCAGCAGTACACAACAGTGCTCCAACCTAAAAAAGCTGTGCACTGAACACAAAATTGCACTCTGTCAAAGACTATTAGAAATGAAATGCTGTGTATTATACCGTCTACAGACTAGTATAACCAGTAGATAATTTTTTGTGGAACAAAGACAAAGAATTGTGCAGAAAAAGTATTCCTGCCTCCTCTGCTAAGGTTTATGAAGTTGAGGCAGCTTGTTGAAATGTATGAGGCAACAAACTGCTATCTGCCCCTCTCTGTAATACTATGCCGAAGAAAGTGACTGGGAGGTTAATGCCTGCAGCTACAGTTAAAATCCTGTTCAGTGAAAAAAAACACTGCTCTCTGTCCACCAGAACGCTGATGTGACTAGAATGTGAAACGCTGCTGGAATGAGCTTTTCTGTGTAACACACACACACAGCGATGTTCGTCCTATCTTTCTGCAGTGTAATGAATGATATGACGAGCCGCAAAATGGCTGCCGAATATATAGAGCTGTGACATCACAGGGGTGATTGGCTGCTGATAGGCAGCATCCTACATGTGATTCAGGGTCATCCCGCCTACTTCCCTTCCCTCTTTGCCTTCCCAGCATTCCTTGCCCCATGTACTGACATGTGGATCTGCCATTTTAGATGCCCTGGAGCCTGCACCACAGTAAATGGAGTTTAATAACGCGATTCGCACAATAGAATTGCGGCGATATTTCCTGAAATTCGTAAAAAATTTGGGTTCGTCAGCTTCGATTCGCTCATCTCTACATACTTCTGTACTAAATTATTTCTGTTTGACATTACAGGCTTGAAAGAGGAGAGATATCATGTTATTTTTGGTTTTGATTACTTTTAAATTTTAGAACATCCCAGTGGTCCTCCCAGTGAAGTTATGACACCTTTCACTATCTGGGATTACCTTCTACAACATTTTAGAGAGTGTTTATGGAAATGTTTGCTTATTTATTCAGAAGAGCATTTGTGAAGTCAGACACTGATGTAAGATAAGAGGACCTGGCTCACAATCTCTGTTCTAGATCATCCCAAAGGTGTTTTATTGGGTTGAAGCCATGGTTCTATGCAGGCCTGTCAAGTTCTTCCAAATTAAACTCACCATGCATGCGTTTTTGGACCTTGCCTGGTGCATTGAGGCACAGACATGCTGGAAGGAGGGAGGTTAGGCCAACCCCTCAGAAACACCCATATAAAATTAGCCCTCTTCTATCAATCTTACCGGTGACACAATGCAGTCAGGCAGTCAACAGTTTCCTGGCATTCATCAAACTCAAAGCTTGCCTGTAGCTTATTGGCCATGGATACCAATTCTATTGAGTTCCCTATGTATCATTTTTGTTCTGGCCTAGAGGTTTGGAACTCACTGAACACTAGCAACTTAGCATTTAACAACCCTGCTCTTTAGCTTGATGTGGTCTCCACTTTGCTGCGGTTCCTTCTACTTTTTTTTATAATACAACTTACAATTGATTAATGCCAGATGTGGTTTAGAACTCGGTTCTTGTGCAGTTTTTGAGTCAGTTCTTGCGCCCCAGCACTCGGTGACCCCAGTATGTAACTTTTCACCTTCTGACATTTTTTGGCTGTGATTCCTAAACACTTTTACTTGCCAATAATATCTCTCATAGTTTACTGTGAAAAATCTAGGATGGAATACATTTAATAAATTGACTGGATGCAACAGTGCCATCCTATTACAGCACCACACTATAATTTAGTGAGCTCTTTAGAACAACCCAGCCTTCACAACTGTTTGTAAAGTCATGTTGCATTGATAGGTGGGACTCAATATTTTAGCCCATAAAAATGCATTGGCATAATTAAAGGGGTACTCTGCCCCTAGACATCTTATCCACTATCCAGAGGAGTTCCTTTAGAATGGTGGATGAGGGCAGTGGGGGTCATGACATCATAACCACGCCCCTTGTGACATCACGCCACACCCCCTCAATGCAAGTATATGAGAGGGGGTGCTGCATAGATGTCACGATGCCGGCTGGCAGGTAGTGGATCCTCTGTGCCAGAGAGGGATTGGCGAGGACCGCGCTAGTGGACCGGTTCTAAGTCACTACTGGTTTTCACCAGAGCCCGCCGCAAAGCGGGATGGTCTTGCTGCGGCGGTAGTGACCAGGTCGTATCCACTAGCAACGGGTCACCTCTCTGACTGCTGATGATAGGCGAGGTACAAGGGAGTAGACAGAAGCAAGGTCGGACGTAGCAGAAGGTCGGGGGCAGGCGGCAAGGTTCGTAGTCAGGGTGGATAGCAGAAGTTCTGGTACACAGGCTTTAGACACACAATACGCTTTCACTAGGCACAAGGGCAACAAGATCCGGCAAGGGAGTGCATGGGAGGAGGTTAGATATAGTCAGGGACCAGGTGGAAGCCAATTAAGCAAATTGGGCCAGGCACCAATCATTGGTGCACTGGCCCTTTAAGTCTCAGGGAGCTGGCGCGCGCGCGCCCTAGAGAGCGGAGCCGCGCGCGCCAGCACATGACAGCAGGGGACGGGAACGGGTAAGTGACCTGGGACGCGATTCGCGAGCGGGCGCGTCCCGCTGTGCGAATCGCGTCCCCAACGGCCATGACAGTGCAGCGCTCCCGGTCAGCGGGACTGACCGGGGAGCTGCAGGGAGAAAGACGCCGTGAGCGCTCCGGGGAGGAGCGGGGACCCGGAGCGCTAGGCGTAACAGTACCCCCCCCTTAGGTCTCCCCTTTTTTTTGTCCGGTGACTGCCTCCCCTGGGATGAGAACACCGGGAAGGAATGGATGGTTTCCTCAATGGCAGGCAGTACAGCAGGAGTAGGAATGGGGAGGGAGGGCAGAGGGTGAAGCTTGGCACGGGGCAGGGAGACACAAGGACGGGAGCCATGAGGGGACACAGAGGCTTGCCTGAAGGGACTGGGAGGGGGGGAGAGGCATTTTCTGTGGCAGGCAGAGTCCCTAACGACTTTAGGGGGACCGGATACAGGAGGAACCACAGGGTCACGGCAGGGAGTACTGGGAACTGGTTTAAGGCAGTCCTTGGAACAAGAGGGACCCCAACTCTTGATCCCCCCAGTGGACCAGTCCAGGGTTGGGGAATGGTGTAGAAGCCAGGGTAGTCCAAGGAGAACTTCGGAAGTGCAATTGGGAAGGACAAATAATTCTATTTTCTCGTGATGAGGTCCGATGCACATTAGGAGGGGCTCCGTGCGGTAACGCACGGTGCAATCCAACCTGGCTCCGTTGACCGCGGAAATGTGGAGTGGCTTGACAAGACGGGTCACCGGAATGCGGAATTTATTCACCAAGGACTCCCGAATAAAATTCCCAGAAGCACCAGAGTCCAGGCAGGCCACGGCTGAGAGGGAAGAGCTGGCTGAAGTAGAAATCCGTACAGGCACCGTGAGACGTGGAGAAGCCGACTTAGCATCCAGAGACGCCACACCCACGAGAGCTGGGTGCGAGCGTGCGTTTCCCAGACGTGGAGGACGGATAGGGCAATCCACCAAAAAATGTTCGGTACTGGCACAGTACAGACAAAGATTCTCTTCCTTACGGCGATTCCTCTCTTCCAGGGTCAGGCGAGACCGATCCACTTGCATGGCTTCCTCGGCGGGAGGCCTAGGCGCAGATTGCAGTGGAGACTGTGGGAGAGGTGTCCAGAGATCTAAGTCTTTTTCCTGGCGGAGCTCTTGATGTCTCTCAGAAAAACGCATGTCAATGCGAGTGGCTAGATGAATGAGTTCATGTAGATTAGCAGGAGTTTCTCGTGCGGCCAGAACATCTTTAATGTTGCTGGATAGGCCTTTTTTAAAGGTCGCGCAGAGGGCCTCATTATTCCAGGAAAGTTCAGAAGCAAGAGTACGGAATTGTATGGCGTACTCGCCAACGGAAGAATTACCCTGGACCAGGTTCAGCAGGGCAGTCTCAGCAGAAGAGGCTCGGGCAGTTTCCTCAAAGACACTTCGAATTTCCGAGAAGAAGGAGTGTACAGAGGCAGTGACGGGTTCATTGCGGTCCCAGAGCGGTGTGGCCCATGACAGAGCTTTTCCAGACAGAAGGCTGACTACGAAAGCCACCTTAGACCTTTCAGTAGGAAACTGGTCCGACATCATCTCCAAGTGCAGAGAACATTGCGAAAGGAAGCCACGGCAAAACTTAGAGTCCCCATTAAATTTGTCCGGCAAGGACAGGCGGAGGCTAGGAGTGGCCACTCGCTGCGGAAGGGGTGCAGGAGCTGGCGGAGGAGATGATTGCTGCTGAAGTTGCGACTGAAGTTGCTGCACAATGGTGAATACTTCCGACAGCTGGTGGGTTAGATGGGCGATCTGTCGGGATTGCTGGGCGACCACCGTGGTGATATCAGAGATATAAGGCAGAGGGACGTCAGCGGGATCCATGGCCGGATCTACTGTCACGATGCCGGCTGGCAGGTAGTGGATCCTCTGTGCCAGAGAGGGATTGGCGAGGACCGCGCTAGTGGACCGGTTCTAAGTCACTACTGGTTTTCACCAGAGCCCGCCGCAAAGCGGGATGGTCTTGCTGCGGCGGTAGTGACCAGGTCGTATCCACTAGCAACGGGTCACCTCTCTGACTGCTGATGATAGGCGAGGTACAAGGGAGTAGACAGAAGCAAGGTCGGACGTAGCAGAAGGTCGGGGGCAGGCGGCAAGGTTCGTAGTCAGGGTGGATAGCAGAAGTTCTGGTACACAGGCTTTAGACACACAATACGCTTTCACTAGGCACAAGGGCAACAAGATCCGGCAAGGGAGTGCATGGGAGGAGGTTAGATATAGTCAGGGACCAGGTGGAAGCCAATTAAGCAAATTGGGCCAGGCACCAATCATTGGTGCACTGGCCCTTTAAGTCTCAGGGAGCTGGCGCGCGCGCGCCCTAGAGAGCGGAGCCGCGCGCGCCAGCACATGACAGCAGGGGACGGGAACGGGTAAGTGACCTGGGACGCGATTCGCGAGCGGGCGCGTCCCGCTGTGCGAATCGCGTCCCCAACGGCCATGACAGTGCAGCGCTCCCGGTCAGCGGGACTGACCGGGGAGCTGCAGGGAGAAAGACGCCGTGAGCGCTCCGGGGAGGAGCGGGGACCCGGAGCGCTAGGCGTAACAATAGACTTGCATTGAGGCGGCGTGGCCATGGTGTCATGACCCCCTGCCCACTCCAAGCATTCGGAACAAAATGTTCTGAACACTGGGGCAGTGGAGTACCCCTTTAAACATTAATGATTGTTTGATATGGGTGCATGTTACTTGAAATCTGAAATGTCTGCATTTATCTTCTTTTTAAGGTTCTAGATTTTTTTTTACAACGTTCTTATTTGTGCTCTAAATTGAGTATACGCCACTGTGAAGACAACCTGAAACTCAACCTCTCTGACATTTCAGTGGGATTATTTAACAAATACATTTTTGGGCCTTTTTCATTGTTGTCTTGATTGATTCCATTAAGAGAACTGTTTAGCATTTCTATACCATTTCTATGCAGTCTACTATAATGGAATAACGGAAGAAAATAACAGCACAGTAATGAAAGTTGAACTTGAAGCAATTTTTTTTAGTTTTTCTATGCACACATGCCTCATAAACTGTAAAAGATAAAACAACACAGATACTGTCCTTTGTGAAATGATGTGAGTCAGTGGAGTATTACAACATTATGAGATAAGAATACCACCCTGGGCTTTCTCATCCTACCTGTTGATTAACAAATGTGTGGAAAAACATGGAATTATTTCCTCTTTAAAATGCCAGAAGGGCCAATGCATGCTTAGTAGTGTGTGCAAGTTCAGAAATTAGAACAGAGCCTAAGGCAAAATATCCCAATCTTTATCATTTACATAAAAAAGTATTTTCATGTCAGTGAAGAAGCTTGAAAAAAAAATTATTTTGTATTTTATAATTCTACATTTTAGAAAAATATATAAAAATTTTAACCTGAAAACATAGATTTTTTTCCATTTCGGACTCTATTTTTTACAATGAAAATGGATATACAGTAACTTATATAACAATATTCAATAGAATTCAAAAGAATAAATATAACAAATATAAAATGCATATACATATGACAAGATCATTTGTTTTACAGTAACTGTAGTGCCTGTAAATCTGATGTATTTTTAGGTTCTAGGGCATTTCAAGGTGGGAGGTGGCATAAAAAGCTGCCCACACATGGTGGCTTTTGCACGTCATACCCAGTATTACAAGATGCCCATTCATATGAATTTGTAGGATTGTAATAATGTCCACATGGCCTGGCTAGCCTTTCACTGTGATAATAGCTTTATTTAAAAAAAGGCATCGTCTTTAAGTGTGATCATATATGAATTGCTTCTGCTTCACATGCCTTTCTCTGGTTACAGAAATCTTTATCTGTAAGTGGACCTTTCAGCAGGTTTTTAGGGCATTACGTAAGGACTAACCTGTACATACCTGTCATTGGTTTATTTACCCCTACAGCGCTGCAATATCAGAGTTTAAAAACATATTCAAATTAAGATTCCAAGCCTGCTAGGTATTCCCCTCAACTGTTAGAACCCCACAATGGACAGAAGAGTGACTAACTGGTAAAGGGGCTGAACTGTTCTGGGCTCTAACAGCTGTTTCACACTCGTTAGTCCTTCATCGGGACACTGTAATGCCTGTTGTCGCTTTTTTGTACACCCCCATTATTATGTGACTCCCCCTGTACTGTAGGTGAGTATGATTCTCTAAAATAGTCTGCTAGATCTGGTGAGTGCAGCTATTTATTCTTTTATTCTCCGAGTCTAGTGGAACAGAAGATTCGGCGAGACAAAAAAGCAAAAATAAAAGTAAAAATACAACTGAAAGTGAAAGACACGCAAGCAATGTGAACAAAAGAGCTTCATCTTCCTCAAAGGCTCCTTTCACACTGCAAAATTACTCCGTTTTAAATATCCGTACGAAGTTCTGTCTGAAAATCAGCTGTAAAACTGCAGTAACAAAATCCCATTATAGTCTATAGAGGAGAAGCTTGAGAAAAATAACCTTTTGGAGATGGCGCTGCGCCATCTCCAAAGGGTTATTTTTCTCAAGCTTCTCCTCTATTGCAACAGGACAGCGGTGCAGTTGTTTCCTGCAACCCAGAAGGCTAGGAGCCACTCCACCTACAGTGAGTACCCCATTATCACTGGGGTGATAGGCGTTCATTTATCCTGCTCAAGGTGAGCGGCCATCTATATGGTCTCTTCTGCCAATCCTTAAATTCAATACTCTTGTTACCAAGGGCAATGCGCTAGACGCCGATATCGATCTCTTCTCTTTTTTCTCCTACAGAATCCATTATAGTCTATGGGATTTTTCTAATAGCCGTTTTAACCCGTTATAGCCCGTTATTAATAATGGACGTTATTTTGTGATGGAAGATAGTAACGGAAGAAATAGTGCATATCTTCCGTCACAAAATAACGGCCGTTAGTAATAAAGGGTTATAACGGGTTAAAACGGTTATTAGAAAAATCCCAAACTATAATGGGATTTTCTAACAGCCATATAGGAAGTGTGACTGCCGTTTTACAGCCAATTTTCAGACAGAACTTCCAACGGAACTTTAAAACGGAGTAATTTTGTAGTGTGAAAGGGGCCTAAGGATATTCCTTTAGAAGGAAAACAAGGAGGGGTGCAAGACAAAAGAGAAAGAAAAGAGAATACAAAGAAGAAAGGGGAACAGATTAAAAGGAAGCATATCACCTGGCAAAACTTTGATGTCGTGGAGTTCGAAATTGATCTTTTTAAATGCTTACATAAATTAAGTCTTAAAAAATTGTTTGCAAATAAAGAATTCAGTTCCATTCGACTCACAGGAGAAACCCCTGTTTTCATAGGTCCCTTGGGTTTCAGTGTTCTCAGTGAAGCCTCCAGTGTTGATCTCAACAGTTTATATACATTAATAGATCTTTAAAATACTGATATTCAGGTAGACAGTGGTAGTAACTCAGATCTTTTTCAGTTAGTGCTAGAAGAAGTTAAGGCTCTGGTTTATCCTCCGACTCCCCACAATCTCACCTTGATGGAACAACGAGCATTAGACCGTCTTAAGAAAAGAGATGATATTGTTATAAAAAAATCGGACAAAAGCGGTAATGTTGTAATCATGCCCATAGAGTAATATACTCAAGAAGGCCATATGCCAACTGTCCGATGTAAATACTTAAGTGACCTTGCGGGGAAGCCCGATGGATAAAACAAAAGCCGCACTTTAATATGTTGATTTGGGTATCATTTTGAGACAGAAAGCTGAAAAATTCCCCCATACCCAGTTCCCCCGAGATGGTTCTTTCTCCCCAAGATGCACAAACCTTTAGTCTCCAGGGTGGGATTGGTCACCGAACCCCTCTCCAAGTTTGAGAGAGGTACAATCTCTGGTGAAAGACACCAATGAGTTTCTCACTTGTCTTTGCATTGTCCCCTGGCCGGAGTCTTGTCTCCTAGCCTCCATTGACATTGAATTTCTTTATACGGGCATCTCTCAAAAGTTGGCAGTTCAATGCATTAGAGAGTTACTATGTATAACCGACAAAGGGTGATAGTTTCCTTGATTTTGTTTGCGAGTCTCTTTCTTTTGTATTAGGTAAAACTACATTCCAATTTGACAAGCAATGGTATATGCAAATCATGGGCACCCCCGTAGCTTGCACTTAAGCTAATTTATATGTAGCTGTTTTTTAAAAGAATTTTGTTTTTTCAGTTTTTTTGTTTGAGTCTAACCCTTTCCTCAGGTCCGTTCGGGGCTATATTAGGTTTGTTGATGATATTTTCATCGCCTGGGATGGCACAGGAACAGACTTTGAGGAATTTGTTTCTTTTTTGAACTCCACTAATAATATGAATCTGAAGTTCATCTATAAAATTGATGACACTAAATTGGAATTTCTAGATGTTCTTGTCCAGCTTGTGAATGGTCAGGTTTCCACGTCAGGTTTCAGAAAACCCACTGCATGCAACTCTCTCCTCCACTTCGAAAGCTACTATCCTGAGCAAGTCAAGAAGACCATACCCTGTGGGAAATTTTTAGGCCTGAGATAGAAAATCGCACCAAACAGCACTGCTCAGTTTTCCGTGTCCTTTAGGTACAGTCCCATAGCAGATACCTTAACCCCTTAAGGACACATGACGTAACGGTACATCATGTGTCCACTCCCGATCTATAACACGGGACCATGGCATCATAGCGGGTCGGGCCCGGCCTCTAACAATGGCCAGGACCAGTGGCTAATTGCACGCGGCATTGATCGCGGTGCCGCGTGCTATTAACCCTTTAGACGCGGCGTTCAAAGTGAAAGTGAAAGCATGCCGGTTAGCTCAGGGAGCTGTTGGGGATAGCCCAGCTGTTGGGGATAGCTGAGATCCAGGCATGAGCAGTCAAGCGGCAGAATCATCGATCAGTGGTTTCCTATGAGAAACCAGTGATCAATGTAAAAGATCAGTGTGTGCAGTGTTATAGGTCCCTATGGGACCTATAACACTGCAAAAAAAAAGTGCAAAAAAAGTGAATAAAGATCATTTAACCCCTTCCCTATTAAAAGTTTGAATCAACCCCCTTTTCCCATAAAAAAACACAGTGTAAATAAAAATAAACATATATGGTGTCACCGCATGTGGAAATGTCCGAATTATAAAAATATATCCTTAATTAAACCGCACAGTCAATGGCATACGCGCAAAAAAATTCCAAAGTCCAAAATAGTGCATTTTGGTCACTTTCTATATCATGAAAAAATGAATAAGATCAATAAATCCTATCAATGCAAAAATGGTACAGCTAAAAACTTCAGATCACGGCGCAAAAAATTAGCCCTCATACTGCC
The DNA here is from genome assembly GCF_029499605.1 of Hyla sarda. NCBI lineage: Eukaryota > Metazoa > Chordata > Amphibia > Anura > Hylidae > Hyla > Hyla sarda. Next base: position 244,357,352 of record NC_079191.1, on the reverse strand, counting down.
CCATACGCGGAAAAATAAAAAAAGTTATAGGGGTCAGAAAAAGACAATTGTAAACGTATAAATTTTCCTGCATGTAGTTATGATTTTTTCCAGAAGTACGACAAAATCAAACCTATATAAGTAGGGTATCATTTTAATCGTATGGACCTACAGAATAAACATAAGATGTCATTTTTACCGAAAAATGCACTACGTAGAAACGGAAGCCCCCAAAATTTACAAAACAGCATTTTTTTTTTCAATTTTGACTGATGTCATTACAAAGTAGAATTGGTGGTGCAAAAAATAAGCCATCATATGGATTTTTGGGTGCAAAATTGAAAGAGTTATGGTTTTTTAAAGGCAAGGAGGAAAAAACGAAAATGCAAAAACGGAAAAACCCTCGGTCCTTAAGGGGTTAAAAAAAAGCAGTGAGGAAAAATTGGTTTCCAAGCCCAATTCAGACTGGCTAGTGAATTGCAGTCCTACAAGTAACCACAAATGTGGATAGTGTTCATGGTGTAGCTATTTTCTACCTGGAAAATATTTCTGTTTTGGAGGTGTAGACATTTTTGTCAAAGATTTAATCACCTGCAGAACCCAATGTTTACACTATTGTTTGTACATGTGGCAGTTTTTATATAGGCAGTACCAAAAGATCTATACACACACTTTACAGAACATCTTTATTCTATCAAGTCACAAAAGGGGTCTCCGAGATTCATACAGCATGTTAAGGAATGTCATCATGATTCTCGCTGTGATCTAGTTTTCCATGGAATAGAAAGAGTTAATCATACAGCAGATATTGATAGGCGTAAAGCCTTACTCCGTGCTGAAGCAATATGGATTACCAAAACGAACCTTGGATTGAATGAAAGACTGGATTACAGTGCTTTTGTATAAAAGTGCATATTTTAACATTTCTGCTTGCTTTTAACCTGCACTTACTTTTGTTACCACCTCCTCTGATGCACGTCATCCCGGTGAATTATTTAATCCCTTAAGGACGGCGGGCGTATGCATATGCCCCCGTTTTAAAGTCCTTAAGGACTGAGGGCGTACGGATACGCCCGTGGGAATTCCGGTCCCCGCCGCTCGCCGGGCGGGGACCGGACCGGGGTGCCTGCTGATATCTATCAGCAGGCACCCTGTGCAAACCCCTGTGGGGGTCCCGAGACCCCCCATGTCAGTTCAGACCAACGATTTGCGGCTTTTCCGGGTCAATCGGGTCTCTGGCGACCCGGAAAAAAAGGGTGAATGGGGCTGTCCGAGGAGTGAGGTGGCACAGGTGCTCATCAATCACGACCCTGCTGGGCGGTGATCGGGACGGCAAAGATGGCGGAGATCGGCGTCGGTGGGGGTCTCCTACCTTGCCCTGGTCCGGCGGGGGTCCCTTCGGGATCATTGGCGGTGAGAGGAGCAGCAGGATCGGCGGCAGATACGGTGGCGGTCCTAGCAGAAGCATACAGCAGGAGGTGAGGCCTGATCACTTCCTGCTGTTGCTTAGCAGAAAAATTGCAGCATGCAAAGGCAAAGGGCATGCTGAGAGTTGTAGTTTTGCAACAGCTGGAGTCCCAAGTACAACTCCCAGCATGCCCTTTGGTAGTCTGTGCATGCAGGGGGTTGTAGTTTTGCAACAGCTGGAGGCACCTTTTTCTATGAAAAAGTGTGCAGCCAGCTGTTGCAAAACTACAACTCCCAGCATGCACAGACTACCAAAGGGCATGCTGGGAGTTATAGCAATATGCCTCCAGCTGTTCAAAAACTACAACTCCCAGCATGCAGAGACTACCAAAGGGCATGCTGGGAGTTGTAGCAATGTGCCTCCATCTGTTGCAAAACTACAACTCCCAGCATGCCCTTCGGTTGTCATTGCATGCTTTGCAACAGCTGGACACACATTGGTTGTGAAACTGAGTTTGTTAGCTAACTCAGTGTTTTGCAACCAGTGTGCCTCCAGCTGTTGCAAAAATAACACTCCAAGCATGCACTGAGAGACTGTACATGCTGGGAGTTCTAGTTTTGCAAGAGCTGGAGGCACACTGGTTGCGAAACACTGAGTTAAGTAACAAACTCTGTGTTTTGCAACCAATATGCCTCCATCTGTTGCATAACCACAACTCCCAGCATATATGGTCTGTCAGTGCATGATGGGAGTTGTAGTTTTGCAACAGCTGGAGGTTTGCCCCCCCCCCATGTGAATGTACAGGGTACATTCACATGGGCGGGTTTACAGCGAGTTCTGCTGCAAGTTTGAAATGCGGCAAATTTTACCGCCGCAGCTCAAACTCCCAGCGAGAAACTCATTGTAAACCTGCGCCCGTGTGAATGTATGCTAAAGACACTACACTAACACATAATAAAGGGTAAAACACTACATATACACATACCCCTAGCCCCCCCCCACTCCAAAAAAAAGAAATAAACGTATTGTACAGCAGTGTTTCCAAAATGGAGCCTCCAGCTGTTGAAAAATAACAACTCACAGTATTGCCGACAGCCACTGACTGTCAAGGCATGCTGGGAGTTTTGCAACAGCTGGAGGCACCCTGTTTGGGAAACACTGCCATAGGGTATATTCAGTCCTCAAATGCGCATGGCGCTTTCTGTCGCACACAACAAGGCTCAGAAGTGAGAGCGTGCCATGTACATTTGAGGTCTAAACTGGTGATTTGCACAGGGGTGGCTGATTTTACAACGGTTCTGACATAAACACAAAACAATAAATACCCAGATGTGACCCCATTTTGGAAACTACACCCCTCAGGTAATGTAATAAGGGGTACAGTGAGCATTTACACCCCACAGGTGTATGACAGATTTTTGGAACAGTGGTCCGTGAAAATGAAAAACAGCCCACTGTTCCAAAGATCTGTCAAATGCCAGTGTACCTGCATTCTCTCTCCATGAGCTCAATGACGCTCCTTCTCTTCTGAGCATTGTAGTTCGCCCGCAGAACACATTACAACCATATATGGGGTATTTCCATACTCAGAAGAAATGGGGTTACAAATTTTGGGAGGCTTTTTCTCCAATTACCCCTTGTGAAAATGAAAAATTTGGGGTAAAACCAGCATTTCAGTGAAAAAAATCTAATTTTTCATTTTCACGTCCAACTTTAGCAGAAATTTGTCAAGCACCTGTGGGGTGTTAATGCTCACAGTACCCCTTGTTACATTCCGTGAGGGGTGTAGTTTCCAAAATAGTATGCCATGTGTGTTTTTTTTTGCTGTTCTGGCACCATGGCGGCTTCCTAAATGTGACATGCCCCCCAAAAACCATTTCAGCAAAATTCACTCTCCAAAATACCATTGTTGCTCCTTCCCTTCTGAGCCCTCTACTGTGCCCACCGAACACTTGACATACACATATGAAGTATTTCCTTAATCAAGAGAAATTGGGGTACAAATTTTGGGGGGCTTTTTCTCCTTTTACCCCTTGCAAAATTTGAAAAACTGGGTCTACAAAAACATGCGAGTGTAAAAAATGAAGATTTTGAATTTTCTCCTTTATCTTGCTGCTATTCCTGTGAAACACCTAAAGGGTTAACACGCTTTCTGAATGTCATTTTGAATACTTGGAGGGGTGCAGTTTTTATAATGGGGTACTTTGTGGGGTATTTCTAATATGAAGACCCCTCAAATCCACTTCAAAACTGAACTGGTCCCTGAAAAATTCCGATTTTGAAAATTTTGTGAAAAATTGGAAAATTGCTGCTGAACTTTGAAGACCTCTGATGTCTTCCAGAAGTAAAAACATGTCAACTTTATGATGCCAACATAAAGTAGACATATTGTATTTGTGAATCAATATATAATTTATTTGGAATATTCATTTTCTTAACAAGCAGAGAGTTTCAAAGTTAGAAAAATACAAAATTTTCAAAATTTTCATGAAATTTGGGGATTTTTCACCAAGAAAGGATGCAAGTAAAAAAGAAAATTTACCACTGTGTTAAAGTAGAATATGTCACGAATAAATAATCTTGGAATCAAAACAATCGGTAAAAGCATCCCAGAGTTATTAATGCTTAAAGTGACAGTGGTCAGAATTGCAAAAAAGGGCTCAGTCCTTAAGGTGAAAAAGGGCTCAGTCCTTAGGGGGTTAAGGAGATGCCAGTGTGTCAGAGGAGAGGGTCTGAGGAAGCGTACCTGTCACCCATTTTTCTTGTGAGAGCCACGTCTCGTCCATGTATAGCACTGTGCACTTTACCTATTGAAGTTGAATAAACCGGCTTTTTTTCATCTTGGGAGTGGTGAGTGCGATTTCATTATCTACTGTGCTGGATTTGTTTGAACTGTGTTTCCAAGAAAACGCACCCCGCACTTCCCCGAGCACTGGTGCTATTTCCATTGTGCACCTTATTGGTCAGGACTTTCTACCGAGTTGGAGTACCGACTGCTGTGACGTTCTTTGTTTGGGCTATTTCTTCTTTATTTGGATTTTCTGGACTGGACATAAGTTAGCAGAGCACCACTTTTAGCAGTGAACATATCGTCACACTTCTTGTGCATATACTGTACTCCTGTAGGCTGTTGCCTGTATTGGAAATGCATTGTGGTACCCCTGATAAATTTTTACATTGGTTAAATTCTATCACAGTCTTTCTTGTAGGAATTTATTTCTTTTTCGCTTTCCTCCTTAGTGTTTCTTAGACACTTCAACGACAAATCACTGCAATGTCCTTGAGCACCAGAAGGCCAGATCTACACATGCTGAGTGTTCTTTGCAGCTGTGGCAAAACTTAAAGGACAGGAATATAAATATTCTATATATTTTCTTCCTATCTATATGGTAGCCATTATCATGCATATACTTTGTATGCACTTTTCTTTTGATGAGTTATCAATGTTCTTTGTTGCAGTCTCTTAGACATAGATATAAACTGTTCTGTGTAAGCTGTTCATGTTATACTATTTATATTATGTATACACTATAATATATGTATATTTTGTTATTAACTAAGGGTGCTATGTGCACCTGAAATGTTTAATTTTTGTTTCACCATGCCTTGTATCGTTAACTGCAATAAACATCTAGGATTTTACTGGACGGCACCATGCTGGACTTTGCTCATTATTAGTATGTTGTTGGTCTGGGCCTGCACCATCGTAGTGTTTTTAACCAGTGTACCACAAGCTGACGACAGTTATCAATATGCTTCATCCTGTCTGCGGCCCCATTCTGTACCTGGAACTGCAACTGTATCTCTACTCTCCAGTTCTCCCGTGGCATCTTATGAAGGAGCATATGACCATTCATGTTGCTCTGCCTCTTCTACTGCACCTGCATAGTGTTACACTCTCGAGGAAGCAGAGTGACTTGTATTGTCATATACTCTACATAAGACGTCAAGATATGGACAGGGAAGCCAGCCAGCACATTGGGATAATAGTGGGTGGAGTTTTACAAAACAGGGCACATAGAAAGGATAAACTATATAAATAGGTACCCCACAGGGGTCCTACTACAACAGGGGCTAGCTACCTACTTAGGGGAAAACTACCTGCAGTGAGTCTTACCTACAGGGTGGGGGGCAAACTAGGGTGGAGGGTAAACTACCTACAGAGGGTCCTACCTAAAGGGGGGGGGGGGGTGCAAACTACCTGCAGGGAGATCTTACCTACAGGTGGATGGGGCAAACTAACTGCAGGAGAGTTCTACTTACAAGGGGGAAACTACCTGCATGGGGTCCTACCTACAGGGAGAATCTACTTACGAGGGGGGTACTACTTGTATGGGGTCCTATCTACAGGGGGCCCTACTTACAGGGGATCCTATTTACAGAGGGGCAAACTGCTAAAAGGTGGGTCCTATCTACATGGGGCAAACGGCACACTCTGGGTACAGAAAGGTGTGCACTATAAAAACATAAAATTTCGAAGGTGTACTCTGAGCTAAGAAAGGTTGGAAACACTGATGAATACAATCTAATAAAGAAGCTAATTTCAAGGAAAATCTACAAAAATTACCATGTTTATTACTATTCCTCCAGTAAAATGGACAGGGTACCATACATGCAGACTGTCTGTATCCTGTATCTAATAATTTTAGGAATGCAACTTGTTTTCTGGTTTGTTTTTGAATATATGATAATGGAAGATTTAATTGAATATGCTCCACCATCTGTTATTTTCACTATTCATAGTGACAAATAAAATCACAAAGGTTTTGCAATACTAAATAAACACTATTGCAGAATTGAACTGTTATTTTATATACAGCAGCTGAAGTGTAAAAATAGAAACCCATGACCACCTTCTTAAATACATAGCGAAATATGTGTTTCCTAGATATTGTAACCTATGTATAAAATTGAATCTCCCCCTTACTGGTCTCCCCATGGTTTCTTACAGGCACATATTATTAGAAACCTAAATATTAAAAAATTACAAGCTAATTTCTTAGTTTCCCCTTCATTGCTAGGAGCAGCATCAATGTTGAAGGGGAGGCCGTGTTTGGTCAAGTACTGTAACCTTTTCATTGTGTAGATCTTTTTTTACTTAGAGCTTAACAGAAGTCAGGCCGGCATATGCACAGTTACGCTGCACAGACAGTCCCTCCCGATACGCAGAGTGTCCCTCCCAACACACAGCTCTCACATCTTCAGGACGTGAGAGCTGGGTAAAAACTTCAGTGCATGCGCTCTCTCAGTGGGCATGTGACTCCACGTCACTAGGACGTGGAGTTGAAGAAAATGAATATACGAATAAGGGGGGCGAGCCTAGGCTCCTTCCTCCGGAAACCAAAGCATGTCTGCCGGCGGGAAACACGCCTGTGGAGTGCAACTGAGGAGGTGAATTACGGAACATTAAAGGATGAAAACTCAGCGGCAACAAAACCAAAAAATTTAAGTGACCCGTGTATGGACTCCTGTTCACCCACACTATAACCCAGTGTACTAAGTTTAGTGTGGGTGAACTGGCTGACTGTTTTCCTTTAATCCTGCTTCTGCCCCCTCCCCCTGGTTTTCTGACCATCATTTCCCGTTCCTGCAAGGTGTGTGTTCCACTCCCGCAACATGTGTCCAATACCGCCTGATCCTGCAAACATTTTGTTACAGCTTTTAGAGATACCCCCCTTGCGCAATTTAATTTCCCTCTGTGACATTTAATCTCCCCCTGTATGATTTTATTACCCCCTTGTTCCATTTCAATACCCCCTCATGCCATTCCCTCACTCCCTTGTGCCATTTTATCAGCCCCTTATGCCATTTAATAACTCCCTTGTACCATTTTAATACCGCTTGTGCCATTTCATCAGGCCCTTGTGGCATTTCAGGTTCCAGGTTTGCAGGACTGGGATTTTGCAGGACCTTCTGTATGTTCTGTGATTGCCCATTTCGGCCCGCTCATGACTAAAAAAAAAACGCCCGCTTCTGCAAGTTTTATATTGGGTCCACTGCAGTCCTCTACTATAAAGCATCTTCTTGTTTGGTTATTCAAATAATGTGCTTCTTGTGCTTTTTTTATGTCATTTTTATTTTAGTGTTTTTTTTTGGTATATTGGGAGAAAATGTGATAAAGAAAATGGAAATAGGTGTCTGTTTTTATTTATTTTTTTATATATATTTTTCAAACGATAGCACAAAGTGACAGTACAATAGTGTTTAAACTGTGTCCTCTTTCTGTTATGATAATTTCCATATAGGGAATGTATAAAGGGGGTAGGACTAGGAACATACTGAATAGCTTTTTACTGCTATTCACTCGCACTATAACCCAATATATTGGGTTTAGTGCGGGTAAAATAGCTGTCAAATTCTCTTTAAAGATCATAACTTTGATACACAAACCCTTTAAAGATAGTGTATGTTCTCTAACTGTACAGTGGGAAATGTATTACAGTATAGTTTCTATATTGCAGCAATCTGTGGCTGGTTTCCAACATATTTTATCCCACAACAGGACGTCTGTCAACCATATGTTGATATATCTACTAGTGCCAGTTGATTTAAAAATGTCTAAGAAATTCTTACAAATCAGTTCTGAAAGTTTTACTTTGAAAAAATCCCTTTTCTCCTGTAGGGGGTCATTCATAAGAAAATATAGAAAAGTGGAATTAATCTGTAAATGTCCGGATCAGTAATATAAATGGCTAAATATAAAGAATAAAACAAAGATTTCTTTATTCATTTATTCGTTTGTTCATTTATTCTGTTACCTCTTTAGTAGTGTTGCTCGCGAATATTCGCAATTCGAATATTATTCGCGAATATCGCATATTCGCGAATTCGCGAATTTCGCGAATATAGCGCTATATATTCGTAATTACGAATATTTTTTTTTTTTTTTTCTTCACAGTACACATCACAGTGATCACCCCTCTCTGCTTCCAGCTTGTGTGGTGTAAAGAAGGCTGTAATACTACTGTATGAGACTGGCATACGAAAATTCGCATATGCGAAAAGTAGCATATGCTAATCTTCGCATATGCGAATTTTGCGCGTGTGCTAATTTTGTATTTGCTAATATTCACATATGCTAATTTTCGCATATGTGAATATTCGCATATGCGAAAATAAAACGAGAATATAACGAATATGCGAATATTCGCGAATATATGACGAATATTCGTCCATATATTCGCGAATATTCGCGAATTCGAATATGGCCTATGCCGCTCAACACTACTCTTTAGGACTATTCGAATACTGGTCCAGGTTTATTGATCTACAGACTGATAAATCCAGGCCAATTTCTTTGTATCTATATTTCTTTTAGCATGAGGGACACTAGTTTAGCTCATTGAGAAATAACCAACCATGATAATTTGGCAGAATAACTTAAAGACAAGTCATCCTTAGAAAATTGACGAAAACAGATGGGAGAACAGCACTGTGACTCCTTTTTGGCTATAATACACCTGTTATATGGCCACAATAAAATCTCAAACCTAACAACATTTGTGTCTGTTATGTTGCTCTGCATTTACAAGCAAATTGTTAAAGAGGTTTAACATGATTTACAAAAAATATTTTTTATATTAAATTAAATGGGGTCTGACTCTCGGCTCGACACCGATCTGCTCCAATGTGGGCTGTTGTACCCACGGTGATGATGGATTATAGTGAAGGCTAGCTGGACGTAGCAGTCCCTTAGAATGAAGATGGGGATGTTAAATGGCAGAGTGGTATAGCTAACACAAGAGTTTCCTTAGAGCCCAAGAATTATTTTGTCAAGTATGTCTCCATAGAGTAAAGTACATGAAGCATAATTCAGGACATGCTTGGATAATATGAAAACAACATAAAAACTTTACACAATCTTTAGGGTAAATATAAAATACAATACAGTCTTGTCACCACAGAATGAAATGTTGCACTCTTTAGAGCAGATGAATGAGTAATTGGTCACTGGCCCTTTAAGAGTCCCTTTTACAGCAGATATACTGGAAGGTCTTTAGTGTGCTTTTCCCTCGTTATTGAAGTCACTAATATATATGCAGCTGTAAACAGGATACAGTCCAATTAGCTTAAACTCTACTGTGAAAGGTGTACGCAGGTTGGCTTTCTGTGGTGCAAATATTTGTCCTTTTTACTAATGGATATTGCAGCATTATTCTCTGTGCTTCGGGCATACGGAGTAAACTTATGTGAGGGGCTCAGTCACAGAGCCCTAATTCTGAAGGAATTTGTGTTCGCAGAGGTAACCTTGTTCAGTTTCTTTCCCTTCAGGCTAAGACAATAGAACATGGAAACTTGAGCACTTTGCTTTCACAGCATAAACTGGAGACTACTTTTTGGACAAAATCCTCAAAACTTCGTACAGTGCTGTGATCACCATACATGCAGCCCAGATTTGTCTCAGATGATGGAACTTGCAACCAGAATGGGACAATGGCCTGCTTGAACCTAGGAGTTGGTCTAGGTGTATAAATGCCTAGCAGGATCAGATTACTTTTAGTCCACCCTTCTGGGGAGAGAAAGCTGGAAAAGGAATTCTTCCTACAGCCTTCTAGAAGTTTATGTAAAGAAAATGACTGGGAAGCATCATGTGACTAAGTCCTTATTCATCTAATACAAGGTTTATGTAAATCTTTAACATTCACGCTCTTGTACAGTACTCCTACATACAGATTTATTCGCTTTTAAGAAGATTTACTCACAGCCACAGAACAACTATTGATATATGGCAGCTGGAACATGGTTACCAAGACACTACACTGTATCCCCTTCATTGTTTGCTATGTACAGCACCATACTTGTGGTAATGGCTGTGCCTGTGCTGAGCTGCATGCAGGCTAAGCCACTACTATAATGTGTGGAGATGTTCCTAGCACACAATGAGGAAAACCCCTGTGTGCTGCAGCCTCTTCAGTCAGCTGATTGGTGGATTGCCAGAAATCAGACATCCCCTGATCATGACGGCCTATGCAGATTTGGCAGTCCTTTAAACGTTCTTTTGATTTTTTGAATTACCAATAAGTAAACGGACTCTTAAAAAAACATCTTTATACTATATCTATGATCAGTTTATCAAAAATGTATTTCTTAGTATTTATGGGTCATGTATAATACAACACACCTTCATGTCTTCTTTTTATGCCATGACAGGGCAAATGCTTTTCATGGACCATTCTGTATTGAACACTTTGTGCATTCTCCCATTCATTGTGTTGCCACACTATTCATGTTTCAATAAAGTAACTTTAACACCGTCAGTCACTGCTTCTTGGTGTATAGTCGATCCTAGAACTCAACATCAGGTTCCTGTTGGACTATCTGTCCACCGCCATGCTACTACTCTTGCTGCTGTCCCTGATCTGGCCTGTAGGGCGAGGGCACACTCTCTGCTTCTTAAAGGGCCAGTGCATGCATCTAAAACTGTTCTTAAAATCTCGGCTTGGAATTGCCCAAAAAAGCAGGTCCAGCTTCAGCTCAGTGTCTGAGCCACATTGGGTGTTTTCACTAGTGAAATTATTCTGTATGCTTGCGCTGTTATGCTGTGTTTGACCTGTTCCTGAACTCTTGACTTTACTTCTATCTGACCCTCCTGCACCGTTTTGTCTCTCCTGTGTCTGGCTCATACTGCTGACCCTGAACCTGTATCACCTGCCATGACTCTACCCAACTTCATCACTGTGACACCTGTCCACAACCCACACTTAGACCAATAGTCACCTTTGCCTGATCCCTCAGTGCCTTGCACCAATGCCTTCTGGTCTTCTGGGCCAGCCATGAACCATAAAGGGCAATTCTTGGGAAGCCATCTGGTTCCTTCCAGCAGCTAAGTCCGACTTACATGTTGCAGTGGGATACAGGGTGAGAACCTAGAGGGTATCTAGATTCCATTCCTGAGTTTTGCCCTCAAGTCAAACTAAATGGGCATTATAACAGTTCCAGAACTGTCCAACTCCATTAAAATAACAATATGACATAAACCTAATGTAACTTAAATAAGAATGATGTGTGATATTCATAATGATCAATATAGGTGTAGAATCCAGAAAGGAAAAAGTGCTTCATATTCTTTACTCTGTAGATCTGCAATGATAATTTTTAAAGCCTAAACACTTGTATAAGATCTTAATAAAGTAAGAAGACTAAACATGCTACGTTTGTGCCTAGGTGTTTTGTTTTGTTGGCAGGTGTTTCTGATAACATTAATTATGCTAACATTACTTACACTGTTATCATCACTCCCTGAGCGGATCTCCCATAATACACAGAAAACATGTGCCTATGAGCATCTTGACTAAAAGAAAACTGAGTGCCAAAAAACCTCTGCCTTAACACGAGGACTCACATGAGAAAATGGCTATTGCTCAGTACAGGAAGCTTTATGGAGTAACCTGTAAAGAGGGTAAAACTGAGTAATTAAAAGTGTATTTGGGTAACACCAAAATGCTAGTGAAAAATGTTTTTTTTTTTCATTTTTCATCCATATTTAACGAAAATTCGTCAAACACCTGTGGGGTGTTAAGGCTCACTATACCCCTTGTTACGTTCCATGGTGAGGTGAAGGAGTAGCTTTATTCGATCACAACTGAAAGGCGATATATATGTTCACAGGTGATTGGTCAATTTATTTACAGTCATGAAAAAACATTTCCAAAGGGGGAGTGCCGTAACCAGTGTACAGTGATAAAATGTATAAAAACTCACTGAGGAAGGCGCTGGATACAAGAGACTCACATAGAGACAGACACCAACGGCACCATGATATGAAAGGTGCGGGCTGTACTGCGTCTGTGTTGGGAGGAGCAGAGGGCTGGAGGAACCGGAAATGAGGTTGCGCATGCGTGCGCATAATTGTGCATGCGTGCGCATGCGCAATATGCACCGCGAGGCCACCCGGTGAAGCGGCAGGGGGTTAGGTGCTGCACAGCCTCAGTAATGCAAAGCAATACTGGCAGCCAGATTGTGGATTGGTAAACTAGCCAGAACATGAATAGGGATCATAGAAATGATATTGGTAGCTAGCTGCAGAATAAATGGCAAAGGAGGCATGTGTAGAAGCATAGTGCCAATATTGGGGCCAAATAATTATGGTACGACGGACAACACTAAGTCAATAATGATAATCAGTGAGGACAATTGCAAATCCTTATATTAATGGTGACACACAGACAGACCAAACATACTGAGGGTGGGCTCTGGGCACCCGGGGGCGAGGATGGCTGCTCAACGGTCATTCCGATAGCATGGCAAAGGGGCAACATGTGGAGAGGTCACACGCCCACATTGTCAGCGTTGCAGCCACACCACCGAAACACCAACACCCTCAGGAGCCACAGAGTGCCCCCAACCCCGTCATCTATACTTGCATACATACTGTCACCAAGGGAAAAGAAGCATGAATTAATTAATGGCCAGGCACATAAAGAAGGCATAAAAACATTGTTAGCTAAACAAGGCTAGGGGCAAAGATATAGCAGCAGTTGGTATAAGAAAGTGGCATAATCTTTGGTGATGTTTGGACAATAAAAGATACCATAGGATGAAAGAAGAAGTGGTCCTCCATAGTGAATCTGGGTGGGTGAAGTGCGCAGCACCTGATTCCCCTGCCCATTCACTGGCCAACCTCACGGCGCATATTGTGCATGCACATTTATGCGCACGCATGCGCAACCTCATTTCCGGTTCCTCCAGCCCTCTGCTCCTCCCGACACAGGCACAGTACAACCAGCGCCTTTGACATCATGGGACCATTGGCATCTTTCTCCACATGAGTCTCCTGTATCCAGCACCTCCCTCAGTGAGTTTTTACACATTTTATCACTGTACACTTTTTTCTTTTTGGGGATGTTTTTTCATGACTGTTATTTGAATATATACTGCTTGTATACTCAATTGGTTCACTGTATATGCATCACCTGTTTTGTGTAAATGAATTGACCAATCACCTGTTTACATATATGTACTATCACTTTTTCACTTGCTTGTTCACTTCGGTCTTGATGGAATAAAGCTACTCCTTCACCTCATCTTGTGAGTGCTATGGTTGTATTTTGCTCTAAAGTTTAAAATGTAAATTATACATTAGAAGAAAGCATAATGTAGAAAAACATAAAATATCAATAATAAGATCAATAGTGACAGTGGCCCAAATGATAATAGGACAGAAAGATATTCCAAAAGTCCAAAATTACATGATAGCTCACACAAAAAAAAAAAATTTCAATATTCTGCTCCAATATTATTTTCCCTTTCCATATATCATTCCAACATGTTTTCCCCATCTAGTCAATATGGGTTCATCAGGGAATATAGAATAATTGTGTACCACTGGAATAGTATGACAGTTAGATAAATGTAATACAGGGATCCAGGAGGAACACCGGCATTATTCAACTTGTGTGAGGTAAGTGGTCAATCGTCAAAGGAATCTCAGATATACTGAGTGCTGAATAGTGATACACATACTGAAGAGTCTTGGAATCTGCTCAGAGCAAATGTCAGGAGCTAGAGAGTGTGAGTATAGTGGTGTACAGTACACGCCACCCATAGCCACACGCAGGTAGGGGCTGCACTACTGGTAATACAGAGGGGACAAACAAAAGACATAGGGAACAATGTTGTTATTATTATTTATAAAATAGCATAACTACCATTTACAACATTACATAAAGCCAAATTACAATGCATTTTATTTATTTAATCTAGACGCAAATTCTGTAGTGTATTGTGGGAATTTTATGAGTGCTTCATAAAGTATGTACAGCTGGGGAAATAAGTATTGAACACTTCACCATTTTTCTCACTAAATATATTTCCAAAGATGCTTTTGACATGAAATTTTTACTAGATGTGAGGGAAACCCAAGTAATCCATACATACAAACAAACCAAAACAAATAAACTCAGAAATTAAGTTATGTGTAATAATGTGAAATGACACAGGAGAAAGGTATTATACAAAAGCCTTTGTTGGCAATGACACAATGTACGAAGAAACTGGTCCCATGCATTGCTCTGGTGTGACTTTGGCTCATTCTTCCACACAGTCTTCAAATCTGGAAGGTTCCATTGGCCTCTTCTTATTAATCCATATATTACCATATATTTTCAAAAGGATTTAAGTCAGGTGATTGGCTAGGCTATTCTAGCAGCTTTATTTTCTTTCTTTGAAACCATTTGAGAGTTTCCTTGTCTGTTCCTTGTCGTGTTTGGGATCATTGTCTTGCTGAAATGTCCAACCATGTTTCATCATCATCATCATCATAGATGGCAGCAGATTTTTGTCAAAAATGTCTCAGCAAATTTTCCCATTAATCCTTCCTTCATTATGTGAAGTTTGCCAGTACCATTTGCTTTTTATTCAGCAATGGAGTCTTGCATGATAAACGTGCGCACAGGCCATGGCAGCGAAGTGCATTGCTTAATGCTTTTGTGGGACAACAGTACCTGCTAATTTAACGTCTTTTTGCAGCTCTCCACAAGTGGTTCTTGGCACTTTGATAACTCTTCTGTTTATTCTTTTCACCCCTCAGAAATCTTATGAGAAGCACTTGGTCGAGGCAAATTTATGAAGAGATGATTATTTTTACACTTCCGTATTATAGCCCTAACAGTGCTCACTGGAACATTCTAATACTTAAAAATACACCTGTAACCAATGCCATTGGTATGTGTTGCAACAATGAAACTACAAAGGTTTTGAGACAGCTCTCTGCTTTTACCCATCATAAGATGTGTCTTGTGTGACATCTTGGCTTTTTTTGTAGGCCATCAGTTGGGATTGAACCAGATGATATTCATTTGCACTGATTAGGAGCTGGACTGTTTTTTTTATTACTGAAAGATTTCTGCTATTGTCTTGACTTTCCATGACTATTTGCAATGCTTTTTCCCTTATTTCTGAGATTTTGTTTCTGTGTTTTACTTGGGTTGTTTCCAACATCTGGTAAAAATGTCATGTCAATAGCACCTATTTAGTGGCAATTATGGTGATCTGTTCAATACTTGTTTTACTAGTCTGTAACTATAATAGTGGAAAATAGGAGGATAATATGGATTCCTGCATTCTTGATGGGTGGAATAAAGTTGGACTTTATTATTATACAGAGAGAGCAAAACTTAACCCTTGACACGGGGAGATTTATCAAAACCTCTGCAGAGGAAAAGTGGGGCAACTGCACCAACTCTTCCTCTGAACAGGTTTTAAGGAATCTCTCCTATGTTCATATTATAGTTATTTTATTTAGAGCTCTCTCCAACACAAACTGTACAGGTCTTGATAAATATCTCCAATGCTCTTATTATAGTTACCATATTCAGAGTTCTCTCTAACATATACTGTACAGTAAGCATGCTTCATTTTGTTTCAATCATTTTCATAATAAAACAACCTCAAGATGGAGACAATAATCAACATATAGTCACAGCAAATGTGCATGACCAGCATTTTTTTCTCACATACAGTGCAATAATCTAGCAGTAGATAAATGTGGTGAACTTATGCAAAACTTTGGTTTGGACCAAACTAGTTTGTTCCAAACTGAACCAACAGTTCAACTGTTTTAGACTGTTTGGTCACTAAGAGGGACACTTATCAAAGCATTTAGTCAATTTTTTTTTGCTTAAAATTGTCACAAAAAGTCGCACGTGCGGCTAATCTCTTTTTTCTGCGACTTTTTGATTGTGCAGTGTCCTAAGAAAAAAAAAAAAATCTTGCTTACCAAAGTGGTCAGAGATTTATCAGGTGCAAAAGTCGCAAAAAAGTCGCATTACATGAAAAAATCTATTAAATTTACTCCAACTCAGACATGGAGCAGAAAAAGCCACTACCAAAGCAAAAAAAGAAAAATTCTGTAGGTCCATATGGTTAAAATGATACCCTACTTGTATAGGTTTGATTTTGTTGTACTTCTGGAAAAAATCATAACTACATGCAGGAAAATGTATACGTTTAAAAATGACATCTTCTGACCCCTATAACTTTTTTAGTTTTCTGTGTCTGGGGCGGTATGAGGGCTCATTTTTTGCGTCGTGATCTGAAGGTTTTAGTGGTACCATTTTTGTAGTGATCGGACTTTTTAATCGCTTTATATAAATTTTTTCATGATATAAAAAGTGACCAAAAATACGTTATTTTGTACTTTGGAATTTTTTTGTGCGTACGCCATTGACCGTGCGGTTTAATTAACTATATATTTTTATAATTCGGACATTTCTGCACGCAGCAATACCACATATGTTTATTTTTATTTACACAGTTTTTTTTTTTAAATGGGAAAAGGGGGGTGATTCAAACTTTTATTAAGGGAGGGGTTAAATTATCTTTATTCACTTTTTTTTTTTCACTTTTTTTTTTGCAATATTATAGCTCCCATATGGGGCTATGACACTGCACACACACTGATCTTTTACATTGATCATTGGTTTCTCATAGGAAACCAGTGATCAATGATTCTGCCGCTTGACTGCTCATGCCTGGATCTCAAGCACTGAGCAGTCATTCAGCAATTGGACACATGGAGGCAGGTAGGGATCCTCTGGCTGTCATGTAAGCTGTTCGGGATGCCGCGATTTCGCCGCGGTGATCCCGAACAGCTCCCTGAGCTAACCAGCATGGTTTTACTTTCACTTTACACGCGGCGTTCAACTTTGAACACCGCATCTAAAGGGTTAATAGCACGCAGCACCGCAATCACTGCCGCGCGCTATTAGCCACGGGTCCCGGCCGTTGCCGAGGCCCCTCGTTATACAATGGGAGCCGACCCATGACGTACATGTATGTCATGGGTTGGGAAAGGGTTAAAGTCAATGGGAAAAATCTGCATAAATCTGTAAGGACCATGTTTGGGGCATACAACAGCAGGATCAGATGGGAGAATCAGAAAACCAGATGCCACTGAATCCACGCCAGACCTGTACAGTGCCCCATGCATTTCAATGAGAGGATCAGTCAGTTAATGACTCTTGTCGGCTTGTTTATGGACCATATCTGGTTCATTGCTAGACTAAAAACCGTGGTCTTTTGCATGTTTTAGGCCAGCAAAAAAATAGATACTGTCCGAAAATGACCAAACAGGAGTCATTAACTGGCTTAATCCGTCTCTTTAGAAATATATATAACACACACATATATATATATATATATATATATATATATATATATATCTATATATATATAGATATATATATATATATATATATATATACAGTATATATATGTATATGTGTGTGTGTAGATATTTGCAACTAATTTACATAGTCCTATTTTCTAAGTATTGTAAATAAGCATATGATAAGAGACAATGCAAGATACCATACATTGAAATGCTTGTACATTTACAGTACTGCCTCTGCAGTTGTGAACCTTCACATCTCAGTATACAGTAGAAGCTACAGATTGTTCACATGTTGCAGATCACTGATGTATGCAATCTATTAAAATCTAATAAATATTTGATTAAGACGTATGATACCAGAATATAGGCGTTTAACTGAATACACCAGGTTATAGTGCGGATTAACAGGAGACCATCGGTTGGATTTAAATATACAATGGGGCTGGTCACATGAGTGCTCAGTAAGCACAAGTGCTCACGTGACCAGCGCCCATGAATATTTAAATCCAGCCGGCGGACCTGCCCCCAGCGTGAAATTCAGCACAGAAAGAAGAGGATCTTCAGAGGAACCAGGTGCCGGACTGCAGTTATGTACATGAGTCAGAGACCCTACATCGGTCTCCTTTTCATCCGCACTATAACCCGGTGTATTGGGTTTAGTAAGGGTGAACGGGTGACCATTTTCCTTTAAGGGCATACTGGATCAATTATAGCAGTGTTTTCCAACCAGTGTGTTCTCAGTGGTTGCAAAACTTCAACTCCAAGCATGTTTGGAGAACACTGACTTACAAGTAGGAACAATAGCCGAAGTTTGACAATGTAAATCAGTGATGACATTTTGAGGGATGACATAACAGCACAAAGGGGATTTTGACTTCTCCTGTCATAAAAGACAATATAATGTGTAATAACTGAAATGGCCCTCTAGCACATTGGAAAACAGGGGATATACTGTTAGAAATCACAGAAGAACTCCAAATACAATGACTTTATTTGACAACTAATACATATCTTTTTTTAGATGACACATTTCATGTGGATCAGCACATTTTATCAGATCTGTAACACAAAGAGCATAAAAAACAGGTTTATACAGTATGTACAATATATCAATTTATGTAAAATTATTGGGCATGTATTAATACATTGGTAATATGCCCATCGGGAAAGAACTTACCCGGGAAGGGGCGAGGCAGGGACCCAGCAGTAACAGGCATTCATGGTTGCTGTGGCTGCTTGCAAGGTGAACAGACTAACATTGGCTCGTTCCCTGATCTGTGTACTTTTTTGCTTTTGAGTGTATACTACATTATAGTGTGTAGCTTAGACTATATGTAGAAAAATCCTATATCACAAGCTAATGGCATGAGGACGATCTAGTTTCTAAAAGGGTTAACAAAAGTATAAAAGGATAGAAGCAACATCTGCTAGCTGATTCATCCATTTCTCTCAATGTTACCTGGCAGAGATTCCTATCAGGTGTGCAGGAAATGGGTAGACAAGAGCGTCAGTCAGCACAATGGTAGTGAACAAAGCATAGTAGAAAAAACATGTTATGTGCTGAGCTGAGTAAATGCGATATGTGAGTTATGGAGGAGAGGCTTTGGAAATGGCTGACATAGAACAAAAACATACAGGTATAAATTTGCTTGTCTCATCAGTTCTCTCTATGCGAATCACCTCTAGTAAAATACAGCGATGTGGCTAAATCCCATGTAAAATTCAAAATAATGTAACCTCAAAGAAAGGCAACTTTGCATATTTAAATAAATGTATACATACTGAATATTACACACATTTTATTATAGAGGTTTTTTGGCTGGTATATACTTTACTAGAGGAAAATAAGCAGATAAAAAAAAACTCAAAAGGCTGGAATTATACTTAGCATTTTTTTAATTAATTTTTTTGTCAAAAACACCATACTCGCTGTGTTATGGAAATTCATGAGCATGTACTTAATCTGTAATGGTGATTGATATATATGTATGTGTGTGTATGTCTTCATAAAAAAGTCAATGCTTCTTGTCTGTCGCTAATTGAAGATGGCTCCTAAATCCAGCACACACACCCTATTTAGCACATCTCATAAGAAACAAGAACTAAACCATATAAGGTTATCTATATTGTGTTAGGTGGTACTGGTAGACAATAAAAAAAATTTGGAACAATGCGCTACCAGTATGTGCCTGGAACTATGACATATGTTAACCTGTTTGCATGCTATTATGAAAGGCTTGGACAACCATTATTTCCTGTGATTCCTGCTATTGAACTTGTATAAGCCTCACTTATATATCAATACTGACAGATATTAAATCATCATCTTTTGGGTCCCATGGTGAACTATGCCTGGGCAGGACAAAGCCAGAGGAAATTCTGGTAGAGGTCCGCAGCGGTCCTGATGTGCAAATCGGTCATCTGACCTGGGTATAGGGGCAAGAAACTAATCGTACCATCTAGTACCTGGTTCTCTCCAAAGTTTCCCTCAGGATAGCTGGCGCTCGGCAAACTATATATTAGTATAAAACTTTACTTTTATTTTCAAAAGTCCATTCATTAGAAATAGGAGTGCCTATCACAGACGTCCATTATCCTGTTTGTTTGGCTACTGGGGATCTTCCCACACACTGGAGGCTTCACCGAGGGTCCAATGTTTCTTTCAAGTTATTGCAGATAGGACTAGAAGTCCAAAATATTTATGACGGTAAATCTAGATTTTCCTAGCTTGTGACGGAAAATATTAGTTATATGAAGACAGGAGGCGAGTATCTTATGCATTAATCTTTCTTTATTAATGCCCATAGCAGAACCTTTATAACTTCTTTTAATAAAGTTCAAACAAAGAATTTCAATCATAAAACTACAACTCCCAGCAGTCCTAGTAATCCTGTAAGCCACACCCAGGCTGGTGGCCCCTATATAATGGACTGCCCCAGGATGATCCTCCTCTTTCTTGATGCGACAACCTCAGCAACACTGGAAGCACGATAGCCATCAGAACCACACCGCCACACGAGTCTTCGGCCAGCCGGCCCGCATTCTCCGACTCCAGATCTGGAACATCACCAACGGGTCCATGCCAACGGGGATGGTATCGGAGGAACGTCATCCCAACAGGGGATGAAGACAACCGTCAACTGCTCGACCAGGTCAATCACCAACACGGACACGTCTCCGTCTTTCAGTAACCTGGGAAGAGATAAAGACATCCATCACAGGGTTGGGTCGGGAGGGAAGATACTCGCCTCCTGTCTTCATATAACTAATATTTTCCGTCACAAGCTAGGAAAATCTAGATTTATATATCAGACAGGAGGCTCATATCTTATGCAAGTTCAAAGCTAACAGTTCATAATGATACATCAATACATAAGATACGTAAACTGTCATAAGACCGACATGGAAATATGTTCCTCCGGCCTGAAGTAGAAATGGCGAAAAGGGGTCTCAGAAGACCAATCTGCCGCCATCAAAAGGTCGGAAAGGGAGCCCCCTGAAGAGACTATCTTAGTAGCCATTGCTCCCCTGGTGGAATGAGCACCAAACAGGGAAACGTCTATGCCTGCCAGTGCCATGGCGGAACGCACCCAACGTGCCAGCATGGCTGACGAAACCGGGAGGTGCGGTTTAACGTAAGAGACAAGAAGTTGGGGAGAATTCAAGGAACGCAAGGCGGCAGTCTGCGATTCGTAGGCCTGTAGGCAACGGACAACACAAAGCTGCGGATGATCCGGAAAAAACGGGTAGAAGACCGAATGAATACCGGTCTTGGTCCTACGGACCACCGAAAAACTAACTCCCTGAGGCGAAAATTGTCGCCTAGAAATGTCTAGGGCCTTCACGTCCGACACCCTTTTGACGGACACCAAGCACAAGAGCACCGTTAGTTTAAAGGACAACAATTTCAGGGAAAGATCGATGTTGTCTTCCCAGGTGGAAAACATGTCAAGCACCTTGGAAACATCCCATGTGGTTTGGTAGCTGGGCCGCGGAGGTCGTTGAAACTTCACGCCTCTCAAAAGTCTACACACCAGCGGGTGTTTACCAACCGGCAAGGAATCTACCGGGCAGTGATAGGCTGAGATAGCCGACCGATAGACGTTAATGGAGCTATAGGACTTGCCGGATTCAAACGAATCAGCCAAGTAATTCACCACTACTGATACAGGTGCCTGTACTGGATCAACCTGTCGTTGATCACACCAACTCACCCAGAGTCTCCAGGCTGATCAATATGCCGATCTAGTCCCGGGGGCCCAGGCCAAGGCGAGGAGATCCCTAGCTGACTTTGAAAGGTCGCTATCTGCATCTGGGATCCCGAAACCAACCACGCCAGGAGAGGCAAGTTGCCCTCCAGAACTAGGGGGTGAAGACCCTTGGTCGGATTGGTGAGCAGCTGTGGAAAGTGGGGAATCAATCTGGGATAATCCACCGACATCCCCAGAAGGAGGGGAAACCACGGTTGTGTCGGCCACCAGGGGGTGATCAGCACCACCGTCGTATTCGAGTTCGCTATTTGTAAGAGGACCCTGGGAATCAACCGGAAGGGGGGAAACGCATAATGCGTGCCCTTCGGCCAGATTTGGCGGAACGCGTCCACCGCATACGCCTCCGGGTCCGGCCTCCAGCTGAAAAAGTGGGGTAGCTGGCGATTGAGGCGCGAGGCGAATAGATCCAAGTGGAACGGACCCCAAAGTTGCCTCAGCTGAAGAAAAATGGAACGATCCAGTCACCAATCGCTGGAATCCAGCAGATAGCGGGAATTCCAGTCGGCAACCATATTGGAGACCCCCGGGATATACTCCGCGATCGGGATTATTTCGCGGGCTAGGCAGAAGTGCCAGAAGTCCTTCGCGACGTTCGCCAGGATTCTCGATTTGGTGCCCCCTAAGCGGTTGACGTATTGCACCGCTGCCACATTGTCTATGCGCAGTAATATACAGCAATTGGACGCGTGTGGTATGAGACTCCTGACGGCGAAAAACGCCGCTAAGAGTTCCAATGCATTGATGTGAAGAGTAGCTTCGGATGCGGACCATGTCCCTCCTGTGGAGGAGCTTCCGTACCGGGCACCCCAACCCCGTCGACTCGCGTCCGACTCTATGATAACGTCCGGACTGGAATTGAAAATGGTCTTGCCGTTCCACTCTACGGCATGACGAAGCCACCATCGTAATTCCTCAATGGTCTCCGGGCAGAGGGGTACCTCGTCCGCATATCTGAGACCCTGCCTCAGATGCATGATCTTGAGCCTCTGTAGGGCCCTGTAGTGAAGCGGGGCCGGGAAGATGGCCTGGATAGAAGCCGCTAGGAGACCCACCAGACGCGCTAGAGCACGTAAGGATAAACAACCCTTTCATAGGACCGCCCTGATCTCTTTGCGGATCAGGGTAAGTTTTGACTTGGGAAGACGGAGGACGGCCTGATTGGTGTCCACCAGAAATCCCAAGAACTCCATCTCTTGGGCTGGGAGTAGAATAGATTTCTCTAGGTTGATTATGAATCCCAGCCCTTGTAACAATGACATCGTCCATGTCATGTGGAGATATGCTTAAGGTTTGGAATAAGCCATGATGAGGAGATTGTCTAGATAAATGATCAGACAAACACCTCGGCTCCTTAAAGACGCCACCACGGGTTTCATGAGTTTTGTGAAACACCACGGGGCGGAGGATAGACCGAATGGAAGGCAAGTAAACTGCCACATTCGGTCCCTCCAGAGGAATCGAAGTAGGTGTTGTGATTCCCTGTGAATCGGGACGGTGAGGTAGGCGTCCTTCAAGTCTATTTTCACAAGCCAGTCTCCCGGCTGAAGAAGGTCCCGAAGGAAGTGAATGCCCTCCATTTTGAAATGTCGATACTTGACATGTTGGTTCAAGTCCCGGAAGTTGATCACAGGATTGCTTACGAAGCCCGGAGAGGAGGGTTCCACCTCCATTACCGCCTGCTTGGCTAGGAGGTCTTGTAACTCCTTGTCTATGAGGGTAACGTTTTGGTTTGCAAATCGGATAGGGGGGGGGGATAACATTTAGAACCGGTAGTGACTGGAGGTCTATGAGAAATCCCGCTACTGTCTGTAGAATCCACGCGTCTGCCGTAATCGCAGACCAAGCGTGGATAAAATACCTCAGGCGCCCCCCCCACAGGAATATGAGCAAGAGGAGTGAAAGGTGTACTCACCGGTAGGAGGTCTGGATCGAGGGTAACCATGTCCGCCGCGGCCGCGCCAGGGTCTGCCCCGGGGTGGAAAGAAGGGCGCTGGTTGCGCCACAGGCATGGGATAGGATGGAGCCTGCGAGTATTGGAACTGAGAAGGGGCTCTGCCCTGTGGCCTATAGGATGGGGTGCGGCCGGCAGATCGGCCTCTACCTCTGCCGGCCTTAGGGAAAACCTTATTGGTCCCCGATTTCTTCAATGACGTCTGGGCTTTGTCTAAGCTTGTAAAAAGCCCTACAAATTTGTTAATGTCCTTTATTAAGGAGTCCCCAAACAGCATTCCTTCTGCTGAGGGGCCAGGCTCAGATTCTGCCAGGTGGGACAATTGAGGATCCAGGTGCATCAATATTGATCGGCGCCTCTCTATGGAGCAAGTAGTATTAGCGCTGCCAGCTAGGCAGACCGCTCTCTGTGCCCACCCTCGCAGTTGTTGGAGATCCACAGGCTGATCAGTTGCAGCTGCTTGCTCCGATAGGTTCAAAATCTTCGTGAGGGGACCCATTAGGTCTAGAATGCGGTCCTGTATTGACTTAAAGGACCTCTCAATCCCTTTCTTAGGGAATTTCCCAGATTTTAATAAATATTTAGTTAGAATTGGGTCTACCTCTGGGGTAGCTACTGCCTTTCTAGGAATGAAGGGCCTAGGGCACTCTGCTCTCAGTTTGTTTCGGCTAGTCCTATCCAGGGACTTACGTGCCCACGATTCTACGTATTTAGATACGTGAGGCAAGGGGGTCCATTCACCAGAACGGGGATGAGAGATGCCGTCTGGGTGGAAGAATGGTTCGCCTAGAGCATCTAGGAGGACCTCGCCCTGCGTTGCAGGGTTGGCGTCTGTGGCGATCGCCGTGTCCCCAGCATCATCATAAAAAGATTCAGACTCGGAGTGGTCCGACTCGTTGAAATTATCCGACGAGTCCTCATCTGAGGTATCGACAAATGAGTCGGGTTTAGCCCGTCTGGCGGATCTATGCCCCTTCACATGTATCTCCCTGGGGCCCAGGGGTCGAGTGGTGTCTGAGGGATGCTGGGGTTGGAAGCTCGTGGTTGGAGCTGCCTGGAGCATATTGTTGTCTTCCCCTGCCGGGGAGTCATGTGCCGCCAGGGAATGCTTGCGTTTATGGGACGCTTTCCCTTTCTTAATTGGCGGTTCGCTACCCTGCGAAGGTAGCGGAAGAAAAGTCACTGGTTTTTGGGCTTTAGTGGTTACAGTGACTGAGGCCAGAGCTGCCTGGACCGACTGATTAATGAGGGCCTGAATCTGGCTTGCACTCATAAACTGTGCTGAGTCTGTAGAGAAGACCTCCCCTCTGAGGGGGGCATCTGTAGGTTCCTCAGCCATGAAGGTAAGAGAAGGGGTTAACTTAATATGGAGTATATATATATATACAGTATCTCTGAGAGGTAAGTAGTTGAAAGACTCTTACAGGACAATAAAGGATAGTAGGTATAATATAACTATATATAACTACAAGGGTAACGCTACAAGGATAACACTAAGTAGGAGAGTGGAATAAATTCCCTCTCTCCACTGCTTACAGGCTCCTTCCTCTACGCCGTCCGCGCTGTAACTGGCGCTGCGGTGTGAGGAGAAGCCGATAAGCTCCAGTTCCCAGGGATGAAGTCTCGCGAGACTACCTCCCTGGAGCTGATAGGACGTCGCAGAAACGCCCGCTGCATACGTCAGCAGGAGCGAAGGACGTGCGAAGAAAGGAAGAAGGAGGACCCGCCCCCCCCCTGCCCGCGCGCGCGAAGAGCGCGGGAAGAAGGAGGAGGAAGAAAAAGGCGCAGAGGTAAAATGGCGCCGAGCGGGGGAATGGGTGGGGAGGGGGGGGGCAGGGAAAAAGAGAAATATTCGGCGATATCTGAACCGGAGGGACGGCTCCGGTGCCTATATAACCCCAACACAGGAAGGGGAAAGAAACTATAGAGTAAGAAATAATGGAAAGTGAACCATATATATATATATATATATATATATATATATATATATATTATATATATATATATATATATATATATATATATATATATATATATATGTATATAGGACAGAAGATACCTTAGGGTATCTGTACAAAATATCAAGTATATAACGTTACACAGTATATTATATGAGACTTATCTGTATGTATGCTGCCATGAGCAGAAAGAAAGAGGAGGATCATCCTGGGGCAGTCCATTATATAGGGGCCACCAGCCTGGGTGTGGCTTACAGGATTACTAGGACTGCTGGGAGTTGTAGTTTTATGATTGAAATTCTTTGTTTGAACTTTATTAAAAGAAGTTATAAAGGTTCTGCTATGGGCATTAATAAAGAAAGATTAATGCATAAGATATGAGCCTCCTGTCTGATATATAACTAAAGAAATAGTCAAGTAAAACAACATAAACAAGCTAAACAACTTTTTCCATCTGAACTACATGTAAATAGCTATTACATAAATGTTGACTGCATTTCTAGACTATACAATCCCTCTTTGGATGTTTACAATGCACCCAACACCGGGACAGACTACAGTGACATTTAATTCATGCTAAAGAGAAAACTGAAGCATTTTTCACAAAATATACATAATAATAATTTGTGTTGAGCTAGCTCAAAAACCAGCAGTGAATTGTATTTTAATGTGCAGTAACCTTTTCCGATAAGTAATTTACTATTACATTCTATAACAATCTTTCATTTTTCCCTGAGGTCCAAATAAATTCAATAAATATATTAAATGACTAGAAAAACCTTTTCAGTATGTTAGACAGATTCTTATGTATAAATGTTTCTATTTTGCAATAATTGCCACTAACTATAGTAATTCTTCTCTATCCCCTTATATAATTGTACAATCGGAAATGAGTTGGGGGGAAGATTAAAAACATAGTAGAGTCATGGTAGAATAGTAGAGTCTATGGGGGACGTTTATCAAGCTTTCTACACTGCTTTTATATATAAATTTGCTGCAGATGTGTTGCACTTGCCCAAAAAATGTGCAACTTTTTGCTAAAGGGATTTTGACTAAAATTACTTAGGTACACACTTTTGCTTTTTCTCTTTGCAGTGGTCAGAGATTTATGAAGTGTGACGTTTCTCAAAAAGTTGCTGAATTGTCACATAGTCATCAATCACACCACAAGCATACACCAGCCCAGATCAGGCTTACAAAACAGCAGTTTCAAACAGTCACAAAAAAAAGTCATACGGGTGAAAAAAAATTGCAGAGAATGAGTCATATAAAGTAGTGTTGTGAAGGAAAATTTTACAGAAATGCGTACTAGCCCCATATTATTTATACGCCCTGCACCATTTAATAAATTTGGTGCATGTACACTCCATCTATACCATTAAAATCTGTTTATAACATCAGTGCACCTACACTGACTTTGATGAATGTCCCCTATATGTTTTTTATATTGTTAATATTTTTTTAACAATTATTATGCTGTTTTCAAACACTCTTGGCTGTGAGTTAAATTAAAGCTCATGCACTACACACAGGCACATACACGTTCATAAGATACCTTCTGGTCTATGGATGTTCTCAGCCCAGTTGTGAGGAGTCTAGAGTAGAGTGAGGAAAAGAGAGACGCATCCTCACTCACTCCTTGCAGAGTTAGGACTAAAACCCAGGATTGCCTGAGGCTTATAGAGAATCAGACATCTTGTTCACCCGCACTAAACCCAATAAATTGTTATAAACCACTTGGATCTGTGGTCCAGTTCTGGAGATCCTGGCTGTACACAAGCACCATTGCTAATCCCTCCAGCGCATTGGAGGTGAGTGCGGTATACAGAGCTTTCCCTTCTGCTCTCGTATGCCCACCCACCTCATAAATATTCATATTCCCTTTGCACATGGAAGCACACTGCGGGCGAGCATATGGGAGCAGAGAGGAAGGAGGCAGGGAAGCTCTGTATACCGGTTCCGCCTCCATTGTGCAAGGGGAATAAGCAATGGTGAATGTATCCAGCCTGGATGATCAATCATGATGAGTCATACCTCTTTTAAACAGGTTCACGACACTAAAACCATGTTTATTGGGTATAGTGCGGGTGAACAAGGTGTCAGATTCCCTTTAACAGCTCCTGTTACAGAGGGAGGAAGAAATGCAGAGTTGCATTGAAACATTCCTTCTTCTCTCTTACAGTGGGGCAAAAAAGTATTTAGTCAGTCACCAATTGTGCAAGTTCTCCCACTTAAACAGATGAGAGGGGCCTGTAATTTTCATCATAGGTATACCTCAACTATGAGAGACATAATGAGAAAAAAAATCCATAAAATCACATTTTATGTCTGATTTTTAAAGAATTTAATTGCAAATTATGGAGGAAAATAAGTATTTGATCAATAACAAAAGTTCATCTCAATACTTATAATGTTATATACCCTTTGTTGGCAATGACAAAAGGTCAAACTTTTTCTGTAAGTCTTCGCAAGGTTTTCACACACTGTTGCTGGTATTTTGGCCAATTTCTCCATGCAGAAATTCTCTAAAGCAGTGATGTTTTGGGGCTGTGGCTGGGCAACACAGACTTTAAACTCCCTCCAAAGGTTTTCTATGGGGTTGAGATCTGGAGACTTGGCTAGGCCACTCCAGGACCTTGAAATGCTTCTTACGAAGCCCCTCCTTTGTTACCCGGGAAGGGGGGGGGGGTGTTTGGAATCATTGTCATGCTGAAAGACTCGCCACACTTCATCTTCAATGCTCTTGCTGATGAAAGGAGGTTTTCACTCAAAATCTCACGAAACATGGCCCCAATCATTCTTTCCTTTACACTGATCTGTTGTCCTGGTCCCTTAGTAGAAAAACAGCCCCAAAGCATGAAGTTTCCACCCCCATGCATATACAGTAGGTATGGTGTTATTTGGATGCAACTCAGCATTCTTTCTTCTTCAAACACAACGAGTTGAGTTTTTACCAAAAAGTTCTACTTTGGTTTCATCTGACCATATGACATTCTCCCAATCCTCTTCTGGAACATCTAAATGCTCTCTAGCAAACTTCAGACGAGCCTGGACATGTACTAGCTTAAGCAGGGGGACACGTCTGGCACTGCATGATTTGAGTCCCTGGTGGTGTAGTGTGTTACTGATGGTAGCCCTTGTTACTTTGGTCCCAGATCTCTGCAGTTCATTCACTAGTTCCCCCCGTGTGGTTCTGGGATTTTTGCTCACCGTTCTTGTGATCATTTTGACATCATGGGGTGAGATCTTGCGTGGAGCTCCAGATCGAGGGAGATTATCAGTGGTCTTGTATGTCTTCCTTTTTCTAATAATTGCTCCCACAGTTGATTTCTTCACACCAAGCTGCTTGCCTATTGCAGATTCAGTCTTTCTAGTCTGGTGCAGGCCTACAATTTTGTTTCTGGTGTCCCTCGACAGCTCTGTGGTCTTGGCCATAGTGGAGTTTAGAGTGTGACTGTTTGAGGTTGTGGACAGGTGTCTTTTATACTGATAACAAGTTCAAACAGGTGCCATTAATACAGGTAACGAGTGGAGGACAGAGGAGACGCTTAACCCCTTAAGGACTCAGGGTTTTTCCGTTTTTGCACTTTCGTTTTTTCCTCCTTACCTTTTAAAAATCATAACCCTTTCAATTTTCCACCTAAAAATCCATATTATGGCTTATTTTTTGCGTCGCCAATTCTACTTTGCAGTGACATTAGTCATTTTACCCAAAAATGCACGGCGAAACGGAAAAAAAAATCATTGTGCGACAAAATCGAAAAAAAAACGCCATTTTGTAACTTTTGGGGGCTTTCGTTTCTACGCAGTGCATATTTCGGTAAAAATTACACCTTATCATTATTCTGTAGGTCCATACGGTTAAAATGATACCCTACTTATATAGGTTTGATTTTGTCGCACTTCTGGAAAAAATCCTAACTACATGCAGGAAAATTTATACGTTTAAAAATGTCATCTTCTGACCCCTATAACTTTTTTATTTTTCCACGTATGGGGTGGTATGAGGACTCATTTTTTGCGCCGTGATCTGAAGTTTTTATCGCTATGATTTTTGTTTTGATAGGACTTTTTGATCACTTTTTATTCATTTTTTAATGATATAAAAAGTGACCAAAATACGCTTTTTTGGACTTTGGAATTTTTTTGCGCGTACGCCATTGACCGTACGGCTTAATTAATGATATATTTTTATAGTTCGGACATTTACGCACGCGGCGATACCACATATGTTTATTTTTATTTTTTTTACACGGTTTTATTTTTTTTATGGGAAAAGGGGGGTGATTCAAACTTTTATTAGGGAAGGGGTTAAATGACCTTTATTAACACTTTTTTTTTACATTTTTTTTGCAGTGTTATAGGTCCCATAGGGACCTATAACACTGCACACACTGATCTCTAATGCTGATCACTGGCGTGCATTAACACGCCTGTGATCAGCATTATCGGCACTTGACTGCTCCTGCCTGGATCTCAGGCACGGAGCAGTCATTCGTCGATCGGACACCGGGGAGGCAGGTAAGAGCCCTCCCGGTGTCCGGTCAGCTGTTCGGGACGCCGCGATTTCACCGCGGCGGTCCCGAACAGCCCGACTGAGCAGCCGGGTCACTTTCACTTTCACTTTAGAAGCGGCGGTCAGCTTTGACCGCCGCTTCTAAAGGGTTAATACCGCACATCGCCGCGATCGGCGATGTGTGGTATTAGCCGCGGGTCCCGGCCGTTGATTAGCACTGGGACCGACGCGATATGATGCGGGATCGCGGCGCGATCCCGCTTCATATCGCGGGAGCCGGCGCAGGACGTAAATATACGTCCTGCGTCGTTAAGGGGTTAAAGAAGAAGTTACAGGTCTGTGAGAGACAGAAATCTTGCTTGTCTGTAGGTGACCAAATACTTATTTTCCCCCATAATTTGCAAATTTATTCTTTAAAAGTGATTTTATGGATTTTTTTTCTCATTATGTCTCTCATGGTTGAGGTATACCTATGATGAAAATTACAGGCCTCTCTCATCTTTTTAAGTGGGATAACTTGCACAATTGGTGGCTGACTAAATACTTTTTTGCCCCACTGTATTTACCCAAAAGGGTCTCCGTCCTCTTATGTGGCAAAGGGGATTCTCTACATCTTTACACATAGGAATCTGGTGTGCTTGTATCCCCTGCTACATAGCTGACACCCATGACAATTTATTGAGATACAAAACTAAAAATGAGTTTTATCAAAACAAAAAATGTAAATGTTTTAAAAGTCAATAAATGTATTCAATACTATGGGTTAGTATGTAAACATAATAATGCCATAGTTATTAAATGGGATGGAAGTGCAAAGCTCAGTCAAGGGAACAGCATTTACAGACTGTGGAATGTTTTTTCTGCCACTTACATGCTTGGCCATGCTAACAAACACATCTTGTTGTCATTATCAGGAATGTTAAATTGTTTAGAATCTACTGTTGAAGTAAACCAAATTACAGTACCGCCTAATATCGCCAACATAATTAACTTTGAATTATGCAATTTAACAGTGCCTGACAAATTATCAGCCAGCTCTGAAATTGAATTCTTTCATGCCATTAGATTTGTTTGTCAAGTGCAAGAAGGCAAAAGTACTATTTAATAAAGAAATAATGATGCTTTACTGAGAGTGCCCTTGGGATAAGTAAATGTTGGTGGCATACATGATTGAAGTTGTATTACCAGGTCAGCTAGAGATAGCAGGCAACATATCAGAATAAAGCACATTAAACTATTAAAACAACTGTCTTAAAAATGTAGTTCATATTGAATATTGGAAGTATTGCAATAGGAAAAGAAAGATATTCACCAGGACCTAACCAGCACACATTATGGATTCAAATCTATTAGGCTTCTTTTACACTGCCATTAGGACACGACAGTGTGACGGTCGTCAGGGGAGCCGGGAAGGAATAGCGGGAGAAAAATTACTGCAAGTGTCATCTTTTTCTCCCACTACTCCAGCTACAAAATAACGGCACCCAAAGGACCCCATTATAGTAGATGGAATCCATCGGGAACTGTTCTTGCCCATTGTGCCCGTCCTGATAAGGGCTGTTAAAGGCTGAAAAAAAAGAGCCTAATGACCGTTCAAGGTCGAGGCACAACAACAGTATGAAAGTAGCCTTAATCAGTTACGCTAAACAGCCAAAGGCTATGTTTACACATATGTCATCACCCCTCACAACCACCGCCCACTCCCCCCCATTGATCGCACTCTTATCCCTTATCCCAGGAATATTTTTCTACAGTCATAATTCAGCCACAATTTCAGAATAAGCCCTAAAACACAATAAAATCATATGCTGTGTTTAGGAATCCTTTATGACTTTCCCTGCAATGTTCTGCCCATCTCCCAAGCTTACAGTAATGTATCATATAGAATTTAGTAAAGTATGTTTCTAATGAAAAGACGCAATGGGACAGAGATCTGGGTCATTTTATGTCATGTGACGGTCAAGCCATCAATTTCCTCATGCAAATGTATGTCTATACTCTTTGGGTCTTAATAAGTGCCCCTGAGCCACAATTTCCCTCCGTTACTTTGAGCATGTGGCTTAGACCAACACCAAAGAAGTGCTAAGGACGTGCTCATGCAGAAGAATGACTATGCTTTCAGCTAACAATAATGAAGGAAATTCATTTTCCAATTTACATTACAAATTATTACTTTTCTTGTTTGCCAGAATCATGTTAAAAAAGTAAAGTATTTTGTGAAATTAATTTTAAAGCATGCTGTTTGAGTTAATTTAGGATTTTTACTATACGCCTCAAGTCATTTGGTAGAAAATGTTTTATTTCTATGATTTTACTTATCTGGACATAATAATAAAAAAAAAAACTTCTGGTCCTTAGGAAGTCTGGGGTAAATACAATGGGTAAATACAAATTTATTCAAATGGAGTCTGTCATTTAACACTTTAAGGACACAGCTCATTTTCACCTTAAGGACACAGCCCTTTTTTTGCAAATCTGACCACTGTGACTTTAAAGGGGTGCTTACACATCTTATCCCCTATCCATAGGATAGGGGATAAGATGCCTGATCGCGCGAGTCCCGCAGCTGGGGACGCCCGTGATCATGTACGCGGCACCCCGTTTGTAATCAGTCCCCGGAGCGTGTTCGCTCCGGGTCTGATTACGGTCGACCGCAGGGCCGGCGGCGTGTGACGCTCCGCCCCTCAATGCAAGCCTACGGGGGACTCCCGTGATCAGGCATCTAATCCCCTATCCTATGGATAGGGGATAAGATGTGTAAGCACCGGAGTAACCCTTTAAGCATTAATAACTCTGGGATGTTTTTACTTTTTATTCTGATTCCGAGATTGTTTTTTTGTGACATATTCTACTTTATGTAAGTGGTAAATTTTCGTCGATACTGGCATAATTTCTTTGTGAAAAATCCCCAAATTTGATGAAAATTTTGCAAATTTTGCATTTTTTTTTACAGAGAAACTCTCTGCTTATAAGGAAAATGGACACCCCAAATAAGTTATATATTGATTCACATATACAATATGTCTACTTTATGTTTGCATCATAAAGTTGACATGTTTTTACTTTTGGAAGACATCAGAGGGCTTCAAAGTTCATCAGCAATTTTCCAATGTTTCACAAAATTTTCAAAATCGGAATTTTTCAGGGACCAGTTCAGATTTGAAGTGGATTTGAGGGGCCTTCATATTAGAAATACCCCCAATAAATGACCCCATTATAAAAACTGCACCCCACAAAGTATTCAAAATGACATTCAGTAAGTAAGCTAACCCTTTAGGTATTTCATAGGAATAGCAGCAAAGTGAAAGAAAAAATTCAAAGTCTTAATTTTTTTTAATTCACATTTCACATTTGGCTTTTGGAAAGAAAATTTTGCTGAAATGGTTTTTGGGGGGCATGTCACATTTAGGAAGCCCCTATGGTGCCAGAACAGCCCCCCAAAAAAACATACATACTGGCATACTATTTTGGAAACTACACCCCTCAAGTAACATAACAAGGGGTACAGTGAGCCTTAACACCCCACAGATGTTTGACGACTTTTCGTTAAAGTCGGATGGCTCTATAGTGGGACTTTAAATGTGGTTCTCAGCTGAAAATCGTCGCCGGCTTTTCCCAGCCTTCCCAAAAATTATGGTTGAGAAAACTTGCGCTTTGCAAGTGGAGCTTGCGCTTTGTCAAGCATAAAAATAAGCCAACATATTTTGATATCTCCTTCATAAATTAGTTGCCGAAAAGGAGACCATCGGTGGAGTTTGGAGATTCAGTTGGAGCGAGATGTGTTAGCTGTGGATCCAGCTTCATGAGGATTGACCTGCGTCATTCAGTGCAAATGGCTTCATTAGTTTTTCCAAAAATGCATATTGCCCTTTGGGCCCAAACTCTAAGTGTATGTACATCAATGGGGTTGCCATATGTAATGGCTTCCTCAGATAGCTTCAATATTTTTGTCAAGGGCCCAGGAGGTCCAGAACCTTGTCCTGGCAGACCCTAAAGGAACGGTCAATCCCTTTTTTAGGGTTCTTGCCTGACTTTTGTAAATATTTTATGGTATTTGGGCTGCATCCCTAGTAAGAGTAGATCTTGGGTTGTTACGATTCGGCAGGCTGGATGTGGATCCTCTGTGTCAGCGAGGGATTGGCGTGGACCGTGTCAGTGGACCGGTTCTAGGGTTGCTACTGGTTTTCACCAGAGCCCGCCGCAAAGCGGGATGGTCTTGCTGTGGCGGTAGCAACCAGGTCGTATCCACCGGCAACGGCTCAACCTCGCTGACTGCTGAGAAGGTGTGGGACAGAAGGACTAGGCAGAGGCAAGGTCAGACATAGCAGAATGTCGGGGCAGGCGGCAAGGTTCATAGTCAATAAGGATAGCAGGAGATCTGGAACACAGGCTTTGGACAACACTAAACGCTTTCACTGGCACAAGGCAACAAGATCCGGCAAGGAAGTGCAGGGGAAGTGAGGTAATATGGACAGGGAGCAGGTGGAAGCTAATTAGGCTGATTGGGCCAGGCACCAATCATTAGTGCACTGGCCCTTTAAATCTTAGAGAGCTGGCGCGCGCGCGCCCTAGGGAGTGGAGCCGCGCGTGCCAGGACATGACAGCCGGGGGCCGGGACAGGTGAGTGACTTGGGATGCGATTCGCGAGCTGGCGCGTCCCGCTATGCGAATCGCATCCCCGCCGGCAATGTCAGTGCAGCGCTCCCGGTCAGCGGGTCTGGCCGGGGTGCTGCAGAGAGAGAGACGCTGCGAGCGCTCCGGGGAGGAGCAGGGACCCGGAGCGCTCGGCATAACAGTACGGTTTTTTTGTCCGGTAATTGCTTCACGTGGGACGAGGACACTGGGAGCGATTGTAGGGTTTCCTCATCAAAGGCAGGCAGTTCAGAAGGTGTGGGAATGGGGAGGGAGGGCAGAGGGTAAAGCTTGGCATGGGGCAGAGTGTTACCAGGACGGGGGTTATGAGGAGGCAAAGCATAGTCCTGAAAGGCCTTGGGGAGACCAGGTGTAGGAGGAGGACTGGGAGCAGATGTGAGGCATTTCTTGCGGCAAGCAGGGCCCCAATTCTTGATCTCCCCGGTGGTCCAGTCAAGGGTGGGAGAATGATGCTGGAGCCATGGCAGACCGAGGAGGACTTCAGAGGTGCAGTTGGGAAGGACGTACAATTCAATCTTTTCGTGATGGGGTCCAATGCACATTAAGAGGGGTTCTGTGCGGTAACGCACAGTACAGTCCAACTTCACTCCGTTGACCAAAGAAATGTAGAGCGGCTTGAGGAGACGGGTCACCGGGATGCAGAACTTTTTCACCAAAGAGTCCAGAATAAAATTTCCAGAAGCACCAGAGTTCAAGCAGGCCACAGCTGAGAAGGAGGAGTTGTCAGAAGGAGAAATCCGCATGGGCACAGTGAGACGTGGAGAAGCAGACTTTGTACCAAGAGACGCCACACCCACGTGAGCTGGGTGCGTGCGTGCGTTTCCCAGACGTGGAGGGCGAATAGGGCAATCCTCCAAGAAGTGTTCAGTACTAGCGCAGTACAGACATAAATTATTATTCCTACGGCGAGTCCTCTCTTCATGGGTCAGGCGAGACCGATCCACTTGCATAGCCTCCTCGGCGGGAGGCACAGGGGTAGATTGCAAAGGATACTGTGAGAGAGGTGCCCAGAGATCAAGGTCTTTTTCCTGGCGGAGCTCCTGGTGTCTCTCAGAAAAACGCATGTCAATGCGGGTGGCAAAATGGATAAGTTCTTGCAGGTTGGCAGGAATCTCTTGTGCGGCCAGCACCTCCTTGATGCTTCTGAATAGGTCTTTTTTAAAGGTCGTGCAGAGAGCCTCGTTATTCCAAGATAATTCGGAAGCGAGAGTACGAAATTGGATGGCGTACTCGCCTACTGAAGAATTACCCTGGACCAGGTTCAGCAGGGCAGTCTCGACAGAAGAAGCTCGGGCTGGTTCCTTGAAGACACTACGGACTTCAGCGAAGAAGGACTGGACAGTGGCTGTGGCAGGATCATTGCGGTCCCAGAGCGGTGTGGCCCAAGACAAAGCCTTTCCAGATAGAAGACTCACTATGAACGCCACCTTAGACCGTTCTGTAGGAAATTGGTCCGACAACATCTCCATATGTAGGGAACATTGAGACAAGAGGCCACGGCAGAGTCTAGAGTCCCCATCAAATTTGTCCGGCAGGGACAAGTGGAGGCTAGGAGCGGCCACTCGCTGCGGAGGAGATGCAGGAGCTGGCGGAGGAGATGGTTGCTGCTGTAGCAGTGGCAGAAGTTGCTGTAACATGACGGTCAACTGCGACAGCTGCTGTCCTTGTTGGGCAATTTGCTGCGATTGCTGGGAGACCACCGTGGGTAGGTCAGCGAGACTTGGCAGCGGCACCTCAGCGGGATCCATTGCCGGATCTACTGTTACGATTCGGCAGGCTGGATGTGGATCCTCTGTGTCAGCGAGGGATTGGCGTGGACCGTGTCGGTGGACCGGTTCTAGGGTTGCTACTGGTTTTCACCAGAGCCCGCCGCAAAGCGGGATGGTCTTGCTGCAGCGGTAGCAACCAGGTCGTATCCACCGGCAATGGCTCAACCTCGCTGACTGCTGAGAAGGCGTGGGACAGAAGGACTAGGCAGAGGCAAGGTCAGACGTAGCAGAAGGTCGGGGCAGGCGGCAAGGTTCGTAGTCAATAAGGATAGCAGGAGATCTGGAACACAGGCTTTGGACAACACTAAACGCTTTCACTGGTACAAGGCAACAAGATCCGGCAAGGAAGTGCAGGGCAAGTGAGGTAATATGGACAGGGAGCAGGTGGAAGCTAATTAGGCTGATTGGGCCAGGCACCAATCATTGGTGCACTGGCCCTTTAAATCTTAGAGAGCTGGCGGGCGCGCCCTAATGAGTGGAGCCGCGCGTGCCAGGACATGACAGCCGGGGGTCGGGACAGGTGAGTGACTTGAGATGCGATTCGCGAGCGGGCGCGTCCCGCTATGCGAATCGCATCCCCGCCGGCAATGTCAGTGCGGGCTTTTCAATCTAGCACTTTCTTAATCCAGTGGCAAATAAATTGATCCACTTTAGATGGTGGTAACCATACCCCTGAGCAGAGATGCTTGATGTGAGCAGGGTCAAAAAATGGTAAGCCTGCAGCATCTAAAATAGAGGATTCCTCATTTATATCTTCCTAAGAAGTGTCACTATCCTCCAAATCATAAGGGTCAAAAGATGGGTCATCAGAGTCGGAAATTACTAATTCCTCTACGGATGCCTCATCAGAATGCTCTTCAAAAGAATTAGGTTTGCACCTTTTTGAGGATT
The DNA here is from genome assembly GCF_029499605.1 of Hyla sarda. NCBI lineage: Eukaryota > Metazoa > Chordata > Amphibia > Anura > Hylidae > Hyla > Hyla sarda. Next base: position 244,319,845 of record NC_079191.1, on the reverse strand, counting down.
TATGAACCCATTTTTTATGTTCTTCCTCTCGGGTATAGAGTAATGCGTGCGACTTTGAGGGACGTGAAGTATGGCTGCAAGAAGGGAGCAAGCCTGAATCCTTTTCTTGACCCACTTCCATATTGTCAGTTTTTTCTTTGTTTGGAGGTATTAGGGTTGTAAATGCTCGTTTTAGCATGACCTGAGAAAGTTCTAGAGAATGAGAGTGTAATTTAGCCGAGGAATTGGACATGGCCATAAAGACTGATTTAGTGAAGGAGTCTTGCATGGTTGCCATGGCATCAGTTATGGCGGATTGAACCGATCTAGAAACAGATTGGTCAACTAAATCCTGAATCTGGTCACCAGACAGATATTCTGTGTCCTTAGGTAAAGACTGTTCAGAGGACATATTGTAAGGGCGGGAACGGATCCGCTGATCACCAACGGAGCCAAAGTATGGCGAGTGTGGGAGGAAATGAAGTGTGTCACAAGATGGAGGCGGTGGAAGGCCGAGGGCGCAAGATAAGCTGCTGGTAAGTGGAGAAAAGATAAAGGGAGTGAAATGAATAGACAATAGATGTAATAGATAAGAAAATAAAGCTGCTAATGAAAATATAATGAAGGATGATAATACAATGAAGGTGAATATAAATATGCAATATAATGAATATAAGAGAAAAGAAAATAAGGGAAAATATAGGGAATGTGAGATAATGAAAGGTTATATAAGAGAAATACATTTAAAATGAAAAGCACTCATCTGATATCTGCGCTAGCAGCAACGAAAGAGGGATATTTCAGTTATACAGCACCTTATATCTTCTAGTCTGCACCTTAACTGGTCACTGTTATGTATAGCATGTTTGGTTACATATACCTACACCTATACATCTGTGTAACTAAAAAGTTTTCTATGCAAAGATATAATGGAGCAGCACTCCTGGAATGATAAGGAAACAGGAGGGTGCAAGCAGATGAAAACCCGATCCCAGGTATTGGATACAATGTAGAAAAGGATTCTGCAGCACTCCAGATCATGCGGTGAAAAAAATGAGGTTTATTCCATCAAACAAGTGCGACATTTCGGTCGCCAATTGCGACCATTTTCAAGCATGTTTTCTAGTAATCTATTGAAAAAAACTGTTTTAATATTTTGCTGCTATCTTTTGCAGTAAAGAAAGAATTGCATAATGCGAATGTCTCCTGTCTTGATATAAAATTCTGGATTCTTATGAAAAGGATTGCATTTTGAAGATGATAAACTTCCCTTTTTTTCTTAAGAATGTGTGATATATTGTAATGTGCATTTTTTTTTTTATTCATGAAGTGAATTGTGTATGGTTGTGTATTTCTACATACAGTATATTTCAGTATTTCAGTTATTTTTAGAGTCTTTACAACCTAAATTAAAATTTAATGGGGCTCAAAAGAGTTATGTTTGTGTAATCTATTTTGGTATCTTTGAATTTTTCAGTTTCTTATTTGAAAAGGAGGGCATGACTTTTATGTACGGTACATGCTTTCAAGGGCATCTATTCACCTAGTGAAATATTCTCGCTTCTCTGTATGATAAATTGCTGATATACATGAAATATAATGAGTGGCTGTAAAATAATAGTGGTCTGCATGTATGCACAAGCCATATTTTTTTCTTTATTTGTGCAGTAAATCAATGGCTTTTTGAAGAATTTAGGTTTATTTAAATAATATGATATTCATCTTGTATATATGTTTCATTTCGTGTGGGAAAAAGGAATTCTAAAGTAAAGTGTTTACCATATAATTGGTGTATTAGACATCAATTGTAATTAACTATATACAAAGCCTTGTGATTTATCACCGTATGTGAAGTATTGAATGGAACCAGAGGCAGGCTTAATTCTGACATATAGACAGAGGCTAAATTAATATACATGACTTAGTTTTATGGTAAATGTTATACACATTTAAATGATATGTATTTAACCCCTTCCCACTCTATGATATATCCATCATGGCTGGGTGTTTATTATTGCTTTCTGAATGATATATCTGTCACAGAAAATTTGTAGGCTTGTGATTGTCCGCTCCTGTTGCAACTGTTTGAAAGAGAGTGCCGGAGTGTTGTCTGTGTATGTGTGTGTTTCTGTATATTAGTGATACCTTTGTGTGTGGGTGTGTGTATCTGTATACATATAAATGATGTGTGTGTGTGTGTGTCTAGCATGTCTACTACTCCAGTCACTATTCTGTTACTATATCATGTCTTATACTGCTGTGGTGTCCCAGCACCAATAGCTGTCCCGTGTCTTCAGACTGCTTTAGGCACCTTGGTAGCACAGGGTGTTGGGCCCACTAGAAACGTGCAGTTAAATTCATTATATTTATATTCTATGGCAAAATAATATATTTCCCTAAATTAATTATGTTACTGATATATGTATATATGTTTTTCTGTGTAACTGTACCCTTAAGAGAAAGCAGTGAACCCCATGTGACCCTGCCTGCCATTGGGAACCCCTAGAGTCTCCCCTTTATAGTGTAATAGGGGGAGGAGTTGCTCAGCCCAGTGCTATTTCACCCTAGTTTGGCTCCTAAGCTACAGTGTGGTTCAGGTGTGCTGTGTGGAGAAGCCTTAAGGGAAGGCCCAGCTCAAATCTAAACTCAACGGGTCATTCTGCAAGGATTACTTGCATGGTAGAAATTCATGCCCCTGCGGAGAAGGCTTCAGTACATTGACAGAACCCTACCTACCAGGATTAATCTACCTATCTCACAAGTCAGTATTGATCTGTTTGGTGAAAGCACCACAAGTCCCAGCAAGGCAACAGGGCTCTCTAGGGGTTATGCAGCACTCTCTCACTAATGTATGTGTAATACCATCTGCACCCAGCTCAATTAAGACAGTAATCCGTAACCTGTTGTCGGTGTGTTCATTTACTCCCCATGTCTGGCCCAGGAGAAGCTGCCTCCAACCTTGGACCGTGCATAGGATAACGGTGCCCTGGCGTCAAAAAGTGATCAGGTATTCTAACTAACACCCTGAGGCTACCACACTCCATTCACCTTTTCCAAAACATTTCCATAGATTTTTCACATCTGAGTTTAATAAAGATATGAATCTACACATGTAGGGTCTTTATATGTTTTTTAAGAAACACTGCTATGTGTGCTACTAATTTCTGGAATATGACCCTCTAAAGAGGATTCATTGATGGTTTCACATAGTAAAGGAAATAGAATGTCTGAATTTTTTGTACACCTCAAATGATAGACCATCAGGTCCCGGGGTGGAAGTGTTCCATTGATATGGGTTCATCAAGGAGATTTTTGGCAAAAGAAAAATCATTTAAAAATATTTTAATTTCCTCATTCAAGGCTTTCAAATCTGAACTAAATAGGTCAGTCTAACTCTGTATTGACAACCACAATGAAGTTACCACTACTTAGTTATAGGAGTTAATTTCCTTATTTAACAAATCTAAACAGTATTATTAAAACATCTAAGGAAAAGAAAAGGGGGTACAGATAAAGGCCAATATATATTCTTTCTTATCTAAAACACCTTAAAGGGGTACTCCAGTGGAAAATATATTTTTTTTAAATCAACTGGAGCCAGAAAGTTAAACAGATTTGTAAATTACTTCTATTAAAAAATCTTTACCCTTCCAGTACTTTTTAGCAGCTGTATGCTACAGAGGAAATTATTTTCTTTTTTAATTAATTTTTTGTCTTGTCCACAGTGCTCTCTGCTGAAACCTCTGTCTGTGTCAGCATAGGTTTGCTATGGGTATTTTCTCCTGCTATGGACAGTTCCTGATACGAGCATCAGGTGTCAGCAGAGAGCACTGTGGACAAGACAAAAAAAATAAATTCAAAAAGAAAAGAATCTCCTCTGTAGCATACAGTTGCTAAAAAGTACTAGGAGGGTAAAGATTTTTTAATAAAAGTCATTTACAAATCTGTTTAAGTTTCTGGCACCAGTTGATTTAAAAAAAATGTTTTCCACCAGAGTACCCCTTTAACCTCTTAAGGACGCAGTCCATTTGGGCCTTAAGGACGCAGAAAATTTTATTTTTACGTTTTAATTTTTTCCTCCTCGCCTTCAAAAAGTCATAACTCTTTTATATTTTCCTCCACAGACTAGTATGAGGGCTTGTTTTTTGTGCGACCAGTTGTCCGTTGTAATGCCATCACTCACTTTACCATAAAATGTATGGCACAACTAAAAAAATACTATTTGTGTGGGGAAATTAAAAAGAAAACCGCAATTTTGCTAATTTTGGAAGTTTTCGTTTTCACGCCGTACAATTTATGGTAAAAGTGACATGTGTTCTTTATTCTTTGGATCAATACAATTAAAATGATACCCGTGATAACATACTTTTCTATTACTGTTGCTCTTAAAAAAAATCCCAAACTTTTTAACCAAATTAGTACGTTTAAGATCCCCCTATTTTGAAGACCTATAACTTTTTCATTTTTCCGTATAAGCGGCGGTATGAGGGCGTATTTTTTGTGCCGTCATCTGTACTTTTTATTGATACCATATTTGTTTATATAAAACTTTTAACACATTTTTTATTAATTTTTTGGGGAATAAAATGTTATAAAAAAGCTGCTATTTTGGACTTTTTTTTAACGTTCACGCCGTTCACCGTACGGTATCATTAATATTTTATTTTAATAGTTCAGATATTTACGCACGCGGCGATACCAAATATGTATATAAAATATTTTTTTAAACACTTTTTGGGGGTGAAATAGGGAAAATGGGGCAATTTACGTTTTTATTGGGGGAGGGGGTTTTTCACATTTTTTTTACTTTATTTTTTAACTTTTTTTACTTTTATTTTTACACTTTAATAGTCCCCATAGGGGACTATGTAAAGCAATCATTCGATTGCTAATCCTGTTCAGTGCTATGTATAGGACATAGCACTGATCAGGGTTATCGGTCATCTTTACTCTGGTCTGCGGGAAGGCAGATCAGAGCAGAAGACCCCTGGAAGACAGCGGAGGCAGGCGAGGGGACCTCCGGCTGCAGTGCAGGATGATCGGATCGCAGCGCTGCGGGCGATTCGATCATCCAATTAAGTGACCGCGATGCTGCAGATGCCGTGATCGGTATTGATCACGGCATCTGAGGGGTTAATGGCGGACATCCGCGGGATCGCGAATGTCCCCCATTACCGGCGGGTCCCTGGCTGCGATCAACAGCCGGGACCTGTTGCACATGATCCGGGCATCGCTCCGATGCCCGCGGTTATGCTTAAGACGTAAATGTACGTCCTGGTGTGTTAAGTACCGCATCACCAGGACGTACATTTACGACCTTCATCGTTAAGGGGTTAAAGAAACACAAATATGCAACGATTGTTTATAAGCTTTTCTTTGAGCGTACATATGACTTATTTATGGATATATATATTAAGACTCCTGAGAAGTAATAAGAAAAAATGCATGATGTTCCCGACTTGCTCACCTCTTAGTTACAATTTGTAATGCACCACGGATGTGGACCCACTGTGCCACAAGTGGCAGCTGGCCAGGCAGGCAGAATGGGGCAAAATTGACACTAAAGTGTGTCAAAGGTAATAATGCTGATATAGGTGTTTATCTACAGAGTAAAGTCATAGGGCAAGGGCAAGTCCAATTAGCAGGCAGGGGTCAGCAGACAGACAGGATTTAGGACAGGCAGGTTCTCGAGACCTAGCAGAGCAGCATAAACAACCAAAATGAAACCTTGCGGAAGCATCAGGCTTTGGGATGTTTATATATGGAGTGGCATCCATTAGGGATTGCACGCTGACTCTATAGAACAACAAGTTCTGTGAATTCAGTGATGCAAAAATTAAACAAATTGTTGTGTTCTTAAGCGCTAAAAAGATTTGTCCAAAAGTTATATTACATGATAGTGGAGGCACAGAAACTGGAGTTCAGATGAGTGGGGAGGGGTACCAAGTTGAATCTTTGCCCTGGATGCAGAAAATTGTAACTACACCTCTAAACTTAAAGTTAGCTATTCATTTCCACTCTTTAATATTAGGCCCACAGTCATTTTACTATGATCTTGGTGAATGTGTCCTGTCCTGTAATTTTGTTTTTGACTGATGTAGGCTATGACATTTGTTCCTTGAAAACAAACTAGAAATCAATAGAAATGTGGTAGATGCTTTATGGGTTAATGGAATTCAATATATTCTAGATTCTTGTTCATTATCAGTCCATCATATTGAAGGAATTGAAACCATAACACTAGTGTGAACAGAGCCTTACTGTACTAAATCAAACACAGTAGAATATAATTATGATTATATCAGAGAGATATACCCTTATCTTTTTTGAGTTATCAAACCGAATAGACATGCAGCTATAGTTGAAATTCAATAATCATTACCATCTCATACACAGGACAAGAAATTGATTCTTTAATTGACATTTTTGAGGAGAAAAATATCTTCAGGGAACAATCATTGGATTCATACATTGGCTGAGGAACATTGGGCTAAATTGAGTTTTTTTTTATTAATGCAATTAAAAAGGAATAAGCAATGACTAGAAGAAATGAAGGTTAAATATTCTACAAGGTCAGAGAATTGATTTTGCTCTGTTATTCACTGTATCTGTACTATACTATAGTAAACTATAGTAAAGTACTAATGTGGGGAGTGAATCACGAAAAGTGTGGTGACTTTGGAGCTTGCATGATTTATTATGTGTGTTATTTATGCACAGTGTATATTTGCCCATCTTGGTGCTTGTAATAGTTGGAAATTGGGAAGAAGGAGTGTGATCTGTCAGGGGGTGGACACTGTGACGGCATGACGTAGCACCGTCAGCTCCGGACCTCCGGTCCTGCCCTCTGGCTGCCTGATGGATCCGACTAGCTGAGAAGGCCTTCGTTCTCCCCGAATCCCCCCCCCTCCTTTCCCTCCGCCTGAATATCACCCCGCCAGGAATGGCAAAGTTGCTGACCGCCACAGGGAAGAGGTGTCCTGAAGGGACGAGCGGGACCTCCGATCATGGGCACTCAGGCGCTGTCTGGACTCCACAAGCTGCTGGAAGGGGGCCTGTTTGTCGGAAGGTCAGTGGCGGAGACAAGCCATGTGTTCTCGACACATGTGACCCGGACCCTGGGAAGCCGGAGATGCCGGGGGAAGCCAGCCTGTGGAGACATGAGGAGATCTGAGGCTGTAGGTCCCGGAGGCTGCAGGTGCCTGAGATTGCTTCCGGAGGGTGCTGGAAAGTAAGCGAGCCGGAGAGTACAGGGGGAAAGACCGATTCTCACTGAATGAGAGACTGTGAAATGTGAACTATAAAGAGGGTGCCTCATGGATTGAAATACAGCTGAAACTACACAAAGTGCCAAAGAAAGAAAAGAAGTAGGGAAAGGAAGAAAAGGAGAGGGGGAAAAGGAAGGATTTTTGAGGATGCCGCCAAAACTGAACGCAAGGAAGTCCTTGGGGGGGGGGGGGGGGAGTGATACCCCACATAATACAAGAATGGACAAATATCTTAAATCCCCACATGACAATATGAAAACCCGAACCCAGAAACATAATGGGGATGGGGAGGTGGGGTGGGATGGAGAGCCAGCTAGGTTGCAGAGAAAAACTAGGAGCTCAGATATTAAAGGAAAATTAGTAAAACTAAAATGGAAAATAAAATCTTGATTTGGAACGTAAGAGGGATTAAGGATAAGATTAAAAGAGTAGCTTTGTTCGATAGAATTAATACACATCTCCCGGCAATTGTTTGTCTCTTAGAGACTCATCTAAACAGGGATTCATTATCTCTGATAACGCGAACATGGGTCAAGGAATCTTTCCACTCTACCTTTTCTGCCTATTCATCTGGAGTATCGGTACTAATCCACAAGGCTGTAGATATACAGATTTTGCATGCTAGGATTGATCAAAGAGCGAGATACATTTTGCTCCATGCTAAATGGGAAGATCGACTTATTATCCTGGCATTTGTGTACATCCCCCTACCATTCGCTACTGAAGTCCTACAAGTAATAATTGAATTTCAGCAGAATAAGGAATATAAGGAGCTTCTGGTGATGGGAGATCTAAACTGTGTCATGGAAAAAGATATGGATTGGTAGGGGAGAGATTTAGGCAAGGGGAAAACTCTGTTGCTTAAATGGTGCCAGGAGGTGGGGTGGGAAGATGCATGGAGGACTCTATATCCCCGCAAATGGTTTTTTTCATGCTATAATGCCACTCATAAGACCGCCTCCAGGATTGACCATATATTGGCCAATGTGGAAGCACTAAATATCATAAGGAAAATTAGATACAAACCTAGAAGTATTTTGGACCACGCATTAGTGGTGTGCTATTTAGACAAAGGGAAGAAGGAAAGGGAAGCATGTCTATAAATCCTTATTGGCTAAAGATAGATAAGGTAACGGAAGGGATGGAAAGGGAAATCAAGCAATTCTGGGAAATAAATAAAGGGTCAACGAATATTTGCCTGGTATGGGACACCCTTAAGGCATTCCTTAGGGGACTGTTAATCAGAAATATCTCGAGGTTCAGGAAAGAGTGTAAAGAGAAAGAAAAAGCAATTAGAGATGATATAGCGGTAGCCGAAAATATTTATGGTAATAGCCCCAATGAGAAGAACTGGGATCAGCTAAACAATAGCCAGGAAAAATATCGGAAGTTCTTATTGGATAAGGCACAACATGCTAGTTTTTTTTTAGGAAACAGAAACAATATACAGACTTGGGGAAACCTAACAAGGTGTTCATGGGGATAATTAACCAGAAAGAAAGAAATAGGATTACAGTTTTGAAAGATAAAAGTGGAGTAGAAACAAGGGAACAAGAGTTAACAATAATTAAGATAGGGCTCGATTTCTACCAGGAACTCTATACTAAGGAATGTAGAAAATCAGAAGTAGAGATCAAAGAGTTCTTAGACAGAATTAGACTTCCTAGCTTGAATGAGGAAGAGGTAAAAGTAATGGAGGAAAGTATTACCTTAGAAGAAATAGAATCTAGTTTAAAATCCTTCACCAATAATACCGCTCCTGGTTCAGATGGTTTTTCTTTCGATATTTACAGAAAGTTTAAAGAACCACTCCTCACCTTCCTTTTAGAGGTAATAAATGAATCCTTAGAAAGAGGGGAATTACCCCCCTCTATGGCTGAAGCCATAATAATCCTTATACCAAAAAAAGGGAAGGAGAGTCAGACAATGGATGCGTTTAGACCAATCTCACTTCTTAACACCGACCAGAAGATACTAGCAAAGATATGGGCGAGACGTTTGCAAGAAGTCATCACTAAACTAATTGGTTGGGAACAGAGAGGGTTAATTCCGGGTAGGGACATTCACGAAAACATCCGACGGATGTTCCTGAATATCCAGTCACCTGAAGTTGGGGTCCCCCGCTCCATCCTGTCTTTGGACGCCCATGAAGCGTTCGACAGGGTGGAGTGGGTGTTACGCCTAGCGCTCCGGGTCCCCGCTCCTCCCCGGAGCGCTCACGGCGCCTTTCTCCCTGCAGCTCCCCGGTCAGTCCCGCTGACCGGGAGCGCTGCACTGTCATGGCCTTTGGGGATGCGATTCGCACAGCGGGACGCGCCCGCTCGCGAATCGCATCCCAGGCCACTTACCCGTTCCCGTCCCCTGCTGTCATGTGCTGGCGCGCACGGCTCCGCTCTCTAGGGCGCGCGCGCGCCAGCTCCCTGAGACTTAAAGGGCCAGTGCACCAATGATTGGTGCCTGGCCCAATTAGCTTAATTGGCTTCCACCTGCTCCCTGGCTATATCTGGTCTCCTCCCTTGCACTCCCTTGCCGGATCTTGTTGCCCTTGTGCCTAGTGAAAGCGTTTTGTGTGTCTAAAGCCTGTGTACCAGTACTTCTGCTATCCACCCTGACTACGAACCTTGCCGCCTGCCCCCGACCTTCTGCTACGTCCGACCTTGCTTCTGTCTACTCCCTTGTACCTCGCCTATCATCAGCAGTCAGAGAGGTGACCCGTTGCTAGTGGATACGACCTGGTCACTACCGCCGCAGCAAGACCATCCCGCTTTGCGGCGGGCTCTGGTGAAAACCAGTAGTGACTTAGAACCGGTCCACTAGCGCGGTCCTCGCCAATCCCTCTCTGGCACAGAGGATCCACTACCTGCCAGCCGGCATCGTGACAGTAGATCCGGCCATGGATCCCGCTGAGGTCCCTCTGCCTTATATCTCTGATATCACCACGGTGGTCGCCCAGCAATCCCGACAGATCGCCCATCTAACCCACCAGCTGTCGGAAATGTCCACCATTGTGCACCACAGCAGCAATCATCTCCTCCGCCAGCTCCTGCACCCCTTCCGCAGCGAGTGGCCACTCCTAGCCTCCGCCTGTCCTTGCCGGACAAATTTAATGGGGACTCTAAGTTTTGCCGTGGCTTTCTTTCGCAATGTTCCCTGCACATGGAGATGATGTCGGACCAGTTTCCTACTGAAAGGTCTAAGGTGGCTTTCGTAGTCAGCCTTCTGTCTGGAAAAGCCCTGTCATGGGCCACACCGCTCTGGGACCGCAATGACCCCGTCACTGCCTCTGTACACTCCTTCTTCTCGGAAATTCTAAGTGTCTTTGAGGAACCTGCCCGAGCCTCTTCTACTGAGACTGCCCTGCTGAACCTGGTCCAGGGTAATTCTTCCGTTGGCGAGTACGCCATACAATTCCGTACTCTTGCTTCTGAACTATCCTGGAATAATGAGGCCCTCTGCGCGACCTTTAAAAAAGGCCTATCCAGCAACATTAAAGATGTTCTGGCCGCACGAGAAACTCCTGCTAACCTGCATGAACTCATTCATCTAGCCACTCGCATTGACATGCGTTTTTCTGAGAGACATCAAGAGCTCCGCCAGGAAAAAGACTTAGATCTCTGGACACCTCTCCCACAGTCTCCACTGCAATCTGCGCCTAGGCCTCCCGCCGAGGAAGCCATGCAAGTGGATCGGTCTCGCCTGACCCTGGAAGAGAGGAATCGCCGTAAGGAAGAGAATCTTTGTCTGTACTGTGCCAGTACCGAACATTTTTTGGTGGATTGCCCTATCCGTCCTCCACGTCTGGGAAACGCACGCTCGCACCCAGCTCTCGTGGGTGTGGCGTCTCTTGATGCTAAGTCGGCTTCTCCACGTCTCACGGTGCCTGTACGGATTTCTACTTCAGCCAGCTCTTCCCTCTCAGCCGTGGCCTGCCTGGACTCTGGTGCCTCTGGGAATTTTATTCGGGAGTCCTTGGTGAATAAATTCCGCATTCCGGTGACCCGTCTTGTCAAGCCACTCCACATTTCCGCGGTCAACGGAGCCAGGTTGGATTGCACCGTGCGTTACCGCACGGAGCCCCTCCTAATGTGCATCGGACCTCATCACGAGAAAATTGAATTTTTGGTCCTTCCCAATTGCACTTCCGAAATTCTCCTTGGACTACCCTGGCTTCTACACCATTCCCCAACCCTGGACTGGTCCACTGGGGAGATCAAGAGTTGGGGTCCCTCTTGTTCCAAGGACTGCCTTAAACCGGTTCCCAGTACTCCCTGCCGTGACCCTGTGGTTCCTCCTGTATCCGGTCCCCCTAAGGTCGTTAGGGACTCTGCCTGCCACAGAAAATGCCTCTCCCCCCCTCCCAGTCCCTTCAGGCAAGCCTCTGTGTCCCCTCATGGCTCCCGTCCTTGTGTCTCCCTGCCCCGTGCCAAGCTTCACCCTCTGCCCTCCCTCCCCATTCCTACTCCTGCTGTACTGCCTGCCATTGAGGAAACCATCCATTCCTTCCCGGTGTCCTCATCCCAGGGGAGGCAGTCACCGGACAAAAAAAAGGGGAGACCTAAGGGGGGGGGGTACTGTTACGCCTAGCGCTCCGGGTCCCCGCTCCTCCCCGGAGCGCTCACGGCGCCTTTCTCCCTGCAGCTCCCCGGTCAGTCCCGCTGACCGGGAGCGCTGCACTGTCATGGCCGTTGGGGATGCGATTCGCACAGCGGGACGCGCCCGCTCGCGAATCGCATCCCAGGTCACTTACCCGTTCCCGTCCCCTGCTGTCATGTGCTGGCGCGCGCGGCTCCGCTCTCTAGGGCGCGCGCGCGCCAGCTCCCTGAGACTTAAAGGGCCAGTGCACCAATGATTGGTGCCTGGCCCAATTAGCTTAATTGGCTTCCACCTGCTCCCTGGCTATATCTGGTCTCCTCCCTTGCACTCCCTTGCCGGATCTTGTTGCCCTTGTGCCTAGTGAAAGCGTTTTGTGTGTCTAAAGCCTGTGTACCAGTACTTCTGCTATCCACCCTGACTATGAACCTTGCCGCCTGCCCCCGACCTTCTGCTACGTCCGACCTTGCTTCTGTCTACTCCCTTGTACCTCGTCTATCATCAGCAGTCAGAGAGGTGAGCCGTTGCTAGTGGATACGACCTGGTCACTACCGCCGCAGCAAGACCATCCCGCTTTGCGGCGGGCTCTGGTGAAAACCAGTAGTGACTTAGAACCGGTCCACTAGCGCGGTCCTCGCCAATCCCTCTCTGGCACAGAGGATCCACTACCTGCCAGCCGGCATCGTGACAGTGGGGTTTCCTCTTTGGGGTTATAGAACACATGAATTTGGGAAAAAATTTTTTGGAAGGGGTTAAAACATTGTATCGCAGTCCTAGTGCTAGGCTGAACATCAATAATGACATCTCGAATGAGAAGATTAAAATGCAGAAAGGCACAAGACAGGGGTGTCCCCTGTCTACCCTCTTGTTTGCAATATTCATTGAACCAATGGCACAACTGTTAAGGGATACAGTGGAGTTTAATGGATTTGGAATCAATGGGAGAGATGAGAAAATACTTTTATATGCGGATGACATCCTTTTGTTTATTAGTGCTCCTAGAAAGAACATAGGAAAGGTGATAGACAGTGTTAAGGAGTTCGGAATTTTTTCCGGTTTTCAAATTAACTGGAATAAATTTGGACTTCTATTACTGGAAGGTGACAGAAGTGGGATACCGGGGAAAATTCATGTGCTACAGGAACATGAACTTATGACCTATCTGGGGATAAGAGTGTCAAGCAGATTAGAGGAATTTACGAATTTAAATTTGAAGCCATTATTAGAAAAAATAAAGACCAAAATTCAAATATGGAACAGATTCCCGATGAACATGGCAAAAAAGATTATGCTAATAAAAGTAATTATATTTCCACTGATACTACACATAATAAGGGCAGCACCAATTTGGTTAGGGCTAAATATTTTTTTTTAAAATAAGATAAATAAATAGAGATAAATAAGTTGATCTGGGGAAAAGGGGTACGGATGAAGCAGGAGTTCCTGGCCCCCCCAATGGAAAATGGGGGTCTGGGTATTCCAAACGTCCAATTATATTATATAGCGGCACAAATTGAATTTATGATTAAAGAGGATGAGACGCTTAAAATATTTTTTGCTAAATGGGGAAGTAAGGGTAACACTACTTTGGAAATTATTGAGAGCGGTAGATGCTTACACAAAGAGGTGAGAAGGATTCCGATATGTACTATGTTGAATAAAGTGTGGAGTTATACAAGGCGAATCCTAGGAATTAAAGAAAGTCTGAAATACACTTTGGTATGGGAAAATGGGTATCTCACAGAACTATATAAATTAAGAGAATTTGTGAATTGGGAGAAAAAGGGGATTCTCAGAGTAAATAATCTGATAATAGAGAATAACTTCATAGATTGGAATACGCTAAGTAAGGAATTTAACTTAAATCCGAGGCAGTTCTTTCTATACGTATTAATTAAAAAGGCTTTTGAAAAGGACAGGACGAACCCCAGATGGAGAGTATGTAGACACAAGTTCATGGATTACATATTTAATATTCCTTCAAGAATGAAAAAAATTATGGGTAATAAATATATATATATATATATATATATATATATATATATATATATATATCGGTTTGGTGAAGGCTTCAATAGATAGGAAGGGGCCAAAAAGTAGGAAAAAATGGTCTGAAGAGGTGGGGGATATAAATGATAGTGAGTGGAAGGAAATTTTTAACAATATTAACCGCTCCTCCTTAAATCGTAATCATAAAATATCACAGATTAACCCCTTGGGGACGGAGCCCTTTATGACCCTAAGGACGGGAGCAATTTTTGCAAATCTGACCACTGTCACTTTAAGCATTAATAACTCTGGGATGCTTTTACTTATAAATTTGATTCCGAGATTGTTTTTTCGTGACATATTCTACTTTATGTTAGTGGTAAATTTTCGGCGATACTTGCATCCTTTCTTGGTGAAAAACTCAAAAATTTCATGAAAAATTTGAAAATTTTGCATTTTTCTAACTTTGAAGCTCTCTGCTTATAAGGAATATGGATATTCCAAATAAATTCTATATTGATTCACATCTACAATATGCTACTTTATGTTTGCATCATAAAATTGATGAGTTTTTACTTTTGGAAAACATCAGAGGGCTTCAAAGTCCAGCAACAATTTTCCAATTTTTCGCAAAATTTTCAAAATCGGAATTTTTCAGGGACCAGTTCAGGTTTGAAGTGGATTTGAAGGGTCTTCTGGTTACAAATACCCCATAAATGACCCCATTATAAAAACTGCACCCCTCAAAATATTCAAAATGACATACAGTAAGTGTGTTAACCCTTTAGGTGTTTCACAGGAATAGCAGCAAAGTGATGGAGAAAATTCAAAATCTTCATTTTTTACACTGGCATGTTCTTGTAGACCCAGTTTTTGAATTTTTACAAGGGGTAAAAGGAAAAAAATCCTCTCAAAATTTGTAACCCAATTTCTCTAGAGTAAGAAAATACCTCATATGTGTATGTCAAGTGTTCGGCGGGCGCAGTGGAGGGCTCAGAAGGGAAGGAGCAACAATGGGATTTAGGAGAGTGAGTTTTTCTGAAATGGTTTTTGGGGGGCATGTCCCATTTGGGAAGCCCCTATGGTGCCAGGACAGCAAAAAAAAAAAACACATCGCACACTATTATGGAAACGACACCCCTCAAGGAACGTAACAAGGGGTCCGCTGAGCCTTAACACCCCACAGGTGTTTGACAACTTTTTGTTAAAGTCGGATGTGTAAATGAAAAAAAAAATATTTCCACTAAAATGCTGGTTTTTCCCCAGATTTTACTTTTTTACAAAGGGTAATAGGAGAAAATGCCCCTCAAAATTTGTAGCCCCATTTCTTCTGAGTATGGAAATACCCTATGTTTGGACGTCAAGTGCACTGCGAGCGAACTACAATGCTCAGATGAGAAGGAGCGCCATTGAGCTTTTAGAGAGATAATTTGTTTGGAATGGAAGTCGGGGGCCATGTGCATTTACAAAGCCCCCCGTGGTGCCAGAACAGTGGACCCCCCCACATGTGACCACATTTTGGAAACTACACCCCTCACGGAATGTAATAAGGGGTGCAGTGAGCATTTACACCCTACTGGCGTTTGACAGATCTGTGGAACAGTGGGCTGTGCAAACAAAAAAATTAAATTTTTCATTTTCACGGACCACTGTTCCAAAAATCTGTCAGACACTTGTGGGGCGTAAATGCTCACTGTACCCCTTATTACATTCCGTGAGGGGTGTAGTTTCCAAAATGGGATCACATGTGGGTATTTATTTTTTTGGGTTTATGTCAGAACGGCTGTAAAATCAGCCACCCCTGTGCAAATCACCAATTTAGGCCTCAAATGTACATGGTGCGCTCTCCCTCCTGAGCCTCGTTGTGCGTCCGCAGAGCATTTTACGCCCACATATGGGGTATTTCCGTACTCAGGAGAAATTGCGTCACAAATTTTGGGGGTCTTTTTTTCCTTTTACCTCTTGTGAAAATAAAAAGTAAAGGGCAACACCAGCATGTTAGTGTAAATTATTTTTTTTTACACTAACAGGCTGGTGTAGACCCCAACTTTTCCTTTTCATAAGGGGTAAAAGGAGAAAAAGCCCCCAAAATTTGTAGTGCAATTTCTCCCGAGTACGGAGATACCCCATATGTGTCCCTAAACTGTTTCCTTGAAATACGACAGGGCTCCAAAGTGAGAGAGCACCATGCGCATTTGAGGACTAAATTAGGGATTGCATAGGGGTGGACATAGGGGTATTCTACGCCAGTGATTCACAAACAGGGTGCCTCCAGCTGTTGCTAAACTCCCAGCATGCCTGGACATTCAGTGGCTGTCCTGAAATGCTGGGAGTTGTTGTTTTGCAACAGCTGGAGGCTCCGTTTTGGAAACACTGCCGTACAATACGTTTTTCATTTTTATTGGGGGGGGGGGGGGGGACAGTGTAAGGGGGTGTTTATGTAGTGTTTTACTCTTTATTAGGTGTTAGTGTAGTGTAGTGTTTTTAGGGTACATTCACATTGGCGGGTTACGGTGAGTTTCCCGCTAGGAATTTGCGCTGCGGCGAAAACTTGGCGCAGGAAACTTGCTGTAAACCCGCCCGTGTGAATGTACCCTGTACGTTCTCATGGGGGAGAACCTCCAGCTGTTTCAAAACTACAACTCCCAGCATGCACGGTCTGTCAGTACATGCTGGGAGTTGTAGTTTTGAAACAGCTGGAGGCACACTGGTTGGAGAATACTGAGTTAGGTTCTGTAACCTAACTCAGTATTTTCCAACCAGTGTGCCTCCAGCTGTTGCAAAACTACAATTCCCAGCATGATTGATCACAGAAGGGCATGCTGGGAGATGTAGTTATGCAACAGCTGGAGGTACGCAACTACAACTCCCAGCATGCCGAAACAGCTGTTTACTGTGTGGGCATGCTGGAATTTGTAGTCTTGCAACACCTGGAGTGCTACAATTTAGAGACCACTGAACAGTGATCTCCAAACTGCGGACCTCCAGATGTTGCAAAACTACAACTCCCAGCATGCCCAGACAGCAAACAGCTGTCTGGGCATGCTGGGAGTTGTAGTTTTGCAACATCTGGAGGGCTACAGTCTAGAGACCACTATAGTGGTCTCAGACTGTAGCCCTCTAGATGTTGCTAGGCAACTACTCACCGGCTTCCGTCGCATCCGGGAGCCGTCCTCTTCTGCCTCCGCAGATCTCCGTCTCCGCCCGCCGATCCCCGTCGCTCTGCTGCCTCCGGAGGGGTAAGTGGACTCCGGCGCCGATCCTCTTCGTTTTCCCCGTTCTGCCCCGCCTATTGTGGGTGGGCAGGACGGGGAAAACGAAAGTAAACCCCTCCGCCCCTGATCTGCTATTGGTGGTCGCGTCTAGACCACCAATAGCAGGGATAGGAGGGGTGGCACCCGTGCCACCTCACTCCTATCGCTTTAGGGGGATCGTTGGTGTCTTAGACACCCGCGATTCCCCTTCTATTTCGGGTCACCGGGTCACCATAGACCCGTAATGACCCGGAATCGGCGCAAATCGCAAGTGTGAATTCACTTGCGATTTGTCGCGATCTCCGACATGGGGGGGTCTAATGACCCCCCTGGGCATTTGCACGGGGTGCCTGCTGATAGATATCAGCAGTCACCCCGGCCCGGTCCCCGTCCGGCGCGCGGTGGGGACCGAAATTCCCACGGGCGTATGGATACGCCCTTCGTCCTTAAGTACCAGGAAGCAAGGGCGTATGCATAGGCCCTTCGTCCCCAACAGGTTAAGTTAGCGCATAGACTTCCGTACACACCTAAATTGTTATACAATATTGGTAAGAGGGAGGAATCAAATTGCCCTAGGTGCCAGGGGATTGAAGTGGACTTGCCACACATGATATGGGCTTGCCCAAAGATTAATGAATTTTGGTTGAAAATTTATGAGGTAGTGGAACGGAGATTTAAAGTGAAATTACCTTATGATTTAACGACAGCAATTCTTGGTATAGGTTTGAGAGATAAGATAAGGAGTTCTGCTGTCTTAACATTTTTTGGGCTAGCTAGGATTAGTATTCTAAGAAAGTGGTTTGCCCTGGAAAGCCCAAATAAAAAGGAATGGTTAAGAGAGATAGATCAAATAAAAAGTTATGTGTTGATGTACTATAAGGATAAGAAATTGTTCCCGAAGGTATTAGCAGAGTGGACTGCTTGGGATCGAACAACCTATTTGGCTCTGGGTAAGGGGTTAGGTGTGGGCAGGGGAAGGGGGGGAGGGTCGGCTCTTTTTTTTTTTTGTATATGTTGTTTTTATACTGAATATTTTTTACTGTATGATCAAAATGCATTTACAATTGTTAGTGTTTAAAATATTAATTAAAAAAAATATTTAAATAAAAAAAAAAATAGTTGTAAATTGTAGTTGTGCATCATAGAGAAGAGCTGGTTTTGCCATGCTACTGCAGAAAGGGTTTGTAGTAAACATAAAAGGTGGCACTCTGTGTGTGCCACAATATCAGGTCAAATGGTGGATTTATTATCTTATAATGTTGATGTGCTAAGAAAAGAAATTGTGCAGACAATGCAGACATGTATAGGTTCTCCTGTTGAAGGGCTGCAATAAAGATAAGAATGTCATATGCTCGTAGGCTGAAGAAGAAGCTTCCTACGGCAGAGGGGGACCAGAACCAGAAGGAATTATCAAGGTACCACAGCTGGAGGCAAGCTGTGAAAGACAGATTGGCTGGTTGGTTGAGTGGAGCCTCCCCACAGAGACTGAAAGTAAGTAAGTTAGTTAGCATAGCTATGACATATGCAGCAACCCCTTGTTGAGTTGCTTCATAAATCTTGGAACTGTGGCAAGGCCAAAAACATCCATGCTGTATGAACTTATACACAAAGAAACTAGTGAACAAGTTGTCTCTTGTAAATAATGTTGAACCTATTGAGCAGAACCTGGTATGGACTTTATATAGCATCCATTGTATCATCCCTCTTGTGGGATGGTCCTAGCCAAAGTTTCCCCTACTCTGATTCAGTAAAGTTATATTTTCACAGTTACCTTAGCGGCACTGTCAAATATTGTATATGTTGTTTCCTAACTATAGTCATGGCGTGAGGTTACCTGCTTTTCAATTGAGGTTATGATTTTGGCCTAAATGTCAGATTGCTTTGATCTTAAACACTCCTGTGAAGAACCTACCTTGTCCTGGTGAATCTTCCTAGTCCCTTTCTGAGCAAGAAAGAAGGAGAAAGGGAGAAAGTGTGGAGAAAGACTATTATACAGAATCTGTGGAGAGAAGGTGTACATGTGCTTTGTAGCTTACCCAAAGATCTCCCAGAGCTTTAGACCGAGCCTAAGTGGCTACCCAAACTACATTTCCTGATATTCACTGGGAGCCAAAAGGTTGCATCATACTTAGGGCTTAGTGACTTAGGACTAGTGTTACAGTACAGGCTAGAGCGAAATGTAACCCCTTAACGGCCACGGACGTAAATGTACGTCCTGGTTTGGCGGGACTTCCCGCACCAGGACGTACATTTACATCCTGTGTATGACCGCAAGCATCGGAAGGGTGATCGCGTCATACACGGCAGATTCCGGCTGCTAGCAGCAGCCGGGGACCCGCACGTAATGGCCGACATCCGTGATCGTTCGGATGTCTGCCATTAACCCCTCCGATGCCATGATCAATACAGATCATGGCATCTGCGGCATTACGGCACTTTGATTGGATGATCGGATCGCCCACAGCGCTGCCACGGGGATCCGATCATCCAGCATGACAGCCGGAGGTCCCCTTATCTAGCTTCGGCCGTCTCCCGGGGTCTTCTGCTCTGGTCTGCGATCGAGCAGACCAGAGCTGAAGATCACCGATAATACTGAGCAGTGCTGTGTCCTATGCATAGCACTGCACAGTATTAGCAATCAAAGGATTGCTATAGATAGTCCCCTATGGGGACATAAAAAGTGTAAAAAAAAATTTGAAAAATGTAAAAATAAAAAGTAAAAAAAAAAGTGAAAAATCCCCTCCCCCAATAAAAATTAAAATTGTCCGTTTTTCCCATTTTACCCCCAAAAAGCGTAAAATTTTTTTTTTATAAACATATTTGGCATCGCCGTGTGAGTAAATGTCCGAACTATCAAAATATTATGTTAATGATCCCGTACGGTGAATGGCGTAAACATAAAAAATTTAAAAAAGTCCAAAAATGCTGCTTTTTTGTCACATTTTATTAAAAAAAAGTTTTAGATTTTTTTTTTAAGCGGCACAAAAATATAAAAGTATCTAGCCATGGGTATCATTTTAATCATATTGACCCACAGAAGAAAGAACACATGTAATTTTTACCGTAAAGTTTACAGTGTGAAAACAAAACCCTCCAAAATGTGCAAAATTTGGGTTTTCATTTAAATTTCCTCCCTAAAAAATTTTTTTTTTGTGTTCGCCGTACATATTATGGTAAAATGAGAGGTATCATTACAAATTACAATTGGTCACGCAAACAACAAGCCCTTATATGGGTCTGTAGATGGAAATATAAAAGAGTTATGGATTTTAGAAGGCGAGGAGGAAAAAACGAAAAATGCGAAAATAAAATTGGCCTGGTCCTTAAGGTGAAAATGGGCTTGGTCATTAAGGGGTTAAAGCTCTTGGGACCCCAACATTTTACCTCAAAAAGAGTAACCATCTGTACCAGCCAGTTTGTTCAGTTGTATTCTAAAGAGACTGTGCATACATTTGTGTGGAAGAGGTACTTTATTAAGTAAAGGCTGTCCTATACTTTACTACTCCAGTATTTAGCTTACTGTCTTCATAATACTATCAAGGGCACTTCACATACCATCTGGCCAGACACATTGCAGGATTTGTGTCCCCCGAGTACCATTACCACCTACACCACTATCTCCGTAGCCCCCTTTTCACAGTGCCAGCCTATGAAGCATGGGACAACCATGTGGAACACCTTGGGCCTGATTTACTATTGTAAACCCTATATGTTTTGTCGGGTTTTGCGCCAGAAATTCTGTCTGCGCCAGAATTTGCGCCAGAATTCTGTCTCATTGCACCAGAATTCTGTTAGCCCCAGAATTCTGTCTGCGCCAGAAATGGAAAAACTCGACCAACTCTCTATTGTACTAAGAAAACCTGGAAAAGGGGCATGTCTGTCGGGGAAAGGGGGTGTGGTCACAGAAAACCCAACATATTTACAAAGATTTCCACAGAAAATGTGGTGGATTTCAGCTAAGGAAAACCCGACAGATCAGAGCATGTGTAAAAAAAGCAAAATGTAGGGAAAAGTGCAAAATGTAGGGAACGCTTAGTAAATACGGTGGGAAAAAAATTGTAGGTAATTAAAACCCACAAAGAAACCTACACTCCACTCTTAGTAAATCAGGGCCCTTGTATCAGCATGGCCACATCTGTGATCAGAGTAGAATCACAGATCCCAATGATCCAACAGGTATTTTTCCCTAAATAACATCTGCGCACCTTCTGGGCTGCTACAGATATTTTGTTGAAAGAGTTTTTTGAGAAACTGTATTTCTTAACTAATGTAAAAGAACACAAGGCTAGACACATCTGTAGATATCTTTATAGTACTATGGACTGGTAGTTTTCCTGACATGCTTGTTTTCACAAATACTCCTATTGCTTGTTATTCTTAAAAATGTGCGTATAAATTGACAACTACTGTACATGTGTCCCTATAAAGTCTGATAATGTTCCCACTGGTTGGACAATTTAATAGTCTACAGGAACATGCTTCATAAAACACCCAAACAATTTCTTAAATTTCTGTGCATGGCATATTATGCAACAATAAAGTGTGGGAATTACATGTGGATACTATTGTTGGGTACAGTATGCTACTGGAATCTTCAATTTAGGACAAATATAAATACCATGCCGGACTGTTATTAATTTAGGATAATTACTATGTAATATATATGGTAATGAGTATAATTTTTCATACTTTCTTTATATTCCCTTGTAGATAAAATGTATGTACTAGTTTCATACTGAGAATAAAATATATTTAATCACCATTTATCATGACAAGATAATTTCAAAGAAGGAAGGGCTGTAAAAAAATAAGTAATTATCTAAATTATGTTTTGCTGGCTTGTATAGCAAATATTATATATTGTTGACATGTTTTCTTCATTTATTACTATGTTTTCTTCCTAAGCAATTTACATGCCAAACAGATTTATGCTTCACATATTTATTCAAGTTTACTGTGAATTTCATTCGTAATAAATTGTAAGGAGCATTAAACATGCAGTTAGACAACAGAAATAAAAGGTGCTAAGAAAGAGAGTAATATACCTTTATTTAAACACAGAAGTAAAAGTTTGTGCCAAAATTTGTTTCACAAACATTATTGAGCGTTTATACCTGTAATTACTAGAGGTGTACCTGTGTTATTATATATAAGTTCATAAAAAAACTGACAAAAACACACCAAGATTGGAATGCAATGCCCATAGTAAATTTGGTCCAATATTATTAACCTGTTTATGACCAAGGACGTGTATACACGTCCTTGTGCCGTTAACAGTGTATGGCGTCGGTTCCTGACTCAAGCCCTACAAGGCGGCCCTCAGCTGATTCCTGTAGCTAATGGCGTCATTAATAGCCAACATGTGGTGGGCTATTAGCCCTTTAGATCACCACTTATAATTTCCCTACTGTGACCATATAGTAAAAAATACTAGATATACACCAAATACACAGGCTCTGCAGCAAACAAGAAGAGATTAAAGTACAGTTACTTGGACGTGTAGAATGAATAGCACCTACCTAATGCTGCTAATACGGAGCTATTCTCATCACTTTAAGATAGTAGGTACAGAATGCTACCTGGGATGTGTGAGTGGTTAGCGGTGCTCAACAAGTCCATAGATACATAACAATGTGAAGAAGATAAAACAGAGCAATTCACCAGGTTAACGCTGACAACAAGGTTCCTGTATTCTGATACTATACAGACATGCAGTACAGCATATGTTGTGGGAAGACACCGAGGATGTCTAGGAGGAAGGAGGAGTGATGTTTCGCACCTGACAGGTGCTTCTTCTGGCTTCCTGCTGACTGGCTTCCTGCTGAAGCCGGAAGAAGCAACTGTCAAGTGCAAACATCGATCCTCCCTCCACCTAGCCATCCTCGGTGTCTCCCCACAACATATGCTGTACCGGATGTCTGTATAGTATCAGAATAAAGGAACCTTGTTGTAAGCGGTAACCTGTGAGCTGCTCCTTTTAATCTTCTTCACATTAAAGTACAGTTACATTCAGTGACTCATAAGTGATGTCTTCTCTGATCATAGTTGATCACTTTCCCTTTAATGGCCCAATGCGCCACAAAGACTTCTTCTAGCCATGACTTATCGCTGCTTAATCTACTGACAAACATCATAGGCACCTAACTTTTTTAACACCCTTTCCAGTCCTCACCTTTTTGTGAACCAAATATTAAAACTGTTTTTAATGGTGCCTCAGACTGTTATCTTATTTCTTATATTGTGTCTAGGGATGAGCGAATCGAATCTGACGAATCCGAATTTGTTACAAATTTCAGGAAAAACTCGATTCACCACAAATACGAATATCGCCGCGATTTGATTGCACGAATCGCTTAATTAAACTCCATTTTGAGCAGTCCAGGGCGTCTAAAATGGCAGATCCACATGTGAGGACATGGGGCAAGGAATCCTGGGAAGGCAGGAACAAGGGTCGGCGGGAAGACCCTGAATCACATGCAGCATGCAGCCTATGAGTAGCCAGCCACCCCTGTGTCACAGCCCTATATAATCGGCAGCCATCTTGTGGCCAGTCACTTCAGCCTTTTATTGAAGAGAGAGAGGGACAGACAGCAGTGTGTGTTGCATAGAAAAGCATTTTTACAGCAGCTAATCTTTTCCCAGTCACATCAGCGTTCTATTGCAGAGAGGGACAAAGAGCAGTGTGTTGCACACAGAAAAGTTTTACAGCAAAGATCCATCAAGCCCAAACCCAGCCTAGAAGCAATGATAGGGAAGGGGTCAAAAGAGTAAGTGCAATTTTGGGTGTAGTACACAGTGACTGTGTGCCGCATCACTGGTGTGTACAATAACTGAAAAGCTAATAGTAGCCAGCCACTTGAGCAGAGCACTAAAAGCATAATGTCCTCTATTAAGTGTAACCTGGGTGTACCATTTTGTTCCTGTTAAAGTCTTAAGAACTTAGATACTGTCAAAGGCCAGCCAAAAGTACACACCTGCTGGTATTGTAGACAAATACTGTTTTAAGTGTACTGGAGCACATTGTCCTCCCCTCGTAGGTGCATACCACAAACGTATCTAAGAGGTGTACTATTTTGTTCCTGTTAAAGTCTTAAGGGCCCAGATACTGTGAAAGGCCAGGCAAAAGTACACACCTGCTAGTGTTGTAGGCAAATACTGTTTTAAGCGTAGTGGAGCGTATTTTACTCCCCTCATATACCAACTAAGTATGTCAGGCAGAGAAGTGCCAGAAGTGCACAGAGAAGAGGCAGAGGCCTAAATTCATCAGGCAGAGGTTGCAGCAGACTAGGGGCGAGTAGCAGCAGGAGTTGCAGCGAGAGGCCTGAGCTCCCGGTATCATCTGCCATCGTCGATTAGTTAACATGGTAATCACAAGTGACATCTGACACCCCCAGTCATCGGGGGAGTGGCGTGGGAGGTGGTGTTGTGAGCGTTCAGGGTCCTGAAGCTTACACTGTTGAGGAACCTGAGGAGGACATCAGTGACGTGCAGACACAACTCGATGATGATGATGATGATGATGATGAAGCCGATCGCACTTGGGAGCCGGGTGCAGAAGGGACTTCATCATCATCAGGATCATCAGGAGAAGAGGGTTGCAGGTTGCCTGTGAGGCAGCAGATGAGCCAGCAAGAGGGTAGCATGGTTGACAGTCAGCATGGTGGCAGAAGTGGAAAGTCTGGAGCCAAAACAGTCCAGGGTAGACCACCTGCTTCGCGGCAGCCTACCATCCCGGGAGGTAGTGGAACAGGGGTCCCAGGAGTCAGTGGCAGTAGCAGTAAATCAGTGAGGAATGTTGGTGGGAAAATCCGCTACTCGGTGGTGTGGCAGTTTTTCATTAATCATCTGGAGGATGTTAACCTGGCCACATGCAAAATGTGTCGGCAGAAGGTGAAGCGGGGCCAGGGTCCCAATGTTGGCACCACAGCCCTGCGTCAACATATGCAGTGGCACCATAAAGCGGCCTGGGAGAACCGTTGTTCTGATGTAGTGGTCCAGCCTGCTGCATCACCCAGTGGCACGACGCTCCGTTTCATCCAGCCAAGGCTCCACCACCTCAGCCGAAGGGAGCTGTGTGTCATACCCATCTTCTGTCATTCCAGATGCTCCTGCTCCTCCTACTTCGAGTCAGTCATTCCGCCAGCAATCCATTGGCAAAACCATGTACAAGAGACAACAGCGCCCACTCATCCAACAGAGCAGAGGCTGGATGTGCTTCTGTCCAAGTTGCTGAGGCTGCAGTCCCTCCCCTTTCGAGTGGTGGACTCTGCACCTTTCAGAGAACTGATGACTTGTGCCGAGCAGAGGTGGAGAGTACCAAGCCATCATTTCTTTGCGAAGAAATACCAGCCCTGCTCAATTTTGTGGAACAGAAGGTGGGCCAGTCCTTGAGCCTGTCAGTGTGTACCAAAGGGCATGGCAGCGCTGACGTGTGGAGCTATAACTATGGTCAGGGACAATACATATCCTTTACGGCCCACTGGGTGAATGTGGTTCCTGCACAACCACAACAGCAACTTGGACAGGTCACGCTGCTTCCGCCTCCATGCTCTCAGGCCGTTGGTCCTGTGACAGTGTGCGACTCCGCCTCCTCATCCTCCACCGTGTCCTAAGCCTCCACTGCAAGGACAAGTCTTAGAGTCCCTCCAGCATGCCATGTGTGTAGCCTTGGCTGTGTCACGCAGTTCTCGCATGGTTTTTGGCGAAAAGAGTCACACAGGAAAGGAACTGCTAAAAGTCATTCATCAAGAAATCGAATCATGGTGACCGACAAAGGGAAAAATATCTTGTCTGCGCTGCGACAAGGCCCACGTGTTCAATATGGTTGTCAAGTGGTTCCTGAAGTGTTCCCGCCATCTGCAAGACATCCTAACAATGGGAAGGAAACTTCAGCCACTCGGACACCGGAAAGCACACCCTCCTTGAGCTGCAGTGTCAGAACGGTATCCCCCAACATAGTCTGATTTGCAACGTTTCCACACGTTAGGAATTCCACCCTTCATATGTTGGACCGACTATACGAACAGAGAAAAGCCATCACCGATTTCTTGATGAAGCGGATAGGGGGACTCCCCTGTGTAACTTCAATGTCAACAAGTGGCAGCTCATAAATAACACCGCTTGCTCAGGCCCTTTGAGGAAGCCACATTATGTGATGAACGACATAATTCCACTGCTTAATCTACGACAACACGTGTTAGAAACAATGACTGGTCAAGGCACTGGAGACGTGGTGCCTACATCTCATGGCCCTCTGAGCTCTGTGGGGGCTGAACTGGAAGAGGGAGAGGGGCACGGTGGAGCACAGTTACGATTTCGCGAGATGGGTGGTTTTTCTAGTCACCTGACAGGAGAGGAGGAGCAAGAGCAGCTAGAGGAGCTAGAGGGTTATGAAGAAGGCGAGACAGTTGACCCAGACACACCGTGGAAGGATTCAGTGGAGATGGAGGCAGGTAGTTCCTCCAAATCACTTGCACAAATGGCACGATGCATGTTCACTTGCTTGCGTAGTGACTGCCGAATTGTTACCATTCGGTAGTGGGGTGACTTCTGGCTCTCCACCTTAGTGGACCCTCGCTACCAGCACAAAATGGGGGCCTTTTTTACACCCACTGAGAGGGAGGACAAACTGACCTACTAAAGACACATCCTATGTAGTCAGTTGGCACCATCGTCCATCCTCTCGCAGGTCTGACTCGGAGGGCTCTCTGCAAGCACACCTTCCAGGAGTGCAGGAGCACTACCAGCTCCATCAGCGGCCCCACACAGAAACCTCTCTCTATTTCCCCCTACAAACACTGACATTTCCCTGGGTTTTTAAGTGGAAATAGAGAGAGTTTCCTTTGTGGGGCCGCCCATTTTAGGGTGAGTAACACTTTCCAAGAAGGGAAATAATAGGGCGAGAGTAGGGCCTTACAGGAGAAGTTTTTACCCCCACCTGCTAAAATGGACAATACGTTGTTCCCTACCATCTTTTCGAGGAAAGTGTTACTCGTCTTAAAAAGGGTAGTCCCACACAGGAACCAATGTCTATTTCCACCTAAAAATCCTGGGAAATGGAAGGTGTTTGTAGGACGAAATAGGGAGAGGTTCCTGTGTGGGGCCATTTGGGTCCATATATTTTATCCTAAGCATGATAATAAAAGTTAAGTTTTACGTAATGGATATCCTCAATACTTATTGTGCACACTAACACTTTTACAAAAGAGACAGTTTTCTTCTGCCTACCTGTCTCAGCTACTTTTCTGATCCAGCCACCGGCCTGATGCCACACTTCTGATGCCAAGATTTCCTTTTTTCACCCACCTTTGTCACTGGGTACTGGTATGGCCACCCATCGCACCACTCTGTCACCGGGTCACTTTCAGGACTCCTGATGCTGCTTATGCCACCTCCAGGCTGTCTCATTCTGCCATTATATGTTCTCCCCATGCTGATGCCAGCTCCAGGCTGTCTCATTCTGCCACCATATGTTCTCCTCATGCTGAAGCCAGCTCCAAGCTGTCTCATACTGCAACCATATGTTCAACTCATGCTGCTGCCACCTCCAAGCTGTGTCATTCAGCCACTATATGGTCTCCTCATGCTTCCAACACCTCCACGTTTTGTCATTTAGCCACTATATGGTCTTCTCATGCTGCCAACACTTCCACGCTGTGTCATTCAGCCACTATATGGTCTCCTCATGCTGCCGCCACCTCCTCACTGGGTCATTCAACCACTATATGGACATTTCATGCTGCCACCAACTCCAGGCTGTGTCATTCAGCCACTATATGGTCTCCTCATGCTGCCGCCACCTCCACGCTGGGTCATTCAGCCACTATAAGGTCTCATAATGCTGCCGCCACTTCTACGCTGTGTCAGTCAGGCACTATATGGTCTCCTCATGCGGCCGCCACCTCCACGCTGGGTCATTCAGCCACTCTATGGTCTCCTCATGCTGCCGCCACCTCTACACTGTGTCATTCAGCCACTATATGGTCTCCTCATGCTGCCGCCACCTCCACACTGGGTCATTCAGACACTATATGGACATTTCATGCTGCCACCAACTCCAGGCTGAGTCATTCAGCCACTATATGGTCTCCTCATGCTGCCGCCACCTCCACGCTGGGTCATTCAGCCACTATAAGGTCTCATAATGCTGCCGCCACTTCCACGCTGTGTCAGTCAGGCACTATATGGTCTCCTCATGCGGCCGCCACCTTCACGCTGGGTCATTCAGCCACTCTATGGTCTCCTCATGCTGCCGCCACCTCCACACTGTGTCATTCAGCCACTATATGGTCTCCTCATGCTGCCGCCACCTCCACACTGTGTCATTCAGCCACTATATGGTCTCCTCATGCTGCCGCCACCTCCACGCTGGGTCATTCAGCCACAATAATGTCTCATAATGCTGCCGCCACCTCCACACTGTGTCAGTCAGGCACTATATAGTCTCCTCATGCTGCCGGCACCTCCACGCTGGGTCATTCAGCCACTATATGGTCTCCTCATGCTGCCACCAACTCCAGGCTGTGTCATTCAGCCACTATATGGTCTCCTCATGCTGCCGCCACCTCCACACTGTGTCATTCAGCCACTATATGGTCTCCTCATGCTGCCGCCACCTCCACGCTGTGTCATTCAGCCACTATATGGTCTCCTCACGTTTTTGATCAAAAAAGTGCACTAAGAGCCTCAATTTTTTGACCAATGTGTGCTGCTGCAATCCTCTTTTTTGTATACTCTGGTCTCCTCATACTGATGCAACCTCCATGATTTGTCATTGTGATGCTCTGTGAAAGTGATTCTAATAGCGACGCCTCTGATCTGCATGTCATACTGAATAACTATTATTTCACTAACCCAGCACACACCCTGCCGCAACCTCTACGTTGTGTCATTCAGGCATTATATGGTCTCCTCATGCTGCTGCCAACTCCAAGCTGTGTCATTCAGCCACTATATGGTCTCCTCATGCTGCCGCCAACTCCAGGCTGTGTCATTCTGCCACTATATGATCTCCTCATGCTGCCGCCAACTCCAAGCTGTGTCCTTCAGCCACTATATGGTCTCATGATGCTGCCTCCACCTCCATGCTGTGTCATTCAGCCACTATATGGTCTTCTCATGCTGCCGCCACCTCCACGCTGGGTCATTCAGCCACTATAAGGTCTCATGATGCTGCCGCCACTTCCACGCTGTGTCAGTCAGGCACTATATGGTCTCCTCATGCGGCCGCGACCTTCACGCTGGGTCATTCAGCCACTCTATGGTCTCCTCATGCTGCCGCCACCTCCACACTGTGTCATTCAGCCACTATATGGTCTCCTCATGCTGCCGCCACCTCCACACTGTGTCATTCAGCCACTATATGGTCTCCTCATGCTGCAGCCACCTCCATGCTGTGTCATTTGGCCACTATATGGTCTCCTCATGCTGCCGCCACCTCCAAGCTGCGTCCTTCAGCCACTATATGGTCTCATGATGCTGCCTCCACCTCCGTGCTGCATCTTTCAGCCACTATATGGTCTCCTCATGCTGCTGCCACCTCCATACTGTGTCATTCAGCCACTATGTGGTCTCCTTATGCTGCCGCCACCTCCATGCTGGGTCATTCAGCCACTATATGGTCTCATCATGCTGCTGCCACCTCCACACTGTGTCATTCAGCCACTATATGGTCTCCTCATGCTGCCGCCACCTCCATGCTGTGTCATTCAGCCACTATATGGTCTCCTCATACTGATGCCACCTCCAGGCTCTGTCATTGTGCCACTCTGCGACAGTGATTCTAATAGCGACGCCTCTAACCTGCATGTCAAACTGAATAACAGTATTTTTTCACTAACCCAGCACACACCCTATGAGTCTTACAGCAAGCAAAGTGTTCTACACCCCTATTTTGGCTCTCTGTAGGTCAGAAAAAGCTGTTTTAATAGGGATTTACCACGAATAAATTCGTACCGAAACAAATTTTTGGGAAAAATTCGTCGAATCGTCCGAATGGAATTTTTAAAAAATTTGCCCTTCTCTTATTGGGTCTCAAACAGTTACAGTGCTCCCTACACAGTAATAGTGGCCCTTATAGACTCTACACAATAACTGTGCTCCTCACAGTGCTTGACACTGTAAGGCTCCCCACATAGTAATAGGGTCTCTTTGTGCCCCTACAAACTTATAATCCCTTTCTTTGCGCTTTTACACAGGCCTTTTTGTTTCCTCTAACAATAGTTAGCCCCCAATTGTATCCCCACACAGTAGTTAAATATCCTTTGTTCCACCACACATGGACCCCTACAAATTACTTCTGCCCCTTTGTGCTCTTCTACATTACTAATGTCTGCCTTTGTGCCACGAAACATTGATGCCCACTTTGTGCTCAGACATCAACAATGCCCTATTATGACCCTACAAATTAGCAATGCAACTTTGTGCTCAACATATTAATAATGCCCCCTTTGTAGGTTTCCACACTGGCCAGCTAGTTTCAGACCTGCAACCTTAGTACTGGAAAGATGTCTGGGCCATTTAAGCCCCCTGGCCCACAGGCTTCTTAGGAAGCTGCATTGTCTTCTTCCATTGCAAGTACAACACTGCCGGCAAAAGATTGCACCAAGTCATACAACAATAGATTTATTTTCTTGCTCTCATAGCTTTTGTGGAGCTAAACAATTAAAATGAAAGCCATAAGAGGCTTTTTGTAGAGACATTCTGGTTAAGATATCTCATTGTAGTGCTCTATACTACTTACTGCATATGTCACCTATGAGAAAGCACAGCACATTTCTTTTAAGACATGACAATATGACATTCTGTGCATTACTGAACAATGCTGCACTTCAATCCAGCACTGGCATAGCGAATGCAAAACATCTTAGCTTGCAATGTAAATCAATTTCTGGCCTTTCAGCTCATCTACAAAAGACTTAAAGCATTTTCATAATCCTCCATGGGTTTCAAGCTATTTCTAGGTAGAATGATTTTAAAGTTTATACAATATTAACATATTTTTTGAATACATTCCAGTCTTAAGGAAGGGTTTCTACTGTATAATAGTCAAGCTATATTTATTTATTTATTTTCTGTTACTCAGTCAGCTCTAACATTAATATTGCCTAACACTGAGTACAAAGCAGTTATACAGTCCCCCACATAGTGCTATTGGGTCCCGAGAACATCCTTATAACGGTAATGTGCATATATTTAGTCTTTGATGAGTTTATTATATCATACAGAAGAAACCATGCAACATTAAAAATAGGAACGTGGAACTGACCAGGGATCTTTATTCCGATAAATAACATTTTGCAGCACTACAGAAGATTGCAAAATGTTGGATTGAAACATCAATGCTCATTTTATGGAACATGGGTGAATAAAACAATATTTCACACATTTGAAATTTTCTGAAGTGCTGCAAATGTTATTATTTTTTTATATGAATAATGAACCCTGATAAGGTTTTTAGTAAAAAATATTATTCTATCTTTTCATGTGACAACACTGAAGAAATGACACTGACACACACGCTACAATGTAAAGTAGTGAGTTTACAGCCTGTATGACAGTGTTTAATGTTGTGTCCCCTCAAAATAACTCAATACACAAAAGTGAGTACATTTATTAGTGGAAATGTCAAAACTGTGCCCAATTAGCCATTTTCCCTCCCTGGTGTCATGTGACTCGTTAGTGTTAGTAGATGTCAGGTGTGTATGGCGAGCAGGTGTCTTTAATGTGGTGTTATTGCTTTCACACTCTCTAATACTGGTCACTAGAAGTTCAACATGGCACCTCTTGGCAAATAATTCTCTGAGGATCTCAAAAAAAGAATTGTTGCTTTACAGGAAGATCCTGAAACTGAGCTGCAGCATGGGGGGAAAGACTATACAGCAGTTTCACAGGTTTCTAAAGAAGATGCACAAGAAAGTCTACAAACATTTGCTGAAGAAAAGCAGACTAAGGTCATGATTTACTGGAACTATGTCCTGTGGTCCAATGAGATAAACTTATTTGGTTCAGATGGTGTCAAGCGTGTGTTGCAGCGTGTGTGGACTGTATGAGTGCTGGCCAAGCATGTCTCTAGACCTAAATTTTTTTGGACATCTGTGGAGCATCCTCAGAAGGTGGGAGGTGAGGGAGTGCAAGCTTTATAACATCCACCCCCTCCTTGATGTCATCATGGTGGAGTGGAAGAGGACTATGCTCTGTGCTCAAGCTGCTTAAGACAGTGCTAGAAAATAATGTCGACCATACAAAATATTGACACTTTGGGCCCAATTTGGACATTTCCACTTAGGGGTGTACTTAGTTTTGTTGCTAAGGTTTACACAAGGTTGACTGTGTGTTGAGTTATTTTAACCCCTTAAGGACTGAGCCCTTTTTCGCAATTCTGACCACCGTCACTTTAAGCGTTAATAACTCTAAAACGCTTTTACCGAATATTCTGATTCTGAGATTGTTTTTTCGTGACATATTCTACTTTATTTTGGTGGTAAATTTTCGGCGTTACTTGCATCCATTCTTGGTGAAAAATCCCAAAATTTCATGAAAATTTAGAAAATTTTGCATTTTTCTAACTTTGAAGCTCTCTACTTGTAAGGGAAATGGATATTCCAAATAAATTTTATTTTTATTCACAAATACAATATGTCCACTTTATGTTGGCAACATAAAATGGACATATTTTTACTTTTAAAAAAAATTAGAGGGCTTCAAAGTATAGCAGCAATTTTCAAAAATTTCATGAAAATTGCAAAATCTGAAGGGAGAGATGTTACAGAACTACAACTCCCAGCATGCCTGGGTGGTCTAGGCATGCTGAGAGTTGTAGTTTGGCAACATCTGGAGGGCTACCGTTTGGGCACCACTGTAACAGTGGTCACCAAACTGTGACCCTCCAGATGTTGCAAAACTACAACTCCCAGCATGCCCAGACAACCTTTGACTGTCTGGGCATGCTGGGAGTTGCAGTCCGGCCTTCCTAGTGGTTGCCACAGTAAAGATCACATTACTTTCACTTTCATTTCATCCCCCCCACCCCCCCCCCCCCCACCCCCAGTCGATTCCCTACCTGAGCCGTGATCTCCGCTGGATGTCTGCGATGATCGCCGGGCCCCACGCATCTGGTCCTCAGGTAAAGGTCTCCATCTTCTCCCCCCCCTGTTCTGCCCGACATCCAGAAGTGGGCAGAACGGGGGGTTTCCATGCCAACCCCCTGTCCTGCGCTGCCATTGGTGAGAACTCAGTTCTGACTAATGGCAGGGGATAGGAGGAGATCGCAGCACTGCGACCTCACTCCTATCCCTTAGGCTGATCGGGGCTGTCACTGACAACTCCGATCATCCCTATTTTCGGATCCCTGTCTGAATTGACATGCAATTTTCTCCGATCGCCAACATGGGGGGATCTCAGGACCCCCCTGGGCGATGTGCCGGGGTGCCTGCTGAATGATTTCAGCAGGCATCCCGATCCGGTCCCCAACCCTTAAGGACTCGGGATGCAGGGCGTATGCATACGCCCTGCGTCCTTAACAGGTTAAGGGAAAAC
Source organism: Hyla sarda (assembly GCF_029499605.1). Taxonomy (NCBI): domain Eukaryota; kingdom Metazoa; phylum Chordata; class Amphibia; order Anura; family Hylidae; genus Hyla; species Hyla sarda. The sequence goes on along the minus strand of NC_079191.1, from coordinate 244,286,229 downwards.
AACATGAAACACTGTTGTACAGGCTGTACACCCACTACTTTACATTACATTGTAGCAGAGTGTCATTTCTTCAGTGTTGACACATGAAAAGGTATAATAGATATTTACAAAAAGGAGAGGGGTGTACTCACTTATGTGAGAATGCATATATATATATATATATATATATATATATATATATATTGACAAAACTTGGTACACATATTACTTATGTAGTAACATAGTAACAAAGTAACATAGTTCATAAGGTTGAAAAAAGACCAGAGTCCATCAAGTTCAACCTATAACCCAAATGAGTCCCTATTGAGTTGAGGTGATCCAGAGGAAGGCAAAAAACCCTCATATATCAGCTAAAACTATAGTACAGTTAAATTAATCCTAATTCACACCCCTTCACGATGGTCAGGATTTTTGACTAAAGTCCCATGCAAGTCTATGGGACTTCCAATACCTTACTCTACAAGCTTCGCTCTGAATCTCCTGGTGAGTGTGTCGGTCCAGCTTGCAAGTCACACCCCTCCCACAAGCTTCACCCATTCATGCAAGCGATGCCCCTTCTATTTAAGCCTTTTTTTTTTGTTTCAACTCATGGCCAAAAACACAATTTTCGCTTAAAGGACAACTGTAGTGGTCAAAAATCTCTGCCCAAATGTTCCCCAAACAAAAGTTATACAATTCAGTCAATTAGTCCTATTTACCCATATGCAGCCGTTTCTGAGATATTAGAGTTGCCAGCACAGCCCAGTAGTCCTGCGTCCGTCCCCTATTCATTACATTGCAGCCGCCATCTTGGGGACGGAGATCTCTTCCTCCCAGCAGTGTTTGTGCTCCCCCTAGCCTCATATGCATGAGCGGGTGCTTTCTGAGGCAGCCATAGGCTCATCCTCAGAAACGCCCCTATCTATAAGATTCAAGCAGGGGGAGAATGAGGACGTCCACAGCTCCTCCCCCCTCCCCTGCTCTGTCTACATAGGACCTCACTTATCACCGGGAGGATTCAAGTTTTCATGGGGGAAACACAGAGCAAACCACAGAGCGGGGAGGGGAGGACGTGTGTGTGAAGGAGACATATTATACTGCACGGACATATTATACTGCAGGGAATAAATATCATACTGGAGATGATTCTGTGTGTGAGGGAGGGGGACTACTGAATGACACATGCTGGGAGTTGTAGTCCCTGTTATGTGTGTGTGTGTGTTTGCCAGTGTTTCCCAACCAGGGAATGCTGGGAGTAGTAGTTTTGCAACATCTGGAGGCACCCTGGTTGGGAAACACTGGTGTATGAACTACAACTCCCAGGAGATTACAGAGATACAATAGAGGTGTTGGTGAACTACAACTCCCAGGAGACTACAGAGATACAATAGAGGTGTTGGTGACATACAACTCCCAGGAGACTACAGAGATACAATACAGGTGTTGGTGAACTACAACACCCAGGAGACTACAGAGATACAATATAGGTGTTGGTGACATACAACTCCCAGGAGACTACAGAGATACAATAGAGGTGTTGGTGAACTACAACTCCCAGGAGACTACAGAAATACAATAGAGGTGTTGGTGAACTACAACTCCCAGGAGACTACAGAGATACAATACAGGTGTTGGTGAACTACAACTCCCAGGAGACTACAGAGATACAATATAGGTGTTGGTGACATACAACTCCCAGGAGACTACAGAGATACAATATAGGTGTTGGTGAACTACAACTCCCAGGAGACTACAGAGATACAATACAGGTGTTGGTGAACTACAACTCCCAGCCAGGAGACTACAGAGATACAATATAGGTGTTGGTGAACTACAACTCCCAGGAGACTACAGAGATACAATAGAGGTGTTGGTGAACTACAACTCCCAGGAGACTCCTGATACAATAGAGGTGTTGGTGAACTACAACCCCCAGGAGACTACAGAGATACAATAGAGGTGTTGGTGAACTACAACACCCAGGAGACTACAGAGATACAATATAGGTGTTGGTGACATACAACTCCCAGGAGACTCCTGATACAATAGAGGTGTTGGTGAACTACAACCCCCAGGAGACTACAGAGATACAATAGAGGTGTTGGTGAACTACAACTCCCAGGAGACTACAGAGATACAATATAGGTGTTGGTGAACTACAACACCCAGGAGACTACAGAGATACAATATAGGTGTTGGTGACATACAACTCCCAGGAGACTACAGAGATACAATATAGGTGTTGGTGAACTACAACTCCCAGGAGACTACAGAGATACAATACAGGTGTTGGTGAACTACAACTCCCAGGAGACTACAGAGATACAATATAGGTGTTGGTGACATACAACTCCCAGGAGACTACAGAGATACAATATAGGTGTTGGTGAACTACAACTCCCAGGAGACTACAGAGATACAATACAGGTGTTGGTGAACTACAACTCCCATCCAGGAGACTACAGAGATACAATATAGGTGTTGGTGAACTACAACTCCCAGGAGACTACAGAGATACAATAGAGGTGTTGGTGAACTACAACTCCCAGGAAACTCCTGATACAATAGAGGTGTTGGTGAACTACAACTCACAGGAGACTACAGAGATACAATAGAGGTGTTGGTGAACTACAACTCCCAGGAGACTACAGAGATACAATATAGGTGTTGGTGAACTACAACTCCCAGGAGACTACAGAGATACAATATAGGTGTTGATGAACTACAACCCCCAGGAGACTACAGAGATACAATATAGGTGTTGGTGAACTACAACACCCAGGAGACTACAGAGATACAATAGAGGTGTTGGTGAACTACAACTCCCAGGAGACTCCTGATACAATAGAGGTGTTGGTGAACTACAACACCCAGGAGACTACAGAGGTACAATAGAGGTGTTGGTGAACTACAACTCCCAGGAGACTACAGAGATACAATAGAGGTGTTGGTGAACTACAACTCCCAGGAGTCTCCTGATACAGTAGAGGTGTTGGTGAACTACAACTTCTTTATACACTCAAACAGCAGAAAGCTGACACGGCATGCTTGGATGTATAGTCTTACAACAGCTGGAGTCACCTCTGCAACTCCAAGCATGCACATACAGCAGAAAGCTGACAGGGCATGCTGGGATTTGTAGTTTTGCAACAGCTGGAGGCACCACTGGAATTCCCAGCATGCCCGAACAGCATATAAAATAACTGGGCATGATTGGAGTTGTAGTTGTGAAAAAGATGGAGGGACCAATATCAGGACAGTTTTATAAACAAACAATTATGTTTTTTTACCATTTTTACTTTCACTCTCCACTCTCCAGTGTCCACACTACAGTGAGCACGGAGGCAGCTGCTTCATCACTGGACAGGAGCCGGCATGGGGAGGGGGAGATGAGCAGAAGGGGAGGGTGTATGCATAGGGAAGGGAGATGTGGGCGTTACAATATAATAATTTGCTCGGGGGATAGAACAGGGGGAGGGCAGCAGCTTACAGGAAGTAAGCACAAGGCATGATGGGAGATGTAGTTTTATTTTCACTTCTCCTCCGTAATTCGTGTGCTGATAACGGGAGAAAGACTGGGCCAATTTTGATGGGGGAGACATCGTTGGAAAGGTCTTTCAAAGACCTATTAAATGAGGTAAAAAAAAGTTTTTTTGCCCAGCACTGCAGATGTCCTTTAATACACCCACATCACAGGTCCGTCAACCACAATCTCTTCATCACAACTTAGCTTCCCCTTACTCCACAAGCTCTGCATCCTGCATCTCCGGATGAATGTGTTGGTATGGCTTGCAAGCCACGCCCCTCTCACAAGCCACTCCCCTGCAAGGCCACCACCTATAATTCTATTTTTGGCCTTCAATCTCTTCATCCCAGGTCAGTCCCACCTGTCGACAGGTTATGAGGATGGGATATGAGGTTGAGATATGAAGTCCGGATATGAGGACCAGATTTAAGCATAGGATATAAGGACAGGATAACAGGATGGGATTTGAGGTCAGGATATGAAGGTGGGATATTAGGACAAGAGCGTCATTGTTGCTTTTTCCTCTACCACATGCTTATTAGGAAGACCGGGCAGCACGGGGTACTCTGCTATTAGAATATACGTGTTATATGGGTTGTTTTTACAAAGCATAATTACACATGAGAAAGATACCCACTATGTTTCTCATCATGTTCAGTAAGGTTCTAAAAAGGTCATATTTTAATTATCATCTGCAGGTTTTACAACCATTAAATCAATTTGCTTGTTATCTCGGAGGATAAATTGGCTGATTTAATTTAACTGTGTTAAGGACATTGCTGTTAATGTTGATCTTTTTGACCTGAATGGAGCAAACTAATAGTTAATTACGTATTTTGCAAAACAAATTTTTTTGAAAAGTGATTTCATTTATTGCTTTTAAAAGAAAATCGCAGAGAAAGAATGGAACAAATTATACAATAACAAACAATAGCATAATTTAATCTGGTTATCTACAGTACATGTTTGTGTATTTCATTAACCCCTCAGCAAATTCTGACATACATATAGAATGATTTTGCACTGGATAACTATGGCACAGGCTCAGAGGCTGAAGGGCCGACATTCTTGCCCAGCAGCTGGTCAAGAATGTCAAAATTAGTCCAATTCTTTTATGTTACCCCTCAAATGCTGTGGTCATTAGCAACAATATCATTTGAGGGTAAATGCAGGGGCCCCCTTTGTAACCCAATCATCCATGTATGGTCCTATTATAGGGATTTGTAAAATTACTGCACACTGAAGTACAAAATTATTTCAGTTTATTATACAATTGATCAAGTGATAACCAGTTTAAAGGGGGATTTGTTTTCTTAAAAAAAAGCACACTTTTTAATCAAAACATGTCCTCCCTCCACCACATGGAGGTAGCCTCACTTTGGATGGCACTCTAATAAGTTCTCTCTTTACTCACTGGGCATATAGCCTCTGACTGGTTGACATGCAGAATCCACTATCAGTTTAAAAATCTCCTGTGAACAGGGATGGGTGCACGGCCATGGAGGGTTGCCACTCCCCCTCACTTGCATTGAAAGACACAGAAAAATATCCAGCACAACCCTTTAAACATGAGTGCATGTTGCCATGGCATATGCAGAGTATACAAATAGAGGGTTGCAGCAGCACTCTTGTTCAAAAAATGTAGGCTCTTTTTGATCCAAACATGTCCCCCATCCATGCAAAGGGGACCCTTACACGCTCACTCTATAATGATAAATATATAACATATATATATATATATATATATATATATATATATATATATATAAAAGGAAGATCAGGGCAGCACTCCAATAACGTGAAAAAAGGTAAAATTTATTCCATCAAAACAATGTGCAAAACAGCAGCGACGTTTCGATCCACTCCAGGATCTTCCTTTTTTATATTTGGATGGATCGTTGGACTTGATCCTTTTACAGGTTGCCTGCACCTTCCCTTTTATATCTTTCGGATTTCAGAGTGCTGTTGCTCCTTTGCTTTTTATATATATATATATATATATATATATATATATATATATATATATACTAGCTGAGTACCTGGCACTCCCCGTTTTTTCCTACCTAATCCTTGTGGGGGAAGAAAAGCAACAAAGGAGAAAACGTTTGTCCTCATATCCCATCCACAAATCCTGACCCCATATCCCCTCCTCATATCCCGACCCAAAATCCTCTCCTCATATCCCGACCTCATATCCCATCCTCATATCCCATCCCCATATCTTGTCCCCATATCCCATGCCCATATCCTGTTCCCAGGGAGGGGCTTGGGAGAATTTAACGCCCCCTGCAAAGAGGTTAGGGCATGTCGGGCGTTTGGCGATGTTTTGGCGGGAGCAGCCGGCTCTTGAATCACCTGCCACTTAACTGAGTTCTGGCTGCAGCGCAAGCTACCGGAGCCCTGCTGCCCAGCGTGGTAACGTATTTGCTGCTGCAGGATGACCCTGCCGCAGCGCTGGCGGGTTCAGGAGCCAATAGGCGGTGGTCAGGTGATTGACAGGTCCAACTCCTGCCTGGAAACCACAAGGGCATACAGATACAGAAATTGGGCATTGTACCCTGCCGGTTCCCTAATTTAACCAAAAACCCAGTCGCAAGGATACAGTTTTCTGATCAGGACAGAGTATCACAACCTCATCCTGCACGTTATGCCCTGTGCGCTCGGAGTTCCTGCAGCACATCGCTAATCTTCAGTAACCTGGCCACTGCACATTACACTCCGTATGCTTGAGATATCTGCAGCGCATCACACACTGAGGGGCAGAACAGTTACACAGCATCCCATGTGACAGAAGGGGTAAGAAATGTTAAACACCAAGTTATTTTCATATCTCCTTATAACCTGATCCATGACAGACCTTTCTCTGGCCGACTCACTCAGGGACACGAGACCATAAGCTGAAGCCACTGCGCGCCGGTTGTCTTCCATACTTCCTCATGTCCCCATCTACATGCATACGTCAGCACTTTGCATCACACATCAGTCACCTCAGGGTTGTCTTGTCTTGTTGCTGCAGTTCTCTAGTATTTGTGTAAGCGTTTAGTGTACGGGGCAGCAATAGTATGCTATGACATTGGTGTCAATCATATTCTACCACCTTTCATGAGTTTTACATAGTTGTGCCACTCACATGTCACAATCCGGCTGGGCCATTCGTGGGCATCAACATAGTTGTACATGCTCATGCTGTCATGGCTGTCATGCATGCATCACATTATACTTATACCACACACAGGCGTCACAATAGTCAGGAGTACATCAAGTCAGAGTGTACCATTCACAGGCGCCAATCAGTAGCATTCTGTACATACACAGCGTATGTGCGGTGCATGCACGCATGGTGTTGGGCTGTACATGGTAGTTGTTTATATGCTCATGACATTCTTAGTGCTCACAAACTCATAGCATTATACTGTAAATATGCTCATAGCATTCATACTGTATATACGTTCGTCACATTTATTCTGTATTTCCTTTGTAGCATTTATACTGCACACGGGCTCGTAGCATTCACTGTTGGTTGTAGCTCTCATACTGTTCACACGTTGGTAGCATTCATACAATACATACACTCTTAGCATTCATACTGTACATACGTTTGTAGCATTCATTCTCTACATACAGTGGGGATCAAAAGTTTGGGCACCCCAGGTAAAAATTTGTATTAAGGTGCATAAAGAAGCCAAGGAAAGATGGAAAAATCTCCCAAAGGCATCAAATTACAGATTAGACATTCTTATAATATGTCAACAAAAGTTAGATTTTATTCCCATCATTTACACTTTGGTGGAAACTTTTGATACCCACTGCATGTTCGAAGCATTCAAACTGTACATTCGCTTGTAGGATTTATACTGTACACACACTCGTAGCATTTATACTGTACACACGTTTGTGTCATTCATACTGTACATACGCTCTTAGCATTCATACTGTACATAGGCTCATAGCATTCATACTGTACATACGCTTGTAGTTTTCATACTATACATACGCCCGTACACACGCTCTTAGCATTATATTGCACGCACGTTCATAGCATTATATTGCATGCACGCTCAAGCATTTATACTGCACATACACTCATAGCATTGATACTGCATCATAAAAAGGGAAAAACCAACTTGTGGTGGAAAAGAGGGCGTCACTCCAGAAGGTCCACAATGTAAACTATAATTTTGAGCACATTTCAAAAGTTGCACTACTGCTCATTCTATTGCACAATCCCATAGAGGATATACCTCAACAACTATAAGGTGCCTAGAGACATTATGCATACCAATAAATAGAATCAAGGTGCAAGTACAAGAGGGACCGCTGGGGAGACGCCACCCCAGGGCGTACTGCATGCACGCTCTTAGCATTTATACTGCACATACACTCATAGCATCTATACTGCAAGCACACTCATAGCATTTATACAGCACATACGCTCATAGAATTCATACTGCACATACACTCAGCATTTATACTGCAACTACGCTCATAGCATTTATACTGCACATACGCTCATAGCATTTATATTGCACATAAGCTCATAGCATTCACACTGTACAAACGATCTTAAGCATCTATGCTGCAGGTAAACTCATTGCATTCATACTGCTTATATGCTAATAGCGGTTATACTGCACATTTGCTCATAGCAGTTACACTGTACGTACGCCTAAAGCATTTATATTGCTCACACACTCACAGCATTTTAGGGCATGTATGCTCATAGAATTTATACTGCACATAGCATTTATACTGTACTGCATATACGCTCATAGCATTGATCTTGCTTACACACTCTCAGCATTTATACTGCACGTACACTCATAGCATTCATACTGCACATTTGCTCACAGCATTCTCACTACACATAGGCTCATAGCATTTATCTGCACATACGCTCTTAGCATTTTTACTGCATTGCACTCTACATACGCTCGTAGCATTATACTGCACGTACGCTCATAATTTTATACGGCACGTATGTTCATAGCCATACTGCACAGACGCGCATAACATTCATGCTACATGTAGTATTTTTTCTGCACATATTCTTATAGAATTCACACTGCACATACGTTCATCGCATTCATACCACACATACGCTTATAGAATTCATACTGCATGTATGTTCATACCATTCATACTGCACGCATGCTCATACCATTCATACTGCACACATGCTCATACCATTCATTCTGCACACACACTCATACCATTCATAGTGCACACATGCTCATACCTTTCATACTGCATGCTCATTACTGACAGGTTACTGACAGTTTTTTTGGCCCTTGGGTCCACGGTCGCGGTTTTGGACACACTTCTGACCGTAAGTAAGTTATTATTGCTCTTGTTATTATTGCTACATTTAATACAGTAGTCATTGGTATCTTTATGATTGTTATTACTATTTTCTTCATTACTCATTGTTACATGAATGTCATTACTATTATTGCAGTTATGATGATCGTCATTACTAGGATCATTACCATGCCCTTTATTAATATTATTGTCATTTCTATTATCATTATTACTTTTACTGTTGTTAACATTACTAGGTATTGTTGTTGTTGTTTATTAGTCTCAGGCAGCCTGTTCACGTTTGGAGCCCTGACCGCAAATATACATGGTGGGCCATTTATATGGATACGATGGATACAACTTAATAAAATGGGAATGGTTGGTGATATTAACTTCCTGTTTGTGGCACATTATTATATGTGAGGGGAAAACTTTTCAAGATGGGTGGTGACCATGGCGGACATTTTAAAGCCGGCCATTTTGAATCCAACTTTTGTTTTTTCAATAGGAAGAGGGTCATGTGACACATCAAACTTATTAGGAATTTCACAAGAAAAACAATGATATTCTTTGTTTTAACATAACTTTATTCTTTCATTAGTTATTTACAAGTTTCTGACTACTTATAAAATGTGTTCAATGTGCTGCCCATTGTGTTGGATTGTCAATGCAACCCTCTTCTCCCACTCTTCACACACTGATAGCAACACCGCAGGAGAAATGCTAGCACAGGCTTCCAGTATCCGTAGTTTCAGGTGCAGCACATCTCGTATCTTCACAGCATAGACAATTGCCTTCAGATGACCCCAAAGATAAAAGTCTAAGGGGGTCAGATCGGGAGACCTTGGGGGCCATTCAACTGGCTCACGACGACAAATCCCCTTTCCAGGAAACTGTTCATCTAGGAATGCTCGGACCTGACATCCATAATGTGGTGGTCACCATCTTGCTGGAAAAACTCAGGGAATGTGCCAGCTTCAGTGCATAAAAAGGGTAACACATCAAGTGGATTGGTCGTCATGGGCCAGTTGAATGGCCCCTAAGGTCTCTCCGGATCTGACCCCCTTATACTTTTATCTTTGGGGTCATCTGAAGGTAATTGTCTGTGCTGTGAAGATACGAGATGTGCAGCACCTGAAACTATGGATACTGGAAGCCTGTGCTAGCATTTCTCCTGCGGTGTTGCTATCAGTGTGTGAAGAGTGGGAGAAGAGGGTTGCATTGACAATCCAACACAATGGGCAGCACACTGAACACATTTTATAAGTGGTCAGAAACTTGTAAATAACTCATGAAAGAATAAAGTTACGTTAAATCATTGTTTTTCTTGTGAAATTCCCAATAAGTTTGATGTGTCATATGACCCTCTTCCTATTGAAAAAACAAAAGTTGGATTCAAAATGTCCAACTTCAAGATGGCCACCATGGTCACCACCCATCTTGAAATGTTTTCCCCCTCACATATACTAATGTGCCACAAACAGGAAGTTAATATCACCAACCATTCCAATTTTATTAAGGTGTATCCATATAAATGGCCCACCCTGTAGTATAACTTCTTTATTCAGCACATAAACATATTAAACGAAAAAAAAAATAAACATCATTGGCATTGCTGCTTGTAAGAACATCTGAATCAGTTATTTATCCCACTCAGCAAATCCCATAAAAAATGCCATAATTAGGAAAAAGGAGAAAACCATAGGCCCATAGAAGACTATTACCATGACATCATGAATCTGTATCTCACAGATCTGTAATACAGCTGAGTGCATCAGGTCTTTATGTGCAGACTAAGTGCAGAGGCTTTAACGTTGAGCAGAGGCTTTAACGTTGCTTCTAACAAGGCATAACAACATGTTCCTTGTCTGAAATCTTCTGTGTGTTGCATTTTAGAATAGATAAATGAATGTCGATGTGTGTATATCATGCAGGGAATTAATCAGAAGCATAATTTTATTGTGAATATGCCCTCCTTGAAACTATCTGTGTTCAGTGGAACAAGACACGGAATGAAAGGAGTCTGTTATCACTTTAATATTATTCAAAACAATCCAAGAGAATAAGAACATAAGTGTAAATTGAAAGAAAAACTCAGCTTAACTAAACACATCCAAGCAGTTCGGATAATAGAAACATAGAATGTGTCAGCAGATAAGAACCATTTGGCCCATCTAGTCTGCCCAATAATCTGAATCCTATGAATAGTCCCTGGCCCTATCTTATATGAAGGATAGCCTTATGCTTATCCCATGCATGCTTAAACTCCTTCATTTGCAGCGACCACTTCTGCAGGAAGGCTATTCCATGCATCCACTACTCTCTCAGTAAAATAATGCTTCCTGATATTACTTTTAAACCTTTGCCCCTCTAATTTAAAACTATGCCCTCTTGTGGTAGTTTTTCTTCAATTAAATATGCTCTCCTCCTTTACCGTGTTGATTCCCTTTATGTATTTAAAAGTCTCTATCATATCCCTTCTGTCTCTTATTTCTTCCAAGCTATACATGTTAAGGTCCTTTAACCTTTCCTGGTAAGTTTTATCCTGCAATCCATGTACTAGTTTAGTAGCTCTTCTCTGAACTCTCTCTAGAGCATCTATATCCTTCTGGAGATACGATAAAAACAAGCAATCTCCAGGTAGCAGAGCGGGATCAATGGAAGCGCTGAGACCAGATAAGAAGTTAAAAGGATTTATTTCCCATAATGCAACGCGTTTCACGGTCACCCGCTTCCAAAGGCATCATGCCTTAGGAAGCGGGTGACCGTGAAACGCGTTGCATTATGGGAAATAAATCCTTTTAACTTCTTATCTGGTCTCGGCACTTCCATTGATCCTGCTCTGCTCCCTGGAGATTGCTTGTTTTTATCGTGATTCTATTTCAGCGGGACGAAGCTGCAGAGACCCTTTGATGATACGTCCTGTTCCATTGTTGTACTTGGTTGGAGTAAAACTTCATGTGGTAAGTGCAATTCACACTTAGCGTTACCAACTCACCTTTGGTGTTACACTACGGAGCGCATCCGTTTGTGCTTTTTTTACTTCTGGAGATACGGCCTCCAGTACTGCACACAATACTCCAGATGAGGTCTCACCAGTGTTCTGTACAGCGGCATGAGCACTTCTCTCTTTCTACTGCTTATACCTCTCCCTATACATCCAAGCATTCTGCTAACGTTTCCTGCTCTATTACATTGTCTGACTCCTGTTATCAGTGATTGATTGAAAAAATCTGTTAACGGTTTTGCTAGCTCACCACTAAGCTCTTTTAATACTTTTGGGTGTATCCCTTCAGGCCCCTGTGACTTAATTGTCTTAACTTTCGAGAGCAATAGTCTTGAAGACAGAACAGATATGGCAATAAGTAAGCTACTATCCATAGGAAAACATTTTATTTATTAAAGAGAACCTGTTAGCAGATACATGCCACACAAACAGCCTCCAGTATCTTAGCTAAATATCTTGCTTATGAGTCCTGTTTATGTAGGAAAACATGGCACATTTTGTAGAAATATACTTTTTGGGCTTGTAGCATATGCAAATAAGCCTTTTTCAGTCATGTAGATGCAGGCTTCCTCAGTTGTGGTCATGCTGGTGTCTCCCAAGCTCTGTCCACCACAGTTTTTCACCCCTGAGTGCTTGCACCATAGCTTTCTATGTCCAGCACTTAGGATGTCACTCAAGGTTTAGGAGTAACAAACATGACTACAATTGAGAGATCATTCATCTTTGTGACTGGAAAAGCCTTCTTAGCACATGACATGAGCGCCATTCAAAGATTAATTTTCAATGAATGAAACCATTGGTTCCTACATATACAGGCAACATGAGGAAGCTATTTATCTGGTGGATATTTATGAGGCATGTATGTGCTGATAGTTCTCCTTTAATATAACAATATATTTGTTGAACGCAGCCTGTGTCACCTAGAAAGAAATATTGCCTTTCTGCATGGCAACCCAACCAGTGGTACAATTTGGCCGTATTTTTACGTTGCAGAAATCTGATCTAGGCAAAAAAAAAAAAGATCACCATAGTTGCAATAATCTAGTACATCTGAAAGTACTTAAAATTCCTGGACACCTGCCCTTATAAAGTACCAGCAGAGTAGTTTCTTAGCACAGTCCTAATATTGGCCTTTCCTACTAGCGCCATATGGGCAGGTGAGTATGTTACATTTTTATTGGAAATTTTTGCGATCAATCCAATCAAGATAAAAATTTGCAAAAGGTACTGCGCCCTTCCCAGGCAAAGTATTTCCATGAATAATGTGCTCAGAGCTTATCATGTCCAGATGAGCCACAGAGCAACTTGCAACTTGACCTCTTAACTGGTTAATAATACAGAACAACTCGTCCTGCCTGTGCAGCGGGCTCCAGACTCAAGGCTCACCGCTTTTTCAGCAGCTGAGAGTTGCTGCTATTTTAGCCTTTCATGTGATACAACCGCGTGTCATTGGAGGTTCAAGGTTCAGAATGGTTCACGCAATGGCCCTCATTTACTATTGCAAACCCGACATGATTTGTCAGGTTGTGCGCCAGATTCTGTCGCATTGCGCCAGAAATTCTGCCTGCGCCAAATTTTGCGTCAGAATTTGCGCCAGAATTGAAAAAAACCCTGACTAACTCTCCATTTTGCTAAGAGATCCTGAAAAGGGGGTGTGGCCGCCGGGAAAAGGGGGCATTGTCTCCGAAAAGGGGCGTGTTCCCGACATTTTCACAAAAACCCAACATATTTACTAAGGTTTCCACAGAAAATGTGCTGGAGTTGAGTTGAGGAAAACCCTACAGATCAGAGCATGTGTAAAAAAAAGCTAAATGTAGGGAAAGTGGAAAATGTAGGGAAACCTTAGTAAATACCGAAGAAAATAAATTGTAGGGAATTAAAACCCACAAAGAAACCTACACTCCACTCTTAGTAAATGAGGGCCAATGAATTCACATGTGAGTGGCATAAAAATGAAAACTCGGAAAATTTGCAAAATTTTTTATTTTAAACAAAAATCAGGTTTTGGTTTGTTTGTTTATTTTATTAAATCTGCTACCAGTTCAGAATCAATAATGCTATGTTTTACAAGTTGAGCAATTACACACATGGTGATACCAAATATTCTAACTTTTTTGGTTTACATAGTTTTAAAAAAAAAACGTGAAAAAGGTAGAGATTAGAATTTCTATTTTGAGGGATTGTTAATGTTTTTTTATTTTTTTGGGGGGGAGGGTTCACACCGTTTATATGATTTTATATAAAAATGTGAACAAGGTAGTGATTAAAATTTCGATTTTGGAGGGATTGTTTTTATATTTTTAAATATTTTTTTTTTTTTTTTTTACTTTTTGGTTCATGCCTTTTTTAGTTCCCCCTAGGGGACTTGGATAAGCAACCATTCTATTGCTCATGTAGAGCAATGCTTTATGTTATGATGTACATTGATCCATTTGATCAGCACTCTATTGCCTTAGCCTGCTATAGGCAGGCTGTAGCAGTAAATTGGTTATGATAAGTACAGGCCTCAGGCTGCCATAGCAATGTATTGGCTCCCTACAATCTCTCAGCGGGGATCAGATCGGCTAACATGGCAGACGGATGTCCCCTCACCTGCCTCCGCTGCCTTCCCGGATTTTTCTGCTCTGGTCTTCGAGCGAGCAGACCAGAGCAGAAGATAGGCGATAACAGTGATCAGTGCTATGCCCTATACATAGCACTGATCAGTATTAGCAATCAGCTGATTGCTATAAATAGTCCCCTATGGGGACTATTAAAGTGTGAAAAAGGAAGTGAAAAAAAATCCCCTCCCCCAATAACAATTTAAAATGACCCTTTTTCCCATTTTACCTCCAAAAAGTGTAAAAAAAAAAAAATTTATAAACATATTTCGTATCGCCACATGTTTAAATGTGTGAGCTATTAAAATATAATGTTAATAATCCCGTAGGGTGAACGGCATGAACGAAAAATAAAAAACAGTCCAAAATTGCTGCTTTTTTGTAAAATTTTATTTTTTTAAAAATCTAACTTTTATATACACTAATGTGGTATCAATAAAAAGTACAGATCACGGTGCAAAAAAATTAGCCCTCATACCGCTGCTTATACAGAAAAATGAAAAACGTTATAGGTTGTCAAAACAGAGGGATTTTAAGCGTACTAATTTGGTTAAAAAGTTTGATTTTTTTTTATCGCAACAATAATAGAAAAGTATGTAATCATGGATATCATTTTAATCATATTGACCCACAGAATAAAGAACACATAATTTTTACCGTTAATTTTACAGCGTGAAAACGAAACCTTCCAAAATGTGCAAATATGTGGTTTTCTTTTTAATTTCCCCACACGTACAGTATTTTTTTGGTTGCGCTATACATTTTATGGTAAAATGAGTTATGTCATTACAAAGGACAACTGGTCGCGCAAAAAAACAAGCCCTCATATGGGTCTATAGATGAAAATATAAAAGAGTTCCGATTTTTAGAAGGCGAGGAGGAAAAAACGAAAATGCAAAAATAAAATTGGCCTCGTCCTTGAGGTCAAAATGGGCTTGGTCCTTAAGGGGTTAAAGCAGGCACTAAAGCTCTAACAGAAATAAAAGTATCTAACCTGTTGCTACCAATTTGTCACATACACAACCTTAAAATAAGAGTAAGAAATAACATAAATCATCTGTTCTTCAAAGTTAAAGGGGAACGCTGGTGGAAACAAGTGGAAAACAAATGTTTTCAGATGAACTAGTTCCAGAAAGTTAAACAGATTTGTAAATTACTTCTATTAAAAAATCTTAACCCTTCCAGTACTTATCAGCTGCTGTATACTACAGAGAAAATTGTGGAGTTCTTTCCAGTCTGACAACAGTGCTCTCTGTTGACACCTCTGTCTGTGTCATGAACTATGCCCATAGAAAACCTATCCTGCTTTTGACAGCTCCTGACACGGACAGAGGTGTCAGCAGAGAGCACTGTGGTCAGACTGGAAAGAACTTAACACATTTCTATGAAATATATCTGTAGTATACAGCAGCTGATAAGTACTGGAAGGGTTAAAATTTTAAATAGAAGCCACTTACAAATCTGTCATCGCACCAGTTGATTTAAAAAAAATTTTTTGCCACCAGAGTTCCCCACTAAGAAAAAAAAAAAAAAGACAAGTGATGTACACCACAGACTTTCCTCAGGTTCCCAAAGCTGCCCACTTGTTTATTAGTTAGGTTTATGACAGATCTGTTCTTTTATGAGAGCTAGTTTATGAAACTATGCCAAATGTTCACTATACCTTGAATGCTTCTCTGTACTTGTTTCTAGACTTGTGCACAAGAAAATTTTTTCGCTTCGTTTCGTTTTTTAGTTTTGGCAAAAATTTTCGGTTTGGTAATATTTTCGTTTTGATTTTTCAAATACATTCGGTGTTCGGGTTTTTATTTTCTTTCGGGTACATTCGGGGAAATCTTTTTTAAGCAGGGGACCATTATCGAGAGCGTGTGTGTGCAGGAAAAGAGGGCAGCTGCAGAGATCGGAACATTGGAAGACAGGTAAGATAATATAATTTTATGTGATTTATTATTAATACATAATGTAATGTTGAATGAATGAGTAAATGAATAAATGAATCCTATATGAATGATTGATGTGTTTGTTCGATGTGTTTGATTGTCGGGTGATTTATGTATAACATGTCATGTCACTTGTGCTAACACTGTTACTGTTACCAGGGTGCCTCCAGCTGTTACCTCCAGCTGGGCATGCTGGGAGTTGCAGTTTTGCAACAGCTGGAGGCACACTTTGGCAATCATGTGCAAAGCTTTTTAATTCATTTTCAAATTCCGCTCGCTTTTTTCAGAAATGGGTTAGTAGGTGAATGAAATGCATAGTAATTGCCGTGGGAACATTTTTCATTCATAAAACCGCAGACTTAATTGGATAATTGCCGTGTAGAACGTTGGGACCCCAAACGTTCTAAAAGGCAATTATCCAATTAAGTCTGCGGTTTTATGAATAAAAAAAGTGCCCACGGCAATTACTATGCATTTCATTGACCTATACTAACCCAGTTCAGAAAAGAGTGAGGGATATTTAAAAATGAAAGTAGTTAGAACATAGCGCATGTTTGACAACCACTCAGGGTGTCTCCAGCTGTTGCAAAACTGCAACTTCCAGCATGCCCAGACAGCCTTTGGCTGTCAGGGCATGCTGGGTGGGTGTTGTAGTTTTGCAACAGCTGGAGGCACCCTGGTAACAGTAACAGAAACAGTGTGTAGCGCAGGGACCAATAAAAAAATTAGAATGAATTATTTACTTTCGTTTACGGACAACGAATGCATTCGTTACGTTGCTATTTGTTTTATCGTGGCTATTCGGGAATGTTCAAAATATGTTTTCGTGCATTCGGATCGGTCCGAATGCCCGAAAAACGTTAACATTCGGTAAATTAGACATTCATGCCGAAACGAATTGCACAAGTCTACTTGTGTCTACCTATACATTTTGTTTTGAGATAACAGTATATATATATATATATATATATAAATATATATATATATATATATATATGGAATTGTGCAATAAAAGCCTTATTTAACTGACTAACACTATATATTAAGTAGACATGCAAATAAAACATCAAGTTCAAGTGGTAAATACATCAATCTGTCCTTGAAAGAGGAAAAATAAGCCGACTATACAGGTTCTCTGTGAGGCTATTAAATTCTCCTCTTTATTCAATGTAAACTCTCATTTAGTGTGAAGAGCTCCAGGCTTCATGTTTTGCTTCTTGCTGGTTAAGTTATACAATTGACTAGGAAATATAATTGCATATTCCAGACAGTACAAGGTGTTAGCTTATTGCAGTTAAGTTACATATCAATGTTGTGTCCAGACAAAGAATCAAATAAGTCAGTTCTCTAGTCCATGCCATTTCTAATATGAGACCTTTTAAATAATTGCTTCTTTATTTTATTTCTGTTTTATATAATATAGGGCAAATGGTCCTTAGGAGATTCATTACACAAGTTCTATCTCCTTCATTTGGAGGAGACTTTGGTTATTGTCATTAACCCACAATATAAAGGTTGATACTTTTCATATCTCACCTTTTAAAATCTACTGTTTGAATTATAGAAAAGTCTTCTTTCATACTACAGAGCTTTACGACTTCAGAAGGCACAAAACTTTCAAGCTCTCAGTGCTAACAGTATTGTCATTGTCATATATTGAGAAATTCAGATTATTTTAGGTAATAATCTACACAGTGCACATGCTCTGTTGGAACAAAAATTAACAGAAAGGGAAAATTATTAGCTATGCTTAGGATGGTCATCAAGGATTTTCTTAAGAATTAATAATATGTTTTATTTTATGTGTTTTTTTCCATTGAGTTAAATGCATGGTATGTGGAATGTATAAAGAAATCAGATAAAATTGTTTTATATTATTAAGAAACATAAAACAATTTTGAAGAAAACTTGTCAGCTCTCCTGACATACAGTGGGGCAAAAAAGTATTTAGTCAGCCACCAATTGTACAAGTTCTCCCACTTAAAAAGATGAGAGAGGCCTGTAATTTTCATCATAGGAATTCCTCAACTATGAGAGACATAATGAGAAAAAAATCCATAAAATCACATTGTCTGATTTTTAAAGAATTTATTTGCAAATTATGGTGGAAAATAAGTATTTGGTCACCTACAAACAAGCAAGATTTCTGACTCTTACAGACCTGTAACTTCTTCTTTAACCCGTTAAGGACACAGGGCGTACAGGTATGCCCTGACGTCCTGGTACTTATGGACACAGGGCATACCTGTACTGGACCGGACCTGGATGCCTGCTGAAATCATTCAGCAGACACCCTGTGCAAACCCCAATTTGCAACGATTTCGGGTCAATCACTTCCCCTGTGACCTGGAAAAAAGGGTGAGAGGTGCCGTCCGACATGGCACCTATCACCCCTTAGCAGCAGGAGTGAGGTGACAGCCTACCTGCCGCTGATGAGTTGCTTCACTATGCGGGTGAAGAAAGCTACTCATCAGTGACTATAGACTCAGGCTGCTGCTGATGGAGCTGGTACTGCTCCTGCTACCCCACCCCTCCCCAGCAGCCATGGCAGTGGAAGGTGAGCGCAAAGGGCCCCCCGAGTCAGACCTGCAAGAGGATGGACGATGGCACCAATAGGCATCGGCCAAATGACTACGTAGGTTGTCTCTGTAGTAGGTCAGTTTGTCCTCCCTCTCAGTGGGTGTAAAAAGGCCCCCATTTTGTGGCGGTAGTGAGGGTCCAATAAAGTGGAGAGCCGGAAGTCATCCCGCTGCCGAATGGTGACAATTTTGCGGTCACTATGCAAGCAAGTGAGCATGCATCATGCCATTTGTGCAAGTGAAATTGAGGGACTCGCTGGCTCCATCTCCACTGCATACTGCCACGGTGTGTCTGGGTCTTCTGTTTCGCTTTCCTCATAACCCTCTAGCTCCTCTGGCTTCTCCTGCTCCTCCTCTCCTGTCAGATTACTATAAAACATGCCCATTTCGTGAAACCTAAACTGTGCTCCACTGTGCCCCCTCCTCCTCCAGTTCAGCCCCCACAGGGTTCATGTGGCCATGAGATGTAGCCACCACGTCTCCAGCGCCCTGACCAGCCATCGTTTCCAACACATATTGTAGTAGATGAAGCAGTGGAATGACGTTCATCCCGTAATCCTGGCGAATGACTAATAATTTGGCTTACTCAAAAGGCCTGAGCAAACGGCAGGTGTCATGTATGAGCTGCCACTGGTTCACATTGAAGGTACACAGAGTACCCCTATCTGCTTGGATCATCAAGAAATCGGTGATGGCTTTTCTCTGTTTGAATAGTCGGTCCAACATATGTAGGGTGGAATATCAATGTGTGGCAACGTCGCAAATCAGACTATGTTGGGGGTAACCATTCGGACGCTGCAGCTCAAGGAGGGTGTGCTTTGCGGTGTACGAGTGGTTGAAGTGCATGCAAAGTTTCCTTCCCATTGTTAGGATGTCTTGCAAATGGGGGGAGCACTTCAGGAATCGCTTGTCAACCAGATTTAACAAGTGTACCATGCAGCGCAGACAAGATTTTCTTCCCGTTGTCAGTCACCATGGTTACCATTTCCAGTTTTTGTGGAGTAAGCCATGCTCCAATTTTTTTATGTATGACTTTTAGCTGTTCCTCCCCTGTGTGACACCGTTCACCAAGGCAAACCATATGAAGAACGTGACACCGCCGTGCCCTGCATACATGGTTTGCTGAAGGGGCACTGAGACTTGTCTGTGCAATGGAGGCTGTGGACACAGTGGAACATGAGAAGGCATAGTCACACATTGTCACAGGACCAACAGCCTGACAGCCTGGAGGAGGAAGCGGCGGGACCTGTCCAAGTTGATGCTGTGGCTGTGCAGGAACCACATTAATCCAGTGGGCCGTTAAGGACGTGTATTGTCCCTGACCATAGTTACAGCTTCAGATGTCGGCGCTGACGTGCACTTTGACACACACCAACAGGCTCAAGTACTGGCCCACCTTCTTTTCCACAAAATTGTGCAGGGCTGGTACTGCCTTCTTAGCAAAGAAATGATGGCTTGGGACTCTCCACCTCGGTTTGGCACAAGCCATCAGTTCTCTGAAAGGTGCAGAGTCCACCACTTGAAAAGGGAGGGACTGCAGCACCAACAGGAGCACATTAGACTTGTGCACTAGAAACATTTTCGTCTAGTTTTGTTTTGTTTTTTCGTTTTGGAAAAAATTTTCGGTTCGGTAATATTTTCGGTTTTGATTTTTCGGATACATTCGGTATTCTGGTACATTTGGTAAATCTTTGTATTCTTTTTTGGACTTTAGCGATCCTAAAAAATTATGGAGATACTTTTTTTAATAAAAAATTTCGTAGGGTACCATAAAAAAATAATAATAAAAAAGATACAGTAGTGATGGAAAAAATTGTATCTAACGAAATGTATCTTTTTTATTATGAAATGTTTATTAATTTTTAAATAGGGATCAATTTATGTGAGCGGCTAAAGCATTAAAAAATGTAGCCGACAATAATAAAAATGTATTGTGTGCATGTTTTTCACTTTTTTTTAAACATTTTTTAGGTAGTACTACTACTCCCAGCATGGAACACACTGTTCCATGATGGGAGTAGTAGTTACCTGTACTAATTGACAGAACGCCGGGGTCCCTTGCGATCCTCTTGTATAATGTATAGATGCGGCAGCAGCTCTTCTATGGTTTCCTGCACTCACGTATATATACAAATATTCATATTTCCCGCAGAGCTGTGATTGGCATGATGGTTCCAGCCAATCACAGCTCTCTGTGAGAAATAGGAATATGTGTATATATACGGCCGTGCAGGGGACCATAGGAGAGCGCCGGCCGCCGCATCCATATATTATATAGGAGCATCACAGCGGGCGTCAGGAGTGATACCCGCAGTGATCTTCCCTTTACTACAAGTACTACTACTCCCAACATGGAGTACACTCTGCTCCATGCTGGGAGCTGTAGTACCTGCATTAATAGACAGATCGCAGCGCGTGTCATAATTTACACTCGCTGCGATCTGTCTATTAATGCAGGTACTACAGCTCCCAGCATGGAGCAGAGTGTGCTCCATGTTGGGAGTAGTAGTACCTGCAGTAAGGGACAGATCCCAGCAGATGTCACTCCTCCTGACACCCGCTGTGATTGTCCTATGTGAATGTCGGGATCAGCTGTTCTAAGGGCTACAGAGCCCGGAGAACAGCTGACGCTGAGCCGTAGGTATACATTGTATATCTACTGCCCATCAAGAACTTACAGTGAGCCTGCAATGTGTATACAGTATACACATTGCTAGCTCACTTAACCCCTTGTTGAGCTGTGCGCTATGTGCAAGCCCAGCAAGGAAAGAGTTAACTTACACTGCTGTACAGTGTAGGTTAACCCTTTGGGCGGTATACACTATATACAGCTATCTATAGATAGCTGTATATAGTGTATACAGAAGACGAAGTCCGCTTACTTCCCTCGAGTACCGGGCAGGTCCGTGTAGCTCCGCCCCCTAGTGATGACGTAATTAGGGGGCTGAGCTACAGAAGGGAACTAGGCTAGTTAATCTGAAGCTCTGTTCACATTGTCCTTTTTGTATAATGTGAACAGACCCTTCTGGCAGTGTCTACCCAGACAGGGAGACTCCAGCTGTTGCTAAACGACAACTCTCATCATGCCCAGACAGCCAAAGGCTGTCTGGGCATGCTGGGAGTTGTAGTTTTGCACCAATTGGTGGCTCCCTGTTTCGGTAGACATTGCATCATGGGTGCTCTCCCCAGCAAACAGCGCCAAATATGTCATAACCAATTTTTTGTGTTATTTTTCTTCTCGTTTCAGATCCGTGTATGCAGAGGATTACTGCGGATTCGTTCGATGGATTATGGCAGATTTTTTTTTCTTTTAATAAAATGGTTAACGAGGGCTGTGGGGGAGTGTTTTTTTAAATAAAATAATTTTTCCAATGTGTTGTGTTTTTTTTTGTGTTTTTTTAAATTGAATTTTCAGGCTTAGTAGTGGAAGACGGTCTTATTGACGGAATCCATTACTAAGCCAGGGCTTAGCGCTAGCCCCAAAAACAGCTTGCGCTAACCCCCAATTATTACCCCGGTACCCACCACCACAGGGGTGCCAGGAAGAGCCGGTACCAACAGGCCCGGAGCATCAAAAATGGCGCTCTTGGGCCTAGGCGGTAACAGGCTGGCGTTATTTAGGCTGGGGAGGGCCAGTAACAATGGTCCTTGCCCACCCTGGTAACATCAGGCTGTTGCTGTTTGGTTGGTATTGTGCTGAGAATGAAAATAAAGGGAACCCAATGCGTTTATTATTTTTATTTAAATGAATTAAAAAAAAAATGCATAGGGTTCCCCGTATTTTCATTCTCAGCACAATACCAACCAAACAGCAACAGCCTGACGTTACCAAGGTGGGCGAGGACCATCGTTACTGGCCCTCCCCAACCTAAATAATGCCAGCCTGTTACCGCCTAGGCCCAGGAGCACCGTTTTTGACGCTCCGGGCCTGTTGGTACCAGCTCTTCCCGGCACCCCTGTGGTGGTGGGTACCGGGATAATAATTGGGGGTTAACGCTAGCTGTTTTTGGGGATAGCGCTAAGCCCTAGCTGGATTCCATCAATAAGACCGGCTTCCACTACTAAGCCTGAAAATTCAATTAAAAAAAAACACAACACATTGGAAAAATTATTTTATTTTAAAAAACACTCCCCCACAGCCCTCGTAAACCATTTTATTAAAAGAAAAAAAAATTATCCGCCGTAATCCATTGAATCCGCAGTAATCCTCTGCATACATGGATCTGAAACGAGAAGAAAAAAAACACAAAAAATTGGTTATGACATATTTGGCGCTGTCCGCTGGGGAGAGCACCCATGATGCAATGTCTTTGGCTGTCTGGGCATGATAGGAGTTGTAGTTTAGCAACAGCTGGAGTCGACCTGTCTGGGTAGACACTGCCAGAAGGGTCTGTTCACATTATACAAAAAGGACAATGTGAACAGAGCTTCAGATTAACTAGCCTAGTTCCCTTCTGTAGCTCTGCCCCCTAATGACGTCATCACTAGGGGAGGAGCTACACAAACCTGCCCGGGACTCGAGGGAAGTAAGCGGACTTCGTCTTCTGTATACACTATATACAGCTATCTATAGATAGCTGTATATAGTGTATACCGTCCAAAGGGTTAACCTACACTGTCCAGCAGTATAAGTTAACTCTTTCCTTGCTGGACGCACAGCTCAGCAAGGGGTTAAGTGAGCCAGCAATGTGTATACTGTATATACATTGCAGGCTCACTGTAAGTTCTTGCTGGGCAGTAGATATACGATGTATACCTACGGCTCAGTGTCAGCTGTTCTCCCGGCTCTGTAGCCCCGAGAAAGCTGATCCTGACATTCACATAAGGACGATCGCAGCGGGTGTCAGGAGGAGTGACATCCGCTGGGATCTGTCCCTTACTGCAGGTACTACTACTCCCAACATGGAGCACACTCTGCTCCATGCTGGGAGCTGTAGTACCTGCATTAATAGACATATCGCAGCGAGTGTAACTTCTGACACCCGCTGCGATCTGTCTATTAATGCAGGTACTACAGCTCCCAGCATGGAGCAGAGTGTACTCCATGGTGGGAGTAGTAGTACTTGTAGTAAAGGAAAGATCACTGCAGGTATCACTCCTGACACCCGCTGTGATGCTCCTGTATAATGTATAGATGCAGCGGCCGCTCTCCTATGGTCCCCTGCACGGCCGTATATATACACATATTCCTATTGCCCACAGAGAGCTGTTATTGGCTGGAACCATCTTGCCAATCACAGCTCTGCGGGAAATATGAATATTTGTATATATACGTGAGTGCAGGGGACCATAGAAGAGCGGCTGCCGCATCTATACATTATACAACAGGATCGCAACGAACCCTGGCGATCTGTCAATTAGTACAGGTAACTACTACTACCATCATGAAACAGTGTGTTCCATGCTGGGAGTAGTAGTACTACCTAAAAAAAAAAAATTAAAAAGTGAAAATCACGCACACACTACATTTTTATTATTGTCGGCTACATTTTTAGTGCTTTACCCGCTCACATAAATTGATCCCTATTTAAAAATTAATAAACATTTCATAATAAAAAAGATACATTTCGTTAGATACAATTTTTTCCATCACTACTGTATCTTTTTTTATTATTTTTTTTTATGGTACCCTACGAAATTTTAATAAAAATGGTATCTCCATCATTCTTTAGGATCGCTAAAGTCCAAAAAAGAATAAAAAGATTTACCGAATGTACCCGAATTCCAAATGTACCGTATATACTCGAGTATAAGCCGAGTTTTTCAGCACGATTTTTCGTGCTGAAAACACCCCCCTCGGCTTATACTCGAGTGAACTCTCCACCCGCAGTGGTCTTCAACCTGCGGACCTCCAGAGGTTTCAAAACTACAACTCCCAGCAAGCCCGGGCAGCCATCGGCTGTCCGGGCTTGCTGGGAGTTGTAGTTTTGAAACCTCCGGAGGTCCGCAGGTTGAAGACCACTGCGGCCTTCGACATCATCTAGCCCCCTCTCACCCCCCTTTAGTTCTGTACAGTACTCACCTCCGCTCGGCACTGGTTCGGTGCTGCAGGACTGTCCGGAGAGGAGGTGGTCCGGTGGGATAGTGGTTCCGGGCTGCTATCTTCACCGGGGAGGCCTCTTCTAAGCGCTTCGGGCCCGGCCCCAGAATAGTCACGTTGCCTTGACAACGACGCAGAGGTACGTTCATTGCCAACGTACTTCTGCGTCATCGTCCAGGCAACGCCTCTATTCCGGGCCGGAAGCGCAGAGAAGAGGCGCCCCCGGTGAAGATAGCAGCCCAGAACCACTATCCCACCGGACCACCTCCTCTCCGGACAGTCCTGCAGCACCGGACCAGCGCCGAGCGGAGGTGAGTACTGTACAGAACTAAAGGGGGGTGAGAGGGGGCTGGATGATGTCGAAGGCCGCAGTGGTCTTCAACCTGCGGACCTCCGGAGGTTTCAAAACTACAACTCCCAGCAAGCCCAGACAGCCGATGGCTGCCCGGGCTTGCTGGGAGTTGTAGTTTTGAAACCTCTGGAGGTCCGCAGGTTGAAGACCACTGAGGGCGGATGATGAGAAGAGGATGATGAAGGGGGGGGGGGTGTGGGATGATGACAAGAGGATGATGAAGGGGGGGGTGGGATGATGACAAGAGGATGATGAAGGGGGGGTGTGGGATGATGAAGGGGGGTGGGGATGATGACAAAGGGATGATAAAGGGGGGATGTGTGGGATGATGACAAGGGGATGATGACAGGTGATGATGATGAGGGTCTGGATGATGACAGGCGGTGATGATGATGAGGATGTTAATGACGGGTCTGGATGATGACAGGGGGGGATGATGTATTTCCCACCCTAGGCTTATACTCGAGTCAATAACTTTTCCTGGGATTTTGGGTTGAAATTAGGGGTCTCGGCTTATACTCGGGTCGGCTTATACTCGAGTATATACGGTATCCGAAAGAAAATAAAAACCCGAATATCGAATGTATCCGAAAAATCAAACTGAACACCCGAATACCGAATGTATCCGAAAAGTCAAAACCGAAAATATTACTGAACCGAAATTTTTTTCCAAAACGAAAAAACGAAATGAAACGAAATGAAAATTTTTCTTGTGCACAAGTCTAGTGACTCCATATCCAGACCTCCAGGGGTTAATAAATTTGTTTTCCATTGATCATTTTTGTGTGATTTTGTTTTCAGCACGTTCAACTATGTAAAGATGAAAGTTTTTTATATGATTAGTTCATTCATTTAGATCTAGGATGTGTTATCTTAGTGTTCCCTTTATTTTTTTTGAGCAGTATATTTCTTTTCCTTACATTTGGAACAATACCTGGTTGTGATGTATATTATTGGGGGCAATATTTTCCTGAATCTTTGCCATCTATACACTATCTAAAGGACTTATAGAGCGGTTGTAAAATAACTGTAACTCTAAGTTGTGAACTTTGAGAATGTCATGGTTTACAAAGAAAGAAAACTAAACTCAGAATGCTCCAAAGGGATACATAGCAACAGTTTGTAAGGTTGAAAAAAGATGAGAGTCCATCGAGTTCAACCTAGAGACTCGATATTATGGAGTGGTATTAAGGTTACAGCTGATTGGACATACTATTAGGCAGTGATATTAATATTATAGCTCATGGCACACAATATTATGCAGCGTTATTAATTTGATGGCTCATGGGACACAATATTAGGAGGTGGTATTAATGTTATGGCTGCTGGGACAAATTACTAGGAGGTGGTGTCAGGGGCGGACAGATCACATGTGCAGCATGTTCAGCTGCACAGGGGCCCGTCACTACACATGGGCCCTCAGGCACTGGACAAGGGCCCCCTTGAGAGAGAGGTGCAGCTGGTGAGGATCCAGGACAGTTGTCCCGATCCCCACACAGACAAGCGCAATTTTTTTTTTTACAATCCCTGCGCTGCTCCTGCGCCGGTATCATTAGGGAGACAGGCAGTAGCGCAGGGATGAAGGCACTCGATTCATGGCTCCGCCCCCAGCACAGGAAGAGGACGGAGGTCGAGAGCTGACAGGCCTCCCAGGAGCACAGCGGCTGTGAGGGGAAGTTATGTTCCCTGTCCTGCCTCTCTTCTCACTAGCAGTATACCTGGGGCTGGGGGGGTAGCAGCCCAGTGGGGTCACTTTCCCAAGAACAATTTTTGGGAAAATTGCGGGCAAAAATGGCGCGGTTTTTACCGGGATTTCGAAAAATGCGGTAAAACTGCGCCATTTTTGCCGCGATTTTTCAAAAAATTGTTCTTGTAATGTGACCTGTAGGTGACCTGTGGACCCCGGAGGAGGGAAAGTGACCCCACTGGGGCCACAACATGTGGACACACTGCTTGTTTATTTATGATTAATCCATTAAGGCAGTGTTTCCCAACCAGGGAGCCTCCAGCTGTTGCAAAACTACAACTTTCGGACAGCTAAAGACTGTCCGGGCATGCTGGGAGTTGTAGTTTTGCACCAGCTGTAGGCACACTGGTTGGTAAACATTGAGATAGATAGATTGACTGGGCATAGATCAGTGTTTTCCTACCATGGTGCCTCCAGCTGTTGCAAAACTACAGTCCAGGCATGCTGGGAGTTGTAGTTTTGCAACATCTGGAGGCACCCTGGTAAAAAGATATCCATGTCCTATCTATCATCTATCTATCTACTGTATCTACCTTATAGCTATCTATCTCTATCTATCATCTATCTATCCATCTATTATCTATCTATCTATCTATCTCACATCTATCTCATATCTATCTCATATCTATCTATCTATCTTATATCTATCTATCTCAGATCTATCTATCTCACATCTATCTCATATCTATCTATCTCATATCTATCTCATATCTATCTATCTCATATCTATCTATCTATCTATCTATCCATCCATCTCATATCTATCTATCTCATATCCATCTCATATCTATCTATCTATCTATCTCATATATATCTATCTATCTCCTATCTATCTATCTATCCAGGGCCGTTTGAAGGAATTTGGGGGCCCCAAGCAAAATGGACATGGAGGCCCCCCCCCCCCCTTTGATGTTGACTCACGTCACGCTCTAGGGCCGGCGTCAGGACATAGTAACGCCGGCCCTTGAATTCTGGGAGCGCAACGTGAGCGAACGTCGATACGACGCACATTAGGTGCAGCAGTGTTCCCCCCACATTAGGTGCAGCAGAGTTCCCCCACATTAGGTAGGCAGTGTTCCCCCACATTAGGTAGGCAGTGTTCCCCCCACATTAGGTGCAGCAGTGTTCCCTACCCATACCCCCTGTACAGACCCCCCCCCCAGGGCCATTTTTTTTGGTGGGGGTTTGACTGCTGAGACCCCCACCGATCACCTCGGTTAAAGTGGTTCTCCAGCTGTTGGAAAGCTAAAACTCCTATCATGTCTGAAGAGCCTCTTGCAATGGGAGTTGTAGTTTTGTAACAGCTGAAGAGACACAGATTGGACACAGTTTTACCCATCATCACTGCAGAACTTACAAGTGACTACAGTTCTGATGGGACAGTCAGGAGAACACACAATGATATCAGTGACCTGAGTGACGTCTTCTGACTTGAGTGACATCTTCTCTGTTATCTTTTCTTCTTCATCTGGTCCAGAGACCAGGTCTTCCCCCAGCTCCATCTTCTCTGCAGAGTCTGACATCCAGACATCATTGGCTCCTCACTGTCAGCAGATCCTCATCCTCTGCATGAAGACAGTAATCATTATAACCTTGCCAGAAAGTGTACCCTAAATATAATACTGCCCCCCACTGTACCCTAAATAAAATACTGCCCACACTGTACCCTGAATATAATCCTGCTATACACCGTACCCTGAATATAATACTGCTATACACTGTACCCACTAAATATAATACTGCTATACACTGTACCCTGAATATAATACTGCTATACACTGTACCCACTTAATATAATACTGCCCCACACTGTACCCTGAATATAATACTGCCCCACACTGTACCCTGAATATAATACTGCCCGACACTGTACCCTGAGTATAATACTGCCCCACACTGTACCCTGAGAATAATAATGCCCCACACTGTACCCTGAGTATAATAATGCCCCACACTGTACCCTGAGTAAAATACTGCCCCACACTGTACCCCAAATAAAATACTGCCCTACACTGTACCCTGAATATAATACTGCTATACACTGTACCCACTAAATATAATCCTGCCCCACACTGTACCCTGAATATAATACTGCCCCACAATGTATCCTAAATATAATACTGCTATACACAGTACCCACTAAATATAATACTGCTATTCACTGTACCCACTAAATATAATACTACCACACACTGTACCCACTAAATATAATCCCGCTATTCACTGTACCCACTAAATATAATTCTGCTATTCACTGTACCCTAAATATAATACTGCTATACACTGTACCCTAAATATAATACTGCCCCACACTGTACCCTGAATATAATATTGCCATACACTGTACCCTGAATGAAATACTGCTATACACTGTACCCACTAAATATAATACTGCCCCACACTGTACCCACTAAATATAATTCTGCCACACACTGTATCCTGAATATAATGCTGCCACACACTGTACCCTGAATATAATGCTGCCACACACTGTACCCTGAATATAATGCTGCCTCACACTGTACCTTGAATATAATACTGCCACACACTGTACCCTGAATATAATGCTGCTCCACATTGTATCCACTGAACACAATACTGCCACACATGCATACACATCATATATACATATACACCCCCTCTTATCCTCTGTGTCCTCATCATCCCCATAACCCCCACGCCAAACCTCTCCTCATCTTTACTATAACTCCCCCCCCCCACACCTCTCCTCATCACTATTATAACCAGGGGGGGTTGTGGGGGGGTGATGAGGAGAGGTGCAGGGGGGGGCACCTCTCATGACCCCCATAACACCCCCTGCATCTCTCATGACCCCCATAACATCCCTCCTGCATCTCTCATGACCCCCATAACACCCCCTGCATCTCTCATGACCCCCATAACACCCCCCCTGCATCTCTCATGACCTCCATAACACCCCCCCTACATCTCTCATGACCCCCATAACACCCCCCTGCATCTCTCATGACCCCCATAACACCCCCCTGCATCTCTCATGACCCCCAAAACACCCCCCTGCATCTCTCATGACCTCCATAACACTCCCCCTGCATCTCTCATGACCTCCATAACACCCCCTGCATCTCTCATGACCCCCATAACACCCCTGCATCTCTCATGACCCTCATAACACCCCTGCATCTCTCATGACCCCCATAACACCCCTGCATCTCTCATGACCCCCATAACACCCCTGCATCTCTCATGACCCCCATAACACCCCTGCATCTCTCATGACGCCCATAACACCCCAGAATCTCTCATGACCCCCATAACACCCCCCTGCATCTCTCATGACCCCCATAACACCCCCCTGCATCTCTGCATCTCTCATGACCCCCATAACACCACCCCCTACATCTCTCATGACCCCATAACACCCCTGCATCTCTCATGACCCCATAACACCCCTGCATCTCTCATGACCCCATAACATCCCTGCATCTCTCATGACCCCCAAAACGCCCCCCTGCATCTCTCATGACCCCCATAACACCCCCTGCATCTCTCATGACCCCATAACACCCCCCCTGCATCTCTCATGACCTCCATAACACCCCCCTGCATCTCTCATGACCCCCCATAACACCCCCCTGCATCTCTCATGACCCCCATAACACCCCTGCATCTCTCATGACCCCCATAACACCCCCCTGCATCTCTCATGACCCCCATAACACCCCCCCTGCATCTCTCATGACCCCCATAACCCCCCCCTGCATCTCTCATGACCCCCATAACACCCCCCTGCATCTCTCATGACCCCCATAACACTCCTGCATCTCTCATGACCCCCATAACACCCCTGCATCTCTCATGACCCCCATAACACCCCCCTGCATCTCTCATGACCCCATAACACCCTGCATCTCTCATGACCCCCATAACACCCCTGCATATCTCATTACCCCCATAACACCCCTGCATCTCTCATGACCCCCATAACACCCCCCCTGCATCTCTCATGACCCCCATAACACCCCTGCATCTCTCATGACCCCCATAACACCCCTGCATCTCTCATGACCCCCATAACACCCCCCCTGCATCTCTCATGACCCCCATAACACCCCCCTGCATCTCTGCCTCTCTCATGACCCCCATAACACCCCCTGCATCTCTGCATCTCTCATGACCCCCATAACACCACCCCCTGCATCTCTCATGACCCCATAACACCCCTGCATCTCTCATGACCCCATAACACCCCTGCATCTCTCATGACCCCCATAACACCCCTGCATCTCTCATGACCCCCCATAACACCCCCCCTGCATCTCTCATGACCCCCATAACACCCCCCTGCATCTCTGCATCTCTCATGACCCCCATAACACCCCCTGCATCTCTGCATCTCTCATGACCCCCATAACACCACCCCCTGCATCTCTCATGACCCCATAACACCCCTGCATCTCTCATGACCCCATAACACCCCTGCATCTCTCATGACCCCCATAACACTCCCCCCACACACACACACACACAGACCACACACACAGACCACACACACACACACAGACCACACACACACCTCTCATCACCATTGCAGTCCCCTAACCACCATACAATCCTCCCCTCCCGCCCTCCGCGCCAGTTTACTTACCCTGCCGGGGATCGTTGCAGAGGCGGGAGTCTGCTGCTGCTCCTGTCACTGTACGGAGGATGCTGGAGGTTGCCGCGGGGACGCAAGCAGGGACAGGTCAGGTGATTGGCGTAGACATGCGTGCCTGCACGGGGCACGTGATGTCTCTACTCCAATCATCCCTTGACCTGTGTGGTGCCGGCCCTGCTTTGTTTCTTAAGGGGCCCGCGCCCCCCAAAAAAGGTAATTTTGGTGAAATGTGCGGGCCCCTCGAAGTGCCCCGTCGCTACAGGACGGGCAAGCACTGGCTCTGCTCGGGGCCCCCAAGCCAGCTCGGGGCCCCAAGCAATTGCTTGGTTTGCCGGTCCGGTAGCGACGGGCCTGTATCTATCTATCTATCTCATATCTATTTACCTCATATCTATCTATCTATCTATCTCATATCTATCGCATATCTATCTATCCATCCATCTCATATCTATCTATCTCATATCTAGATATCTCATATCTAGCTATCTATCTATCTCATATCTATCTATCTATCTATCTATCTCATATCTCATATTTATCTCCTACCTGAACAATTGATGTATGGGGGGGGGGGGGGGGCAGGCACGTTCTTTGCATAGGGGCCCTATGCTGTCTGTGTCCGCTCCTGGGTGGTGTTAATGTTATGGCTGCTGGGACAGAATATTAGGCATTGGTATTAATGTCATGACTGCTGGGACACAATAGTAGGTGTTGGTATTAATGTTATGGCTACTGAGACACAATAGTAGGCGTTGATATTAATGTTATGGCTACTGAGACACAATATTAGGCGTTGGTATTAATGTTATGGCTACTGAGACACAATATTAGGCGTTGGTATTAATGTTATGGCTACTGAGACACAATATTAGGCGTTGGTATTAATGTTATGGCTACTGAGACACAATATTAGGCGTTGGTATTAATATTATGACTGCTGGGACAGAATATTTATACAGTGGTATTAATTATATGGCTGCTGGGACACATTATTAGGAGATGGTATTAATGTTATGACTGCTGGGACACCATATTAGGCATTGGTATTAATGTTATAGCTGCTGGGACAGAATATTTATGCAGTGGCATTAATTTCATGGCTACTGGGACACAATATCAGGCTTTAGTATTAATATTATGGCTGCTGGGACAGAATATTTATGCAGTGGTATTAATGTTATGGCTGCTGGGACACAATATTAGAAGGTGGCATAAATGGGGTACTCTGGTGGAAAACATTTTTTTTTTTTTTTATCAACTGGTGCCAGAAAGTTAAACAGATTTGTAAATTACTTCTATTAAAAAATCTTAATCCTTCCAGTACTTATTAGCTGTTGAATACTACAGAGGAAAGTATTTTCTTTTTGGAACACAGAGTTCTCTGCTGACATCACAAGCACAGTGCTCTCTACTGACATCTCTGTCCATTTTAGGAACTGTCCAGAGCAGCATATGTTTGCTATGGGGATTTTCTCCTACTCAGGACAGTTCCTAAAATGGACATAGATGTCGGCACTGTGTTCCAAAAAGAAAATAATTTCCTCTGTAGTATTCAGCAGCTAATAGGGACTAGAAGGATTAAGATTTTTTAATAGAAGTAATTTACAAATCTGTTTAACTGTCTGGCACCAGTTGATTTAAAAAAAAAAAAAAAAAAAAGTTTTCCACCGGAGTACCCCTTTAATGTTGTGGCTGCTTGAAATGTGTTTGAATATAATATTACTTCTATTAATAAAGCTTTATAAACAGCTCCATATGAAATGTATACAATGAATGAATGCTGTTATACTATGAGCCTGGTGCTATAATTAACAAACATTTGAAATGCATTTATTTCTCTGAGCATATATACTATATATACTCCTAATTGAAAAAGAGATTTGCTGCGCTTTGCTAAATATTTTGATAAATAGTTCAATAACAATATAAAATGTAATTATCCCTATTAATGTAGAAACAATTCTATGAAATGTGTTTGAATAGATGATTAATTCTATTAATAAAGCTTTATAAACTGCTCCATCACTGGTCTGGATTACTATAAGGCATGCTGCGCAGACTTGTTGGGTTTACATATTACTTGGGGGGCCCCCCCACTATAAACATTCACTTCCATTTAGGAGACTACATGAGTGAATGTGAGAGAAAGGGGGGGGGGGGGGGCGAAGCTATGCAGGGAAGGAGGCGTGGCCTAGAGGGGCTCTGCTAGAAAAGGGGGTGTGGCACCTGTCATTTTTAATTACAGTGGGTGGTTTAAATAAAGGTGTCCCCTCTACACTACTTCTCTACAATGAAATAATGTGGCTTTTCTCTCACTACATGTAAAATAGTGTTTTACAGTCTACAATATTTCTAACTGTCTCTTCACAAGTCATAATGTTAATAGTAATAAATGAATTAGAGTTTTTATTAGCACTCCCTAAAGCTTTGAACAAGGGCATGACAATGGAATAATCATTTAGCAGTTCTCATTAAAATGGAGAGTCGGACTACCTCCTCGCTAATCATACAAGCTTGTCTACAGGCTAAAGATATATGGCAATGTTTCAAAGGGTCATAGACATGAACAGGCTTGCTGAGAGTCAGCAAAGTCCAGACATACAGATGGACAGGACATGAAAATGTCCCAAACGTAAAGGCTTAGCAGATGGAAGCACAGACAGCAAACTGTACCTTGCACAGATGCTCTAACTGTGAAATGTACAAGACATTTGTAATATCGATTCACCATCGTAGCTCTAAAATCAGGACCAATTTTTGGGTACAAATATATGGCTAAATGTATCTTAAAATGGGTTTAGATGATTCAACAGTAAAGTATTATCATTTTATTTACACATAAACTAGCAATATTGTTACGCCGAGCGCTCCGGGTCCCCGCTCCTCCCCGGAGCGCTCGCAACATCCTCGCTACGGCAGCGCCCCGGTCAGATCCACTGACCAGGTGCGCTGCGATACCGCCTCCAGCCGGGATGCGATTCGTGATGCGGGTGGCGCCCGCTCGCGATGCGCACCCCGGCTTCCGTACCTGACTCGCTCTCCCTCGGTCCTGTCCCGGCGCGCGCGGCCCCGCTCCCTAGGGCGCGCGCGCGCCGGGTCTCTGCGATTTAAAGGGCCACTGCGCCACTGATTGGCGCAGTGGTTCCAATTAGTGTTTTCACCTGTGCACTCCCTATGTATACCTCACTTCCCCTGCACTCCCTCGCCGGATCTTGTTGCCCTTGTGCCTAGTGAAAGCGTTCCCTTGTGTGTTCCTAGCCTGTGTTCCAGACCTCCTGCCGTTGCCCCTGACTACGATCCTTGCTGCCTGCCCCGACCTTCTGCTACGTCCGACCTTGCTTTTGTCTACTCCCTTGTACCGCGCCTATCTTCAGCAGTCAGAGAGGTTGAGCCGTTGCTAGTGGATACGACCTGGTTACTACCGCCGCAGCAAGACCATCCCGCTTTGCGGCGGGCTCTGGTGAACACCAGTAGTAACTTAGAACCGGTCCACTAGCACGGTCCACGTCAATCCCTCTCTGGCACAGAGGATCCACCTCCTGCCAGCCGGCATCGTGACAGTAGATCCGGCCATGGATCCCGCTGAAGTACCTCTGCCAGTTGTCGCCGACCTCACCACGGTGGTCGCCCAGCAGTCACAACAGATAGCGCAACAAGGCCACCAGCTGTCTCAACTGACCGTGATGCTACAGCAGCTACTACCACAGCTTCAGCAATCATCTCCTCCGCCAGCTCCTGCACCTCCTCCGCAGCGAGTGGCCGCTTCTGGCCTACGACTATCCTTGCCGGATAAATTTGATGGGGACTCTAAGTTTTGCCGTGGCTTTCTTTCACAATGTTCCCTGCACTTGGAGATGATGTCGGACCAGTTTCCTACTGAAAGGTCTAAGGTGGCTTTCGTAGTCAGCCTTCTGTCTGGAAAAGCTCTGTCATGGGCCACACCGCTCTGGGACCGCAATGACCCCGTCACTGCCTCTGTACACTCCTTCTTCTCTGAAATTCGTAGTGTCTTTGAGGAACCTGCCCGAGCCTCTTCTGCTGAGACTGCCCTGCTGAACCTGGTCCAGGGTAATTCTTCCGTTGGCGAGTACGCCATACAATTCCGTACTCTTGCTTCTGAACTATCCTGGAATAATGAGGCCCTCTGCGCGACCTTTAAAAAAGGCCTATCCAGCAACATTAAAGATGTTCTGGCCGCACGAGAAATTCCTGCTAATCTACATGAACTCATTCATCTTGCCACTCGCATTGACATGCGTTTTTCCGAAAGGCGTCAGGAGCTCCGCCAGGATATGGACTTTGTTCGCACGAGGCGTTTTTTCTCCCCGGCTCCTCTCTCCTCTGGTCCTCTGCAATCCGTTCCTGTGCCTCCCGCCGTGGAGGCTATGCAAGTTGACCGGTCTCGCCTGACACCTCAAGAGAGGACACGACGCCGCATGGAGAATCTCTGCCTGTACTGTGCCGGTACCGAACACTTCCTGAAGGATTGTCCTATCCATCCTCCCCGCCTGGAAAGACGCACGCTGACTCCGCACAAAGGTGAGACAGTCCTTGATGTCAACTCTGCTTCTCCACGTCTTACTATGCCTGTGCGGATATCTGCATCTACCTTCTCCTTCTCTACTATGGCCTTCTTGGATTCCGGATCTGCAGGAAACTTTATTTTGGCCTCTCTCATCAACAGGTTCAACATCCCGGTAACCAGTCTCGCCAGACCCCTCTACATCAATTGTGTTAACAATGAAAGATTGGACTGTACCATACGTTACCGCACGGAGCCCCTCCTAATGTGCATCGGACCTCATCATGAAAAAATTGAGTTTTTGGTCCTCCCCAATTGCACTTCCGAAATTCTCCTTGGACTACCGTGGCTTCAACGCTATTCCCCAACCCTGGATTGGTCCACAGGGGAGATCAAGAGCTGGGGTACCTCTTGTTTCAAGGACTGCCTTAAACCGGTTCCCAGTACTCCCTGCCGTGACCCTGTGGTTCCCCCTGTAACCGGTCTCCCTAAGGCCTATATGGACTATGCTAACGTATTTTGCAAGAAACAAGCTGAGACTCTACCTCCTCACAGGCCTTATGACTGTCCTATTGACCTCCTCCCGGGCACTACTCCACCCCGGGGCAGAATTTATCCTCTGTCCGCCCCAGAGACTCTTGCTATGTCCGAGTACATCCAGGAAAATTTAAAAAAGGGGTTTATCCGCAAATCCTCCTCTCCTGCCGGAGCTGGATTTTTCTTTGTGTCCAAAAAAGATGGCTCCCTACGTCCTTGCATTGACTACCGCGGACTTAATAAAATCACGGTAAAGAACCGCTACCCTCTACCTCTTATCTCTGAACTCTTTGATCGCCTCCAAGGTGCCCACATCTTTACCAAACTGGATTTAAGAGGTGCTTATAATCTCATCCGCATCAGGGAGGGGGACGAATGGAAAACGGCATTTAACACTAGAGATGGACACTTTGAGTATCTGGTCATGCCCTTTGGCCTGTGCAACGCCCCTGCCGTCTTCCAAGACTTTGTTAATGAAATTTTTTGTGATCTCTTATATTCCTGTGTTGTTGTGTATCTGGACGATATTCTGATTTTTTCTGCCAACCTAGAAGAACACCGCCAGCATGTCCGCATGGTTCTTCAGAGACTTCGAGACAATCAACTTTATGCCAAAATGGAGAAATGTCTGTTTGAATGTCAATCTCTTCCTTTCCTAGGATACTTGGTCTCTGGCCAGGGACTACAAATGGACCCAGACAAACTCTCTGCCGTCTTAGATTGGCCACGCCCCTCCGGACTCCGTGCTATCCAACGTTTTTTGGGGTTTGCCAATTATTACAATTTATTCCACATTTTTCCACCATTGTGGCTCCTATCGTGGCTTTAACCAAGAAGAATGCCAATCCTAAGTCATGGCCTCCTCAAGCGGAAGACGCCTTTAAACGGCTCATGTCTGCCTTTTCTTCTGCTCCCGTGCTCTCCAGACCTGACCCATCTAAACCCTTCCTATTGGAGGTTGATGCCTCCTCAGTAGGAGCTGGAGCGGTTCTTCTACAAAAAAATTCTTCTGGGCATGCTGTTACTTGTGGTTTTTTTTCTAGGACCTTCTCTCCGGCGGAGAGGAACTACTCCATCGGGGATCGAGAGCTACTGGCCATTAAATTAGCACTTGAGGAATGGAGGCATCTGCTGGAGGGATCAAAATTTCCAGTTATTATTTACTCCGATCACAAGAATCTCTCCTATCTCCAGTCTGCCCAACGGCTGAACCCTCGCCAGGCCAGGTGGTCTCTGTTCTTTGCCCGGTTTAATTTTGAAATTCACTTTCGCCCTGCCGATAAGAACATTAGGGCCGATGCTCTCT
Organism: Hyla sarda; assembly: GCF_029499605.1. Taxonomy (NCBI): domain Eukaryota; kingdom Metazoa; phylum Chordata; class Amphibia; order Anura; family Hylidae; genus Hyla; species Hyla sarda. Next base: position 244,248,160 of record NC_079191.1, on the reverse strand, counting down.
CTCGTTCCTCGGATGCCTCGGAAGTAGAGCTCTCTCCGCAACACATCATTCCTCCTGACTGCCTGATCTCCACTTCTCCAGCCTCCATCAGGCAAACTCCTCCAGGGAAGACCTTCGTCTCTCCACGCCAACGCCTCGGAATCCTCAAATGGGGTCACTCCTCCCATCTCGCAGGCCATGCGGGCATCAAGAAATCCTTGCAACTCATCTCTCGTTTCTATTGGTGGCCGACTCTGGAAACGGATGTTGTTGATTTTGTGCGGGCCTGCACTGTCTGTGCCCGGGATAAGACTCCTCGCCAGAAGCCTGCTGGTCTTCTTCATCCTCTGCCTGTCCCCGAACAGCCTTGGTCTCTGATTGGTATGGACTTTATTACAGACTTACCCCCATCCCGTGGCAACACTGTTGTTTGGGTGGTCGTTGATCGATTTTCCAAGATGGCACATTTTATTCCTCTCCCTGGTCTTCCTTCAGCGCCTCAGTTGGCAAAACAATTTTTTGTACACATTTTTCGTCTTCACGGGTTGCCCACGCAGATCGTCTCGGATAGAGGCGTCCAATTCGTGTCAAAATTCTGGAGGGCTCTCTGTAAACAACTCAAGATTAAATTAAACTTTTCTTCTGCTTATCATCCTCAATCCAATGGGCAAGTAGAAAGAATTAACCAGGTCCTGGGGGATTATTTACGGCATTTTGTTTCCTCCCGCCAGGATGACTGGGCAGATCTTCTTCCATGGGCCGAATTCTCGTACAACTTCAGAGTCTCTGAATCTTCTTCCAAATCCCCATTTTTCGTGGTGTACGGCCGTCACCCTCTTCCCCCCCTCCCTACTCCCTTGCCCTCTGGTTTGCCCGCTGTGGATGAAATAACTTGTGATCTTTCCACCATATGGAAAGAGACCCAAAATTCTCTCTTACAGGCTTCATCACGCATGAAGAAGTTTGCTGATAAGAAAAGAAGAGCTCCCCCCATTTTTTCTCCCGGAGACAAGGTATGGATCTCCGCTAAATATGTCCGCTTCCGTGTTCCCAGCTACAAATTGGGACCACGCTATCTTGGTCCTTTCAAAATCTTGTGCCAAATTAATCCTGTCTCTTACAAACTTCTTCTTCCTCCTTCTCTTCGTATTCCTAATGCCTTTCATGTCTCTCTTCTTAAACCACTCATCATCAACCGTTTCTCTCCCAAACTTATTTCTCCTACTCCTGTCTCCGGTTCTTCAGACATCTTCACCGTAAAGGAGATACTGGCCTCCAAAAAGGTCAGAGGAAAAACTTTTTTTTTAGTGGACTGGGAGGGCTGTGGTCCTGAAGAGAGATCCTGGGAACCTGAGGACAATATCCTAGATAAAAGTCTGGTCCTCAGGTTCTCAGGCTCTAAGAAGAGGGGGAGACCCAAGGGGGGGGGTACTGTTACGCCGAGCGCTCCGGGTCCCCGCTCCTCCCTGGAGCGCTCACAACATCCTCGCTACGGCAGCGCCCCGGTCAGATCCACTGACCGGGTGCGCTGCGATACCGCCTCCAGCCGGGATGCGATTCGCGATGCGGGTGGCGCCCGCTCGCGATGCGCACCCCGGCTTCCGTACCTGACTCGCTCTCCCTCGGTCCTGTCCCGGCGCGCGCGGCCCCGCTCCCTAGGGCGCGCGCGCCGGGTCTCTGCGATTTAAAGGGCCACTGCGCCACTGATTGGCGCAGTGGTTCCAATTAGTGTTTTCACCTGTGCACTCCCTATGTATACCTCACTTCCCCTGCACTCCCTCGCCGGATCTTGTTGCCCTTGTGCCTAGTGAAAGCGTTCCCTTGTGTGTTCCTAGCCTGTGTTCCAGACCTCCTGCCGTTGCCCCTGACTATGATCCTTGCTGCCTGCCCCGACCTTCTGCTACGTCCGACCTTGCTTTTGTCTACTCCCTTGTACCGCGCCTATCTTCAGCAGTCAGAGAGGTTGAGCCGTTGCTAGTGGATACGACCTGGTTACTACCGCCGCAGCAAGACCATCCCGCTTTGCGGCGGGCTCTGGTGAACACCAGTAGTAACTTAGAACCGGTCCACTAGCACGGTCCACGTCAATCCCTCTCTGGCACAGAGGATCCACCTCCTGCCAGCCGGCATCGTGACAAATATATCTCGATATCAAGGAGTCTTACAATACTTCTTGGCTTATAGAAGGATATAAAGGGTACACTTGATATCAGTGTTTTTATCAACCATTTATTATTACAGTTGTTAGTCAAATAAATAGTGACATACATAGAAATAAATACAGAGGGGCCTGACGAAGCGCTGATTGCGCGATACGGACCATCGCCCAACCCTCTCCCCCACCCCTCTGTTTCCGTCCGCTCTCCCATGCATGTTTGTATGCTGTCAAGCTAACATGAAATAAAGAAACTTGCTGACATCGATTGACCTGGTGAGTGCTCCACTTCTTTATTGCCTATGATGGAATATCTAAAATATTTCGTTTCTAACAGTGGTTGAGGTGTCCAGGCTAGCAGTCTAATGTCAGCCATATTGTACTTTTGAACTGCATTGAGAGAATTTTTAATACAAACTAAGCAATGACAGATTCTCCATCGCATGTATAACAGAAAATTATTAGCAGTATGACAAAGCAGCTCTGTATATGTGCCCTGCATATGGTACGAATGTATCCAGATAGTATACAGTAAAATGAGATAAACAATATGCAATTACAATAAACAATAACCCTGACTGTCCTTAAATGGTCAAGATTAGAGATGGGCCAGATTGTAATACCACACACAGCTTGGAGAAAGTTGTGGCACTACTTTTTTTTTTTTTTTTAGAACGCAGCAGTTTTTCTTCTCCTAGAACCTCCTTGAGTGGTTAGATAAGTGGTTGTCCAAGAGGTCGGTAGTCACTTATTCATCCTTTTCTCCGCTGTCGTAAATGTAAGTCTATGGGTATCTGGGGGATTGTTATCTGCAGCACAAATAAACAAAGCTTATACAAACATTAAATTGTACAATGTTATCAATAGTGATGAGCAGCAGGGGCCTTATTCGAATTTGCGATATTTCGCAAATATATTGACGATTATTCGTCCTATGTTCGCGAAATTTGCATATTCGCTATGTATGTTAATTTTTTCTCCATGCAAAAATTTGCATGGAAAATTTGCAGAAAAATTAGCATGTGAAAAAAAATGAATATTTGTCTTTAAGAACATATAGCATTATATTCTAAATATTCGGGAAATTGCGACATGCCGAGGTTCGCGATAAAAATTAGCATTAAGAATATTCGTGCTCAAGACTAGTCATCAATTGACTTAGGGGATAAGATGCCTGATCGCGGGACCCCCGTAATCTTCTACGCCACACCCTGTTAGAATCAACCCCCGGAGCGTGCTCGCTCCGGGTCTGATTACTAGCGATCACGGGGACGGAGCACAGTGACGTCACGGCTCTGCCCCCGTGTGACGTAACACTCCGCCCCCTCAAGCCTATGGAGGGGGGATAAGATGTCTTAGCGCCGGAGTACCCCTTTAATATTATATATAATTACAATACAAACTTATTCCAAAAAAGCAAACCCATTTAAGCAGTAAATACTGAGATACTGTGTATAATTTCTATGTTGGTTCATCTATCGACATTTTTAATGTCTTATAAGCTTGAAACAATTATGACTGCCAACTTATTTCATTATCAACTTCCAGATGAAAATTGATTTTTTATTTCTGTCTGCCCTTTGAATTTTCAAGCTAACACATATATCAGTCCTTTCAAAAACAAATGACAGGTGGATGATAATATTTCTTTAACAAATGAAAGGAGTCTAGATAAAAAAAAAGCACATCTAAAAGTTCAAATGCGACAACGTGATTGTTTAGCAGAATACTTAACTAATCATCTGGAAACATTTGGAGGTCATTTATACAAGTGTCAAGAGGGTTGGAGACTCATACTTTCCCTCTTTAGTGCTTTGTGTCCATTTTATATTAGCTATTTAATTAACTTTTATTGAATGACTTGGTAATGTATAAATCAAATAAATCTAACCGCAATTAATCCATGTCTATATTATCTTGATTCACACTAAACAATGAAACCAGCCTTAGACTAATGAACAAGAACGACAAGCATTGATAAAAGGACAAACAAAGGACTAGCAAAGAAATCGTGAAATATAACTATATTCAGATAATGTACAATATTTCATACTGCTACATAATGTGGGGACACTTGTATGTTACCAGTTTGAATTAAAATTTGTAGAGATACATAATGGTCCTGCAGACTAGTCTAGACAGTGCCATGTGGAAGGTTCCACAATCCATAATATGAGTAGGAGAGTCCATAACCCTCCAGCATGGAGAAGTATTACTATTTTTTTCACATATCATCGTGAAGATAGAAGAATAAAGGCACATGAAGCAGCATAGATATGATTCAGTGCTTATTGTATTTATTTCCCAACAGGATATAAGACAAATGTAATAGCAGATACAATGTTCCCTTAACTTACAAAGGCCTCAGGTTACAATATTTTTAACATACAGTAATCTGGACCGTAATAACTTGAAACCATACGCAACATACAATGCTATGGACAATCTAGATCTGCGGAATGTGTCAATGGCTGGCAGAACTGACCAATTATAATGTATTACTGAAGTGCATGCACTGACTGACTGTCTGGTAGCGCCTCCCTACAGTACACGGTGGTACTACATGCTCTGTGTTACTCTTTATCTGTGCCAGGGATAGCTGCTCCTTTGGACACCATGTGAGGGCAACTCCGTTTTACTTTTTGGGACATTGTGTGTACTGTACAGGACCCTGAAAAAGATCCTGTTCTCTACATAGACAGTGATTTACAGCTTCCAGCAGATCTTTCTTACATTTATATATAAGGATTTGCTTTATCTATATTAGTTATCTTCTTATTTTTCTTTAATCCTCACTTTTACCTATTTTTGGATGACATTTTGGGGCTTCGGAACCAATTACCAGGTTTCTTTCTAGTTATGGTTGCAACATACAATGGTTTCAACATACAATGGTCGTCGTGGAACCAAATAATATTGTTACTTGAGGGACTACTGTATAAGGTATGTGCAGCCACATTGTAGTCTTACCCGGACCTTTATCTAGCCATCTCATAATATACTGTGTCTCAGATAAAGGTCCGAGTTGGATTTACCGTTAAAGCAAATACCTTATATTTTCTATAACATTTATATACTTTTTCTTATATTAAGTCAGGAAAGGAATACAATAAGCATTTAATAATATTTATGTCACTACATGTATAGTTATCCTTCTATCTTCCTATTGATATGTAAATAAAATAATTCACTCTATGCAGGAGTGCTGTGGACGTTACTCCTTTAACCCCTTAACGACCACGGACGTAAATGTACGTCCTGGTTTGGCGGGACTTTCCGCACCAGGACGTACATTTACGTCCTGTGTATAACCGCGAGCATCGGAAGGGTGCTCGCGTCATACACGGCAGGTTCCGGCTGCTAGCAGCAGCCGGGTACCCGCCCGTAATGGCCGACATCCGCGATTGTGCGGATGTCTGCCATTAACCCCTCAGATGCCATGATCAATACAGATCACGGCATCTGCGGCATTGCGGTACTTTGATTGGATGATCGGATCGCCCGCAGCGCTGCTGCGGCGATCCGATCATCCAGCATGGTGGCCGGAGGTCTCCTCACCTGGCTCCGGCCATCTCCCGGGGTCTTCTGCTCTGGTCTGCGATCGAGCAGACCAGAGCAGAAGATCACCGATAATACTGAGCAGTGCTGTGTCCTATGCATAGCATTGCACAGTATTAGCAATCAGATAGCTATAGATAGTCCCCTATGGGGACATAAAAAGTGTAAAAAAAAAAAAACGTTGAAAATGTAAAAATAAAAAGTAAAAGAAAAGTGAAAAATCCCCTCCCCCAATAAAAATGAAAATTGTCAGTTTTTCCCATTTTACCCCCCAAAAGCGTAATTTTTTTTAATAAACACATTTGATATCGCCACATGCATAAATGTCCAAACTATCGAAATGTAATGTTAATGATCCGGTACGGTGAATGGCGTAAACGTAAAAAATAAAAAAATGTCCAAAAATGCAGCTTTTTTGTCACATTTTATTTAAAAATTTTTTATAAAAAATGATCTAAAAGTTTTATATATGCAAATGAGGTATCTAAAAAAAGTAAAGATGACGGCGCAAAAAATTAGCCCTCATACCGCCCTATATTCGGAAAAATGAAAAAGTTATAGGTGGTCAAAATAGGGCTATTTCAGATTACTGATTTTGTACAAAAAGTTTTAGATTTTTTTTAAGCGGTAAAAAAATATAAAAATATCTAGCCATGGGTATCATTTTAATCGTATTGACCCACAGAATAAATAACACATGTCATTTTTACCGTAAAGTCTATAGTGTGAAAACAAAACCCTCCTAAATGTGCAAAATGTTGGCTCTCATTTAAATTTAATCCCTAAAATTTTTTTTGGGGTTCGCCGTACATTTTATGGTAAAATGAGAGGTTTCATTACAAAGTACAATTGGTCACGCAAAAAACAAGCCCTTATATGGATCTGTAGATGGAAACATAAAGGAGTTATGGATTTTAGAAGGCGAGGAGGAAAAAAGGAAAACGCTAAAATAAAATTGGCCTGGTCCTTAAGGTGAAAATGGGCTTGGTCATTAAGGGGTTAATTAAAATGTGTAACATACTCATTAACTGTCCATGTCCCTGTGTCATTTCTAGTCACTGTCACTCTGGTCCTGTCAGCTACCCTGTTAGAAGGACAAGGCAGCATATCTCTATACAGATATCCAGCCAATTAGAAGGCTTATCATTCTGGAACAACACAAATAGAGAAACACAGCCGCACATCCACCATTTGTATTTTGATCTACTTGCTTCAAGCAGGTTGCCTCCAGCTGTTGCAAAACTATTGCTCCCAGAATACCTGGAAAGCCTGTAGTTTTGTAACATCTGGAGGCGCATTGGTTGTGGAACACTGTCTAGGAAGCTAAAATCAGAGAAAAGATGGCGGTGAGGAGGTATAGGTACGCCCTGGTGCATTAATTCATAGATGGCTTTACTATAGAGGGGGGGGGGGGCAGCTCCCAGTCTAAGGCAATGTTCCCCAAACAATGTACTTCAAGCTGTTGCAGAACTACAGCTCTCAGCATGTCCAGACAGCTTTTCGCTGTCTGGGCATGCTGGGAGTTTTAGTTTAGCAACACCTGGAGGCACACTGGTTGTGGAACACAGTCTTAGAAGTTAAAGATGCATAGCAATGACTGGGAGCTGCTCCCTCTCTAAAGTAAAGATGGCAGTGAGGAGGTACAGGTGCGCGTTAAGTCCCATATGGATAAAGTGTACCTGTACCTCCTGCCTCACCTCCAACTTTACTATAGAGGGGGAACAGCTCCCAGCTAAGGCAGTGTTCCTCAACCAATGTACCTTAAGCTGTTGCAAAACTACAACTCTCAGCATGCCCAGACAGCCTTTGGCATGCTGGGAGTTGTAGTTTTGCAACATTCGGAGGCACACTGGTTGTGGAACACTGCCTTGCAAAGGCAGTGTTCCACAATCAGTGGGCCTCCAGATGTTGCGAAAAACAATGGAAGTTGTGTCTAAGTTATTAGCAACTTCACTTACTATTAGATTACGTTCCCACGTGCTGTATTTTGCTTCATGTTTGCTGCTGCGTATTTCCCTACCAATTACTTCAATGGAAAAGAAAATACGCAGCAAAATACAGCACATGGGATTGCGTACCCTAAGGGCTCTTTCCCACAAGCAGATTTTTGTGCGGATTTTCCGCAGCTGATCTGCTGCTTTTTGTTTTCTGTTGCTTATTTTCAGCTGCTTACTTTCTGCTACATATTTTCTCATTGACTTACCAGCAAATAATGAGCAGCAGAAAAAATCTGTAGAAAATAAGCAACTGAAAATCTGCAGCAAAATCCGCACTAAAATACACAGCAAAGTCGAAAACTTGTTTAATAAAATAAACAATTATAAATAATAATAAAAAAATCTGCTTGTGTGAACAAACCCTAATAGTGCTTTTCTCACAACTTTAAGGTTGTTTTGTTGTTTTTTTATGTTGCGTGCAGCATGCATAATCAGATCCTGGTCCAGACATATGGTATTGAGAGAAATAATACTGAAAGAATAGTTCACTGATTAGAGGCAGATATTGAAACCTATTCTTTTTTCTAATTGTAAGTTTTTACTTTTTGTACATTATTCTAGAGAACAACCATGTTTCAGTGATTTGCATTGCAGCAAGCCCCTTGGACATCGACACAATGATCATCTCCATACCCTATTCTTTGTATGGGGTAGGCTTGTAAGCATGCTTTAACCCGTACAGGACCTAGGGCGTATGCATACGCCTTCTGTACCTGGGTCTTACGGACCCAGGGCATACCTGTACGCCTGTGGGAATTTCGGTCCCCGTCGCGTACCGGACAGGGGTGACTGCTGATATCGATCAGCAGGCACCCCACGCAAATGCCCAGGGGGGTCATCACCCCCCCCATGTCGGCGATCGGCACAAATCGCAAGTGAATTCACCTAATTACGGGTCATACGGGTCTATGGTGACCCAGTGACCCGGAATATAAGGGGGATCGCAGTTGTCCATGACACCCACGATCCCCCTGAAGGCATAGGAATGAGGTGGCAGAGGTGCCACCCCTCCTATCCCTGCTATTGGTCGTCAAAAGCGACGAGCAATAGCAGATCGGGGGCGGAGGGGTTAACTTTAGTTTTCCCCGTCCTGCCCACCCACAATAGGCGGGGTAGAACGGGGAACCAAAGGGGACTGGGCGCCGAAGATCCACTTACCCATCGGTGGAGGCTGCGGGACGCAATTGGCTGCGGTGATCGGCGCGGGCGGCATGTCGTGCGGCAGAAGAGGACGGCTCCCTGGATCCGACGGAAGCCGGTAAGTTGCCTAGCAACATCTGGAGGGCAACAGTCTGAGAATATTATACAGTGGTCTCTACACTGTAGCCCTCCAGATGTTGCAAAACTACAACTCCCAACATGCCCACACAGCTGCTTGGGCATGCTGGGATTTGCAGTCTTGCAACAGCTGGAGGTCTACAGTTTAGGGACCACTGCACAGTGATCTCTATACTGTATCACTCTAGATTTGCAAAACTACAACTCCTAGCATGCCCACACAGCAGTTTGCTGTCTGTGCATGCTGAGATTTGTAGTTTTGCAACATCTGGAGGTCCACAGTTTGCCGATCACAGTGCAGTGGTCTCTAACTGTAGCCCTCCAGATGTTGCAAAACTGCAAATCTCAGCATGCCCAAACAACTGTCTCGGCATGCTGGGAGTTGTAGTTGCGTAGCTCCAGCTGTTGCATAGCTACATCTCCCAGCATCAGTACATGCTGGGAGTTGTAGTTTTGTAACAGCTGGAGGCACACTGGTTGGAGAATACTGAGTTAGGTAACAGAACCTAACTGAAGGTTTTCCAACCAGTGTGCCTCCAGCTGTTGCAAAACTACAACTCCCAGCATGCACGGTCTGTTAGGACATGCTGGGAGTTGTAGTTTTGAAAAAGCTGGAGCTTTGCCACCCCCCCCCCCCCATGTGGACGTACAGGGTACATTCACACGGGCGGGTTTACGGTAAGTTTCCTGCTTCAAGTATGAGCTACGGCAAATTTTTCGCCGCAGTGCAAAATTCTAGCGGGAAGCTCACTGTAAACCTCTGCCAGTGCGAACGTACCCTAAAAACACTACACTACACTACAGTAACACATAATAAAGGGTGAAACACTACATATACACCCCCTTACACTGTCCCCCCAATAAAAATGAAACATTTATTGTACGGCAGTGTTTCCAAAACGGAGCCTCCAGCTGTTGCAAAACAACAACTCCCAGCATTTCTGGACAGCCACTGACTGTCCAGGCATGCTGGGAGTTTATAAACAGCTGGAGACACCCTGTTTGGGAATCACTGGCGTAGAATACCCCTATGTCCACCCCTATGCAATCCCTAATTTAGTCCTCAAATGTGCATGGCGCTCTCTCACTTCGCAGTCCTGTCGTATTTCAAGAAAACAGTTTAGGGCCACATATGGGGTATTTCCATACTCGGGAGAAATTGCACTACAAATTTTGGGGGGCTTTTTCTCCTTTTACCCCTTATGAAAAGGAAATGTTGGGGGCTACACCAGCCTGTTAGTGTAAAAAAAAAAAAAAAATGTACGCTGACATGCTGGTGTTGCCCCATACTTTTTATTTTCACAAGTGTTAAAAGGAAAAAAAGACCCCCAAAATTTGTAACGCAGTTTCTCCTGAGTATGGAAATATCCCAGATGTGGGCGTAAAATGCTCTGCGGGCGCACAACAAGGCTCAGGAGTGAGAGCGCACTATGTACATTTGAGGCCTAAATTGGTGATTTGCACAGGGGTGGCTGATTTTACAGCGGTTCTGCTATAAACGCAAAAAAAGAAATACCCACATGTGACCTGATTTTGGAAACTACACCACTCACGGAACGTAACAAGGGGTATAGTGCACCTGAAGTTGGATAGAAAAATGAAAAAAAAAATTTTCACTAAAATGCTGGTGTTACCCAAAATGTTTCCTTTTCACAAGGAAAAATAGGGAAAAAAGCCCCCCAAAATTTGTAACCCCATTTCTTCTGAGTAAGAACATACCCCATATGTGCATGTAAAGTGCTCTACTGGCGCACTACAATGCTCAGAAGAGAAGGAGCACCATTGGGGTTTTGAAGAGAAAATGTGTCCGGAATTGAAGGCCACGTGTGTTTACAAAGCCCACATAGCACCAGAACAATGGACCTCCCAACATGTGACCCCTTTTTGGAAACTAGACCCCTCATGTAATGTAATAAGGGGTACAGTGAGAATTTACACCCCACAGGTGTCTGACAGATTTTTGGAACAGTGGTCCGTGAAAATGAAAAATGTAATTTTTCATTTGCACAGCCCACTGTTCCAAAGATCTGTCAAATGCCAGTGGGGTGTAAATACTCACTGCACCCCTTATTAAATTCTGTGTGGGGTGTAGTTTCCAAAATGGGGTCACATGTGGGGGGGTTCCACTGTTCTGGCACCACCTGGGCTTTGTAAACGCACATGGCCCCCGACTTCTATTCCAACCAAATTCTGTCTCCAAAAGCTCAATGGCGCTCCTCCTCTTCTGAGCATTGTAGTGCGCCAGCAGAGCACTTGACATTCACACATTGGGTATTTCCATACTCAGAAGAAATGGGGTTACAAATTTTGGGGGTAATTTTCTCCTATTACCCCTTGTAAAAATTTAAAATTAGGGAGAAAACCAGCATTTTAGTGAAAAAACTTTTTTTTTTTCATTTACACATCCGACTTTAACAAAAAGTCGTCAAACATCTGTGAGGTGTTAAGGCTCACTGTACCCCTTGTTAATTTCCTTGAGGGGTGTAGTTTCCAAAATAGTATGCCATGTGGGTTTTTTTTTTTTTTTTTTTGCTGTTCTGGCAGCATAGGGACTTCCTAAATGTGACATGCCCTCCAAAAACCATTTCAGCAAATTCGCTTTTCAAAAGCCAAATGTTACTCCTTCTCTTCTGAGCATTGTAATGCGCCAGCAGAGCTTTTGACGTCCACACATGGGGTATTTCCATACTCAGAAGAGATGGGATTACAAATTTTGGTGGGCATTTTGTCCTATTATCCCTTGTAAAAAATTTTAATTTGGGGGAAAACTAGCATTTTAGTGAAAAAAATAATAATTTACACATCCAACTTTAACGAAAAGTCGTCAAACACCTGTTGGGGTGTTAAGGCTCACTGGACTCCTTGTTACGTGCCTTGAGGGGTGTAGTTTCCAAAATAGTATGCCATGTGTTTTTTTCTTTTGCTGTTCTGGCACCATAGTGGCTTCCTAAATATGACATGCCCCACAAAAAACATCAGAAAAACTCACTCTCCAAAATCCCACTGTCGCTCCTTCCCTTCTGAGCTCTCTAGTGCACCCGCCGAACACTTGACATACACATATGAGGTATCTCCTTACTCGAGAGAAATTGGGTTACACATTTTAGGAAGATTTCTCTCCTTTTTAAAAAAATTCTAAAACTGGGTCTACAAGAACATGCCAGTGTAAAAAATGAAGATTTTGAATTTATTCCATCAATTTGCTGCTATTCCTGTGAAACACCTAAAGGGTTAACAAACCTTTTCAATGTCATTTTGAATACTTTGAGGTGTGCAGTTTTTATAATGGGATCATTTGTGGGGTATTTCTAATATGAAGGCCCTTCAAATCCACTTCAAAACAGAACTGGTCCCTGAAAAATTTCGATTTTGAAAATTTGGTTGAAAATTGTTGCTATACTTTGAAGCCTTCTGATGTCTTCCAAAAGTAAAAACATGTCAACTTTATGATGGAAACATAAAGTAGACATATTGTATATGTGAATCAATATATAATTTATTTGGAATATTCATTTTTCTTATAAGCAGAGAGCTTCAAAGTAAAAAAAAAATGCAAAATTTTCAATTTTTTCATCAAATTTTGGAATTTTTCACCAAGAAACGATGCAAGTATCGACAAAATATTACCACTAACATAAAGTAGAATATGCCACAAAAAGCAATCTCGGAATCAGATTGAAAGATAAAAGCATCCCAGAGTTACTAATTCTTAAATTGAAAGTGGTCAGATGTTCAAAAAATGGCCGGGTCCTACAGTGAAAATTGTCTGGGTCCTTAAGGGGTTAAGCAAAAGAATAAAAATCCCAATTATTAATTTTTTTTTGTAGAGAAAACACAAAAAAAAGCACAGAGGGCTTCACCGGGTAGTACGTTTTAGCTCAGCTCATAATTAAAATAATACAGCAACAGGGTGCTCACCTGATTGGGTTGTGGAGAAGCCACAACACCATAAAGACTAGATCAATCCCATTCCAGGGAGAAGCCTAGATGTCAGGATATGCTGTGTAGGAGTCAGAACTGGCCTGACACACAGCCCAAGCCAGTAGAAAATGCAGAAATAGTAAAAAAGGGAATAAGCTCCAATTCACGCAAAAATCCAATATGGTCCAATGTCAAAATATATCAGATAGAAATGTATTGTCCAAACAACAAGCGCTTTCGGAGCTCTTACGGCTCCTTCCTCAGGTTATGTCTAAAACCGGAAGTCAACAAACCTCATCTGCCACTACACACGCATCACCTTTAGCAATACGGAAAATATTCTATGCGCTCCAAGATGCATCCCACATGGTCCTCCTCACATGACCAGATAGATATCACATGACACCATTAACTCAGCTGAACTGTGGAACGCATCTGCCGGACTGTGGATATCACATGGTTAATTGTGTCATGTGAAATCCATCTGGTCAAGGTGTATGTTTCCTGAATGGGTTACCTTAAAAATTTCCAATTTGTGGTAGCCCAGTGGGACACTCTATATGATGCAGCCTCCTAAAAATGTTCTTCTAGAGAGTGGTCCTTTTAATGAAAATAGATAATTACATAAGATATAAAAGACTTTGGTCCAGATAAGGGGTGGTTTTCTTAAAAAAAAGTGCTCTTGAGAGGTTTAATTGTTCATCAATGAAGATAGCTTCTCTACTATTGAGACAATATTATTTAATATTCTTAAATATTACCATTAAATCATTATTATACATCCATTTTTTTTATTCATCAAAATAATAATATTTTGATCTTAGTAAACATAGTATTGAGCTTCTAATGTTTTCTTTATCCTTGTCAAGGTCAAAACCATACCTTTGAGACCTAGCAGTTAGTTCCAGGCTCCTTTACTGCATTGGGCCTTGGAATTCAATGCTTAATTGTTATAGTTTTCATGGCTTTGTGCACTTAAAGAGTCAGCACCATAAAGAAGGATTTGCACAATCTGCTCACTAGAGCAACTGCATCTGTGAATTATGCCATTCATTGCACAATATTACATGTATACATACATCAAGCTACCCTATGAACCAATGGGTTCTAATACTTCTGAGCTACATGAAATTATAGTAATGCCCATGAACAGTGAATTATTGCAAAAACAATATTAGATGGACTTATTGTAAGATATCTAAAGATTACAATATGTTAGCTTCTCATAAAGGTCCACGAAGATCCATGGGTGTCTCTAAGAAATCTAATTGTGTCTGACATAGGCGAGGTATGTGACAAATATATTGAATACTATCTAAAACCACTAAGAGAGTGTTTCTGCTCCAATGTAAAAGACACACTAGACATCTTAACTAGGATTGGTGTTTAACCTGTTAAGGACCCAGGGCGTATTGGTACGTCCTGACATCCTGGTACTTAAGGGCAGGAACCAGACCGGGGTGACTGCTGATATCGATCAGCTGGCACCCTGCGCAAATGCCCAGGGGGGTCATCATGTCGGCGATCGCCGCAAATCGCTAAAGGTCCACTTACCCATCGGCGGCGGCAGCGGATGGCAATCAGCAGCGGTGATCGGCGGCAGAAGAGGACGTCGATGCGGCTCCCTGGATCATACGGAAGCCTGTGAGTTGCCTAGCAACATCTGGAGGGCTACAGTTTGGAGATCACTGTGCAGTGGTCTCTAAACTGTGGCCCTCTAGAGCTTGCAAAACTACAACTCCTAGTATGCCCACACAGCAGTTTGCTGTCTTGGCATGCTGGGATTTTCTAGTTTTGCATTATCTGGAGGGCCACAGTTTTGAGATCACTGTGCAGTGGTCTCTAAATTGTAGCCCTCCAGATGTTGCATAACTGCAAATCCCAGCATGCCCAAACAGCAAACAGTTGTCTCGGCATAATGAGAGTTGTAGTTGCATACCTCCAGCTGTTGCATAACTACATCTCCCAGTATGCCCTTTGGCGATCAGTACATGCTGGGAGTTGTAGTTTTGCAACAGCTGGAGGCACACTGGTTGGAAAATACTGAGTTAGGTAACAGAACCTAACTGAAGGTTTTCCAACCAGTGTGCATCCAGCTGTTGCAAAAGTACAACTCCCAGCATGCACGGTCTGTCAGTACATGCTGGGAGTTGTAGTTTTGAAACAGCTGGAGGTTTGCCCCCCCCATGTGAATGTACAGGGAGTTTCCTGCTTCAAGTTTGAGCTGCGGCAAATTTTTCACAACAGCGCAAACGCCTAGCGGGAAACTCACCGTAACCCGCCAGTGCGAATGTAACCTAAAAACACCACACTACAACAAGTCCCAGCATTTGTGGACAGCCACTGACTGTCCAGGCATGCTGGGAGTTTAGCAACAGCTGGAGGCACCCTGTTTGGGAATCACTGGCATAGAATACCCGTATGTCCACCCCTATTCAAATCCTAATTTAGTCGTCAAATGCACATGGTGCTCTCTCACTTCGGAGCCCTGTCGTATTTCAAGGAAACAGTTTAGTGCCAAATATGGGGTATTTCCGTACTCGGGAGAAATTGCACTACATATTTTGGGGGACTGTATCTCCTATTACCCCTTATGAAAAGGAAAATTTACACCAGCCTGTTAGTGTAAAAAAAAAAAAAAAAAAGTACACTAACATGCTGGTGTTGCCCCATACTTTTTATTTTCACAAGCGGTAAAAGGAAAAAAAGACCCCCAAAATTTACAGTACAGAAATACCCCATATGTGGGCGTAAAATGCTCTGGGGGCGCATAACAATGCTCAGGAGTGAGAGCGCACTATGTACATTTGAGGCCTAAATTGGGGATTTGCACAGAGGTGGCTGATTTTACAGCGGTTCTGACATAAACACAAAAAAGTAAATATCCAAATGTGACCCCATTTTGGAAACTACACCCCTCACGGAATGTAACAAGGGGTATAGTGAGCCTTAAAGGGGTACTCCACTGCCCCAGTGTTCGGAACATTGTGTTCCAAACTCTGGGTGCAGGCTTTGGGCTGTATTTTATTTATGCTTTGTGTGTTGGAGATTAAAGGGGTACTTCACTGCCCACTGAACAATTTGTTCCGAATGTGAGGTGCGTGCTGCGGGGGTCATGGTGTCACGACCATGCCCCTCTTGAAGTCACACCATGCCCCTTAATGCAAGTCTATGGGAGGGGGTGTGGCAGCCACCACGCCCCACCCCATAGACTTGCATTGAGGGGGCGTGGCATGACATCATGAGGGGTGTGGTCTTGACATCACGACCCGCGCAGTTCGCACCTCGCAATCGAAACAAAATGTTCAGAGGGCAGTGGAGTACCCCTTTAACACCCAATTTTCATTAAAGTTGGATGGGAAAATGAAAAAAAATAATTTTCATACCCCGTATGAGGATGTAAAGTGCTCTGCGGGGGAACTACAATGCTCAGAAGAGAAGGAGCGCCATTGGGCTTTTGAAGAGAAAATGTGTCTGGAATTGGAGGCCACGTGTGTTTACAAAGCCCCCATGGTGCCAGAACAATGGACCCCCCACATGTGACCCCATTTTGGAAACTACACCCCTCATGTAATGTAATAAGGGGTACAGCATGCATTTACACCCCACAGGTGTCTGACAGATTTTTGGAACAGTGGTCCGTGAAAATGAAAAAGTTACTTTTCACTGTCACTGCAGCCCTTATTAAATTCTGTGAGGGGTGTAGTTTCCAAAATGGGGTCACATGTGGGTGGGTCCACTTTTGTGGCAGCACAGGGGACTTTGTAAATGCACATGGCCTCTGACTTCCATTCCAAACAAATTCTCTTTCCAAAAGCTCAATGGCGCTTCTCCTCTTCTGAGCATTGTAGTGCGCCAGCAGAGCACTTGACGGCCACACATGGGGTATTTCCATGCTCAGAAGAAATGGGGTTACAAATTTTGGGGATCATTTTCTCCTATTAGCCCTTGTAAAAATAAAAAATTTGGGGAAAAACCAGCATTTTAGTGAAAAATTTGTTTTTTTTCACTTACACATCCAACTTTAACAAAAAGTCGTCAAACACTGGTGAGGTGTTAAGGCTCACTATATCCCTTGTTTCGTTTCCTTGAGTGGTGTAGTTTTTTTTTGCTGCTCTGGCACCATAGGGGCTTCCTTAATGTGACATGCCCCCCAAAAACTATTTCAGCAAAATCTGCTTTCTAAAAGCCAAATGTGACTTCTTCTCTTCTGGGCATTGTAGTACGCCAGCAGAGCACTTGACGTCCACACATGGGGTATTTCCCCAGATGGGGCGACAAATTTTGGGGGGCATGTTCTCCTATTACCACTTGTAAATATTTACACATGCGGCGATACCAAATATGTATATAAAATATATTTTTGGGGGGTAAAATAGGGAAAATTGGACAAATTACGTTTTTATTTGGGGACATTTTTTTCACTTTTTTTAAAAACTTTTTTTACTTTTATTATTACACTTTAATAGTCCCCATAGGGGACTATTTATAGCAATCATTCGATTGCCAATACTGTTCAGTGCTATGTATAGGACATAGCACTGATCAGTATTCTCGGTCATCTGCTCTGGTCTGCTCGATTGCAGACTAGAGCAGAAGACCATGGAAGGCAGAAAAGGCAGGTGGGGGGACCTCCGTTTGCTGTTCTGGATGATCAGATCGCCGCAGCAGCACCGTGAGCGATCAGATCATCCATTTTAGTGACCGCGATGCTGCAGATGCCATGATCAATATTGATCACGGCATCTGAGGGGTTAATGGTGGACATCCGCGCGATTGCGGATGTCCGCCATTACCGTCGGGTCCCTGGCTGCTATCAGCAGCCGGGACCTGCCGCGCATGACCCGAGCATTGCTCCGATGCTCGCGGGTATGTATAGGATGTAAATGTGCATCCTGGTGCATTAACCCCTTAAGGACCCAGCCATTTTACACCTTAGGACCAGAGCGTTTTTTGAACATCTGACCACTGTCCCTTTAAACATTAATAACTCTGGAATGCTTTTACATATCATGCTGATTCCGAGATTGTTTTTTCGTGACATATTCTACTTTAACATAGTGGTAATTTTTTGTTGTAAATTGCATCCTTTCTTGGTGAAAAATTCCAAAATTTGATGAAAAAATTTAAAATTTTGCATTTTTCTAACTTTGAAGCTCTCTGCTTGTAAGAAAAATGGATATTCCAAATACATTTAATTTTTATTCACAAATACAATATGTCTACTTTATGTTTACATCATAAAATTTATGAGTTTTAACTTTTGGAAGACACCAGAGGGCTTCAAAGTTCAGCAGCAATTTTCAAATTTTTCACAAAATTTTCAAACTCACAATTTTTCAGGAACCAGTTCAGGTTTGAAGTGGATTTGAAGGGTCTTCAAATGACCCCATTATAAAAACTGCACCCTCAAAAGTATTCAAAATAACATTCAGTAAGTGTTTTAACCCTTTAGGTGTTTCACAGGAATAGCAGCAAAGTGAAGGAGAAAATTCTAAATCTTCATTTTTTACACTCGCATGTTCTTGTAGACCATATTTTTGAATTTTTGCAAGGGGTAAAAAGGAGAAAATTTTTACTGGTATTTGAAACCCAATTTCTCTCGAGTAAGCACATACCTCATATGTCTATGTAAAGTGTTCGGCGGGCGCACAGTAGAGTGCTCAGAAGGGAAGGAATGACAAATGGTTTTTGGGAGGCATGTCACCTTTAGGAAGCCCCTATGGTGCCAGAACAGCAAAAAAACAAACACATGGCATACCATTTTGGAAACTAGACCCCTTGGGGAATGTAACAAGGGGTAAAGTGACCCTTAATACCCCACAGGTGTTTCACGACTTTTGCATATGTAAAAAAAAATTTTTTTTCCTAAAATGCTTGTTTTCCCAAAAATTTTACATTTAAAAAAAGGGCAATAGCAGAAAATACCCCCCAAACTTTGAAGCCCAATTTCTCCCGATTCAGAAAACACCCCATATGGGGGGTGAAAAGTGCTCTGCTGGTGCACTACAGGTCTCAGAAGAGGAGTAGTCACATTTGGCTTTTTGAAAGCAAATTTTGCTCTGGGGGCATGCTGCATTTAGGAAGCCCCTATGGTGCCAGAACAGCAAAAAAAAAAAACACATGGCATACCATTTTGGAAACTAGACCCCTCGGGGAACGTAACAAAGGGTAAAGTGAACCTTAATACCCCACAGGTGTTTCACGACTTTTGCATATGTAAAAAAAAATGTTAAAAATTTTACCTAAAATGCTTGGTTTCCCAAAAATTTTACATTTTAAAAAAGGGTAATAGCAGAAAATAACTCCCAAAATTTGAAGCCCAATTTCTCCCGATTCAGAAAACACCCCATATGGGGGTGAAAAGTGCTCTGCTGGCGCACTACAGGTCTCAGAAGAGGAGTAGTCACATTTGGCTTTTTGAAAGCAAATTTTGCTCTGGGGGCATGCCGCATTTAGGAAACCCCTATGGTGCCAGAACAGCAAAAAAAAAAAACACATGGCAACCATTTTGGAAACTAGACCCCTCGGGGAACGTAACAAGGGGTAAAGTGAACCTTATTACCCCACAGGTGTTTCACGACTTTTGCATATGTAAAAAAAAAAAAATACACCAGAAAATACCCCCCAAAATTTGTAACACAATTTCTCCCGAGTACGGCGATACCCCATATGTGACCCTAAACTGTTGCCTTGAAATACGACAAGGCTCCAAAGTGAGAGCGCCATGCGCTTTTGAGGCCTAAATTAGGGACTTGCATAGGGGTGTACATAGGGGTATTCTGCGCCAGTGATTCCCAAACAGGGTGTCTCCAGCTGTTGTAGAACTCCCAGCATGCCTGGACAGTCAGTGGCTGTCTGGCAATACTGGGAGTAGTTGTTTTGCAACAGCTGGAGGCTCCGTTTTGGAAACAGTGGCGTACCAGACGTTTTTCATTTTTATTGGGGAGGGGAGGGGGGCTGTGTAGGGGTATGTGTATATGTAGTGTTTTTTACTTTTTATTTTATTTTGTGTTAGTGTAGTGTAGTGTTTTTAGGGTACAGTCGCATGGGCGGGGGTTCACAGTAGTTTGCCGCAGCTCAAACTTGCAGCCGGATACTTACTGTAAACCTCTGCCTATGTGAGTGTACCCTGTATATTCACATTGGAAGGGGGGGGGAAACATCCAGCTGTTGCAAAACTACAACTCCCAGCATGAACGGTCTATCAGTGCATGCTGGGAGTTGTAGTTTTGCAACAGCTGGAGGCATACTACTTTGGCTGGGAATGCTGGGGATTGTAGGTATGCAACAGCTGGAGGCACACTGGTTTGCTACTTAACTCAGTGTTTCACAATCAGTGTGCCTCCAGCTGTTGCAAAACTACAACTTCCAGCATGTCCGGTGCATGCTGGGAGTTGTAGTTTGCAACAGCTGGAGGCACACCGGTCATGAAACACTGAGTTAAGTAAAAAAAAAAAAAAAAACTCTGTGTTTCACAACCAGTGTGGCTTCAGCTGTTGCAAAACTACAACTCTCAGCAGTCACCGACAGCCAACAGGCATGCTGTGAGTTGTAGTTATGCAACCAGCAGATGCACCACCACAACTCCCAGCATGCACTTTAGCTGATTGTGCAAGCTGGGAGTTGTAGTTATACAACAGCTGAAGGTACACTTTTCCATAGAAAAAACGTGCCTCCAGCTGTTGCAAAACTATAAGTCCCAGCATGCCCATAAGGGAATGCTGGGAGTTGTGGTGGTCTGCCTCCTGCTGTTGCATAACTACAGCTCCCAGCATGCCCTTTTTGCTTGCCGGGAGCTGTTGCTAAGCAACAGCAGAAGGCTGTCACTCACGGCCAACTGCTGCTCCACGCTGCAGGACAGTCCCTCGCCGCCGCTCCTGGGGCCCCGATCCCAACAGGGACGCCAGGGATCGGGGTCCCCAGCTGCCGGGGTCCACGTCCCGCACCCACTTACGTCCTCCGGAAGAGGGGCGAAGCGGGTTGCGGGAGTGACATCCGCAGCAGGTGCCCTGATTGGTCGGCCGGTAAACCGGCCGACGAATCAGGGCGATCGTGAGGTGGCACCAGTGCCACCTCTCTCCTGCTGGCTATGGCTGTTTGGTTCCGTCAGAGACGGCCCCGATCAGCCAGTAATTCCAGGTCAACGGGTCACTGGAGACCCGATTGACCCGGAATCCGCCGCAGATCGCTGGGCTGAATTGTACAGCGATCTGCGGCCATCGCCGACATGGGGGGTCATCATAACCCCCCTGGGCGATATACCGCGATGCCTGCTGAACGATTTCAGCAGGCATCGGGCACCGGCTCCGCTCCAGATGGCTGCGGGGGGCCAGGAAAGCACATAACGTTCTCATACGTCATGTGTCCTTAAGGACTCGGAAATGGAGAAGTATGAAAATGTCATGTGTCCTTAAGGGGTTAAGTGCCAGCTCACCAGGATGTACATTTACGTCCGGCGTCGTTAAGGGTTAAAGGGGTACTCCGCTGGAAAACTTTTTTTTTTTTTTTAAATCAACTGGTGCCAGAAAGTTAAACAGATTTGTAAATTACTTCTATTTAAGAATCTTAATTCTTCCAGTACTTATCAGCTGCTGTATACTACAGAGGAAGTTTGTTTCTCTTTGAATTTCCTTTCTGTCTGACCACAGTTTTCTCTGCTAACACATCTGTCCATTTTAACAATTGTCCAGAGTGGGAGCAAATCCCCATAGCAAACCTATCCTGCTCTGGACAGTTCCTGACATGGACAGAGGTGTCAGCAGAGAGCACTGTGGTCAAACAGAAAGGACATTCAAAAAGAAAAGAACTTCTTCTGGAGCATACAGCAGCTGATAAGTACTGGGAGGATTAAGATTTTTAAATAGAAGTAATTTACAAATCTGTTTAACCTTCTGGCACCAGTTGATAAAAAAAAAAATTCCAGCGGAGTACCCCTTTAAGGAGGTAGTATAGCCCCTTTTCATTGATTCATAAATCTTGTTATGTTTCTCTGTGTATGTGGTTAGAGTAAGTGTCTTCTGTGGTGGCCATGACCCCCTTGCTCAAAGACAACACCCCTGACGAAGTTGCCGTCGGGCAATGGAACGCGTGGGGTCATGGGGGCACCTGCGAGGTTATCCTACATCTGTTGTCCATAGCCCCATACAGGTTGTATTTACTGTATTATTGTTTGCATCTCTATTATTGTTATAGCTTATCTTTAAACTGAGGAAAGTTTATATGTGACTTGCATTTCATGCATTTGTGATTGATGTCTTTGGGCTATTGAGACTATTGAAATATCTATGTTTTAAGCAGATGCCCTGGGAGTGGTCTCCCCCTTTCTTTAGGGGGTCCCCCTTGTTGTGTAGTGGCCTCTGAGCCTTTCAGATGGTTTTTTAGTGTTTTTATCTGCTTTAATATTTAGGTGAAAATTGTAATAATATATATTTCTAATTACACATGATTGGTGGGTATGTGCTTTTTGGTATATCATCTTTCTTGCGGTGTAATGTAAGTTTATTGATATACACAGTGGCACCCCAAGTATGACTATTGTTGCTGAGCCCACTTGAGTTTGTATATGGTATACCCTTTGCTCTAATGGGCACCTGTGTGAGTTATGAGGATATTACTTGTGTTTTTTTCCCTGTCTGTGTCTTTCTTAGAGCCTAATGGTAGTATTAGGTTTTGGCGCTGGAAAGGCAGAAGCTCCTGAACCAGCTGGGCATCTGGTTGTCAAAAGAGTGCTGCCTTGAAGTGTGACATATCATGACAAGCCTGTTCATTCCCATCCCATCCATAGTAGCTCTGAAGAACATCAACAACGCATGTTGTGTTATAGTTCCTAATTTTGGAAGAGCAGTGTGTAGAGAAAGTGGATTAGAGGGTCTAATGAATGCAGTATCTGTCTGTATGAATGTTACTTATACTGACAATGAGGGGCTGTGTATATGAGAAAATACCAATATCACATGTACCAGGAAAATGTCCAAACTGTAAGAGCCAACAAGTCATGTACCAGAAAAATGTCCATACCGTAAGAGCCAACAAGTCATGTACCAGAAAAATGTCCATATCGTAAGAAATTATATTAACCAGACTATGTACTGGAACGTAATGAATCTGTCACTGGGGACATTTATCATGGCTTTTAGAGCATTTTTTTGTCTATGTTCAGGCGCAGTTCAGGCGCAAGTAGCCTATTTTGAGACTTTTATGTGCCTTTTGATATAGACAATAGTTTTACTCTAGAACTTTTTCTTTTTGACCATGCAGGGGTCACGTATTTATCATTTGCGACTTTTGTCAAAAGTCGCTATTTTGTGCACAAAGGTACATTTTTAGGCGCAAAGCTATACCACCTACCAGTAGGCGTGAGAATAATTTCTACCTTCCACAATTCAACCTTTAACCCCTTCCCGCAGAATCCCGTCTATAGACGGCGAATTGCGAAGGTCCTTCGCACATTCCACCGTCTATAGATGGCAATCAATTAATCCAGCGATGCGCGGCATTGCATGGGTCAGAAGTCCTGCTGTTACCAGCGGGGGACAACTTTTGCTAGCCCCCCCAGGATTATGGATAGACCGATATCGATTTTTTAGGGCCGATACCGATAATCTGTGACCTTTCAGGCCGATAGCCTGAAATAATAGGAAGAGACCATTTTTGCTTTGAGACAACAATATACTGGAAATCAATAGTTTAATTTATTCTTCAAATACATTTTTCTCATTTAGGTCAGACCATTCTTCGTGAGCGCCTGAGATTGCGCACAAGAGGAGGAGTTCCTCCATACCAAACTGGACCACCCCCGAGCAGACCACGGGACCGGAGGAGGCAGGCCATAGAGGCCCTACCGAGGAGGAAAATACCACCTGGAGAGACCCAGACCTGCCCCATCTGCCTGGCTGACTATGACAGCGGTGAGGAAGTGACAGTACTCCCATGCAGCCACATGTTCCATCACCAGTGTATCGGCCAATGGCTTCGTACAAACGACAGATGTCCGATGTGTTGGGGGCGGTGTATTCATCTGAGGACTTAAATATCTAAAAGCCTCTGTTCCCCCCTTCCCTCTTTCCCTTTACCCACCCCTGTCCCCATCTTCCTACCCAACCCTACCTTGCTTCCTTATCATTATAATAAAATTATATTTACCATCCTTTTGTCTAGACTGATTACATTTTTTCTCTAAGGCCGTATGCGCCCATTCCATACAGGCCCTGAAACGGGTCGGAGCACAACGGGCACTGCCGGGTCACCATGGAGCCCTTCTCCTTCTGCCATTCAGAGAAGGCATTGGACGGGGGGAGAAGCGCTCACCCCCACACTTCCCCCAGCTTGTTGTAGCGATCAGGGGGGGGGGTCTGAACACTAAGGGGTAGATTTATCAAAACCTGTCCAGAGGTAAAGTTGCTGAGTTGCCCATAGCAACCAATCAGATGGCCTCTTTTATTTTTGAAAAGGCCTCTAGAAAATGAAAACAGCGTTCTGATTGGTTGCTATGGGCAACTGGCCAACTTTTCCTCTGCACGGGTTTTGATACATCTCAATGTAAGAGGGAGATTCATGAAGACCTGTGCTGAGGAAATCTCCCTGGTCACCCAATTGCCATAGCAACCAATCAGATGGTTTCTTTCATTTTGCAGAGGCTTGTTAAAAATTAAAGACACACGCTGATTGGTTGCTATGGGCAACTAGGCAACTTGTCCTCTGAACAGGTTTTAAAAAAATCTCTCCAATGTGTGTATTTATGTCATAGAGCAGTGTTTTCCAACTCTGGGAGTTGTAGTTTTGCAACAGGGTAAAAGCACCAACAGGATTTCTCTGTGGCTTCTTGATGTAGAAACATTATCTGCAGCAATTCGGCTGCATTTTAATAGACTTCAAGTGCTGGCTCCATGTCTTGTCCACTCGTAGCCTAGAACTGGCCATACCCTATATTAACCCCTTAACCAAAACTGCTGTTGAGCGGTGCCTGGTTAAGTATTTGTGCGCTATCCTGTATATACAGCTGTCTATAGATGACTGTATATACAGGATACAGTATGCCGCCATATGCCGCGGCTGCCCCATTGCCTCCCCCATCCCCGGTTTTATAATTACCTGTTCCCAGGGTCCTCGCTACTTCTGGCTCCGGCGGCATCCTGAGCTGTCACTGTGTGCACTGACGGTAACGTCGCATTGAGGACGTCACTCGTCATTGCGCTGCGGACCCCGGGAACAGGTAATTATAAAACCAGGGATGGGGGAGGCAATGTGGCAGTGGCGGCGGTCTCTGGATGGGGAAGCGGGACATTATTGGCATATCGGCAAGTTAATTGACGATACCGATAATGTCCAAAATTATGAATATCGGCCGATAATATCGGCCAAACCGATAATCGGTCGATCCCTACCAATCACAGTGGACTAAATCACAGTGTCTCAGCTGACACGGGGTGAAAGTTCAGATCCCCCGCTCTGCCCTCCCCTAGACGTCGGGCAGAGCGGGTGAAGAGGACCCCGAGAACTACACAGCGGTCCCCAATTTGTACTCCTCCAGTTGTTGCAAAACTACAACTCCCAGCATGCACTTTGGCTGTGGAGTTGTAGTTTTGCAACAACTGGAGGCACACTGTCTGGGAAACATTATCTGTTTTCTAACTCAGTGTTTCGCAACCCGTGTGCCTCCAGCTGCTGCAAAACTATAACTCCCAGCATGCACTGACAGACCATGCATGCTGGGAGTTTTAGTTTTGCAACAGCTGGAGGCACAAAGGGTTGGGAAACACTGAGTTATGTAACAAACTCTGTGTTTTGCAACCAGTGTGCCTCCAGCTGTTGCATAACTACAACCCCCAGCATGCACGGACAGCCAAAGGCCATGCTAAAAATGATAGTAGTGTGCCTCCAGCTGTTGCATAACTACAACCCCCAGCATGCACGGACAGCCAAAGGGCATGCTGAAAGTTATAGTAGTGTGCCTCCAGCTGTTGCATAACTACAAGTCCCAGCATGCCCTTCTGTCACTTCATGCTGAGAATTATAGTTTTGCAACAGCTGGAGGTTTGCCCAGCTATGCACTGACAAGTACTTGCCAGTGCATGGCCAGTATTTGTCGGCGCTTTCGCATACCAACGCTCAACCCGTGGCGTACCCCTATGCGTACGTGTACCACGGGTTGAGAACCCAGGCCTCTGGTTGTTGGTCTGATTCTCTTTTAGAAAAAGTGTACGTTAGATAACTCTTCACGCTAAAGGAGAGCTGCACCTTATTCATCACTACACTGCGCATGATTGATGAATAAGTAAAAACACAAAGGGAGCCAGCACTGGATGACCACTGGGGATGTGCCCGTAATCCACCAGAACGCCAAAGACGGGTACACTTCACACACTCTCCAAAGGAAACAGCAGCAATCGCCAGGTCCAGTGTAATAGCAAACTGATATTTATTGCATCAATAACAGCAACGTTTCGGCTAAAAGTGAGCCTTTCTCAAGCATAGTGCAAATAGCAATAAGTCAAACTTATATATGTAGTGAAGGAACATGATTGGTGACAATACAGGTGCATTACATTAATCATTAGACATTGTGTCCACCCTCAACCCATGATTGGGTAGATGGGCGGTCATGTGATATCAAATCTGTCAAAATGTCAAATAACAGACTTAAACTCTATAAATATTAACATTATTACTTCCCCACATGGAGCGACGGAGTCCGCAGGGATCAGCAATTCGTCTCCGACCCTCCGATTGTTGAAAGTTGTGACCATTCCCGTGCATCTGAGTCGCCGTCTGTTCGCTCCTCCGTTTGTAAACAAAGGAGCTGCGGCTGCGCGGATCCCACTTAGATCTCCGCCTAGCCTTCATTCCATAGTGTCGTCAGTGAACAATCTGCGCATGCGCGGGTGCTCCGTGCATCGATTCTGGCCGTCCTGCAGTGAGTTCACAGAGACCGCTGTCAATAAATGCAGCAGCTCTGTGAACTATATTCACCAGGATCATGGCCAATAGGAATGCTTATAGGACAGACTGAAAACTGACGACAATATATAGTGAAAAAAGAGGGGGTTGTGTGTATTCTTCGGTAGAATTGCATAAAGTTCCGTGCGTCTTCTCGCTCCATGTGGGTTAGGTGTGAACAAGGTGTCTAAAAATGATACAAAAATACAAAAAGTTACACAAAGTTAAAATGTAATAAAACCAACGCCTCCCATCGTTTATCATTATAAAGAAAGTATTCACGTATTCCTGTACAGAGAAGAATAGAAAAGAACAAGAGAAAAGGTGAGAAAAATAAAAAGTGTAAATAAAAAGCAAAAAAAACAAAAAGACAAAAATAAATAAAAATGAGCTAAAAAAAACAAAGAAACCAAAAAAAACAATCAGCATAAAGATGAACATAAAAATGAAAAATAAAAATAAATATAAAAATAAATATAAAAAATAAATAAAAAAAATAAAATAAAAAATAAAGAATAAAAAATAAAAAATAAATAAAGAATAAATAATAAAAAATAAATAATAATAAATAAAAAATAAAAAGAAATAATAAAAAATGAAAAATAAATAATAAAAAATAAAAAGTGGATAAAAATAAATATGAAAATGAAAAATGAAAATGAAAAAAAATTGATAATAAATGAATAAAGAAAACAGATAGAAGTCACCCATGAATCCACTTCACATAAAGGGTTTCAAGTTAAAATCTACATTGAGTCCCTGTGGATGCAAGGTGTTTAATCTATGGATCCATTTAAGTTCTTTTTGTTTCAGGATCCTCTCCCTGTCCCCACCGCGTCTAAGCGGGGGGACATGGTCGATGACCCGGAAGCGTAACTGACTAATATTATGGCCCTTCTCTAGAAAATGTCGGGGGATAGGGAGGTCCACTTTGCCTGTCCTAATGGAAGATTTATGACCATTGAGCCGAATGCGGCATTCGTTTGTGGTCTCCCCCACATAATATAGCCCACAAGGGCATTGTAGCAGGTACACCACAAATGATGACCTGCATGTGAAACGGTTCTCAATGGTAAATCTTTCTCCTGTTTGTGGATGAGAGAAACTGTCCCCTTTAATAATATTGTTGCAGTGGCTGCAGCCAAAACAAGGGAAATTTCCCTTCTTTCTGCCCAGCCACTGTGTCTCTTGTTTTTTTCTCTGTTTGTCACTACCAATGTCAGACTTTACTAGCATATCCCTGAAATTGCGCCCTCTGCGGTACGCCATTACAGGGGGGTCAGCAAGGTTAGTTGTACGTTGTATAATACTCCAATTATTCCTTATTATGGCAGCAATTTTGTTACTCAGCGTGGTGAACGTAGATACAAAAGGTATTCTATCAGTGGTGTTCTTTATCTTGGGTTGTAATAACTCACTTCTAGTGATCTCAGATAATCTTGATCTATGTTTAGATAGGAGATTCTGGGGATAACCTTGTTTCCTGAATTTAGAACACATCTCGTCCAGTCCATCCTCCAGATGTTTAGAGGGTGAAACGATTCGTTTCACCTTCAACATCTGGCTCCATGGTAAGGATTTAACCATGGGTCTGGGGTGAAAACTGTCAAAAAATAACAAATTGTTCCTGTCTGTCTCCTTTGTAAATAGATCTGTGGTCAATCTCTGGTCACATAGATATACAGTTATGTCAAGAAATTGAAGAGATTCGGTGGATTTCACCATTGTGAACTCCAATTCTGGGAAAATGTTATTGATTTCAACAAAAAATTGGTCCAATTCCACAATTGACCCTGTCCAGACGACAAACGTGTCGTCAATATAACGAAGCCACGTCTGTATGTGTCTGAACAGGGCCGATCGGTATATGTAAGTAGTTTCAATGTCCGCCATGTAAATGTTTGCATAACATGGCGCCGCATTCGAGCCCATAGCTGTTCCCCTGTTCTGGACATAGAGATCATCCCCAAACAGGAAATAATTCCGTCTGAGGATGATCCCCAATAGGTCCAGAACAAGGGAACAGGCATCCTCTGTCATCTCTGATCCATTCAGGCATTTGGATACAGCTTCAATGCCACAGTTGTGGTCAATAGATGTATATAAATTAACGATGTCAAATGATACCAACACGGTGTGTGGGGGACATTGTAAATCGTGGATTTTGTTGAGGAAATCAGTGGTGTCCTGTACATAAGATATAGCACTGGTGGCAAAATTATGTAGTACCCTATCTAAGTACACTGCAATAGGGGAGAATACGGAGTCCCGCCCGGAGACTATAGGCCTACCGGGGGGACTCCGCAGATTCTTATGGATCTTTGGCAGTGTATAGAACACTGGTGTACATGGATGTTCTTTAACCAAAAATCGATGTAGATCTTCATCTATAATGCCATCTTCAAGTGCTTGGGATAGGACACCATGGATCTCATCTTGTATACTTTTCAAAGGGTCAATCAAAATTTTAGTATAGACCGTATTGTCACTCAATTGACGATCAATCTCCGCGAGGTATTGGGGGGTGTCCATCACAACGATGGCACCCCCCTTATCCGCAGGTTTGATGGTAATTGCCATGTTTTGTTGTAAACCTTTAATAGCTGACATTTCTGCCCTGGATACATTGTGCCAATTTGGTTCTACTCTAGAGGATGTTTTTAAGGACTCTATTTGTGACATAACCGTTTGTACAAAGGCTTCAACCCCATTATGATCTCTCGGGGGTTGGAAACTGCTCTTGCTGTGCAGACCGGCCCCCTTTAGTGTGAGGTCGGCCTGTCCAACAATAGGAGTCTTATGCTCAATTTCCCCAATCTGTGAAAAAAAACGTTTCAACCGTAACCTTCGAAAGAAGGTTTCTAAATCAACGTGTAGAGAGAACCAGTCCACCTCTGTGTTGGGACAGTAGGAGAGTCCCCTCTCCAACACATTAACTTCAATGTCATTGAGATCAACAGAGCTGATATTTACCACTAGTGTCTTTAATGTCCTTTCTTGTTCGCCCGGCCTCTTGGGGGTTTGTTGTTCACCTTCTGTCGAGTTTGAACCCCTCTTGTGGTGTTTTCGCCCCCCTCGTCTCGTCCTCCGTGGGGGCCTTTGACTAGAAAAGGATGTTGGAGTGAGACGTCCGATGAGTCGCTATCCAAAGCAGTGGAAAGGAACCCGTCTGTTTTTGGGGCCGCTGTCCTTGGGTTCATGTTTCGTGGGCGACGTCTCCGTCTTTTGTTCTCCTGCTGGAACTGTGTCTGCCATGTGTAAATTTTGCCGTTGGCATAATCTTCAATATCGCGATGCCATTTAATTCTTTTGGCTTCTTCCAGCTCTTGCTGATGTTTCAAGAGTCTGGTAGCCAATTTTTCTTTGGACTCTTGGTAGTCCTGGGCTGTAAGGAGAGACTTTAAATGTTCCTCTATCTCCAAGCACTTCATTTTGGTTTTATCAATGTCCATCTGTAAAAATTCCATATTTAGAAGCATCACATCACATGCGTACTTATTAGAAATTTGGATGAACTTCTGATGGAAAAGGTCATTGTTTGGAAACAGGGCTCATATGTGACCTCATACCCCGTGGTATTCTTTGTTCACGGTAATATTCACTTAGGGTCACTAAGTGTAGTCCCAATGTGATAAGGCGTTTAGATTCTGCATCCCACTTTCTCCTTAGTACATCAATCGACGGGACACTCAGAAATGTAGCTTCCCTTTGTATGGTACTTAGGATTATTGTGGCTTCTTGTTCGGAATACGTGAAGGTATTCATGATGCCTGCACCTTGCGGTGCACTCCCACCTCCTGGTGGGGTTGTCATTATGTCTCAGTTGCTTACTGGAGAGTCCAATCCTGTGCAAGGTTCAAGGCAGTCCAAGTAAAAACACAAAGGGAGCCAGCACTGGATGACCACTGGGGATGTGCCCGTAATCCACCCGAACGCCAAAGACGGGTACACTTCACACACTCTCCAAAGGAAACAGCAGCAATCGCCAGGTCCAGTGTAATAGCAAACTGATATTTATTGCATCAATAACAGCAACGTTTCAGCTAAAAGTGAGCCTTTCTCAAGCATAGTGCAAATAGCAATAAGTCAAACTTATATATGTAGTGAAGGAACATGATTGGTGACAATACAGGTGCATTACATTAATCATTAGACATTGTGTCCAGCCTCAACCCATGATTGGGTAGATGGGCGGTCATGTGATATCAAATCTGTCAAAATGTCAAATAACAATTGTGGTGACATCTAAGTCTTTATTCTACATTGAAATAAGTACTTGAATGCTAAGACTGGGTTCACATATATCAGGCGTCTGGCATAGTTTCCCTCTGGCGTGCACCGGAGGGAAACTGATGCTAGGACTGATCCCATTCATTTGATTGGGACAGTTCACAATCATCCAGCGTCTCAATTTTGATGCTGGATGGTTGGACACGCTGGAAGGCACTGGACAGGGGAACATAGCTTGCTCTCTTTCCCTGTCCGGCATCAAGAAACAAAGGACACCGAATGCCATACAACTGATGACAACTTGTCATCAGTTGTGGCACCAGTGGCGTCAAGATCTAGGCTGAGTTCACCTATGCCAGATGCCGGACATATGTGAACCCAGCCTTACAATACTGAACAAACTAATACATAGACACAAAGAGCTACATACAAGAAACGCACACATACTTGGCTTAATATATGGCTTTTGGTATCAGGACAAGAGCTATTTGTATATGAGGTATCTTTTGAATGGATATTAGCTTAACATATTGAGGGCAATAGGTGGCTTTCAGGATAAAAAGTGGGATTCTTAATGATGCACTTCTATGCAATACTGGAAGGACACAATAAGGTGGTCAGAGAAGCGATAACATATACTTTCTATAAAAAGATACATGTGACCGCTGTGTGCAATTTATGGTGTATAACGTTTTCATAAGAAACAAAATAATTATAATAATATGTTGATTTTTAACCCCTTAAGGACACAGTCAATTTTATTTCAGCATTTTCATTTTTTCCTCCTCACCTTCTACAAATCATAACTCCATTCACAGACCCATGTGAGGCTTGTTTTTTGCGTAATCACTTGAACTTTGTAATGACATCACTCATTTTACCATAGAATGTACGGAAAATCCCCAAAAATATAATTTGTGTAAGGAAATTGAAAAGAAAACCAAAATTTTGCACATTTTGGAGGGTTTTGTTTTTATACTGTACACTTTCCGGTAAAAATTACATGTTTTCTTTATCCTGCGGGTCAATACCATTAAAATGATACTCATGATTACATTTCTAGTATTGCTTTTAAAAAAACTCAAATTTTTTTTTTTTTTTACAAAATAAGTATGTTTAAAATTGCCCTATTTTGACCATCTATAACTTTCAAATTTTTCTGTATATGGGATTGTATGAGGACTCATTTCTTGTGCAGTGATCTGTAGGTTTTTTGGCATCATTTTTGTGTACATCTGAGTATTTGTGTATTTTAAAAAATTTTTGGAACATAATGTTAACAAAACACAATTTTTTTTTTGTTTAAGTCATTCCCCATATGGAATCATTTACATTATATTTTGATAGTTTGGACAATTGTGCATGTGGCAATACCAAATACTATGCATAGGCATAGCACTGATCAGTATTATCGCTGTTCTTCTTCGCTAGTCAATGTCAGACCAGAGAAGAAGATGCCAGGGGACGGACAGAGGCAGGTGAGGGGACCTCCGTCCACCATCTTGGCTGATCTGATCCTCATGAGCGATCAGATCAGCCATTTAAAGCACCGCATAGCCACAGATGCAGTGCTCTGTATTGATTACAGCATCTGAGGGGTTAATGGCGGACATCAGCACGATCGCTGATAGCAGTCAGGACCTGTAGTGCATGATGTGAGCACCGCTCTATGTATAGGACATAAATGTATGTCCTGGTGTGCTAAGTCACAGCGCTTCAGCACTTAATGTGTCCTTAAGAGGTTAAAGCTTCCAAAATTCAGTGATGAAATGATGTGTTAGCCAGTGCATGAGAAAGACTGTAAGGCACCGTAAGCAGGGCTGTGTTTTTGTGAAATAACTAAAATTTTGTGTTTTGGACTTACTCCTGGTTTGGGCTTACACACACTGATGTAATAAAATGGAGATAAATACGGCCACGTGAAACCTTACGTGGTTTTCGCTGCATATTTGTGCAAGAAAAAAATCTGACTTTGTGCAGGAACCCTAATAAAATGTATTCCTTCCAATGCCAGTATGAGCTGTAAATACGGCCCGACCATAAGAAACTACTGGAATTATTCACATATTATTCACATATTTACTATTCTGCTGTATATCACTAATAAATCTGTCCCATTCTCAGATTAGGTCTGTCCACCAGGTGCCATTGATATGTTTCTCGCTGTCTTATGTTCTCCCAAATAAGGTCATAGGTAACAGGCCCAAACTGTTAGAACTGCTTTCTCCTCTTACAGGATTGAGTTTTATTATTCTACAGCCTTCCAAGTCAAGGTATTCCCAGTGGATCGATTGGGATCACAGCCTTCATCCCAACCACTATTGCCTTTCTGTAGCTGCCATTGTTTTTGTATGTAGATAAGTAACAAATTAAGTTGAAGAAGCCTATTGTGATATATTGTAAAATCCTTAGACAAGCTTTTGGTCAAAGATTCTGTAGAAACGGTTACCCTAACAGAGTGAATGAACTTGACGTGATTTGATCACAATTGAGCCGAGTTGATTCCTCAGGAGAAGGCAGCAGATGCTAGAAAATAAGCCACCAGACAAGGTCTCTGATAGATTTTATTGTGAACGACATCTATGTACAGTGATACATAGAAGTTGAAGTAAAACAAAATTACAAAACTTACTTTTAGTTCAAAATACAAACATTTCAGTAACACTGAATATCCACATCCTTTTTTATTTGTACATAATAGTCTAAGTTGGAGCATTTTATGTTTATACTTACAGCATAACGGATTGTCTTGTTTCAATGCCAGTTGTTTAAACTCTTAACTGACATTGAAATTGTTATAAGAACAATATCAAAGTCTTTATTTGCTTTTGTATTGCATCTGTACTATGGCCCAGATTTATGAAAGAATGTCTACGGTAGAGCTATTTTCCCACGTTTATTTGGGTGGTGGGTTTGACTAGCGTGCATCTTATTTATCAAGAAGGTGCAGCAGGATGATGTATTTTGCGCAGCTCTGCTGTGGTGGGAAAAGCTCTATCACATACACTTTTTCTAGACACTTGTGAGGGAGGGAAGTAGACACTTTCTTAGGTCCAGAATTTGTCAGGTTAGGTGTTTTTACTTACTTTCACAGAGCTGCCGGGATATTTTTACTTGCATGTTAGATGCTACAATCAAATTTGATTGCGGTGTTTAAGGGGCAAAAGCCGAGCATCACTGTGATCGGTGATGTCTGGCATTAGAGATGGGTCCTGGTGGCAGATCAGGCCCACCCAGGACCACCCAGCTATGACCCGTGCTCAGCTCTTGAGCACGTGTCAAAGAAGTGGAGTGGGATGCTGTAGTCCACAAGGGGTTAAAGGTTGAATTGTGGAAGGTAGAAATTATTCTCACGCCTACTGGTAGGTGGTGTAGCTTTGCGCCTAAAAAAGTACCTTTGTGCACAAAATAGCGACTTTTGACAAAAGTCACAAATGATAAATACGTGATCACTGCATGGTCAAAAAGAAAAAGTTCTACGGGTAGGCAAAAAGAGTAAAAGTGTCTATATAAAAGACGCATAAAAGTCACTAAATATGCTGCTTGCGGCTGAACTGCGCCTAAACACAGACAAAAAAAAAATGCTCTAAAAGCAATGATAAATCTCCCCCAATGTGCCTACCAGCAACAGTTTTCTAGTAAAATTATCAACCTGTTCTTGAAGGGAACTTATCCATGAAAGCAAGAGCAGTGCAAAATAGGCATCATTCTAATAAGGTGTCCTTCCAGGTGGTTGTTGCAGGTACTGAGCTGTCTAAATGCCTGAAATAATACTGTCCTGCAAAAGAAACAACCTGTGTATGGTGTTATTATGAAAAAGTGAATAGATCATCCTGTGGGTTTCCTTTTGTAAACTGTAAATAGCTGGTTTCTGCAGCTCTTAGCAGCAATTACAGCTGAATGATTCCCTTTAATCTGAGTAGTAAATATGCAACATTTTAATGCTGGAAATATTTATAACTGTCCTGTAAGCCCAAGAGGATTATTCTTTTTAGTATCTTAGTTATATATTTAGTTACAATAAAAAAACAAGGTATCAAGCATTATGGCCCAGATTTATCAAAGAATGTCTACGGTAGAGCTATTTTCCCATGTTTATTTGGGTGGTGGGTTTGACTAGCGCGCATCTTATTTATCAAGAAGGTGCAGCAGGATGATGAATTTTGTGCAGCTCTGCTGTGGTGGGAAAAGCTCTACCACATACATTTTTCTAGACACTTGTAAGGGAGGGAGGTAGACACTTTCCTGGGTCCTGAATTTGGCAGGTTAGGTGTTTTTACTTACTTTCACAGAGCTGCCGGAACATTTTTACTTGCATTTTAGACACAACAATCAAATTTGATTGCGGTGTCTATGGGGTTAAAGCCGGCCATCACCGTGATCGGTGATGTCTGGCATTAGAGATGAGTCCTGGTGGCTATCTGCCACCATCTCTAATGCCAGACATAGCCTGCTCCTGGCTCATTCTGTGTCTTTCAGGAACTACTTGCCTCACTGATGATTCTGGACTTGGGCCTTTAATTTTTGGAAGTTTAGCAGTAGCTAAATATATGCTTATGTCACGATGCCGGCTGGCAGGTAGTGGATCCTCTGTGCCAGAGAGGGATTGGCGTGGACCGTGCTAGTGGATCGGTTCTAAGTCACTACTGGTTTTCACCAGAGCCCGCCGCAAAGCGGGATGGACTTGCTGCGGCGGTAGTGACCAGGTCGTATCCACTAGCAACGGCTCAACCTCTCTGACTGCTGAAGATAGGCGCGGTACAAGGGAGTAGACAGAAGCAAGGTCGGACGTAGCAGAAGGTCGGGGCAGGCAGCAAGGATCGTAGTCAGGGGCAACGGCAGGAGGTCTGGAACACAGGCTAGGAACACACAAGGAAACGCTTTCACTGGCACGATGGCAACAAGATCCGGCAAGGGAGTGCAGGGGAAGTGAGGTGATATAGGGAAGTGCACAGGTGAACACACTAATTGGAATCACTGCGCCAATCAGCGGCGCAGTGGCCCTTTAAATCGCAAAGACCCGGCGCGCGCGCGCCCTAGGGAGCGGGGCCGCGCGCGCCGGGACAGGACCGAGGGAGAGCGAGTCAGGTACGGGAGCCGGGGTGCGCATCGCGAGCGGGCGCTACCCGCATCGCGGATCGCATCCCGGCTGGAAGCGGAATCGCAGCGCCCCGGGTCAGTGGATCTGACCGGAGCGCTGCAGTGGGGAGAGTGTAGCGAGCGCTCCGGGGAGGAGCGGGGACCCGGAGCGCTCGGCGTAACAGCTTAATGCAAATGTCAACATTGATCTTTAAATGTAATGGGTTATGAAACCCTCTTGAGTACGGCGAATGACTGCTCCTGACTCATTCTGTGTCTTTCAGGAACTACCTGCCTCCCTGATTCCTCAGGCATTGGGCCTTTAATTTTTTGATGTTTACGAGTAGCTAAATACATACTTAATGCAAATTTCAACATTTAAATGAATGTGAGGGGTTATGCAACCCTCTTGGGTACTGCAAATGACTGCTCCTGACTCATTCTGTTTCTTTTAGGAACTACTTGCCTCCCTGATGCCTCAGGCCTTGGGCCTTTACATTTTTGGATGTTTAGCAGTAGCTAAATACATGCTTAATGCAAAGTTCAACATTGATCTTTAAATGTAAGGGGTTATGAAACCCTCTTGGCTACTGCGAATGACTGCTCCTGACTCATTCTGTGTCTTTCCGGAACCACTTGCCTCCCTGATGCCTCGGGCCTTGGGCCTTTAATTTTTGGATGTTTAGCAGCTGCTAAATATATGCTTAATGCAAATTTCAACATTGATCTTTAAATGTAAGGGGTTATGAAACCCTCTTGGGTACAGCGAATGCCTGCTCCTGACTCATTCTGTGTCTTTCAGGAACTTCTTACCTCACTGATGCTTCTGGCCATGGGCTTTTAATTTTTGGAAGTTTAGCAGTAGCTAATACATGCTTAAAGGGGTATTCCAGGCAAAAACTTTTTTTTATATATCAACTGGCTCTGGAAAGTTAAACAGATTTGTATATTACTTCTATTAAAAAAATCTTAATCCTTCCAATAGTTATTAGCTTCTGAAGTTTTCTGTCTAACTGCTCAATGATGATGTCACGTCCCGGGAGCTGTACATGATGGGAGAATATACCTATAGGAACTGCACAGCTCCCAGGACGTGACATCATCATTGAACAGTTAGACAGAAAACAACAACTCAACTTCAGAAGCTAATAACTATTGGAAGGATTAAGATTTTTTTTATAGAAGTAATTTACAAAACTGTTTAACTTTCCGGAGCCAGTTGATATATATATAAAAAAAAGTTTGGGCCTGGAATACCCCTTTAACGACCCAGCCAATTTTCACTGTAGGACCCGGCCATTTTTTGCACATCTGACCACTGTCACTTTAAGCATTAATAACTCTCGAATCCTTTTACCTTTCATTCTGATTCCGAGATTGTTTTTTTGTGACATATTCTACTTTACGTTAGAGGTAAAATTTTGTCGATACTTGCATCGTTTCTTGGTGAAAAAGTCCAAAATTTGATGAAAAAATTTAAACTGTTGCATTTTTTTTAACTTTGAAGCTCTCTGCTTATAAGGAAAATTAATATTGCAAATAAATTATATATTGATTCACATATACAACATGTTTGCATCATAACGTTGACATGTTTTTACTTTTGGAAGACATCAGAGGGCTTCAAAGTTCAGCAGCAATTTTCCAATTTTTCACAAAATTTTCAAAATCAAAATTTTTCAGGGACCAGTTCTATTTTGAAGTGGATTTGAAGGGCTTTCATATTAGAAATGCCCCACAAATGACCCCATTATAAAAACTGCACCCCCAAAGTATTCAAAATTACATTCAAAAGGTTTGTTAACCCTTTAGGTGTTTCACAGGAATAGCAGCAAATTGAAGGAGAACATTTTTTACACTGGCATGTTCTTGTAGACCCAGTTTTTGAATTTTTACAAGGGGTAAAAGGAGAGAAATCTTCCTAAATTGTGTAGCCCAATTTCTCTCGAGTAAGGAAATACCTCATATGTGTATGTCAAGTGTACGGTGGGCACAGTAGAGGGCTCAGAAGGGAAGGAGCGACAATGGGATTTTGGAGAGTGAGTTTTTCTGAAATGGTTTTTGTGGGGCATGTCACATTTAGGAAGCCCCTATGGTGCCAGAACAGCAAAAAAAAAAAACACATGGCATACTATTTTGGAAACTACACCCCTCAAGGCACGTAACAAGGGGTCCAGTGAGCCTTAGCACCCCACAGGTGTTTAACGACTTTTTGCTAAAGTTGGATGTGTAAATGATTTATTTCTTTTTTTCCGCTAAAATGCTAGTTTTCCCCCAAATTTTTAATTTTTACAAGGGATAATAGGACAAAATACCTCCCAAAATTTGTAACCCCATCTCTTCTGAGTATGGAAATACCCCAAGTGTGGACGTCAAGTGCTACAATGCTCAGAAGAGAAGGAGTCACATTTGGCTTTTGAAAAGCGAATTTTGCTGAAATGGTCACATGTCACATTTAGGAAGCCCCTATGGTGCCAGAACAGCAAAAGAAAACCACATGGCATACAATTTTATCTTCAAAATCCCAATGGTACTTCTTCTCTTCTGAGCATTGTAGTTCGCCCGGCGAGCATTTTACATCCACATATGGGGTATTTTCTTACTCAGAAAAAATGGGGTTACAAATTTTGGGGGGCTTTTTTCCTATGTTTCCTTTTGAAAATGAAAAATTTTGGGTAACACCAGCATTTTTGTGAAAATTATTTTTTTCATTTTTCCATCCAACTTTAATGAAAATTCGTCAAACACCTGTGGGGTGTAAAGGCTCACTATACCCCTTGTTACTTTCCGTGAGGGGTGTAATGGGGTGACATGTGGGTATTTATTTTTTTGCGTTTATGTCAGAACCGCTGTAAAATCAGCCACCCCTGTGCAAATCACCAATTTAGGCCTCAAATGTACATAGTGCGCTCTCACTCTTGAGCCTTCTTATGCGCCCGCAGAGCATTTTACGCCCATATATGGGGTATTTCCATACTCAGGAGAAATTGTGTTACAAATTTTGGGGGGCTTTTTTTCCTTTTAACACTTGTGAAAATAAAAAGTAAAGAACAACACCAGCATGTTAGTGTAAAATTTTTCATTTTTTTACATTGACAGACTGGTGTAGCCCCCAACTTTTCCTTTTCATAAGGGGTAAAAGGAGAAAAAGCCCCCCAAAATTTGTAAAACAATTTCTCCCGATTGCGGAGATACCCCATATGTGGCCCTAAACTGTTTCCTTGAAATTCGACAGGGCTCCGAAGTGAGAGAGCGCAATACGCATTTGAGGACTAAATTAGGGATTACATAGGGGTGGACATAAGGGTATTCTACGCCAGTGATTCCCAAACAGGGTGTCTCCAGCTGTTGCTAAACTCCCAGCATGCCTGAACAGTCAGTGGCTGTCCGGAAATGCTGGGAGTTGTTGTTTTGCAACAGCTGGAGGCTCCGTTTTGGAAACACTGCCGTACAATACATTTTTCATTTTTATTGGGGGGACAGTGTAAGGGGGTGTTTAAGTAGTGTTTTACCCTTTATTATGTGTTAGTGTAGTGTAGTGTAGTGTTTCTAGGGTACATTCACACGGGCGCAGGTTTACAGTGAGCTTCCCGCTAGCCGCAGCTCATACTTGAAGCAGGAAACTTACTGTAAACCCGCCCGTGTGAATGTACACTGTACGTTCACATGGGGGGGCAAACCTCCAGCTGTTTCAAAACTACACCTCCCAGCATGTACTGACAGACCGTGCATGCTGGAGTTGTAGTTTTGCAACAGCTGGAGGCACACTGGTTGGAAAACCTTCAGTTAGGTTCTGTTACCTAACTCAGTATTTTCCAACCAGTGTGCCTATAGCTGTTGCAAAACTACAACTCCCAGCATGTACTGATCGCCGAAGGGCATGCTGGGAGATCTAGTTATGCAACAGCTGGAGGGATCGCAACTACAGCTCCCAGCATGCCGAGACAGCTGTTTCAGCATGCTGGGATTTGCAGTTTTGCAACATCTGGAGGGCTACAGATAGAGACCACTGCACTGTGATCTCCAAACTGTGGACCTCCAGATGTTGCAAAACTACAAATTCCAGCATGCACAGACAGCAAACAGCTATGTGGGCATGCTAGGAGTTGTAGTTTTGCAACATCTAGAGTGCTACAGTATAGAGATCACTGTGCAGTGGTCTCTAAACTGTAGACCTCCAGCTGTTGCAAAACTGCATCTCCCACCATACCCAGCAGCTGTCTGGGCATGCTGGGAGTTGTAGTTTTGCAACATCTGGAGGGCTACAGTCTCAGACTGTAGCCCTCTAGATGTTGCGAGGCAACTTACCGGCTTCCGTTGGATCCAGGGAGCCGTCCTCTTCTGCTGCACGACATGCCGCCCGCGCCGATCACAGCCGCCGATCCCGTCCCGCAGCTTCCACCGATGGGTAAGTGGATCTTCGGCGTTCGGTCCCCGTCGTTTCCCCGTCCTGCCCCGCCTATTGTGGGTGGGCAGAACGGGGAAAACGAAAGTAAACCCCCCCACCCCTGATCTGCTATTGGTGGTCGCGTCTAGACCACCAATAGCAGAGATAGGAGGGGTGGCAC
Source organism: Hyla sarda (assembly GCF_029499605.1). Classification (NCBI taxonomy): domain Eukaryota; kingdom Metazoa; phylum Chordata; class Amphibia; order Anura; family Hylidae; genus Hyla; species Hyla sarda. The sequence goes on along the minus strand of NC_079191.1, from coordinate 244,207,457 downwards.
CTCTGCCACCTCACTCCGATCGCTAGAGGGGGATCGTGGGTGTCTTAGACAACGCGATCCCCCTTATATTCCGGGTCACCATAGACCCGTATGACCCGGCATCGGCGCAAATCGCAAGTGTGAATTCACTTGCGATTTGCGACGATCGCCGACATGGGGGGTCTGATGACCCCCCCTGGGCATTTGCACGGGGTGCCTGCTGATGCGGCTGGGACCGAAATTCCCACTGGCGTACAGGTACGCCCTGGGTCCTTAACTCCTTGGGGACGAAGGGCGTAAGCATACGCCCTTGCGTCCCGTCACTTAAGGACGGAGGGCGTATCCATACGCCCTCGGCATTTCCGATCACTGCCGCTCGCCGGGCAGTGATCAGACCGGGATGCCTGCTGATATCTATATCAGCGATCGCAACAAATCGCAGGTCAATTCAGACCTGCGATTTGCCACGATCCGGGCAAATCGGGTCACTGGTGACCCGATCTCCTGGAAAATAAGACTGATCGGAGCTGTCAGAGACAGCTCCGACCAGCCTAAAGCATAGGAGCGAGGTGGCAGTGTTGCCACCCCCTCCTATCCCCTGCCTCTGGTCGGTCAGGCTGACCACCAATGGCAGGAGGGGGGCGGGGGGTTACAGTTCATTTCCCCCCGCTCTGCGCACCGATCGAAGTCGGTACAGAGCGGGGGGAACTTGGGCGGAGGGGGGGGGGGACATGGCCCGGCTTACCCGGACCGGAGGAGGCGGCGGAGGCGGCTCAGGAACAAGCGCCGTGAGCAGGAGGAGCGGCGGCCGGAAAGTGCGGCTGGAAAGGCTGCAGTGAAGATCGCGATAAGTGATCTTCACTGTGGCCTTCTAAAAGCTGCAAAACTTCAACTCCCAGCATGCCCACACAGCCAAAGGCTGTCTGGGCATGCTGGGAGTTGTAGTTTTGCAACATCTGGAGGGTCACAGTTTGGAGACCACTGTGTAGTGGTCTCTAAACTGTGGTCCTCCAGATGTTGCAAAACTACAACTCCCAGCATGCACTGACTGTCTGGGCATGCTGGGAGTTGTAAATTTGCAACATCTGAAGTGGCACAGTTTGGAGACCACTATATGGTGGTCTCCAAACTGTAGCCCTCCAGATGTTGCAAAACTACAACTCCCAGCATGCCGAGACAGTCAGGGATGCTGGGCATGTAGTTCTGCAATATCTGGCCCTTCAGATGTTGCAGAACTACAACTCTCAGCATGCCTGGACAGTCTGGGCATGCTTGGAGTTGTAGTTTTGCAACATCTAGAGGGCTACAGTTTGGAGGCCACTGTTCCTCCCCAGTTGTTGCATAACTACAACTCCTAGCATGCCCAGACTGTCCAGGCATGCTGGGAGTTGTAGTTCTGCAACATCTGAAGGGACAGATATTGCAGAACTACACGCCCAGCATCCCTGACTTTACGGGCATGCTGGGAATTGTAGTTTTGCAACAGCTGTAGGCACACTGGTTGGGAAACACTGAGCTACAGTCTGTTTCCTAACTCAGTGATTCCAATCCGTGTGCCTCCAGCTGTTGCAAAACTACAACTCCCAGAGTGCACTGACAGACCGTACATGCTGGGAGTTGTAGTCTTGCAACAGCTGGAGGCACGTGGGTTGGAATCACTGAGCTAGAGTCTGTTTTCTAACTCAGTGGTTCCCCACCAGTGTGCCTACAGCTGTTGTAAAACTACAACTCCCAGCATGTACGGTCTGTCAGTGCATTCTGGGAGTTGTCATTTTGCCACAGCTGAAGGTTCGCGGCGCCCCCCACCCCCCGCCATGTGAATGCACAGGGTACATTCACACGGGCGGGTTTACAGTGGGTTTCCTTCAAGGAAACTTACTGTGAACCCCTGCCTGTGTGAATGTACCCTAAAAACACTACACTACACTAACAAATAATAAAAAGTAAAACACTACACATACACCCACTTACACATTGCCCCTACCCCCCCCCCCCCCCCAATAAAAATTAAAAACGTCTCATACGGCAGTGTTTCCTCAACGGCGCCTCCAGCTGTGGCAAAACCATAACTCCCAGTGTTGCCGGACAGCCATAGACTGTCCTGGCAGGCTGGGAGTCTTGCAGCAGCTGGAGGCACCCTGTGGGAGACACTGCTGTAGGGTTTTGGCGGAGACAAGCCCCATCCTTGTAACCAGGTCCACCCCTACTGCAAATTCCTTATTCAGGCCTCAAATGCGCATGGCGCTCTCTCACTTCGGAGCCCTGTCGTATTTCAAGGAAACAGTTTAGGGCCACATATGGGGTATCTCCGTACTCGGGAGAAATTGCGTTACAGATTTTGGGGGGATTTTTCTCCCATTACCCTTCGTAGAAATGGTAAATTTGGGGAAAAAACCTGCACTTTAATGAAAACATTTTTTTTTTCATTTACACATTTTCATTTACACGAATTTAACAAAAAGTCGTCAAACACCTGTGGGGTGTTAAGGCTCACCGGACCCCTTGTTACATGCCTTGAGGGGTCTAGTTTCCAAAATAGTATGCCATGTGTTTTTATTTTTGCTGTTCTGGCACCATAGGGGCTTCCTAAATGCGACATGCCCCCAAAAACCATTTCAGCAAAACTCACTCTCCAAAATCCCATTGTCGCTCCTTCCCTTCTGAGCCCTCTACTGCGCCCACCGAACACTTGACATACACATATGAGGTATTTCCATACTCGAGAGAAATTGGGTAACAAATTTTGGCGAGCTTTTTCTTTTTTTACACCTTGTAAAATTTCAAAAACTGGGTCTACAAGAACATGCGAGTGTAAAAAATTAAGATTTAGAATTTTCTCCTTCACTTTGCTGCTATTCCTGTGAAACACCTAAAGGGTTAACAAACTTACTGAATGTCATTTTGAATACTTTGAGGGGTGAAGTTTTTCTAATGGGGTAATTTATGGGGTATTTCTAATATGAAGGCCCTTCAAATCAACTTCAAAACTGAACTGGCCCCTAAAAAATTCCGATTTTGAAAATTTTGTGAAAAATTGGAAAATTGCTTCTGAACTTTGAAGCCCTCTGATGGTTTCCAAAAGTAAAAACATGTCAACTTTATGATGCAAACATAAAGTAGACATATTGTATATGTGAATCAAAATATTATTTATTTAGAATGTTTATTTTCCTTACAAGCAGAGAGCTTCAAAGTTAGAAAAATGCAAAACTTTCAATTTTTTCATAAAATTTTGGAATTTTTCACCAAGAAATGATGCAAGTATCGACAAAAATTGACCACTAACATAAAGTAGAATATGTCACGAAAAAACAATCTCGGAATCAGAATGAAAAGTAAAAGCCTCTCAGAGTTATTAATGCTTTAAGTGACAGTGGTCAGAATTGCAAAAAATGTTCCCGTCCTTAGGGTTATAATGGGCTCCGTCCCCAAGGAGTTAAGACCCAGGTACAGAAGGCGTATCCATACGCCCTAGGTCCTGTACGGGTTAATGCAAATTTCAACAATGATCTTTAAATTCTTGGCGCTCTGCCAGGGCCTTCTCCTACCCCACCAGGGCCGATCCGAGGACCTCACTAAACCATCTAATTGGTAGTAGAGACATGTGGTGTGTACAAAGGGCAGGGACTTAATGAACTCGAGCTTATGACCCACACTTAGTTGGGATTCTTCTTTCCTGGCAAATAATTGCAATCCCTGATCCCCATCACGAACGGGGTTCAGCAGGTTACCCGCACCTGTCGGTGAAAGATAGACACACGCTGGTCCGTTCAATGTAGTGCGCGTGCAGCCCCGGACATCTGAGAGCATAACACACCTGTTATTGCTTGATTTCGCTATTGATCGTGCAATGTAAGGGGTTATGAAAGCCTCTTGGGTACTGCTTATGCCTACTCCTGACTGCTCCTGCGTCTTTCAGGAACTACTTGACTTCATGATGCTTCTGGGCTTGGGCCTTTAATTTTAGGATTTTTGAAATATATACATACATGCTTAATTTAAATTTCAACATTTATGGTGCAATGTATGGGGTTATTAAACACTCTTGGGTTGTGTTTTTTTCAAATTTTCTGATAATTATGACAGTAATAAACTTGAATTTTCCAGAATAATAACCATTATACCATTGAACGCTTGTTGCGTGTGATTTTTTTATTAAAATTTTCACACAAAAAAATACGGAGAGGGATGAACTCTGCTTCTTTATTTCATAAAAAAATATTTTAGAGAAGAATGTCTTTTGGTGGTCCACCGTCCTGCATTATAGAGTCTTCTGGACTCCTGGATATGCGCTTGTTCGTAAACCAAGGAAAATGGAAGACGTCCAGCACCAGGAAGGCAGGTAAAAACGTGTTTATTGAGGTACAAAAATAACAAACAGCATATAGAGGAGCGTAGTGCCTACGCGTTTCAGGCTAAAGAGCCCTTAGTCATGGCAAGGGCTCTTTAGCCTGAAACGCGTAGGCACTACTCTCCTCTATATACTGTTTGTTATTTTTGTACCTCAATAAACATGTTTTTACCTGCCTTCCTGGTGCTGGACGTCTTCCATTTTCCTACTGTTTGCACGTGGAAGAGAATGCCACCCTGCCGGTCTGCAGCACAGAAGCCAGGACACGGGGATAGAGCAGTATTTTTGCATTGAAACCAAGGTACAAAAAACAAAAATGGCCGGTCAGTGCTATGCTGACGTTGCGACTACATCTTACGGCCACATTAGCCCTGTGGGTGCTTGTGAGATTAGGTCATTTGTACCCACACGGCGGGGTCCGAGACACACATTTTGATTTAAATTTCAAATATAAAAATCAGACATTTCAATGGTCTCCTCATGCTGTAGCCAACTCCAGGCTGCGTAATTCAGATAATATATAGAGAGCACCCGCTGTCCTAAAATTTCATCAAAATTTTTTGTCAAAAATGTTTGTCTTTTTTATTAGGGATTGTGAAGCTTTGGTGTGTACTCATGCATCAGCCAACTCCAGGGTGTGTCATTCAGGCAATATATAGGTAGCACCTGCTGTCCTAAATATTCTTAAATTTTTTGTAAAAATGGTTGTGTGTTTTTTGGGGGATTCTGAAGCCCTGGTGTGTACTCAATGCTGCTTCCTGCTACACTCTGTCAGCCCGTTGGTCCTGTGACAGTGTGCTACTCTGCCTCCACATCCTCCACTGTGTCTTAAGCCTCCACTGCCAGGACAAGTCTCAGGGGCCCTTCAGCATACCATGTGTGCAGGGCGTGGCGGTGTCACGCTGTTCTTCACATGGTTTGCCTTAGCGAAAAGTCTTGGAAACAATGGCCGGTCATGGCAATGGAGACGTTGCGCCTACATCTCACGGCCACATGAGCCCTGTGGGGGCTTGTTGGATTTGGTCCTTCGTACCCACACTCTAGGATCCGGGACATGCAAAGGTTCTTTTAAATTTCAAATAAAAAAATGATGGCGCTGCTGGGCCTGGGTCTGTGAATTTCAAATGTTCTCATAGGTAGCACCCGCTATCCAAAATCTTTTTCAAAAATTTCTAAAATTGTGGTGTTTTTTGGGGGGGGGATTGTGAAGCCCTGCTGTGTACTCGTGCATCAGCCAACTCCAGGCTGTGTCATTCAGGCAATATATGGTTTACTGATGCCGCTGTGGGGCCTGGGTCTGGGAATTTCAAATTTTCTCATAGGTAGCACCCGCTATCCAAAATCTTTTTCAAAAATTTCTAAAATTGTGGTGTTTTTTTGGGAGGGATTGTGAAGCCCTGCGGTATACTCGTGCATCAGCCAACTCCAGGGTGTGTCATTCAGGCAATATATGGTTCACTGATGCCGCTGCTGGGCCTGGGTCTGGGAATTTTACATTTTCTCATAGGTGGCACCCACTATCCAAAATCTTTTTAAAAAATTTCTAAAATTGTGGTGTTTTTTGAGGGGGATTGTAAAGCCCTGCTGTGTACTCATGCATCAGCCAACTCCAGGCTGTGTCATTCAGGCAATATATGGTTTACTGATGCCGCTGCTGGGCCTGGGTCTGGGAAATTCAAATTTTCTCATAGGTAGCACCCGCTATCCAAAATCTTCAGTTTAACTTTCTTAATACATCTTTTAATCTTAGGGATTGTTAAGGCCTACTCATGCTGCTGGCAACTCCGGGCTGTGCCATTCATCCACTATATGGTCTCCTCATGCTGCCAACACCTTCACGCTGTGTCATTCAGCCACTATATGGTCTCCTCATGCTGCCAACATTTCCACACTGTGTCATTCAGCCACTATATTGTGTCCTCATGCTGCCAACACCTCCACACTGTGTCATTCAGCCACTATATGGTGTCCTCATGCTTCAGCCTCATCCAAGCTGTGTCATTCAGCCACTATATGGTGTCCTCATGCTGCCAACACCTCCACGCTGTGTCCTTCAGCCACTATATGGTCTCCTCATGCTGCCAACATGTCCACACTGTGTCATTCAGCCACTATATGGTGTCCTCATGCTGCCAACACCTCCACGCTGTGTCATTAAGCCACTATATGGTGTCCTCATGCTTCAGCCTCATCCAAGCTGTGTCATTCAGCCACTATATGGTGTCCTCATGCTTCAGCCTCATCCAAGCGGTGTCATTCAGCCACTATATGGTGTCCTCATGCTGCCAACACCTCCACGCTGTGCCATTCAGCCACTATATGGTCTCCTCATGCTGCCAACACCTCCATGTTGCGTCATTCAGCCACTATATGGTCTCCTCATGCTGCCAACATGTCCACACTGTGTCATTCAGCCACTATATGGTGTCCTCATGCTGCCAACACTTCCACGCTGTGCCAGTCAGCCACTATATGGTCTCCTCATGCTGCCAACACCTCCACGCTGTGTCATTCAGCCACTTTATGGTGTCCTCATGCTACAGCCTCATCCACGCTGTGTCATTAAGCCACTATATGGTGTCCTCATGCTTCAGCCTCATCCAAGCTGTGTAATTCAGCCACTATATGGTGTCCTCATGCTTCAGCCTCATCCAAGCGGTGTCATTCAACCACTACATGGTGTCCTCATGCTGCCAACACCTCCACGCTGTGCCAGTCTGCCAGTATATGGTCTCCTAATGCTGCCAACACCTCCACGCTGTGTCATTCAGCCACTTTATGGTGTCCTCATGCTTCAGCCTCATCCAAGCTGTGTCATTCAGCCACTATATGGTGTCCTCATGCTGCCAACACCTCCACACTGTGCCATTCAGCCACTATATGTTCTCCTCATGCTGTCGACACCTCCACGCTATGGCATTCAGTCACTATATGGTCTCCTGACACTGATGCCAACACCAGGCTCTGTCATTGTGCTGCTGTGCGGCAGTGATTCTAAAAGCGATGGCGGTAATCTGCATGTTATTCTGAATTACAGTATTATTTCACTACCCCAGCACACTCCATATGCATTTTAGAATACAGAGGCTGTATGTAGGCAAGAAAAAGCCTTTTTTAATATAGATTCGCTGCGAAAAAATTCGGATCGAAACAAACTTTGTCGGAAAATTCGGCGAATCGGCCTGATCGAATTTTTGAAAAGTTCGCTCATCTCTATACAGCGCTATATTTGCAATATTTGTGAATTCGCGAATATGCGATATTCGTGATAAATATTCGCATTGCGAATATTCGCGCCCAACACTAATCATGACCATTGCAGCATCCCTTCTGGGAATCAGAATCTGATAATGTCGTTCACCAGAAACTGGATCCAACGAGTTCCTGTACAGCAGTCCTTTGTGGATAAATAGTCAGTTTCTCTGTCGCCACAACCTCTTCAACTCGTAAACACATTGAGACCGGTGTAGACGGGCTGGTACCTTCTGAATAGGTAGTCCAACAGATCCCCCATGACTCGACTTTTGTCCTGTAGTGTCTTCCATGTATAGAGGTCCTCGGGAACCTTTGTAGATTCAGGTTCACCGTCTTCCTGTGTAATCAGGACATTCTGACTCACGAACCTCTGATGGAATGGGGGCATCTCCACGTCTACCCACTCATCCTCGACAGGTGGTTGTTCGCCAGGGGTCAAACGGGATAGCACATCCGTGTTCACATTAGACTTGCCACTTCGGTATTTGATGTTGAAGTCATAGTTGGCCAGTCTGGAGGCTCAATGCTGCTCAATGGCTCCCAATTTAGCTGTGTTCAGATGTGCCAGCGGTTTATTGTCCGTATAAACTGTGAAAGGGGTAGCTGCTAGATAGTCCTTAAACGTTTTGGTCACTGCCCAGACCAAGGCGAGGAGCTCCAGCTTGAAGGAACTGTAATTGGAGTAGTTCTTCTCCGCTCCTCGCAGATGTCTGCTGGCATAGGCTATCACCCTTTCTTTACCTTCTTTCCCCTTGCATAGAACAGCACCCAGGCCTTCGAAGCTGGCATCTGTGTACAACCTGAAGGGTTTACCATAATCAGGACACGTCAGGATAGGCAGCTCGGTGAGCAGGAACTTCAAAGCCCTTAACGCTGTTTCTTGTTCCTTGCCCCACTGGATAGGGAGTCTTCCGTTATAGTTTTCCTTTGCGGTACCCCGTAGAAAAGCTGCAAGGGGTCCAGCAATCTGTGAGAATTGAGGAATGAAGCGGCGGTAGTAGCCAGCGAATCCCAGGAAGCTCCTGATGTCCGTGCGTGAGGTAGGCCAGTCCTTGACAACACTCACTTTTCCTGGGTCAGGCTGGACGCCCTCTGCTCTGACAACATGGCCGAGATAATGGACCCGTGGCTTCAGTAGATAACACTTAGAGGGTTTGATATTCAGTCAATGCTGGATCAGAACTTGAAACACCTCCTTCAAGTGGTCCAGATGCTCTTGACAAGTCTTGGAGTAGACAATGATATCGTCCAAATACAATAACACTCTCTGAAAATTGATATGTCCTAGGCATCGCTCCATTAGGCATTGAAAGGTGGCAGGGATGTTGCATAGCCCAAAGGGCATACTTTTGTATTAGTAAAGCCCCATCGGTGTCACAAACACCGTCTTCTCACGATCTTCTTCTGCCATCGGCACTTGCCAATAGCCACTGGTCAAGTCTAGACTAGAGAAGTAGGCAGCTGTTCCCAGAGCAGTCAGGGATTCTTCAATCCGAGGTAAAGGGTAGGCATCTTTGTGAGTGATGTTATTCAGCTTCCGGTAATCCACGCAGAAGTGGATGGTCCCATCTTTTTTCTTGACGAAGACCAAAGGAGCAGCCCAAGGACTTTGGCTCTCCTGGATGACGTCAGCCTCCTTCATCTCGGTCAGCAATTTTTTTTACTGTCTGGTACATACAAGGGGCCACTGGGCTATGCCTTTCCTTGATTGGAGGACTATCACCTGATAGGATCCGATGCTGGATCATCGTGGGCTGGACAAAATCAGTGGGGTGCTTGCTGAAGGCCTCCTGATATTGTTCGGCTACTTGGATGACTCCGTAAATCTCATCTCTGGGGGTAATCTCATCCCCTATCTGCAGCTGGGTCCACCATGGTTCTGGATGGCTGTTATCGGCTCCGTGGGTAGTCTGGGCGGTCCACTGTCGGGCTATTTGCAAGTTAGTCAGTACGTCCTTGGGCCTAAGATGATATAGCTATTCCTGTGGAATAGGAGTATACTTTGGTAGACTGGTGGCAACTTCAGACAAGTTGACTACTTGAATCGGGACCCTTCCGTTTGACACTGTAACTAGGCTCCTCGCTGCAAAGACCAAGAGGTAGTCTTCTAGCTGTATCAGCTCCAGCAAGGCCTGATAATCCTGGTTCTTCACCTCTGGTCAGGCACGGCACCAGATGATCGTCTCTGTCTGTGGCTGGAGGGTCACAGACCATATATCCTGAATCCTCACTTGGCAGATCTCCCATTGGTGGTTTCTGTTCTGCTTGCAGAGTCTTCAGATGGTGTTGTGCAGCTCGCCGGCCTGAGGGTGACATGTGAGGGAGAGATGCATGCAAGGACCCTACTATCTCCTCAAAACAATGCCTCATAATGTTCATTCCTAGTATGAACTCTGCTGACCCTTTATCAATTATATTGGTTACAATGACACCTTGTCCTTGGAGGACATACTCCCCATGCTTGGGTACTGGTTTCCCATTCCCTGCCATCACTTTAAAGTCCACACATCTGGTTCACACAATAATTCAGGGCCTCAATATCTTTAAAAAACATATTTAGGAATAGTCAATAATTGGGAACCTGTATCAATGAGGGCCTCTAACTGCACCCCCTCCACAATAACCTTTACATAAGGGCATGGGGCGACGTAAAGGGAAAGTCCTGACTTGGTGCATGCTGCATATGGACCTAATGATGATGCTCCTGAGGGGCGGTCCTCAACCTCAGAGGATTCCCGTTTAAAGCCCAACAATGACTTTTGCAATGCCCGGCTTTATTGCAATGGTTGCAGAAGGGTCTCTGAGTCCCTGGTGGCCTAATAGGGGAGTAATGAAGGGGATTGGCAGGACGAGGAGGTGTCTCTTGACAAGGAGGACTAGACCTGCTCACCAGTTCTTTAACGCCTTAGTTCGCTGATAAATGTCTTGTCGTACACTCTGTAATTCTGAGGCCGTAGGGATTGTAGGGGCAGGTAATGGTGCAGGAGCAGGCGGTGATGGTTGTACTGGCCTGGCCGATGCTCCTAACATTTCAGTGGAAAGGGCACTAACTTCTTCTGCCTCGGACCCTGACTCATTGACTTTTATGGCCAATCTCTTGAAGGCAGGGAAAGACAAACTAGGATTCGGCACTGCAAGCATTCTGAGTTGGGCCTTGTCCCACTTGTTTTATACCCCGTCTATGAATCTGTCAATGAGCACCATGTTAACCTGCTCGGGCGTGATGCCATCTAACCTCTGGAAAGTCTCTAACGCAGTTTGCAACGCTACAGCATAGGCCGAAGGGTCTCACCTGGTTTTTGCCATCTTTCGTACAGGCGTAGACGTACCTCAGATGGGGAGTGAGACTCCAACACTTGGTATAGTCCCTCAAAAATCTGTTCCACTGTGGCCTTGTCGGAGGCTGGACAGGTGCGGACCTCTTCCATGATGATCCCAGTAGCTGTCCCGTAAGTAACTGCACCTGCTGGTTAGGGGGAAAAGAATAAAAAACAAAGAGACTCTGTATGTTCTCCTCCACAGTGTGAAAGGATCCCCATTAGGGAGCACGGGATTCCCCAAGAAGACAGGTGCGGCTACAGGAGCTCCCATGCTATAACTTGAACTGGAAGTAAAGAGGGCAACATTCTCCTTGCAGACTGTGGTGTCCCCTCAGGCGAGGTCGCAGGAGCACCTCCATCCTGTGGGTCAGGTGGTGGTGGGGGAGTAGGTGCTGACATCTTGTCAACTTGATTGGGTGTACTGGCCCTTTAAGAGAAGCTTGAGTGCGCTGACCTGTTGTCTTGATTGGGTGCACTGTCCCTTTAAGAGAAGCTTGAGTGCGCTGACCTGTAGACTTGATAGTGTGCGCTGTCGCTGCTGGGCAATTAGGGTACGCTGGCCCTTTAAGATGAGTTGTGGCGTGCTGTTGATGCTTTTGCTGACCGCTGTACTGTCCGGACCCTTGTCTCGATGTCTGCAGAGTCTATACAGCGGAGGTGGACTATAGTAATGTGGGCGCAGCTGCCGGAGCTATTGATTTTTGCAGCACCAGGAGGACTTCCGGTTTGGTCCGGGCATGAAATCCTTCCCTGAGCAACACAGGGTGAACTTTTCGTTCCTTCTAGCCGGCACTGGAGGCGTGACTGCGGAGAATCAGCGGGGAGGAGCTGCAGCTGTTCGCGTGCACGGGAAGGCCCGTTGATGATTGTAATATAAGATAGAAACCAACACAGTGATCCATGAAAGTAATATGCCTATCCTGATCACAATATAATTAGTCATCTGAGAGACATTATTTATTTATTTTATTCTAATTTACTTTATTTTACTGTATTAATGGAATTTGTTAATAGATACTTACCCGTTTGCGAATGCGATTGATATGCCATAGAGGTGGACATCTAAGGTAACTCTATGATAAATCTTAGATATACGGTCATTGTATACCTGACAGAATGAGAACCAATCTATCAGTATTGGTGCTCTTTGTAAATATTCACAGCCATCCTATATGCACAGCCATCCCATATGATAGTGTAGGCATATGCACACGATAAACTTCTAAGTCCGGGCGCATGCGCGGCAGGGGGGCTTTGTGCGATAGTGCAGGCGTATCGCGGCGCCGACATGGCAGAGTTTCTAAGTTCGCGCGCGTGCGCGTCAGAGACATTCGGTAATACAGCAGATGGCAGACAAATTCTAAGTCCGCGCGCGTGCGCGACTGTGAACAAGACGGCCCTGCGATCATGTGATAGATCACATGAGCGGGCGCAATGCGGATAAGAGCTGACAGGTAAGACAGCAACATAGCGATTGGACAATCCAGGACAGGTAAACCGGAATGGATTTCTGTGATTGGTTCCTTAATATTGAGCACTCAGGATAGGTTGATATACCTGTCGCTGAGTGATGACAGCACAAACAGACCATATATAAGGAAGTGCTTGACACGTGGGAAGGTGTTTGCCCATTGTTCCTCCTGAGGACGGTGCAGTAGCGCCGAAACTAGTAGAGGGGGGCAAATGATAGTGTTTTAAATCTGTCTCGGCCCACTCAGATAAAGGGAAACTGCAGTTCCCTATACAATTATACTAGTGAATTTACTCACAGTTATTAGAACACAGTGGACCTTGACATGAGATTTTAACGTTTTGGTCACAAATATTTTATCAGAGCACCATTAAAAGTTAAGTTTTAGGGAAGCCTCCCTGCAATAGGGATCTTGTGCCCTGGGCTTTCTTTGCCCCGGGCTTTAGTAATTTTTCACGGGAAGGCCCGGCACTAACTTTAACTCTTCCAGGTATGACAGCAACCACACAGAATTCTTCACCTCCCCCCTTACTTTTTCTAGCGCCCCGGCAAAGCACAATTTCAGCAACAATGTCCTGTAGACAAGTGCAATTCGGTTCGGCACGAATGTCTAATTTACCAAATTTAACCATTTTCGGGCATTCGGATCGATCCAAATGCATGAAAACATATTTTGAACATTCCCGAATAGCCACGATAATACGAATAGCAAAATAACGAATGCATTCATTATTTACCGAATGCATGCGATAAATAACAAATGCATTTGTTATCCGTGGACGAACGTAAAGAATTCATTCTAAAAACTAAAAAATAATAAAAAAGATACAGTAGTGATAGAAAAATTTTTGTCTAACGAAATGTATCTTTTTTTATTATGAAATGTTTATACATTTTTTAAACAGGGATCAATTTATGTGAGCGGGTAAAGCACTAAAAATGTAGCCGACAATAATAAAAATGTAGTGTGTGTGTGTTTTTCACTTTTTTTTTTTATTTTTTTTTAGGTAGTACTACTACTCCCAGCACGGAACACACTGTTCCATGATGGGAGTAGTAGTTACCTGTACTAATTGACAGATCGCCGGGGTCCCTTGCGATCCTCTTGTATAATGTATAGATGCGGCGGCCGCTCTTCTATGGTCCCCGTCACTCACGTATATATACACATATTCATATTTCCCACAGAGCTGTGATTTGCCAGATGGTTCCAGCCAATCACAGCTCTCTGTGAGAAATAGGAATATGTGTATATATACGGCCTTGCAGTGGACCATAGGAGAGCGGACGCCGCATCCATACATTATACAGGAGCATCAACGCGGGTGTCAGGAGTGATACCCGCAGTGATCTTTCCTTTACTACAAGTACTACTACTCCCAACATGGAGTACACTCTGCTCCATGCTGGGAGCTGTAGTACCTGCATTAATAGACAGATTCCAGCAGGTGTCAGAAGTTACACTCGCTGCGATATGTCTATTAATGCAGGTACTACAGCTCCCAGCATGGAGCAGAGTGTGCTCCATGTTGGGAGTATTAGTACCTGCAGTAAGGGACAGATTCCAGAGGATGTCACTCCTCCTGACACCCGCTGTGATAGTCCTTATGTGAATGTCGGGATCAGCTGTTCTCAAGGCTACAGAGTCGGGAGAACAGCTGACGCTTAGTCGTAGGTATACATCGTATATCTACTGCCCAGCAAGAACTTACAGTGAGCCTGCAATGTGTATACAGTATACACATTGCTGGCTCACTTAACCCCTTGCTGAGCTGTGCACTATGTGCAAGCCCAGCAAGGAAAGAGTTAACTTACACTGCTGGACAGTGTAGGCTAACCCTTTGGGCGGTATACACTATATACAGCTATCTATAGATAGCTGTATATAGTGTATACAAAAGACGAAGTCCGCTTACTTCCCTCGAGTAGCGGGCAGGTCCGTATAGCTCCGCCCCTAGTGATGATGTCATTAGGGGGCGGGGCTACAGAAGGAAACTAGGCTAGTTAATCTGAAGCTCTGTTCACATTGTCCGTTTTGTATAATGTGAACAGACCCTTCTGGCAGTGTCTACCCAGACAGGGAGACTCCAGTTGTTGCTAAACTACAACTCCCTGCATGCCCAGACAGCCAAAGGCTGTTTTTTTTTATTTTATTTATTTAAATTTAAAAAAATTCAAAAACGTATAGGGTTCCCCGTATTTTCATTCTCAGCACAATACCAACCAAACAGCAACAGCCTGACGTTACCAGGGTGGGAGAGGACCATTGTTACTGGCCCTCCCCAGCCTAAATAATGCCAGCCTGTTACCGCCTAGGTCCAGGAGCGCCATTTTTGACGCTCCGGGCCTGTTGGTACCGGCTCTTCCTGACACTCCTGTGGCGGTGGGTACCGGGGTAATAATTGGGGGTTAGCGCTAGCTATTTTTGGGGCTAGCGCTAAGCCCTGGCTTAGTAATGGATTCAGTCAATAAGACCAGCTTCCACTACTAAGCCTGAAAATTCAATTAAAAAAACAAACACAACACGTTGGAAAAATTATTTTATTTAAAAAAACACTCCCCCACAGCCCTCGTTAACCATTTTATTAAAAGAAATAAAAATAATCCGCCGTAATCCATCAAATCCTCAGTTATCCTCTGCATACACGGATCTGAAACTAGAAGAAAAAAAACACCAAAAATTGGTTACGACATTTTTGGCGCTGTCTGCTGGGGAGAGCACCCATGATGCAATGTCTACCCAAACAGGGAGCCACCAATTGGTGCAAAACTACAACTCCCAGCATGCCCAGACAGCCTTTGGCTGTCTGGGCATGCTGGGAGTTGTAGTTTAGCACCAGCTGGAGTCTCCCTGTCTGGGTAGACACTGCCAGAAGGGTCTGTTCACATTATACAAAACAAACAATGTGAACAGAGCTTCAGATTAACTAGCCTAGTTCCCTTCTGTAGCTCCGCCCCTAATGACGTCATCACTAGGGGCGGAGCTACACAGACCTGCCTGGTACTCGAGGGAAGTAAGCGGACTTCGTCATCTGTATACTCTATATACAGCTATCTATAGATAGCTGTATATAGTTTATACCTCCCAAAGGGTTAACCTACACTGTCCAGCAGTGTAAGTTAACTCTTTCCTTGCTGGGCTTGCGCATAGCGCACAGCTCAGCAAGGGGTTAAGTAAGCCAGCAATGTGTATACTGTATACCTACGGCTCAGCGTCAGCTGTTCTCCCGGCTCTGTAGCCCTGAGAACAGCTGATCCCGACATTCACATAAGGACGATCGCAGCGGGTTTCAGGAGGAGTGACATCCGCTGGGATCTGTCCCTTACTGCAGGTACTACTACTCCCAACATGGAGCACACTCTGCACACTCTGCTCCATGCTGGAAGCTGTAGTACCTGCATTAATAGACATATCGCTCTCCTATGGTCCCCTACACGGCCGTATATATACACATATTCCTATTTCTCACAGAGAGCTGTGATTGGCTGGAACCATCTGGCCAATCACAGCTCTGTGAGAAATATGAATATGTGTATATATACGTGAGTGCAGGGGACCATAGAAGAGATGCCGCCGCATCTATACATTATACAAGAGGATCGCAAGTGACCCCGGCGATCTGTCAATTAGTACAGGTAACTACTACTCCCATCATGGAACAGTGTGTTTCATGCTGGGAGTAGTAGTACTACCTAAAAAAAAATATATAGTGAAAAACACACACACAATACATTTTTATTATTGTCGGCTACATTTTTAGTGCTTTACTTGCTCACATAAATTGATCCCTGTTTAAAAATTAATAAACATTTCATAATAAAAAAAGATACATTTCGTTAGATACAATTTTTTCCATCACTACTGTATCTTTTTTATTATAATTTTTTTATGGTACCCTACGAAATTTTAATAAAAAAGGTATCTCCATAATTTTTTAGGATCGCTAAAGTCCAAAAAAGAATAAAAAGATTTACCGAATGTACCCGAATACAGAATATATCCGAAAAATCAAACCGATCTCCTGAATACCGAATGTATCCAAAAAATCTAAACCGAAAATATTACCGAACCGAAACATTTTTCCAAAACGAAACAAAACGAAAATTTTTCTAGTGCACAAGTCTAATGTCCTGTACAATTTTGGGCACAATTTCAGAATAGGCACGCAACAATTATGCACAGTTTTGAATAGTGGGAGGACTATGGCGCTTGCAATGATGGTGTACACCCGTTTTTCGTTGCGGGTGGTCAGGGTAGAAAAGTTATTAAACACACACACACACCCGTATCCTGTTCATAGGATGCCAAAAGCAATGTGGTGACTGGGGTGTTGCAACAGTGTAGCAGGGTCTGGTGGTATTATCTCTGTGGGGTATGGTGTTATTAACCCCTTATTTGTCATGACGCCAGGATGTGGTTGTTTCTGTATAAGGCCCTGCCGACAACTAAGCCAAAAACGGCAGGCAATAAAGGAATGTCCACAGCAGGAATTGTGAAATAACTGGAACTTTTACTTAAACTTCTTATGGAACGGTCTTTACAGTCATGCAGTTTCTCTAGAGGCAACCGGGATGCAGGATACCTCGCAGGCTTGCGGGGACTTGTAGTATTGAGATTTATGCAGGCCACTGTGCTACTAATTGTATACTTTAGTTGAGTAGTAGTCACTAGAATTGTAGATAGAGCTTTATAACTCATGTTTTGAAGTGCCTGCAAGTTCCATAGGCTTTGGCCTAGATGAGATGATTTAGTAGATGCAGAGATTATGCTTGCTTTTTAGCCAGGAACTAAGAGAGAAGTGAGCTAACTGAGAGACTACAGCCCCTTATATACTAGGGGGGCTGGACTAAAGCCCATTGGTTGCAAAGCCTGTAGGTCCCTGGGTACATCACATGACAGTAGATCACATGACCCAGGAAGGTACTATACATTTTATACATTTGTACAACCTTTATATACACTGAACAATATACAGAAATATTATGTGCATATTTATATGAAGCAGTAACTGATGAGCAAGGGGGGAAGCCCTGCAGGAGAGCCCTAAGGACTGCAGGGACTCTTCCTGAGGAGACTTAGAAAGGGTACAGGACCATATCCTGTACAGGGACACCACAATGGCTATGTACCTTCTTCAGGGGGGTAACCTTCATAAGCGAGGAGTTTTTATTGTGGTGACTTTCGAATTGACGAGAAACACTGTTCAACTGGCACCCACTATTTATATTAGATCTATGCTTATTAATGCATTATCTCCCCACATAACACAGCCCACAGGGGCACTCAATCATATAAATAATGTATGAACTGCTACAATTTAGATATTCTTTGATCAAGAAAAGACAGTTTTCCCCAGGGATATCAACATGAGTCCTCTTGTGATGAACATGCTCGCACCATTTGCATCTTCTAATTCTGTACCGAAATACACCCCGTATTTCTCAAATACTAGACGGTTGATTCTTTAAGAGGATGTTCCCGGTTGGCGTATACGCAGCATATTTCCCGTGCGCAAAATCTGCAGCAGGAAAAATGCTGCGTGTCCCTCACTCACCATTCACACAAGGCTTTCCGGCGATAGCCCTATGTTTGTAGCGAGTTTTGGAGGCGGGGCCATGTGCCGGCATGACTGTGATGCGCGGCTCCACCTCCAAAGCTCACTACACACATAGGGCTGCCGCTGGAAAGCCTTGTGCATATGGTAAGCGAGGGATACGCTTCGTATTTCCCACTGCTATTGCAGATTTTGCGCAGCGTACGCTGCAAATGCAGGAAGTGGGAACGTGCCCTTAATCTATTACATTGTTTATGGGGTATCGACGGGGGCCACAATGTTTTTCATACTTTTTGCTTTTCTGAAAATACATTTAGGACTTTTTGGGACTACTTTTCCCAAAATGGGATCTCCAGTTATTAGATTCCAATTTGTATTTAGTATTCTCTTAATTCCTGGGTTGGACTTAATGTTGTCCGGGGAAACCGGATGTTAAGACACTTGTCCCGGCTGGGTCTCACAGAAACCTCCTCTGAGATTCAGTAATTTTTCTCGGAACTTGCTTTGATAGAAATGATAAGTAAGGAGTAAGGTACTCACTTTCGGTAGACCTAAGACAGATAGACTGCTTGATCCAATATCCAACAGAGGCAACACTAAGGCTGGGTTCCCATTACATTTTCCCCCATACGGGAGAGCATACGGCAGGGGAGAGCTAAAAACTTGTGCTCCCGTATGTAATTAATTTCAATGAGCCGACCGCAGTGGAATGTTCGGTCCGGTCGGCTCATTTTTGCCCCATATGCGCTTTTACAATCGGACCTAAAACCGTGGTCGACCACAGTTTTAGGTGCAGGGAAAAAGCGCATACGGGGCAAAAATGAGCCGACCGGACCGAAAGTTTCACTGCGGTCGGCTCATTGAAATGAATTACACACGAGAGCACATAGAAAGGCATACGGGAGCGCAAGTTTTTAGCTCTCCCCTGCCGTATGCACTCCAGTATGGGGAAAAACGTAATGGGAACCCAGCTTTACACAGTATGTGTGAGCAATAAAGAACATGTGGGAAATGCACTCACCGCCGGTCTTGATCGAGGAAAGAAATCCAGGCTTTATTGCGTTCAAAGCATGTGGATACATCCAAAACAACAGACACACAAGGAGCAGGTGAGGCAGGGAGCGTTCACAGGGGTGGCAAAAAAGTTTCATGTACAAAGGCGCTTCCCGCTGGCCCGCACTAACGTTACATGTCAAGGTGTGGTTTTTATGGAGTAACTTACGGGTGTTACTATAGAAACAGTAAGCAAGTGCAAAATATACAGTGCAAGTTATTTAAAACCATAAAACAACACCATATACACATAAAGCATTAGATGAGAAAGACACCAAGAGTGCATTGGCTCTATTGATCCAACGGGCTTCTTGTTCCATGAGTATACGGTGTCTGTCTCCACCTCTTTCTGAAGCTTCAATTTTTTCAATACCGGCAATATTTGAACTGGACGTGTCACTATTGTGACAGGTGCGAATATGGGCTATAAAACACGTTGCAACCCCTGTACGTACTGAGGGAAAATGCTCTTTTACTCTGACCATAAGTTTCCTTCTTGCCAAAGGATACAATATACTACATAAGTAGTTTGGCAAGTAATCAGATGTTTTACTGCTACCGCACAATCTCCCAATCTGAACAAATTCCTAGCTAGGTTTTGATTGCAAACTGAACAATTGTGGCACCTAAAATTAATCTTGTTTTGTTTCTTAAAGGTTTTTAACATTGACTGTATGTAACATCTTGAGCTCCGGCCGCACATTCTTGCCATGAGTATATTGTCTCCTCTCCTTCTCTGGCCGACGGGATGGGATTCGCATGCGAATCCCAGCCCGTCACTCACCTCTGTCTCCTGCTTTTCCCTCACAGCTCCGGCACGCGTGTCCCCGCCTCCTAGGGCGCGCCCGTCCCGGAGCTCTCAGATTTTAAGTGCCAGTGCGCCCGTAATTATGCTTTGCACCTACACGTTCATTATAAGTTTCTGCACCTCCCCCATTCTCTGACGGATCTTTGTTTGCCTTTGTGCCTGAGAGAAAGCTGTATTCTGTGATTCCTTGCCGTATACCAGATCTTGCATTCCGTGACCTGACCGTGTTCCTAGCCGCCTGCCTATTAACCTTCTGCTACCTACTGACTATGCTCCTGTGCAGCTTACCCTGACCTCTAGCCTGACTTTGTCTTGTCTCATCCCTTCTGTTCCACACTTCACCTCAGCCGCCTGTGTGGTTGAGTCGTGGCAGGGGTAGCAACCTGGGTGCCGCCTGCCGCAGCAAGTCTATCCCTCTTTGCGGCGGGCTCTGGTGAAAACCAGCGGCACCTTAGACTCCGCTCCCTGGCATTGACCGAGTCATCTACCACACAGTTCCAGCGGATCCACTGCATGTCCAGCTCCAGACATCGTGGTATTGCGGATGCACTACCTACTGAATTCCAGTCAAATGTGATGAGTCTAACGCTGTAATGTTTTATTACGTTTATGTGTTCTTATAGGATTCTCAGCTGTAAATGATTTTAAATCTGGATCTTCTTGTAGGATGTACCAGTTTTTCCTAATCACATTCCTGACTGGTTCACAGGGGAGTTCTTGAAAGAAAAAGTGAACCTTGAATCTGTATTTGTTTTGTGTTTAGGTTTTTATTTAAGTAGTTCCTGTCTGCTCTTTAACTGATCTTTTTCAAAAGCATTAGCTACTATTTTCTTTGGATATCCTCGTGCTACCAAGCATTCCGATAAATCCTCTGCTTCTGACAAGTATCTTTCATTGTTGTTGTTAATTTGTTTAATGCAGACAAACTGACTATATGATATGCTCTTTTTTTTTGTGTGAATCGGGTGTGAACTCTGGAAATGTAAGATGGCATTACAGGAGATATTTTTATGGAATGAGGTGGTAACTAAATTGTTGTTCTCTACCAAACTATGTACATCTAAGAATTCCAATCCCCCCCCCCCCCCCAAATTGATGGGTAAACATCATGTTAACATCATTGGCTATATTTAAGTAATTAACAAACTGTGCAAATTCATCCTCACACCTCCATCCCAAATAACAAAAATATTGAAGGAACAACTTAATATTTCTAATGAAGAGATTTTTGGAGGTGAAGACAAACACTAACACAGTCTTAATTACCACCCATACAGTGGCAAATCGCTTTAACTCTTGAGGATATCTGTATAACAAGGAGCCCCATCTCTTATTCCAGCACACCCCTTTTGCAAACAATGAATATAACCAGTCCTCTCATCCCTTAGGACCCCCTCCCACCATAGGTAACTCCCATAGTTTACAATCCAGCATTACCTCCAACCCAGGTAAGCGGTCTAAAGGAAATCGAGGGCCGGCACCTGCGCTCTGGAGGGACCTCCGACTGTAAGTCCGGCGTCCGCTCCAAAGGCTTCAGTTTTGCCTTGTGACGGTGCTCTGGTGTGGGGGGCACCACGTCTCCCCGTGATAACATGCCCAGCCCATTCCACCAGGCATCTGGACCCGATCTAGCGGGCGGACATCTCCACTCCCGCCGTGGACGCCCGTCAGACAACTCCATCAGCAGCGGCTTGGCAGCACTGTAGACCCCCATCTCTGGCTGCCGGAACAGTGCGCACGGAGCTACGGAGCAGGATCAGAGGTGGTGGATGGGGGAGGGAGCACGTTCCTGACAACCTACGTCATGGCGCTCCTCCACATAGTTCAATCCACTGCTGCTATGGACTCTGCTTAAAAGACTTAAAGGAATTGGTCAGTAACCGTGCCCTTGATTATAGTACAATCTCCTCTCTTACTCTTCTCCCTCCACAGCTGTCATATCAGCACAGCCGAGACCATCTAACTTAAGTCCAGTGAAGGATACATATGGGAGCAGCGCCAATATCAGGTTGAAAGCGAGCACAGATTACTGACGGTGCATATGTTGATGCAGGGCTGTGGTGCCAACATTGGGACCATGGCCACTCTTTATCTTCAACCGACACATCTTGCATGTAGCCAGGTTAACATCCTCTGGATGCTTGATGAAAAACTACCGCCGAGTAGCTGATTTTCCCACCAACAGTCCGCACTGATTGATTGCTACTGCCGCCGACTCCAGAAATCCCTGTTACACTACCTCCTGGGAAGGTAGGCTGCCGCAAAGCAGGTGGTAAACCCTGGGCACGTTTGGTTCCAGACTTTCCACTTCTACTACCATACTGACTGCAAACCATGCTACCACCTTCCTGGCTCAGCTGCTGCCTCACGTGCAACCTGCAACCCTCTTCTCCTGAAGATGATGTAGCCCCTTCTGCACCCGGCTCTCAAGTGCGATCGGTTTCATCATCATCGAATTGTGTCTGCACATCACTGATGTCCTTCTCAGGTTCCTCAAAAGTGTCTGCTTCAGGAGCCTGAGCGCTCGCAACACCACCTCCCACGTCACTCTCCTTATCGCTACTTGCCCGCCTAGCGGAGGAAGCGGCAGATGTCTCCTCCACTTCTTGGCTGTGCAGTAGTTGCTGACTGTCCTCTAGTAGATTGTCCTCACTAAATAGTGGAGCTGAACCCACAGCATACGATACTTCTGTGGGGAAGAGAACAGCATAGGGTAGAGGGAATGGGAGGACAGGGACTGCTCCCGTGCCATGCCTACTGAGGGTTGTGTCTGAGGAACCCACCGACTATTGACTGGAGATGTCAGATGTCACTTGTGATGAAGTGGATGATCGTGTTAACCAATCGATGATGGAAGATGGGTTTCTGATCCAGAAACGACCGCTAGCTGATACTGGGAGCTCAGGCCTCTATCTGTGACTCCTGCTAACACTCGCCCCTAGTCTGCTGCAACCTCTGCCTGATGAATTTAGGCCTCTGCCACTCCTCTGTGAATGTACTGGCACTTCTCTGACATACTTAGTGCATATATGAGGGGAATACAATACGCTCCACCACGCTTAAGACTTTAACAGGAAGAAAATAGTACATCACTTAGATGTACGTATGTGGTATGCACTTATGAGGGGATTACAATGCGCTCCAGTACGCTTAAATCAGTAACATAGTAACATAGTTCATCAGGTGGAAAAAAGACCAAAGTGCATCAAGTTCACCTATATCCCTAATGAGTCCCTACTGAGTTGATCTAGAGGAAGGCAAAAAACCCTCATACTAGAGGTAAAAATTCCTTCCCGACACCAAAATGGCAGTCAGAATAAATCCCTGGATCAACGTTCTATCCCTATAAATCTAAAATCCATAACCTGTAATGTTATTACTCTCCAAAAATGCATCCAGACCCCTTTTGAACTCTTTCACAGAGTTCCCCATGACCACCTCCTCAGGCAGAGAATTCCACAATCTCACTGCTCTTACAGTAAAGAACCCCCGTCTGTGCTGGTGTAGAAACCTTCTTTCCTCTAAATTTAGAGGATGCCCCCTTATTATAGATACATTTCTGGGTATAAATAGATCATGGGAGAGATCTCTGTACTGCCCCTGATATCTTTATACATAGATATTAGCAGGGGTGGACACAGACAGCAGAGGGCCCCTGTGCAAAGAATGTGCCTGCCCCCCCCCCCCCCCCCCACAGCACTGTGCCCCCTCATGTACCTAGACCCCACCGGAGGGCCTCCACTTACCCCGCGCGTGTAGTGTCGCCACTTGCCTTGTCCACCACAGGTGGATGGAACGACTCCTGAGGTGGGCTTCGGGTGGCCCCTGTCCCTCTCAGTGTGCGGCCCAGTGAGTACTCCCCCCGGATCAGCCTGACCCGTATCTAGCTGGGAGGCAGAGGGCAGTGCTCCCCTTAACATTCGCACCCCTGGACTTAGCACGACACCCCTTGGCACCCCCTGGTTCCTTGGCTTCTTATCCTTAGTGATAGAAGTGACTTACAGGCAGGGCCAGACTGGGACCAAAAATAGGCCCAGGCATTTTAAAATAAACAGCCCATTTTTATGGTGGGGGTCTGACTCATGGGACCCCCACCAATCACCTTGGTTCAAGTGGCTCCCGAGATGTTGGAAAGCTGAAACTCCCATCATGTCTGAAATGACTACAGCTGATGGGACATTCAGGAGACTACACAATGATATCAGTGACTACAGCTCTGATGGGACAGTTATGAAAATACACAATGATATCACTGACCTGAGTGACGTCTTCTCTGTTGTCTTTACTTTTCTTCTTCCTCTGGTCCAGACACGAGGATTTCTTCCATCTTCTCTGCAGAGTCTGACACCCGGACATCATTGGTTCCTTAATTTGTCAGTAGATCCTCACCTCTGTATGATGACAATAATCATTATAACCTGTACCCCTGAATATAATACTGCCAACCACTGTACCCCCTAAATACTGCCAACCACTGTACCCCTGAATATAATACTGCCAACCACTGTACCCCTGAATATAATACTGCCAAATACTGTACCCCTGAATATAATACTGCCAACCACTGTACTCTATCAATATAATACTGCCAACCACGATACACCACTGAATCACCCCATACACCCCACGCACTCCATCCTCAGTCTCCTCATCACCCCATACACCCCACGCAACCCATCCTCAGTCTCCTTATCTCCCCCATACACCCCACGCACCCCATCCTCAGTCATCTTATCTCCCCCATACACCCCACGCACCCCATCCTCAGTCTCATCCCCTCATACACCCCACACAACCCATTCTCAGTCTAATCATCACCCCACGCACCCCATCCTCAGTATCATCACCCCATACACCCCACACAACCCATCCTTGGTCTCCTCATCACCCCCATATACCCCATCCTCAGTCTCCTCATCACCCCATACACCCCACGCACCCCATCCTCAGTCTCATCACCCCCATACACCCCACGCACCCCATCTTCAGTCTCATCACCCCATACACCCCACACAACCCATCATCGGTCTCCTCATCACCCCATACACCCCATTCTCAGTCTCCTCATCACCCCATACACCCCATCCTCAGTCTCCTCATCACCCCATATACCCCACGCACCCCATCCTCAGTCTCCTCATCACCCCATGCACCCCATCCTCAGTCTCCTCATCACCCCATACACCCCACGCACCCCATCCTCAGTCTCCTCATCACCCCATACACCCCATCCTCAGTCTCCTCATCACCCCATACACCCCATGCACTCCATCCTCAGTCTCCTCATCACCCCATGCACTCCATCCTCAGTCTCCTCATCACCTCATGCACCCCATCCTCAGTCTCCTCATCACCCCATACACCCCATTCACTCCATCCTCAGTCTCCTCATCACCCCATTCACTCCATCCTCAGTCTCCTCATCACCCCATGCACTCCATCCTCAGTCTCCTCATCACCCCATGCACTCCATCCTCAGTCTCCTCATCACCCCATGCACTCCATCCTCAGTCTCCTCATCACCCCATACACCCCATGCACTCCATCCTCAGTCTCCTCATCACCCCATGCACCCCATCCTCAGTCTCCTCATCACCCCATACACCCCATGCACTCCATCCTTAGTCTCCTCATCACCCCATGCACTCCATCCTCAGTCTCCTCATCACCCCATGCACTCCATCCTCAGTCTCCTCATCACCCCATCCTCAGTCTCCTCATCACCCCATGCACTCCATCCTCAGTCTCCTCATCACCCCATACACCCCACGCACCCCATCCTCAGTCTCCTCATAACCCCATACACCCCACACACTCCATCCTCAGTCTCCTCATCACCCCATGCACTCCATCCTCAGTCTTCTTATCACCCCCATACACCCCATGCACTCCATCCTCAGTCTCCTCATCACCCCATGCACTCCATCCTCAGTCTCCTCATCACCCCATGCACTCCATCCTCAGTCTCCTCCTCACCCCATGCACTCCATCCTCAGTCTCCTCATCACCCCATGCACTCCATCCTCAGTCTCCTCATCATCCCATGCACTCCATCCTCAGTCTCCTTCTCACCCCATGCACTCCATCCTCAGTCTCCTCATCACCCCATGCACTCCATCCTCAGTCTCCTCCTCACCCCATGCACTCCATCCTCAGTCTCCTCATCACCCCATGCACTCCATCCTCAGTCTCCTCATCATCCCATGCAGTCCATCCTCAGTCTCCTCCTCACCCCATGCACTCCATCCTCAGTCTCCTCATCATCCCATGTACTCCATCCTCAGTCTCCTCCTCACCCCATGCACTCCATCCTCAGTCTCCTCCTCACCCCATGCACTCCATCCTCAGTCTCCTCATCATCCCATGGACTCCATCCTCAGTCTCCTCCTCACCCCATGCACCCCATCCTCATTCTCCTCATCATCCCATGCACTCCATCCTCAGTCTCCTCATCACCCCATGCACCCCATCCTCAGTCTCCTCATCACCCCATACACCCCATGCACCCCATCCTCAGTCTCCTCATCACCCCATACACCCCACGCACTCCATCCTCAGTCTCCTCATCACCCCATGCACTCCATGCTCAGTCTCCTCATCACCCCATACACCCCATGGACTCCATCCTCAGTCTCCTCATCACCCCATACACCCCATGCACTCAATCCTCAGTCTCCTCATCACCCCATGCACTCCATCCTCAGTCTCCTCATCACCGCATACACCCCATGCCCTCAATCCTCAGTCTCCTCATCACCCCATGCACTCCATTTTCAGTCTCCTCATCACCCTATGCACTCCATCCTCAGTCTCCTCATCACCCCATGCACTCCATCCTCAGTCTCCTCATCACCCCATACACCCCATCCACTCCATCCTCATCACCCCATACAACCCATGCACTCCATCCTCAGTCTCCTCATCACCCCCATACACCCCACGCACCCCATCCTCAGTCTCCTCATCACCCCACACACCCCATACACTCCATCCTCAGTCTCCTCATCACCTCATACACCCCATGCACTCAATCCTCAGTCTCCTCATCACCCCATGCACTCCATCCTCAGTCTCCTCATCACCCCATGCACTCCATCCTCAGTCTCCTCATCACCCCATACACCCCATGCACTCCATCCTCATCACCCCCATACACCCCACGCACTCCATGCACTCCATCCTCAGTCTCCTCATCACCTCATATACCTTAAGCACCTCATCAGTATTACACAGCTGACACCCCCCAGTCCTTCTCATCAACATTAAACCCCCTAATCACTACACCCCTGACCCCCCTTCTGGTCCTCCTTATCAACACTACGCTCTCCCAGACCCCCAATCCTTCTTATCATTACACCACCAACCTCTTCAACACCCCTCCTGTCCTCTTCATCATCATTACAATCCCCTGCCCAACCCCCCACCGCCCTGCACCCGATCGTCACTCTCCTCACCTTATCTGCTCAGCGATGCGGCCGTGTGAGGCGGGAGGGTTTGCTGCTCCTGTCGCTTCTGCCGGGGTCAGAGGCCATGACACATGACGTCAGGGGCTTGGAACAGACGTGCGTGCCTGCGCGGGGCACGTCTGTTCCCATCAGCCCCTGGCCTGTCCGTCTCGCCCGGCCGGTTTAAAGGTAAATAACTGCTGTCAGCGGCAGGTCTGGGACCTGTTGCTGCAGCATTTAGTATGAAGTACTGGCAGGGGGCCCTGCAGGGGCCCAAACTGTGAGGCCCAGGCTGGGACCTGGGCTACTAGGGGGGCCCCCTAACACGCTGGGCCCCTGTGCAGCTGAACCGGCTGAACAAGTGATATGTCCGCCCCTGGTTATTAGGTCTCCCCTAAGCCTTCTTTTTTCTAAACTAAATAACCCTAATTCTGATAATCTTTCTGAGTAATGTAGTCCTCCCTGTCACGATGCCGGCTGGCAGGAGGTGGATCCTCTGTGCCAGAGAGGGATTGGCGTGGACCGTGCTAGTGGACCGGTTCTAAGTCACTACTGGTTTTCACCAGAGCCCGCCGCAAAGCGGGATGGTCTTGCTGCGGCGGTAGTGACCAGGTCGTATCCACTAGCAACGGCTCAACCTCTCTGGCTGCTGAAGATAGGCGCGGTACAAGGGAGTAGACAGAAGCAAGGTCGGACATAGCAGAAGGTCGGGGCAGGCAGCAAGGTTCGTAGTCAGGGTGGATAGCAGAAGTTCTGGTACACAGGCTTTGGACACACAAAACGCTTTCACTAGGCACAAGGGCAACAAGATCCGGCAAGGGAGTGCATGGGAGGAGGTCAGATATAGTCAGGGACCAGGTGGAAGCCAATTAAGCTAATTGGGCCAGGCACCAATCATTGGTGCGCTGGCCCTTTAAGTCTCAGGGAGCTGGCGCGCGCGCCCTAGAGAGCGGAGCCGCGCGCGCCAGCACATGACAGCAGGGGACGGGAACGGGTAAGTGACCTGGGATGCGATTCGCGAGCGGGCGCGTCCCGCTGTGCGAATCGCATCCCCGACGGCCATGACAGTGCAGCGCTCCCGGTCAGCGGGACCGACCGGGGCGCTGCGGAGAGAGAGACGCCGTACGCGCTCCGGGGAGGAGCGGGGACCCGGAGCGCTAGGCGTAACAGTACCCCCCCCCCCCCTTAGGTCTCCCCTTCTCTTTGTCCGGTAACTGCCCCCCCTGGGATGAGGACACCGGGAAAGGATGGAGGGATTCCTCAACGGCAGGCAGTACAGCAGGAGTGGGAATGGGGAGGGAG
The DNA here is from genome assembly GCF_029499605.1 of Hyla sarda. Classification (NCBI taxonomy): domain Eukaryota; kingdom Metazoa; phylum Chordata; class Amphibia; order Anura; family Hylidae; genus Hyla; species Hyla sarda. The sequence continues at coordinate 244,178,918 of NC_079191.1, read as the reverse complement.
GGCAGAGGGGGAGGCCTGGCACGGGGCAGTGTGACACCAGGACGAGGGCCACGAGGAGGCACCGAGGCTTGACTGACTGGACTGGGAGGGGGGGAGAGGCACTTCTTAAGGCGGGCAGAGTCCATAACGACCTTAGGGAGACCGGATACAGGAGGAACCACAGGGTCACGGCAGGGAGTACTGGGAACCGGTTTAAGGCAGTCCTTGAAGCAAGAGGTACCCCAGCTCTTGATCTCCCCTGAGGACCAATCCAGGGTTGGGGAATGGTGTTGAAGCCAGGGTAGTCCAAGGAGAATTTCAGAAGTGCAATTGGAGAGGACCAAAAACTCAATTTTCTCATGATGAGGTCCGATGCACATTAGGAGGGGCTCCGTGCGGAAACGCACGGTGCAATCCAACCTGGCTCCGTTGACCGCGGAAATGTGGAGTGGCTTGACAAGACGGGTCACCGGGATGCGGAATTTATTCACCAAGGACTCCCGAATAAAATTCCCAGAGGCACCAGAGACGTGGAGAAGCCGACTTAGCATCAAGAGACGCCACACCCACGAAAGGTGGGTGCGAGCGTGCGTTTCCCAGACGTGGAGGACGGATAGGGCAATCCACCAAAAAATGTTCGGTACTGGCACAGTACAGACAAAGATTCTCTTCCTTACGGCGATTCCTCTCTTCCAGGGTCAGGCGAGACCGATCCACTTGCATGGCCTCCTCGGCGGGAGGCCTAGGCGCAGATTGCAATGGAGACTGTGGGAGAGGTGTCCAGAGATCTAAGTCTTTTTCCTGGCGGAGCTCTTGATGCCTCTCAGAAAAACGCATGTCAATGCGAGTGGCTAGATGAATGAGTTCATGCAGATTAGCAGGAGTATCTCGTGCGGCCAGAACATCTTTAATGTTGCTGGATAGGCCTTTTTTAAAGGTCGCGCAGAGGGCCTCATTATTCCAGGAAAGTTCAGAAGCAAGAGTACGGAATTGTATGGCGTACTCGCCAACGGAAGAATTACCCTGGACCAGGTTCAGCAGGGCAGTCTCAGCATAAGAGGCTCGGGCAGGTTCCTCAAAGACACTTCGAATTTCCGAGAAGAAGGAGTGTACAGAGGCAGTGACGGGGTCATTGCGGTCCCAGAGCGGTGTGGCCCATGACAGGGCTTTTCCAGACAGAAGGCTGACTACGAAAGCCACCTTAGACCTTTCAGTAGGAAACTGGTCCGACATCATCTCCAAGTGCAGGGAACATTGCGAAAGAAAGCCACGGCAAAACTTAGAGTCCCCATTAAATTTGTCCGGCAAGGACAGGCGGAGGCTAGGAGTGGCCACTCGCTGCGGAAGGGGTGCAGGAGCTGGCGGAGGAGATGATTGCTGCAGAAGTTGCGACTGAAGTTGCTGCACAATGGTGGACACTTCCGACAGCTGGTGGGTTAGATGGGCGATCTGTCGGGATTGCTGGGCGACCACCGTGGTGATATCAGAGATATAAGGCAGAGGAACTTCAGCGGGATCCATGGCCGGATCTACTGTCACGATGCCGGCTGGCAGGAGGTGGATCCTCTGTGCCAGAGAGGGATTGGCGTGGACCGTGCTAGTGGACCGGTTCTAAGTCACTACTGGTTTTCACCAGAGCCCGCCGCAAAGCGGGATGGTCTTGCTGCGGCGGTAGTGACCAGGTCGTATCCACTAGCAACGGCTCAACCTCTCTGGCTGCTGAAGATAGGCGCGGTACAAGGGAGTAGACAGAAGCAAGGTCGGACGTAGCAGAAGGTCGGGGCAGGCAGCAAGGTTCGTAGTCAGGGTGGATAGCAGAAGTTCTGGTACACAGGCTTTGGACACACAAAACGCTTTCACTAGGCACAAGGGCAACAAGATCCGGCAAGGGAGTGCATGGGAGGAGGTCAGATATAGTCAGGGACCAGGTGGAAGCCAATTAAGCTAATTGGGCCAGGCACCAATCATTGGTGCACTGGCCCTTTAAGTCTCAGGGAGCTGGCGCGCGCGCGCCCTAGAGAGCGGAGCCGCGCGCGCCAGCACATGACAGCAGGGGACGGGAACGGGTAAGTGACCTGGGATGCGATTCGCGAGCGGGCGCGTCCCGCTGTGCGAATCGCATCCCCGACGGCCATGACAGTGCAGCGCTCCCGGTCAGCCGGACCGACCGGGGCGCTGCGGAGAGAGAGACGCCGTACGCGCTCCGGGGAGGAGCGGGGACCCGGAGCGCTAGGCGTAACACTCCCATTCCCAGTATTACTCTGGTTGCCGTCTTTGAACCCTCTCCAGCTCCACTATATCTTTCTTGTACACTGGTGCCCAGTACTGTACACATTATTCTATGTGTGGTCTGACTAGTGATTTTTACAGCGGTAGAATTATTTCCTTGTCGTGGGCATCTGTGCCCCTATTGATGCACCCCATGATTTTATTTGCCTTGGCAGCAGCTGCCCGACACTGGTCACTACAGCTAAATTTACTATTAACTAAGACTCCTAAATCCTTTTCCATGCCAGTTGTCCCAAGTGTTCTCCCATTTAATACATAATCCCAGCCCGGATTTTTCTTCCCCATGTGCATTACCTTACATTTATCAGTGTTGAAAACAGTGCACTGTCCTCTATAGTGTTTACCGCTTTACAGAGTTTAGTATCATCTGCAAAGATAGCTACTTTACTATTCAAGCCCTCTACAAGGTCATTAATTAATATATTAAATAGAACAAGACCCAAGACGGACCCCTGTGGTACCCCACTAGTAACAGTCACCCAATCAGAATAAGTACCATTAATAACCACCCTCTGTTTCCTATCACTGAGCCAGTTACTTACCCACTTACACAAATTCTCCCCCAGCCCGATCCTTCTCCTTTTATGCACCAACCTTTTATGTGGAACTATATCGAATGCTTTAGAAAAATCCAGATATACGACATCCAGTGTTTCACCCTGGTCCAGTCTGAAGCTCAGCTCCTCATAAAAGCTGATCAGGTTAGTCTGACAGGACCAATCCCTCATAAAGCCATGCTGATATGGGGTCATGCATTTATTTTTAGTAAGATACTCCAGAATTGCATCCCTTAGAAAACCCTCAAACTATTTACACACAACGGGGGTCAAAGTAACAGGTCTATAATTCCCGGGGTCACCTTTTGATCCGTCTTTAAATATTGGTACCACATTTACTATGCACCAGTCCTTGGGAACAGTCCCTGTTACTATAGTAAAGGAATCCTTTTATTTGCATCATATACCCAGTGGCATGTTTTTTTTTTTTCTGAGGATGCTTAAAACAGTATTTGTCTACAACACCAGCAGGTGTGTACTTTTTCCTTGCCTTTCACAGCATTTAAGCCCTGAAGACTTTAACAGGAACAAAATGGTACACCACTTAGATGTACGTATGTGGTATGCACTTATGAGGGGAGGACAATATTCTCCAGTACACTTAAAACAGTATATGTCTACAACACCGCAGGTGTGTACTTTTGCCTGGCCTTTCACAGTATCTGGGCCCTTAAGACTATAACAGGAACAAAAGAGTACACCACTCAGATGTACACACAGGTTACACTTAATAGAGGACAATATGCTTTTAGTGCTCTGCTCAACCTAACTGGCTGACTACTATTAGCTTTTCAGATGTTGTACACACCAGTGCTGCAGCACACACTCTCAAAATTGCACTTTCTCTTTCAATCTCACTCTCTTCCCTATCAGTGCTTTTAGGCTGAATTTGGGCATAAGGTGAATAGCTGCTGTAAAAAAGCTTTTCTGTGCAACATACTGCTCTTTGTCCCTCTCTGCAATAGAATTCTGGTGTGACTGGGAGGTGAATCGTTGCTGTAAAAAGGCTTTTCTGTGCAACACACACTGCTCTCTGTCCCTCTCTCTCTCTCTGCAATAAAAGGCTGAAGTGACTGGCTGCAAGATGGCTGCCGATTATATAGGGCTGTGACATCACAGGGGTGGCTGGCTGCTGATAGGCTGAATGCTGCATGTGATTAAGGGTAATCCTGCCTACCCACCTTCCCAGGAATTTTTGCCCCATGTCCTCACATGTGGATCTGCCATTTTAGATGCCCTGGAGCCTGGACCGCACTAAATGGAATTTAATTAAGTGATTTGCGCAATTGAATTGTGGTGATATTCACATTCATTGCGAATCAAATTTTTCCTGAAATTCTTAACAAATTCAGATTTGCCAGATTCGATTCGCTCATCTCTAATGAAATGCTTAAGATCAAACAGCTCAGACATGGAGCTACTTGTTTCTGTTCTCCAACAAGAAATTGTTGCCATGAAATCCACCTCTAAGAATTTAATAGAGAAGCAAGTTACATTGCAGGGAACGCTTGTGGACTTGGAGGACAGAGCAGGGAGGAAGAATAATTGGTCTCCCTGAGGGACAAGAAAAAGGAGACCTTATATCCTATTGCACACAGTGGCTGATAGATACCTTTGGCTCCCAAATTTTCTCACCAAATTTTGCCATTGAGCATGCCCATAGGATTCCTGCAAAACCCCTTCTAACTGCCATGCCCCCAAGGACAGTATTGGTAAAATGTTTGTGCACACAGGAAAGAGACTTATTATTGAGGACATCAAGAGAGCAAGGGGAAATCACTTTGAATAACAACAAAATCTCTATATATCCTGATATCTCAAAAGAGAATCAGAAGATAAGGGCCTCTTTCAAAGACTGTAAACGTCGTAAGGGTGATGCAGGGAGAAGTTTCTCCCTGCTGTTCCCATCCATGTTAAGATGCGTACATAAGGAAAAAGTGTTGTTTTTCAATACTGCACAGGAAGTTGCGGCATGGTTAGATAGTGAGGACTTATAATATAGTACTATAATTGATCTGTTATGGTGTGGTGGATGGGATGGGAGGGTTTAGTTGTGGTGCAAGTAGAGGTTAGTGGAATGCACTTCTTCTATCCAGTTAAGGGGGGGAGGGAGGTATGGGTGGACGAGGGGTCAGACTGGGGCTTTTTTTTCTTTTTTTTTTCTCTCCCTTAGTTGTTCATGCACATTCTCTTTAGTAATGTAAGAAGTTTGGGGGTCCGACTTAATAGGTGCGCAGTGTTTGACTCCATTTCTAGATCCCTTCCTGCTATAATTTGCTTCGCAGAGACGCATGTTGGCCCAGAAGCAGTTTCCAAGATCAAAAGTAGATGGGCTGGGTCCAAATACCTTTCTTCTTTTTTTCACATTTTCCTGCAGGAGTTTCTCTTAACGTTCATAGGTCAATTAATATCACTGAAAAGAGGGTCGTCATCGACCCGCAAGGCAGGTATATTTTTTCACACTTATTAGTTAGTCAACAAGAAATTATCTTAGCCTTCTTTTATGTCCCCCCCCCCCCCCCTCCCTTTCAAGAGCTATATTTTTTAACCACTTCTAACATTCCTGAAGGGACAGGCTCAATGGATCAGTTCAGGGATAAAAGGAGTCGGGAGACCTATCAAAATGTACTACAAGGCAAACAACCTCAGCTTAGTTGTATTGTTACAGAATTAAACTGGATAGATATTTGGAGGGAACTCCATCCAGAGGACACAATATACTCCTGTTACAGTGCTTCTTATAGAGCTTCCTCGTGGATCGATTTAGCATTCTGTAACTTATTGGAATCCAAATTTATTTTAAAAATCTTGTATGGTAGTAGAACAGTATCCAACCATGCTCCATTGATGATTGATATCCAAGTGGATGAGAGGTCAGGGACTAGTAAAGCCTTTCGACTGAATCCCCATTGGCTCTCAATCATTGATGGTAGAAAGCAAATTTTAAAGGAACTAAGGGTACTTTTTCAAAACAACACTGACTCAGCATCACCCCAAATAATTTGGGAGACGCATAAAGCTGTCCTGAGGGGCCCTCTTATCTCTGATCCGCGTTGGACCCCGGGCCGGATAAATTTAATATAATGAAAGAATCTTAAGATAAACTTTCAAATTTTTTGACTAAAGGCCCAACACAGGCTCTTCTTCCAGGGGCAGAAATGGTTCTGTGAAGGGGATCGTCCAGGTAAGCTCTTAGCGAAGGTTATCAAGACACAACAAAATAAGACTCATATAGGGGCCCTTCGCACTGAGAGAGGAGAGGTCACTAATAAAATAGTTCTTGATTATTTGATCAATCTGCTCTTGTTTAAGGATTTAAACATCTCTGAGGTCCCGGGGATCAGGTCTCTTCTAAATGATTTTCTTTCAAAATGTGATGTACCACATTTAGATCCAGAAGAGATTGCAGCTATAAATAGCCCTATCACTATCCAGAAAGTTTATAAGGCCCTGGCTACTATGTCGAAGGACTCAGCCCCTCGGGCAGATGGCCTTCCTTTTGGGGTATATGTAGAATTCGGGTAGGTGCTCCTGCCAGCTCTCTTAAAAGTGTTCAATGAATCCTGTATTAGTAGGTCTCTCCCATTGACTATGGGTGAAGCAAACATAATTCTGCTGTTAAAAAAGGGAAAGGACCCTCTTTCAGCTGATTCATATAGGCCCATCTCTCTATTAAATTCAGATGCCAAAACTATTGCCAAGGTTTTGGCAATAAAATTGGCCAAGATTTGTAACAAAATTATTGGTACTGACCAAACCAGCTTTGTACTGAGCCGAAATATTCATGACAATTTGATTATGTTGTTTGCTAATATTCATATACCATAGGAGGGGCTCCTATCCATCCGGTCGATAGATGCCGTGAAGGCCTTCGACAGGGTGGATTGGATCTACCTCTGGCAGGCAATGAAGAGGTTTGGGTTGGGTGGCAGATTTTTGGAATGGGTCAGGGTCCTGTATGATCAACCTTCAGCGCAGGATATAGTCAATTGGAATCATACAGAAACATTTAATTTGGAGAGAGAGACTAGACAGGGGTTCCCCCTGTCCCCCCTTCTATTTCTTTTATACATTAAACTTCTTGCAATAGCTATTAAGCAAACAGAGGAGATGGGGAGTTTGGTATTCCCAGTTAGGATAGTAAACTCTTGCTCTACGCAGACGATCTGCTTCTTACGCTTCAAAATTCTGTAAAATCGATCCCGAAAACTATGCAGACAATTGAATGTTGTGGGAATTTTTCTGCATTGAAGGTAAAGTGGTCCAAGTCGAGCCTACTACTGTTTGATATAGTTAGTAGTTGAGTTGGGGTCGGGCTGAAAGTCTTGGAGCCTGAAAATACTATTGAGTATCTTGGGATATCAGTTGGAATTAACCCAGGACTTTTTCCTGAACAAAATTCATCCCCTTTAATAAATAAAATTAAAAAAAAAATTGATACATGGCTTAGACTTCCCGTTGCAATTGCAGATAGGGCCTCTATCATCAAGATGATATTACTCCCACAAAGATATGTAACTGAGTTGATGTTACTGGAGGTATACGCCAAATGGAAAAGGATTTAGTAAAACTAGAAGAATGGTCAGAACTCCGGCAACTGAAATTTAATGTGGATAAATGCAAGATAATGCACCTAGGGCTTAAAAACTGTCGGGAAGAATATAGAATATTTGACACAGTCCTGACCTCAGTATCTGAGGAAAGGGATTTAGGAGTAATTATTTCAGAAGACTTATAGGTAGGAAGACAATGTAATAGAGCAGCAGGAATTTCTAGCAGAATGCTTGGATGTATAGGGAGAGGTATAAGCAATAAAAAGAGAGAAGTGCTCATGCCATTGTACAGGACACTGATGAGGCCTCATTTGGAGTAATGTGCGCAGTACTAGAGGCCTTATCTCCAAAAGGATGTAGATACTCTAGAGAGAGTTCAGAGAAGAGCTACTAAACTAGTACATGGATTGCAGGATAAAACTTACCAGGAAAGGTTAAAGAACCTTAACATGTATAGCTTGGAAGAAAGAAGAGACAGAGGGAATATGAAAGAGACTTTTAAATAAATAAAGGGAATCAACCCGGTAAAGGAGGAGAGCATATTTAAAAGAAGAAAAACTACCATAAGAGGACATCGTTTTAAATTAGAGGGGCAAAGGTTTAAAAGTAATATGAAGAAGTGTTACTTTACTGAGAGATTAGTGGATGCATGGAATAGTCTTCCTGCAGAAGTGGTCGCTGCAAATGCAGTGAAGGAGTTTAAACATGCATGGGATAAGCATAAGGCTATCCTTCACATAAGATAGGGCCAAGGACTATTGATAGGATTCAGATTATTGAGCAGACTAGATGGGCCAAATGGTTCTTATCTGCCAACACATTCTTTGTTTCTATACTAAATGCATCTCCTGTATGGATATTTCTTTATTAAATTCACTACTTTGGGGCAGGAAACGCACAAGAATGAAATATGTTTATTTAACGTTAGCTGAGCACGATGGGGGTTGGGCACTTCCAGATTTTTTTTATGTACTTTTTAGCACTAAAATAGCAGAATATTATGAGATGGAGGGAAAATTTTGTCCTATTTATTCTCTCTAATGGGTCATTATAAGGATATTTTTGAGATTTTGGAAGCTGGAATACTCACTACACCCATACATATCTATATCATAAAGTATGGGTGGAACTTAAATTTTTTTTTAAATCACATGGAGTTTTGACTTTACTCCATTATGGTCGAATAAAGCACTTAAAGAATTCCTTAAAATTAAAGATTCACACTTTTGGGTGAAAATTGGGCTTATTTATGTAAATCAATTATACGCCTTAGGTCAAATAAAGCCGTTTGAAGAGATAGCCCATAAGTATGGGTAAAGGTGGCAGACAATCAGAAACATTGTTTTTTACAAATAAGTAAAAATCAATCATAAATCAATAAAAGGACAGTTGAGGAGAGTACATTCACATCCCCTTGTTGAATTAATGAGAGGGCCCCCTGCCCCTAAACCCATGACAAAAATGTATAAAATGCTGATGCTATCAAGGGTAGATGGGAAAGGGACTTGGGGGGTTACATTCAGATTCATGGGGCAGAGCCATTGTAAACTTGAAATTTACATCATATAATAAGGCCCATGTAATGGTACAGTCTAAGATTTTGTATAGGATGTATTATACTCCATGGGGATTGAAGTATATGGACCTCAGACAGGATGCAAGCTGTCAAAAATGTCAGATGGAGGATGCTAACTTTTTGAATCTTATAAGGAATTATTCCTATATTCATACATTTTTGAATCATCAATGTTATTGAAAAAGGTATAACATTAAAATCGAACGAGACCCTTAGAGGCTTATCCTTGGAGATGTCGGGGATTCTATATATAAGAAAAGTTTATTTAGACTATTTGCTTATGCAAAGTTGCTGTCCGGGCATGCTGGGAGTTGTGGTTTTGCAGCGCCCGGGGGTTCACAGCTTGGAGACCACTGCTATAGAGGGTGCAAATGTATCTGAGCCCTGGAACTCAAATAATGGGAAATGTAAGATGATCAAAATGGAGCCCCTGCACTAATTACTTGGGTTCTGGGGTCTGTAAGGTCCATAGTAGAAACATCAGGTTCTGTCCATAGCAGATACTAAATCATGGCAGCTCCAAGAAACAAGCAGTCTTTGTGACATCTGACATGTGATGTCATAGACAGCCAGAGGCCTGACATCCCACTGACAGCTGCTCGAGCCTTCAGTCTGTAGATTGTTACAGTGAGATAAGTGAGATTAGTGAGATTAGCGTCTTCTTCTTCTACTTGTCTGAAATGGAGCTAAAAGGTTTGGGGTTCGTCCCCCTCCTGTTGGCGTTTTGGTGTGTGGCCTGGCTTCCCACCAGCTACATCATGACGGTCGTCCTCGGCCATGCAACCTCACCACTGATGAGCATCAGGTAAGATAAACAAGCACATGATTCTTATTTCATGGGTTGGGAGTGAGGGAATATCCATAATAACATTGGTTTCTTTTTCCTTCACAGTGATGTGGGAAATTTCTTTCCCTGAAAACATATTATTGGGAATTGGATTCATAGGGATGTCCATTAGCACTTTGGGACTAACCCTTCTTATTTATAAGTATATGGTAATGCATACTGAAGAGTTCAGGGGTCATCAGGTCCTGATCCAGAGAATCCTGCTGGCCATTGTGTGGGCCTTCTGTTTTGGCACAGCTGTCATGCATGTATTTTCCCCCCAAAGAATATCCCAGGGTACACTTTGTCAGCACGATAATTTCAATTACATGTGAAGCCTTATACTACCTTGGGCAGTCCATCCAGATGTATAAATTACCAGCAGCAAACAAAGTCATCCACCATAGTAGATGCACCTGCTGTGGCCTGACTTTTGTCTGCACAATTTTCTACTTTGGATATAAAATATTAAAGGACTTATTCTATAATGATGAAGACTGGGCCGAGATCTATGAAATCACTACCATAATCATGGAGTGGGTGATGCTGCTGCTGTTCCTAATAAACATCGTGACCTATTATTCCACCATGCAGAGGTTAATGTTGACCGTCTCCAGAAACAGCTGCACACTCTCTCTTAGAGTAAAGATTGATGACTTCGGGGTGTAGACTACCTTGTGGGCCATCAATTGGACTTCTGGGAGAAATACTGCACAAGATATGGAAAAATCATCTAAAGAAGAATAACTGGGGGACTACATATGGTGCCAGTAATCATGGCACAATAATATGAGCTGGTGATAGTACCTATACAAAAAAAAATACAAAAAAAAAATAAAAAAAAATATTGGTGTGTGGTAGTTAGAAAAACAGAATCAAATTCATCATTATAAACACCCTCTGCATTTACCTGTTTATTATTTTTTCAAGCAAGCACTTTGTTCTAATTCATCCACTCTCTGGCGTGCTCCTTGTAAGGGGTTTGGGATACCCTTTTTGTTTAAAACGATCCTCCAGGTTATCTAGTTGTTGTTGACATTTTTGTGTGGAAGAACAATTCCTTCGGATTCTTTTCATTTAACCAAATGGAATGTTCTTCTTCCATTGTTTCAGATAACAACTGTTAAAGTCGAGGTATCTGTATGCATCCACCTCCTTAAAATAGGTGGCAGTATGCAAACAGCCATCCTGAATATAGATATTTAAATCCAGGAACTCAAATGTTTTGGGGGACTGAAGCAGCGCTGCCTTTGGCAATCTCTGGCTCTGCCATAGCGCTTTATTGAGGGGGCGTGTTGGCTGCCGCTTCATCTGGTGGTCAACATGCGCTATCTGGATAGCGAGCCTGCGCCCCGTACAGGAGATCGCGGGGGCCCCCAGTGGTCGGACCCCCCGCGATCTGAAACTTATCCCCTATCCTTGGGATAGGGCATGTTTTTCAGCACTGGACTACTCCTTTAATGGCCTCCAAAATGAAGTTCCTCTGATGTATGGGCATCAAGGGATCTTCCCCTAAAAAAGATCACACAGCTTTCACTCCTCTGCCATGTGGGATGTTGCTATATAATGAAGCAACATCTAGTGTTGCCCAGATATAGTCCTCTTCCCATATGACATCTTTCAATAGGGTTCATAAAGGCCTTTTATCTCTGAGGTATGCTGGTAAAGAGACCACACATTTCTGTAACTGATGGTCTATATATTCAGATAAACATCTGGCAACTATCGGACGACCAGGTGGGTTTTTTTTATCGGTCTTTATGTACCTTAGGTAGAAAATAAAAATAAGGTGCATTTGGGTTGGGGTTAAATATATATTGTGTTTTTCCCTCTAAAAGGGGTACTCCGCACCTAGACATCTTATCCCCTCTCCAAAGGACCCCCGTGATCTCAGTTGCCGCACCCTGCTGTCATCACTGCACAGAGCAAACTTGCTCTGTACGTAATGACGGGTGATACAGGGGCCAGAGCATCGGCATAGCCATTGACTGTCCTGGCATGCTGGGACAGATTGAGACACCCTATTTGGGAAGCACTGCCGTAGGGTAATTTGGTGGTGGATGCAAATCCCTAATTTAGGCCTCAAATGCACATGGTGCTCTTTCACTTTGGAGCCCTCTCATATTTCAAAGCAACAGTTTTGGGTTACAAATTTTTTTTTTTCTTCTTTTACCCCTTAAGAAAAGGTAAATTTGGGTGGTAAATTTGGGGTCTACACCAGCATGTTAGTGTAAACAAATTTTATTTTTAACACTAACATGCTGGTGTTGCCCCATACTTAAAATTTTCACAAGAGGTAAAAGATAAAAAATTGTATATTTTGATGCAAAGTGCTCTGCAGGCGCATAACATGGCTCAGAAGGGAGAGTGCACCATATACATTTGAGGCCTAAATTAGTGATTTACATAGGGGTGGCTGGTAGTTACAGCAGCTCTGACATAAACATAAAAAAACACCCACATGTGACCCCCATTTTGAAAACTACATCTCTCACGGAAAGTAACAAGGGGTATTGTGAGCCTTAACATCCCACAGGTGTTTGACAAATTTTCGGTAAAGTTGGTGGTGAAAATAAAAAAAATTATATATTTTTTTCACTAAAATGCTGGTGTTACCCCAATTTTATCATTTTCACAAGGGGTAATAGGAGAAAAAGCCCTGCAAAATTTGTAACCCCATCTCTTCTGAGTCACAAAAAATACCCCACATGTGGATGTAAAGTGTTCTGTGGGTGAACAACAGGGATCAGAAGAGAAGGAGCACCATTGGGCTTTTGGAGAGAGAATCCGGCTGAAATTGAAGGCCATGTGCGTTTAGGCCTCCATGGTGCCAGAACAGTGACCCCCAACCCCCCCCCCCCCCCACACACACATGTTACCCCCATTTTGGAAAATACACCCCTAATAACAGGTGCAGTGAGCATTTACACCTCACAGATGTCTGATAGATTTTTTTGAGCAGTGATCCGTGAAAATGAAAAATGAAAATTTTTCATTTGCACAGCCCACTGTTCCAAAGATCTGTCAAATGCCAGTGGGGTTTAACCCCTTAAGGATTCAGCCCATTTTCACCTTCAGGACCCAGACATTTTTTGCACATCTGACCACTTTCACTTTAAGCACCGTATTTATCGGCTTATAACGCACTTTTAAAACTTAAATTTAAGGCAAAAAGTCTGCCTGTGTGTTATACGCCGATAAGTCTTCCGGTCACTGATTTAAAGCGGCCGCAGCAGCGTTTGCTTCTTAAGTATTAACAGCACGGCCGCGGCCACTTTAAATCAGTGACCAGCGGCGTCTCCTCCCCACTCTGTCACTTATTTTCTCCCGCACTATCCACAGGTATTGGTGTGGTGGATAGTGCGGGAGATGCTGATTAAAATGAGCCCTTCCTTGTCCGGATCTGCCCTACCTTTTAATCAGCATCTCCCGCACTATCCACCAGTTCCTGTGGATAGTGCCGGAGAAAACAAGTGAGTTTTCCTTTTCATTTTCCCTACCTCCCCCCACCCCTCATCATTCCCCCTTTCCCAGCTTTTTATAATTTTGTTTATTTTCCTTACCTGTCTGCGCTTCGGCAGGTCAGGCCAGGCGGAGGGTCTAGCGGGGTCAGTGAATTAGATGAGTTACGTCCTCTGCCGGCTTCTCTGCGCGGCATCACTTCATTTCCTGTAGTCGCCGCCGAAAAGTGACATCCATAATGCCGTGCAGAGGACGTAACTCATCTGCTTCACTGACCCCGCAAGACAGCCGAAGCGCAGACAAATAAGGAAAGGGGAAGAGTGGTCTTTAACCTGCGGACCTCCAGATGTTGCAAAACTACAACTCCCAGCATGCCCGGACAGCAGTTGGCTATCCGGGCATGCTGGGAGTTGTAGTTTTGCAACATCTGGAGGTCCGCAGGTTGAAGACCACTGGATGCCATAGGAGGAACATGATGGGGGGATGATGAGACGGGGAAATGATGAGGGGGGGGGGAATGATGGGGGGATGATGAGGCAGGGAAATTATGAGGGGGATGATGGGGGGATGAGACAGGGGGAAATGATGATGGGGGATGAGACAGGGGGGATGATGGGGGATGAGACAGGGGGAAATGATGAGGGGGGATGAGACATGGGAAAATGATGAGGGGGGATGAGACAGGGGGAAATGATGAGAGGGGGGATGATGGGGGGATGAGACAGGGGGAAATGATGAGGGGGGGATGATGGGGGGATGAGACAGGGGGAAATGATGAGGGGGGGTGATATTGGGATGAGACAGGGGGAAATTATGGGGAAATGATGAGGGGAGAATGAGGGGGTGATGAGACAGGGTGGGGGGGATAATGATGAGGGACATGATGAGACAGGGTGGGGGGATGATGAGGGGAAATTATGGGGGACATGATGAGACAGGGTGGGGGGATGATGGGGACATGAGACGGGGTGGGGGGATGATGAGGGGGAATGATGGGGGACATGATGAGACAGGGTGGGGGGATGATGAGGGGGAATGATGGGGGACATGATGAGACAGGGTGGGGGGATGATGAGGGGGAATGATGAGACATGGGAAAATGATGAGATATGGGGGGTGGCAATGAGAGGGGTAAATGTGGCACAGGGACTGATAAAAGGGAAGGGATCATGTGGCACTGGAGGGGACGGACCAAACTGAGGTGCAGAAGAAAATGAAGTTGGGGGGATGATGTGGCATTTAGTCCAAGTCATTTATTTTACATTTTATTTTTTTTACTTAAATTTCCCTGTTAACCCCTTAAGGACCGGGGTTTTTTCCGTTTTTGCATTTTCGTTTTTTGCTCCTTGCCTTTAAAAAATCATAACTCTTTCACTTTTGCACCTAAAAATCCATATTATGGCTTATTTTTTGAGCCACCAATTCTACTTTGTAATGACATCAGTAATTTTGCCCAAAAATCTACGGTGAAAAAAAATCATTGTGCGACAAAATTGAAAAAAAAACGCCTTTTTGTAACTTTTGGGGGGCTTCCGTTTCTACGTAGTAAATTTTTCGGTAAAAATGACACCTTATATTTATTCTGTAGCTCCATACGATTAAAATGATACCCTACTGATATAGGTTTGATTTTTTGTCGAACTTCTGGAAAAAATCATAACTACATGCAGGAAAATTAAAATTGTCATCTTCTGACCCCTATAACTTTTTTATTTTTCTGTGTATGGGGCGATATGAGGGCTCATTTTTTGAGCTGTGATCTGAAGTTTTTAACGGTACCATTTTTGCATTGATAGGACTTATTGATCGCTTTTAAATGATTTGATTTTTAAATAATATAAAAAAGTGACCAAAAATGCACTATTTTGGACTTTGGAATTTTTTTGCGCGCACGCCATTGACCGAGCGGTTCAATTAATGATATATTTTTATAATTCGGACATTTCCGCACGCGGTGATACCATATATGTTTATTTTTATTTTTATTTACACTGTGTTTTTTTTTTATTGGAAAAGGGAAGTGATTCAAACTTTTAATAGGGGAGGAGTTAAATGATCTTTATTCACTTTATATTTTTTTTTTCATTTTTTTGCAGTGTTATAGGTCCCATAGGGACCTATAACACTGCACACACTGATGTTCATCATTGATCACTGGTTTCTCATAGGAAACCAGTGATCGACGATTCTGCCGCATGACTGCTCATGCCTGGATCTCAGGCACTGAGCAGTCATTCGGCGATCGGACAGCGAGGAGGCAGGTAGGGGCACTCCCGTTGTCCTGTAAGCTGTTCGGGATGCCGCGATTAGCCGCGGCTATCCCGAACAGCCCGACTGAGCTAGCCGGCAACTTTCACTTTCACTTTTAGCACAGCTAAAGGGTTAATAGCGCGCGGCGCCGCGATCGACGATCGGCGCTGCGTGCTATTAGAGGCGGCTCCCGGCTTCACTATGACGCCGGGCCCGCCGTGATATGACGCGGGGTTACTGTGTAACCCCGCGTTATATCAGGAGAGCAGGACCAAGGACGTACCGGTACGTCCTTGGTCCTTAAGGGGTTAAAATGGGGGTGCGTGTTATATGCCAATAAATACAATATTAATATCTCTGGGATGCTTTTACTTTTCATTATGCTTCCGAGATAGTTTTTCGTGACATATTCTACTTCATGTTATTGGTAAATTTTTGTCGATACTTGCATCATTTCTTGGTGGAAAATCCCAAAATTTGATGAAAAAATTTAAAATTTAGCATTTTTCTAAATTTGAAGCTCTCTGCTTGTAAGGTAAACAGACATTCCAAATACATTATATATTGATTCATGAATACAATATGTCTACTTTATATTTTCATCATAAAGTTGACATGTTTTTACTTTTGGAAGACATCAGAGTGCTTCAAAGTTCAGCAGCAATTTTCCACAAAATTTTCTAAATCGGAATTTTTCAGGGACCAGTTCAGTTTTGAAGTGGATTTGAAGGACCTTCATATTAGAAATACCCCACAAATGACCACATTATAAAAACTGCACCCCTCAAAGTATCCAAAATGACATTCAGTAAGTGTGTTAACCCTTTATGTGTTTCACAGGAATAGCAGCAAAGTGAAGGAGGAAATTCAAAATCTCAATTTTTTACACTTGCATGTTCTTGTAGACCCAGTTTTTGAATTTTTATAAGGCTTAATAGGAGAAAAAGCCCCCTAAAATTTGTTAACCAATTTTTCTAGAGTAAGGAAATACCTCATATGTGTATGTCAAGTGTTCGGCGGGCGCAGTAGAGGGCTCAGAAGGAAAGGAGCAACAATGGGATTTTGGAGAGTGAATTTTGCTGAAATGGTTTTTGGGGGCATGTCACATTTAGGAAGCCCCTATGGTGCCAGAAAACCAACAAAAAAAGCACATGGTATACCATTTTGGAAACTACCCCCCTCAAAGCACGCAACAAGGGGTCCAGTGAGCCTTAACACCCCACAGGTGTTTGATGACTTTTCGTTAAAGTCGCATGTGTAAATGAAAAAAAAATGTTTTCACTAAAGTGCAGTTTTTTTCCCAAGTTTACCATTTTTACAAAGGGTAATGGGAAAAAATGCCCCCCAAAATTTGTAACCCCATCTCTTCCGAGTATGGAACCACCCCATGTTAGGACGTAAAATGTTCTGCGGGCGAACTACAATGCTCAGAAGAGAAGGAGTCACATTTGGCTTTTGGAAAGCAAATTTTGCTGAAATGGTTTTTGGGGGGCATGTCACATTTAGGAAGCCCCTATGGTGCCAGAACAGCAAAAAAAAAAAAAAAAAAAAAACATGGCATACTATTTTGGAAACGACACACCTTAAGGAACGTAACAAGGGGTACAGTGAGCCTTAAATGGGTACTCCGGTGCTTAGACATCTTATCCCCTATCCAAAGGATAGGGGATAAGATGCCTGATCGCGGGAGTCCTGACGCTGGGGACCCCTGTAATCTTGCACGCGGCACCCCGTTTATAATCAGTTCCCGGAGCGTGTTCGCTCCGGGACTGATTACCGGCAACTACAGGGTGGGTGGCGTGTGATGTCACGCCCTCGCCCCGTGTGATGTCATGCTCCGCCCCTCAATGTAAGCCTACGGGAGGGGGCGTGATAGCTGTCACTCCCCCTCCTGTAGGCTTGCATTGAGGTGCGGAGCGTGACATCACACGGGGGCGGGGGCATGACATCACACGCTGCCCGCCCTGTAGTCGCGAACACGCTCCGGGGACTGATTACAAACGGGGTGCCGCATGCAAGATCACGGGGATCCCCAGCGGCGGGACTCCTGCGATCAGGCATCTTATCCCCTATCCGTTGGATAGGGGATAAGATGTCTAAGCACCGGAGTACCCTTTTAACACCCCACAGGTGTTTGACGACTTTTTGTTAAATTTGGATGTGTAAATTTAAAAAAGCCCCCATAGTGCCAGAATGTAATAAGGGGTGCAGTGAGTATTTACACCCCACTGGCGTTTGACCGATCTTTGGAACAGTGGGCTGTGCAAATGAAAAATGACATTTTAAATTTTCACGGACCACTGTTCCAAAAATCTGTCAGACACCTGTGGGGCATAAATGCTCACTGTACCCCTTATTACATTATCTAAGGGGTGTAGTTTCCAAAATGGGGGGTCACATGTGGGGGGGTCCATTGTTCTGACACTATGGGAGCTTTGTAAACAAACGTGGCCTTCAATTCCGGACAAAATTATCTTCAAAATCCCAATGGCGCTCCTCTTCTGAGCATTGTAGTGCACACGCAAAGCACTTTACATATGGGGTATTTATTTTCTGGGCATTTTTCCTATTTTCCCTTGTGAAAATGAAAAATTTTGGGTAACACCAGCATTTTTGTGAAAATAATTTGTTTTTTCATTTTCCCATCCAACGTTAATGAAAATTCTTCAAACACCTGTGGGGTGTTAAGGCTCACTATACCCCTTGCTACGTTCCGTGAGGGGTGTAGTTTCCAAAATGGGGTCACATCTGGGTATTTTTTTTCCGTTTATGTCAGAACCGCTGTAAAATCAGCCACCCCTGTGCAAATCACCAATTTAGGTCTCAAATGTACATGGTGCGCTCTCACTCTTGTTGTGCGCTCGCAGAGGATTTTACGCCCACATATGGGGTACTTCTGTACTCAGGAGAAATTCTGTTAAAATTTGGGGGGTCTTTTTTTGCTTTTACCGTTTGTGAAAATAAAAAGTATGGGGCAACACCAGCCTGTTAGTGTAAATTTTTTTTATTTTTTTTACACTAACAGGCTGGTGTAGCCCCCAACTTTTCCTTTTCATAAGGGGTAAAAGGAGAAAAAGTCCCCAAAAATGTGTGGTGCAATTTCTCCCGAGTACTGCAATACCCCATATGTGGCCCTAAACTGTTTCCTTGAAATATGACAGGGCTCCAAAGTGAGAGAGCGCCATGCGCATTTGAGGACTAAATTAGGGATTGCATAGGGGTGGACATAGGGGTATTCTACGCCAGTGATTCCCAAACAGGGTGCCTCTAGCTGTTGCTAAACTCCCAGCATGCCTGGACAGTCAGTTGCTGTCCGGAAATGCTGGGAGTTGTTGTTTTGCAACAGCTGGAGGCTCCGTTTTGGAAACAATGCCGTATGATACGCTTTTCATTTATATTGGGGGGGGGCAGTGTAAGGGGGTGTATATGTAGTGTTTTACCCTTTATTATGTGTTAGTGTAGTGTAGTGTAATGTTTTTAGGGTACATTCACACTGGCGGGTTACGGTGAGTTTCCCGCTAGGAGTTTGCGTTGCGGTAAAATATTTGCCGCAGCCCAAACTTGAAGCAGAAAACTCACCCTGCACATTCACATGGCGGGGCAAACCTCCAGCTGTTTCAAAACTGCAACTCCCAGCATGCACTGACAGACCGTGCATGCTGGGAGTTTTACTTTTGCAACAGCTGGAGACACACTCGGAAAACCTTCAGTTAGGTTCTGTTACCTAACTCAGTATTTCCCAACGAGTGTGCCTCCAGCTGTTGGAAAGCTTCAACTCCCAGCATGTACTGATCGCCGAAGGGAGATGTAGTTATGCAACAGCTGGAGATACGCTACTACAACTCCCAGCATGCTGAGACAGCTGTTTGCTGTTTGGGCGTCCTGGGATTTGCAGTTTTGCAACATCTGGAGGGCTACAGTTTAGAGACCACTGCACAGTGATCTCCAAACTGTGGCCCTCCAGATGTTGCAAAACTACAAATCCCAGTATGCCCACACTGCAACCAGCTGTCTGAGCATGCTGGGAGTTGTAGTTTTGCAACATCTGGAGGGCTACAGTTTAGAGACCACTGTATAGTGGTCTCAGACTGTAGCCCTCCAGATGTTGCTAGGCAACTCACCGGCTTCCGTAGGGTCCAGGGAGCCGCATCGCTGTCCTTTTCTTCCGTCGATCCCCTTTGACGATCGCTGCCTGCTGCCGCAGCTGATGGGTAGCTGGACTTCGGCGCCGGTCCTCTTTTGGTTTCCCTGTTCTGCTCAGATTATTGTAGGTGGGCAGAATGGGTAAACCGAAAGTTAACCCCCCCCCGCCCCAGATCTACTATTGGTCATCGCTTCTTGACGTCCAATAGCAGGGATAGTAAGGGGGACACCCCTGCCACCTCAATCCTATCCCTTCAGGGGGATCGTGGGTGTCTTGGACAACCACAATCCCCCTTATATTCAGGGTCACCATAGACCTGTATGACCCAGAATCGGCACAAATCGGCTGTGTGAATTTAACTGGCGATTTGCAGCAATCACCGACATGGGGGGGGGGGGGTCTGATGAACCCCTGGGCATTTGAGCGGGGTGTCTGCTGATAGATTTCAGCATCCACCCCGGTCCGGTCCGGTCCCCGCCCAGCGCGCAGCGTACAGGTACGCCCTGGGTCCTTAAGTACCAGGGAGCAAAGGCGTTGCCAAAATTGCTGCATTTTTGTCACATTTTATTCCCCAAAAAATGTATAAAAAATGAATAAAAAGTAATACCTAAGCAAAAGTTGAACTGATAAAAACTACAGATCATGGCGGCAAAAAATGAGCCCTCATACCGCCCCGTATACGGAAAAATGTGAAAGTTATAGGTGGTCAAAATAAAGCAATTTCAAATATGCTATTTTTTTTTTTTTTATTGTTTGAGGTTTTTTTTAAGTGGTACAATTATAGAAAAGCATATATCATGGGTATCATTTTAATCGTATTAAGTAGAATAAATAAAACATGTTTTTTTTTTCCATAAAGTGTACACCGTGAAAACGAAACCTTCCGAAATTTGCTAAATTGCGGTTTTCTTTTCATTTTTCCCACATAAATAATATTTATTTTGGTTGCACCATACATTTTATGGTAAAATAAGTAATATCATTACAAAGTACAATTGGTGACGCAAAAAACAAGTCCTCATATGGGTCTGTTGATGGAAATACAGAAGAGTTATGATTTTTAGAAGACGAGGAGGAAAAAACGAAAATGCAAAAATAAAATTGGCCTGGTCCTTAAGGCCAAAATGGGCCTGGTCCTTAAGGGGTTAAATACTCACTGCACCCCTTGTTACATTCTGTGAGGGGTGTAGTTTCTGAAATAGAGTCACATGTGAGGGGGTCCACTGTTCTGGTAGCGCAGCGGCTTTGTGAACACATATGGCCCCCGACTTCTATTCCAACCAAATTCTCTCCAAAAGCCCAATGGTGCTCCTTTGCTTCTGAGCCCTGTAGTGCGCCCACAGAGCACTTTACATCCACATATGAGGTATCTCTTTACTCAAGAGAAATCGAATTACAAATTGTTTGGGACATTTTCTCCTATTATCCCTTGTGAAAATGAAAAATTTGGGTAACACAAGCATTTTAGAGAAAAATTTTTACTTTAACAAAAGTTTATCAATCACCTTTGCGGTGTTAAGGCTCACAATACCCCTTGTTACATTCCTTGAGGGGTGTATTTTCCAGAATAGTGTGCCATGTGGGTATTTATTTATAAATTTTTTTGCTGTTCTGGCACCATGGGGGCTTCCTAAATGCAACATGCCCCCAAAAACTATTTCAGCAGATTTCGCTCTCCAAAATCCCATTATCGCTCCTTCCCTTCTGAGCCCTATAGTGAAATCGCAGTGCACTTTACATCCACATATGAGGCATTTCCTTACTCAAGAGAAATTAGGTTACACATTTTGGTGGCTTTTTCTCCTTTTGTAAAAAAAAATGAAAAAAAAACATGGGTCTACAAGAAAAGGTTGGTGTAAAAATTAAGATTTTGTATTTTCTCCTGCACTTTGCTGCTATTCCTGTGAAATACCTAAATGGTTAACAAATTTTATGAATGTCATTTGGAATACTTTGAGGGGTGCACTTCAAAACTGAACTGCTCCCTAAAAATTAGCATTTTTAAATTTTGGTGAAAAATTGGAAGATTGCTGATAAACTTTGAAGCCCTCTAATGTCTTCAAAAAGTAAAAACATGTCAACTTTATGATGCAATCATTTAGTAGACATATTGTTTATGTGAATCAATATATAATTTAGTTGGAATGTCCATTTTCCTTACAAGCAGAGAGCTTCAAAGTTAGAAAAATGCAAACATTTTTAATTATTCATGACATTTTTTTATTTTTCACCAAGAAATGATGCAAGTATCGACAAAAATTTACCACTATTAAAGTAGAATATGTAACAAAAAAAATCAAATTCATAAGTTAAAGCATACCAGAGTTATTAATGCTTAAAGTGACAGTGGTCAGATTTGCAAAACAATGCTCTGGTTCTTAAGGTCAAAATGGGCTTGGTCCTAAGGGGTTAAATCCTAAAATCGACATCTGTCACAAACCTTTATGTAGGAAAACAAAATAAACAAAACAAGGCCCCAGCACTCAGAGGAGTGGACTGTATCAATAAAGTCTACACTTCCCTCCTCCAAGATAGCATATCACAATCTCAATGGATCTCACTGCATTCATAGGAGTTCCGAGCCAAGCTTCATTAATGTAAGCTTTAATTCAGTGTTGCAACGCGTTTTTGAGGTAATGTCTTATGACCTCCTTTATCAGGCATAGAAATTACATCTCAAAACATAAAATATCTAAATGTATGGACAGCTCAACAACAAAAATTGTGTCAGGTTAACTGGGTACACCTGTACCCGCAGGTGTGGTAAATAATGGAATATAAAGAGAATCAGAGTCCCAGTCCTCTAATACCTCAAGAAAAAATGGATGTACAATTGTTACGCCTAGCGCTCCGGGTCCCCGCTCCTCCCCGGAGCGCTCACGGCGTCTTTCTCCCTGCAGCTCCCCGGTCAGTCCCGCTGACCGGGAGCGCTGCACTGTCATGGCCGTTGGGGATGCGATTCGCACAGCGGGACGCGCCCGCTCGCGAATCGCATCCCAGGTCACTTACCCGTTCCCGTCCCCTGCTGTCATGTGCTGGCGCGCGCGGCTCCGCTCTCTAGGGCGCACGCGCGCCAGCTCCCTGAGACTTAAAGGGCCAGTGCACCAATGATTGGTGCCTGGCCCAATTAGCTTAATTGGCTTCCACCTGGTCCCTGACTATATCTGACCTCCTCCCATGCACTCCCTTGCCGGATCTTGTTGCCCTTGTGCCTAGTGAAAGCGTTTTGTGTGTCTAAAGCCTGTGTACCAGTACTTCTGCTATCCACCCTGACTACGAACCTTGCCGCCTGCCCCCGACCTTCTGCTACGTCCGACCTTGCTTCTGTCTACTCCCTTGTACCTCGCCTATCATCAGCAGTCAGAGAGGTGAGCCGTTGCTAGTGGATACGACCTGGTCACTACCGCCGCAGCAAGACCATCCCGCTTTGCGGCGGGCTCTGGTGAAAACCAGTAGTGACTTAGAACCGGTCCACTAGCGCGGTCCTCGCCAATCCCTCTCTGGCACAGAGGATCCACTACCTGCCAGCCGGCATCGTGACAACAATGGATATTTCATAAAAATTTGAATTTAATAATTCATTTAAAAGGTCACACAGTCACAGGGCCGTTCTGATGTACAGAAGAAATTGTGCAAAGTAAAAAAAACACATAAATAAAATGTCCCAAAAATATTATAAAAATAATACAGATCTTATTGATGTGGTAAAATAAATACTGTGGTTATAAAAAATGCTGAAAAATATATAGGGATTGGTGTAAAAATAATTAGATAGTAATAATAATAATTAGCCAGTTCTTGATGAGATATGACCTGGAGCGATCTCTCAGAGAGTAATAATAATCACATATGGTGTGGTTAATATACGGCTCACTCACTTAGTGTGCAAATCTGAGTTAATGGCACGTTGTATCACTTGTAGCATGCAAGTCAGCTCCACTCTTGTTATCCGGTTCACCGCAGCGGTTCCCCACACTGAATAGAAATGGCCCCAATCGAGCCTCAGTGTGGACCACGTCTAGTCTTACCGATCCAGCGCTCGGCAAGAGCGTGAACAGTAGTCTGGGCGGAGTTGGCGTCTGATGTCACAGATCAACTGAACAATCCCCAGCTGGTATGGTGATGTGCTGATGCAATAAAACGCTGATGTAATGGAACGCTGATGGGAGCGTTATAGTATTAAAATTGCGAAGTTCCGAAGATTGCAGAACGCTGATATTGCAGGTCACTGATGTCTCCAAATGCATGCAATGTGCCGTACAATGTAAATCAACTCCAGTGGATCCTAGCTCCAGTAGAGATAGCAATCCTATGCAGTAAAATAAATTACAGTCCAGAACATGGTTATAGGAGGAAAAAAACACTTCTTTGAATAGTGCTCAGTAAAGAATGATAAAAACATCCAGATAAAAATCCAAACCCGTTTCAGGGTGTGGATAGGTGTGTTCTAACCCCTTCCTCAGTGGCTGACAATGATAGCTTGATGTAACAAGTCTCTTATATAGGGATATCACTAATTATCCAGATGGGCATACTGGAAGATATACAGAGGAATTGTGGGAAAGGAAAGCTCAGTGGCCCAGATTTATCAAAGAATATATACGGTAGAGCTATTTTCCCACGTTTATTTGGGTGGTGGGTTTGACTAGCGCGCATCTTATTTATCAAGAAGGTGCAGCAGGATGATGAATTTTGCGTAGCTCTGCTGTGGTGGGAAAAGCTCTACCACATACACTTTTTCTAGACACTTGTGAGGGAGGGAAGTAGACACTTTCCCTGGTCCGGAATTTGGCAGGTTAGGTGTTTTTACTTACTTTCACAGAGCTGCCTGGACATTTTTACTTGCATTTTAGACACTACAATAAAATTTGATAGCGGTGTCTAAGGGGTTAAAGCCGGGCATCACCATGATCGGTGATGTATGGCATTAGAGATGGGTCCTGGTGGCTATCTGCCACCATCTCTAATGACAGACACTCTTGAGTGCGTGTTATAGAAGGGGAGTGGGATGCTGTTGTCCACAAGAGGTTAAAGGTTGAATTGTGGAAGGTAGAAATTATTCTCACGCCTACTGGTAGGTGGTGTAGCTTTGCGCCTAAAAAAAAGTACCTTTGCGCACAAAATAGCGACTTTTGACAAAAGTCGCAAATGATAAATACGTGACCACTGCATGGTCAAAAAGGAAAAGTTCTACGGGTAGGCAAAAAGAGTAAAACTGTCTATATCAAAAGGTGCATAAAAGTCTCAAAATATGCTGCTTGCGCCTGAACTGCGCCTAAACATAGACAAAAAAAATGCTCTAAAAGCAATGATAAATCTCCCCCTATGTGCTAATCAATTTCAGTTTAGTCTTTTTATTAACCCCCTTGGGGACGCAGGGTTTTTCCGTTTTTGCGCTTTCATTTTTCCCTCCTTACCTTTTAAAAATCATAATCCTTTCAATTTTGCACCTAAAAATCCACATGATGGCTTATTTTTTGCACAACCAATTCTACTTTGTAATGACATCAGTCATTTTATCCAAAAATCTACAGCAAAACGGAAAAAAAATCGTTGTGCGACAAAATTGAAGAAAAAATGCCATTTAGTAGTTTTGGGGGCTTACGTTTCTACGCAGTAAATTTTTCGGTAAAAATGACACCTTATCTGTATTCTGTAGGTCCATACGATTAAAATGATATCCTACTTATATAGGTTTGATTTTGTCGTGCTTCTGGAAAAAAAATCAAAACTACATGCAGGAAAATTTATACGCTTAAAATTGTCATCTTCTGACCCCTATAACTTTTTTTATTTTTCCGCGTACAGGGCAGTATTAGGGCTAATTTTTTGAGCCGTGATCTGAAGTTTTTTAGCGATACCATTGATTGGACTTTTTGATCGCTTTTTATAAATTTTTTTATTATATAAATAGTGACCAAAATATACGCTATTTTGGAGTTTTGGGAATTTTTTTGTGCATACGCCATTTACCGTGCAGTTTAAATAATTATATATTTTTATAGTTCAGACATTTCCGCATGCGGCAATGCCCCACATGTTTATCTTTATTTTTATTTACACTTTTTTTTATGGGAAAAGGGGGGTGACTCTTGTAACTTTTATAAGGGAAGGGGTTAAATGATCTTTTTTCTTTTACTTTTTTTTGCAATCTTATGGCTCCCATAGGGGGCAATAACACTGCACACACTGATCTTTTACATTGACCTTTGTTATCACATAGGATAACATAGATCAATGATTCTACCGCTTCACTGCTCATACCTGGATCTCAGGCACTGAGCAGTCAATCAGCGATCGGACACCAGGAGGCAGGTAGGGACCCTCCTTGTGTCCTGCTGGTTAGCTCAGGGTGCTGTTCAGGATCGCCTCAGCGATATTGCGGCATCCCGAACAGCCCCCTGAGCTAACCAGCAGCAGTTTAGTTTCACTTTAAACGCGGCAATCAACTTTGAACGCCGCATCTAAAGGGTTAATAGCGAATGTCACTGCTATTAGCCACGGGTCCCCTGACCCACTATGACGCGAGGACACGGCGTGGCCCCCTGTTATAGAAAGGGAGTGGGCGAAGTGCATACAGGTAGCCCTTCGGCCCCCAATAGGCTAAAGGGGTACTCCGCCCAAAAATTTTTAGAAGATGTCTGATCATTGGGGTCCCACCACTAGAGAACCCAGCGATCTCTGGCGCGGCACCCCAGTCATCTGCCAGCCAGATTACTGGCTACTACAGCCGCCACGCCCCTCCATTCATGTCTATGGGAGGAGGCGTAACAGCTACGTACTAGCCATCATGCCCCCTCCCTTAGACATGAATGTAGGGGGCATGGCATGATGTCACCAACGAAGAAGCTCCAAGCTTCCATGTTCTGGATGCCGCTGCTGTCGGCCTAAAAATCGCGGGGGTTCCGTCGCCGGAGAGGTGATAACATGTGTTTTTTTCTCGGATTTTTCCTTTAAGGTTTTCGAAGGAACTGTCCAGAGTAGAAGCAAATCCCCATAGCAAACCTCTCCTGCTCTGGACAGTTTCTGACACGGACAGAGGTGTCAGCAGAGAGCACTGTGGTCAGACTGAAAATAACTATATAACTTCCTCTGTAGTATACAGCAGCTGATTAGTACCGAAAGAGTTAAGTATTTTAAATAGAAGTAATTTACAAATCTTTTTAACTTTCTGGCACCAGTTGATTTGAAATTTTTTGCACCGTGATCTAGCACTTTTTGATCGCTTTTTATACATTTTTTTAGGGTATACAAAAGTGACCAAACATACGCAATTTTTTACACTTTTAGACCCCTTAGGGGACTTTTAGGAGAAATCAGTAGATTCCTCATACAGATTAATGTGGTTTCACAGAACCACACTGATCTGTGTGTTCTGCGTTTGATTGATGAAGCCTGGTTCAGCCAGGCTTTATCGATCTCAGACCCAGGACCGGGACAGAAGCAGAGCTAAGCCCTCCGGCTACCTCCACAGTGGATCACCCCTATCCACCACCAACACCCCACCCCCCACGTTCGCACTGCGCCCCCCACCTCACTGGACCACCAGCGGCGATCTAAAGAGTTAATAGATGCCCGCGGCGATTGCCGCATGTCTGCTATTAATGTCTGCCTGGGAACCGGCAGGTATGGTGCGGGCTCGGGTCATGAGCCCGCGCCATACACCGTTTGCCATTGTAGGACAAGCTGGCTCGTCCTTAGACGGCAACTGGTTAAAGCTCTAGAGCCCCAGTTCAAGAACATAGGCAAACTTTTTGGTAGTGCTGTGATGGCCAGGGTGCAGAAAGATTCAGAGTGGCAGGGGTAAAGGCTGATAGTTTTGTGAAGTGGGTGGGCAAGGCAAACAGAGAGTTGTTGTTGCCAGGGCACAGAAAAATTCAATACAGAAAAAAGGGGCAGCTTCAGCCTGCAAACTGATGAGCTGAAAACTACTGGGCCTGTGAGACAGCCAACTCTGAATCTTTCCCTGACCCCACTGAGCCACAGTTCAGCCAATAAAGGGCAGATAGAGTATGTCACAGCTCAGCCAATCAAATATTTTCAAAGACCACCAGATCACTCTGTGTCCTCCACAGACCTCTCCATCCTCCACAATATTTCTACACTGCTCCCCTTTGCACCCTCAGACCCCTCTGCCATCGTGTTCCCTTTCCCCCAGACACCTTTATCCTCCTCAATATTTCTATGCTCCTCTCCTTTGCACTCCCCAGACACCTTTATCCTCCTCAATATTTCTATTCTCCTCTCCTTTGCACTCCCCAGACACCTCTGCCATCACTCTCCTCTAAATACCTCCATTTTTCTCAACACCTTTACCCTCTGTACCCTCCACCCTCTGTACCATCCAGACACCTCTTTCACCCCCCTCTCTCTCCCCTCAGAGAGAGTGCTGTGACCACTGACTTGAAGGTTAGTTGTTAACTGTGTGATATCACTATGCACATGTCCGGAAGTCCTAGCTGAGCCTCAGCTCTAGGCCTTTAGGGATAACTAGTCTAGGACCTAGAGGTCTATAGCTGAGGCTCACATAGTACTTTTGTTTATGCGTACAGTGATACCGCACAGATATAAACACCCTTTCAGGTCAGCAGTCAAAGTGCTCCCTCACGTGCCACTGTAATGCACCCTGCATTCTATGAATGGCATGCATGCCAGGGGTTGTGACCCCTGTACTAGAGCCCTCATGTGTGTAGGGGGCTTTATTGCTGGGGTTTCATGGCAATTTTGGACACAGCTGTAGTTGCATGACTAAAAATGACCATTTCACACAGCAATGCTTGTGATGTGTCAGGGCTAAGACAACTGAATGGGGATGTGTTGGGACCAACAATTGGCCAGGACCTGAGAGGGATTTATTGCAACTGTCTGGTTGCGGTCATGGCCACTTCTGTGCTGCAACACAACCTATTTGGTTACCTTAGCTGTGGCATAGCACAATCGTTGCTGTGTATCTCAGTGCTATTTGGTCACACCACACAATACTACTTTGTTGCACACCTTCTAGTACATCCAATAAGGCCTGAATAGTTTTAGCATGGAAAAAATATCTACAGCTAGTGGTTGTGTAGAATTTTTTTTCTCTCTTTGCCAGAAATAGGCAATGTTCCAAAAAGAGAAATATGCAATCATCAATTATATAACTCCACCCTGTAGGCTCTACTTCTGCTTTTGACCAAATTAAAAATGCATAAGATAGACGACACTAAAACCACAAAGAATGAGTTGGGTCACATTAGGAAACAAAGCCCTGACTACTGAAGCTTATAATCATACTCATACAAGCTAATATTATTTCTAGATAAAGAATTAAAGCTTGAGTTCTTAGTATGAAGTAAATGCATATTCTTAGCATCTCTGAAGCTTTTTGGACTGTATATCTTTAAATAATATTTTGACACTTGATGAATAAATAATGATATTAATGTGATGGCTTTCTGAGCCGGCCTAATTACACGATCCCACAAATGTTTCACATAATGGGATTATTTTGGTTTATAAAAGCTGAATACAGAAAATGTTGCTATCAAAGTAAAATGCTTTTATGGTGTCTGATTAAGAAGGTGGCAGATGGTGATGTTACGTGAAAACTATACATGAAATAACAGCTAGACTGAAAAGATGTCTTTTTTTCTATCCTAGAGCATTGATGTATTTTTTTTATTTGTTACTAACTGAGCATTTCTTGAATATTTTCCAGCATGATGCACATTTAAAAAAAAAAATTTAATTATTACCTTACGTATAACGAAGGAGAAAAAAATATTATACAGGGCTTCATTATTCACTAGTGAGTAAAGGGAATGTAGATACATTGTTCTACATGTTGGGGTCCATGCTGCAACATATGCATACACTGGGGGTATTTAGAATGCATGCTTCTTCCTTGTCTGATTCCTTGTAATAATTGCCATAAAAAAATACAGCAATTTACAATAAAGGAAACATACAGCTGACACCTTGCCCTGATGGCTGGGATTTGAAAAAAAACACTGCCCTTTAACCATTTAAAGGGGAACTCTAGTTCTTTTGTTCTCACTTTTGTTCAGGACGCCGGCTATCCTTGTGCACGGAGTGGCGTTACTCTACACGCCCCCACCATGCTCTGTCTATGGGAGAGCCAGAGATACATAAGCACTGTACTTGTGTATCTCCAGCTCTCCCATACACAGTAAATGTATGCCTACGCCTGCTCCAGGTCTGTGAAGCATGTTCAGGAGAGCGAACTTCATCTCCAGTCATGTTGTTGTCCAGCTTTAGACACCACGATCAAAGTTGATTGTGGCATCTAAAAGTGCTAAAATTAGAAATCGGTTAACTCAGGGAAGCTGATCAAGACCACCACAGCAAAATTGTCTCTTACCATGCTTCTGTTTGTCAGGTCGGCACTCCAACTGTGTAGACAGCATCCACAGCCTGTACAAGCTGAGCACTGATAACACTGATCAATGCTGCGCTATGGAACAGCATGGTTCAGTGTATGCAATCGAAAGGTAATAGTCCCCTAAGGGGAATAAAAAAATAGTAAATAAAATGTAAAAAAAAAGGACAATTTTAAGCATACTCATTTTCTTACAAAAAGTTATAGGGGGAGATTTATGAAAACCTGTCCAGAGGAAAAGTTGCTGAGTTGCCCATAGCAACCAATCAGATTGCCTTTTCATAAATTAACGAAGCGATCTGATAGGTTGCTTTGGGCAACTCAGCAACTTTTCCTCTGGACAGGTTTTCATAATTCCCTTACGTCCTAACCAGCAGCACAAGTGGGGTGTTCTGCCCCTGTGAAGCTGGCAGGACGGTGGAATTTTTAATTCCGCCCAAGTAATTAAAGACTTAATTAGACCCCCATATAAGGCCTCCTCCCTTAGGCCACATTGCTTTTTTCTGTCCTGTGCAGGACAGCAGGACGGTGCAGGCTCTGATTTTTTAGCAGAGCCTGCATGGAGTTTTTTTCCCTTCCCCCTCTTTTATGTGGAGAAGGGTTTGTTTCTAGCAGGGTTGCAGCTTGCTGCCCCTTCTTTTCTGTCAGCCTGGGTGGCGTTGTTTGGCGCTGCCCCAGCTGAGTTTTTTCAAACTCTGTATCTATGACCCGGGACTTCGGTACGGGTTCGTAGATACAGTTTATTCTCTTTGTTCAGGCGGCGCTGAGCGCCGCCCTCTATGGTTCAGGGATCCTCTGATCCCTCTGCTACTCGGGCATTCCGCCCTTACCTTTCCGGCAGTGCCGCTGTCTCGCTTCGGTCCTCTGCTGTGTGCGGAGCCGCGGACCGGAAGTGCGTCATCTGACGACTTCCGGTCCGGCATCGGAGCCTTCTGGCGCAATGAGCGCTAGTTTTAACTATTATTATACTTAATATATTAGTTACTTGCCCCTTCCAAGGTAAGGAAGGGGCTCAGAGCAAAAATATTTTATTTCAGATCATTTTTTAGATTTCGATCTGGTTGGTGCTCTGACTTCCTGGAGGGGCGGGGCTTATTTTAAAATTGCCGCCCTCTCCCCTATTTAAGGCAGTACTGGCCTTCATTTGGCCTCTTGCTGCCTTGCTAGCTTGACTACACTTGTGTGGTTCCTGCTATTCTTGGGTTTTGTAAAAGAGCTTGTCTATTTTTCAATAGGTACTCTTTTTCCATTTGCGCTGCAATGGTAACAGTTCTGGTGTCTTTCTAACCTATTGTTTTAATTCCAGAACTATGTCCACTCCTCCGTCGAGTGATACACATGCTGGTAGTCGCAAGTCTGCTTCAAAGAAGCGCCATCTAACTTGCGCTGACTGTGGTACTCCACTGCCTGATTCCTATGAATATAACAGGTGTCCTGGATGTCGTCCACCCGTTAATCCAGCTGAACCTACAGTCCAGGACATGTTCATCTGGATGAAAGAATTCATGGGAAATTCTATCCACGAGATCAAGAATTCCTTTGCCCCTAAGAGGCCTAGGACCGAGTCTGGTCCTCCATCTGTCGTGGAGGATTCCGTTATGTCCGTGGGCGATCAGTCGGAACAGTCAGTAGAGGAAGTGATCTCTCCGCCTCTTTTTCCTGTGGAAAAGACGCAGAGATTGCTTAGATCCATCCGATCAAGGGATCAGGATGTTGATCAAGGGGAAGCCTCTACATCCACCTCTAGAGGACCTCTGGTTTTCAAAGTGAATGATACACTTAGGAAACTGATGAAAGCCGAGTGGAAGCACCCAGACAAGCCTGCTGTTGTTACCCGGAGGTTCAAGCTGATGTTTCCTCTATCAGAAGCTGAGTCGGAATCCTGGATGCCACCGCCAAAAGTGGATATGGCTGTTAACAAGCTGTCCAAGAGGGTTCTAGTTCCTGCAGATGATGGCAGTAACCTCCAGGACTCCCTTGACAGGAAGGTGGACTCCCTTCTAAGACGCAACTATTCGGCGGCCTCAGCATCTGCCTCGGTGGCTGTCGCTTCAAGTGAGGTTGCCGACTTGTCAAAGAACGCGTACAACGCATTCAGTCTGAGATTGAAAGTAATGTTGCTAGGGAGGATATTCTGGACAGCTTCAAAACGCTACTCCTTGGGGTAGACTTCCTATGCGAATCATCCCAACAGCACCTCAAACTTGCTGCCAAGTCCATGGCGCTCTCATCCGCAAGCAGGCGCCCCCTGTGGTTGCGTCCCTGGGTAGCTGATAATACCTCAAAGTTCAACCTCTGTGGGATGCCCTTTGAGCCTAATTGGCTCTTTGGGTCTGAGTTAGACCGAATCATGGAGGGTTTTGCGGATAAAAAAGGTAAATGCCTACCTGTACAGTCCTTTCGGGGCAAGGGTAGATCCAAGGGGGGGAAGTTCCAGGGCCCTTTCAGATCCCAGAGACGCCAGTCTACTCAAAAGCGTGGTGGAGGACGCGGCCGCGGTAAAGACCGTAAAGCCGAGCTATGACTCTCCTCTAAGGTCCACCAACGTTTCCCCTCTGCCTTCCCCTCGGGAAGTTCAGGTAGAGAAGCTATCTACCAATCCCCTTCCGGTCGGAGGACGTTTAAGTTTGTTTCTGTTAACCTGGATGCAAGAAATCCAGGATCCTTGGGTTCTGGATGTCATTCAGTCGGGGTACAAAATAGATTTCATTTCCCCTCCTCCAAGGAAATTTTTTTAACAAAGTTACTTCCTCAGCCAAAACAGGCTATTCTAGAGGACTCTGTCCTACAGTATGTGGGGAAACATGCACTAGAAGAAGTTCCCCCCGACCAAAGAGGGTCAGGGGTGTATTCCCCAATATTTCTGGTGCCGAAACCATCGGGCGACTGGCGTATGATCATAGATCTTCGCTTTTTGAACCGTTTCATAAGGAAAAGGCGGTTCAGGATGGAAACCATTCGCTCAGTAGTCAGTATCCTGGACCCTCAAGATCTCATGGTTACCATCGACTTGAAGGATGCTTACCTGCATGTTCCTATTTTTCCTGCTCACAGGAAATATTTGAGGGTTGCTGTCACCATAAACGATATGGTAAAGCATTTCCAGTTCGCTGTTCTGCCTTTCGGCATCACTTCAGCCCCCCACACCTTTACAAAGGTGGTGGCTCCAGTGGTCTCTGCTCTAAGACTAAAAGGTCTAGAGATCATTCCTTATCTAGACGACTGGCTTCTAAAAGTCGCTACTCTAGACGTTCTACAGTCTCATCTTCATCTGGCTCTAGATTTTCTCCAGCGCTTGGGCTGGCTTATAAATTGGGAGAAATCAGAAATCAACCCGTCCACCTCAAGGAAGTTTCTGGGGTTTGTCCTGAACTCCTCTCAGATGACTCTATCCCTCACTCCAGAAAGGAAAGATCGAGTCATAAGAGCCGCCGAGTTTTTGATGGTCCCTCGCAAGGTTCCTATCAGAACTCTAATGAAGATGTTGGGTCATATGTCAGCGTCTGCAGAGGCAGTCCCCTGGGCCCTATGGCACCTCCGGCCTCTCCAAGATCAAGTCTTGAAGGTCTGGAATCGCAACCCCAGTGGGTTGGACAAAAAGTGCAACCTGTCGACCGAGGTCCATGCATCTCTCAGATGGTGGATGAATCTGACAGATGGGAAGTCCTTGATTCAACCTCAGTGGATCACTTTAACCACGGACGCCTCCCTTCTGGGCTGGGGAGCCCATCTGGACGAGAATCCAGTACAGGGTACTTGGAACCCTCAGGAGAGACTTCTCTCCTCCAACATGAGAGAACTGAGAGCAGTTCGTCTAGCTCTTCTCCATTTCGCACCCCTTATTCTAGGGAAAGCGATAAGAGTTCGGTTAGACAACACCACTGTGGTGGCTTACATCAACAGACAGGGTGGCACAAAGTCCCAAGTGCTCCTCATGGAGACCGGACTAATTCTTTCTTGGGCAGAGCTCAATCTAACCCACCTTTCTGCAGTCCACATCAAGGGGGATCTCAACATAGTGGCAGATCGTCTAAGTCGCGGGCTTCCGGTCCAAGGGGAATGGTCCCTGAACGAAGACATCTTCAAGAAGATAACCCTAAGGTGGGGTATGCCAGAGATAGATCTCATGGCAACTCGTCTGAACGCCAAGGTGAACAAGTTTTGCTCTCTTTACAAAGAGGACAATCCAGTGGCGATAGACGCTCTGTCCATTCCATGGAGGTTCAGGCTGGCCTACATATTCCCTCCACTTTCCATGATACCAAGGGTATTGATGAAAGTCAGGCAAGACCAGACCTCAGTGATTGCCATCATACCATTCTGGCCCAAGAGGTCCTGGTTCACCCAACTCATGAGGATGAGTCAGGGGTGTTATTGGAGGCTTCCCCACGTGCAGAACCTTGTGTCTCACAACACAGGCTCCTGCCTAGATCTGAGGAGACTCAATCTGACAGCCTGGAGATTGACAGGACCCTACTAAGTAGTGGGCTTCCTGCGGAGGTCTTGAGAACTATTGCACACTCTAGAGCAGAGTCTACAAACAAAGTCTATTCTAGGATAAAGAAGATTTTCCTTCGATGGTGTGCTACGAAAGAGGTAGTAACCTCAGATCCTCCTCTTTCTGCAATTTTACGTTTCCTTCAGGATGGCCTTGACAAGGGTCTTAGCCCATCCACTCTGAGGGTTCAAGTTTCAGCGCTCTCTGCCTTTTTAGGCAGATCTTTATCACAAGAATCCCTGGTTAGAAGATTCCTCAAAGGGGCTGAAAGACTTAAACCTACAGTTCTCAGACCCATTCCCAAATGGGATTTGACTATTGTTCTTAAGGGGTTATGCTCACACTACTTTGAACCTCTGGAAGAAGTCGACTTTAGGTATTTGTCCCTTAAAGTCACCTTCTTATTGGCCATAACCTCAGCCAAAAGGATTGGCGAGCTTCAGGCCCTTTTGGCTTTCGAGCCTTATACGCTTTTTCTCCAGGATAGAGTCCTGTTGAGATTTTTGCCCACCTTTGTTCCTAAGGTCCCGACGTTCTCCAACATCAATCAAGCTATATCCCTTCCAGTTCTGTGTCCTAATCCATCCTCTCCCGAGGAAGCTGCTGACCATACTCTGGACATTTCAAGAATCCTCAGAATTTACATCTCAAGAACTGGAGAATTTAGAAGATTGGAGCACCTTCTTGTTTCCTTTTCTGGGAAGAACAAAGGTCTTAAAGCCTCTAAACCCTCTCTGAGTAGATGGATTAAAGAGGCAATCCGGGAGGCTTTTGTAGCCCAGGAGTTAGCTCCTCCTGCCTTTGTCACTGCCCATTCCACTAGGGCAGTCTCTACTTCTTTTGCAGAAAGAAAAGCTGTTCCTCTAGAACAAGTCTGCGCTGCTGCCTCCTGGAGCACGCATAATACATTTATTAGTCATTACAGGGTTAATGCCAAACGTTCGGAAGAGTTGGCCTTCGGGCAATCAATCCTAAGTGCCACTCTGCCGTAGTCCCTCCCTATTTGTGTTGTTACTTGCTAAGTCCCCACTTGTGCTGCTGGTTAGGACGTAAGGGAAGCGTTCATTTTTAACGTAAATTTGTTTTCCCTTAGTCCTAACAGCAGCACACAAATTTTCCTGCCCAAATTGTTTTGTTTTACTTGTTATTAAGCAATGTGGCCTAAGGGAGGAGGCCTTATATGGGGGTCTAATTAAGTCTTTAATTACTTGGGCGGAATTAAAAATTCCACCGTCCTGCCAGCTTCACAGGGGCAGAACATCCCACTTGTGCTGCTGTTAGGACTAAGGGAAAACAAATTTACGTTAAAAATTAACGCATATCCCCCATAATTGTTTTTAAAGTAGTAAAATAAAACAAAGTCTCTTAACAAAAGAAGTAGATATCCATCACTCACAGTTATACAACTGCTGACCATCGCCCCCAATACTGATAATCCTATTGTCTGTCAATCTTGGCAGTGCATACATGTAACAGAAGATAGCTCATCCACCGGTCTGTAGAAGCTATCTGAGTGTGAAACAATTGTTGCAGGCGTGTTCTTTTCCCCGGCTACCTTGTCATTTTAGCCACCTGGCATACAATGCATTCTCGTTTGTACAGCACGATTGTTTTTTCTTGGAATGAAATGAAAGCTGCAAGATCATCTGGCGAGTGCACCGTTTCTTTCTTCTGACACTTTGTAAAATACAGTAAAAGAAAACCTATATAAACCTAGCTGTTATCATATGGACCTACAGATTAAAGATAAGGTTCTAAGAAGATTAAACAGAAGAATTAAATATATTGGGGTTTATTTACGAGTGGAGTGTAGGTTTCTTTGCAGGTTTTAATTTCTGACAGGTATTTTCACAAGGTATTTATTAAGGTTTCCCTCCAATTTGTCCTTTTCCCTACGTTTTGGTTATTTTTTTACAACTGTTCTGATCTGTCGGGTTTTCCTCAGCTCAAATCCACCACATTTTCTGTGGAAACCATAGTAAATATTTTGGGATTTCTCAAAACTATCGGGCCACGCCCCTTTTGTCACCCACTTTATCCCATGACCACGCCCCCTTTCTGTTTTTTCTTGTAAAATGGAGGGTTTTGGTTTTTTTGGTAGCAAATTGTGTCGCAAGGGACGTGCGACACAATTTGGGCGCAAAACCCGACAAAAAAGAGTCGGGATCCCGTTAGTAAATAAACCCCATTGTTTACCAAAAAGTAATTTACCATAGATTTTATGGTGAAATGAGTGACGTAAGTACAAATTACAACTGGTAGCGCAAATATGGGTCTGTAGGCCAAAAATGTACAGTGCATTAAAAATTCTCATCTTCTGACCCCTATAACTTTTTTATTTTTCCGCATACGGGCTGTTATGAGGGATCATCTGGAAAAATAATCTGAAGTTTTTATAGGTACCATTTTTGCATTGATCAGACTTTTTGATCGCTTTTCATTCATTTTTTCATTATATAAAAAGTGACCAAAAATAAGCTATTTTGGACTTTGGAATTTTTTTGCACATACGCCATTGACTGTGCGGTTTAATTAACAATATATTTTTATAATTCGGACATTTCCACACGCGGCGATACCACATATTTTTATTTTTATTTAAATTTTTATGGGAAAAGGGGGGTGAGTCAAACTTTTATTAGGGAAAGGGTTAAATGACCTTTATTAACTTTTTTTTTCACTTTTTTTTGCAGTGTTATAGCTCCCATAGGGGGCTATAACACCGCACACACTGATCTTTTCTCTTATCCCTGCAAAGCCATAGTGTTATAGGCGGTCGATTGCTCCTGCCTGTATCTTAGGCTTGGAGCAATCAAACGCCAATCGGACGCTACGGAGAAAGGTAAGGGGACCTCCGCTCGTGTGCTAGCTGATTAGGACATCGTAATTTTATCGCGATAGTTCCGATCAGCCTGACTGAGCTGCCGGGAAGCTTTCACTTTCATTTTAGAAGCGGCAATCAACTTTGATCGCCACGTCTAAAGGGTTAATAGTGCGCGGCACAATGATCAGTGCCGCACGCTATTAGCCCAGGGTCCCGGCTATCATTAGCCGCCGGGACTGATCCGGTATGACGTGGGGTCACGGCGTGACCCTGTTTTAAGTACCGGGACCAGTAGGGTATAAGATGTCAGATCGCGGGGGTCCCGCCACTAGGGACCCCCCGGGATCTCCACTGCAGCGCCCCGCTATCATTACTGTACAGAGCAAACTCGCTCTGTGCGTAATGACCGGCGATACAGGGGCCGGAGCATCGTGACGTCACGGCCCGCCCCTCAATATAAATCTATGGGAGGGGGCGTGATGGCCACCACACCCCCTCCCATAGACTTGTATTGCAGGGGTGGGCCGTGACATCACGAGGGTGCGGAGCCGTGACGTCACGATGCTCCGGCCACTGTATTGCCGATCATTACGCACAGAGCCAGTCTGCTCTGTGCAGTAATGATAGCGGGGCACTGCAGCAGAGATCTCGGGGGTCTCCAGCGGCGGAACCCCCGTGATCTGACATCTTATCCCCTATCCTTTGGATAGGAGATAAGATGATAGGGGCGGAGTACCCCTTTAGGGTTAAAAAGATGATTCTCAGAATTCGATGTCACGAAAGCATTTTTAAATGCTTGGTTTATAGTGCAAAAAATTTAAGAAATTGTATAAATTTGTTACTGACATTATTAGTATGACATGACATAAGAAGTTAATGTTTTACAAGGATCTAAGAGATCTGGGCATTACACACGGGATTAGTTCTAGGAGCTAGTGCTTGCAAAGTCTGTCTTTTTGTGGGAGATCTTATTCAACTGTCACTTATTTTTCTTAGTCTTGCAAAAGGAATCTATAAAAATAAAAAAAGACTGAGATAGCAGAAGTTTGCATACTCATCCTATTGTAATAAGAAATATTTTATTGGATGGAGACATACATTAGTAGGGGTTAATTTTTTTTTCCCATGAGAAATCTCCTTTAATCCTAAATTGTGACCTGACATCTTGTTGTTAATGGACAGTGATACATGTGACATGTTATTTCCTTTTGGAGTATTATAGAAAGCAGATTGTATCCTTCCATCCCCTCTGTGTAGGCAAATAACACACCAATAATCTTTATGTACACAATTTCACTGTATTAAATCACAGAGAATTGTTTTGGTAAATTAGAGGATTAAAGATAAAACTCGTCAGTCATTTGATGAAGATCACGAATACGTTTCCATGAACAAAACATTGCTTGCTAAATTGTGATGTGAAAAGACTTGGTTTCCAAAAGTCTGAAAATGGTATGTATTTTTTTGGGGGGGGGAAAGGGCTAGGAGATGAGCAGTGAAAGATAAGTTGGCGTGTTTGAAGTATAACACTCACAAGCGATCAGTCATGGGCTGTGGACCCTGCAGCTCTAATCTCACGCTGCACAGCAAATGAAAAAAAATCTTATTTCTTCCACCTTTCATTTACCATCTTTTTCCAACTTATTTTTCCTGACACATATTTAATATACATAGCACCTCCTTCCAATAATACTTGCAAGGTAAGGCTTAAAATGCATAATAGAATTTAGGTTTATTAAATGCTGTGTCACACTAAATATTCCATAAAATGTTCTTGTCACGCACACTTGGTATTAAAGGGGTACTCCGCCCCCTAGACATCTTATCCTCTATCCAAAGGATAGGGGATAAGATGTCAGATCGCCGCGGTCCCGCTGCTGGGGAGCCCCGGGATCTGACATCTGACATCTGACGCGAGTTCGCTCTGTGCATAATGATGGGCGATACAGGGGACGGAGCAGCGTGATGTCATGGCTCTGCCCCTCGTGACATCACGATCGTCCCCTTAATGCAAATCTATCGCAGGGGGGTGATGACCGCCACGCCCCCTCCCATAGACTTGAATTGAAAGGGGCAGGCCGTAACATCACGAGGGGCGGAGCCGTGTTGTAACAATGCTCCGGCCCCTGTACTGCCCGTCATTACGTACAGAGCGAACTCGCTCTGTGCTGTAATGATAGCGCAGTGCCGCTGCGGGGATCCCGGTGGTCCCCAGCAGCGGGACCGCGGCGATCTGACATCTTATCCCCTATCCTTTGGATAGGGGATAAGATGTCTAGGGGCGGAGTACCCCTTTGACTATACAGTTCCATTGCTACATAGCTGACAATGTTGAAAAAAGACAAAAGATCAAGTCCAACCTAAAGTATAATCCAATCAGGTTGATCCAGAGGAAGAAAAGAAAAACTGTGGCACATCAATTGTCTCCAGGACTTGTTCAATGAATGAACAAAAACATCTTGTGACAAAGAAGTCCATAATCTCACAT
The DNA here is from genome assembly GCF_029499605.1 of Hyla sarda. Classification (NCBI taxonomy): domain Eukaryota; kingdom Metazoa; phylum Chordata; class Amphibia; order Anura; family Hylidae; genus Hyla; species Hyla sarda. The sequence continues at coordinate 244,139,094 of NC_079191.1, read as the reverse complement.
CTGCCACATCATTGGATCTGACGAAGAGGGGGTCCACCCCCTCGAAACGCGTTCTGTGATCTACCTAAATAAAATCTGGTTATTATTCTTAAACCTGACCGTGTCCGGCTACCTCTATACCGCCACGATCCCAGCCAAGCTAACCCACAGGAGTGAGCGCTCTAACACACCATTTTTACCACGTGAACCGGAGCCCCGGGGATCTTCATCACTTGCATCTTCCAGACATCCAGGAATCCTAGAACGCCACGGTGTGAGCTGCACCCCCTGATCCAACTACTCCCTTTGAAACGGGATACATGGTGTTGAAACGGGAAACGCGATATGGTGTTGTGCTCATTGCACAACACCAAAAGGTGTGCAACTTTCTTTCACCTCGTTTTCTTTTTTCATTTGAATACATTTACGGCACATTGTTGCGCTTTTCTTTTGTGTTTCTAATTTTTCCACATATCGAGCATCCAAAGAATTCCATAAAGCATCCCTATCTCTGATGATCGTTAAACCGTCTTTCTTCTAGACATAGAGGATGATCACTTGTCATGGTTACCAGTCAAGGTATGAAAAGATTACTAGAAAGATCTCTGTACTGTCCATTCATATATTTGTACATTGTGATCAAATTGTCCCCAAGACATTTTTATCCATCCCGAATAAACTCAAGCTTGATATTCTGTCTTGGTACTGAAATTCATCCATTTCCTTAAATACCTTGGTTGCCCTTCTCTGCACCTGCTCCAGTTCAGCCATATCTTTTTCCATGCACTACCTATTCTAGTCTATCTTTGAAGTAGGAAGAAGAGTGACCAACTGGGAATCAGTAGATATCACAGCAGGAGCTGAAGGGGGACCCTGGTAAGTAAGTATTTCTTTTTGTTTATTTTTTAACTGCACCCCAGCAACATATAAACATTTTTTGGTCTCCACTTATTAGCCGCCTATGAAAAATTGTTAGCCTTTTATGGGGCATACAAACAAATAACCGTCACATAAAAAATAATCTGAATCAAAGAACAACTAGGGGTAAAAGAAAAAAATGACCCAACAAATTGTTCTGTAGTTAATAAACTGGTGATTGACTGTGCAGGCTTCTACAGTGGACTTTTAGTCTAAACGTAACTTTTGTATAAAGTTTTGAAGGCTCATTACATGGCAGGATGTAGTGGGGGGAAAACAACATTATTGCTACATAAACCCGCCTGAATATTAAATATATGGAGTAATAAGCAGGAAATTTAGCTAGGTAACCCATCCCAATGTAATTGACTACAGATGATTACATAATAAACTTCTCCTAGCACTTTAATGTATGCTCCACTAATTAAATACATCAGGAAGTACATTTCTATTCCTATTCCGGCAATCTTAAAAGCAATCTGCTAGCAAAATATGTGATGCATATACAGTAAGAAATGTGATTTCCCTCCATGCTTTCCACAATTAAACAGATAACAATGTAGCAGACTCAGCTTATAAGAAAGAGACTGTTAGAAAACAACTTTCTAAGCAAGTGGTAATGTGCTGGGCAATCTTTTTATGGCTCACGTGTTAGCCTACAGTAATCTCTTTAAGGTGTAATATCATTTAATAGTTAGGCATAAAAACAAATATGCAGCCCAACTACACCTACACTGAAATGTCAGCAAGGTAATACAAAAATATATAAAAAGCACTAATGTAATATGTATTAAATTATGCAATGAATGCAAGAATGTAAGCTGCAGCCAAAATGGAATACCGTATTTTTCGCCCTATAGAACGCACCGGCGTATAAGACGCACCCAATTTATAGGTGCAAAATCTAAAAAAATAAAGATTCTGAACCCAACAGTGGTCTTCAACCTGCGGACCCCCAGATGTTGCAAAACTACAACTCCCAGCATGCCCGGACAGCCGTTGGCTGTCCGGGCATGCTGGGAGTTGTAGTTTTGCAACATCTGGAGGTACGCAGGTTGAAGACCACTGGTATAGGAGGTAATACTCACGTGTCCCCGCCGCTCCGGACCCGTCACCGCTGCCCTGGATGTCGCTACATCGCTGTCGCCACGTCCCTGTGGTGTCCCCGATGCTCCGGACTTCTTCTTCCCCAGGATACCCGCTCTCCGTCGCCATCATCACGTCGCCGTCCTCACGCCGCTACGCACGCCGCTCCTATTGGATGACGGCGTGCGTGACGACGTGATGACATGGAAGGAGAGCGCAGGGGATCCCGGCATGGAGAAGACTCCGAGGAGGCAGGTAAGGTCCCTCCCGGTGTCCTGTAAGCTGAGCAGCCGGGTTAGTGTTATTTTCGCTTCAGAAGGGTTAATACAGGGCATCACCGCGATCGGTGATGTCCTGTATTAGCGGCGGGTCCCGGCCACAGGTATTCGCCGTATAAGACACACCAACTTCTCCCCCCCCCCCCCCCCCACACACACACACACACAGTTTTGGGGAAGAAAAAGTGCATCTTATAAGGTGAAAAATATGGTAACTAGAATAACATGGCTGTTTTTTTTCCAGAAAAGAGTGCCCCACCTGGCCACAGGTTGTATGTGAAAGTTCAGCTAATCCTCATTCACTTTAGTGCAGCAGAGATGCAATACCAAGCACTGTTAAATGGCTTCTACTGACAATCTCCATCCAACATGAGCTTGAGAGGATCTGCAAAGATAAATGGCAAAAAATCCCCAAATCCAGTTGTATAAACCTTGTGGCATCATCCCCAAGAAGACTGGAGGCTGTAACCACTGCCAAAGGTGCTTCCACTTAATACTTTGTAAAAGGTTTTAATATTTATGCCTATGCAATATTTTTCTTCTTATTTAATAAATGAACAAAGACTTGAAACATTCTTTTTCACTTTGTCATTATGGGGTATGGAGTGCTGTATGTTTATATTAGAACGTAAAAAAGTAAGAAAAAGTTAAAAGTGAAAATAAACTTTTTTCTATTTATTTTTGAACTCATGTTCATATTTATAAAAAGTCTTATTTATGGTTGTTATCACTCATTTTGTATTTGTATTATTTATTTAGCTTGGTTGTCCAAAATTAACTGTTGAGCATGTTGGAAACCCTAGACTAAACTTCAGTACCTTTATGGCTCTATTGACCCTATTATCAACTCTAAATCCTCAAAAACTATTACATGTTTCAATGCCTATGGATAGACCAACTCAAGGCAAAGAGCTTATAGAAATCTTCTCAGGAATTGCAGTGTGCTTATCCAGGCAGTGAACTATTCATCTACAAGATTCTGTTACAGCTGTGCTATGTGTGATAGGAGACATGTTGGTATGAGACCAAGTAGTGGAATTATTCAAGAAGCCATAGATTACTTTAAGCTGAAAAGGTATCGCTGTTAGTCTTCCATCACATGTGTGCATTAGTCTCCTATAATCCTGTTAAAGAATTATTGGAAAAATATTAAAGGGGTACTCCGGTGAAAACCTTTTTTCTTTTAAATCAACTGGTGGCAGAAAGTTAAACATATTTGTCAATTACTTCTATTAAAAAATCTTAATCCTTTCAGTACTTATTAGCTGCTGAATGCTACAGAGGAAATTTCTTTCTTTTTGGAACACTGATGACATCACGAGCACAGTGCTCTCTGCTGACATCTCTGTCCATTTTAGGAACCATGCATAGCAGATGTATGCTAAGGGCAACATGGTGGCTCAGTGGTTAGCACTGCTGCTTTGCAGTGGTGGGGACTTGGGTTCAAATCCCACTAAGGACAACAATAAATAATGTGTTATTATTATTATAATAACGTCAGCAGAGAGAACTGTGCTTGTGATGTCATCAGAGAGCATTCCAAAAAGAAAAGAATTTCCTCTGTAGTATTCAGCAGCTAATAAGTACAGGAAGGATTAAGATTTTTTAATAGAAGTAATTTACAAATATGTTTAACTTTCTGCCACCAGTTGATTTAAAAGAAAAAAGGTTTTCACCGGAGTACCCCTTTAAATTACTAAACAAATGTATGAAGTGTATAAAAAGGACCACTCTGCCCTCTACCAGCTATTGGGCATGTATTTAGATTTACACTCTTTTTAGATGGTTTATAACATGGACCTCAGGCACTTTTCAGGATGGCTCCTTAGAAATTTCACAATATTAAGGGAAAACTGTCAGCCTGTTCACCCACACTAAACCCACTAGATACACTGGGTTATAGTGTGGGTGAACAGGAGTACAATGAGGTGTCACTTACTTAAATATGTCCAGTAGGTCCTGAGATATGTCCCCCAGAAGATCCACTGCTGAATTCAGTTAGTCACACACAGGGGGTGGGGCTTTGCAGTTTCAATTTACATATACTAGGATGTGAAGTCACAGACAATGAATATGTAAATTAAGCCCTGTCTCAATTCAGTGCGCCATTCACTGAATTTAGCAGAGGACCTTATGGGGGACATATCTCAGGAACTACTGGACATATTTAAGTAAGTGACCCTCTTTGGACTCCTGTTTACCCACAATATAACCCAGTATATTGGGTTTAGTGTGCATGAACAGAATGACAGTATTCCACTAATAATTCACATTCACAATGGGAGCTTAAAGGGGTACTCCACCCCTAGACATCTTATCCCCTATCCAAGGATAGGGGATGAGATGTCTAATCGTGGGGTCCCGCTGCTGGACACCTCTCATCCGGAATGTTGGACCACTCTTCCTTTGCAAACTGCTCCAGGTCTCTCTTATTGGAAGGGCTTTTCCCAACAGCAATTTTAAGATCTTTCCACAGGTGTTCAATGGGATTTAGATCTGGACTCATTTCTGGCACTTCAGAATTCTCCAGCGCTTTGTTGCCATCCATTTCTGGGTGCTTTTTGACATATGTTTGGGGTCATTGTCTTGCTGGAAGATCCACGGTCTCGGACGCAAACCCAGCTTTCTGACACTGGGCTGTACAGTGCAACCCAAAATCTGTTGGTAATCCTCAGATTTCCTGATGCCTTGCACACATTCAAGGCACCCAGTGGCAGAGGCAGCAAAACAACCCCAAAACATCATTGAACCTCCACCATATTTCACTTTAGGTACTGTGTTCTTTTAGTTTTAGGTCTCATTCCGTTTTCGGTAAAAAGTAGAATGATGTGCTTTACCAAAAAGCTCTTTCTTGGTCTCATCTGTCCACAAGATGTTTTCCCTGAAGGATTTTGACTTACTCGAGTTCATTTTGGCAAAATGTAGTCTTGCTTTTTTATGTCTCTGTGTCAGCAGTGGGGTCCTCCTGGGTCTCCTGCCATAGCGTTTTATTTCATTTAAATGTCGACAGATAGTTCGCGCTCACACTGATGCTCCCTGAGCCTGCAGGTCAGCTTAAATGTCTTTGGAACTTGTTTGGGGCTGCTTATCCACCATCCGGACTAGCCTGCATTGACACCTTTCATCAATTTATCTCTTCCGTCTATGCCCAGGGACATTAGCTACAGTGCCATGGGTTTCAAACTTCTTTATAATGTTGCACACTGTGGACAAAGGCAAATCTAGATGTCTGGAGATGGACTTGTAACCTTGAGATTGTTGATATTTTTCCACAAATTTTGGTTCTCAAGTCATCAGACAATTCTCTTCTCCTCTTTCTGTTGTCCATGCTTAGTGTGGCACACACAGACACACAATGCAAAGACTAAGTGAACTTTTCTCCTTTTATCTGCTTTCAGGTGTGATTTTTATATTGCCCACACCTGTTAACTTCCCCATGGGAGTTTAACCCCTTAAGGACTGAGCCCTTTTTCACTATAAGGACGGACCATTTCACTTTATGCATTAATGACTATGGGATGCTTTTATCGTTTATTCTGATTCGGAGATTACGTTTTTGTGACATATTCTACTCTAACATAGTGGTAAATTTTTGTCATTACTTGCATCCTTTCTTGGTGAAAAATCCCCAAATTTCATGAAAATTTTGAACATTTAACATTTTTCTAACTTTGAAACTCTCTGCTTGTAAGAAAAATGTATATTCCAAATAGTGTTGAGCGGCATAGGCAATATTGGAATTCGCGATATTTCGCGAATATATGTATGAATATTCATCATATATTCGCTAAATTCACATATTCGTAATGTTCGCGTTATATTTTTGCATAAGCGAAAATTCGCGTGTGCGAAAATCAGCATATGCGAAAATTAGCATATACAAAAATTAGTATAAGCAGAAATTCGCATATGCAAAAATTAGCATATGCAAATTTTCGCATATGCGAAAATTCGCACGCCAGTCTCACACAGTAGTATTAGACCCTTCTTTACATCGCACAAGCTGGAAGCAGAGAGGGATGATCACTGTGATGTGTACTGTGAAAAAAACAAACGAATATTCGTAATTACAAATATATAGTGCTACATTCGCGAATATTCGTGAATTTGCGAATATGCGATATTCGCGAATAAAATTCGCATTGCGAATATTCGCGAGCAACACTAGTACTATATACCACCTTTTTTCTGTCTCTGTGCTAAATTAAGTGTTACACCACACGTTATACACCTGCCAGTGTATTAAAGAAAAACATTTTTTTCCTGAGTACAAATACGCTTTTTCAGTGGCATTATCATTGCAAAGGGCCTACATAAAAGCAAATAGAGTACCATATACCACCTTTTTTTCTGTCTCTGTGCTAAATTCAGTGTTATACCACACGTTATACACCTGCCAGTGTATTAAAGAAAAAAAAGTTTCTGAGTGACTCCTAATTGTCGCCTGGAAATATGACAGGGCTCATGACTGAGAACTCTTCACATTTGAGGCCGATGTTTCTTACAGACCTAACAGTTACATACATTCAGAGGAAAATACAAGAAAGGAACACCCACGTGTGAGCCTATTACAAACATTACACCCACTAGGGAAGATGTATAGGGGTAAAGTGAAGATTTGGAATAGACGGGTGTTCCCAAAATTTATTTTCCAGGAATGGATGAAGTGTACAAACTTCATGAAGTATAGTCAAAAGTAAAAATGATGCCCACCCCAAACCCTATGCTTTGAATCATCATTCTGAGAATGTGATGTGTGTGGCAGTCCCAAACCTGTTACCTCAAATGTGCACCTTGCTCAGGTGGGGAGAGAGCGCTGGGCATTTGAGGCAACTGCAAACCCCCAATGCTGTTGACTCTGTGTCCCATGACCCACATTTTTGGGAAAAAAGAGATATTATCAGGGGTATTGGGAAAGAGTTTTATTTTTTTTTGGGGGGGGGTTGGTTTTAAAATTTGGAAGACAATGTACTCTGGACTGGTACATTGGAGTATAATTCTGGGTAATTAAAATTAGGGAAAAGGATAAAAAATGTAGTACTGCATGGAAGTGTGATACTCCCTGAAGCAGTTTTTAATGCAGAGGCCGGATGATAGGGGCAAGTGTCACACTGAGTGGTGGTGTCCTTCCAGATCCCCCTCTTGCGACACACTGCATTTTTTTTCTGGGATCGTCGCTTCTTTCCAGTGTGAGGGAGCTCACCTGGAAAGTGTTGGTCGGGGACGAGACGGGGGCCCAAATTTCCTTTAGAACTTCCTCTTGAAAATGCAGGAATGTCCCTGTGTTGCCAGGGTGCTGCAACAGTACAAAAGAGTTATACATAGCAACCTGTACCATGTAGACCGTAACTTTTTTCTACCATGTCCGTGTTTTCCGCATGGCATCATATGGCTTGAGGACTTGATCAGAAAGATCAACTCCCCCTATATACCAATTGTAGTCCAGAATACAATCGGACTTGAGGACTGGTCCCGCGGTACCTCACACAGGGACAGGGGTGCTGCCGTTCCCATGAATTGTGGTGAGCATAAGGACATCCCTCTTGTCCTTTTACCTGACCAGCAACATATTTTCATGGGAAAAGGCACTGGACACACCCCGGGGGGATAGGAACATGTAGGTGATGGGGCGGAAGGCCTCTTTGATTCTTCCGGACTGTCCCACAAGCGACCGTGGATCTGGCGGCGAGGGATGTGAAGATACTAGTATAAAAGTTATCCACGTAAAGGTGGTCACCTTTATCTAGCAATGGGTGCAAAAGACCTCAAATGATTTTCCCGCTAACACCCAGAGTGGGGGGACATTCTGGGGGTTCAATATGGGAATTTCATCCCCCATACACCATAAACTTGCAAGTGTACCCTGAGGTACTCTCGCAAAGTTTATAAATCTTCACGCTATACCGCGCTCGCCTGGTTGGGATGTATTGCCGGAAGCTGAGGCTCCCCTTAAAGCTGATGAGAGACTCATCAATAGCGACCTTCCGCCCAGGGACATAGGCCTCACAAAATTTTGGGGGGACATGCCGCCTTATCAGCATACTGCAAACATTTCTGAATGGCCTCGAACTGGGGACGTGCCATGGTCATACTGTAGAGCGGGGTCTGGTAGAGGACGTCCCCACTTCAGTATTGCCTGACACTGGGTTTTTTAGCTATACCCGTATGCAGCACGAGGCCCAAAAATTTCCTCATTTCGGCTGCATTGACTGGGTACCACTCATTGGGTCTAGCTAAAAATGAGCCCGGGTTTGCGGCGATGAACTCATGGGCATACAGGTTTATTTGGTCAACCATCAGATTGACAAAGTCGTTATTGAAAAAAAACTGAAATAGTCCATTTTAGTGAAGCCGACGATGTCAATCTTGATACCTGAGTCGCCAACAAACTCAGGAATCACGGGCTTGTGGTCCGCTGGCTGAGTCCAGACAAGTTCACCCGTACGGGGCACCAGTAAACTTGGATGGGGGGCTTGACTAGTATGAGCGCCAGGGGGACTCATACTAGCATGGAGCACAGGGTCAGGAGCAGAGGAGGTTTGCGGCCTCACATGGCGCAGCCTTAGTGGCTCATCATCAGAAGACGATGAGGAGGACGAGGAAATAAGGAAGGTGGGGTCTTCCTTGTCCTCTTTGGCGCTTTCAGAGTCAGAGGCAAGTAAAGCATATGCCTCCTCTGCTGAAAACGCCCTGCGGGCCATTTCTCTACTCTAATGGGGGGTGAAGTGTATATATGTGGGTGGAGGGAACTTTATTGGTGTGTGTGCTGCGAGTGGTATAGTGAGAGACTTCCTACCCTAACCCGCCCTAACTTAACTAACTAACCCGCCCTAAGAACAAAAAATATAAAAATAGAACTAAACTAAAGAAAAAGAAACGTAAAAAAAAAGACTTCTAGCGCAGAAAACCCTGCGCCAAAAAAAAAGCATTTACCTAATCAGTGGTGTGCACACTGATTAGCGCTTGGTGGCAGCAGGGGGTGCAGAATTCTGTGGGGGGTCTGGCCAATCAGCCCAGAACAGTGGCTGGTGGCACGTACACACAAAAAAACCCGGAAAAAAAACGAACCCCCCCCCCAAAAGCAATCGCCTGAACCCCAAAAAAAACGCTGATCAGTGGGGCAGGCCGCATACACAAGTAGGGTCCGTCCACACAGCACAGGCCTGCTACTGGTGGCATGGACCGCCTATAGGTACAAAAAATAAAATAGAAAAGACGCTTTAATCGCCAATAAAGTGCCTTCACCAGAAAAAAATGCTGATCAGTACTACGGACTGATCACCGGCGGCTGGGCTTTAGCTAACGGTGGCGGGCCACTCTTTCATTGTTAAGAGGGCCCGGCCACAGGTTTAGCAAAAAAAAAAAAAAAGGTCTGCGCGCCCCCCCCCCCAAAAAAAATGCTGAGGGCAAAGCGCAGAGACACTGTAGGGCCGAGGTCACGCAGCTAAAGGTGCCGCGGACCTGCGGACACCTACAGATAGTACGCTGAAAAAAAAGGTCTGTACCCCCCAAAAAAAGGGCAGATCACAGCGACCCTGTAGGGTCACGCAGCTAAAGGTGCTACGGACCCGTGGACACCTACAGACGGTACGCCCCCCCAAAAATTTTTTTTTTTTACTCCAACACAGCCACCTCCCAGTACTGTATGGATGATGATTGGTGGTGTATATCATACCACCGATCATCATCCTTATCCGGGTCATCGGATCACACATGACCAAGATGACCCAGAATCGTCGCAGATCACTGTTTAGTATTTACCAGGATTTGCCAGGATGCCTGTTGAATGATTTCAGCAGGCATATGGCTCCGATCCCCACCCGGCATTCGGCGGGAACCGGAATCGCAGAAAAACGCCGGTCTGAATTGTCTGAATCGCCGACATGTGGGGGTCTCAGGACCTACCTCGGCGATGTACCGAGATGCCTGCTGAATGATTTCAGCAGGCATCCTGGTCCGTTCCCCGACTGGCTAGCGGCGGGGACCAGAATTCCCATGGATGTATCCATACGCCCTCAGTCCTTAAGGACTCTAAAATGGGGGCACATGGATACTCCGTCAGACCTTAACGGGTTAAAGGAGCATCACATGCTTGAAACAATCTTATTTTTCCACAATTTTGAAAAGGTGTCAATCATTTTGTCCAGCCCATTTTTGGAATTTGGCGTGACATTATGTCCAATTTGCTTTTTTTCCTGCCTTTTTGGTTTAGTTCCAATACACACAAAGGGAATAAACAGGTGTATAGCAAAACATGTGTTACTGCAATCCTTTTCTGTGAGAAATACTTACTACATTTACGGCCATGACTGTATTTGTTTAGTGCTACTGGAAAGGTATTTTGTGCTGCACTGTGGTATTTTTATAGTGCTACTGGGAAGGCATTTTGTGCTGCACTGTGGTATTTGTTTAGTACTACTGGGAAGGTATTTTGTGCTGCACTGTGGTATTTTTTTTTTGTGCTACTGGGAAGGTATTTTGTGTTGCACTGTGGTATTTGTTTTGTGCTATTGAGAAAATTGTTATGTAGCACTGGGGTGTTTGTTTTGTGTTTTGATGTGCCAGTAATATTTGGTGCTGCTAGGATGTGTTGTAGGTTCTGCGAGGTGATATGTGATTGGTGCTGCCAGTTGTAATATAGAAATGATATTCTGCACTGTGCAGTAGTATTTGTTCACTGGTAAGAACCTGGGAACACCATGCATAAGCTGAATATTGCAATAGTAAACCAAATTAGGATCCTTATTGAAAACTTATTACCATGCTCTCCCACATCCAGCTTTGAAATAGATTTTTTTTAAATAGTATTAAAATGCTATTGGGATTGATTGTCAGCTAATATAAAGAAGGAAAACTATCCAACAAAGTATAAGTTAAAAAATAGCATCTTCATTCATGCATGTTATTAAAACTAGTGGCCTGAAAGTCCTTTGCAAAGATAAGGGATATCTAAGGGATATTGAAATAGCAGTCTTTCCTTATCTTGTACTTGAAGTTAATGCAACGCTTTTACTAATTTACAAGACTCATTAGTTACAATGTCAAATAGTGAATTTACAATGAAAGTGCTTTCAAACAGTGGTATGGTTAATAACCCATGGACTGAGAATTCCCCATTAATCATCCATGCATGAAGAAAGTTATTTCATTTTAAAAGGTTTTTTTTTTTTTTTTTTTTTTAAATCAACTGGTACAGGAAAGTTAAGCAGATTTGTATATTACTTCTATTAAAAAATCTTTATCCTTCCAGTACTTTCTAGCAGCAGTATGCTACAGAGGAAATGATTTTCCTTTTGAATTTCTTCTTTGTCTTGTCCACAGTGCTCTCTGCTCACACCTGTTGCCCCTATCAGGAACTGTCCAGAGCATAAGAAAATCCTCATAGTAAATCTATGCTACTCTGGACAGTTCCTGACACGGACAGAGGTGTCATCAGAGAGCACTGTGGACAAGACAAAAAAGAAATTCAAAAATCAAAGAATTTCCTTTGTAGCATACAGCTACTAATAAGTACTTGAAGGATAAAGATTCTTTTTTATCGAAGTAATTTACAAATCTGTTTAACTTTCTGGCACCACTTCATTTAAAAAAAAAACTTTTACACCGAAGTATCCCTTTAAGGCTAGGATTCCACTGAGTTTTTCCCACCAGCAAAAAGGCCAGGAAAAAGCTTTTTACTGCGTTTTTGCAGTTTTATTGGCATTTTTTCTGGTATTTTTCCTTGTGTTTGGAAATAGCCAAATTTGTCTTCACTGTACCACTCTGTGAGTCGGATGCTGGGCGCCCGATCCACAGAGTGTAAGGAGATGAGGAGTGATGTACAGCATCACTACTCACCTCCCCTGGCCGTATAGTATACTGGGGTGCATAGTGTACCTGTGTACACTATACAGGAGCTGGGAATCCTGTCACCAGACTGACAGGACTCCCTGCTCCTATAGCCCCTTTGGGTGGGATACAGATTATACAGCTATCTTATAAATAGCTGCATATAGTGTATACAGAAGAGAAGATTCCCTTAACTCCCTCACTCCCTGTCCCCGCCAGGTCCGTGTAGCTCTGCCCCCTAGTGATGACGTCATTAGGGGGCGAAGCTACAGATGGAAGCCAGGCTGGTAAGGGTGTGAGGATCTGTTCACATTGTCCGTTTTGTATAATGTTAACATACTCTTCTGGCAGTGTCTACCCATACAGGGAGACTGCATCTATTGATAAACTACAACTCCCAGCCTTTGGCTGTCTGGGCATGCTGGGAGTTGTAGTTTTGCAACAATTGGAGGCTCTCTGTTTGCGAAGACATTGCACTATGGGCGCTCTCTCCAGCGGAGAGTGCAAAAATGTCCTAATCAATTTTTTGTGTTTCTTTTATCTTCTCGTTTCAAATCCGTGTATGCAGAGGATTACGGTGGATTTGGAGGATTACTGTGGATGAACTGGAATTTTTTTTCTTTTAATAAAATGGCTAACGAGGGCTGGGGGAGTGTTTTTTTAAATAAAACAATTTTTCCAATGTGTCGTGTTTTTTTTTTTTTTATTGAATTTTCAGACTTAGTAGTGGAAACCTCACTATTGACCGAGAAATCTTTTAAAGATTTATTCTTACACAATTTTCACATCCATAATTTTTTGCCACATCTATCCAATAAATACATTCACATTATTTTGCCACATCTATACAATAAAGAGTTGTTGGCTTATAGACAAAATACATGCAAATGAATGCAATAACGTATAATTTTAGGAGATATAAAATGATAGTGATACATTTTAGAAATCATCTGACAAGATTAAAAACATATACAGCTATAAGGACAAGTAGAAAAATGTGCCCCCAAAAATATTCCATGATACCCTTGAAAGGTTCAAAAAACAATATAATGTAACACGTAATAATTGTAATAACAAAATATTAGCAAAAGCAAAAAGCTATATAATAAGATAGGATTCAGAAAGCAAATCTGGTATATACAATTATAGTAATATAAAATGATAATAACAATAAAAATAGGGCGCAAATGAATAGTCATTATATGCATAATGAATGATGGTACCTCATTTAGCTCCTAAGTCCCGGGATACATGAAGGGGACAGGGAAAATAAGGAGATAATTTCTGAAATAAAACTTCTGAAAAGAGAAGTGTCAAGACATGCGCAAAAATAAGAGAAACAGCAAATATATTCTAAGTCCTAGGACATGTGAGAGATCGCAACTGGATATTTTCTACGTCCGAAAACATGGGCGAGAATATATCAAATCACGGAGCAAATACATCCCAAGTCCCAGGACATGCGCGGGACATGGCGGGATTTTGAATAAAGAATCCCGATTGGTTGAGGCAAAAACGGGATGTGACGCAGAACCGAAGTTATAGAAGAGCCAGCACACGCAAATGCTTGCATTAGCCTCTGTGTCTTTGACAAAGCAGATTCAATCGGCGAGACTACGGGGAGGCTAACTATGTAATTTTAATTAGCAGTGTGCTCTCCGATACCTACATAGGGACAGACGCCAAGGAGCGAATAAAAATACATACTCTCCTTCCATGATCACTATGTACAGGGAAGAAGCACATAGTGTATCTGGTGGCTATTGGAAGTGAGACATATACTCCATAATTAATACAATCGTGCACAAGCACAATATTGGAGGCACACTGCACATTTAAATAAATTTGCATATTATTGGGTCAGATGCTCTACAGAGTTTAATAAATTTTAAATTTATTAGTGGGGGGATCTTTAGTTTGGGGTTAACCCTGATGGATTTTCCCTTAGGTTTGTGTTATTCTGTTTGCGAAGACCTTGCACTATGGGCGCTCTCTCCAGCAGAGAGTGACAAAAATGTCCTAACCAATGTTTTGTGTTTCTTTTTCCTTCTAATTTCAGATCCGTGTATGCCGAGGATTATGGCAGATTTGGAGGATTACTGTGGATGAACTGGAATTTTTAAATTTTAATAAAATGGCTAACGAGGGCTGGGGGGGAGTGTTTTCTCAAAATAAAAAAATTTTCCAATGTGTTGTTTTTTTTTTTTATTGAATTTTTAGGCTTAGTAGTGGAAGCCATCTTATTGACGGAATCCATTGCTAAGCCGGGGCTTAGCGTTAGCCCCAAAACAGCTAGCGCTAACCCCCAATTTTTACCCCAGTACCCACTGCCACAGGGGTGCCGGGAAGAGCCAGTACCAACAGGCCCAGAGCGTCAAAAATGGCGCTCCTGGGCCCAGGCAGTAACAGGCTGGCATTATGTAGGCTGGGGAGGGCCAGTAACAATGCTCCTAGCCCACCCTGGTAACGTCAGGTTGTTGCTACTATGTTGGTATCTTGCTGAGAATAAAAATACGGGGAACCCCATGCATTTAAAAAAAAAATTATTTATGAAAAAAAAATGCATAGGGTTCCCCGTATTTTTATTCATAATCAGATACCAACCAAGCAGCAACAGCCTGACGTTACCAGGGTGGGCAAGGACCATTGTTACTGGCCCTCCCCAGCCTGAATAACGCCAGCCTGTTATCGCCTAGGCCCAGGAGTGCCATTTTTGATACTCTGGGCCTGTTGGTACTCGCTCTTCCTGGCACCCTGTGGTGGTGGGTACTGGGGTAATAATTGGGGGTTAGCGCTAGTTGTTTTTTGGGCTACTGCTAAACCACGGCTTAGTAATAGATTCCATCAATAAGACGACTTCCACTACTAAGCCTGCAAATTCCATTAAAAAAAATACACATTGGAAAAATTATTTTATTTTAAAAAACACTCCTCCACAGCCCTCGTTAGCCATTTTATTAAAAGAAAAAAATCCAGTTCATCCACAGTAGTCCTATGAATCCACTATAATCCTCTGCATACACGGATCTGAAACAAGAAGAAAAAAGAAACACAAAAAATTGTTTAGGACATTTTTGGTGCTCTCCGCTGGGGAGAGCACCCATAATGCAATGTCTTTCCAAACAGAGAGCCTCCAATTGTTGCAAAACTACAACTCCTGGCATGCTGGGAGTTGTAGTTTAGCAACAGCTGGAGTCTCCCTGTCTGGGAAGACACTGGCAGAAGGGTCTGTTCACATTATACAAAACGTACACTGTGAACAGAGCCTCACACCCTTACCAGCCTGACTCCCGTCTGTAGCTACGCCCTTAATGATGTCAACACTAGGGGTGGAGCTACACAGACCCATCCAGGACTGGAGGGAGGTAAGGGGCCTCCTTTTTCTTCTGTATACACAATATACAGCTATCAATAGATAGTATACCGCCCTAAGGGTTAACCTACCCTGTCCAGCAGTGTAAGTCAACGCTTTCCTTGCTGGGCTGGCGCATAGCACATAGGTCAGCAAGGGGTTAAGTGAGCCAGCAATACTGTATACCCATTGCAGGCTCACTGTAAGTTCTTGCTGGGCAGTAGATATACAACGTATACCTACTGCTCAGCATCAGCTGTTCTCCCGTCTCTATAGCCGTGAGTACAGCTGAGTCCCAAAAGCTGAGTCACGAAAATTCACATCTGGATGATCGCAACAGGTGTCGGGAGTGACACTTGCTGTGATCTGTCCCTTACTGCAGGTACTACTGCTCTCAACATGCAGCACACCCTGCTCCATGCTGGGAGCTGTAGTGTCTATACTAATATACAGATGGCCCAGGTGTCACTTCTGACACTCGCTGCGATATGTCTATTAATGCAGGTACTACAGCTCCCAGCATGGAGCAGAGTGTGCTCCATGTTAAGAGTAGTAGTACCTGCAGTTAAGGTCAGATCACAGCGGGTGTCACTTCTGACACCCTCTGCAATCCTCTGGTATAAGAGGGTGTCACAGATTCGTATATGCCATTGAGAGCTGTGAGTGGCCAACACTATCTGGCCAATCACAGCTCTCAGCAGGAAATATGAATCTGTGAAGTGAAGAAAACTTCACATCACAGCGAAGTATAGTGCGGGCAGGGGAACAGACAAGTGCGGCGTGCCGCCCGCTTCTATAGGGACACCCACTGCCTATCTGTCTATTAGTACAGGTACTACTGCTCCCATCATGAGACAGTCTGTTCCATGTTGGGAGTAATAGTACTACCTAAAAATAAAAAAACACAAGTAAAAAGAACACACATTTTATTAAACACATAATTAAAATACATTACTAATAAAAAGTTTTATAAAATTAATTATAAAAAATATATTATTTTTATAATTAAATGGCCCCTTTCTAAATTTTTTATATTGCCGGCTAGATTTTTAGTTCCCGGCCCTCCCACATAAATTGATCCCTGTTTAAAAATTACTAAAAATGTTGTTCTAAAAAATAGCAATTTTGTTAAATACAATTTTTTCATCACTACTGTATCTTTTTTACATTTTTTTTAATGGTACCCTACGAAATTTAACAAAAAAAAGGCATCTCCGTCCCTTTTTTTGGATTTCTAAAGTCCAAAGAAAGAATAAAAACTGCCTGCAAAAGCGCCACATGAAAAAAAGCGCCAGTTAAAATCCACATGAAGTTTTTTCACTCCCATAGACTTCTGTTGGAGGAAATATTTTCCGGAAAAAAAACATACTCTGAATTTGAGGACAGTTTTGAAAACCAGCCTCTGAGCCCAAAAGAGCTGAAAAACACCTAATGTATTAAAAAAAAATGCCAAAATGAAAAATGCCAAGTGGATCTGGCATTTTGTAGTTCACTATTGACTTGACGCTAACATCTGGCCGCAGCATTTTTTTCACAGAGGTCGTTTTTATTGGTGTTTTTGCATGAAAAACCTCAGTGCAATTCTAGCCTAAATGTAAAAGACTTATTTAAAGGGGTATTCCAGGCAAAAACTTTTTTTTATATATCAACTGGCTCTGGAAAGTTAAACAGATTTATAAATTACTTATATTAAAAACTCTTAATCCTTCCAATAGTTATTAGCTTCTGAAGTTGCTGTTTTCTGTTTAACTGCTTTCTGATGACTCACGTCCCGGGAGCTGTCCAGCTCCTATGGGGATATTTTCCCATAATGCAAGGGATATTCTCCCATCATGCACAGCTCCCGGGACGTGACATCATCATTGAGCAGTTAGACAGAAATCTTCAGAAGCTAATAACTATTGGAAGGATTAAGATTTTTTAATAGAAGTAATTTACAAATCTGTTTAACTTTCCGGAGCCAGTTGATATATATAAAAAAAGTTTTTGCCTGGAATACCTCTTTAACCCCTTAACCCCTTAAGGACCGGGGGTTTTTCCGTTTTTGCATTTTCGTTTTTTGCTCCTTGCCTTTAAAAATCATAACTCTTTCAATTTTGCACCTAAAAATCCATATGATGGCTTATTTTTTGCGCCACCAATTCTACTTTGTAATGACATCAGTCATTTTGCCCAAAAATCTACGGTGAAACAGAAAAAAAAATTATTGTGCGACAAAATTAAAAAACAAAACGCAGTTTTGTAACTTTTGGGGGCTTCCGTTTCTACGTAGTACATTTTTCGGTAAAAGTGACACCTTATCTTTATTCTGTCGGTCCATACGATTAAAATGATACCCTACTTATATAGGTTTGATTTTGTCGGACTTCTGGAAAAAATCATAACTACATGCAAGAAAATTAATACGTTTAAAATTGTCATCTTCTGACCCATATAACTTTTTATTTTTTCCGTTTATGGGGCGGTATGAGGGCTCATTTTTTGAGACGTGATCTGAAGTTTTTAACGGTACCATTTTTGCATTGATAGGACTTATTGATCGCTTTTTATTCATTTTTAAATGACATAAAAAGTGACCAAAAATGCACTATTTTGGACTTTGGAATTTTTTTGCGCGCACACCATTGACCGAGCGGTTTAATTAATGATATATTTTTATAATTCGAACATTTCCGCACGCGGTGATACCATATATGTTGATTTTTATTTTTATTTACACTGTGTTTTTTTTTTTTATTGGAAAAGGGGGGTGATTCAAACTTTTAATAGGGGAGGAGTTAAATGATCTTTATTCACTTTTTTTTTTCACTTTTTTTTTGCAGTGTTATAGGTCCCATAGGGACCTATAACACTGCACACACTGATCTCCTATGCTGATCACTGGTTTCTCATAAGAAACCAGTGATCAACGATTCTGCCGCATGACTGCTCAGGCCTGGATCTCAGGCACTGAGCAGTCATTCGGCGATCGGACAGTGAGGAGACAGGTAGGGGCCCTCCCGCTGTCCTGTCAGCTGTTTGGGATGCCGTGATTAGCCGCGGCTATCCCGAACAGCCCGACTGAGCTAGCCGGGAACTTTCACTTTTAGCCGCGCGGCTCAGGTCTGAGCGCGCGGCTAAAGGGTTAATAGCGCACGGCGCCGCGATCGGCGCTGCGCGCTATTAGAGGCGGGTCCCGGCTTCACTATGACGCCGGGCCCGCCGTGATATGACGCGGGGTTACTGTGTATCGGGAGAGCAGGACCAAGGACGTACCGGTACGTCCTTGGTCCTTAAGGGGTTAAGGACGGAGCCCATTTTCACCTCTAGGACGAAGCCCTTTTTTGCAAATCTGACGACTGTCACTTTAAACATTAATAACTCTGGAATGCTTTTAGTTATCATTCTGATTCTGAGATTGTTTTTTCGTGACATATTCTACTTTAACATAGTGGTAAATTTTTGTGGTAACTTGCATCCTTTCTTGGTGAAAAATTCCAAAATTTGATGAAAAATTTAAAATTTTGCATTTTTCTAACTTTGAAGCTCTCTGCTTGTAAGGAAAATGGATATTCCAAATATTTATTTTTTTTGATTCACATATACAATATGTCTACTTTAGGTTTGAAGTGGATTTGAAGGGTCTTCATATTAGAAATACCCCATAAATGACCCCATTATAAAAACTGCACCCCCCAAAGTATTCAAAATGACATTCAGTAAATGTTTTAACCCTTTAGGTGTTTCACAGGAAAAGAAGCAAAGTGAAGGAGAAAATTCTAAATCTTCATTTTTTACACTTGCATGTTCTTGTAGACCCAATTTTTGTATTTTTACAAGGGGTAAAAGGAGAAAATGTATACTTATATTTGTAGCCCAATTTCTCTCGAGTAAGCACATACCTCATATGCCTATGTAAAGTGTTCGGTGGGCGCAGTAGAGGGCTCAGAAGCGAAGGAGCGACAAGGGGATTAGAGAGTACGTTTTTCTGAAATGGTTTTTGGGGGGCATGTCGCATTTAGGAAGCCCCTATGGTGCCAGAACAGCAAAAAAAACACATGGCATACCATTTTGGAAACTAGACCCCTTAAGGAACATAACAAGGAATAAAGTGAGCCTTAATACCCCACAGGTGTTTCACGACTTTTGCATATGTAAAAAAAAAAAAAAAAAAATTCACTAAAATGTTGGTTTTCCCCAAAATTTCACATTTTTAAGGGGTTAATAGCAGAAAAGACCCCCCAAAATTTGTAACCCCATCTCTTCTGAGAATGGAGGTACCCCATAAGTGGACCTGAAGTGCACTGCGGACGAACTACAATGCTCAGAAGAGAAGGAGTCATATTTGGCTTTTTGAGAGCAAATTTGGCTCGGGGGGCATGTTGTATTTAGGAAGCCCCTATGGTGCCAGGACAGCAAAAAAAAAAACAAATGGCATACCATTTTGGAAACTAGACCCCTTGAGGAACGTAACAAGGGATAAAGTGAGCCTTAATACCCCACAAGTGTTTCACGACTTTTGCATATGTAAAAAAAACAACAATTTTTTTTGACTGAAATGTGGGTTTCCCCCCAAATTTCACATTTTTGCAAGGGTTAATAGCAGAAAAGACCCCCCAAAATTTGTAACCCCATCTCTTCTGAGTATGGAGATACCCCATAAGTGGACCTGAAGTGCACTGCGGGCGAACTACAATGCTCAGAAGAGAAGGCGTCATATTTGGCTTTTTGAGAGCAAATTTTGCTCGGGGGGCATGTCGCATTTAGGAAGCCCCTATGGTGCCAGAACAGCAGAAAAAACCCACATGGCATACCATCTTGGAAACTAGACCCCTCACAGAATGTAATGAGGGGTACAGTGAGCATTTACCCCCCACTGGTGTCTGACAGATCTTTGGAACAGTGGGCTGTGCAAAATTTTTCATTTTCATGGACCACTGTTCCAAAGATCCGTCAGACACCTGTGGGGTGTAAATTCTCACTGCACCCCTTATTACATTCTGTGAGGGGTGTAGTTTCCAAAATGGGATCACATGTGGGTGTGTTTTTTTTTTTTTGCGTTTGTCAGAACTGCTGTAACAATCAGCCACCCCTGTGCAAATCACCTCAAATGTACATGGCACACACTCCCTTCTGGGCCTTGTTGTGCGCCCCCAGATCACTTTGCGCCCACAAATGGGGTATCTCCGTACTTGGGAGAAATTGCGTTACAAATTTTGGGTTGCATTTTTCCCTTTTACCTCTTGTGAAAAAGAAAAGTATAGGGCAACACCAGCATGTTAGTGTAAAAATGTTTATTTTTTTTTACACTTACATGCTGGTGTAGACCCCAACTGTTCCTTTTCATAAGGGGTAAAAGGAGAAAAAGACCCCCAAAATTTGTTAGGCAATTTCTCCCGAGTATGGCAATACCCCATATGTGACCCTATTCTGTTGCCTTGAAATACGACAGGGCTCCAAAGTGAGAGTGCCATGCACATTTGAGACCTGAATTAGGGACTTGCATAGGGGTGGAGATAGGGGTATTATATGCCAGTGATTCCCAAACAGGGTGCCTCCAGCTGTTGCTAAACTCCCAGCATGCTTGGACAGTCAATTGCTGTCCTGAAATGCTGGGAGTTTTTGTTTTGCAACAGCTGGAGGCTCCATCTTAGAAACACTGCTGTACAATACGTTTTTCATTTTTATTGGGGAAGGGGGGGTGGTAGGGGGGCAGTGTACATGTGTATATGTAGTGTTTTACTCTTAATTTTATGTTAGTGTAGTGTAGTGTTTTTAGGTTACATTCACACTGGCGGCAGATTACACTGAGTCTCCCGCTAGGAGTTTGAGCTGCGGCGGAAAATTTGCCACAGCTCAAATTTGTAGCGGGGAACTCACTGTAATCTGCCACCAGTGTGGATGTAGCCTGTACATTCACATGGGAGGGGGGGTCAAAACTACAACTCCTAGCATGCACTGACAGACCATGCATGCTGGGAGTTGTAGTTTTGCAACAGCTGGAGGCACACTGGCTGGAAAACCTTGAGTTAGGTTCTATGACCTAACTCAGTATTTTCCAACCAGTGTGCCTCCAGCTGTTGCAAAACTACAACTCCCAGCATGTACTGATTGCGGAAGGGCATGCTGGGAGACGTAGTTATGCAATGGCTGGAGGCACGCAAGTACAACTCCCAGCATGCCAAGACAGCCTTATGCTGTTCCTGAATGCTGGGAGTTGTAGTTTTGCAAGATTTAGAGGGGTTCAGGTTGTAAATCACTGTCCAGTGGTCTCAAAACTGTGGCCCTCCAGATGTTGCAAAACTACAAGTCCCAGCATGCCCAGACAGCAAACTGCTGTCTGGGCATGCTGAGAGTTCTAGTTTTGCAACATCTGGAGGGCTACAGTTTGAGACCACTTAGTGATCTACAACCTGAACCCCATTAAATATTGCAAAACTACAAGTCCCAGCATGCCCAGACAGCAAACAGCTGTCTGGGCATGCTGGGAGTTGTAGTTTTGCAACATCTGGAGGGCCTCGGTTTAGAGACCACTGTAAACTGTGGCCCTCCGGATGTTGCTAGGCAACAACTCAGCTAGCAGGGCCCGGAAGTATTGCTGCCGCCACCGCACGTGGGGGATCCGCGCATGGAGGATCGCGAACGGGGATCCGGGATCCAGGTAAGGGACCTTCGGCGCCGACCTTCCCTGGACAGTTCCCCCGTTTTGCCCGGACACCGATAGGTGGGCAAAGCGGGGGAACCGAACTTTAACCCCCCCTCCCCCGGTCTGCTATCGGTCGGTCGCTCGGCCGACCAATAGCAGGGATAGGAGGGGTGGCACCCCTGCCACCAAACTCCTATCCCTTCAGGGGGATCGAGGGTGTCTCGGACACGCCCGATCCCTCTTATTTTCCGGGTCACCGGGTCACCAGTGACCCGTATGACCCGGAGTCGCGCAGATCGCAGGTCTGAATTGACCTGCGATTTGCGCGCATCGCGGTCATGGGGGGGTCTCAGGACCCCCCTCGGCGATGTGCCGGGATGCCTGCTGTTAGATAACAGCAGTCATTCCGGCCCGATCACCGCTACCGGTGATGCGGCGCTCCCGGAACCCTGCGACGTACATGTACGCCGCCGCGCGCCAAGCGACACTTTGCGGCGCCGTACATGTACGTCGCTCGTCGTGAAGGGGTTAAGGCTTATACTTCCTACACTTATACTTTATTTTCTCTTGTATCTTGTACAATATACATTCATGTGGCCTCTAATGCTGTTCTATTTAGCTCATAAAGGGAGGAGCAGCTGCAATATACTGTGCAGAATATTCATCAATCATGACAAAAAATTTTAAGGTTCCCAACAACCTGGTTGCACCTTTCCTATTTAAAGGGAATCTGTCAACTTTAGATCATGCTAGAACTCAAGTGTGAAAGAGGCCGTGCTGAGACTCCTCCCTCCCCCTACCCTCCTTGCCTTGATTTTTTGATGTGCAGTGCTCAATGCTATAAGCCAAGCCTTATATGTCAATCAGTGAAGGCAAAAAAGGGTGGGAGAGGGAAGATACATGCATGCTGCAGTTCACACAGCCTCCTTGCCATTTGAGCTTTGAGGATGATCTACAGTTGACAGATTCCATTTATGAAAGAAATCCGGTAAATAGTTGAAGCCAATGGGAAGCCTCCTACAATGCTCTTGGGCATTAATTGAGAAATATAGCTTCCAGTAATACTATTACCACATTGCATTTTATTCAGGACAGAAGGTTGTATTGCTATGTATCAACTCTACATCTTGTTTTGCTATCTAAAGGACCTTTTACATGGGATAAGTTGATTATTGATCTGTGTAAAAGGCACAGTGATCAGGTGGGGAAGAAGAAAATGCTCCATAATTGACTCTTCACTTAGATCATGAAGCCCTATAAACAGGGCTCAAGTCCTGCAGGAACGCATGGGAATTGAGTTCCTGCACTTTTTTCCCAGCAGGAATACCATTCTCATTAGCAGGAGTCCTGCAGGTCCAGTCTGTAAGGGAAAATCTTGGTTCTCACACTTTTTTCCAGCAAATCTTTGTACCAATAGGGTAGGTGCTACGAACAATAACTGACGTAAACAGTGCCATTAACCCCTTCCCTCTTTGGCGATTTTTCATTTTTGCACTTTTGATTTTTCCTCCTCACCTTCTAAAAATCATAACACTTTAAATTTAATTTAGTGACAGAGCATGGAGGTGTTGGCAGCATGAGGAGACCATATAGTGGCTGAACGACACAGCTTGGATGTGGGTGAAGCATGAGGAGACCATATAGTGGCTGAAAGACACAGCATGGACATGTTTGCAGCATGGGGAGACCATATGGTGGGTGAATGACACAGCGTTGAGCTTTTGGCAGCATGAGGAGACCATATAGTGGCTGAATGACACAGTATGGAGGTGTTGGTAGCATGAGGAGACCATATAGTGGCTGAATGACACAGCCTGGAGCTGGCAGCAGCATGAGTAGACACTAGGGCGTCACAGTCCCTAAGATTAAAAGATAAATTCTGAAATTTTAATTCAAGATTTAGGGTAGGTAGTGCTACCATTACGACATTTTTAGGGCCAGACCCAGGCCCAGCAGTATCAGAAAACAATATAGTGGCTTAATGGCACAACCTGGAGTTGACTGAAGCATGAGGAGACCATATAGTGTCTGAATGGCACAGCAAGGGGTTGGCAGCAGCATGAGTAGACACTGGGGCTTTACAATCCCTAACATTAAAGATTAATTCCGAAATTTAAGATCAAGATTTAGGGTATGTAGTGCTACTACAACAACATTTTTAGGGCCAGACCCAGGCCCACCAGCATCAGTAAATCATAGATTGGCTGAATGGCACAGCCTGGAGTTGGCTGAAGCATGAGGAGACCATATAGTGTCTGAATGGCATAGCCAGGGGTTGGCAGCAGCATGAGTAGACACTGGGGCTTTACAATCCCTAACATTAAAGATTAATTCCGAAATTTAAGATCAAGATTTAGGGTATGTAGTGCTACTACAACAACATTTTTAGGGCCAGACCCAGGCCCACCAGCATCAGTAAATCATAGATTGGCTGAATGGCACAGCCTGGAGTTGGCTGAAGCATGAGGAGACCATATAGTGTCTGAGTGGCACAGCCTGGAGTTGGCAGCAGCATGAGTGGACACTAGGGCTTCACAATCCCTAAGATTAAAAGATGAATTATGAAATTTAAACTGAAGATTTTGGGTAGCTAGTGCGACCATAACAACATTTTTATTCCCAGACCCAGGCCCAGCAGCATCAGTAAACCATATATTGCCTGAATGACACAGCCTGGAGTTGGCTGAAGCATGAGGAGACCATAAAGTGTCTGAATGGCACAGCTTGGAGTTTGCAGAAGCATAAGGAGATCATTGAAATGTAAGAATTGTAAATGGAAATTTAAGATTTTTGAATTGAAATTGAACTTTTATCCAAGTTTTAGTGTCCCGGGCCCCGACGTGTGGGTACAAAGTACCAAATCTAACAAGGGGTCACATGTCCCATGGCGGCACAATGACAAAGTCTGGAGGTGGCATCAGTAGGAGAAGACCATATAGTGGATTAAGCATGAGAAGAGACCATGTAGTGGATGATTGAGACAGCCTGGAGGTGGCATCAGTATGAGGAGACCATATAGTGGCTGAATGACTGCCTGGAGTTTGAGGCAGCATGGGGAGACCATATAGTGTCTGAGATGCACAGCCTGGAGTTGGCTGCAGATGAGGAGACATAGGGCCTCACAATCTCTAAGAATAAAAGATGAATTTTGAAATTTCCATTGAAGATGTAAAGTACCTAGTGCTACCATAAACATATATAGATACTGTTCTAGGCCCAGCAGCATCACTAAACCATGTAGTTGCTGAATGACACAGACTGGAGCTGGCTGAAGCATCAGTAAACCATATATTGGATGAATGGCACAGCCTGGAGGTTTCTAAAGCATGAGGAGACCATATAGTGGTTGACTGACACAGCCTGGAGTTGGCTGAAGCATGAGAAGAGACCATATACTGGCTGAATGAGACAGCCTAGAGGCGGCAGCAGCAGCATCAGGAGTCCTGAAAGTTACCCGGTGACAGAGTGGTGCGGTGGGTGGCAATACCAGTACCGAGTGACGAAGGTGGGTGAAAAAAGGTCTGATGCTGAGAAATGTTTTTTATTGGGGAGCAGCGTCTTAAATATGTTTGGCACAATCCATATTTGTGACGTGTTGGTGTGGCACCATGGTAAATCTGCTCTCATGCATCAGGCATTGGTGGTTGGAAATTCTGGCTGATCCATGCCTGATTCATCTTCACAAAGGTCAGTCTCTCCACATTTTTCGTGGACAGACAAGTTCTCCTTGGGGTGACTATGGCCCCCGCCGCACTAAACACCTGCTCTGATGGCACACTACTGGCAGGACCGGGCAGGACAGCTTTTCCAGGGCAAACTCTGCTAGTTGTGGCCACAAATCAAGTTTGGCTGCCCAGAAGTCCAGCGGATCTTCAAAGTGTGTTGGTATGGGCATGTAAAGGTATGCTACCACCTGCTGGTTTAGGTCCTGCTCCAGGTGTGCCTGCTGCTGATGAGTTGTTTCACTATGCAGGTGAAGAAAGCTACTCATCAGCGACTGTAGACTCAGGCTACTGCTGATGGAGCTGGTACTGCTCCTGCCACCCCTCCCCTCCCCAGCATCCATGGAAGTGGAAGGTGAGCACAGGGGGCCCCCCGAGTCAGACCTGTTAGTGGATAGACGATGGCGCCAATTGCCTCTGTAGTAGGTCATTTTGTCCCTCTCAGTGAGTGTAAAAAAGGCCCCTATTTTGTGCCGATAGAGAGGGTCCAATAAGGTGGAGATCCAGAAGTCATCCTGCTGCCGAATGGTGACAATTCAGCTGTGACTACGCAAGCAAGTGAGCATGCATCGTGTCATTTGTGCAAGTGACTCGGAGGGAATCCCTGCCTCCATCTCCACTGCATACTGCCACGGTGTGTCTGGGTCCTCTGTCTCGTCTTGGTCCTCCTCTCCTGTCAGATTACTAGAAAAACCGCCCATTTGTTGAAACCTAAACTGTGCTCTACTGTGCCCCTCCCCCTCCTCCAGTTCAGCCCCCACAGGGCTCATGTGGCCGTGAGATGTAGGCGTCACATCTCCAGTGCCCTAAACAGCATTGTTTCCAACACGTGTTTAAAGAAATGAAGCAGTGGAATGACGTTGTTCATCCCGTAATCCTGGCGACTTACTAATAATGTGGCTACCTCAAAGGGCCAGAGCAAACGGCAGGTGTCATGTATGAGCTGCCACTGGTTCACATTGAAGTTACACAGGGGAGTACCCCTATCCGCTTGGGTCATCAAGAAATCAGTGATGGCTTTTCTCTGTTCGTACAGTCAGTCCAACATATGGAGGGTGGAATTCCAATGTGTGGCAACATCACAAATCAGATTATGTTTGGGGATACCGTTCTGACGCTGCAGCTCAAGGAGGGTGTGCTTTGCGGTGTACGAGAAGATGAAGTGCATGGAAAGTTTCCTTCCCATTGTTAGGATGTCTTGCAAATGGGGGGAACACTTCAGAAACTGCTTCACAACCAGATTGAACATGTGTGCCATGCAGGGCGCATGGCTCAGCCTTCCCAGTCGCAGCGCATGCAAGATGTTCTTCCCGTTGTCAGTCACCATGGTTCCCATTTCTATTTTTCGTGGAGTAAGCCATGCTCCAATTTCTTTACTAGTGACTTTTAGCAGTTCCTCCCCTGTGTGACTCTTTTCGCCACGGCCAACCATGTTGAGACTAGCGTGACACAGCAGTGCCCTACAAACATGGTATGCTGAAGGGCGCTTCAGTACGCTTAAAACAGTATTTGTCTTGAACTGCAGCAGGTGTGTACTTTTTCCTGGACATTCACAGTATCTAGGCCCTTAACAGATGAACAGGTACAAAATAGTACACTACTTAAATGTACATATGTGGTATGCACTTATGAGGGCAGAAAAATGCGCTACAGTACACTTTAAAAAGTATCTGAGTAAAAACACAAGCCAATGAGCAGTTTTGCCTGGACTTTGACAGTATCTAGTCCCTTGACAGATTAACAGGTTTAAAATAGTACACTACTTAGATATAGGTGTGTTATGCATTTATGAGGGCATTTATGTACACTTACAAAAGTATCTGAGTGCAACACCAGCCGGTGAGTACTTTTGCCTGGACTTTCACAGTATCTACGCCCTATCTATGCAGATTAACAGGTATAAAATAGTACACTAATGTTACGCCGAGCGCTCCGGGTCCCCGTTCCTCCCCGGAGCGCTCGCCTCATCCTCGTTGCTGCAGCGCCCCGGTCAGATCCACTGACCGGGTGCGCTGCGGTACCGCCTCCAGCCGGGATGCGATTCACGATGCGGGTGGCGCCCGCTCGCGATGCGCACCCCGGTCCCCGTACCTGACTCGCTCTCCGTCGGTCCTGTCCCGGCGCGCGCGGCCCCGCTCCCTAGGGCACGCGCGCGCCGGGTCTCTGCAATTTAAAGGGCCAGTGCACCAATGTTGGTGCCTGGCCCAATCTTCCCAATTACCAATTAGTGTGATCACCTGTGTACTTCCCTATATTACCTCACTTCCCCTGCACTCCCTTGCCGGATCTTGTTGCACTTGTGCCTAGTGAAAGCGTTCCCTTGTTTGTTCCTAGCCCGTGTTCCTGACCTCCTGCCGTTGCCCCTGACTACGATCCTTGCCGCCTGCCCCCGACCTTCTGCTACGTCCGACCTTGCTTCTGTCTACTCCCTTGTACCGCGCCTATCTTCAGCAGCCAGAGAGGTTGAGCCGTTGCTAGTGGATACGACCTGGTCACTACCGCCGCAGCAAGACCATCCCGCTTTGCGGCGGGCTCTGGTGAAAACCTGTAGTGGCTTAGAACCGGTCCACTAGCGCGGTCCTCGCCATCCCTCTCTGGCACAGAGGATCCACTACCTGCCAGCCGGCATCGTGACAGTAGATCCGGCCATGGATCCCGCTGAAGATCCTACACTGGTCGCCCAGCTAGCCCTAAAGATCGCCCAACGAGATCAACAGCTGGCATACTTGACCTCCGAGGCACTGCGTATTCAGTCACAGATACAGCAGCTGCAGATACAGCAACAGCTACAGCTGCAACTACCATCTCCTCCGCCGGCTCCTGCAACTCCTCCGCAGCAACCGGCCGTTCCTAACCCCTGCTTGTCCCTGCCGGACAAATTTGGCGTAAAGATCGCCCAACGAGATCAACAGCTGGCATACTTGATCTCCGAGACACAGCGTCTTCAGTCACAGTTACAGCAGCTGCTGCCGCAGATACAGCAACTTCAGTCACAGCAGCTGCTGCCGCAGATACAGCAACTTCAGTCACAGCTACAGCTGCAACAACCATCTCCTCCGCCGGCTCCTGCAACTCCTCCGCAGCAACCGGCCGTTCTTAACCCCTGCTTGTCCCTGCCGGACAAGTTTGATGGGGACCGCAATGATTCTGCCACAGCCACAGTCCAGTCCTTCTTCGCTGAGGTCCGTGGTGTCTTCGAGGAGCCTGCCCGAGCTTCTTCTGCCGAGATTGCCCTGCTGAACCTGGAACAGGGTGTTTCTTCCATTGGCGAGTACGCCATTCAGTTCCGTGCTCTTGCTTACGAGTTGTCCTGGAATAGTGAGGTTCTCTGCGCGACCTTTAAAAAAGGCCTATCCAGCAACATTAAAGATGTTCTGGCCGCACGAGAGACTCCTGCTGACCTACATGAACTCATTCATCTTGCCACTCGCATTGACATGCGTTCTTCCGGATGGCGTCTGGAGCTCCGCCTGGATATGGACTTTGTTCGCACGAAGCGTTTTTTCTCCCCGGCTCCTCTCTCCTCTGGTCCTCTGCAATCCGTTCCTGTGCTTCCCGCCGCGGAGGCTATGCAAGTTGACCGGTCTCGCTTGACACCTCAAGAGAGGACACGACGCCGCATGGAGAATCTTTGCCTGTACTATGCCGGTACCGAACACTTCCTGAAGGATTGTCCTATCCGTCCTCCCCGCCTGGAAAGACGTACGCTGACTCCGCACAAAGGTGACACAGTTCTTGATGTCAACTCTGCTTCTCCACGCCTTACTGTGCCTGTGCGGATATCTGCCTCTACCTTCTCCTTCTCTACTATGGTCTCCTTGGATTCCGGATCTGCAGGAAAATTTTTTTTGGCCTCTCTTATCAACAGGTTCTACGTCCCTGTGACCAGTCTCGCCAGACCCCTCTACATCTATTGTATTAACAATAAAAGATTGGACTGTCTCATGCGTTTCCGCACAGAACCCCTCCTAATGTGCATCGGACCTCATCACGGAAAAATTGACTTTTTCTTCCTCAGGTTCTTTGGCCCCAAGAAGAGGGGGAGACCCAAGGGGGGGGGTACTGTTACGCCGAGCGCTCCGGGTCCCCGTTCCTCCCCGGAGCGCTCGCCTCATCCTCGTTGCTGCAGCGCCCCGGTCAGATCCACTGACCGGGTGCGCTGCGGTACCGCCTCCAGCCGGGATGCGATTCACGATGCGGGTGGCGCCCGCTCGCGATGCGCACCCCGGTCCCCGTACCTGACTCGCTCTCCGTCGGTCCTGTCACGGCGCGCACGGCCCCGCTCCCTAGGGCGCGCGCGCGCCGGGTCTCTGCAATTTAAAGGGCCAGTGCACCAATGTTGGTGCCTGGCCCAATCTTCCCAATTACCAATTAGTGTGATCACCTGTGTACTTCCCTATATTACCTCACTTCCCCTGCACTCCCTTGCCGGATCTTGTTGCACTTGTGCCTAGTGAAAGCGTTCCCTTGTTTGTTCCTAGCCCGTGTTCCTGACCTCCTACCGTTGCCCCTGACTACGATCCTTGCCGCCTGCCCCCGACCTTCTGCTACGTCCGACCTTGCTTCTGTCTACTCCCTTGTACCGCGCCTATCTTCAGCAGCCAGAGAGGTTGAGCCGTTGCTAGTGGATACGACCTGGTCACTACCGCCGCAGCAAGACCATCCCGCTTTGCGGCGGGCTCTGGTGAAAACCTGTAGTGGCTTAGAACCGGTCCACTAGCGCGGTCCTCGCCATCCCTCTCTGGCACAGAGGATCCACTACCTGCCAGCCGGCATCGTGACAACTAATTTGATGTAGGTATGTGGTATGCACTTATGAGGGCAGAGAAATGCGCTACTATACTCTTAATAAACGTATTGGGTTAAAACACCTGCCGGTGATTATTTTTGGCTGTCCATTCACAGTATGTAGGCCCTTGACAGATTAACAGGAACAAAATAGCACACCACTTAGATGTAGGTCAGTGGTAAGCACTTATGAGGGCAGAAAAATGCGTTACTGTACGCTTAAGAAACATATTGGAGTAAAACATCAGCCTGTTATTATTTTTGGCTGTCTTTTCACAGTATGTATGTAAAATAGTACACCACTTAGATGTAGGTATATGGTATGCCCCTATGAGGGCAGAAAAATGTATTTTAATAAAACACAAGCTGGTGATTGCTTTGGCCGAGACTTTCACAGTATCTAGGCCCTTGACAGATTAACAGGTTTAAAATAGTACACTACTTAGATATAGGTGTGTGTTATGCATTTATGAGGGCATTTATGTACACTTACAAAAGTATCTGAGTGCAACACCAGCCGGTGAGTACTTTTGCCTGGATTTTCACAGTATCTACGCCCTATCTACGCAGATTAACAGGTATAAAATAGTACACTAATTTGATGTAGGTATGTGGTATGCACTTATGAGGGCAGAGAAATGCGCTACTGTACTCTTAATAAACGTATTGGGTTAAAACACCTGCCGGTGATTATTTTTGGCTGTCCATTCACAGTATGTAGGCCCTTGACAGATTAACAGGAACAAAATAGCACACCACTTAGATGTAGGTCAGTGGTATGCACTTATGAGGGCAGAAAAATGCGTTACTGTACGCTTAAGAAACATGTTGGAGTAAAACACCAGCCTGTTATTATTTTTGGCTGTCTTTTCACAGTATGTATGTAAAATAGTACACCACTTAGATGTAGGTATATGGTATGCCCCTATGAGGGCAGAAAAATGTATTTTAATAAAACAAAAGCTGGTGATTACTTTGGCTGAGACTTTCACAGTATCTAGGCCCTTGACAGATTAACAGGTACAAAATAGCACACTACTTAGATATAGGTAAGTGCTATGCACTTATGAGGGCAGAAAATTTTTTTACTTTACGCTTAATAAACATACTGGAGTAAAACACCAGCCGGTGATTACTTTTGGCTGTCTTTTCACAGTATGTAGGCCCTTGACAGATTAACAGGCACAAAATAGTACACCACTTAAATGTAGGTATGTGGTATGCACTCATGAGGGCAGAAAAATGTGGTCCAGTACGCTCAAAAAAATATGTTTTAGTAAAACACCAGCTGGTGATTTCTTTGGCCTGGACTTTCACAGTATCTAGGCCCTTGCCAGATTAACAGATACAAAATAGTACACTACTTAGATGTACATATGTGGTATGCACTTATGAGGGCAGAAAAATGCACTACAGTACACTTAAAAAAGTATCTGAGTAAAAACACAAGCCAGTGAGTAGTTTTGACTGGACTTTCACAGTATCTAGTCCATTGACAGATTAACAGGTTTAAAATAGTACACTACTTAAATGTACGTATGTGGTATGCACTTAGGAGGGCAGGAAAATGCACTATAGTACACTTAAAAAAGTACAAGAGTACAAGACCAGCCGGTGAGTACTTTTGCCTGGACTTTCACAGTATCTAGGCCCTTGAAAGCTTTACATTTATAAAAATAGTACACGACGATGTAGGTAGATGGTATGCCGTTTTAAGGGCAGAAAAATGTGCTACAGTACACTTAAAAAAGTATCTGAGTAATACACCAGCCGGTGAGTGCTTTTGCCTAGACTTTCACAGTATCTAGGCCCTTGACAGATTAACAGGTATAAAATAGTACACTACTTAGATGTAGGTATGTGGTATGCACTTATGAGGGCAGAGAAATGTGCTACTGTACACTTAATAAACGTATTGGGTTAAAACACCAGCCGGTGATTACTTTTGGCTGACTTTCACAGTATGTAGGCCCTTGACAGATGAACAAGCACAAAATAGTACACCACTTAGATGTAGGTATGTGTTATGCACTTATGATGGCAGAAAAATGTGGTATAGAATGCTTAAAAACACTTAAAATTGTCCTCTTCTGACCCCTATAACTTTTTCACTTTTCCATGTATGGGGCGGTATGAGGGCAAATTTTTTGCACTGTGATCTGAAGTTTTTATCGGTACCATTTTTGTTTTGATCGCATTTTATTAATTTTTTTATGGTATAAAAAGTGACCAAAAATACGCCATTTTGGACTTTGAAATTTTTTTGCGCGTACGCTATTGACCGTGTGGTTTAATTAACTATATCTTTTTATAGTTTGGACATTTACACACGTGGCGATAGCACATATGATTATATTTATTTTTATTTACACATTTTTTTTATGGGAAAAGAGGGGGGATTAAAACTTTTATTAGGGAAGGGGTTAAATCATCTTTATTAACTTTTTTTTCACTTTTTTTTTTTTTGCAATGTTATAGCTCCCATAGGGGACTATAACATGCAGTACATTGATTCAATACACTGATCACTGCCATTGCATTGCAATGCATTGAACAGTGTTATCGGCAGTTTACTGCTCAAGCCTGGATTTCAGGCTTGAAGAAATCAATCACCGATCGGACACGCAGGTAAGGCACCCTCCCGGGAAGATTTTGCTTTCACTTTAGATGCGGCGATCAACTTTGATCAGCCCCGAGATCAGCCCGATCATCGATGTCCGGCATTAGCCGTGGGTCCTGGTTGCTTATAGCAACCAGGACCCACCTGGTATGATGCACGCTAACCTGTTAAACGCGTGTCATACCACGGGAGCCGATTATGGACGTTTATAAACATTCATATGCGGCAAGGGGTTAAGGCCGGCTTAGGCTGTACTGAATTTTTTAAAACTCTTTAAAGGGAACTTTTCCAAGGGAAACCCCTACTATCTTAGGGGCTTACCCTTGGAATAAATGGCATGCTCTCTAACCAGTGGACTGTATGTCCATACATTACTTATATATCACGGGATCTTGGTATATATTGTAAATATGGAATAATCTATATTCCATGATTCTATAAATTAGGGAACATTTCTTTTCTGTCTACACAAATACATCTACAGATATAGAGTCATTTAGGCCATTAGCTAAGTCCTCTACATTGAGCAAAAGCAAATATAACATTTTAGGAAACCCATACCTGCTATCTGAAGAACAAGGTGAACACTGTTTGTAGCAGGTGCTGATATGGTACACTGTGTCACATGGACTTTTTTATGACATGACAAACTATGACTGGCGGGTGCATGTTTCCATGTCCTTTTGTGCATAATAGAGAAGAGCAAAGTTACAGTAATTAGATTCGTCACAATCTTCTCGGCTCGGCAGTTGCTGACTTTAGCCTGCTTAAATGAGTTCAGCTTTCAGGTGCTCCGGTGGGCTGGAGACTCTCTCCTAGGAATGTATCCACCTTTTCCAGCCGACCGGAGCACCTGAAAGCTGAACTAATTTATGCAGGATAAAGTCAGCAACTGCCAAGCCGAGAAGTTCGTGACGAATCGAATCACTGTAACTTCGCTCATCTCTAGTGCATAATGTATTGTTTATGCATCTGTGTCCAAGCTGGTGAATGCCAGTCACCGGTCACAG
Organism: Hyla sarda; assembly: GCF_029499605.1. NCBI lineage: Eukaryota > Metazoa > Chordata > Amphibia > Anura > Hylidae > Hyla > Hyla sarda. Next base: position 244,104,888 of record NC_079191.1, on the reverse strand, counting down.
TTTTGAGTAGTCCCTTGAGGCCAAAGAACTTTAAGCATTTTTTTTTTCCTGTCTGAAATCTCTTCCTCTTCATTTCCTTGGTTAATTTGTTTCTATTTTCTGAAGGCGGTAATGTCTTTATATTTAGGACATATTAAATAAAGAAGAGATTTAATTAGGCAAAAGGATATTTACTCTGATATAAGTTGGTTTATTGTTGCAATAACTCATTATAATTAAGATTATAATTTTGTTGTAACATTTTACTATGGGAGTGTGAAAGAAGCATTGTGTCTGCTTTAAGCTTTATATTGTCTTCATTCTTAATGTTTCTATAACAATTCATTTCGATTGTATAAACGTAATTAATCATAACCCAAATTACATTATGTTCAGCTTTTTAGTATTCTTTATTCTTATATTAGTAGTGATTGGATAAAATAATATTAGAACAAAAAAATGTGCTGAACTGGCAGAGCAGAAAAATCTTCCTACAATTTCGTCCTCCTTGTTACAGACTAGCTAACTCTAGCCAATCTTTGCAGACAATTTACAGACCATCATACACTGAAGTTGGGGTCACAAAAGTAGGTAATCTTGGTAATCCAGGAATAAAGCTTGATCTTTTTTTATCTGTGACAAAGATTCTGTCTGGTGTTCCCTCCATCTAAAGTAATATGCACCAATAACTATATTTTGAGATTATTTTGTGGATCTGTAGTTTAGCAGTCCAAACCGTTCCTGGCCTGCCTTGCAATGCTGCTGGAGCGTGGTGTCTCTACTCCTCTCCTCTATACTATAAGGGGAATCAACTTCAAATGATGTACCGGTATTCCTTTTAACATTAAAACTTAATAAAACCTCATGGTTGGTGCCACTGGCATTCTGAATCCAGTAGTAATGTTTATGGTACCATTTATGTGAATATCACTTGTCAGGGTAGTTGCCTTTCAACCCCTTAACGACAATGGACGTAAATGTAGGTCATTGTGCCGTGGTACTTAACGCACCATGATGAGCATTTACGCTTCGTCATGAACGTGGCAGGTCCCAGCTACTATCAGCAGTCAGGGACCCGCCGGTAATGGTGGACATCCGCGATCGCGTGGATATCCGCCATTAACCCTTCAGATGCCGTGATCAATACAGATCACGGCATCTGCGGCACTGTGGTACTTTAAATGAATGATCGGATCGCCCGCAGCACTGCCGCGGGGATCCGATCATCCAGCATGGCAGCAAGAGGTCCCCTCACCTGGTTCCAGCCTTCTCCTGGGGTCTTCTCCTCTGGTCTTCTCCTTTGGTTTTTCCCATCTTACCCCCCAAAAAAAGCATTAAAAAATTATTAATAAACATATTTGGTATTGCCGGTTGCATAACAGTCTGAACTATCAAAATATATTGTTAATTATTCCGTATGGTGAACGGCGTAAACGTTAAAAAAAAAAATAAGTCCAAAATTGCTGCTTTTTTTGTAACATTTTATTACAAAAAAGATGTATCAAAAATTAATAAAAAGTAAAATATCAGCAAAAGTGGTACTGATAAAAACTACAGATCATGGTGCAAAAAATGAGCCTTCATACTGCCGCTTATATGAAAAATGAGAAAGTTATAGGTGGTCAAAATAGGGCAATTTCAAACATACTAATTTTGTTAAAATAGTTTGAGATAAAGCGGTACAATTATAAAAAGGCATATAACATGGGTATCATTTTAATCGTATTGACCCACAGAATAAAGAAAACATGTCCTTTTTACACAAAGTGTACAGCGTGAAAACAAAACCTTGCTAAATTGCGGTTTTCTTTTCAATTTTCCCACATAAATAATATTTGTTTGGTTGTGCCGTACATTTTATGGTAAAATAAGTGATGTCATTACAAATTAACATTGGGGACGCAAAAAACAAGCCCTCATATGGGTCTGTGGATGGAAATATAAGAGAGTTATGATTTTTAGAAGGCGAGGAGGAAAAAACAAAAATGCTAAAATAAAATTGGCCTGGTCATTAAAGGGGTACTCTGGTGGAAAACTTTTTTTTTAATCAACTGGTGCCAGAAAGTTTAACATGATTTGTAAATTACTTCTATTAAAAATTCCTAATGCTTCCAGTACTTATTAGCGGCTGTATACTACAGAGGAAATGCTTTTCTTTTTGGATTTCTTTTCTGTCACGACCACAGTGCTCTCTGCTGACACCTCTCTCCCTTTTAGGAACTGCCCAGAGCAGCATATGTTTGCTATGGGGATTTTCTCCTGCTCTGGACAGTTCCTAAAATGGACAGAGATGTCAGTAGAGAGCACTGTGGTCGTGCCAGAAAAGAAATCCAAAAAGAAAATAATTTCCTCTGTAGTATACAGCCACTAATAAGTACAGGAAGGATTAAGAATTTTTTAGAGAACTCATTTACAAATCTGTTTAACTTTCTGGCATCAGTTGATTAAAAAAAAAAAAGTTTTCCACCGGAGTACCCCTTTAAGGCCAAAATGGTCCTGGTCCTTACGAGGTTAATATCCGGTGTAGGAGAAAAGGCAGCATAGGTCTACTTTTTGAGTCAGCAAAGTAATGGCTGGACTCTTTTACAGCGGTTTAAGGGTTTAAAAGGGTCATATGATGTTCAAACAGCAATTACTGTCATAATATTTGGATAATGGTCTTATTCCTTGCTGACTTGACTCTTGACATTTCTTACATTGTGATTTGCCGGAATATGAACTAATATAAATTATTTAAAGAAAAATTAGAACAGTACTATAAATGTACTCAACAAGATATCAATCTCAAATATTCTGCTATCTCTAAATATTACATTAGTTCTGATCAGAATTGACACATTTTTACGAGGAGCAGGAGTGTGCAGGCTGTGCTTCGATAGTGTCTTAGTGTCATTCATGATAAAATGAAAAGTGCAATACTGTGCCCTGGATCTTCCACAGGGTGACTGGGATGTCAAACAACTGTCACAAACAGTTCTGTTACTTATGATTCCACACCCCAGCGTCCTTCTCTGTCATCCTTGGTGTATTGAACAATGTTGCTCGGCAATATGCTGCCATTCATGCCTTCAACACATTATGATCCTGAAGGCACAGACATGTCAAAAGTTAAGATTGGTTGGGGTCTCAGTGCTGAGATTTGTTCCAGAACACTTGTTACAGCCGGGTGAAGCATGCAGCAGCACGCTTCACAGCCTGGCTGGGACAAGAGTCAGTATAAAGGTGCAAATCAGTCATATTAGGAGCAAAGCCAGGGAGTAAAGCATATTACCACTCACTTCACCCGTGTCTCAAATGATTGATGGGAGTTTCAGCACAAGTCCCCGATCGATCATGACTTTTAACAATTCTGTGTGACATATCAAAAGTTTTATTTAATTACAGTAACACTTTAAACTTTCTGACTGGCATCTGTAGATCTACACCTGGATCTTGGCCTTAGGCTTTTCCTGGCTATGCTCCTGCCATGCCCTTCTCATATATATCAGCATTGAGGAAATTATGACTAGTGATGAGCGGCATTGCCCATATTCGAATTTGCGATATTTTGCAAATAGACGAATATTCACCCCATATTCGCAAATTTCGCATATTCGCTATATTCGCATATTTGCATATGTGAATATGTGCATAATTGCGTATTTGAGGAAGACACCAGTGAGGGGGTGGGCAACTTTACTATTGGTTGCTAGGAATGTTGTTGATAACCTGTGACAAGTGTATTTGCATCATTCTAATTGGCCCACAAGTGAAAAGAAGCAATATGTGAATATTCACATATGCGAATATGCACATATGTGGGAAAAAAGGGAATATTTGCAATTTCGAATACACAGCAAATATATTCACAATATTTACGAATTTGCGATATTCGCAATAAAAATTTGAAATGCGAATATTCGCACCCAACACTAATTATGACTTCTAACATCTCAACTGGAATTTGAAGTTCTATACCTGCTCTTATAGAATGGCTCTATCACCTGGGTTCCCCTGGCAGCACTCCATTCCAGCAGTACTTGTTATTTTTTTCTTATTCTTATATTGGATACAAAGCACTGTCAGAGAGTGTTGTGAAATTTCACCAGAATTTGACTAAGATTTAACAAAGCTTTACATTACTCTGGGGTCCATTACCAAACCTCCTTGTGGGGGTTAAGTGTTTAATACAAAGCCTCCTTAGACTCTGTACCCCAGTATAGCCAGTGTAAAAATGTTTGTTGCCTAAGGATCCACTATGACAGCCAAGGCTCCCTCAGACTCTGCACCTCAGTTTAGCCAACATAAAACTGGTAGCAGCTTAAGGATCCATCATCCTAACAATTTGAGTTGTGACATTGCCATTGTCTACTGTATCTATATTCTTAAAGCGTACCTGTCATAGTGCAAACAACTAAAAAAGTGATGTTACTCAGTACTTAAAGGGGTACTCCGCCCCTAGACATCTTATCCCCTATCCAAAGGATAGGGGATAAGATGTCAGATCGCTGGGATCCTGCTGCTGGGGACCCCCGGGATCGCCGCTGCGATACAGGGGCCGTAGCAGCAGAACTCGCTCTGTGCAGTAATGATAGCACGGTGCCGCAGCATCGATTCCGGGGGTCCCCAGCAGCGGGAACCCAGCAATGTCACAACTCAAATTGTTAGGATGATGGATCCTTAAGCTGCTACCAGTTTTATGTTGGCTAAACTGAGGTGCAGAGTCTGAGGGAGCCTTGGCTGTCATAGTGGATCCTTAGGCAACAAACATTTTTTTTAAATCTATCTATCTATCTCAGCGTTTACCAACCAGGGTGCCTCCAGCTGTTACAAAACTACAACTCTTAGCATGCTAAGAGTTGTAGTTTTGCAACAGCTGGAGGCACCCTGGTAAGGAAGGAGGGAGTGGGGGAGAAGGGATTGTGCTGGGAAGGGAGGGGGTGGTGGCTCCCAGACCCCTCAGTTATCCTCCTTTACACTTTCTTCTCCCCAGACCCCTCTGTCCCCTTCCCCTCTCTCTCCCCCAGTCATCCTTCTCCTTTCCCCTTTTGTGCCCCTTCTCCTCTCACCCCCCAGTCACCACCTCTCTGCTCTAACGTGCTCACCTTATGCAGGAGGCAGACTGAGGCAGCAAGTAGAGCTCCGGAGTCTTGCCCCTGCTTGGAGCAGAGTAGCCGGGGCAGGGACATGTCCGTGACGTCAGGGGTGTTCCTGCACGCGGACGTCCTCTGCCCCGGCTCACTGCAGTGTATGGTTGGGGCCGGAGGACCGGCCAGCAGCGTGGTCCCCTTCCCCTTCTGAGAAGGGGGCCTCGTGCAGGGCAACCAGTAGCCGGGGCCGCATTTGTCTTATTAAAAAAAACATACTTGAAGTCTGGATCTGGTATAAATCCACCAGAGGGCGTCACCTGGTGCGGACCCCCCCTCCCCCCTCCCAGCTGGCAACACCACTGGTTCCTAGTAAAGCTGGATGCTAATCAACATAGCTGTCACTATGTGTGTCATTCAGCTTGTACAGACTCCTGAATGTCTGATCAGCTTCTTTGTCATTCAGAAGTCAAAGAAAGCTTTGGCTGTTCAAGCATGCTGGGAGTTGTAGTTTTGCATTGCAACAGCTGGAGATGCAGTGTTTGTAAAGCACTGTGTTAGAGCTGTGTTGCCTTTAGCTGTTGTAAACTACAACTCACACATCTTTTGTCTGGAGTTTTGCAAGAGCTGGAGGCACACAGCTGGAGAATACACAGATCGAAAACAAAGTTTTACAAAGAGTGTATCCCCAGCTGTTGTAAAACTACAACTCCCATCATGGAAGTTGTAGTTTAGGAACAGCTAAAGGCTGTAGTGGAGCACAGGTGATCTCCTATACAGGATACCAACGCACTTTAGGGCCGGTATCCAGCATGCTGCAAAATACAGAGTAGTCTGTCTGCATAAAGATAAAAGACCCCTAGTGGTGGCTATTTTCATTTTAACCCCTTAAGGACACATGATGTACTGGAACGTCATGTGTCCACTCCCGATATATAACGCGGGGCCACGGCGTGGCCCCGCATCATAGCGGGTCGGGCCCGGCCTCTAACAATGGCCGGGACCCGTGGCTAATAGCGTGCGGCATTGATCGCTGTGCCGCTCGCTATTACGCCTTTAGACGCGGCGTTCAAAGTTGAACGCCGCGTCTAAAGTGAAACCGAGAGCATGCCGGCTAGCTCAGTGGGCTGTTCGGGATAGCCGCGATGAAATCGCGGCATCCCGAACCGCTTACAGGACAGCGGGTGGGCCCCTACCTGCCTCCTCGCTGTCCGATCGCCGAATGACTGCTCAGTGCCTGAGATCCAGGCATGAGTAGTCAAGCGGCAGAATCATCGATCACTGGCTTCTTAGGAGAAACCAGTGATCAATGATAAAGATCAGTGTGTGCAGTGTTATAGGTCCCTATGGGAGCTATAACATTGCACAAAAAAAGTGGGAAAAAAAAGTGAATACATATCATTTAACCCCTACCCTATTAAAAGTTTGAATCACCCCCTTTTCCCATAAAAATAAAAATAATCATATATGGTATCGTCGCGTGCAGAAATGTCCGAATTATAAAAATATATTGTTAATTAAACCACACGGTCAATGGCGTGCGCGCAAAAAAAATCCTATCAATGCAAAAATGGTACCGTTAAAAACTTCAGATCACGGCGCAAAAAATTAGCCCCACACCGCCCCATACACGGAAAAATAAAAAAGTTATAGGGGTCAGAAGATGACAATTTTAAACGTGTACATTTTCCTGCATGAAGTTATGATTTTTTCCAGAAGTACGACAAAATCAAACCTATACAAGTAGGGTATCATTTTAACCGTATGGACCTACAGAATAAATATCAGGTATCATTTTTACCGAAAAATGTACTACGTAGAAACGGAAGCCCCCAAAATTACAAAATGGCGTTTTTTTTTCAATTTTGTCTCACAATGATTTTTTTTTTCTGTTTCACCGTAGATTTTTGGGCACAATGACTGATGTCATTACAAAGTAGAATTGGTGGTGCAAAAAATAAGCCATAATATGGATTTTTAAAAGGCAAGGAGCAAAAAACGAAAATGCAAAAACGGAAAAACCCCTGGTCCTTAAGGGGTTATTTTTTTATTATAAAATGACATTTTTTTTAAATAAATGTATATTTAGAAAAAAGTCATCTTATCAGTAGTACTACAAAATATAAAAAATTTTCATAATTACAGGGCCTCTTTAAAGCACAACTGTCATGAAATCTGAGTGCAATAACCTGCACACATCCTTTGCACTGTGTGCAGGTGGTGTGTACTGTATAGCAATGTTTTTACCTAATATTTGCAGGCTTTCATGACCCCAAAAAATGCTTTTGATCAAAGCTACTGACGGTCGGATAGGCGTGGTGCTAGGTATGCGATGCCCCGCCGCTGCCACGCCCACCCCCTGTATGTCAGCGCTGGGACCGCTGTGTGATTGACACAGAGGTCCCACCACATGCACCCTTCAGCTAATCCAACGTGCGTGCCGCTGCGTGTCATCCAGCAAGCGCTCGCTCCCGCCGCCGTCTTCCTCCACAGTGCTAGCTGGATGACACGCAGCGGCGCGCACGTTAGATTAGCTGAAGGGCGCATGTGGTAGGACCTCTGTGTCAATCACACAGCGGTCCCAGTGCTGACATACAGGTGGTGGGCGTGGCGGTGACGGGGCATAGCGTACCTCGAGCCACCCCCATCCGACATCAGTGGCTTTTATCAAAAGCATTTTTTTGGGTCATGAAAGCCTGCAAATGTTAGGTAAAAACATTGCTATACACAACACCTACACACATTACAAAGGCTGTGTGCAGTTTATTGCAGCCAGATTTCATGACAGTTGCGCTTTAAGACATAGATCCAACCGATTGTGTTTTGGCAGTAATTTCATATATCACTCCAGAGGAAGATCATGCCATAAGAGTTGCTTATTGTTAACTTTTTGTATATAGAGGGTATCTAGCAAAGCACCCTTTGCAGAGGCAGCTGCTTATAGAGAAAATATCTCACATAGAAAAGGTTTAAAGGGGTATTCCGGGCAAAAACATCTTATCCCCTATGAAAGGATAGGGGATAAGATGTCTGATCGAGGGGAGCCCGCCGCTGAGACCCCCCCACAATCTCCCTGCAGCAGCCCGCATTCTATGTGTAGCTGCGTCTGCAGTTTCGGAAACCGCTGTGCTTCCGAGACGGGGACGTGACGTCACGCCACGCCCCCTCCATTCATTTCTATAGGAGGGGGCGTAACGGCCACAACGCCCCCTCCCATAGACATGAATGGAGGGGGCGTGGCGTGACGTCACGTCCCCGTCTCGGAAGCCAGAGGTTTCCGAAACTTCAGACGCAGCTACGCATAGAATGCGGAATGCTGGAGGGAGATTGTGGGGGGTCCCAGCAGCGGGGCCCCCCGCGATCAGACATCTTATCCCCTATCCTTTCAATAGGGGATAAGATGTTATTGCCCGGAATACCCCTTTAAACATAGCATGCACAGTTTACATTACTTGGATGCAAAGAGCATGCCCTTGAGTCTGGCTTTTCTCCTCTACTCCTCACTGCTTGACAACTTTCTCTTGAAGAGGAAACTAAGCAGCCAGTGCAGGCCTATTATTTATCACAGCTGAGAGTTTGATACAAATGTATCAGTTGTAGGTTTGTAAATTCATGAAACAAAAATGGTTCATGTCTTGCAAATTTGAGCCCATATCTTTAAATTGTCATACATCAATTCAGAGTATGTAACATAGTAACATATTTTGTAAGGCTGAAAAAAAAAACATATCCATCCATTTTAGCCTACTATTGTGCAATTCCTCATCTTGAAAACTCCAAATATGACAAATATCTAGATCAAGGTTTCTTCTCCAGAATCTTTTAACTATAACTTTTTAATAACTTCTTACATTTTATAAAGTCATCCAAGCCTCTAGTTAGTGGGCTATCCATGACAACTTGGAAGTTTTATGCCATCCACATATACACATAAAGAGCCAATCTTATTATGTATGATACTTATAATCACAATATTGTCTGCATAGATAATATTTGTTCAGTACTGTACATGGCTGGTTCCATCAACATTTATGTTTCAAATAATAAAATGGCTATTTCCATAACAGAACATCTGGAGAATCGTGTGGTGCAGCAGCCAAGTCTTGCGATGTTCCATTGCATGCCTATTGTTTGAATCACATGCTTTATTACATAAAGCTGTCTTCTTTAATTAGAAGATCTCTGCTCAACTATCTGTCCTCTGGTGGTTCAACATCTGTCTACAAAAATGTTGTTTTTTCTTAATTGTAGTCTGAAACACTGCTTTATGTCTGATTTATAACATTAGGAAAAAATTAATATTCTAAACTTATTACAAAATGAAATGCACAACTCACGAAAATAACACAGATCTGGCAGACAGACCTTATAATATATTTAGTCTATGAAGCATTGAAGAAATTATGACTTTCTGAGTAAAACACTTATTTAAAAGATCAATTAAAGAGATAAATATAAAGTTCAGTCCACAGGCATCCAAAGGAAAATCTCCCAGTAAGGGTATGTTCACCCTACATCAGGGATCGGTATTACGCGCTGTGAACATAAACATCTGTGTGAATGGGTCTTCCGCGAGACCAGTTCCCACTGAGGAATTTCAGGGGTGGACAATTGTTCAGTGCAAAGAAGGAACATTGTTACGCCGAGCGCTCCGGGTCCCCGCTCCTCCCCGGAGCGCTCGCTACACTCTCGCTACTGCAGCGCTCCGGTCAGATCCACTGACCCGGTGCGCTGCGATACCGCCTCCAGCCGGGATGCGATTCGCGATGCGGGTGGCGCCCGCTCGCGATGCGCACCCCGGCTCCCGTACCTGACTCGCTCTCCGTCGGTCCTGTCCCGGCGCGCGCGGCCCCGCTCCCTAGGGCGCGCGCGCGCCGGGTCTCTGCGATTTAAAGGGCCACTGCCTTTGTTCGGACTTTGGACTTTGTTCGCACGAGGCGTTTTTTCTCCCCGGCTCCTCTCTCCTCTGGTCCCCTGCAATCCGTTCCTGTGCCTCCCGCCGTGGAGGCTATGCAGGTCGACCGGTCTCGCCTGACACCTCAAGAGAGGACACGACGCCGCATAGAGAATCTCTGCCTGTACTGTGCCGGTACCGAACACTTCCTGAAGGATTGTCCTATCCGTCCTCCCCGCCTGGAAAGACGCACGCAGACTCCGCACAAAAGTGAGACAGTCCTTGATGTCAACTCTGCTTCTCCACGCCTTACTGTGCCTGTGCGGATATCTGCCTCTACCTGCTCCTTCTCTACTATGGCCTTCTTGGATTCCGGATCTGCAGGAAATTTTATTTTGGCCTCTCTCATCAACAGGTTCAACATCCCGGTGACCAGTCTCGCCAGACCCCTCTGCATCAATTGTGTTAACAATGAAAGATTGGACTGTACCATACGTTTCCGCACGGAGCCCCTCCTAATGTGCATCGGACCTCATCACGAGAAAATTGAGTTTTTGGTCCTCCCCAATTGCACTTCTGAAATTCTCCTCGGACTACCCTGGCTTCAACACCATTCCCCAACCCTGGATTGGTCCACTGGGGAGATCAAGAGTTGGGGTTCCTCTTGTTTCAAGGACTGCCTTAAACCGGTTCCCAGTTCTCCTTGCCGTGACCCTGTGGTTCCCCCTGTAACCGGTCTCCCTAAGGCCTATATGGACTTTGCGGATGTTTTTTGCAAAAAACAAGCTGAGACTCTACCTCCTCACAGGCCTTATGACTGTCCTATTGACCTCCTCCCGGGCACTACTCCACCCCGGGGAAGAATTTATCCTCTCTCTGCCCCAGAGACTCTTGCTATGTCTGAGTACATCCAGGAAAATTTAAAAAAGGGCTTTATCCGCAAATCCTCCTCTCCTGCCGGAGCCGGATTTTTCTTTGTGTCCAAAAAAGATGGCTCCCTACGTCCTTGCATTGATTACCGCGGTCTTAATAAAATCACGGTAAAGAACCGCTACCCCCTACCTCTCATCTCTGAACTCTTTGATCGCCTCCAAGGTGCCCACATCTTTACCAAACTGGACTTAAGAGGTGCTTATAATCTCATCCGCATCAGAGAGGGGGATGAATGGAAAACGGCATTTAACACTAGAGATGGACACTTTGAGTATCTGGTCATGCCCTTTGGCCTGTGCAACGCCCCTGCCGTCTTCCAAGACTTTGTTAATGAAATTTTTCGTGATCTCTTATATTCCTGTGTTGTTGTGTATCTGGACGATATCCTGATTTTTTCTGCCAACCTAGAAGAACACCGCCAGCATGTCCGCATGGTTCTTCAGAGACTTCGTGACAATCAACTTTATGCCAAAATGGAGAAATGTCTGTTTGAATGTCAATCTCTTCCTTTCCTAGGATACTTGGTCTCTGGCCAGGGACTACAAATGGATCCAGACAAACTCTCTGCCATCTTAGATTGGCCACGCCCCTCCGGACTCCCTGCTATCCAACGTTTTTTGGGGTTCGCCAATTATTACAGACAATTTATTCCACATTTTTCTACCATTGTGGCTCCTATCGTGGCTTTAACCAAAAAGAATGCCAATCCTAAGTCATGGCCTCCTCAAGCGGAAGACGCCTTTAAACAGCTCAAGTCTGCCTTTTCTTCGGCTCCCGTGCTCTCCAGACCTGACCAATCTTAACCCTTCCTATTGGAGGTTGATGCCTCCTCAGTAGGAGCTGGAGCGGTCCTTCTACAAAAAAATTCTTCCGGGCATGCTGTTTCTTGTGGTTTTTTTTCTAGGACCTTCTCTCCGGCGGAGAGGAACTACTCCATCGGGGATCGAGAGCTACTAGCCATTAAATTAGCACTTGAGGAATGGAGGCATCTGCTGGAGGGATCAAGATTTCCAGTTATTATTTACACCGATCACAAGAACCTCTCCTATCTCCAGTCTGCCCAACGGCTGAATCCTCGCCAGGCCAGGTGGTCTCTGTTCTTTGCCCGATTTAATTTTGAAATTCACTTTCGGCCTGCCGATAAGAACATTAGGGCCGATGCTCTCTCTCGTTCCTCGGATGCCTCGGAAGTAGAGCTCTCTCCGCAACACATCATTCCTCCTGACTGCCTGATCTCCACTTCTCCAGCCTCCATCAGGCAAACTCCTCCAGGGAAGACCTTCGTCTCTCCACGCCAACGCCTCGGAATCCTCAAATGGGGTCACTCCTCCCATCTCGCAGGTCATGCGGGCATCAAGAAATCCGTGCAACTCATCTCTCGTTTCTATTGGTGGCCGACTCTGGAGACGGATGTTGTGGATTTTGTGCGAGCCTGCACTGTCTGTGCCCGGGATAAGACTCCTCGCCAGAAGCCCGCTGGTCTTCTTCATCCTCTGCCTGTCCCAGACAGAACAGCCTTGGTCTCTGATTGGTATGGACTTTATTACAGACTTACCCCCATCCCGTGGCAACACTGTTGTTTGGGTGGTCGTTGATCGATTCTCCAAGATGGCACATTTCATCCCTCTTCCTGGTCTCCCTTCAGCGCCTCAGTTGGCAAAACAATTTTTTGTACACATTTTTCGTCTTCACGGGTTGCCCACGCAGATCGTCTCGGACAGAGGCGTCCAATTCGTGTCAAAATTCTGGAGGGCTCTCTGTAAACAACTCAAGATTAAATTAAACTTTTCTTCTGTCTATCATCCTCAATCCAATGGGCAAGTAGAAAGAATTAACCAGGTCCTGGGTGATTATTTACGGCATTTTGTTTCCTCCCGCCAGGATGACTGGGCAGATCTTCTACCATGGGCCGAACTCTCGTATAACTTCAGAGTCTCTGAATCTTCCTCCAAATCCCCATTTTTCGTGGTGTACGGCCGTCACCCTCTTCCCCCCCTCCCTACTCCCTTGCCCTCTGGTTTGCCCGCTGTGGATGAAATATCTCGTGATCTTTCCACCATATGGAAAGAGACCCAAAATTCTCTCTTACAGGCTTCATCACGCATGAAGAAGTTTGCTGATAAGAAAAGAAGAGCTCCCCCCATTTTTTCTCCTGGAGACAAGGTATGGCTCTCCGCTAAATATGTCCGCTTCCGTGTCCCTAGCTACAAATTGGGACCACGCTATCTTGGTCCTTTCAAAATGTTGTGCCAGATTAATCCTGTCTCTTACAAACTTCTTCTTCCTCCTTCTCTTCGTATTCCTAATGCCTTTCACGTTTCTCTTCTTAAACCACTCATCATCAACCGTTTCTCTCCCAAACTTGTTTCTCCCACTCCTGTTTCCGGCTCCTCGGACATCTTCTCTGTAAAGGAGATACTGGCCTCCAAGAAGGTCAGAGGGAAAACTTTTTTTTTGGTCGATTGGGAGGGTTGTGGTCCTGAAGAGAGATCCTGGGAACCTGAGGACAATATCCTAGACAAAAGTCTGCTCCTCAGGTTCTCAGGCTCTAAGAAGAGGGGGAGACCCAAGGGGGGGGGGGGGTACTGTTACGCCGAGCGCTTCGGGTCCCCGCTCCTCCCCGGAGCGCTCGCTACACTCTCGCTACTGCAGCGCTCCGGTCAGATCCACTGACCCGGTGCGCTGCGATACCGCCTCCAGCCGGGATGCGATTCGCGATGCGGGTGGCGCCCGCTCGCGATGCGCACCCCGGCTCCCGTACCTGACTCGCTCTCCGTCGGTCCTGTCCCGGCGCGCGCGGCCCCGCTCCCTAGGGCGCGCGCGCGCCGGGTCTCTGCGATTTAAAGGGCCACTGCGCCGCTGATTGGCGCAAGTGGTTCTAATTAGTGTGTTCACCTGTGCACTCCCTATGTATACCTCACTTCCCCTGCACTCCCTCGCCGGATCTTGTTGCCATTGTGCCAGTGAAAGCGTTTCCTTGTGTGTTCCTAGCCTGTGTTCCAGACCTCCTGCCGTTGCCCCTGACTACGATCCTTGCTGCCTGCCCCGACCTTCTGCTACGTCCGACCTTGCTTCTGTCTACTCCCTTGTACCGCGCCTATCTTCAGCAGTCAGAGAGGTTGAGCCGTTGCTAGTGGATACGACCTGGTCACTACCGCCGCAGCAAGACCATCCCGCTTTGCGGCGGGCTCTGGTGAAAACCAGTAGTGACTTAGAACCGGTCCACTAGCACGGTCCACGCCAATCCCTCTCTGGCACAGAGGATCCACCTCCTGCCAGCCGGCATCGTGACAAACATGTTCCTTCTTTGCACGGAAGTCCGCGAGCACTGTATAGCCGTCAATGGTGATTGCACAGTGCCACGCTTTCCTACCTCCAAAGTAGTTTTGGTGGCAGCTGCCGAAATTGAATCTCCACTTGTGGAATTCTGCCAGCAGAGATTCTGCAGTGTGAACACAAGGCATTTATATGCCATTAGAATGTTGAGCGTGTATTCTAATTACAGCTTCATGAGAATCTACATAGTCAATGATAATCACCTGAATACTGTCATTTACTTCATTATTTGTCATTATTAGTTTGGTCATTTGACTTTATTTACTGTTATTTATATATAACTTAAGACAAATAAGATATTTATTGTTACTTTCTATTTTTTTTTTGTTCTGTTCTATTTTTTAAAAATGATCGCTATATTCATATGAATTGTCAGCTTTAAAGGTGTACTCCACTGGACAGCGTTCGGAAGTAAATTGTAATGTCTGTTTATTTGTTTTTGCATTTTTTAGGCCCTGTTTAGACCTTGTTTTTCAAGCTTAAAGGGGTATTCCAGGCAAAAACTCTGCTCCGCCCCTCATTGCAAGCCTACAGGAGGGGGCATGATAGCTATCACACCCCCTCCCGTAGGCTTGCATTGAGGGGCGGAGCATGACGTCACACGGGGGCGGGGGGGTGATGTCACACGCCGCCGGCCCTGTGGTCAACGTTAATCAGACCCGGAGCGAACACGCTCCGGGGACTGATTAAAGACGGGGTGCCGCGTGCATGATCACGGGCGTCCCCAGCTGCGGGACTCCCACGATCAGTCATCTTATCCCCTATCTTTTGGATAGGGGATAAGATGTGTAAGCACCGGAGTACCCCTTTAAACAGATTTGTAAATTACTTCTATTAAAAAATCTTAATCCTTCCAATAGTTATTATCTTCTGTAGTTTTCCGTCTAACTGCTCAATGATGATGTCACGTCCCGGGTGCTGTGCATGATGGGAGAATATCCCCATAGGAACTGCACAGCTCCCGGGACGTGACATCATCATTGAGCAGTTAGACAGAAAGCAACAACTCAACTTCAGAAGCTAATAACTATTGGAAGGATTAAGATTTTTTAATAGAAGTAATTTACAAATCTGTTTAACTTTCCAGAGCCAGTTGATATAGAAAAAAAGGTTTTGGCCGGGAATACCCCTTTAATCTGTTTTCTGTGCTTTTCTTCCAGGTGTGGAAGAGTTAAGCCTTTCACCCATGTGCTAGGCGGGTATGACTATATAACTCCAGCTTAGTCTGTATTCTAGTTGCTGGTTATTTAGTGCAATACACTTTGTCTGCTTGTGCAATATACTCTGACAATTTTTGTTTGTGCAATACTCTGACTACGTCTGTTTGAGTATGCACCTTGTATTTATCCTGTTGTTTTAGCCATGGATAAATAGTCTTGTTTGTTGTAGATTTTAGTCTGTTACATTTGTCGGTTTCAGGATTAGTATGTCTGTCTGCTTAGTCTGTGTTCACACTGTTAGAATCCTGTCCTGTTCCTCCACATAGTGGAATTTGTTTTTGAATTTATCCTGTCTTGTATATTGAAATAAATCCTGTTTTGAATCTTGAGAAATATCCTGTCTAGTATCCTGATCAGTGTTCCTCTAAGTTGTAGAGTTTAGCTTTCTTGTATCCATTTTAATGAAGTTCATGTTTGTTATCTGTGTCCAGTGTTAACAGTGTCCTATGTTCCTGATCAGTTTAGTGTCTAGCTTTCAGTTCTTCTGCTCATCCCCTGCAAGTCCTGGTTTCTGCTGTATACTCGTACCATGCCTAGTCTTGTTCATTTGTCTATGTCTCCCATTTATCTGATATCCGGTTTATGAACTGTTTGTTAATTCACCATATTCTGCTCTGTTTGTGAGTTTATATTGTGTCTGGTATTTCTGGTTGTCTGGTTGTTTTCCCATTTCTGCTTCTGGCCTGTGACTATGTTTAATATTTGTTTTTACGCATGCACTGTAGCGCAGGGAGGGACCAGCTCCAAGTTGTCGATTCACTGCTTTGGGTGTTTTGGTCGTCCACGCCCCCTCATGACTTCACGACCATGCCCCCTCAAGGCAAGTCAATGGGAGGGGGCGTGACGGGAAGATATACTTCTGAACACTGGTCAGTGGAGTACCCCTTTAAATATGTTTAATATTAGACAAGCACTTTTAATCGGCATATGCACATCCATATGTTTCATCATAATATATATATATATATATATAAATATATATATATATATATATATACCTCTGTCCTAGTACCACTAGACCTTCATAAAAAAAAGTATAAATTCCCCCCAGCTTGATATGAAAGTGCAGAAACCCTCCCTTAATGCTGCTTCTGAAATAGACTAAACTAAACCACAACTTTTTAGTTAAACATCATTTCCTAAGCCATTCCTAAGCTATACACATGAGAAAATCAGGAGGAAATGGTAACTGGCTATTTTACCGTATTTATTGTTGACATTTTTCCATTAATGTTTCATTTCTAGAATGAGTTCCCCTTTTAAATGAATCTGTCAGCATAAAAACAAAGGTGCAAGTAAAAAGGTGGCTAGATAGGGACAATCATTAGGATTCTGTGCATACTTTTTTTTTTAATCTCCATAGACCTTTCCAGTGCTGAGATATAAGCCTTTTTGTTATTATGCAACAGCACAGCAAGATCCCAAGTAAGTCCACCCTATGTCCTCTTTATCACTGTCTATTGACCCATCTGTTTACATCTGCCTACCCCATTTAAATAGGGCAAAGAGGTCTTGGAATGAAGCAAACTATGCTCTTGGCGTCAAGGGGAATGCCCCTTGAGCTTTTGCATCTAATTTATATAATAACTAAATAGCTTAGATCTCAGCACTGGATAGGACTATGGAGATAAAAAGGTATGCCTAGAATTCTGATGACTAGCCCTATCTAGCCATCTAGGCTTATTTACACTTATATTTTTCTGCTGACAGTGCCGCTTTATAAACTTTGGCAGACACTGTGCATGATCTTAGGATCATTGTCATGTATTAAAGAGGCATGGACTCAAGGGGCAGGGACATAATACTACCACTTTCTAAAGCATTGGTACGGCCTCACCTGGAATATGCTGTTCAGTTTTGGGCACCAGTTCATAAAAGGGACGTTCTGGAGCTGGCAAGGGTGCAGAGACATGCAATCTAATAGTGGGCATGGAACATTTTAGCTATGAGGAAGATTAGAACAATTTACATTTGTTTAGTCTTGAGAAGAGATGTTTAAAGGGGGATATGATCAACATATATAAGTAAATAAATAGCACATACAAAAAATATGGGGGAAAACGGTTCCAGGTTAAACCCCCTCAAAGGACAAGGGGCACTTCCTCCATCTGGAGAAGAAAAGGTTAAGTCTCAAGGAGTGCATCATGCCTTCTTTACCATAAGAAGTGTGAATTTATGGAACAGTCTACCTCAGGAACTGGTCACAGCAGGAACAGTCAAAAACTTCAAAGCAGGGTTAGATACACTCCTAGAACAATATAACATTAATGCTTATGCAGACATATAAAATCACCTCCCATCCCCTTCATCCAACTATACCCCTTCCCTTCAATTCCTTGGTTGAACTTGATGGACATATGTCTTTTTTCAACCATACTGTCTATGTCACTATGTGTCTTCTTATTCATTGCTGCAGAATTTTGGTGAATATATAAAAAAAAATCTGTTGCCTATAGCGATTCATTATACTGTATAGTAGTTTTCAATTTGTAGCATAGTTTGAAAATAAAATCAACCATCTGGTAAAAAGCGGGTTGCACCTTTCTCTTCATTTGTGCTGCCTTTCATCAGTTTCCATTATTTCAATCGACAGTATTTCAGTAAAGCCATGATAAAATACAGGGCACATGCTTTGGCGTTTGATCTGAGAACAATGACCAATTTATATCTTGTATAGAGCTGATTAATAGATATTGTTACATAGCCTCTACAAAGAGAAAACCCTAAAATTACTTTTTTGCAAATCGTAAATTAATTATTTCACCAAACCGAATATGAGATTCACTGCCCTTATTTACATAAATAGACAATTCCATTCAACTATAAGTGTTTCACCTATCCCTTACTTATTGACTAATGTCATGGTGTACGCTATATGACTGACAACTGTGTTATTTCTACAATTTGATCTTAATAGAGATTCAAAGAGCATATGAATGCGGCAAATTCATTTTGATCTTTTGCAGCTGGTAAAATGCTTGCTCATTTACACAAAATAAAATGAGCAACAAAATGAGCTACTATATGCTTCTTGCTTCTATATCTTTGCATTTCTTGTTTTAGCCTTAAGTCAATTTAGCAAGATATTCCAGGCTATTGTGCTGTGCCAAATGAGCCATAATAGACATATCTGGAGCAATAATGGCTGCATTTATCCTATATTACAAAGAAATGTACCAAAAATCAAATTACATGAATAAAATGAATGAGGAACTTGCTGTAGAGATTGGAACGAAAAGCACAAAGCAAAAGGCTTTTATCTTTTAAGCATGCAAAGTTCTTTTATTTTGCACATTTCGGCCATTGTTGTTATGTTAGGACTACAATTAAAAGTTTAGTCAAAGTTTCAGTTATTTTCCAGAAACACTATTAAATATTAATGAGAGACCTTATGTCTAGTTTGCCTTTAGGAAATAATGATAAATCAATAATTAATGAGGTTGCTTTGCAGAAAATTAAAGGTTGGGAGCAATGTCTTTAAAAATTAAATAAATCTCAAGAAAGAAAGCAGATGTTATCGAGTTAAAATCCTGCAAATATCATCAGCCAAGTTGGTTATCAGCATAAACATACTCCGTTCCCAGAGGCCGACAACACCAAAGATAATACCTATGTAGTCATAACAAAACAAAATATTTGCTTTTTTAACAAATTGAATCCTTTGAGCGGTTGAATGACTGACACTTCTTGTTTGGGTATATAATCAGCTTTTCCTGTTCACACTGAATGATTACTCTCAGAATAATATATTGGTTTTGTTATTCAAGGATTGTCATACTGTAGCTTAAACTGTACTACTGGGGTGGATAGACATAGGGTGCAGAGAATAGGCATTGTAAAGAAACCTAGGTGAGTACAGTATATCATAACCTTTAAACAGGTCTATCTTTACCTTGACAATCTCTAAGAACGTCATAGAGGGAGGTCTCCCATATGGGATCCCCCTTTATCCAGCAACAAGGTATTAAATAAACAGCAGACCCCTCTTTCAGAATGAATGACTGGTGATGTATATTATAATATTTCTCTTGTAGAACCTGTGACATTAAAAGTGATCAGCCAATGGCAACTTTCCAGCAACCCAGAAATAATATGCCATAAGTCACATGATCTCCAAGGGGTGTGGCTATGCTTAAGTGGGTTGTTGTATACCAGGGTGGAAGGGATTTACTAAAGTAAGGCTATCCATTTACCCACTACAGCCATGCTCCCCTGGAGATCATGGGACTTATGGCATGTTATCTTTGGCTGCAAGGAAAGCTGGGAAAGGTCAGAGACAATAGTGTGGTGTCCAGGTACCGGATTGCATCCGTTACCTTGTAGTGAGGTCCCCAAAGTCAGAGTCCCTAGCTACCGGTGGGGTCCTCATCAATAGTTATCCCCTTGTCACTCCTTTAATAGTTAAATTTATTCAAATTCAATGTGTAAATATGTAGATAAAGTGTACTTACTTTGTTGTAGTGTCGCAGGACCTGCGGGTCACGTGATGTGATCCAAAACTCTATGGTTTCTGGTTCAAGGACCTTTGGAGGAAGTCAGGTGATCATCCACCATGCATTGTAACGGTGAGTGACAGCTGACACGGACCAATCCAAAACGGCCCTGCCCCTGCCCATATAAGGGAGCGGCGGGCATTAATCTTTCTCTTTCCTCGTGGGCTGCTGATGGAGGAGGATCTGCGTAGCTGTCATCAGCAGTGACTAGGCCCAAGCCTTGCGGCAACGACGATCATTACAAAACTGTGAGTTATCTCAATCCCTGTTAACTCTGCAAGATCACCAGACCTAAATAGACCCCTAAATCCGGATGGATTTCTGCATCAATCCAAATTCTAATAATCCCTTGGATAAGTTCATGGTCCTCAGCATCTGTCAATCACTGCCGTACTATATAGAGACTATATTACTAAGACTGTTGCTGTTAATTGGATGTACCGCAAGTACCTCAGTAAAGTTTATGCAAGTTCATCTCTATTGTGGACCTTCATTCATTTAAGCACGCACCTATCGTTTCTGGGAAGGGTGGCGATAGGCCGAAGATTTACCTCAGCGTATTAACCCTCACCCTGGCGTCACGAGTGACAGGGGTTAAATTAACCCCTCATATACCAAAGCAACACCCCAACTACACTACACCCCAAGGCAGATACCAGTAACAGTAAACAAAAAAAAAAGATGTGTACTGGTTCACATCCGGGAGTGGGTCCTGTGCATAAAAAGGAGGTAGCAGAAGCATAATACACAGTATAATAACTTGGCATCATGGGCTCAAAGCCTGAAGAAAATAAAATGCTAGAATACCCATTTCATTAATTACCCTTTTTTAATCTAAGCATTCCAACTACTTATTTTCTAGTTGATAAAACCTGGGAAGGCTTGTTTTTTGTGGGATAAGTTGTAGTTTTTATTGTCATCATCTTGTATTTATAATTCATAAAATGATGTGACCAAATGTTCACTGAAAGACCATAATGGAATATAACACACACTACAAACAATGTTTATTTGTCTGAGACATTTTTCTTCATGTCTGGGTCAATTTATTAGGGGACATTTGTTCAAAACATAGCTTGCAGTGGTCTAGCATTTTTTTCTGGTGTTTTACAATAGACTTCCATGAAAAACAGCTCAAAGAACTGAATTGAAAAAAAAAATGTCCCAATAGACAGATACCTCTGACAAACCATAGGGCCCTGCCAGGACCCTACTGCCATAGAAACACATCATTATACCACATTAACTATGTTAACATTTCCCTTTGGCAAACAGCTTAAATGCTGCATCTAAAGGGTTAAACATCTCTGATCCTGATATTTGCAGAGGGTTGTTGGCTTTATATGTCATCTAGTACTTGCTGCTGATGCCACATGTAGTAGCACTGGCACATTTCCTTTACCATCCACTACACATTCCATTGCATCTTACTGTGGTAAGAACAATTAGGATGTAATAGTTCATATATTTATGGTAAGAGTTTAAAGGGGTATTCCAGGATTTTTTTTATTGACTATGCAACAGGGGCTGTGAAGTTAGTGTAGTTCATAATATAGTGTCTGTACCTGTGTTTCATAGTGGTCTCGCAATTCTTCTGTTATTTTTGCCCCAATGTTTTTAACAGCATACAAAATGACTCAGGTAATCTCAGGTTTTCCCAGGTTACAGTGCGGCCGAAACATTATATTACTAGTCAGGTGTTCAGAGGGAACCTGTCTGCTTCAATGGGTGGAGCAACCGCTGGGTGGGAAGAGGATTATGCTGCAAGACTTGTAGTTTTGCAACAGTTGGAGGGACCTTGGTCAGAAAACACTAGTCTATTGCATTGAAGGAATGGGTGGGGTGGCTGATGTGTGGGAGGGAAAAAAATGACCTCACACTTACAAACAAGGAATCATAGGACTTGTAGTTTAAAGGGGTACACCGCCCCTAGACATGTTATCCCCTATCCACAGGATAGGGGATAACATGTCTGATCACAGGGGTCCCACTGCTGGGAACCCCCGTGATGTCTTCTGCAGCACCCCATGTCATCATCTGCTGCATGGAGCGAATTTTACTTCATGCCTGATGATGGGCGATACAGGGGCTGGAGTATTGTGACCTCACAGCCCCCCTCCCCTCGTGATGTCATGCCCCGACCCCTCAATACAAGTCTATGGGAGTGGGCATTTTGGCAGTCACGCCCCCTCCCATAGACTTGCATTGAGGAGACGGGCCTTGATATCATGAGGGGGCAGGGCGATGATGTCACAATACTCTGGCCCCCCGTATCGCCCTTCATCAGGCACAGATTGAAGTTCAGCAGATGACAGGGGGTGCTGAAGGAGAAATCGTGGGGGTTCCCAGGGGTGGGACCCCCGCAATCAGACATCTTATCCACTATCCTTTGGAGAGAGGATAAGATGTCTAGGGGCAGAGTACCCCTTTGAGGGAACAAACTCCAACAGAAAATAGCCAGTCCACAAAAAGATAGCCTCAGCATTATGGTAGTCTCATAACATAGCCATTTACCCCCTAGCAGATCCTTCCTAAGCATGTCCATTACTGTCTGGCAGGTACGTACTAAAATAACCTTATGGTGGATAACCCCCTTAAGATAGATGGCATAATAGATGTCAGTAAAAGAAAATCACAACAACCAGGCCTGTTGGGGACCGTTGATTTGTGCCAAGTTGTCAAGTTTTGAAGGGAGAAAAGTGCTGCTGTGCCCTACAAATACAAAAAGGGTGTGGGGGTGAAGGGGTGTCATTCCTTTTACACCACTTTTCTGGTTAAAAAAAGAATTCTAATTTTTGCAAATGCCATATCTTGTACAACATTTTTAAACTTTTAACTTTTACACTACTTTGTTAAAACTGCTATAAATTAGCATAGGCATAGATTTATAGCTGGCATCCATTTATGCATGTGGCACACAGAATCAAAGATGCATGAAACCTTTGAAGAGAAGTGTGTCTCTGAATAAACTTGTTCATTTTACACCAGTATATTCCTGGTTGAAAACCTTGTGTCATATACTGGTCCTAATAAATCCCCTCCTTCACAGTGTTTACATTTTAAAGAGTAAGGCTCAAGCTACATTGAATTTTTCTTGTTGTGTGACTTCATTATTTCATATACACAGCTGCTACTGGAGTCCAGTTGAATAGTTTAAGTTGCATGCAAAAATAGTTAAAAAAGTAAAAAAAAAAAAAAAAAAGTCTCTGTGCAGCTCTAGCAAAATTTTGGCGTATTAACTAAGACCAAATTTGGCCAATCCCACAGAGTTCACAAGCTAGTGAGTGTAGGACTACTGTTAATATAAATTTTAGAGCATATTATATCATACATGTGTTTCACTCCGATAGTTTGAAGACTATAATTATTAAGATTCTGTTTGATATTAACTAAATTACTAAATGGGATTTATACAAATATGTTCTTAAAAATCAGAAGCACTAGTGAGCAGTTGTCATTTAGGTCATTTCAAGTCCTGGGAATAATAGTTATTTTGCAGAAAATTCACAGACTAATACTGCTTACTTTACCCTTTCATTATAAAAATGCTGTGTACACACATTGCATTTGTGCCTCATTTTGAGCAGTAAATCTCTGGAAAAAAACAACAGGTGAAAACACAAAAAAAAAACAAGGTGAAATCTGCAGCACAATACAATCAAAAATCACAGCTCGATACAAAATAAACACATTTCCTTAATGTTTCTAACTGTATTTTGGATTGCGAAGTATGTTCACAATAACTAACCATATTTGCATTAGATATCAACAAGTCCAAACCTTGATATATGGTTAAAGGGGTACTCCAGTGGGAAACAATTTTTTCATATTAACTGGCTCCAGAAAGTTAAACACATTTTTTAATTACTTCTATTAAAAAAATCTTAATCCTTCCAGTACTTACCAGCTGCAATATGTTCCAGAGGAAATTGTATAACTCTTTTCAGTGCTCTCTGCTGACACCTCTGTCCATGTCAGGAACTGTCCAGAGCAGGAGAGGTTTGCTATGGGAGTTTGCTCCTACTCTGAACAGTTCCTGACATGGACAGAGGTGTCAGCAGAGAGCACTGCGGTCAGACTGAAAAGAACAACTGAACTGGGATGCAACTTTCTGCCTGAGAACTGGGTAAAGTCTGTATTTCTGTGCCACAAACTGTCGCTATCCGGCAGGTTTCATTAGACAAATAATTAGTACTGTGTTCCATCGATTCTCCACAAAATGTATCCTCTAGTTTCTAATTCCTGTTGGCAATGCAAGAGGGAATTGGGCACATTGTCACATGTTTGGTGAAGTTGTTCCCCTAATGTTGAGTATGATCCAGCTTCCTCACTTATATCTCCTGGGATCTACTAAATCTGGTACTAAATCATTGTATTGCTTTCTTCTGCTGGCTGCTAGGTAGGTGAGACCACTTTTGTGGAAGAATACACATCCTCCATCTATCTGGTTGCGGAGATAACTCATATGCACCACATGGAGGAACTTTTAGCCACCTGCATTGGACGATTGGTACAGCATGAGTTTCTATGGAAGCTGATTGATTGATTTTCTGCCCTCTGACTTATATAGGATGATATCTTCTTCCTAATCAGGGTCTCCTCTGCTCTATGCCATTTAGGGCATTATGGTATAAGGAGTTGCGATTGTTATTCTGTTCTCTGACTATCTCTTTTGCATTTCGATCATTGGTCAACTGGGTGGACCTAAGTATGTTCCTTTCCATATTTTTTTTTTTATTATTTACCATTTATACAGTATATGGGGTTGACACCAATCTTGTTGCTATCATACTGCTGTATCCTGTTGCTTTAAGTTGAGGCATTTGACCTTTTTGTTCTTGCCTTCTCTCCCTTTTTCCCTTTTTTTTCTGTATCCATCCCCCCACCTTCTCCTTGTTTTATTTTATTGCTAAAACCTTAATGCAATTTTGAATGAAATTATAAAACCCACTGGGTATCATTGCAATCACATGGACCTTCAGAATAATGATAAAATGTTTTTCCTTTTTTGATTTCTATTTGTCCCATAGATTTTGTGGTAAAGTGACTTATATCATTACAAAGCACAATTGGTCCTACAGAAAACAAGCCCCCCAGGTTCTGTAGACTCAAAACTGAAAGAGTTATGGATTTCAAAAGGCAAGGAGTAACATAAACGCAAAAATGAAAATTTGCTACTCTATGCCATTAACACCAAAAACCCCGCTTCATTAAAGGGTGAACATTATATTGCCTGAAATCACTTTTACCTTATACCATGAAAGGGAGGAAGAGAAGAAAAGATGCGGGGCGCTCTCTGGCGTAGTAGGTTCTGTACCTCTTGATATGAAAAAAGAGAGATAAAAAGCAACCTGCCAGGACACAGGAACCCACTCACAGGACGCAACAAAATTTATATTGTGGACCTGAGGAAAGCGTGAGAGCATGCCAAAACGCGTTGTCCAGTTGTGTTTTGTGTATGAATGAAATAAAAAGCATCCTGTGTACCTATTGGCCCATTGATTCTATCCAACAGTAGCACTTGGGATACAGAACCCCCGCTGTACTTCCTTCATATATACCTTATACCATGGGCAGCATGAGCAGTAAATTTTTTAATGTCTGAATGTATCTGCCTAAAAAACTGATGGGATTTTAGAATTTTTTTTATATGTGGGGGTCTCAGTGGTGGACCATCTAATGTAAACAACCTGTTCCATTCTTATCTTACATTATGTGATATTAGGTATCCAGGCCAGAAAAACTGAAGCAGTCCTCTACTCTCTACTACTCCTGCTAAACACATCATGAAGCTCATATTTTTCTGTACTAACGTCATCGCCTGCACTTTGTTAACAATTTTCTAATGCCTACCTGTCATCTGCAGATACAAACATCATAACACTATCATTTGTTTCTCTTTATGTGGTAACTCTATGATGGCATCTGTGACTGGTTTTAAAATGGCAAAAACATACTTTGAGCTCATGAGTTCTAAACAGAAAAACAACTTTGACAGCATTTGGTCCTATTTCTTGATCCAAGAAGAAAGCAAAAACGGACAAAGCCAAATAGAAGACCAGTAGCAAAAATCGTAAAAAATAAATAAATACTAGATATATGTAAATTCAGCAGATCTTATACATTTGACTTCTCTGAGAAAATAAAACACATCATGAATGATATCTCCTGCAGTTATTTTAAATAAAATGACAATTTTTTAAATAGTTTGATGAAACATCCTAATTTCCACTTATTAAAGGGGAATTCCAGTGAAAAACTATTTTTTTTCCATATCAGCAGATTAGTAAATGACTTCTATTAAAAAATCTTAATCCTACCAGTACTTATCAGCTGCTGAAGTTGAGTTGTTCTTTTTTGTCTGACCACAGTGCTCTCTGCTGACACCTCTGTCTGTCTCAGGAACTGTCCGGAGTAGGAGCAAATCCCCATAGCAAACCTCTCCTTCTGGAGCCAGTTGATATGAAAAAAAAAGTTTTTCTCCAGAATTACCCTTTCAGGTCTGAATTATTGTTAAAAATATTGTTAAAAAAAACTTAAACCCATTTTACTTTAAGGATGTTTGACAACTAGTGGTAACACCTGTAAATAAATGATCGGGGAACATATGTCAACATTTCAGGGCAGACACCACTTGTCCAGATTGATAGCTTGTGTCTAATGTAAGGAAGTCTGGTCTCTGAAGTATTAGCAGTCACATCTCATTACACAGCCAACATTGTGTTACATGCTCTCATGCAGTATGAAAGGAATCAGGGAACTGCGGGAGGTAAACATTTCGCTCATTAACCATCCTGTTTGCAGTTCTCTGGCTTAAGCCTGATAACCCATCAATTCATCATTGACAGTTATCAACAATGCTCAACAATGAACGATCCCCCTACAGCTAATACTCCACATGCACAATTTACCTCCTGCATTGTTTCCATTTCTGCTGGAATGGACTTGGTAAGAATTACACAGATTGGCAGCTTTGAGCTATATGGATGAAATGAGAAGCTGCATATGCACCCTGTTTTATTTAACCATTTTTCTTTTCAGAGGAAGATGTCAATCATATAAATGTCTGAAACCTTGCTGAAATAAACATCTAAATATGAACACTTACAGATACAGAGTATTTTATCCAAGTGTATGCTTTTGTTTTATGCACATACTAAATTGTTATTCTCCATGTTGTATCATTTTATTTCTATTTTTCCTTTAATAAATAGTATCCTGCTAGGTTTGGAAGCAGCTGACTGGCATTGATTGCTATTACTATTCTATGATATACAAGCAGATTCTAGTCGACTAGGGCTACAGGTTTATAGAGAAAATTTTGGGAGAGGCTCTTATCAGACTAGCCCAAGCAACTCAAATGGCACCTATACTCACGGTGTCGAAAATGGCAAATAAATAGTAAAGAAATTGAGGCTCAGGGTCTAGAATAAATGGTAAATACATTTATTTATATTTATATATGGATTTACACAATGTTAAAATTTAATATGTGTACCGTGACTCACAGGGCCCTTGTGGGTCAGTGGAAACACAAATAGATAGAGGCAATATTCAATAAAAAATAGCAAAAGCACATTAAAAATAAAACAATCTAAAATATGACGATACTTAAAATAGAATTAATAAAATTTATATTAGACCACACGTCTGCGGTTATCCAGTTTGTAAAAGATGTGAGTATCACACGTTTAAAAAATAATCCCAATAAATATAGCAGCAAAAAATAGTAATGAATGAAATCTGTTGGTATTGGTAACGGTAATGTCCACAGAAATGAAAAAGTTCATTTATTTATTTTTTTTAATTTTTAATTTATTTTAATGAAAGCTCATTAATAGAGACTCGGCCGTCTCAATAGATATAGTGATGCTTTGAAGTAGATACAATGTTAGTGGTGGATACAATATTAATAAGTAACAGATGGACTGGAATTGCTACAATGTAGCCCCGCTCTCAGAGCAGAGAGCTCGCTATTAGAGACTCCACAGTCTCACACGTATACAGCGATGTGTGTGGGCTTTGGACAAGGGGACTGCAGCACCTCAGAATGCAATCACGTACATGGTACCTTATTAGAATGATAGTCCCAGCTCATATGAAGAATGCGATGGCTGTTAGAGACTCGGCCATCTCAAAATATACAGCGGTAATAGTAGTAAGTCCGGTCTTTTAGGAGCGCTGTGGTGGTTTCATTCATTCAGCCCGATGGCTGGCAATCTCCCCGTGGCTGTGGCAATGTGGACAGAATTTATCTGTGTCTGAAGGATGCCGCAATGGGAACATATGGTTGAATGCTGGATATGGCTGGATAAAGTGGCGAAAACAGATTAAAGCTGGACGCATTTCAAGTCCTCCATAGGACTTTTCCTCAGCCGCTTGGAATATGTGTAAGCTGCTTCTTCATATGAGCCGGGACTATCATTCCAATAAGGTACCATGTACGTGATTGCATTCTGAGGTGCTGCAGTGCCCTTGTCCAAAGCCCACACACATCGCTGTATACGTGTGAGACTGTGGAGTCTCTAATAGCGAGCTCTCTGCTCTGAGAGCGGGGCTACATTGTAGTAATTCCAGTCCATCTGTTACTTATTAATATTGTATCCACCACTAACATTGTATCTACTTCAAAGCATCACTATACCTATTGAGACGGCCGAGTCTCTATTAGTGAGCTGGATAACTACAGACGTGTGGCCTAATATAAATTTTATTAATTCCATTTTGAGTACTATGTTTAAATATGTCCTGTTGTTTCTCTCCTGTCTGGGGGAGTGTCTGGTGCACAGGTGTATCTACTTAGGATGCACCTGGACATGTGACACCTCCCCTATATAGGATCTCCAACATCCAGATAGACGTATCAGTATGATTAAGATCGCCTAGCCGATTGAAACGCGTCACTGCTATCTTCCTGTATGTCGTTAAGTCTGCAATAAAGCACTAAGCATTCGAGCATTTGGCTGCGCTGGACATCGTTTCTTGTTTCCTTCTATTTTAAGTATTGTCATATTTTAGATTGTTTTATTTTTAATGTATTTTTGCCATTTTTGATTGAATATTGCCTCTATCTATTTGTGTTTCCACTGACCCACAAGGGCCCTGTGAGTCACGGTACACATATTAAATTTTAACATTGTGTAAATTCATATATAAATAAATGTATTTACCATTTATTCTAGACCCTGAGCCTCAATTTCTTTACTATTTACTTACAGGTTTATGTTTATGGTCTACTGGTACCAAAATTCATACCTTTCTCACACATGAAGGGTATTCCCAAATGTTCAGTGTGTATTGTTACGTAGATTGTAATATGTTATCAGTCTTATGTAATGCAATTTGATTCTGTTAGCTGCATTAGAACAACACAGTAATGAACTGCAACACTTCATAAATCCTGAAGGGAACACTGCCTACAACCCTATGGACAGTCAGAGATAAAGGAAAAGCCCTGATTTACCTCCTCTGTGGAAGGTTGACCTGATCACAGATTGTAGGTACACAGCCAAGGCTTTCTCTATCTTTCCTGCACGTAGCACTGGAAAAGCCTTACCCCACTTTCTGTGTTCCAACATGGTTCTGCTGCTGGAGACAGCAGATTGCAGAAAAGTGAGACATCTAGTGCCCATGACTTTAGAGCTGTTTTTCTAGTGATAAGCAATTTTTAAGAAATAAAGTTGTGGTTACCTGGTACAGGATGTTGTCCTGTCAGGTAATCATTGCATCAGACACTTTTAGTGTCACTGTTCTGGGCCTACTACTCCAGAGTATATTGTATTTTGTTATCTTGTGATTTTGTGTTATGCAAAAGTGTAGTCATGTGATCCTGATGCCATAATGGGATTCACCCTATCTTAATCCTCATGTAGTGTAGGGGAAGAGGAGTTGTTCAGTTAGAGTTGAGAAGTGGAGGATAGCTAAGGTCTGTGGTAATCTAAAGGAGAATCCAACAAATGAATGTATGTCACCTATTCACACTTGGGTGGGTGTCACACATTTTAATAGTGAGGGCTTACAACTCACTGGAAATCCATGTAATAATAGTAATAAATGCCACCAACAACTTTTTTACTTTTTAGATTGCTTTAGTGAATGTCTTGTACAAATTCACAATGTCTTTAGCAAAATTTTGCAAAAAGTTGACCATACAAAAACATCAAAAAATCATGATTCACCCAAAGTGCACCTTCTACGGACGAGCTCGACACTCTTCAAGCTGCAGGAAATTTTCACCCCATGTCCGGGCTTCCTTTAGCAAGACCACATTCCTCTCATGATGGGTAACAGACTGGAGCTTGCGTCGACACCTTACGACGTTTCGGAGACCACGCCTCCTTTTTCAAGTATCCCTAATGTGCTCACCATCATAGAGGTATGTTACTCTCGTGAGAACTTATCTCTAGGAACGGGAATAATAGAATTAAAATCACATACATAAAAATGGAAATATAGACAGCATATAAGATGACTTCTCACAGATACACTCCAAAATTACATGATTCATTCAGCCCATTCGGGTTCAATGAATTCAATGTCTCAATCCAATAAACTTCACGTTGCAACAATCTTTTCTTTACATCATTTTCCGTACTAACTTGTATTTCTTCAATTATCATCCACATTAACTCACTAATTCTGTGGTTCTGTTCAACAAAATGTCTGGCAACCCCCTTTTCGCCATATTTATTACTCTCCTCCATTGGTTTTTTTCTCCATTGTTTTTTTCGCAAATGCATTCCAGATTACCGAACGATGTTCAGCAATTTAACACATCGCATCGTTTGACCTACGTAAATCCTGCCACAAGGGCATTTAAAGGGGTTGTGCGCTGCCCTGCAGTTCGGAGCTCAGCTCACAGCATCTGGAAGTTCATTACTCCGAACGCTGTGTGCGGGCTTCCGTGTTTGCAGCCGCCGGGCGTGACGTGACGCTCGGCCCCTTCGTGACGTCTCACCCTCCCCCTTGTGATGTCACGCCCGCCCCCTCTACCAAAGTCTACGGGAAGGGGGCGTGACAGCGGTCGCGACCCCTTCCCATAGACTTTCGTTGAGGGGGCGGGCGAGACGTCACGAGGGGGCGGGCGAGACGTCACGAAGGGGCCGGGCGTGACGTCACGCCCGGCGGCTGCGAACACGGAACACCGCACACAGTGTTCGGAGTAATGAACTTCCGGAGGCTGTGAGCTGAGCTCCGAACTGCAGGGCAGCGCACAACCCCTTTAAGTAAATATATAACTTGTTTAGTTTCACAAATGTACCATCCCTTAATGGGGAACTTAGTTCCATACAATGGATGGACAATGTGGTCACTTCTGATAATGTTAGAACAGTTGGAACATGACAGGCAAGCTAATGTACCTTTATTTTTAGATTGTAAAAACTTTTGTTTAGCCATTTTCTTCTTTTTAACATCAGCCCTCACAAGACTATTTGCTAATGATTTCCCTTTCTTATATGTGAAATGGGGTATCTTACCAAACATTTTGCAGAATTTCGTGTCCGCCTTGAGGAGACCCCAATATTTCTTTATAGTATTTTAAATCAGTCGGGCATGTTTGCCATATGTGCCCAAATATACAAACTCATCAATCTGTTTCTTTTTGTCTTTCTTTTTTCTCTATCTTAGTTGATGTCTTGGAATCTCCTGTACCTCATCTCCTACTTTTCTTACTTCTTCCTCTCTATATCCTCTCTCAACGAATTTTTAATCAACATCTCTTTATTTTTCACATACTCATCTTCAGTGCTACAGATTTGTTTTTGCCCTAATGAACTGACTTTTTGGAATTCCCTTGAATGTCTGGGGGGCATGAAAGCTATCCCTAGATAGTAAATTATTTCTGTCAGCTTCTTTTTTATACAGAGTGGACTGAAGCTCTTCATTAATATCTCCCCGCTAGAACTAACAGAAAGTCAAAGTAAATTGATGAATAAAGGATTAGGGTTTGTACCCACATTTGAACTTGAGAAATTTGACTTTAAGGTAGAATTCTTCAAGTTTTGTCAAAGTTTAAGGTTAAAAATGTTTTTATATGATGTTAATAGAGCGGGAGGGAATAGGAATGTTGAAATGTTGAATGAAATTCCATCTTCATTGAAAAAACGCAGCCAATTCGATCCTAGTGTGAATTGTCAGTTGTTAGTTTTCAAAAAGAGGTGATTACTGAAGTATGTGAAAAATAGGATAAATGTGGTCTCAGATCTCGTTCCAATCTCACTATACTAGTAAAAAAGAGCCCTTAAAGACTTGGTGAAAGAAGATAGGGTGATAATAAATAAAGCCGATAAAGGCGGAGCTACGGTGTTGTGGGATAAACGACTATATCTTTGTGAAGCAGAGAAGCAATTAAATGATGAGAAGGTATATAGAAAGCTGGGAGGAGATCCGACTGTCACATTTAAGAAAGAAACACAGATTTTGATGGATGAAACATTGGAGTCAGGTATCATAGATGCTAATATACATTGATCATTGATAAACAATTTTCCATGTATGCCCATATTGTACTTACTGACCAAGGTCCATAAGAGTATGGAGTCCCCCCCCCCGGGATGCCCCATCGTCTCCGGGGTGGACTCCATACTCTATCCTCTAGCTGTCTATGTGGATAGTTTTTTACAAAAGATTTTAGGGAGACTTGAGAATTGTCTGTGTGATACAAATGATTTTTTGGATCGCATAGAGAACCTAGAGATTAATGAAAACACCTGGTTATGTACGCTCGATATCAAGAGCTTGTACACTAATATCCTGACCAATAAGGAACTAATAGTTGTTAAAGAGGAATTGTACAAGGATGCTTCCTTGGACAATTCTAAAATCTGGTTTTTAATGGATCTTCTGGAGTTATATTAACAAAAAATTATTTTCGTTTTGGAGAAGATTTTTTTCCTACAATTACAAGGCGTTTCGATGGGGTCCCCAGTGGACCCAATATTTTTATGTCTAAAGAGTTGTTCGTTTATTCTCTCCCATATAGTAGACACGTCTCCACGTGGGTTAGATATGTGGATTACGTGTTTATGTTATGGGAGGGAACACGTAACGAACTGGATAGTTATGTTGAAACATTGAATCAATGTCATGACTTCATTGAATTTACTTTAGAGACTAATCTCCAGAGGATCCATTACCTGGATGTGGGGACAAAGCTTTAGTCCACTCTGTATAAAAAAGAAGCTGACAGAAATAATTTACTATCTAGGGATAGCTTTCATGCCCCCAAGACATTCAAGAGACTTCCTAAAAGTAAGTTCGTTGGGGCAAAACGAATCTGTAGCACTGAAGATGAGTATGTGAAAAATAAAGAGATGTTGATTAAAAAATTTGTTGAGAGAGGATATAGAGAGGAAGAAGTAAGAAAAGTAGGAGATGAGGTACAGGAGATTCCAAGATATCAACTAAGACAGAGAAAAAAGAAAGACAAAAAGAAACAGATTGATGAGTTTGTATATTTGGGCACATATGACAAACATACCCGACTGATTAAAAATACTATAAAGAAACATTGTGGTCTCCTCAAGGCAGGCACGAAATTCGGCAAAATGTTTGTTAAAATGCCCCATTTCACATAAAGGTACATTTGCTTGCTTGTCATGTTCCAACTGTTCTAGCATTATTAGAAGTGACCACATTGTCCATCCACTGTATGGAACTAAGGGATGTTACAGTTGTGAAATTAAACAAGTTATATATTTACTTAAATGCCCTTGTGGCAGGATTTACATTGGCCAAAGGATGCGATGTGTTAAATACCGGATTGCCGAACATCGTTCAGTAATCTGGAAAAAAACAATGGAGAAAAAAAACAATGGAGGAGAGTAATAAATATGGCGAAAAGGGGGTTGCCAGACATTTTGTTGAACAGAACCACAGAATTAGTGAGTTAATGTGGATGATAATTGAAGAAATACAAGGTAGTATGGAAAATGATGTAAAGAAAAGATTGTTGCAACGTGAAGTTTATTGGATTGAGACATTGAATTCATTGAACCCAATGGGCTGAATGAATAATGTAATTTTGGAGTGTATCTGTGAGAAGTCATCTTATATGCTGTCTATAGTTCCATTTTTATTTATGCGATATTAATTCTATTATTCTCGTTCCTAGAGATAAGTTCTCGCGAGAGTAACATACCTATTAAATGTGGTGATGGTGAGCATGTTAGGGATACTTGAAAAAGGAGGCGCAAGCTCCAGCCGGTTCCCCTTCGTGAGAGCAAGGTTGTCATGCTAAAGAAAGCCCAGACATGGGGTGAAAATTTCCTGCAGCTTGAAGAGTGTCGAGCGTGTCCGTAGAAGGTGCACTTTGGGTGAATCATGATTTTTTGTATTTTTTTGTATGGTCAACTTTTTGCTAAATTTTGCTAAAGACATTGTGAATTTGTACAAGACATTCACTAAAACAATCTAAAAAGTAAAAAAGTTGGTGGCGTTTATTACTATTATTACAGTAATCTCAAGGAGTCTTGAAGAGAAGTCAAAAAGTCAACAACCACACTATTCCCAAGCACCCCATTGCACAGGTCCAGTCTGCAGTCTCTGATAGCAGGAGACAGACAGCCTCAGGCAATACTTGGTCCCATAATTTACAGTCCATGTCTGGCAATAAGCAAAAGCTCCGGGGGAAACTTTAACAGTCAGTCTTAAGTCAGCGTGACTGGTCTCAAATGACAAGTTTAAAGTCTAGAATTCAAAGTCTAAAGTAGACTATAAGTTAGTCAAGTGAAAGCGACTACATGTGCAAGCAAGGCAACAGGCCCCCAAGGGTTAATCAGCATTTTTCCTGCTTTAATCTGCACTTGGATGGATATTACCATCATTCCTGCCTCAGTAAAAAATATTTTTCCATAACCCTGCATCTGTCATTATTGTCCCCAGCACTTGGCCCAGGAAAACTGTCTAAACCAGGGGTCGGCAACACCTGGCACATGTGCCACTCATGTCACGTGGGGTGCTTTTGAGTGGCACATGGAGCTGGCTCTGGGCGGAGAGGCGCTCACTCCACTAATGGGTTCCGGGACTCTTGTCCCAGATACCAGGAGAACGAGCGTAGCTTTAAGCTGTGTGTGTACATGCACACACAGCTTAAGCCTCCTCTCAGTGTGAGTCGCAGAACCTGCAGCTTCACTGAGGGAAGACCTGTGAACTCTGCCCCCACGCAGTGCAGGGGCCGATTACATCACTCATTGGTGCCTGCACTGTAGCGGGAGAAGAACGCAGCTAGCTTGTGCGGCCCAGGAGATCCTTGCGTGGGAAATAGGTAAAAGTTTGTTAATTCATCCCTACATCAGCAGAGCAGGGGAGGGAAGGTGACGGGGGGAGGGGGATGCAAATGACGATGATGAGGGAGGGGGGTGCAAGTGATGATGATGAGGGAGGGGGTGCAAGTGATTTTGACGGGGGGTGCATTGATAATGATGAGGGCGGTGCAAGTGATGATGATGATGAGGGTACAAGTGATGATGATGATGATGATGATGAGGGGGCTGCAAGTGATGATGGGGGGTGCAAGTGATGATGTGGGGGTGGTGCAAGTGATGATGGGGAAGTAAGTGATGATGGGTACAAGTGATGATGAGGGGGTGCAAGTGATGATGGGGGTGCAAGTGATGATTGGGGTGCAAGTATTGATGGGGGGGTGCAAGTGATGATGGTGGTGCAAGTGATGATGGGGTGAAAGTGGTGATAAGGAGGTGCAAGTGATCATGGGGTGCACATGATCATGGGGGTGCAAGTGATGATGGGGGGTACAAGTGATGATAAGGGGGTGCAAGTGATGATGAGGGGGGGTGAAAGTGATGAGGGAGGTGCAAGTGACGATGATGAGTGGGGGTACAAGTGATGATGATGAGGGGGGTGCAAGTGATGATGATGAGGAGGGTGCAAGTGATGATGATGATAATGGGGGTACAAGTGATGATGATGGGAGTACAAGTGATGATGATGAGGGGTGTGCAAGTGATGATGATGATGGGGGGTGCAAGTGATGATGGGGGTGAAAGTGACAATAAGGGGGTGCAAGTGATCATGGGGGTGCAAGTGATCATGGGGGTGCAAGTGATGATGAGGGGGTGCAAGTTATGATGAGGAGGATGAAAGTGATGATGAGGGGGGGTGCAAGTGATGATGGGGGGTGCAAGTGATGATGATGAGTGGGGGTTCAAGTGATGATGATGAGGGGAGGTGCAATTGGTGATGATGATGGGGGTACAAGTGATGATGATGATGATGGGAGTACAAGTGATGATGATGAGGGGGGTGCAAGTGATGATGATGATGAGGGTACAAGTGATGAAGATGATGATGGAAGTACAAGTGATGATGATGAGGGGGTGCAAGTGATGATGATGATGGGGGGGTACAAGTGATGATAATTAGAGAGGGGAGTGCACATGATGATGATGAGGGGGGGTGCAAGTGATGATGTGGGGGTGGTGCAAGTGAATATGTGGGGTGTAAGTGATGATGGGGGTACAAGTGATGATGAGGGGGTGCAAGTGATGGGGTGGTGGTGCAAGTGATGGGAGTGGGGTGCAAGGGATGATGGGGGTGCAAGTGATGATGGGGGTGCAAGTGATGATAGGGGGGTGCAAGTGATGATGAGGATGCAAGTGATGATGGGGGTGAAAGTGATGATAAGGGGGTGCAAGTGATGATGGGAGATGAAAGTGATGATGGGGTGCAAGTGATGATGGGGGTACAAGTGATGATGGGGGGGTGCAAGTGATGATGAGGGGGTACAAGTGATGGGGGTGGTGGTGAAATTGATGATTGGGGGTGAAAGTGATGATTGCGGGGTGCAAATGATGATGGGGGTGCAAGTGAGGATGGGGTGCAAGTGATGATGGGGGGTGCACGTTATGATGAGGGATGCAAGTGATGATGGAGGTGCAAGTGATGATGGGGGTGCAAGTGATGATGGGGTGCAAGTTATGGGGGTGGTGGTGCAAGTGATGGGGGGTGCAAGTGATGATGGGGGGTGCAAGTGATGATGGATACACATAGCTACCCATTTAACTACCTTGCTACCTACCTATGAATTTACCTCCTACCTGCATAGCTACCTACCTACCTACCTACTTATATCCAAGGAAAATCATAGCTGACCAAAGTATAAAGTACAGAATTCAGTGCAGTTTATTCCATTTCAAACAGTGTTACAGAGCAGGCTATGTTTCGCCGCCTCTCATGCTTGACAAAGGCGAAGACAGGTCGCTGAAACGTATTCTGCTCTGTAACCCTGTTTGGAATGGAATAAACTCCACCGAATTCTGCACTTCTGTGTAGTACACTGGAAAAATGCAGAAACTAAGATGTTTGTCCTGCAGATGCTGCAGTGATGGGTTTTGGCTGGAGGAAGTTGTCATGGTGGTCTGAGCCAGACGGAGAACAGAAGGAAAGAGGATGACGCTGACCATAAAATATATGAATTGTGAGTCAGTTAATGTAACTGTACGTATATTATTGTGCAACGCGACTGGGGTCTGAATTATGTAAGAGGGGGCCTGTATTATAGTTGGGTCTGATTCTGAGGTCTGTATTATGGTTGGGTCTGATTCTGGGCTCTGTATTATGGTGGGTGGTGATTCTGAGATCTGTATTATGATTGAGTCTGATTCTGGGGTCTGTTTTATGTAAGGGGGGTCTGTAAATGGTGGGGTATGATTCTGGGGTCTATATTAAGCTGAGTGGTGATTCTGGGGGTCTGTATTATGGTGGGTGGTAATTCTGGGGTCTGTATTATGATGGGGTCTTATTCTGGGGTCTGTAATATGGTGGGTGATGATTCTGGAGTCTGTATTATGGTGGGTGGTGATTCTGGGATCTGTATTATGGTGGGTGGTGATTCTGGGGTCTGTATTATGATGGGGTCTTATTCTGGGGTCTGTAATATGGTGGGTGATGATTCTGGGGTCTATATTATGGTGGGTGGTGATTCTGGGATCTGTATTATTGTGGGTGGTGATTCTGGGATCTATATTATGATTGAGTCTGATTCTGGGGTTTGCTTTATGTAAGGGGGTCTGTATTATGGTGGGGTATGATTCTGGGGTCTGTATTAAGGTAAATGGTGATTCTGGGGTGTGTATTATGGTGGGTGGTGATTCTGGGGTCTGTATTATGATGGGGTCTGATTCTGGGGTCTGTAATAATGTGGGGGATGATTCTGGGGGTCTGTATTATCATGGCTGGTGATTCTGGGGTCTGTATTATGGTGGGGACTGATTCTGGGGTCTGTATTATGGTGGGGTCTAATTCTGGGGTCTGTATTATGATGGGTGGTGATTCTGTGGTCTGTATTATGGTGGGTGGTGATTCTGGGGTCTGTACTATGGTAGGGTCTGATTCTGTGGTCTGTATTATGGTGGGTGGTGACTCCGGGGTCTATATTATGGTGGGATCTGATTTTGGGGTCTGTATAGTTGGGTCCGATTCTGGGGTCTGTATTATGGTGAGGACTGATTCTGGGGTCTGTATTATGGTGGGGTCTGATTCTGGGGTCTGTATTATGGTGGGGACTGATTCTGGGGTCTGTATTATGGTGGTTGGTGATTTTGGGGTTTGTATTATGGTGGTTGGTGATTCTGGGGTCTGTATTATGGTGAGGACTGATTCTGGGGTCTGTATTATGGTGGGGACTGATGCTGGGGTCTGTATTATGGAGGGGTCATATTCTGGGGTCTGTATTATGGTGGGGACTGATTCTGGGGTCTGTATTATGGTGGGGTTTGATTCTGGGGTCTGTATTATGGTGGGGTCTGATTCTGGGGTCTGTATTATGGTGGTCTGTGATTCTGGGGTCTGTATTATGATTGAGTCTGATTCTGGGGTCTTTATTATGTAAGGGGGGGGTCTGTATTATGGTGGGGTATGATTCTGGGAACAGAAGGAAAGAGGACAGCACCGACCATAAAATATATGAATTGTGAGTCAGTTAATGTAATTGTATGTATATGAATGTGCAACATGACTGGGGTCTGAATTATGTAAGAGGGGGGCTGAATTATAGTTGGGTCTAATTCTGAGGTTTGAATTTTGGTGGGTGGTGATTCTGTGGTCTATATTGTGATGGGGACGGATTCTGAGGTCTGTTATATGGTGGGGACTGAATCTGGAATCTGTATTATGGCGGGTGGTGATTCTGGGGTCTGTATTAAGGTGCAGACTGATTCTTGGGTCTGTATTATACAGATCTGAGTTAAAATGGTTTTTCTCACTGTAAGGTCCTTACAGCAAGAACAACATATAGGTACAATTCTGGAAAAAAAAAAAACACCCTGTGACAAGCCACACCCCCACAAACACCTCCCACAATAAGCCACACACAAAACAAGCCACACCCACAAGCCACACCAATATTGCCGACACACCAAGTTACTTAAAAAAATTTTTGGCCACAGCACTACCAAAAGGTTGCCTGCCCCTGGTCTATCCCTGGTCTAAACCTTGCCTACCCTGGCATCACAAACTGTACATTATTGTCACCCAAAACCACAGCCAGTGTGCATTACACCGTTGCCTACCACAAATTAAAGAGCACCTATTATCAACTAAACTTTCCCTAATCCCCCTCCCCATCTGTCCCTGTCTCTAAATCTATCTATCCTAGCGTTCATTTTAATTCTAAACCCCATAAAAATACATTTTTATGTTCATCTTCGGTAGCTCAGATAGGAGCGTCCGAGAAGGGAGGGAGTGGGTGGGGCCCGGCAGGCGCGACGTCATCTGAAGCCTTGCCGGTCCGCTTCCGCCCTTCTTCCTGTATGCAGGCGGAGTGCAGGGCAGAGATGGTGTGAAGTGGAATTTTGCACGTTTGCATGGGTCGCAAAATTCCACCTCACTCCGGCTCTCCTTGTCAGTGGGAGTAGCCTGACGACGACGCTGGCCGGCAGAGCCAGGAGCGCGCCTGGCAGGGATGCGCGCACAGCGCGCACTCCCGCCTGTCTGATTGACAGGAGGGAGCTGCGCTGAATATCAGATTTCGGACTCAGCCGCCAGGCCGGCGTGAGTCCGAAATCACCAAAAAAAGGGACTCCTAGGGAGACCCCTAGTGGTCAAAGGTTTAAACACAAAAACACATAGAAGAATAATTTTTTTTAATAGAACCCTATTACAAAAAGTGTTCAATATATTATAAACTATAAAATATAAAAAAAAATTTGGATGAGAGGTACTCTTTAATTTACTTATATGTTACAGATCACTTAGGAGGGTTATTTGAAACAACAGTGACCACTACTTTACTTTCACAGAAGTTAAGCTTGTTTCGAGCATGATCTAGGTATGCTACTGTGCTTTTGAGGACCCTTCTGACATCATATTGCACATCATCTGCAAAGAAACATGTGGGGTTAAAACATTTTTAATCCTATCCTCTCAAATATTCAGGTTAAATTGTTTCTTAAAACATCTTTGATGTGTCATTAAATCTAAATCTGTCTAGTATTAGCCTTCTCTATCCAGTAAATGCATTATTTGTCAGAGAATAACTGGATATATAAAGCTTTAGTTTAGGGATTCTGAACCTTTATATTTACAATTATAAAAATCAATAGTTTCAGAATGACTTTCAACCAACAGATGGGACATGGTTTCATGTTGCAGAATGTTATTTCGAATTCACTGACTTGACCTGCATTCAGTAACAAAACCAATTATTGATTTAATGAAGCAATGTTCATTATTACAATAATACACTTGTTGCTTATATACTAATATAATACATAAGGGACAGATGCAAGAACAAACATCACAGTGTAAAGAGTCAAACTATGGCAACCAATAACTACCAAAGCAGTCAGAAATGGCAAAAAAAGGTTACATTATATGTAAAAAGTTCACTTGTAATTATGCCATTTGCTTTAAGGGGGTATGTCGGTGGAAAAACATTTTTTTTTTCTTTTTTAAATCAACTGGTGCCAGAAAGTTAAACATATTTGTAAATTACTTCTATTAAAAAATCTTAATCCTTCCAGTACTTATTAGCTGCTGAATGCTACAGAGGAAATTCCTTTCTTTTTGGAACACTGATGACATCATGACCACAGTGCTCTCTGCTGACATCTCTGTCCATTTGCTGGGGCCTTGGGTTCAAATCCCACTGAGGGCAACAATAAATAAAGACTTATTATTATAATAACGTCAGCAGAGAGCAGTGTGTTCGTGATGTCATCAGAGAGCCTTCCAAAAAGAAAAGAATTTCCTCTGTAGTATTCGGCAGCTAATAAATACAGGAAGGATTAAGATTTTTTAATAGAAGTAATTTACAAATATGTTTAACTTTCTGGCACCAGTTGATTTAAAAAAGAAAAAAAATGTTTTTCCACCGGAGTACCCCTATAAACTGCAGAACTTCTAGCACATGTTACAATGTAACCTATGCTAGAAGTTCTGTTGTTTAGACCAGTGAACTTTCCAAGGAAATCATTGCTGACAACATGAGGCCTTTTTTACTGATTCACAGGATTGAGACCTGAGCAGCAGGAGTTTGCTTAAAGGGGTATTCCAGGAAAAAAACTTTATTTATATATATATATATATATATATATATATATATATATATATATATATATATACACACATATCAACTGGCTCCAGAAAGTTAAACATATTTGTAAATTACTTCTATTAAAAAATCTTAATCCTTACAGTACTTATGAGCTTCTGAAATTAAGGTTCTTCTTTTCTGTCTAAGTGCTCACTGATGACACATGTCTCGGGAACCGCCCAGTTTAGAAGCAAATCCCCATAGCAAACCTCTTCTAAACTGGGTGGTTCCCGAGACACGTGTCATCAGAGAGCACTTAGACAGAAAAGAACAACCTTAACTTCCGAAGCTCATAAGTACTGAAAGGATTAAGCTTTTTTAATAGAAGCAATTTACAAATCTGTTTAACTTTCTGGTGCCAGTTGATATATAAAAAAAAGTTTTACCTGGATAACCCCTTTAATCTTGCAACAAGAAGTCACCGATGGCAGATGTTTTTTTAAGCCGATATTTATCCTGAATACTTGATCACCCAGAGATTGAACAGCACAGATCGGTAGGGATCTACTTGAAGCCTTGACTTGAAGGTGAATTCACTGGACCCTGGCGGCATAAGAGTGACAGTTCTCTATCAACAAGGGGGGGGGGGGGGATTATTCCAACGCATTTCACTAGTTGCTTATACATGCTGTGGTTCACAAAATGTGATAATACTACAACTGAACTACGACACAATGTCAAGACAACATGTAAAAACAGCCTAAGATTCTTCTAATTAGTTATGTATTTTCTTGCAATTAATATATTAAGGATCCTGTAAATTGATAGAATCTAAAACAATCTTTCTTACGTTCCACTGAAGGTTCACTCGACATGAAGTGATAAATTATGATGTATTAATTAGGATCAATTATCATATTAACCCATCCGATGGCATCTGAATAATGTATTCTTTATCTTTAAGTCATTTTCCAGGAAAAGTAGTCTAGAGTTGAAGTGAAGATAACATATTAGCATATGTAAAATGTGAGTCATCAATACAAAGTCTCAGTAAACAGCATATAGTACACATCGTCTGCCAAATTTATAATTAAAGCCGCTCATAATGAGGACTGTAATTGTTTACCACAAACTATCTGCAGAAGGGATTGCTCTTTTTCTTTCTAGCTTGTAACTAAAATGAATAATTGACACTTAAATTATTAATGCATCTTAAAGATCATGGGGAAATATCAGACTTTAATTAATATATGGGGAGCAAATATGATGCTAAAATAATTTGACTCTAGATGAGTTCTAAACAAGACACATATTTATCATCTCATAGTTAATACCAATACAGCACAAGTTTATCATTGTGCTCTGTAAGGACGATCCTTGACATTTGAATCTTAACTTGCAATTCCTATTCTCCCTTCATGATAATCTCTGGAATGCCCTGCAAGAAAAAAAAAGGAAAGAAAGAGAATGCAACTTGAACAACACTCCCAAGCCCGACTGTAGATACACAAAACACACATAGGATGTGAGGGGTTATAGGTAAAAGGGTTATACCACCTGAATACCCTCTTAGAAGGATATTCCATGGGATCAGCTGGGAATGACAGAAGAAGCAGTAATAATCCTAATGAAGTTGATAGCATCAGCCATAGTTCTACTACTCAGAAAGAGATTCTGGGAATGGCAGAGCTAATCTCTGATTTCAGGGACACAGCCATAACAACACAGGAGTAGCCTAGGGACAACTCTGTGAATATCCTTGAGTGGCCAAGTCAGAGCCCTGACAGAACTTTAAAGGATCTACAGAGAAGAATGGCAGAAAACCCCCAGTTCAGGTGTGCAAACCTTGTGGCATCATACCTAAGGAGACTAGGGGCTGTGCTTACTGCTATAGCTGCTTTACCTAAGTACAGTGATCCCTCAACTTCAATGGCCTCAATATTTTCAACATACAATGGTCTTTTCAGCACCATTGCAACTTAAAACCACTCAACATACAATGCTACAAACAGTCCAGATCTGTGAAACATGTCAATGGCTGGAAGAACTGACCAATCAGAATGGGCATTTTGCTGGTAAAACACTTGTATTACTGAAGTGCATGCACTTACTGGCTGTCTGGTAGCGCCTCCCTACAGTACAGGGTGGTATTACATGTTCTGCACTACTCTTTACCTGTGCCACGTTTAGTTGCTCCTTTTGACTCCAGGTAAGAAATTGTGTGTACTGTACAGGACCCTGAAGAAGCTCCTGTCCTCTACATAGACAGTGATTGTGTTACGCCGAGCGCTCCGGGTCCCCGCTCCTCCCCGGAGCGCTCGCTTCTCTCTCTCTGCTGCAGCGCTCCGGTCACGTCCTCTGACCCGGGGCGCTGCGATCCCGCTGCCAGCCGGGATGCGATTCGCGATGCGGGTAGCGCCCGCTCGCGATGCGCACCCCGGCTCCCCTACCTGACTCGCTCCCCGTCTGTTCTGTCCCGGCGCGCGCGGCCCCGCTCCCTAGGGCGCGCGCGCGCCGGGTCTCTGCGATTTAAAGGGCCACTGCGCCGCTGATTGGCGCAGTGGTTCCAATTAGGGTAATCACCTGTGCACTTCCCTATATTACCTCACTTCCCTTGCACTCCCTTGCCGGATCTTGTTGCACTTGTGCCTAGTGAAAGCGTTCCCTTGTCTGTTCCTAGTCCGTGTTCCTGACCTCCTGCCGTTGCCCCTGACTACGATCCTTGCCGCCTGCCCCCGACCTTCTGATACGTCCGACCTTGCTTCTGCCTACTCCCTTGTACCGCGCCTATCTTCAGCATCTTCAGCAGCCAGAGAGGTGAGCCGTTGCTAGTGGATACGACCTGGTCACTACCGCCGCAGCAAGACCATCCCGCTTTGCGGCGGGCTCTGGTGAAAACCAGTAGTGGCTTAGAACCGGTCCACTAGCACGGTCCACGCCAATCCCTCTCTGGCACAGAGGATCCACTACCTGCCAGCCGGCATCGTGACAGTAGATCCGGCCATGGATCCCGCTGAAGTTCCTCTGCCAGTTGTCGCTGACCTCACCACGGTGGCCGCCCAGCAAGCCCGACAGATCGCCCTTCTAACCCGTCAGCTGTCGGAAATGTCCACCATTTCGCACCAACTTCAGTCGCAACTTCTCCAGCAATCTTCTCCTCCGCCAGCTCCTGCACCTCCTCCGCAGCGAGTGGCCACTCCTAGCCTCCGCCTGTCCTTGCCGGACAAATTTAATGGGGACTCTAAGTATTGCCGTGGCTTTCTTTCGCAATGTTCCCAGCACTTGGAGATGATGTCGGACCAGTTTCCTACTGAAAGGTCTAAGGTGGCTTTCGTGTTCTGCCTTCTGTCTGGAAAAGCCCTGTCATGGGCCGCACCGCTCTGGGACCGCAATGACCCCGTCACTGCCTCTGTACACCCCTTCTTCTCGGAAATTCGAAGTGTCTTTGAGGAACCTGCCCGAGCTTCTTCAGCCGAGATTGCCCTGCTGAACCTGGCCCAGGGTGTTTCTTCCGT
Source organism: Hyla sarda (assembly GCF_029499605.1). Lineage (NCBI taxonomy): Eukaryota > Metazoa > Chordata > Amphibia > Anura > Hylidae > Hyla > Hyla sarda. The sequence goes on along the minus strand of NC_079191.1, from coordinate 244,059,959 downwards.
TGGCGAGTACGCCATTCAGTTCCGTGCTCTTGCTTACAAGTTGTCCTGGAATAGTGAGATTCTCTGCGCGACCTTTAAAAAAGGCCTATCCAGCAACATTAAAGATGTTCTGGCCGCACGAGAGACTCCTGCTGACCTACATGAACTCATTCATCTAGCCACTCGCATTGACATGCGTTCTTCCGGATGGCGTCTGGAGCTCCGCCTGGATATGGACTTTGTTCGCACGAAGCGTTTTTTCTCTCCGGCTCCTCTCTCCTCTGGTCCTCTGCAATCTGTTCCTGTGCTTCCCGCCGCGGAGGCTATGCAAGTTGACCGGTCTTGCTTGACACCTCAAGAGAGGACACGACGCCGCATGGAGAATCTTTGCCTGTACTATGCCGGTACCGAACACTTCCTGAAGGATTGTCCTATCCGTCCTCCCCGCCTGGAAAGACGTACGCTGACTCCGCACAAAGGTGACACAGTTCTTGATGTCAACTCTGCTTCTCCACGCCTTACTGTGCCTGTGCGGATATCTGCCTCTACCTTCTCCTTCTCTACTATGCTCTTCTTGGATTCCGGATCTGCAGGAAAATTTTTTTTGGCCTCTCTCATCAACAGGTTCTACGTTCCTGTGACCAGTCTCGCCAGACCCCTCTACATCTATTGTTGTTACAATAAAAGATTGGACTGTCTCGTACGTTTCCACACAGAACCCCTCCTAATTTGCATCGGACCTCATCACGGAAAAATTGAGTTTTTTTTCCTCAGGTTCTTTGGCCCCAAGAAGAGGGGGAGACCCAAGGGGGGGGGTACTGTTACGCCGAGCGCTCCGGGTCCCCGCTCCTCCCCGGAGCGCTCGCTTCTCTCTCTCTGCTGCAGCGCTCCGGTCACGTCCTCTGACCCGGGGCGCTGCGATCCCGCTGCCAGCCGGGATGCGATTCGCGATGCGGGTAGCGCCCGCTCGCGATGCGCACCCCGGCTCCCCTACCTGACTCGCTCCCCGTCTGTTCTGTCCCGGCGCGCGCGGCCCCGCTCCCTAGGGCGCGCGCGCGCCGGGTCTCTGCGATTTAAAGGGCCACTGCGCCGCTGATTGGCGCAGTGGTTCCAATTAGGGTAATCACCTGTGCACTTCCCTATATTACCTCACTTCCCTTGCACTCCCTTGCCGGATCTTGTTGCACTTGTGCCTAGTGAAAGCGTTCCCTTGTCTGTTCCTAGTCCGTGTTCCTGACCTCCTGCCGTTGCCCCTGACTACGATCCTTGCCGCCTGCCCCCGACCTTCTGCTACGTCCGACCTTGCTTCTGCCTACTCCCTTGTACCGCGCCTATCTTCAGCATCTTCAGCAGCCAGAGAGGTGAGCCGTTGCTAGTGGATACGACCTGGTCACTACCGCCGCAGCAAGACCATCCCGCTTTGCGGCGGGCTCTGGTGAAAACCAGTAGTGGCTTAGAACCGGTCCACTAGCACGGTCCACGCCAATCCCTCTCTGGCACAGAGGATCCACTACCTGCCAGCCGGCATCGTGACAGATTGCTTGCAGCAGCTTTTTCTTGCTTTTATATGTAAGGACTTGCTTTATCTGAATTAGTTATCTACTTATATTTCTTCAATACTAATGTTTTCCTAATTTTGGATGACATTTTTGTGGCTTCAGAACCACTTACCAAATTTCCATGGAGTTATGGTCTCAACTAAGGACAAGCTAATCGAATCGAACGAATCAGAATTCGTTACGAATTTCAAGAAAAATTTGATCCGCAACAAATGGGAATGTCACCGTTAATCGCTTCATTAAACTCCATTTAATGCGGACCAGGCTCCAGGGCATCTAAAATGGCAGATCCACATATGAGGACAAAGGGCAAGGAATACTGGGAAGGCGGGAACAAGGGTCGGCGGGATGACCCTGAATCACATGCAACATGCAGCCTATCAGCAGCCAGCCACCCTTGTGATGTCACAGCCCTATATAATCGGCAGCCATCTTGCAGCCAGTCACTTCAGCGTTCTATTAAGGAGAGAGAGGGACAGACAGCAGTGTGTGTTGCACAGAAAAGCATTTTTACGGTAGCGATTTACCTCCCAGTCACATCAGAATTCTATTGCAGAGAGAGAGGGACAGAGAGCAGAGTGTGGTGGACAGAAAAGCTTTTTACAGCAGTGATTCACCTCAAGACCAAATCCAGCCTAGAAGCACTGTTATGGAAGGAGTGAGATTGAGAGAGAATTTTGCAATTTTGGGTGTAGTACACAGCAACTGTGTGCTGCAGCACTGGTGTATACAAAAACTGAAAAGCTAATAGTAGCCAGCCAGTTAGGGTGAGCCGAGCACTAAAGGATATAGTCCTCTATTAAGTGTAACCTGTGCATACATCTAAGTGGTGTACCATTTTGTTCCTGTTAAAGTCTTAAGAGCCTAGATACTGAGAAACGCCAGCCAAAAGTACACACCTGCTGGTGTTGTAGACAAATACTGTTTTAAGTGTACTGGAGCGCATCGTCCTCCCCTCATAAGTGCATACCACATACGTACATCTAAGGGGTGTACTACTTTGTTCCTATTGAAGTCTTATGGGCCTATATACTGTGAAAGGCCAGCCAAAAGTAGACACCTCCTGGTGTTGTAGACAAATACTGTTTTAAGCGTACCTGAGCACATTGTCCTCTCCTCATAAGTGCATACCACATACGTACATCTAAGTGGTGTACCATTTTGTTTTTGCTAAAGTCATACGGACCTAGATACTGTGAAAGGCCAGGCAAAAGTACACTCCTGCAGGTGTTGTAGACAAATACTGTTTTAAGCATCCTGGAGCGCATTGTCCTCCCCTCATAAGTGCATACCACATACGCACATCTAAGTGGTGTACCATTTTGTTTTTGCTAAAGTCATAAGGGCCTAGATACTGTGAAAGGCCAGGCAAAAGTACACTCCTGTTGGTGTTGTAGACAATTACTGTTTTAAGCGTAGTTGAGTGTATTGTACTCCCATCAAATACGCACTAAGTATGTCAGGCAGAGAAGTGCCAGGATGTGCACAGAGGAGTGGCAGAGTCCTAAATTCATCAGGCAGAGGTCGCAGCAGACTAGGGATGAGTGGCAGCAGGAGTTGCAGCTAGAGGCCTGAGCTCCGAGTATCAGCCAGCGGTCGTGTCTCGACCAGCAACCCATCTGCCATCATTGATTGGTTAACAAGATCATGCACTTCATCACAAGTGACATCTGACACCTCCGATCAACAGTCGGTGGGTTCCTCAGACACAACCCTCAGTTGCCATGGCCTGGAAGCAATCCCTTTACTCCCATTGCATCTGTCCTATACTGTTCCCTCCCCACAGAAGTATCTTATGCTGTGGGTTCAGCTCCACTATTTAGGGAGGACAATCTACTAGAGGACAGTCAGCAGCTACTGCCCAGCCAAGAAGGGGAGGAGACATCCGCCGCTTCCTCCACTTGGTGGGCAAGTAGTGATGAGGAGAGTGGTGTTGAGGAACCTGAGGAGGACATCATCGATGATGACAAAGCCGATCATACTTGGGAGCTGGGTGCAGAAGGGGCTTCCACATCATCAGGAGAAGAAGGTTGCAGGTTGTCAATCAGTCAATCAGTGCGGACTGTTGGGAAAATTAGCTACTCGGTGGTGTGGCAGTTTTTCATCAAGCTTCCGGAGGATGTTAACCTAGCCACATGCAAGATGTGTCAGCAGAAGGTGAAGCATGGCCAGGATTCCAATGTTGGCACCAAGGCCCTGCGTCAACATATGCAGTGTCACCATGAAGTGGCCTGGGAGAACCGTGGCTCTGATGTGATGGTCGAGACTGCGGCATAACCCAGTGGCACGCCGCTCCCTGTTTCAGCCAGCCAAAGCTCCACCACCTCAGCCAAAGGGAGCTGTGTGTCATACCCATCTTCTGTCGCTCCAGATGCTCCTGCTCCTCCTACTTCAAATCAGTCATTCTGCCAGCAATCCATCGGCGAATCCATGTAAAAGAGAAAACAGTATGTGCCCATTCATCAAACGGCTCAGAAGCTGAATGTGCTCCTGTCCAAGTTGCTGGTGCTGTAGTCCCTCCCTTTTCAAGTTGTGGACTTGCACCTTTCAGAGAACTGATGGCTTGTGCCATGCCGATGTGGAGAGTCCCAAGCCCTCATTTATTTGCAAAGAAGGCAGTACCAGCACTGCTAAATTTTGTGGAAGAGAAGGTGGGACAGTCCTTGAGCCTGTTGGTGTGCACCAAAGTGCACGGCAGCGCCAACTTGTGGAGCTGTAACTACAGTATGGAACAATACATGTCCTTTAGCGCCCACTGGATAAATGTGGTTCCAGCACAGCCACGACAGCAACTTCAAATACAAAAGAAAGCACTCCATGGCGTAAAACCGACTGGGTGTAAAGTGGCAAAGGGATTTTTTTGAGAGCCTCTTACCCCAGGTAAGATTCTTTTGAGAGCTTCCTACCCCCACACAACAATGGACAGCATGGAGTCGTTAGGGCCCGGTCTGCAGCCTCCCAGCCAAGTAGATAAAGACAAATGGACTTCGAGGTTGCAGGGGGTCTTTTGCGGCGCTGACTCGGAACAAGCACATCAGGTGAGCATATAAGATTTATTAAAATGCAAAGCGTTTCACCACACTTGCGTGGCTTCTTCAGACATGGTAATCAGAAGAGGAAGGGGTCTTATATACAAGAAAAAGGGTTATCTCTTTAACACCTTACATTCCGTAATAGGAAATATAAAAAAGTATAAAATTACAAATAGTAACATACTTCAAGCATGAAATGCAAACTGAGTGCAGGAGGTATGCAAATCTGTGTATTCAAACCAATTTTTATTTTAATTTTTTATTATATTTATTTTCTATTTTTAATTTGCATATCATGTTTGCAGGGCATGGCGGTGTCACGCTGTACTTCACATGGTTTGCCTTGGCGAACGGAGTCACACAGGGGAGGGACTGCTAAAAGTAATTCATGAAGAAATCAAATCATGGCTTACTCCACGAAGACTGGAAATGGGAACCATGGTGACCGACAACGGGAAAAACATCTTGTCTGAGCTGCGACAAGGAAGCCTACGACATGCGCCCTGCATGGCACACGTATTCAATCTGGTTGTGAAGCAGTTCCTAAAGTGTTCCCCCCATTTGCATGACATTCTAACAATGGGAAGGAAACTTTACACGCACTTCAGCCACTCGTACACCGCAAAGCACACCCTCCTTGAACTGCAGCGTCAGATCGGCATCCCCCAAAATAGTCTGATTTGCGACGTTTCCACACGTTGGAATTCTACCCTCCATATGCTGGACCGACTATACGAACAGAGAAAAGCCATCACCATTTTTTGATGATCCAGGCGGATAGGGGGACTCCCCTGTGTAACTTCAATGTCAACCAGTGGCAGCTCATACGTGACACCTGCCGCTTGCTCAGACCCTTTAAGGAAGCCACATTATTAGTCAGTCGCCAGGATTATGGGATGAACAACGTCATTCCACTGCTTCATCTACTACAACATGTGTTGGAAACGAAGGCTGGTCAGGGCACTGGAGAAGTGGCTCCTACATCTCACAGCCACATGAGCCCTGTGGGGGCTGAACTGGAGGAGGAGGGGGAGGGGAACAGTGGAGCACAGTTTAGGTTTGGCGAGATGGGCGGTTTTTCTAGTCATCTGAAAGAAGAGGAGGAGCAGGAGCAGCTAGAGGAGCTAGAGAGTTATGAGGAAGGCGAGACAGAGGACCCAGACATACCGTGGCAGTATGCAGTGGAGGTGGAGGCAGGGAGTCCTTCCGAGTCACTTGCACAAATTGCACGATGCATGCTCATTTGCTTGCTTAGTGACTGCCGAATTGTCTCCATTCGGCAGCGGGATGATTTCTGGCCCTCCACCTTATTGGACCCTCACTACCAGCACAAAATGGGGGTCTTTTTTACACCCACTGAAAGGGAGGGCAAACTGACCTACTACAGAAACATCCTACGTAGTCAGTTGGCCGATGCCTATGTGCGCCATCGTCCATCCTCTCACAGGTCTGACTCGGGGGGCCCTCTGCGCTCACCTTCCACTGCTATGGCTGCTGTGGAAGGGTGGGGTGGCAGGAGCAGTACCAGATCAATCAGCAGCAGCCTGAGTCTACAGTCGCTGATGAGTAGCTTGCATCACCCGCATAGTGAAGCAACTCATCAGCAGCAGGTAGACCTGGAGCACGACCTGAACAAGCAGGTGGTGGAATACCTTGACATGACCATACCATTACACCTTGAAGATCCGCTGGACTTCTGGGCAGCCAAACTTGATTTGTGACCGCAATAGCACGGTTTGCCCTGGAAAAGCGGTCCTGCACGGCCAGTAGTGTGCCATCAGAGCGGGTGTTTAGTGCGCTGGGGGCCATAGTGACCCAAGGAGAACTTGTCTGTCCATGAAAAATGTGGATAGACTGACCTTTGCGAAGATGAATCAGGCATGGATCAGCCAGGATTTCCACCCAACAATCCCTGATGCATCAGAGTAAATTGACCATGGTGCCACACCAACACTGGTGCTAAACATATTTAAGGCGCTGCTCCCAAATTACAGACATTCCTCCACATCAGACCATAAGTAAGTATTGAGGATATGCATTACGTAAAACTTAACTTTTAATAATATTCTTAGGATAAAATATATGTACCCAAATGTTTTTTTTTTTACATAAAAAAAGGAAAGGTGTGCAAAAAACACCATGTGCCACCTAAACCACCAAGTATTGATGTGATGCAAAAACCTCTAAAAGGTAGAAGGGTCCATTGTAACCGGTGGGGGTGAAAACTTCCCCTGTAAGGCCCTACTCTCACATTATTAATTCCCTTCTTTGCAATTGTTTCTTGCCCTAAAAAGGGCGGCACTACACAGGAACCCATCCCTATTTCCCCCTACAAACACTGCCACATTCCAGTGTTTTTAGGGGAAATAGAGAGAGTTTCCTGTGTGGGGCCGCCCTTTTTAAGGTGAGTAACACTTGTCAAGAAGGGAATTAATAGGGAGAGAGTAAGGGCTTACAGGGGAAATGTTTACCCCCACCTGCTACAATGAACAATACGTTGTTCCTTTACACCTTTTCGAGTAAAGTGTTACTTGTCTTAAAAAGGGCAGCCCCACACAGGAACCAATCCCTATTTCCACCTAAAAACCCTGGGAAATGGCAGTGTTTTTAGGTGGAAATAGGGAGAGGTTCCTGTGTGGGGCCACCCTTTTTCAGGGTGAGTAACACTTGCCAAAAGGGAAGTAATAATGCAAGAGTATGACCTTACAGGGGAAGTTTTTACCCCCACTGGTTAAAATGGACCATACGTTGATCACTTCCACCTTTTAGAGGTCTTTGCATCTCATCAATACTTGATGGTGTAGGTGGCACATGGTGTTTTTTTCACACCTTTTCATTTGTTTGATTAAAAAAAAAACAGGGGTAGATATATTTTATCCTAAGAATGTTATTAAAAGTTAAGTTTTACGTAATGCATATCCTCAATACTTACTTATGGTCTGATGCGGAGGAATGTCAGGAACTGGGGAGCAGCGCCTTGAATATGTTTAGCACTGTCCATATTTGTAAAATGTTGGTGTGGCACCATGGTCAATCTACACTGATGTTGGGTCCACATATTTTATCCGAAGAATATTATTAAAAGTTAAGTTACATGTAATGCATATCCTCAATACTAACTTGTGCACACTAACACTTTTACAAAAAAGACATCTGATGCCAAGTTCACCTTTTTCACCCACCTTCGTCACCGGGTACTGGTATTGCCACCCACCGCACAACTCTGTCACCGGGTCACTTTCAGGACTCCTGATGCTGCTGCTGCCACCTCCAGGCTGCCTCATTCTGCCACCATATGTTCTCCTCGTGCTGATGCCACCTCCAGGCTTTCTCATTCTGGCACCATATGTTCTCCTTATGCTGATGCCACCTCCAGGCTGTCTCATTCTGCCACAATATGTTCTCCTCATGCTGATGCCAGCTCCAGGCTGTGTCATTCAGCCACTATATGGTCTCCTCATGCTTCCGCCACCTCCAGGCTGTGTCATTCAGCCACTATATGGTCTCATCATGCAGCCGCCAACTCCAAGCTGTGTCATTCAGTCACTATATGGTCTCCTCATGCTTCTGCTACCTCCAGGCTATGCCATTCAGCCTCTATATGTTCTCCTCATGCTGCCGCAAACTCGGCTGTGTCATTCAGCCATTATATGCTGCCGACAACTCCAGGCTCTGTAATTGAGCCACTATGTGTTCTCCTCATGCTGCTGCCAACTGCAGGCTGTGTCATTCAGCCACTATATGTTCTCCTCATGCTGCCACCACCTTTACGCTGTGTCGTTCAGCCACTATATGTTCTCCTCATGCTGCCGCAAACTCCAGAATGTGTCATTCAGCAACTTAATACTGCCACCAACTCCAGGCTATGTCATTCAGCCACTATATGTTCTCCTCATGCTGCCGCCACCTCCACGCTGTGTCATTCAGCCACTATATGGTCTCCTCATGCTGCCACCACCTCCACGCTGTTTCATTCAGCCACTATATGGTCTCCTCATACTGATGCCACCTCCAGGCTCTGTCATTGTGCCACTCTGCGACAGTGATTCTAATAGGGACACCTCTGATCTGCATGTCATATTGAATAACAGTATTATTTCACTAACCCAGCACACATGTGTGTTACAGCAAGGCAAAGTGTTCTACGCTCCTATTGAGGCTCTCTGTAGGCCAATAATAGCTGTTTTTATAGCGATTTACCGTGAATAAATTTGGACCGAAACTAATTTTTTGGGGAAAATTCGGCGAATTGGCCAAATCGAATTTTTCAAAAATTCGCTCATCACTAGTCTCAACATACATTGGTTTCAACATACAATGGTCATCCTGGAACCAATTAATATTGCAACTTGAGGGACCACTGTACTAAATACTTGGTCTCAATACTTTGTTTTTCCCTTTCAAAGAGTTAGCAAAGATTTCTAACATTCTGTTTTCACTTTGTCATTATGGGGTATAAAGTGCAGAATCATTATGGAAAACCGGAACTCTTTTTATTGTAAGTACAAGTCCGCAACCTAACAAAATGTGCATGAGTGGGCTAATCAGTTTACTATTGAAGGAATTTTACAATACAGGAATTTAGGTGCACTACTGTGGTAGATGTGAACACTGACATTGGCTAACCCTCAAAACTGATGTAAAAATTGAGACATTAGCCAGTACATCCTTATATGAAGGACAAACCTGAGCCCGCACACCAACGCCAAGGTTTCTCAAGTGGCACGGGACCTAACACTAACCTACCTGTGCATGATAAGCAAAACCAGGGACCAGTGGGCAATTACAGCAGCATTATGTCTGACTCCCAGACTGCTCCCAGGTTTTCCTCCAGTGTGGCTGGGCACACATACAATGGGAGGAGGGAGGCAGACTATAAGCCCCACCCAAGTTGGCTGATATTTTGCCGGCCTCACAGGTGGACCTTAATGCTTCCTATAATAGTGATCAAGGCACATTAAATGTGGGGTTTATACACCTCCAAGTATAAGATTTAAACAACAACAAAGACGTGGTCTCAAATGGCAGGAGGTGCTCAACCCCAAATGCAGTTGTGCATTTATGCTGGGGGAGCAGATCCTGCCCTTGTGGTCTGTTGTTAGGGGCAATCCCCAGCATAAAAATGCATACAATGGGGGATGCCTGCAGCATACAAGTGCCACAATGGCATCCTACACCAGATAAACGGTGTGGATGTGTAACAATTAGAATAATACAATACAGGAATTTAGGTGCACTACTGTGGTAGATGTAAACAATGACATTGGCTAACCCTCAAAACTGATGTTAAAATTGAGAAATTAGCCAGTATATCCTTATATTAGCCAGTATATTCTTAAGACATACCTGAGCCCGCACACCAAGTGGCATCGGACTTAACACTAACCTACCTGTGCATGATAAGCAAAACCAGGGGCCAGTGGGCAATTACAGCACCATTAGGTCCGACTCACAGCCTGCTCCCAGGTTACCTCCAGGGTGGCTGGGCACACATACAATGGGAGGCGGGAGGCAGACTACAATCCCCAACCTCATATCCTGAAGGAATTGATATAAGAAAAAAACTATTCAATATAGAGTTTACAGAAGTGCCACAATTGAGTTTTACGATAAAAATGTTTACGATAAAAAATGTTTGGGAGGCAATTACCAGTCAGGTGAAACGGCAATTCTAAATTTCTCGTGTATTATAAAGCAGCTTTACAGGAGGAGGACACCCCGGCTCGCACCTCTCGTGACTATAGCTGTTTCACTCCACCATGGAGCTTCATCAGATTACATCATCTACCCAAATCTAGTGACGCATGTAAGGGGGTGTTTACATACGAAACATAGAATAAAAAGTTAAAAACAGAGAGAAGGTGCATAATATGGTATTGTATAAACATACTTAAATCAGATTTGTCATTCAAACCGAGATTATTCAGGGCTTCGGTTCTTATGATCCATTGCGCTTCTTGTTGCAATAGTAGTTTCCTTTTGAATTAGCTCTTTCAATGCCACATAACAACAGTTATAATCATTGTTGTGAACTTCTTTTAGATGTGATATAAATCTAGGAGCTCCTTTCCTCATTCTCAAAGAGTAAATATGCTCTCTGAAGCGGGTGTGTAGAGCACGAATAGAACAGCCGGCGTAAAAATGTCTGCAGGTGCAAAAGATGGCATAGACAATCGAAAGACGTGCGGCAACATATGCAATCTTTAATGGTGATGTCTATTCCTCCTATATTCAGGTATTTACCTGTGTACATATAGGGACACCGAGAACAGTATCCACACTTAAAGTTACCGTTAGGTGCAGTATTTTCAAGCCAGATTGTGTTTCTGTTGGAGAATTTACTATGAGTAAGGATAACTCCTAAATTCTGGCATTCCAACATTGATGTATTTTATAAATGGGTTCTTACTGACATGCGAGCATGAGTGTACTCTCAAGATCCCCCCAACTTAACCTCTACAGAAGTTACAGCCTTTAATACACTTAAAAAAAAACTATAAAAACATAGAAATATAAAGCAAAGAAGGAAGGCAATATAGTTCTAATGTCAAAAACCTACTATGTCAACAAAGCCTAGGAGATAATACAACATATCGCAAACTCCCTGGTAACGCCACACAAAAAATACTAAATAAATTACGTTCCATCCTTAGAAAGTATTCGGAAAGTATTTAGGGTGTTATCGCCGAAAAAAACACACCCAAACTGCTGCCTACGCATCTGGTATTTCCTTCCAAAACTACATAAAAATCCCTGTACCCCGCCCAGAAGCCCTATTGTGTCCGTGGTGGGCTCAGTTACAGAACACATTTCTAAATTTATAGACTGGCTACTTAGTTCTCTTTTGCAAGCCATCCCAGCATTAGTTAAAGACACAGGAGAATTCTTGTCTGTTCTCCAAGACTTTTCCTGGCCCGAAAAATTCATTCTTGCCTCTGTCGACATCGAGTCCCTATACAAGCATATCACCCAAGATATGGGGATCTCGTGTATAAGGGAACTCCTTGTCAACACAGGCAAGAGTGAAGAATTTATTTATTTTGTTTGCGACTCACTGCATTTTGTGTTATCATGTAGTACATCCAAACAGGCAGGGTGGCGATGGATACACCAGTTGCGTGTACCCTTGCCAACCCTTACATAGCCTATTTTGAACAAAAATATGTTCTTTCCACTAATAATCCTTTTCTGAGGTGCACTTATCTGTATAAGCATTTCGTGGATGACATTTTTATTGTTTGGGTCGACACTGAAGATTCCTTTCTTAAATTTGTAAACTATCTCAATACAAACAATATGAATCTAAAGTTTACGTATAAAATCAGTCAACATTTTTTATATTAACACTTATTCAAAAAATGCTCATATCACCAGCTATTCCAGTATAATGTTAGAATAGTGTCACCTGTTGTCTGTTTTTAATAGCTTTTACTATGTCTATCTCAGAAATCTGCCAATTCTATTAAAAGAAACAGCAGGTGGCGCTATACTAACCTTATCCCTGGTCTTGGAATATCTGGTGATAAGAGCATTTTTTACTAAATGTAAAAACAAAACAAAAATTGAGCTGAATCTAACCATAAGAAATGTTCTTCATGGGACAGTCCCTTTAAATGTTACAGTTTTTTTTATTTTATTTTTTTTACTTCCTATTGTAATAGAGTTTATTTTTAGTCATATTTTGTGCTACTTAGTCTCATCAGTTAAAGCCTTATTAGATGCAGCATTAACCAAAACATTAGAATGTTTATAATGAGCAATCCATAAGGAGCTTGGCATGCTAATGCCTCAGAAAGCTGGTATTTGTTTACCACAAAAGGATATTGTTTTCCCAGCTCAGTCTACGAACGTCAAGCATACCTCTTACTGATTCTTCTTCGGCACAGTATGCCTTTTGAGTTTAGAACTCTGTTTTATATGCATGACTTAAAAAACGGTCTGACAGTTTTTCCCAGTGCCACATAAATATATTGTATTTTAGGTGCTGGCACTTAGGGGGAAAAAAAACTTACATTGCCATGACATAAATGTCAAGGAGATACAATTGAATGATAATGAGTTATTTACTTGATGTGGTCAATAATGCATACAGAATCCATGGTCACTCACAGGCATAAAATTGAACAGAGTTTGAGGACCTTTATAAGTGATGCCTATAACATTCTTCTCATATTCTCTGCAAAAGGGTATAAAGTGCATGCATCTAAATGGAGAACAGACAGGTATTTATAGACCCAAGCAAGGACACTTTTCTACCCTTATTTAAATAATTAAGACATTCCGTAGATCTCTATATAAATCAAATATTAAATGACAAAGAGAGCACTTGGGAAAGGTCATGGAATGCCACTTATAGTAGTTAAATAATTGTGTCACATTAGCACTTATAATATATCTGCTGCGAAACTGAAAACTACAAGCTCCGCAATGTTACAATGAATAAAGGACAAGTCAAACAAAAAACTCGGATCTCACCAAAATAAAATGTGAAAACCTATTCATAGATATTGTTTATTGCAGCATCAGATCACTTCTAAAGAGTGTGGCGGTTTCCACATATTTATTCTGAAAACACCTAGTAAAGCAAAAGAAGGAGTCCAAAAATCCCAAGTCACAACACTAAGCAATTGTGGTACTAGATCTTCCAAAATTAATTGATAAAAAAAGAAATAATATTTTGAGATTCTGAGTGTAAACAAATCAAACTGGTTAATTTAACCCCTTAAGGACCACCATTTTTTTCATTATTGCGCTTTCGTTTTTTCCTCCTCACCTTCTAAAAAATCCTAACGCTTTCAATTTCCCACCTACAAACTCATATGATGGCTATTTTTTTTTTTGCGCCACCAATTTTACTTTGTAATGACATCAACAATTTTACCACAAAATCTACGGGGAAACCAGAAAAAAGAATATTTGTGGGGCTAAATTGAAAAAAAAAAATGCATTTTGTAATTTTTGGGGGGCTTTCGTTTCTATGCAGTGTGTTTTTCGGTACAAATGACACCTTATTCTTATTCTGTAAGTTCATACGATTAAAATGATACCCAACTTATATAGGTTTGATTTTGTTTTACTTCTGTTAAAAAATTACAATTTTATGAACAAAAATTAGTAGGTTTAAAATTTCCTCTTCTGACCCCTATAACTTTTTTATTTTTGAATATACAAGCGTTATGGGGCTCATTTTTTGCGCCATGTTCTGAAGTTTTCATCGGTACATTACCGTATATATTCGAGTATAGGCCGAGTTTTTCAGCACGATTTTTCGTGCTGAAAACACCCCCCTCGGCTCATACTTGAGTGAACTCTCCACCCTCAGTGGTCTTCAACCTGCGGACCTCCAGATGTTTCAAAACTACAACTCTCAGCATTCCCGGACAGCCATCGGCTGTCCGGGCATGCTGGGAGTTGTAGTTTTGAAACATCTGGAGGTCCGCAGGTTGAAGACCACTGCGGCCTTCGTCATCATCTAGACATCCCCCCCGCCACCCCCACCCCCACCCCCTTTAGTTTTGTACTCACCTCCCCTTGGCGGGAAGGAAGGATGAGCTGGTCTGGGCCATCTGTGCTGCAGGGACCGTTCGGTGGGGAGGGATAGTCGTTCCGGGCTGTCCATCTTCACCGCGGGGGCCTCTTCTCCGCGCTTTGGCCCCGGAATAGTGACGTTGCATTGACGATGAAGCACAGGGACGTTCATGCGCAACGTCCCTGTGCGTCATCGTCAAGGCAACATCACTATTCCGGGCCCGAAGCGCAGAGAAGAGGCCCCCCCCCCCCCGGTGAAGATGGACAGCCCGGAACGACTATCCCTCCCCACCGGACGGTCCCTGCAGCACAGATGGCCCGGACCAGCTCACCCTTCCTTCCCGCCGAGGGGAGGTGAGTACAAAACTAAAGGGGGTGGGGGTGGCGGGGGGATGTCTAGATGATGACGAAGGCCACAGTGGTCTTCAACATGCGGACCTCCAGATGTTTCAAAACTAAACTCCCAGCCTGTCCGGACCGCTGATGGCTGTCCGGGCAGGCTGGGAGTTGTAGTTTTGAAACATCTGGAGTTCTGCAGGCTGAAGACCACTGTCATTGACAGGCGGTGATGATAAAGGGGAGGGGGGGTGAGGTGATGACGGGGATGATGACAGGCGATGATGATGAAGGTGGGGTGGGATGATGACAGGGGGATGATGATGAAGGGGGGATGATGACAGGGTAATGATGAGGGGGGGATGATGACAGGCGGTGATGATGAAGGGGGGATGATGACAGGGTGATGATGATGAGGGTGTTAATGACGGGGGTCTGGATGATGACAGGGAGGGATGATGTATTTCCCACCCTAGGCTTATAGGCTTATATGTTGAGGAAAATTAAAAAGTGTTGATGTAAAAGTTAAAGGAGTACTCCAGAATCTAAAAACGTATCCCCTATCCTAAGGGATAAGTGTCAGATCCTGGGGGGGTCCGAATGCTGGGACCCCCCTGCGCATGATCTCCCATACAGGGCATCTAAAGTACGCACAAGGGGCCTGTGTCGACCACCACACGAAGCGGCGGGCAACACACCCTCTCACTGCAGCACTATGGTAGAGCCAGAGATTGCCAAATGCAGCACTCCGTTTCATTGTATTGTATTGGCCGCCGCTTCGTGTGGTGGTTGACACGTCCCCTTTCTGCAGACTCCCAGGGCCCCGTATGGGAGATCGCAGGGGGTCCCAGAAGTTGGACCCCCGCGATCTGACACTTATCCCCTATCCTTAGGAAAGGGGATACATTTCAGATCCTGGAGTACTCCTTTAACTTTCTAGTTTTTTGGTTCTTATGTAAATGAATGGCAGGCTTGTAATAATGCTTCTATGTTAGAAAATATAGGCAAGGAGAAAAGCAATACAATTTTGTGGACATTTTTTTTTATTGTTAAATTATATTTTATTATATCTCAGAAAACAACAACAGGTAAGACCTGTCATTGCTTTAATAGCAAAGAACATTCATCATCAGTGTATGTATCCTGTTGTTTAACCTGTTATTTGCTGCATTAAGAGAGAGACCACCACAAGGTTTACATAGAATCTGGCAGCATCTTTCTCCCTTCTTCCCATTCAGAATACTGTACATGCAGGCTTTGTCCAGCAAGTGTATAGCTATTGTATGTGTATGACCAGCTTTACACTCAAGACTGCTGAGGTAGTAGCAGAGAGAAAGCAGAAAAGCTGTGCAGTGATCAGGTTGTTTTTCTCTACCTCCTGTTCTAGAGATAAATGTGAATATGGTTCTTTAGATTGATCATATAGCTGTACCAATCCCTAACCCTGAACTTTCTATGACCCTCATTTTTATTAGCTTTGCACTTAAGGTGAGGGAACTAGTGTAAATTGCCTTCACTATAATTGAATTACATAATTAACAGATCTATCTAAAAACAATCAAAATCTATTGTTTGGTTAGTTAAGTGGTCAGTTTTTTTTTGTTTTTGTTTTTTTAAATATTGTCCCAGTCAACATTTCAATAAATTATTTCTGGTAAGTATTAACTGTATTATCACAGATGTTAATATAAAGTAAATATATTTATTAAATAGTATTGCTTTTTTAACATGATAAATTCTAAATATGTTATTATGATAAATATGTCTGATACATTTATAAAACATGTTAGACTCTGTTCACACTTCTTTTTTCCTGTTTTGTCTTATACCCTGGAAAATCCCCATAATCATATGCTAAATGTTTAGCCTCTATATGAGGAGCAGCTATGAAGGTTGTAGAGGTTGCAGTACCACACAAACACTGGTGTCTGAGGGAAACCAAAGGCTCTTCTGCCATGTAAGGAGACACCAGTATTATAAATGGCACATAGAGGATAGGGAACCATGCAACAGATTTGCCATTGTAGACCAGAAGCTTCAAGTAACTTCACAGAGGTCAGTTCCTCTAGTCTAATGAGTCTAAAGAGGTTCCCTGATTTAATTTGAAAACTGACTGCTGCCTGCTTAGACTAATAAATATTAAAATACACTGTACTCCTCTTCCCACACTCCAGACCCAACTCACTCATTCTGTTTACTTACACTGGGGCGGTTTGGAACATTGGCATTGAAGGAAGTAAGTACAGTTTTAGTTCTTAAATGGGCAGTGTTGGGATGAACATTTTTTATATGTTGTACAACTTGGCAAAACATTTACCTTTCTAGTAAACGTCATAAAAAAATTATCTCTGTTTTATAGAAATATCCTAGAAATCAAGAAATGGCAGGATTAGACTCGTGTCTGAAAACAGAAAGAAGGAGGTTACAGAGCTGCCTGCATGGATTGGATGAAGAGACCTAGCACAGCACAGCAAACTCAGAGGAAGTGAATGCATGGTGAGTGAGGGCAGACTTAGTGCTTGCCTTGGATACACCCCTATGCACTTGATGTAAGAATAGTTGAGCAACAGATCAGAGGGATTTGTAAGCCACATACAGAACATAGACACATAAAAAAGACATGTAAAGCTTCTGTATGAACTAGTGAGTAACATATATAAGCATTATTTTTCTGTGATATGACAGTTACTTCTGAGTCACTAATGTGTAGAACTGTATGTCATATTTTGCTTATTGCCTCACATTGTAAGAAAACGTTTATGTCCTTTTTTGTTTTTTAGGATCTCTTTTATCGAGAGTAGTAGAGTAGTTAATCACACTTTTCCATACAATAAAAGACTCACTTAAACTACAGCAAACATATGCCACAAAATACGCTGTGAACAAACACATGTGAGCATCATAGTTAATAATTTAGGTTATTCACACATTTTTCCCATTTAGGGTCATAGTCTGCTACATTGCTTTAAACTTGTGTCTCTTCTATTATTCATGTGGATTAGGCTATGTTACATAGATTTCAAAGAATGCACATAAATCAATAAGTGGAATTTATGCTTAGCTGTATAATTCACATAAATCAACAATACTAATGTATTCTTGAAGACAACATTATTTTCCCAGCAATTTCAAGAAGATTAGAAAATACAGTACAGGCTTAAATGCTACTAGAAAACCTAATAATTATTTGGGAGATTTGTAGGTGTTGTGTGTAGTGCATACACAATAAATCCAATTAATATGTGACCTTCATCTATTGTATTACACAATTTACTTGTCACATCTGGGCAGGGAAGGAGTGCAGTCCTGTTCTCACCCACTCCCTCTGACCCTGCCTACTTGCCTATCTGCACTAAACAACGGATCGACAACCACGGTGATGGTTCCTTCCTAAATAAGAGAAGAAAGTCACTGTCAACAAAATAAACTACAATACAGACAGGTCAGGATTCAGTAAGAGAGTACACAGACTACCAGAAATAATATCTAAACAAACACACAATAAGTCACAGTCCTCTAGCCGAGTCAATACCAGGGGTTATCAGAAGTGCCAAGTGGCAAAAACAGAAGATAGGTCAGAATGCCAAGTCAAAGTAAAAAATACCAGAAGATCAGGAATACAGATAATAAACGCTAGTTACTTGAGTGAGCTCTTTCACAAGCAAGGCCTGAAAGCAGACTGCAGTTTTATATAGTCAGCTACACAGGTGAACTCAGTGAGGTCAGCTGACCAGCCCAGAAGCTAGGCGTAGCCACAGCAACCATATAAACAAAAGACTCTAGTACAGATTAACCCTACAGGTTCTGACATCATTACACATTACATTCATTTTTTTGCTTTGCAATATGGTGAAAAGCTCAGTCTACAGTAAAGCTGGTCTACATTAGGAAATTATGATCCTACTTCATTCACTCCATGTAGGACAGCCTGTGTCCTGAGATAATAATGCTTTATAAGTGAGGTGTAGACCTCTCAGGCAATAATCCCAGTCTGTGGAAGGACAGGCTGTGCCAAGGCCTGTGAAACCAGGATCAGGGTTGGGGTATGGGTAGAAGGCCCAAGACTCTGACAAGGTATATGGAAGGGGAATCACTAGGCTTTAGCATTTGGGGCCTGTATCCTGGATAGAATCTTTGGAGTCCAGAATCTTCTACTGGGAGCAGAGAGAAGGTTATATTGTACAGCTGCAGCCAGGGATGTGCCTGTGCACCTGTAAACTGTGTTTCCCCAGTCTCTCCTTAAAGGGGTATTTCAGTGAAAGACATCATATCCCCTATCCAGAGGATAGGGGATAAAATGTCTGATCGCGAGGTGCCCGCCAATTGGACCCCCCACAATCTCCGTTCAGCACCCACATTCTATGCGGGCTGCTGCTCCAGTCTCGGAAACCTCTGTGTCTCCAGCACTGGTGACATGATGTCACACCACCCCCTCATGACGTCACACCACGCCCCCTCTATTCATGTTTATGGGAGAGGGTGTAGCATGACATCACAAGGGGAAGTGGTGTGACGCCACAAGGAAGTATCTTTATGCAATGTGTGTGTGTGTATATATGCCTATACTGTTTGTATATAAAGATTTTTTTTTTTTTTATTAGGGCACAAAGCAGTTGAAACCTCACAAAACAATATTTTTTTTTTTAATGTAATATAATTGTGGTATACTTAAAAGAGTATGCTGCTGATGACTGCACCAAATGAGATGTCTGTAGGATGTTGTTTGTCATTGTTCCTGCCAATTGAGGCGTGATAAAGTAACAAGAAAAGGCAATTTTCTACCTCTCTTTTTCACATTCTACTTAAGTTGCGTGTTAAGATAGTATTCTATGGGGACTTAACATGCATTATTTGTTAACTTAGTTTAAGAGCACTTAAGAAGACCTAGCTTAAATGGAGAAGATTTGACAGGCTTCTATGTAAACGAAGATCTCTTTCAATATTTGGTCTTGTTTTGACATATCTGGTGAAGGTTATATGATTTATTAAACAATTTACAAGCTACAACTCACTCAAAACAGTGTTTAGTAGAAGCAGAGGCAAAATATTGTATTTGCCACAAGCCAGTTGACAACTTGAAAAAAAATGGAGATTCCGTTTTAAATACTAGATTTGCATGAGAATTTTTCCATGACTTCTTTATGCATAAATTCATCTTATGCTTAAATGAACTACAAACTCCAATACTTGTACTTTTACGTTGGCTTGTTATTTATGACATTTCTTTTCTTCTGAAAGGGTAAACAACATACTGATACATGTTTGTGCCTAGTGTGGGGCCTGTAGAGAAGACACACAGATTCTCAGTCTGTTGTTGTTTGAATCCCTGCATCATGCACCACCCCCTCCTCTAGACATAACATAGGGTATAGGCTTCAAACTTTCTGGAGCTAAGAATGAGTTTTAATATTCTTATCTTCATTTTCATACATTATTTTTCCCTTTTCTAAGCAGATGCCATCAGCATCCTGGTAGGGGCATATGTGGAGGCGGCATCCCAGTGGAATGTCTAGTTGATGGAGGTTGTTGCCCTTGGATGTCATGGTCGACTCATAGTCTGGGCACAGTGACTGAAATCTTTCCACCCGATCTTCCACACTCCTTGGGCTGGTAGAGTGATGAGAGGATTACCCTACCTGCATGAATGTCTCCTGGCTGGAATGATGGCAGGTGCCCTTGATGGTGAGGTCAAAATGAAACACTGGAAACGTAGGTAACTTGGAACAATAAAACTTATGGTTTCCATTACTTGGAAAAGGCAGATGAACACATTCACTTTAAGAGACTTCCAAGCAGGCTTTATTGAGACTGTAGTAAGTTTCACAGTTTTACAAATGTTTCTCTCTACACTTCAGTAGTCAGGTTTCTGGATGCAGGCAGACAACTGCGTATTATGCTATTCCTCACTGGTCCGTGTGAAGCAGTACAATTCCCAAATGGAGGTTGTACATGTTTTTTTCTACAACTCCCAGCTGTGGGGTGCAGATCCTCAAAATAGGTGCAAAGCTAGGCAGGTCGTCCCCACCTTTATGGGCTTCTTATAAGTGAAAGTGAGACACCTCTTTAAACATTTGGCACATTTTCTGGTAAAGCTTTGGTTCCAAAAGCTGTCAATTTGTCAAGTTAAACTTGGGAAACAGTGAGCCAAAATATGCTCCAAAAAATAATGAGTGACATTTAAAAATACACCTGAAGGTATTTTTTGCCATTGAGTTTTAAGTTTTCAGGTTAAAATATCAAATTGAACAAAAAGTGGTGCAAATTTTGGCACTTCAGATGCAAAGTAGCCCCTGCATCAAAATATTTTGTGCAGAACAAAACAAAAAAATTTCATACAGTTTAATTTATTAACCCCTTAAGGACACATGACGTTCTCATACGTCTCCATTTCCGAGTCCTTAAGGACACATGACGTATGAGAATGTCATGTGTTTTACCAGCCCCCCGCAACCATCTGGAGCGGAGCCGGTGCCCGATGCCTGCTGAAATCGTTCAGCAGACATGGGGGCATATCGCCCAGGGGGGTCATGATGACCCCCCATGTCGGCGATGGCTGCAGATCGCTGGACAATTCAGTCCAGCGATCTGCGGCGGATTCCGGGTCAATCGGATCTCCAGTGACCCGGTGACCCGGAATTATTGGCTGATCGGGGCCGTCAGAGACGGCCCCGAACAGCCATAGCCAGCAGGGGTGAGGTGGCACTGGTGCCACCTCATGATCGCCCTGATTCGTCGGCCGGATTACCGGCCGACCAATCAGGGCTCCTGCTGCGGGTGTCACTCCCGCAACCCGCTCCGCCCCTCTTCCGGAGGATGTGAGCGGGTGCGGGACGTGCACCCCGGGAGCTGGGGACCCCGATCCCCGGCGTCCCTGTTGGGATCGGGGCCCCAGGAGCAGCGGCAGTGGCGACGACGTGGGACTGACCTGATGCGGCTGGATCGTTGGAGGTGAGTGACAGCCAAAGGGCATGCTGGGAGCTGTAGTTATGCAACAGCTGGAGGCACATTCTTTCTATGGAAAAGTGTACCTTCAGCTGTTGTATAACTACAACTCCCAGCTTGCACAATCAGCTAAAGTGCATGCTGGGAGTTGTAGTGGTGCATCTGGTGGTTGCATAACTACAACTCCCAGCATGCGCGTGGGCTTTCGGTGACTGCTGAGAGTTGTAGTTTTGCAACAGCTGAAGGCACACTGAGTTAAGTAGCAAACCAGTGTGTCTCCAGGTGTTGCATAACTACAATCCCCAGCATCCCCAGCCAAAGTAGTATGCCTCCAGCTGTTGCATAACTACAAGACCCAGCATGCCCTTCCGCTGTCCGTACATGCTGGGGGTTGTAGGTTTTGCAACAGCTGAAGGCACACTGGTTGCAAAACACTGAGTTTGTTACCAAACTCGTTGTTTCACAACCAGTGTGCCTCCAGCTGTTGCAAAACTACAATTCCCAGCATGCACTGATAGACCGTACATGCTGGGAGTTGTAGTTTTGCAACAGCTGGATGTCCCGCCCAATGTGAACGTACAGGGTACAGTCACATGGGCGGAGGCTTACAGTAAGTATCGGGCTGCAAGTTTGAGCTGCAGCAAATTTTCTGCAACAGCACAAACTGCCAGCGAGAAACTACTGTGAACCCCCGCCCGTGCGACTGTACCCTAAAAACACTACACTACACTACCACAAAAAATAAAATAAAAAGTAAAAAAACACTACATATACACATACCCCTACACAGCCCCCCTCCCCTCCCCAATAAAAATGAAAAACGTCTGGTACGCCACTGTTTCCAAAACAGAGCCTCCAGTGGTTGCAAAACTACAACTCCCAGCATGCACTGATAGACCGTACATGCTGGGAGTTGTAGTTTTGCAACAGCTGGATGTCCCCCCCCAATGTGAACGTACAGGGTACACTCACATGGGCGGAGGATTACAGTAAGTATCCGGCTGCAAGTTTGAGCTGCGTCAAATTTTCTGCCGCAGCTCAAACTGCCAGCGAGAAACTACTGTGAACCCCCGCCCGTGTGACTGTACCCTAAAAACACTACACTACACTAACACAAAATAAAATAAAAAGTAAAAAACACTACATATACACATACCCCTATACAACCCCCCTCCCCTCCCCAATAAAAATCAAAAATGTCTGGTACGCCACTGTTTCCAAAACGGAGCCTCCAGCTGTTGCAAAACAACTATTCCCAGTATTGCCAGATAGCCGTTGACTGTCTAGGCATGCTGGGAGTTTTACAACAGCTGGAGGCACCCTGTTTGTGAATCACTGGCGTAGAATACCCCTATGTCCACCCCTATGCAAGTCCCTAATTTAGGCCTCAAATGCGCATGGCGCTCTCACTTTGGAGCCCTGTCGTATTTCAAGGCAACAGTTTAGGGCCACATATGGGGTATCGCTGTACTCGGGAGAAATTGCCTAACAAATTTTGGGGGGTATTTTCTGCTATTACCCTTTTTAAAAATGTAAAATTTTTGGGAAAACAAGCATTTTAGGTAAAAAAATATATATTTTTTTACATATGCAAAAGTCGTGAAACACCTGTAGGGTATTAAGGTTTACATTACCCCTTGTTACGTTCCCCGAGGGGGTCTAGTTTCCAAAATGGTATGCTTTGTGTTTATTTTTGCTGTTCTGGCACCATAGGGGCTTCCTAAATGCGGCATGCCCCCAGAGCAAAATTTGCTTTCAAAAAGCCAAATGTGACTCCTTCTCTTCTAAGACCTGTAGTGCGCCAGCAGAGCACTTTTCACACCCATATGGGGTGTTTTCTGAATCGGGAGAAATTGGGCTTCAAATTTGGGGGGGGTACTTTCTGCTATTACCCTTTTTAAAAATGTAAACAATTTGGGAAAACAAGCATTTTAGGTAAAAATATTTTTTTTTTTTTTACATATGCAAAAGTCGTGAAACACCTGTAGGGTATTAAGGTGCACGTTACCGCTTGTTACGTTCCCCGAGGGGTCTAGTTTCCAAAATGGTATGCCATGTGTTTTTTTTTGCTGTCCTGGCACCAGAGGGGCTTCCTAAATGCGGCATGCCCCCAGAGCAAAATTTGCTTTCAAAAAGCCAAATGTGACTCCTTCCCTTCTGAGACCTGTAGTGCGCCAGCAGAGCACTTTTCACCCCCATATGAGGTGTTTTCTGTATCGGGAGAAATTGGGCTTCAAATTTTGGGGGGTATATTCTGCTATTACCCTTTTTAAAAATGTAAAATTTTTGGGAAACCAAGCATTTTAGGTAAAAAATATATATATTTTTTTTACATATGCAAAAGTCGTGAATCACCTGTGGGGTATTAAGGTTCACTTTACCCCTTGTTACGTTCCCTGAGGGGTCTAGTTTCCAAAATGGTATGCCATGTGTTTTTCTTTTTTGCTGTCCTGGCACCATAGGGGCTTCCTAAATGCGGCATGCTCCCCAAAAACCATTTGTCGCTCCTTCCCTTCTGAGCCCTCTACTGCGCCCGCTGAACAATTAACATAGACATATGTGGTATGTCCTTACTTGAAAGAAATTGGGTTTCAAATACAAGTAAAAATTTTCTCCTTTTTACCGCTTGCAAAAATTATAAAATTGGGTCTACAAGAACATGCGAGTGTAAAAAATGAAGATTTTGAATTTACTCCTTCACTTTGCTGCTATTCCTGTGAAACATCTAAAGGATTAGAACGCTGACTGAATGTCATTTTGAATACTTTGGGGGGGGGGCAGTTTTTATAATTGGGTCTTTTATGGGGTATTTCTAATATGAAGACCCTTCAAATCCACTTCAAAACTGAACTGGTCGCTGAAAAATAGTGAGTTTGAAAATTTTGTGAAAAATTTAAAAATTGCTGCTGAACTTTGAAGCCCTCTGGTGTCTTCCAAAAGTAAAAACTCATAAGTTTTATTATGCAATCATAAAGTAGACATATTGTATATGTGAACCCAAAAAATATATATTTTGAATATCCATTTTCCTTACAAGCAGAGAGCTTCAAAGTTAGAAAAATGCAAAATTTTCATTTTTTTCATCAAATTTTGGTATTTTTCACCAAGAAAGGATGCAAGTTACCATAAAATTTTACCACTAAGTTAAAGTAGAATATGTCACGAAAAAACAATCTCGGAATCAGAATGATAACTAAAAGCATTCCAGAGTTATTAATGTTTAAAGTGACAGTGGTCAGAATTGCAAAAAACGCTCCGGTCCTTAAGGTGTAAAATGGCCTGGTCCTTAACCCCTCAACCAGAGGGCTTCAAAGTTCAGTAGCAATTTTGAAATTTTTCACAAAATTTTCAAACTCACTATTTTTCAGGGACCAGTTCAGTTTTGAAGTGGACTTGAAGGGTCTTCATATTAGAAATACCCCATAAAAGACCCCATTATAAAAACTACACCCCCTAAAGTATTCAAAAAAACATTCAGTAAGTGTATTAACCCTTTAGGTGTTTCACAGGAATAGCAGCAAAGTGAAGGAGAAAATTCTAAATCTTCATTTTTTACACTCGCATGTTCTTGTAGACCCAATTTTTGAATTTTTGCAAGGGATAAAAAGGAGAAAATTTTTACTTGTATTTGAAACCCAATTTCTCTCGAGTAAGCACATACCTCATATGTCTATGTTAATTGTTCGGCAGGCGCAGTAGAGGGCTCAGAAGGGAAGGAGCGACAAATGGTTTTGGGGGGGCATGCCGCATTTAGGAAGCCCCTATGGTGCCAGGACAGCAAAAAAAAACACATGGCATACCATTTTGGAAACTAGACCCCTCAGGGAACGTAACAAGGGGTAATGTGAACCTTAATACCCTACAGGTGATTCACGACTTTTGCATATGTAAAAAAAATATATATATTTTTTACCTAAAATGCTTGGTTTCCCAAAAATTTTACATTTTTTAAAAAGGGTAATAGCAGAAAATACCCCCCAAAATTTGAAGCCCAATTTCTCCCGATACAGAAAACACCTCGCACGGGGGTGAAAAGTGCTCTGCTGGCGCACTACAGGTCTCAGAAGAGAAGGAGTCACATTTGGCTTTTTGAAAGCAAATTTTGCTCTGGGGGCATGCCGCATTTAGGAAGCCCCTATGGTGCCAGAACAGCAAAAAAAAAACCACATGGCATACCATTTTGGAAACTAGACCCCTCGGGGAACGTAACAAGGGGTAACGTGAACCTTAATGCCCTACAGGTGTTTCACGACTTTTGCATATGTAAAAAAAAATATATTTTTTTACCTAAAATGCTTGTTTTCCCAAAATGTTTACATTTTTAAAAAGGGTAATAGCGGAAAATACCCCCCAAAATTTGAAGCCCAATTTCTCCCGATTCAGAAAACACCCCATATGGGGGTGAAAAGTGCTCTGCTGGCGCACTACAGGTTTCAGAAGAGAAGGAGTAACATTTGGCTTTTTGAAAGCAAATTTTGCTCTGGGGGCATGCCGCATTTAGGAAGCCCCTATGGTGCCAGAACAGCAAAAAAAAAACACATGGCATACCATTTTGGAAACTAGACCCCTCGGGGAACGTAACAAGGGGTAATGTGAACCTTAATACCCTACAGGTGTTTCACGACTTTTGCATATGTAAAGAAATATATATTTTTTTTACCTAAAATGCTTGGTTTCCCAAAATTTTTACAATTTTAAAAAGGGTAATAGCAGAAAATACCCCCCAAAATTTGAAGCCCAATTTCTCCCGATTCAGAAAACACCCCATATGGGTGTGAAAAGTGCTCTGCTGGCGCACTACAGGTCTCAGAAGAGAAGGAGTCACATTTGGCTTTTTGAAAGCGAATTTTGTTCTGGGGGCATGCCGCATTTAGGAAGCCCCTATGGTGCCAGGACAGCAAAAAAAAAACACATGGCATACTATTTTGGAAACTAGACCCCTCGGGGAACGTAACAAGGGGTAATTTGAACCTTAATACCCTACAGGTGTTTCACGACTTTTGCATATGTAAAAAAATATATATTTTTTTTACCTAAAATGCTTGTTTTCCCAAAAATGTTACATTTTTTAAAAGGGTAATAGCAGAAAATACCCCCCAAAATTTGAAGCCCAATTTCTCCCGGGTACGGCGATACCCCATATGTGGCCCTAAACTGTTGCCTTGAAATACGACAGGGCTCCAAAGTGAGAGCGCCATGCGCATTTGAGGCCTAAATTAGGGACTTGCATAGGGGTGGACATAGGGGTATTCTACGCCAGTGATTCCCAAACAGGGTGTCTCCAGCTGTTGTAAAACTCCCAGCATGCCTGGACAGTCAACGGCTATCTGGCAATACTGGGAGTAGTTGTTTTGCAACAGCTGGAGGCTCCGTTTTGGAAACAGTGGCGTACCAGACGTTTTTCATTTTTATTGGGGAGGGGGGCTGTGTAGGGGTATGTGCATATGTAGTGTTTTTTACTTTTTATTTTGTGTTAGTGTAGTGTAGTGTTTTTAGGGAACAGTCGCACGGGCGGGGGGTTCACAGTAGTTTCTCGCTGGCAGTTTGAGCTACGGCAGAAAATTTGACGCAGCTCAAACTTGCAGCCGGATACTTACAGTAATCCTCCGCCCATGTGAGTGTACCCTGTACGTTCACATTGGGGGGGGGGGACATCCAGCTGTTGCAAAACTACAACTCCCAGCATGTACGGTCTATCAGTGCATGCTGGGAGTTGTAGTTTTGCAACCGCTGGAGGCTCCGTTTTGGAAACAGTGGCGTACCAGACGTTTTTCATTTTTATTGGGGAGGGGAGGGGGGCTGTGTAGGGGTATGTGTATATGTAGTGTTTTTTACTTTTTATTTTATTGTGTGTTAGTGTAGTGTAGTGTTTTTAGGGTACAGTCACACGGGCGGGGGTTTCACAGTAGTTTCTCGCTGGCAGTTTGAGCTGCGGCAGAAATTTTGCCGCACCTCAAACTTGCAGCCGGATACTTACTGTAATCCTCCGCCCATGTGAGTGTACCCTGTACGTTCACATTGGGGGGGGGGGAACATCCAGCTGTTGCAAAACTACAACTCCCAGCATGTACGGTCTATCAGTGCATGCTGGGAGTTGTAGTTTTGCAACAGCTGGAGGCACACTGGTTGTGAAACACCGAGTTTGGTAACAAACTCAGTGTTTTGCAACCAGTGTGCCTTCAGCTGTTGCAAAAGCTACAACCCCCAGCATGTACGGACAGCGGAAGGGCATGCTGGGTGTTGTAGTTATGCAACAGCTGGAGGCATACTACTTTGGCTGGGGATGCTGGGGATTGTAGTTATGCAACAGCTGGAGACACACTGGTTTGCTACTTAACTCAGTGTGCCTTCAGCTGTTGCAAAACTACAACTCTCAGCAGTCACCGACAGCCAACGGGCATGCTGGGAGTTGTAGTTATGCAACCAGCAGATGCACCACTACAACTCCCAGCATGCACTTTAGCTGATTGTGCAAGCTGGGAGTTGTAGTTACACAACAGCTGCAGGTACACTTTTCCATAGAAAGAATGTGCCTCCAGCTGTTGCAAAACTACAAGTCCCAGCATGCCCATAAGGGCATGCTGGGAGTTGTGGTGGTCTGCCTCCTGCTGTTGCATAACTACAGCTCCCAGCATGCCCTTGTTGCATGCTGGGAGCTGTTGCTAAGCAACAGCAGGAGGCTGTCACTCACCTCCAACGATCCAGCCGCACAGGTCAGTCCCTCGTCGTCTCCGCCGCCGCCGCTGTTTCTGGGGCCCCGATCCCAACAGGGGCGCCGGGGATCGGGGTCCCCAGCACCCGGGGTGCACGTCCCGCACCCGCTCACGTCCTCCGGAAGAGGGGCAGAGCGGGTTGCGGGAGTGACACCCGCAGCAGGCGCCCTGATTGGCGCCCTGGCGCCCTGTAATCTGGCCGACGAATCAGGGCGATCGTGAGGTGGCACCAGTGCCACCTCACCCCTGCAGGCTCTGGCTGTTCGGGGCCGTCAGAGACGGCCCCGATCAGCCAATAATTCCGGGTCACCGGGTCACTGGAGACCCGATTGACCCGGAATCCGCCGCAGATCGCTGGACTGAATTGTCCAGCGATCTGCGGCCATCGCCGACATGGGGGGTCATAATGACCCCCCTGGGCGATATGCCCCGATGCCTGCTGAACGATTTCAGCAGGCATCGGGGACCGGCTCCGCTCCAGATGGCTGCGGGGGGCCGGTAAAACACATGACGTTCTCATACGTCATGTGTCCTTAAGGACTCGGAAATGGAGACGTATGAGAACGTCATGTGTCCTTAAGGGGTTAAGGGGTTAAAGGGGTTATCCAGGAAAAAACTTTTTTTTTTAATATATGAACTGGCTCCAGAAAGTTAAACAGATTTGTAAATAACTTCTATTAAAAAATATTAATCCTTTCAGTACTTATGAGCTGCTAAAGTTGAGTTGTTCTTTTCTAAGTGCTCTCTGATGACACGTGTCTCAAGAACTGCCCAGTTTAGAAGCAAATCCTCTAAGCAAACCTCTTCTCCTCTGTGCAGCTCCTTAGACAAGCAGAGATGTCAGCAGAGCGCACTATGGCCAGATAGAAAACAACAACTCAACTTCAGCAGCTGATATTTATTGAAAGTATTAATATTTTTTAATAAAGTCATTTACAAATTTGTTTAATTTTCTGGAGCCAGTTGATATAAAAAAAAAGTTTTTTCCTCGAATACCCCTTTAACCCCTTAAGGACCAAGCCCATTTTCACCTTAAGGACCAGAGCGTTTTTTGCACATCTGACCACTGTCACTTTAAACATTAATAACTCCGAAATTCTTTGACTTATGAATTTGATTCCGAGATTGTTTTTTCGTGACATATTCTACTTTAACATAGCAGTAAAATTTTCGAACTTTGAAACTCTCTGCTTGTAAGGAACATAGACATACCAAATAAATTATATATTGATTCACATATACAATATGTCTACTTTATATTTGCATCATAAAGTTGACATGTTTTTACTTTTGGAGGACATCAGAGGGCTTCAAAGTTCAGCAGCAATTTTCTAATTTTTCACAAAATTTTCTAAATCTGAATTTTTCAGGGACCAGTTCAGGTTTGAAGTGGATTTGAGGGGTCTTCATATTAGAAATACCACACAAATGACAACATTATAAAAACAGCACCCCTCAACGTATTCAAAATGACATTCAGTAAGTGTGTTAACCCTTTAGGTGTTTCACAGGAATAGTAGGAAAGTGAAGGAGAAAATTCAAAATCTGCATTTTTTACACTCGCATGTTCTTGTAGACCCAGTTTTTGTATTTTTATAAGGGGTAAAAGGAGAGAAATCCCTCCAAAATGTGTAACCCAATTTCTCTCGAGTAAGGAAATACCTCATATGTGTATGTAAAGTGTTCGATCGGCGCAGTAGAGGGCTCAGAGGGGAAGGAGCGACAATGGGATTTTGGAGAGTTAATTTTTCTGAAATGGTTTTTGGGGGGCATGTCACATTTAGGAAGCCCCTATGGTGCCAGAACAGCAAAAAAAATCCACGTTGCATACTATTATGGAAACTACACCCCTCAAGTAAGGTAACAAGGGGTACAGTGAGCCTTAACACCCCACAGGTTTTTGACGACTTTTCGTTAAAGTCGGATGTGTAAATGATTTTTTCTTTTTTTTTCACTAAAAAGCTGGTTTTCCCCAAAATTTTACATTTTTACAAGGGATAATAGGAGAAAAAGCCCCCCCCCCCCCAAATTTGTTAGGCAATTTCTCCTGAGTACGAAAATACCCCATATGTGGCCCTAAACTGCTGCCTTGAAATACGACAGGGATCTGAAGTGAGAGAGCGCCATGCACATTTGAGGACTAAATAAGGGATTTGCATAAGTACGGAATCGGATGCAAGAATGACACTTGCCTCCGATACCAAAAATACAGTATGGCAGTGTTTCCCAAACAGGGTGCCTCCAGCATGTCTGGAAAGTCAATCGCTGTCCGGCAATACTGGGAGTTGTCTTGCAACAGCTGGAGGCTCCGTTTTGAAAACAGTGTCATATGAGAAATTTTTTATTTGGGGGGGGGAGGGGGTGACTGTGTAGGGGTATGTCTGTATGTAGCGTTTTACTTTTTATTTTGTGTAATGTAGTATAGTGTGGTGTTTTTAGGGTACACTCACACGGCCGGGGTCTACAGTGAGCTTCCCGCTGTGAGTTTGAGCTACGGCGGAAAACTTGCTGCATCTCAAACTTGTAGCAAGAAGCTTGCTGTAGACCCCGGCCGTGTGAATGTACCCTGTACATTCACATGGGGGGGAGGGGTGCAAACCTCCAGCTGTTGCAAAACTACCACTACCAGCATGCCTTTTGGCTGTCCGTGCATGCTGGGGTTTGAAGTTATGCAACAGCTGGAGGCACACTGGTTGCAAAACACAGAGTTTGTTACTTAACTCAGTTTTTCGCAACCAGTGTGCCTCCAGCTGTTGCAAAACTATAACTCCCTGCATGTATGGTCTATCAGTGCATGCTAGGAGTTGTAGTTTGCAACAGCTGGAGGTACACTGGTTGCGAAACACTGTGTTAGGTAACAAACTTCACAACCAGTGTGCCGTTGCAAAAACTACAACTCTCAGCATGCAGTGACAACTGAGGGCATGCTGGGACTTGTAGTTATGCAACAGCTGGAGGCATACTACTAACAATCCCAGCATGCCCTTTGGCTGTCCTTGCATGCTGGGGGTTGTAGTTATACAACAGCTGGAGGCACACTGATTGCAAAACACTGAGTTTGTTACTTAACTCAGTGTTTCCCAAAAAGGGTGCCTCCAGCTGTTGAAAAACTACAACTCCCTGCATGCCCGACCGCCGAAAGACATGTTGGGAGTTAGTTTTGCAATATCTGGAGGATCACAGTTTGGTGACCACTGTGCAGTGGTGTCCAAGCTGTAGCCCTCCAGATGTTGCAAAACTTCAACTCCAAGCATGCCCAGACTGTCCAGGCATGCTTGGAGTTGTAGTTCTGCAAATTTCTGAAGGGCCACATGTTACAGAACTACAACTCCCAGCATGCATGGACTGTCTGGGCATGCTGGGAGTTGTAGTTTTGCAACATCTGTAAGAGCACAGTTTGGACACCACTGCACAGTGGTCTCCAAACTGTGGGCCTCCAGATGTTGCAAAACTACAACTCCCAGCATGGCCAGAAAGCCTTTGGTTGTCTGGGCTTGCTGGGAGTTGTAGCTTGGCAACTCCTGGAATGCAGCAGTGAAGATCACTTACCGCTGATCTTCACTGCTGCGTCCGCCGCTGCCTCCGCCGGTCCTGCGCTGTCTGTCCGGATATCGCCGCGGGTCCCGACACGATCGCCGGTCCCGGGACATGATCGCTGGTCCTGTGACCATCCGCCATCTTCCCCCCGCTCTGCCCCGACATCCAGGGGCGGGGCAGATCGGGGATTTCACCTCTAACCTCCCGCCCCCCTCCTGCCATTGGTCGCTAGTCCTAATGACCAATGTCAGGGGTTTAGGAGCGAGGTGGCAGCTGCACTCAGGATGGATCGGAGCGGTCTCTGACTGCTCCGATCATCCCTATTTTCTGGGCGATCGGGTCACCAGAGACCCGATCAGCCCGGAACCCCGCAAGTCATTGTCATTAGTCAGTGACTAACTGACTGACTAATGACAACGATCTGCAGCAGGGGACCAGTCTGATTGGTCCCCTGCTGCATAGTGTCATCGGTCAGCTGTCCAGGACAGCTGAGTTCACCTTTCTATCACCATGCCAATGGACATGGTTATAGAAAATGTATTGGACGTGTATACACGTCCATTTGCGTTGTCACAGAAAAAATGGACGTGTATACACGTCCATTTGCGGGAAGGGGTTAACTTACCATGGCTTTAATCAGAGGAGAAGTCACCAGTAAGTTGCTGGCATTATCGAGGCCCTTTCAGTTTTCCTAACATGTCTGTTTCAGCACATACTATAATAATACCAGCTGGTCACCAGATGGCAGAACTGGACTTTACCTAAAGCAGTCACCTTTCCTGAGTTCTAACAGTGGCTCCAGAGGAGGTTCTAGACTTTAAGAGGCCTTTAGTAAAACACGAACATGAGGCCCTCACTGACACTTATAATTTAAAAAATGAATAAAAAAAATTTAGCAACTAATTTACAGCTCCTAGAATTTTTTTTGACTCATTATTATTCTACAAACATTCATCATACGCATAATTTATTATTCAGAAATAAATGTGGTGTCCCGGTACCGTATTGCATACCAAACCTAGTGTAGAGATCCCCAAAGTCAGAGTAACTACGTTCAGGTAGGGTTCCTCAGGTGGGACAGCCCCTAGTCGCCTCTCCTCAAGTCTAATTCTCTAATGATAATACATGTATATAAGTAATAATTGTATATATTTTATGATAATGTGTAGTGCTTACCTTGTTTAGGACCTTCGGTCATGTGACCATTCTAATAATCTCTATGGTGTGTAGGAGGACCTTTGGAGGTCCTTGGGTCATGTGTTACCCACAAATCTTTGTAATGGTGATTGACATCAGTATGGATCAATTAGCACTAGTCCAGCCCCTGCCCATATAAGGGAGCTGCGTCCAATTATCGCTCTCTTGGGTAGCTGCTCTTGTGGATGCCGGAATAACAGGACGGTTCTGCGCAACTTTCAAAGACACGCTAGGCCTCAAAAACCTGCCGGCCTCAGCTGAACCAAAACCGTGAGTTCAAATCTAAATCCCCACTAATGCTAGCGTGACTACTGGACCGCAACTAAACCCCTAAATCCAGTGGAACAGCGCACAATACTAAAAGACTCTAAATGCTAAAGTCCCAACCTTTGTCAATCTCCAAGGAAAGCCGTTGTTATGCTTAGAGACTGTTCTGTTATTGAAGCTTGCAGAAATTCTTTAGTAAAAGTTAATCCTGTTACAGAAAACTCTCCAGTTGTGGACAATCTATTGTTCTCTACCTCCCTATCACTCTTGGGATGGGTGGCAGTAGGCGTCACGAATAGCAAGGGTTAACAAACACCCTTTAATTACCGCACAGCTACACTCCCTATACCCTACATACCCCAGACTATCACATAGCTTTTTGGCGTCCCACGAACAGGATACGGGTGTGTGCCTCCAGCTGTTGCCACCAAGTATAGTGTACTCCCCCTGTATAAAAGACTGTATCCATGTGTTACGAAGCACCATAAAATTGTACGGAAGATTGCGTATGGTGCCGCGTGCAGAGAGCACAAGCGAAAAGTAAGGGGGAGACGAAAATGTTATTGCTGCAGGAATGTGTTAAGTAAGGAGTGAATGTATGCTACGATCTTCTGGTCTGGTCAGCATTGCAAGAAATAACTAGTATTGAGCGGCATAGGTCATATTAGAATTCGCGATAGTTCACGAATATATGGACGAATATTCGTCATAGATTTGCTAAATTTGCATATTCGTAATATTCGCGTTTTATTTTCACATATGCAAAAATTCGCGCGTACGAAAATTAGCTAATGCAAAAATTAGCATAAACTAAAATTTGCATAAACAAAAATTCGCATATCCGAAAATTTGCATATGCAAATTTTCGCATGTGCGAAAATTCGCACGCCAGTCAAACACAGTAGTATTAGAGCCTTCTTTACATCACACAAGCTGGAAGCAGAGAGGGGTGATCACTGTGATGTGTACTGTGAAAAAAAAAAAAAACGAATATTTGTAATTACGAATATATAGCGCTATATTCGCGAATTCGCGAATATGCGATATTCACGAATAAAATTTGCATTGCGAATATTCGCGAGCAACACTAGAATTAGAGTCCGCGCTGCGCCATGACAAGTGAGTGTATCACAGCCGAAAGGGAACTTGAGATCGCGGTTGTTGTTTCCGGGGGGACAGGAAGTCGGGGCTGCACCGATGACATCCTTCCGGCCGGGCTGCCATTTTGGTGAAGCCCAGTAGAAAGGGAACCCTGCACAGCGACCTCTTCAGTCTGCACAAAGAAGAGCCGGAAGGTACAGACATGGCGGAGAGCAGCGTTCCACGTGGCATGCACACTAAGATGGAACCGGAACAAAGGAAAGTTGCGACGGTCGCAACCCAACTGTTCCACGACCTTACCGACCTTTTGCAGCGGTTATAATTGAATGAAGAGGGAGCCTGCAATCTTTCCCCACTGCCCGATGATGACAACGACTGGCAGGATACCCCTCCAGGGGACACTGCAGGGACATCTGGAACTCCTTCTCTGGTGAGACTGTCCCCTAACCACCGGACATGGGGTTCGTGGGCTTAGATCCCGACAGAGGAATCCTCTGTAAGTACACCATCAGAGGCGGCTTTCTCTTCCTCCACCAGCCCTGAGCCAGAAATACCCCTGTCCGCCCTGCAGAGTGCACGGCCGCGCTCACCAAAATTTCCCCAATGGGTCTTTGGGGATGAACCTGACTTCATTCAATACATGCATGATGTGCTTCAACCCCTGCCTGGGAAACCCCTCTCATCGGTTCCTAAGGCACAGCAAGAAAGGGCCCGTCAGGAGGCCGAAATAGCTGACTTGATGGACAAGCTAAAGGCCCGACACCGAGAACTTTATGCCCCCAAGCATGTGCATCTGCCTCTTGAGGAGAGGATCCGCTACCAAGGGAACACCAAGAGATGGAGGCACTTTTCATTCGCAAGTGGGATCATCCCCGAGAAGGGGAGAAGCCCTTGGTACATCGAAGAGCAACAGTGGCCAAGTTCGACAAGGTCAGAGGTTATGGTACCCTCATTGATTGCCACACCGGCTATACCATCCTCGCAAACCGGTGAGCTGTACAGAGGTCATATCTTCACAAAAAGTTCCATTCCCTGGAGGTGGGTGAGATAGTGGAGTACACCCCCGTCTGGGGCCTGCGAGGAGAGTGGGCGGCAGGCCAGCCGCTCCAACCCAGTTGCCCTTCAAGTACTTTCCTTCTGATGATTGGGAAGCGGAACCCTTCCAGCTGAGGCCGAAATGGCCTGCTCCTGATGCCTCCACCTACGTACTCAAGGAGGAGGAGTCTCTACAGCAGCAGCCACTTATTTCTGCCTGCAACAAAGTACCCTGGCCTACTCCTATCCAGGACGTTTGGCCTCGACCATGGGTACCAACCGAAGTACCTAGGCCCACTCCTGACAAGGAGATTTGGTCTGCCCAGGTACCAACGAAAGTGCTGCGGCCCACTCCTGACGAGGAGGAGGGGCCGAATCAACCAGCACCAACTGTTAGCCTCAATCCTACAGTGTCACACTCTACCCTGACTAATGTGGTGTGGGAGAGCCACATTAACTCTTTGCCTGCTTGTGATTCTGAGAGGGGTAGAGGCTCTAGGCAAGGAGCAGGACGACATTGCAAGAGTTTCATCTGAGCTGTGACACCTATACTGCTTTAAAGTTTTTTTTTTGTTGTTGTCTTCACAGACTTTTCTGCAACAGTTCAAGAAGTGTGCCTAGCAGGACAATGCGAAGACTGTTCAAGTTGTAACGTAACCATCAAGCTTTTGTGCCTGGTCCTCAGACCAAGAGACTCCTAGCGGTAGGAGATTCGTAAGTGTGTGCCCGGCTGGAGCTGGTAGCTGTGAAGTTTAGACTCTTAGTGCAGGTGGACTGCTGATCCTTGCACGCTTGTTTACATGTATATACCTCAATAGTAACGTGACATTCTTCGCGAAAGTTGCACTTATCAGGTGAATGCACCTGAACCCTGTTGGAGTGTCTAATAAATATTTATGCTAGTGTAACTAAATGTAAATGGTTATTGTACACAGAGAAATTAGCCTTGTACATGTGTACATAAAAAAATTTAAATAATAGGCGTTGTAGCAGTTGCTAGTAGGTGGCTTCCTCGGCTCCTCTGAGGAATAACTGTTCTGTCACCCATCACTAACACCTTCTCAAAGGTCCACTCAAGGGAAACTACCCCTAAGGTATCAAGACTGACCTTACACGTAGTACTACACACATAGTAACTCAAAAACAATCACTTAAGTGTACTTACCTCACTTAAACTTAGTACACCAGAAACAACCAAACAAAAATATCTCACATTCAAGTAAATGCTTTGGGAATTGTAACTAATGTCATTTACCAATTCCTGCCACTGTTATGTATATTAATTCTCTTCTCTTATACGTGTGTGAGATGCCCTACCTGGCCAGTAGGTGCTCTTGCGAGCTAAAAATAATACATGTAATTAAAGGTAACCAAGGTAAGGTTTATCTGTTGTGTTCTAGGGATAGGAGCATGTAGCCAATGGACCCTAGTAGCCAGTCTTATTGGTAGAAAGCCTCAGGCAAGCCAATATACCCTCAGTGTACTAAACAGGTAGCTAACATGGCAAAAATATAAAGTGAGATTTAAAATGTCTAGTGAGCTTAGGAAAAATGTTAAGTAGGATGTATCTCATGTGCATAATATCATCCTGTTACTAAATTTGTGAACCAACCAATCCTGTTCATGAGTTACCCCAAACAAATGTATGTACTTCAAAGAAAATGTTAAGTAGCTTTGTAATGTTGTACCCGACCTTCACTTCGTCCCTCTGTCTTAGGTGACAGACGTTGAGGCCGACTTCTCTTAAATAAGGCGGTTTGTGGTGTCCCGGTACCGTATTGCATATCGTACCTAGTGTAGTGGTCCCCAAAGTGGGACAGCCCCTAGTCGCCTCTCCTCAAGTCTAATTCTCTAATGATAATACATGTATATATGTAATAATTGTATATATTTTATGATAATGTATAGTGCTTACCTTGTTTAGCGTCGCAGGACCTTCGGTCATGTGACCATGCTAATAATCTCTATGGTACGTTAAAGGTCCTTGGGTCATGTGTTACCCATACATTTTTGTAATGGTGATTGACATCAGTATGGATCAATTAGCACTAGTCCAGCTCCTGCCTATGTAAGGGAGCTGCGTCCAATTATCGCTCTCTTGGGTTGCTGCTCTTGTGGATGCCAGACTAACAGGACGGTTCTGCGCAACTTTCAAAGACACGCTAGACCTCAAAAACCTGCCGGCCTCAGCTGAACCAAAACCGTGAGTTCAAATCTAAATCCCTGCTAATGCTAGTGTGACTACTGGGCCGCAACTAAACTCCTAAATCCAGTGGAACAGCACACAATACTAAAAGACTCTAAATTCTAAAGTCCCAACCTTTGTCAATCTCCAAGGAAAGCCGTTGTTATGCTTAGAGACTGTTCTGTTATTGAAGCTTGCAGAAATTCTTCAGTAAAAGTTAATCCTGTTACGAAAAACTCTCCGGTTGTGGACAATCTATTATTCTCTACCTCCCTATTGCTCTTGGGAAGGGTGGCGCTAGGACAAGCATTACTGAGGAGCCCTCACCCTGGTGTCACGAATAGCAAGGGTTAGCAAACACTCTTTAATTACCGCACAGCTACACTCCCCATACACTACTTCCCCCAGGCTATCACATAAATATATAATTGATATGTTGATAAAGATTCATATGTTTCAACAGAATACCTTTTCAAAATTAGCAATAAAAAGGGGACATTTTTTTTTTAAAGCTAGCTATTTAGTTGTGTTTTTCTCATGTATAATTTATTAAATAATTTGGTTGTGGCAAAGGAACAGATAAATGCTGTTATATGAGATTAAAATTAGAATTTTATAAATCAGCAGCATGTAATGGATTGTTGAACAGCCCTTTTCTTTTTTTTTTTTTATCTTTCTTTCTTATTTTCAAGGAAGTACATCAATAACTGTATACTCCTAAATTCAAACAATCACATGCTCATAAACATAGTCAATATAAGAATACCACAGGCCCAAAAATAAATACAAATTCAGAATTCAAATATTCTATCATCTGCCTTATTTTACCTCTCCAGCCCACTTATCCACTACTGTATTAGTAGAACTTTGAAAATTATCTATGTATGCCTGGCTGAATTGGCAATTTGATATTACTGAAGTGATAGTCAATAGGATGTGTCCCTGCACAGTCTGATGATGTCTACAATGATTGGACACTGTCAATGCATGTAGGGACAGAGCCTTTTGATAAGGAGATTGGCAGCATCTAGTTATCAATTTGTTCTTACATTTCTAAGAGAAACAGTAATCGAGGTAAACAAAATGATAACATTTGTAAGGTGACCATGTGGACCTGCAAGAAAAAGCTTTCCCTAGATAGTCTGTAGGGGATTGATAACATATATATGGCTCAGTTTAGAGCAACAATATACACAGGTCCTGTAAGGAAAAAACACTATCCCTAATGGTCACAATGCAATCCCACAGTAACAGGTCATGAAGAGTCACCTGTAATTAAAAAGAGAGGATCCCATTCAATACATAGGCCTGCAAGAGAAAGTTCATAGAGTTGTACAGTGACAGTTCTATGCTATTCACGGTTCGGTGGGTTTCCAGAGCCGAAAGGATACGCCTTCTACATGCAAGGAGCCGGAGTTGTCCGACTCTCTCGCCGGGTAAAGCGAGACAGTGATGTCTGACGTCACGTGAGCGGGGTTATGAAGCACTGAGCCATGCCTGTCTTGTGATGCCGGAATGGCACTAAGGACGAATTTGGGCAGTTGATCAGGAAATCAACTCCAATGACTTGGGTCTATTTTTTACATATGAAACACAAGAGAGGGAACTCACATTTTTGGATATAAAAATCTTTATTGACATGGATAAGACACTTCAGAGTACTATTTTGCGCAAAAAGACTTCCACCAACAGACTCCTGAGGTGGGAGAGCTGCCACCCGGGTCCCCTCGAGCGGGGGATCCCGAAGGGCGGGAGTCCAGAGTAATGACGCAGCACTTTCATGAAAGAGGATATCCTCAATATATCCCAAGCCCTTGGTGAGGCATCCAGTAGATCCCGGACTGAAGTTCTCACACCAAAACCTGAGACACATGATGCAGGGAACCCCCAACTGGCCAGAATAATAGGCACCTTTGATAAACTGGCTAGTCCCATACGTCAGATCATTACACAACATTGGGACATTCTGAAAATGGATCCTGACTTACAGAACATTATCAGTAATCACCCATTGATTACCTATGGACAGGGGAAGAGCCTTGGTGATTTATTGGTACAGAGCCATTTACGT
The DNA here is from genome assembly GCF_029499605.1 of Hyla sarda. Taxonomy (NCBI): domain Eukaryota; kingdom Metazoa; phylum Chordata; class Amphibia; order Anura; family Hylidae; genus Hyla; species Hyla sarda. Next base: position 244,020,477 of record NC_079191.1, on the reverse strand, counting down.
TCCTCTGATTCTACCAATCAAACTTGGCTGGGCCATATGGCTCCAGTCAGGGGATGCTATAAATGCGGTCATTGCCGCATTTGCCAATTTTTCACCAAGACTACACATATGCCTCAATCATGCCTCCCCTTATTAGACACTTTATAAACTGCTCCACCACGGCTGACATTTACATAGCTCTGTGTCCCTGCCTGCTCCTGTATGTGGGAAAAACTGTGCTAAAATTTAAGAGGAGAGTCTTGGAGCACATTGGTGATATCCGGAATTCCAGAGAGACATCAGTAGCTATGCAAATGAATACAGTACATGGTAATGATTTGACTAAAATACAGTTTGTGGGGATAGAAAGAGTCTATCAGTCAGAAAGAAGGAGGGACCTTGAAAGACTACTTTTACAGAAGGAATGTCGCTGGATTTACCAGCTGAATACAATACATCCGCATAGTTAAAAGCTATTAAATTTTGCATGCTTTCTCTAATTGTCTATATGCAACAGCGACATTGGCAGCTGGGAGACTGATCAAGGTAGTTAGGGATGGCTGTAGTCAGTCGCTGAGGAGTAACTTATCAACTACTACTCGAGGGTCTAATAGAGCCACCCAGGGGGTTCCAGAGCAGACCGTTCTTTCTAGGGTGACCACCCCATCTAGGCTTTAGGGCTATGATATTAGGGCTGTCTAGAGAAAGTGGAGGCTCCTCTAGTGCCCTGTTCAGGCCCCGACACCTTTTAAATAGGCATAGCCCCTCCTATACTGCCACTGTCACTACCTGATATCTTTAGTTTATCCTGCATTTAGCATCATTGTTCAGTCCGGTATCTGCTGTCCTCTTGGGTAATTTGCACATGTAGTCGTGGATCTCATTTAGTCCCCCATTGCCATGTGCTCTTGCTGCTATGTCTTGTTAAAATACTATTATTGAAATAACATTGTTTTATTTATGCGGCTCTAAATATATGACAGGACATGTAGCAACAATTTGTCAATAGTGCATTGTCTTGCTTTAGTCATAACAACAATGAACATATATATCCGTGCCTCAATGCTGATTAATACTGAGGTTGCCTGCTTTATGATCCATTATACCTACCAATAGTTATTACGGGCGTTGTATCCTGCCATAATGTTGAGCCTTGTTTTCTAACACTGATCGCTGTGCTCCGCAAGCGGGGAATCCCCAGCACTTAGCTTATAGGCAACCCCTAGTTCACGCCCTCCTGCGGCATCACAGGAGAGGTATAGCTCAGTGCTTCATAACCCCGCTCACGGTAGTCTCGTCAGATGCCACTGTCTCGCTTTACCTGGCAAGAGAGCCGGACAACTCCGGCTCCCTGCATGTAGCAGGCATATCCTTTTCGGCTCTGGAAACCTACCAAACCGTGAGTAGCATAGAACTGTCACTGTACAGCTCTATGAACTTTCTCTTGCAGGTCTATGTATTGAATGGGATCCTCCCTTTTTTTATTACAGGTGGATCTTCATGACCTGTTACCGTGGAATTGCAATGTGACCTTTAGGGATAATGTTTTTTCCTTAAAGGACCTGTGTATATTACTGCTCTAAACTGAGATATATATATATATATATATATATATATATATATATATGTGTGTGTGTGTGTGTGTGTTATCACTCCCATACAGACTATCTACGGAAATCTTTTTCTTGCAGGTCCACATGGTCACCTTACAAATTGTATTATTTTGTTTATATTAATTTTGGTCTGTAAGCTATGTGATTATATACCTCCCTGATAACGTCACCATAAATTGGGTGGTAGAAACTCATTGCGTCTATATATCCGGTGTGTAAACTCGGTGCGGTCCTCTGCACCCCCGGAGTGTGGCACATCTGGGCTGGCTGATTTTTGCAAAACCCAGATTGAGCCTTATACTGTTGTAATCTAGACCGAGTATGTATACACATTATCACTTGGACACATCACACTGTGTGTTTATTTATTTTTATTGTGATATATTAAAGCTTACGTTTTAGGCACCTACTGAACACTTTAAGGGGAATAGGTGAGGAACAATACAATACAGAGTTCTAAGAAATAATACTTTAGATGTGTTATTTCATGGAGAATACTAGTATTTACAGACAGGTCCTTTTTAATTATTTTGTGCCACTCTTTTCCGCTGTATGACGGGGCTTCATGGTATGTGGGGTAGTAAGGTTAATGTTATATCAGCACACTGCAATAAATTAACTTAAATAATTTAGGTACGAAAAATACATGACTCAGCAAACAATTGGAATGAGGTAACAGACTCATAAAACCAGGCTGAGTTTGTTACGATTATGTAGCCCAAACATGCAATAAATGGGCTGTCTCATGACTACAACTCATGTCTATATGCTGCTGGCTACAGATCTGTCTTCTAAATCAGTGGATAAGAGGGGCAGTGTTCTAAAGAGAAGACTTTGCCATCTTAGATAACAGGCTCTCTATACCAACATTTATTCTAACATACTCAAAATGTCACATGTAAGGTCGACAAATGGCCAACTTACATTAAAATGTTTACACTTTCCCTTTGAACAGATATTATAACATAACAATGTTTACATGGATGATGTATATATTTGCACTGTAATTCTATGTTTCCTGTTATCATGAATAGCTCATCCTATCAGAAATAGTAAATGTCTTATTTCTAAACTAGACACTTGTCATTGGCTTTTTTTCGTAATCCAATCAACTGCTAATATATTCTGCACATTCCGTCTGTCTTGTGCCTCTATATTTATACCACCAATTCCCAGAACAATACACCCTGAGGGGTATATGCTTGATATCTCCTTTTCTTTATACCCTTCCTTGCACTTGCAAATGTAGCAGAACTGCTGCTCAGAATTTCTGCAACCATTAGATATTCAGCAAGATCTAGAATTTGAATCAGACTTTACATACAGAAAATATTCAATATAGGGGCAATGTAAAATAGTTTTTCCTTGTGCACAGTAGAAGGACTGGGTCCAGGGAGACAGCATATCAATAAAAAAGCTATTATTTGCCTCCTCATTCAGTGGGGTATGATTCATTTAATAAATCATGTTATCTAACAAACTAATGCAATATACAGTGTAACACTGGATGACCACCTGCTTCCTAAAATATTGCACACATTAATGTTTCATTTTATAATTAAGTTTAATTTTCTATCAATTTTCCAATTCCAACATATTGATTAAATGCCAAATAAAACATATAGGTAAACTGTACATAGGCGGCCATCAATAAGTAAACCACTTCTGTTGGTCAATGCTAATAGTCAGGTAATATACTGAGTAACCTCTTTTCTGCATCCACTTTGTACTGTTTCTTATTTGTTACTTTACCAACGACAAACAGAAATGTGTGTTACATCAATTGCCGGTCTAAAGCCAGACACTTATTCAGTTGTACCGTAATAGTTTTTCATGCTGCCTATAACAGGAACCTCAGTTATAGAACACAGTCTCAATGTGAAGGCTTTTTTTTACTCAGGCTATGTTCACACCACAGAATGTCCGCACAAAGAATCTCCATGCGGACATTCTGCAAATTGCGGTTGCCGGCACAAACATGGCAACGCTAGGCCCACACAGGAATGCGCCGTCTCATAGACGGCTATGCATTCTGTGTGTTGTCCGCAGAAAGAAGGAATGTGTTCATTCTTTCTGCAGACATGTAAAATTGACTTTCCATGCCAGAAACATCTGGCATGGAAATTCCGCTGTGTGAATTCAACAGGACTCTCCTGCAGCGGATTCGACACGGAAATTACAACATGTGAACATGGCCTTATTTTCAGTTCTTTTTTTGCCTATAATTTGGAGCCACTAAATCACTTGCCATATTAGCGAAAAGAGTAATTTTTTAAGACCCCCTTTGCACATAATCTGTTCTCCAGAGTTTCTTTTTACATCAAAGACTAACATGGGGAATATGATTCAATGTCAGGAACAATGAAAAACTGAGTTTTAATGAATATAACTAAGGTGTATGTAAACGGGACTTCAACTGTAGGAATAGAAAAGAAGAAATACTTTATTAAACTTCTAAACCTGTTCTTTAATATTTGCACATTTTTTTTTTTTTTTTTACCATAGGCATTGTCAAAGTATAGGACATACTGTATTGACAGGAGATATTTATCTGAAATCTCTAAGGGGCTATGACCACCTGCTAGCCACAAACACTTTCCTCTAACCACATGCTCAAATAACCATGCACAGAAACAAATCAATTTACTGTTCGCAACATATTATACAAGCCTGAGAAACTCTCTGCTTGGTCAAATCCTTATTCCTCACTTTGAACGTACATTCTATTCATTGAAAGTGAGACAATCATTCCCCAGATGTATTCTGTGATCTATTAAAATAAACGAACCACTTCATATACTTCTGCAAACATTAGAATGATTTCAATGCTAATAATAAAAATGTGGATAATGTTAACATAAGAACAAATGAGTCATTTAGTTACCTACAAAATGTCAAGAAGAAATTCTTCTCCGTTTCTTTCTTATAAAACCTATATATATATATATATATCTATATATATATATATATATATATATATCTATATCTATATATATATATACATATATATATATATATATATATATATATATATATATATGTTACTGCTCTTATATTGGTGTGGAATCAATGAGCATGTCAGGCAACCAGAAATGCAGAGTGCATTGTGGATGGATTCAAGTCCTTGATAGTGTTGAGCGGCATAGGCCATATTCGAATTCGCGAATATTCGCGAATATATGGACGAATATTCGTCATATATTCGCGAATATTTGCATGTTCGTCATACCCTCGTTTTATTTTCGCATATGCGAAAATTCGCGTATGCGAAGATTTTCAGATGTGAAAATTAGCATATACAAAATTAGTATACGCGAAAATTCGCATATGCGAAAATTCGCATATGCTAATTTTCGCATATGCGAAGTTTCGCACACCAGTCTCACACAGTAGTATTAGAGCCTTCTTTACACCACACAAGCTGGAAGCAGAGAGGGGTGATCACTGTGATGTGTACTGTGAAAAAAAAAAAAAAAAAAAAAAAAAAAAGAATATTCGTAATTACAAATATATAGCGCTATATTCGCGAAATTCGCGAATTCGCGAATATGCGATATTCGCAAATAATATTCGAATTGCGAATATTCGCGAGCAACACTAGTCCTTGACTCGTGCTTTGGCTTAAGGGTGTGCGAAACTCAGCTAATGCACTGCTCCCAATACTCTCCCATTATTAAGGGGGTTGTTGTCTTAGCAGAAGAAGAGAGAAGACTGAGATACTGATGGACAGAGATGAACGAGCCAAGATCGGCAAACCCAGGGATAAGGAACACATGGAGTTTTCATGCCATGTGAGTTTAGGATGAGGAAGTAGGAATACTGAGATGACAGCAGGGTAGCCCAGAATACTTTGCAGCTTTCAGCAAGATCACATGACCGCAGATTAGTCAATTATTGCTTGTATACAGCTCCCAGGACAATCAGAAGACAACATTGAGGGGGGGGGGGGGGGTTGGGTTAAGAGACTGATAAAAACCCAACATTCTTTGGATTTAATAAATGTGCATTTATAGAATTAAGAGTGAACGTGGAATTGGTATTTTATGCCAAGTTACTTGTATTTTCTGGGTTTAATAAAAAACAGAGCATATCTAGCTGGGTTCAACAAAAAACAAATTTCTATCAGTGAGAATAGGTAATTTACACCACATTACCTGTATTTTTGGGTGTACAGGTACACCTCTTCAGGATGCAGGGCGTATGCATACGCCCTGCATCCTGAGTCCTTAAAGGAAATCTGTCATCAGAATCACCCGCACTAAACCTGTTACACAGGCTTGTAGTGCGGGTGATCCTGATTAAAGCGCGGGGGGAGAACGCCGCTTCCGGGTGTACGGAACCTGGCACATGCGCGGGCCTCCCCACGTGACCTAGAAAAAGGAGTTAGACTACGATGATAAGTTCATGAATATTCATGAGCCGGGCGGCCGCTCCGCCCAGCTAGAATGACGTGTAGCCGAGTCCGAGCTAATAAGACCTCACACTGAGTCCCAAGCCAGGGAATAACAGAAAACTAAAGATAAAGATATCTGAAGAACCGCTGAACCATTTTTAACCAGGTAAGAAGCGTTTTAATCAGGATCACCCGCACCACAAGCCTGTGTAACAGGTTTAGTGCGGGTGATTCTGATGACAGAGTTCCTTTAAGGAAGTAGGGCGTACAGGACTGGGAATTCCGGTCCCCGTTGCTAGCCGGTCGTGGACCGGACTGGGATGCCTACTGAAATCATTCAGCAGGCATCCCTACACATCGCTGAGGGGGGTCCTGAGACCTCCCCATGTCGGCGCAAATCGCCGGTCAATTCAGACCGCTATCTGTGGGGATTCCGGATCATACGGGTCTCCTGTGACCCGATGACTCAGAAAAAAAGGGGGATCGGGTGTGTGTACAAGGCACCCTGCTATTGGTGCAAGCGAACGACCAATAGCAGATGGGGGGGGGGATGAAAGATCGGTTCCCCCATTCTGCCCACCCACGGTAGTCAGGGCAGAACGGGGGAACTGTAGTGTGCCCGGCGGCGGCGGTGGAGGTCTCTTACCGGTGGCGATTGGCAGCGATCCTCTCCCTGGTGCGGCTTGTGGCGATCCTGCTGACTACGGAAGCTGGTGAGTTGCCTAGCAACATCTGGATGGCTACAGTTTGGAGACCACTGCACAGTGGTCTCTAAACTGTAGCTCTCCAGATGTTGCAAAATTACAACTCCCAGCATGCTCAGACAGCTGTTTGCTGTTTGGGCATGCTTGGATTTGTAGTTTTGCAATAGCTTGAGGGCTACAGTTTGGAGATCACTGTGCTGTGATCTCTAAATTGTGGCCCTCTAGATCTTGCAAAACTACAACTCCCAGCATGCACGAACAGCAAACGGATGTTGCCATGCTGGGAGTTGTAGTTGCGTACCTCCAGCTGTTGAATAACTACATCTCCCAGCATGCCCTTTGGTGATCAGTACATGCTGGGAGTTGTTGTTTTGCAACAGCTGGAGGCACACTGGTTGGAAAATACTGAGTTAGGTAACAGAACTAAACTGAAGGTTTTCCAACCATTGTGCCTCCAGCTGTTACAATAGTACAACTTTCAGCATGCACGGTCTGTCAGTGCATGCTGGGAGTTGTAGTTTTTCAACAGTTGGAGGTTTGCCCCCCCCCCCCCGCATGTGAATGAACAAGGGAACATTCACAAGGGCAGGTTTACAGTGAGTTTCCTGCTTAAAATTTAAGCTGTGGCAAATTTTCTGCCGCTGCGTAAACTCATCGTGGGAAACTCACCGTAAACCCACCTGTGTGAATGTACCCTAAAAACACTACACAACACTACATTAACACATAATAAAGGGTAAAACACTACATATTGTCACAATGCCGGCTGGCAGGTAGTGGATCCTCTGTGCCAGAGAGGGATTGGCGTGGACCGTGCTAGTGGATCGGTTCTAAGTCACTACTGGTTTTCACCAGAGCCCGCCGCAAAGCGGGATGGTCTTGCTGCGGCGGTAGTGACCAGGTCGTATCCACTAGCAACGGCTCAACCTCTCTGGCTGCTGAAGATAGGCGCGGTACAAGGGAGTAGACAGAAGCAAGGTCGGACGTAGCAGAAGGTCGGGGCAGGCAGCAAGGATCGTAGTCAGGGGCAACGGCAGGAGGTCTGGAACACAGGCTAGGAACACACAAGGAAACGCTTTCACTGGCACGATGGCAACAAGATCCGGCGAGGGAGTGAAGGGGAAGTGAGGTGATATAGGGAAGTGCACAGGTGATAACACTAATTGGAACCACTGCGCCAATCAGCGGCGCAGTGGCCCTTTAAATCGCAAAGACCCGGCGCGCGCGCGCCCTAGGGAGCGGGGCCGCGCGCGCCGGGACAGGACTGACGGAGAGCGAGTCAGGTACGGGAGCCGGGGTGCGCATCGCGAGCGGGCGCTACCCGCATCGCGAATCGCATCCCGGCTGGAGGCGGTATCGCAGCGCCCCGGGTCAGTGGAACTGACCGGAGCGCTGCAGTGAGGAGAGTGTAGCGAGCGCTCCGGGGAGGAGCGGGGACCCGGAGCGCTCGGCGTAACAGTACCCCCCCCCCCTTGGGTCTCCCCCTCTTCTTGGAGCCTGAGAACCTGAGGACCAGACTTTTGTCCAGGATATTGTCCTCAGGTTCCCAGGACCTCTCTTCTGGACCACAACCCTCCCAATCCACTAAAAAGAAGGTTTTCCCTCTGACCTTTTTTGAAGCTAAAATCTCTTTGACGGAGAAGATGTCCGAGGAGCCGGAGACAGGAGTGGGAGGAACAGATTTGGGAGAGAAACGGTTAATGATAAGTGGTTTAAGAAGAGAAACGTGAAAGGCATTAGGAATACGAAGAGAAGGAGGAAGAAGAAGTTTGTAAGAGACAGGATTAATCTGGCGCAAAATTTTGAAAGGACCAAGATAGCGTGGTCCCAACTTATAGCTAGGGACACGGAAGCGGACATATTTAGCGGAGAGCCATACCTTGTCTCCAGGGGAAAAAATGGGAGGAGCTCTTCTTTTCTTATCCGCGAATTTCTTCATGCGTGAAGAAGCCTGTAAGAGAGAATTTTGGGTCTCTCTCCATATGATGGAAAGATCACGAGAAATTTCATCCACAGCGGGCAGACCAGAGGGCAAGGGGGTAGGGAGGGGAGGAAGAGGGTGACGGCCGTACACCACGAAAAATGGGGATTTGGAGGAAGATTCAGAGACTCTGAAATTATACGAGAATTCGGCCCAAGGTAGAAGATCTGCCCAGTCATCCTGGCGGGAGGAAACAAAATGTCGTAAATAATCACCCAAGACCTGGTTAATTCTTTCTACTTGTCCATTGGATTGAGGATGATATGCAGAAGAAAAATTTAATTTAATCTTGAGTTGTTTACAGAGAGCCCTCCAGAATTTAGACACGAATTGGACGCCTCTATCCGAGACGATCTGCGTAGGCAACCCGTGAAGACGAAAAATGTGTACAAAAAATTGTTTAGCCAACTGAGGCGCTGAAGGAAGACCAGGAAGAGGGATGAAATGTGCCATTTTGGAGAATCGATCAACGACCACCCAAATAACAGTGTTGCCATGGGATGGGGGTAAGTCAGTAATAAAATCCATACCAATCAGAGACCAAGGCTGTTCGGGGACAGGCAGAGGATGAAGAAAACCAGCGGGCTTCTGGCGAGGAGTCTTATCCCGGGCACAGATAGTGCAGGCTCGCACAAAGTCCACCACATCAGTCTCTAGAGTCGGCCACCAATAGAAGCGAGAGATGAGTTGCACAGATTTCTTGATGCCCGCATGACCTGCGAGATGGGAGGAGTGACCCCATTTGAGGATTCCGAGGCGTTGGCGTGGAGAAACAAAGGTCTTTCCTGGAGGAGTTTGCCTGATGGAGGCTGGAGAAGTGGAAATCAGGCAGTCAGGAGGAATGATGTGTTGAGGAGAGAGTTCAACTTCAGAAGCATCTGAGGAACGAGAGAGAGCATCGGCCCTAATGTTCTTATCGGCAGGCCGAAAGTGAATTTCAAAATTAAATCGGGCAAAGAACAGAGACCACCTGGCCTGACGAGGATTCAGCCGTTGGGCAGACTGGAGGTAGGAGAGGTTCTTGTGATCGGTGTAAATAATAACTGGAAATCTTGATCCCTCCAGCAGATGCCTCCATTCCTCAAGTGCTAATTTAATGGCTAGAAGCTCTCGATCCCCGATGGAGTAGTTCCTCTCCGTCGGAGAGAAGGTCCTAGAAAAAAAACCACACAAGTAACAGCATGCCCGGAAGAGTTTTTTTGTAGAAGGACAGCTCCAGCTCCCACTGAGGAGGCATCAACCTCCAATAGGAAGGGTTTAGATGGGTCAGGTCTGGAGAGCACGGGAGCCGAAGAAAAGGCAGACTTGAGCCGTTTAAAGGCGTCTTCCGCTTGAGGAGGCCAAGACTTGGGATCAGCATTTTTTTTGGTTAAAGCCACAATAGGAGCCACAACGGTAGAAAAATGTGGAATAAATTGCCTGTAATAATTGGCGAACCCCAAAAAACGTTGGATGGCACGGAGTCCGGAGGGGCGTGGCCAATCTAAGACGGCAGAGAGTTTGTCTGGATCCATTTGTAGTCCCTGGCCAGAGACCAAGTATCCTAGGAAAGGAAGAGATTGGCATTCAAACAGACATTTCTCTATTTTGGCATAGAGTTGATTGTCACGAAGTCTCTGAAGAACCATACGGACATGCTGGCGGTGTTCTTCTAGATTGGCAGAAAAAATCAGGATATCGTCCAGATATACAACAACACAGGAGTATAGGAGATCACGAAAAATTTCATTAACAAAGTCTTGGAAGACGGCAGGGGCGTTGCACAGGCCAAAGGGCATGACCAGATACTCAAAGTGTCCATCTCTGGTGTTAAATGCCGTTTTCCATTCATCCCCCTCTCTGATGCGGATGAGATTATAAGCACCTCTTAAGTCCAGTTTGGTAAAAATGTGGGCACCTTGGAGGCGATCAAAGAGTTCAGAGATGAGGGGTAGGGGGTAGCGGTTCTTAACCGTGATTTTATTAAGACCGCGGTAGTCAATGCAAGGACGTAGAGAGCCATCTTTTTTGGACACAAAGAAAAATCCGGCTCCGGCAGGAGAGGAGGATTTACGGATAAAGCCCTTTTTTAAATTTTCCTGGACGTATTCAGACATGGCAAGAGTCTCTGGGACGGACAGAGGATAGATTCTGCCCCGGGGTGGAGTAGTGCCCGGGAGGAGGTCAATAGGACAATCATAAGGCCTGTGAGGAGGTAGAGTCTCAGCTTGTTTTTTGCAAAAAACGTCCGCAAAGTCCATATAGGCCTTAGGGAGACCGGTTACAGGAGGAACCACAGAGTCACGGCAAGGGTTACTGGGAACCGGTTTTAGGCAGTCCTTGGAACAAGAGGGCCCCCAACTCCTGATCTCCCCAGTGGACCAATCCAGGGTTGGGGAATGAAGTTGAAGCCAGGGAAGTCCAAGGAGAATTTCAGAAGTGCAATTGGGGAGGACCAAAAGTTCAATCCTCTCGTGATGAGATCCGATGCACATTAGAAGGGGCTCCGTGCGGAAACGTATGGTACAGTCCAATCTTTCATTGTTTACACAATTGATGTAGAGGGGTCTGGCAAGACTGGTCACCGGGATGTTGAACCTGTTGACGAGAGAGGCCAAAATAAAATTTCCTGCAGATCCGGAGTCCAAGAAGGCCACAGCAGAGAAGGAGAAGGCAGAGGCAGACATCCGCACAGGCACAGTAAGACGTGGAGAAGCAGAGTAGACATCAAGGACTGTCTCACTTTTGTGCGGAGTCAGCGTACGTCTTTCCAGGCGGGGAGGACGGATAGGACAATCCTTCAGGAAGTGTTCGGTACTAGCACAGTACAGGCAGAGATTCTCCATGCGGCGTCGTGTCCTCTCTTGAGGTGTCAGGCGAGACCGGTCGACCTGCATAGCCTCCACGGCGGGAGGCACAGGAACAGATTGCAGGGGACCAGAGGAGAGAGGAGCCGGGGAGAAGAAACGCCTCGTGCGAACAGAGTCCATATCCTGGCGGAGCTCCTGACGCCTTTCGGAAAAACGCATGTCAATGCGAGTGGCTAGGTGAATGAGTTCATGTAGATTAGCAGGGATTTCTCGTGCGGCCAGAACATCTTTTATGTTGCTGGATAGGCCTTTTTTGAAGGTCGCGCAGAGTGCCTCATTATTCCAGGATAACTCTGAAGCAAGAGTACGGAATTGTACGGCATACTCGCCAACGGAAGAATTACCCTGGACCAGGTTCAACAGGGCAGTCTCAGCAGAAGAGGCTCGGGCAGGTTCCTCAAAGACACTTCGAATTTCCGAGAAGAAGGAGTGTACAGAGGCAGTGACGGGGTCATTGCGGTCCCAGAGCGGTGTGGGCCAAGACAGGGCTTTTCCAGACAGAAGGCTGACTACGAAAGCCACCTTAGACCTTTCAGTGGGGAACTGGTCCGACATCATCTCCAAGTGCAATGAACATTGGGAAAGAAAACCACGGCAAAACTTAGAGTCCCCATCAAATTTATCCGGCAAGGATAGTCGTAGTCCAGAAGCGGCCACTCGCTGCGGAGGAGGTGCAGGAGCTGGCGGAGGAGATGATTGCTGGAGCTGTGGTAGTAACTGTTGTAGCATAACAGTCAGTTGAGACAGCTGTTGGCCTTGTTGCGCTATCTGTTGTGACTGCTGGGCGACCACCGTGGTGAGGTCAGCGACAACTGGCAGAGGAACTTCAGCGGGATCCATGACCGGATCTACTGTCACGATGCCGGCTGGCAGGTAGTGGATCCTCTGTGCCAGAGAGGGATTGGCGTGGACCGTGCTAGTGGATCGGTTCTAAGTCACTACTGGTTTTCACCAGAGCCCGCCGCAAAGCGGGATGGTCTTGCTGCGGCGGTAGTGACCAGGTCGTATCCACTAGCAACGGCTCAACCTCTCTGGCTGCTGAAGATAGGCGCGGTACAAGGGAGTAGACAGAAGCAAGGTCGGACGTAGCAGAAGGTCGGGGCAGGCAGCAAGGATCGTAGTCAGGGGCAACGGCAGGAGGTCTGGAACACAGGCTAGGAACACACAAGGAAACGCTTTCACTGGCACGATGGCAACAAGATCCGGCGAGGGAGTGAAGGGGAAGTGAGGTGATATAGGGAAGTGCACAGGTGATAACACTAATTGGAACCACTGCGCCAATCAGCGGCGCAGTGGCCCTTTAAATCGCAAAGACCCGGCGCGCGCGCGCCCTAGGGAGCGGGGCGGCGCGCGCCGGGACAGGACTGACGGAGAGCGAGTCAGGTACGGGAGCCGGGGTGCGCATCGCGAGCGGGCGCTACCCGCATCGCGAATCGCATCCCGGCTGGAGGCGGTATCGCAGCGCCCCGGGTCAGTGGAACTGACCAGAGCGCTGCAGTGAGGAGAGTGTAGCGAGCGCTCCGGGGAGGAGCGGGGACCCGGAGCGCTCGGCGTAACACATATACACCTTCCTGTCAAACACCTAAAGGGTTAACACACTTTCTGAATGTCATTTTGTATACTTTGAGGGGTAGAGTTTTAATAATGGGGTAATTTATGGGGAGTTTCTAATATGAAGGCCCCTCAAATCCCTACCTCCTATCCTGTCCTCCTCTCTCGACCTCATATCCCCCCCTCATGTCCCATTCTCATATCTCGACCTCCTATCCTGACCTCCTATCCTGACCTCCTATCCCGTCCTCATATTCCATCCTCATATCTTTCCCTCATATCCCATCCTCATATTCTGACCTCCTATCTCGACCTCATATCCCATCCTGATATCCCGACCTTCTATCCTGTCCTCTTATTTCGACCTCATATCCCGACTTCATATTCCGACCTCCCATCCCGACCTCATATTCCGTCCTCATAGCCAGACCCCATATCCTGTCCCCATATACCGACCCCATATCCCATCCTAAGCCGGACCGACACATTCACCAGGAGATGCAGAGCGGAGCTTGTGGAGTTAGGTACTGGAAGTCCCATATACTTCCATGGGACTTAAAATATATATATATATATATATATATATATATATATATATATATATTATATAAGGGTGTAGGTAAGGGTTAAATTAAACTATCACATATTTTTATTTGACATATAAGTAACATGTGACCAAGTATTATTGAAATATCTCCCGACGTACGGTTATGTGGGAAAATACATTTCCCATTGATTCGCATGGGACTTTAAACAAGAAAACCCCGAACCTCCCAAATGGGGGTAGTTAAGGGTTAAATTAACTATCCTATATTTTAAGTGCACATATAAGTAACATGTGACCAAGTATCATCGAAATATCTCCAGCCGTTTGGAAGTTATGCAGTAACATATATTTCCCATAGACTTGTATGAGACTTTAAACAAAAACCTCAACCCTGGCAAATGGGGGTGGGTAAGGGTTAAATTACCTATCCTATGTTTGTTGTAGACATATAAGTAACATGTGTGCCAAGTTTCATGTTAATATCTTTAGCCTTTCGCAAGTGATGCTGGAACATACACACATACATGCACACATACATACATTAATGAGTTTTATATATATACTGTAGATGGAAAGTCTATGGAAGAGTGGCCATCAGTGCATACATACATTGTTTTAAAATATGGCAGCAATTACAATGTTGTAAATACTTCTAAATTGTATGAGCTGATGGCCACTTTTTCATAGACTTTTATGCAACACATTATTAGAAAAAAAAATGCCACTTTTTACACCTATTTTTTTGTTTTGATTTTACAATGTGTGAACCGGTGACAAGGACCGAATTATTCCTGCAGGCAGTAATACCACTAATTTACTTTAGTCAGTGATAACACTGTCATAGCTTCAATAGCTATGCGGCACACGTCTTGAATTAGGAAAACAGCTCTATATTGTCATAGTTTCCCTTTAGCCATACCTCCTCTTTTAGAGAGACAGTCCTTGTTTTTTTTTTACCCATAATCCCTCTGTCCCTCTTTTGCTCCATAAAAGTCTAACTTTTTGACCTGAAAAATGGCTTTGCATTGATAAATTACCTAACTGCTCCAAAAGGTGTCTGGTTCCCAGGGTCTTAACAATAGCAGTGCAGAAGTAGCAATCGCATCCAGGCCCTGGTGCCTGGGGGGGGGGGGGTCCAAAAACAGTTACACCTCAGCGGGTTATAGCTGTATATCAGTGGTCTTCAACCTGCGGACCTCCTGATGTTGCAAAACTACAACTCCCAGAATGCCCGGACAGCCATCGGCTGTCCGGGCATGCTGGTAGTTATAGTTTTGAAACATCTGGAGGTCCGCAGGTTGAAGACCACTGCTGTATATTTTGTCATAATTCTTTGCAATATTTAGATTTATGCGTTTATGTATAAATGAAAAACTATGCTAGAGTATTGATAAGCATTAAAAGTTGGATTGTTAACATAAGAATTAAGTGTCCCTCTCTCATCTCAGCTTAAAATTTGAAGATTTGAATTTTGCAACTCACTGTGAGGGCTCATGCACTCTTAGCGTGCGTTCCCACAGGGTGTATGCGCAGCGTATTTGACGCTGCGCAAAATTTCCGGCAGCAGCCCTATGTGTGTAGTGGAGGCGTGTCTGTGACGCGCGGCTCCGCCTCCAAAACTCACTACACACATAGGACTGCCGCCGGAAAGCCCTGTGTGTATAGTGAGCAAGGAATACGCAGCGTATTTCCCGCTGCTACCGTAAATTTTGCGCAGCGTCAAATACGCTGCGTATACGCCCTGTGGGAACGCACCCTAATACAGAGCCTGTAGAGCAGACCATGGAACCTTTAGTGCTCCATTTGTGAAAAGCTATACTGCCTCCTATCACTTGGAGCATGGGGAGCATGAAGCATCCCACAAATACATTATGGGGAGATTTATCAAAACCTGTCCAGAAAAAGTTACTGAGTTGTCCATAACAACCAATCAGCTTGGTTCTTTCATTTCTGAAAATGAAAGTGATCTGATTGGTTGCTATGGGCAATGCTCTGGACAGGTTTTGATAAACCTCCCCCTATATGCTTACATATGAATTCTGAAGCTTATGAGGGTACATAGAAATGGTCATATACCTCTGTGAAGTGGTGCCAATATACTTATATATGCATTAGTTACTATTTAACCATACAGTAGCTGCCGAATTTCATCTTAGTATCAGTCCAGGAAACATATTGATAAAATCAAACCACTCTATAGCCCTGATTTACTAAGAGAGTCGGGTTATTTTCTGAGTGTTATTTTTTTACCAGTTATTTTTTTTTCGCACGTATTTATCAATGTTTCGCCCATGTCGGCAAAATTTTGTCGCACGATATTAAATTCTGTCGCGCGGGGATAAAATTGTTGCACAGGAAAAATAAAGCGTAAAGCAAATAAATAAAGCAATGTAACTCTGCACCAGGACGTAACTTTACATTCATGGTCGTTAATGGGTTAACAAACAAAAAGTTAAAAAAATAAATAAAATGAAATAAATAAATAAAAAGGAAATGAAAGCCAGGATTAAGAAAAAAGAAAAAAAAAAGAGGGAGAGAAATGACAAAAAAAAATAATAAAAGAAAAAGAAAAATGTAATATAAAAAGCTACTAAGGGGACAAAATAACAGGATTTTCAGAAAAACCCGCACTTTTCGTCAGATTCCCAACACCTCAAGGCAGTCGGGTTTTCAAGTTCAGTAATTCACAATTTTTCTTGTGGGTTTTTAAAAACAACTTTTGGGTTTTCAGGAAAATGTCGTGAACACGCCCATAATTATGCAAACCACGCCCCTTTAGTCAGGTTAAAAAAAATACTCGGAATAATTGGAAAACCGTCAGGTTTTTACTGGTAAAATGTGTTGCACAAAGTGTCGCAGAGGACGTGCGACACAAATTGTGTTGCTTAACCCGATAAAAAGAGTCAGGATCATGTTAGTAAATCAGGGCTTATGTCTTAGATAAAGAGTAGAAAATATTGTAATCTTATGTAAGTAATGTAAAAGGTTCTCTTGAACATTATCATCTTTTCATGACTTCAACCTGTGGTGCTTCAGTAGAGTTAAAGGGGTACTCCACTGGAAAACATTTTCTTTTAAATCAACTGGTGCCAGAAATGTAAATATATTTTTACTTCTATGAAAAAATCCCAATCCTTCCAGTACTTATCAGCTGCTGTATACTACAGAGGAAGTTCTTTTATTTTTGAATTTCCTTTCAGTCTGACCACAGTGCTCTCTGTTGACACCTCTGTCCATTTTAGGAACTGTCCAGAGTAGGAGCAAATCCCCATAGCAAACCTCTCTTGCTCTGGACAGTTCCTGACATGGGCAGAGGTGTCAGCAAAGAGCTCTGTGGTCAGACAGAAAGGAAATCCAAAAAGAAAAGAACTTCCTCTGTAGTACATAGCAGCTGATAAGTACTGGAAGGATTGGGATTTTTTAATGGAGGTAATTTACAAATCTGTTTAACTTTCTGGCACCAGTTTGTTTAAAAGAAAATGTTTTCTACTGGAGTACCCCTTTAATTCTGAATTAGGGTACCAATATAATTCAATTTCTTGTATAATGTACATATAGAGATAAAGGTTATAAAAATATCCTGTGTGCATTGAGGTAAACAGTTTCTATGACTGAAGAGTTTTATCAATAATCGCCTGTATTTACCAACCTCTCCAATACTTTTCATGTTGACTGTTAAACAAGAAGATCAGGGAAGATAATTAGGAAAGAACCTGAGCGGGAGTCACTGGCAGCTGACATCGAATGTCTTATCTGTAGTAATCGCAACCCGTACACATGAACTTTCCTAATAACTAAGAAAGTTGCAATAAGGTGAGATATCAACTTATGTTTATAAATACATTTTATTTTGTTTATAGAAATGATATGATATTTCTGCTGCGCTGTCCAGGAATTATTTAATTTCTTCATAGAAACGTGTGGGGAGCATGAAGAATACATAGAATGCTCACACATGGCATGCCTGTGCTACAGTAAAATCACATGTAAATGTGTACATGTAGGGCTTAAAGGGGTATTCCGGGACTTTGGTATTTTTTTTATTTGACTGTACTACGGGGCTGTGAAGCTAGTGTAGTTCATAATATAGTGTCTGTACCAGTGTTTGATGGCTGGTCTCGCAATTCTTATGTGATCTTTGCCCCGAAGTTCATTTTTAGCAAAATTAGCAAAATTTTTATACAAAATTAGTTTTGTCTCAGGCTTCTTCAAGGTTACGGTTCGGCCCGAGACATTTCATCACTAGTCAGGTGTTGAAAAAGAGCCTATCTGTGTTTCAATGGGTGGAGCAACCGCTGGGTGGGAGGGAGATCATTCTCTACAGGGCTGCATGGAATTGTAGTTTCAATCACAGCACTCATGGAAGGGAGCTCAACTGTGCTGCAATGGGTGGGGTGGTAGATGTGGGTGGGGTGGTTGACCCCATCAATTATTAGAACAAGCGGTAAGAATTGCACTCCCCAGTTTGCAGCGATCTATATCTCTCAGCCCCATTATAAGAATATGGGTCCATCGTGTCAACCAGGACATAGATTCTTTGAGCCAAGTGAAGCACACAACAGCACGCTTCTTCTAAGGGTGCGTTCACACTACGGAATTTCACAGGCTGAATTTCGCGAGCGTAATTCCCTGGTGTGAACTTATGAGTGTGAATGGGTCTCTGCGAGACCCGTTCACACTGTGGAATTTCAGAGGGGGACAATTCTGCCGTTGAAACTGTTCCGAGCAAAGAAAGAACATGTTCATTCTTTAACCCCTTAATGACGAAGGACTTATATTTACGTCCTCCGCTGACTCCCGCGATATGCTGTGGGGTCACGCACTGACCCCACGTCATATCGGGTCAGTCCCAGCGGCTATCAACGGCCGGGACCCGCGGCTAATACTGGACATCACCGATCGTGGTGATGCCCTGTATTAACCCTTCAGACGCGGCGATCAAAGCTGACCGCCAGGTCTGAAGCGAAAGTGAAAGTATCCCGGCTGCTCAGTCGGGCTGTTCGGGACCGCCGCGGTGAAATCGTGGCGTCCCGAACAGCTTACAGGACACCGGGAGGGCCCTTACCTGCCTCCTCGGTGTCCGATCGGCGAATGACTGCTCCATGCCTGAGATCAAAGCAGGAGCAGTCAAGCGCCGAAAACACTGATCACAGGCGTGTTAATACAGTTGATCTGTTGATCTGTGTAAAAGATAATTTAGCCCCCTCCCTAATAAAAGTTTGAATCACCGCCCTTTTCCCATAAAAAAAATAAAACAGTGTAAATAAAAATAAACATATGTGGTATCACCACGTGCGGAAATGTCTGAGCTATAAAAATATATTGTTAATTAAACCGCATGGTCAATGGCGTACACGTAAAAAAATTCCGAAGTCCAAAAAAGCTTATTTTTGGTTACTTTTTATACCATTAAAAAATGAATAAAAAGTGATCAAATAGTTCGATCAAAACAAAAATGGAACCAATAAAAACTTCAGATCACGGCACAATAAATGAGCCATCATACCGCCCTGTACGTGGAAAAATAAAAACGTTCTAGGGGTCAGAAGAGGACATTTTTAAATGTATAAATTTTCCTGCATGTAGTTATGATTTTTTCCAGAAGTACGACAAAATCAAACCTATATAAGTAGGGTATTATTTTAACCGTATGGACCTACAGAATAAAAATAAGGTGTCATTTGTACCGAAATATGCACTGCGTAGAAACAAAAGTCCCCAAAATTACAAAATGGCGTATTTTCTTCGATTTTACTGCACAATGATTTTTTTTTTCTGTTTTGCTGTGGACTTCTGGGTAAAATGACTAATGTCACTGCAAAGTAGAATTGGTGATGCAAAAATAAGCCATAATATGGATTTCTGGTGGAAAATTGAAAGGGTTATGATTTTTAAAAGGTAAGGAGGAAAAAACGAAAATGCAAAAACTGAAAAACCCTGCGTCCTTGAGGGGTTAAACAGATTCCACGAGCACTGCACAGCCGTCAATGGTGAAGGGTCAGTGTACCGTGGCCCTGGCGCCAAAGTATTTTCGGTGGCGGCCAACAGACGGAATCTCCGCTCGTGGAATTCCGCTCGTGGAGATTTCACAGTGTGAACGCACCCTAAGGATTGGTGAGGCTCTCAACACTGAGACACCGACAAATTAAAACTTTTGGCCTGTCTGTGTGACATGTTAAATGTTTTTTTTTTTTTTTTTTATGACAGGGAAACTTTAAAACGTTAGAATACACCTTTGGTTTGGCTTTTTAAAAATAATGGACACTGACTGTAGCCAAAAGATGAATTCCAATTAATATTAGGAAATTCCTTTGCGTAAAACATACAGGACCAGAATACATTTAAGGATTTGTTTGGATAAAGCCTCTTAAAATATTGGCACTTAAAGGAAATAGTATACACCAGGGATGCAACTCATAGGCTTAAAGAGAACCATTGTAAGCGTGTAATAAGATTATACCTTTGTGCATGCTTTTTCAAGAGCTTTTTGCTGTCTTGACCCTAGTTCCCAGCAGAGATAAAGCATGTCCAGCTTGGAAAAGCATCAATTTTACATTGATTTAAAGCAAATTCCTCAAGTTTGTTATATAATTAGATTTTCAGTGACCTCCTTTGAAAATTGCTTTAAAGATCTACATAAAAAAAAAATTCACATTAAAAGCTAAATATAATGGTAGAGTATCAGGTGCTCTCCTTTTTCATCTTCCAGCTATGGTTCCTCCAATTCTGTCCTCTCTTCATTTAGGCAAAATAGCCGCCTGCTTCCCAGGCTACTCTTTTTTTTTTAACCAATCTAGAACTAGAACTATGGCTTGTTTTGCCAAAAAAAATTTTTTTTTAAATAAAAGTAATTGAGTTGTGTTTGTCTATGTATCAGTTTGGTAGTTTTATCTCTGCTTCTAACAAAGCTGACAACAAATATGAGTATTTTTACAGTTCTCTCGGGGGTTGTCACAATGGAGAAATGAAAAAACAAAGTGCCGCACACAGGGCTGGTGCAAGGATTTTTGCCACCCTAGGTCAAAGCAAATTTTGCCACCCCTTAACCCTACCCATTGGCTCCGCCCTTTGATACGCCTGCCGTTACTACTGGAGCAGCACACTAACAAACCTCTTCGTCATGTAATCACCGTATTACTGTGGTGACACACTGTAACAAACCCCCTCCTCATGTAATCTCCTTATTTCTGTGGTGACACACTGTAACAAACCTCCTCCATTTGTAATCACCTTACTACTGTGGTGACACACTGTAACAAATCCCCTCATCATGTAATCACCTTACTACTGTGGTGACACACTGTAACAAAGCCCCTCATGTAATCTCCTTACTACTGGGGTGACACACTGTAACAAACCTCCTCCTCATGTAATCTCCTTACTACTGGGGTGACACACTGTAAAAAAAAAAAAAAAAAACTCCCCATGTAATCTCCTTACTACTGGGGTGACACACTGTAACAAACCTCCTCCTCATGTAATCTCCTTACTACTGGGGTGACACACTATAACAAACCTCCTCCTCAAGTAATCTCCTTACTACTGGGGTGACACACTATAACAAACCTCCTCCTCATGTAATCACCTTACTACTGGGGTGACACACTATAACAAACCTCCTCCTCATGTAATCTCCTTACTACTGGGGTGACACACTATAACAAACCTCCTCCTCATGTAATCTCCTTACTACTGGGGTGACACACTATAACAAACCTCCTCCTCATGTAATCTCCTTACTACTGGGGTGACTCACTGTAACAAACATACATTATAGAGACGGTGGTGCTGGCTGGGCGGGTGCTTCGGATGAGCGGCGGGTGCTTCAGATGCTGGCTGGTTACTAACTTTCTTTGCAGAGGACAGAGCAACTCCACCATCAAAAGGGCGCTCTAGGCGGCTGCCTGTTTTGCCTATAGGCAGAACCGGCCCTAGCCGCACTCACCATTCGTGATCAGGCTTCTTTATTTCAGAAAACTCAGCAGATACATAGGTCAGATAAGCAGGCGCACCTCCGCTGGAGGCACCCCTGCTTATCTGACCTATGTATCTGCTGAGTTTTCTGGAAAAAAAGAAGCCTGATCACGAATGGTGAGTGCAGCACTTTGTTTTTTTTTATTTCTCCATTGTGACATTTTAGTTGTCACGAGCTGAGTACCACCAACGGACAGCTATAGGACTGTGTTCCCCTTACCCAGTGTCCTGTTTAAAGAGACAGTATTCTTCTCTACATCTCTCGGGGGTTGGCACACAGTTTTCTTAGGCTCCTGATGATCAATTTTGCATAGTTTTTATTTTGCACATTTACACTGCTCTACAGAAAAATACTGTATATAACTGTTCTTTCTGCATTTATTCTGAGCTCTGAATAATCAGAAATGGAACAGTACATATAACTGTAACATATTGTAGATGGAAAGGGAAAAATAGCATGTCACTGCGGTGATAAATGGGGAGACTGCATACAAATAAGCCTTAAACCAGAGCTACATGTCAGTATACCAATGACCCGAGCCTTTGGTGAATTGACAGCCTCTGATCAGAGATCAAATCATTTGTGGCATCAAAGAAAATACTTTCAGAGAGGGAAAGAGAGAGTTCTGTGTAGAGATTCAAGTTCAAATAAACCTCTTAAGTATTCGAGGGTACTCAGTAAATCGAAAAAGCATGATAGAAAATGCAATCACCGGGGCAGATCATATGACCTTCAATTGCAAAAAGCAATAGTTTAGGAATACAGCTAGAATGTTAACATTAAAGGGGTACTCCGTGGAAAACTTTTTTTTTTATCTTTTAAATCAACTGGTGCCAGAAAGTTAAACAGATTTGTAAATGACTTCTATTAGAAAATCTTAATCTTTCCAGTACTTATTAGCTGCTGAATACTACAGAGGAAATGGTTTTCTTTTTGGAACACAGAGCTCTCTGCTGACATCATGACCACAGTGTTCTCTGCTGACATCTCTGTCCATTTTAGGAACTGTCCAGAGCAGCATATGTTTTCTATGGGGATTTTCTCCAACTCCAGACAGTTCTTAAAATGGAGGAATTGATAGTGGAATCCAGTCACTGTGTGGATATGCATCATAGGCTTTGGAGCATATGGTTGGAGCTCATGGAATCTTCTGACTTTTAGTCCACTCTCCTTGTTTGTGGTGGCTATACAGTATCCACTGTACAATTTAGTTTTTAAGGATGGATGGATAGATTCTGAATGTGCTCCCGGCCCAAGAGGTATGTCTTTTATTATGCTACGTCTTTTCTGTCTTCTTCTTTTCACTCTTCCTCTTCTCTTGATCTCTTTAATCGGTTGAGGACTGGGTGTTGAGACACCCCCCCCCCCCCATCCTCATCAATAGCTAGCAGGAACAGGGAGAAGTGCTCAGCTAAGTTTTTCTCTCCCCATCTTCTCACTGTGACAGAATCTATAGAAAATCTATGGAGCCCATTTCCTGCAGCAAGAAAGGGAAGAGAAGCAATTAACTGAGCACCTCTCCTCTTACCCTCTAGCAATCAGTGGGGGTCTCAACACTCAACAAAACTTTTGGCATCTTTCTGTGAAATGCTAATGTTTTTTGACAAATAACAGTAACACCTTAAATGGGCACTGTCATATACAAAAACCTTTTATATGTTGTACATCTTGGCAAAACATTAACCTTTCTAATATACTTCATAAGAAAATGTTATTTCCTTTTTATAGAAATCATACATTATAAAATCATGGCTTTATCCAAGCTGAAGCGAAGGCATGGGCAAAGTCCAGGAAGTGAGGGTGGACTAGCACTCCTCTGTGCTCTCTCCTGTCTGATAGTACTCCTCTGTGCTCTCTCCTGTCTGATAGTACTCCTCTGTGCTCTCTCCTGTCTGATAGTACTCCTCTGTGCTCTCTCCTGTCTGATAGTACTCCTCTGTGCTCTCTTCTGTCTTATAGTACTCCTCTGTGCTCTCTCCTGTCTGATAGTACTCCTGCTCTCTTCTGTCTTATAGTACTTCTCTGTGCTCTCTCCTGTCTGATAGTACTCCTCTGTGCTCTCTCCTGTCTGATAGTACTCCTCTGTGCTCTCTCCTGTCTTATAGTACTCCTCTGTGCTCTCTCCGGTCGGATAGTACTCCTCTGATCTCTCTCCTGTCTTATAGTACTCCTCTGTGCTCTCTCCTGTCTGATAGTACTCCTATGTGCTCTCTCCTGTCTGATAGTACTCCTCTGTGCTCTCTCCTGTCTGATAGTACTCCTCTGTGCTCTCTTCTGTCTTATAGTACTCCTCTGTGCTCTCTCCTGTCTGATAGTACTCCTGCTCTCTTCTGTCTTATAGTACTTCTCTGTGCTCTCTCCTGTCTGATAGTACTCCTCTGTGCTCTCTCCTGTCTGATAGTACTCTTCTGTGCTCTCTCCTGTCTTATAGTACTCCTCTGTGCTCTCTCCGGTCGGATAGTACTCCTCTGAGCTCTCTTCTGTCTTATAGTACTCCTCTGTGCTCTCTCCTGTCTGATAGTTCTCCTCTGTGCTCTCTCCTGTCTGATAGTACTCCTCTGTGCTCTCTCCTCTCCTGTCTGATAGTACTCCTCTGTGCTCTCTCCTGTCTGATAGTACTCCTCTGTGCTCTTTCCTGTCTGATAGTACACCTCTGTGCATTCTCCTGTGTGATATTACCCCTCTGTTCTCTCTCCTTTCTGATAGTACTCCTCTGTGCTCTCTCCTGTCTGATAGGACTCCTCTGTGATCTCTCCTGTCTGATAGCACTCCTCTGTGCTCTCTCCTGTCTGATAGTACTCCTCTGTGTTCTCTCCTGTCTTATAGTACTCCTCTGTGCTCTCTCCTGTCTGATAGCACTCCTCTGTGCTCTCTCCTGTCTGATAGCACTCCTCTGTGTTTTCTCCTGTCTGATAGCAATCATCTGTGTTCTCTCCGGTCGGATATCACTCCTCTGTGCTCTCTCTTGTATGAGAGGACTCCTCTGAGCTCTATCCTGTCTGAAAGGACTTCTCTGTGCTCTCTCCTGTCTGATAGTACTCCTGCTCTCTCCTGTCTGATAGTACTCCTCTGTGCTCTCTCCTGTCTGATAGTACTTCTCTTTGCTCTCTCGTGTCTGATAGTACTTCTCTGTGCTCTCTCCTGTCTGATAGTACTCCTCTATGCTCTCTTCTGTCTCATAGCACTCGTCTGTGCTCTCTCCTGTCTGACAGGACTCCTCTGTGCTCTCTCCTGCTCTATCAGTGCTAGCCCACCTTCACCTACTGCACTTTGTCGATGCCTGTGCTTCAGCTTGGACAAAGCCATGATTTTATAAGCCATGATTTCTATAAAAAAAAAGAAGTAAAATTTTCTTTTGAAGTATATTAAAAAGGTTAATATTTTGCCAAGATCTACAACATTTAAAAAGTTTTTGAATCTTGCAGTGCCCATTTAGGTCTTTTCTGACATGTTTTACTCTTAAAAACATCTTTAGACCCGTCTTATATTATCATTATCTTTTTGTAGATGAAGTCTCCACAAATGAGTAACAGTCTAGAGCTTTAGACAGTCTAAGAAATTCTGATGCACTCAATTTTACTTATCTCCCCCAGCATTCCAAATGTGGAACGGAGCACTTCATTATGATGCCCCCCGGCAGTTCCCCCACATTAGGTGTAGTATAGTTCCCCCACATTAGGTTGGCAGTATAGTTCCCCCACATTAGGTTGTAGTTCCCCCACATTAGGTGCAGTATAGTTCCCCCACATTAGGTTCGGTGCAGTTCCCCTACATTAGGTGCAGTGCAGTTCCCCCACATTAGGTGCAGTACAGTTCCCCCACATTAGGTGCAGTACAGTTCCCCCACATTAGGTGCAGTACAGTTCCCCCACATTAGGTGCAGTATAGTTCCCCACATTAGGTGCAGCATAGTTCCCCACATTAGGTGCAGTACAGTTCCCCCATATTAGGTGCAGTACAGTTCCCCCATGTTAGGTGCAGTACAGTTCCCCCACATTAGGTGCAGTACAGTTCCCCCACATTAGGTGCAGTACAGTTCCCCCACATTAGGTGCAGTACAGTTCCCCCACATTTGGTGCAGTACAGTTCCCCCCCATTAGGTGAAGTATAGTTCCCCCCCATTAGGTGCAGCATAGTTCCCTCACATTAGGTGCAGTATAGTTCCCCAAATTAGGTGCAGTATAGTTCCCCATATTAGGTGCAGTATAGTTCCCCCCACATTGGGTACAGTACAGTTCCCCCACATTAGGTGCAGTATAGTTCCCCCACATTAGGTGCAGTATAGTTCCTCCACATTAGGTGCAGTACAGTTCCCCCACATTTGGTGCATTACAGTTCCCCCCTATTAGGTGCAGTATAGTTCCCCAAATTAGGTGCAGTATAGTTCCCCATATTAGGTGCAGTATAGTTCCCCCCACATTGAGTACAGTACAGTTCCCCCACATTAGGTGCAGTATAGTTCCCCCACATTAGGTGCAGTATAGTTCCCCCACATTAGGTGCAGTATAGTTCCCCACACTTGGTGCAGTATAGTTCTCCCCACATTAGGTGCAGTACAGTTCCCCCACATTAGGTGCAGTATAGTTCCCCCACATTAGGTGCAGTATAGTTCCCCCACATTAGGTACAGTATAGTTCCCCCACATTAGGTGCAGTATAGTTCCCCCACATTAGGTGCAGTATAGTCCCCCACATTACGTGCAGTGTAGTTCCCCCACATTAGGTGCAAAATAGTTCCCCCCCTTAGGTGCAGTACAGTTCCCCCACAGACATACAACCTTCAGCCATGTACAGTGTATGGCTGGAGGCTGTATGCCTGTTTATTGCCCCATTTCAGTTTTCCACCCACCGCTCCGGGGTCACGATCTACTGCTATGGCCTATGGGCCATAGCAGTAGGTCCTGGGACCGGAGGTCGGAACAATGAAGATGACGTGCTGGTGCTGGATACTTACCATGCGCGCGTGTCCTCCTCACTGCTCCGCTCCGCTCTTCTCCTATGGGCGCACGCAGGGATGTCAGTGACATCCCTGCGTGCACTACCTCCCAGCGGCCCCCACATTTTTAAACTTAACGCGGGGCCACAGATAGGTAACAACTTTGTGTCCTGAAAAGATTTTTCGGGACACAGGGATGTTCCAAATGTGATGGGGGCCCCCTGAAATCTTTACTAACACAGAACTGCAATACAATACAATACTCAAAAAAAGGATTATGTCTCCAAATGCAGTATTTTACCTTTTCAAGAGATGTCACCTAGCAACATCTGGGTGGTATCAGTGACTTTCGCCTCCTTATACCACTAAATAATAAATACCACTAAAAAGAAAGTAAATGCAGTTACTGCATCAGTTGAAGTCCTGACTGGGGAAGGGCCTCCCCTCAAATCAAGCTCTTACCAGACAGGGCTTTACCTGTGTGGCATGTGGCGTGACAACATGAGGGGCCATTGTGTGACATCTTGTCTCCAGTCCCAAAAGCTCAGAGGTTTCCGAGACTAGAGCAGCAGCCCGGCACAGAATGCATTTGGGAGGGCCTCATGGCCACCTTACTTGCTCCCCTAAGAAAGTAACATAAATGGCAATGCTTAAAATGTACACATCATTACTTGGTATTGTACAGGAACAGGGAACAAAAATCCCTGCTCCTGTACTTTATGACAGCTTGGCAGCTCTTACCGTGCAAGCCGATCACGATGACGTTATCTGATCTCGCACGGCCTGCACTAGAACAGACTCAGGTCTGTGATGAGGACGTGCAGCAGTGGTTCCGGAGCTAAGACTGAGCGCTGCTGCAACAGAGAGCATTGACAATTGGAAGGGAAAGGAGGAGAAGTGTCTTTAGTGGGGGACGGGAGGAGTGGAGGGGTCTATAAGGGGGCAGGGGGGTGTCTTTAAGGAAAGGAAAGCATTTATATTTGGGGACCATAAGTCTATGTGGGGGAGCAGTAAGGGCACCTATCAGAGGATCAGGAGGAGGGGTCCACTCAGAGGGTGGATGAGGAGTCTCTTGGAAGTGGGTGGCTTGCAGGTGAAGAGCTGCAGGACAAGGGAAGGTTCCTCAGGGGCAGCTCATGGAGAAGAAGACATACAGGGCAGCAGAGCCTTAGGGAGAGCCCCTGTCTGTCACTATGAGGTCCCTCCAAGTCCTGTTACTGCTTCTCCCATTCGGCATCTCACAGCACCCTGCTGGCCCAACAGACAGTGGTGAGTACTCCTGTTACACTCCCTGAAACCAGAGATATATCTCGGTTGTTTGTCAATGTAGAAGATATATCTAGATTTATAGATTCTGACACTTTACTGTATTTTATGTGAAGGAGCAAAAGTCCACTAGTGAGTTTTTGTTTTTTTTGGGTAGAGCAGCTGCAGTGATCGGCTCTGTGACTTGGCACCATTGATACCTGTACCCAGGCAGCTGCCCAGAATTTAACACAATACTGTCCCTTGGTTCGGGTGCTGCCAACCAACACTATGTTGTGACATCTCGTCAGTGACGGGCTCATGTTCAAGTTTCGTCTAAGGCCTCACAAAGTCTAGAGCTGCCTCTGGTTCGGAGAATTAGTAAATATAATTATAGTATTGGTAGTGGTAGTGATAGTGGTAGTAGTAGTAGTAGTGGTGGTAGTAGTAGTAGTAGTAGTAGTAGTAGTAGTAGAAGTGCACAGTATGTCTTTTAGTTTTATTTTTTTATTTGCAAAGAGTCAATAATAAAATCTGTGGGAGATTTTGTTGTTATTTTTCATTGACAAGGTGTCTAGGAGGTGACGGACTGTCAGGACCCGTGGGGTTAAACAGCTCTCTCTATTTTGTTTTGATTTGGGCTATGCCCAGCTGTCTGGACTGGTCATCTGACCTTGATGTGAGCACCTGGTCTGGGCCTATATAAACTGGCAGTCTACTCCCAATCCTTACCTGCTATAGATCTATGTGTACTCCTAGCTAGCATTTATATTGTATCTTTTATTTCTGGCATTTGACCCTTTGGCTCCGCTCTCTGACTCTTATCCTGGCTTTGCGAATTGGCTTATCTGTAACCTCTTGGTATCGACAGCAATTTTTTGTGTGAATGTTTAGTTATTTTTTTCTGTTAGTCTGAGTGATTCCATTTTATTTCTCGACCCCGTCTGTATTATAGTTTATTATTTTGACTGGACTGCCCTCACTTATTGTAAGTAGGGACCGTCGCCATGGTTATGGACCCACTACCTAGGGCGGGTAAATAAGTAGGCAGGGATAGGGAGAGTGGGTGAGAATAGTGTGCACTCCTTCCCTGCTGAGATGTTACACAGACCTTATATTAAAAAAGATTAAAAACATTTAAAAAATTGTGAAATTAGCCACTGGAATAACATTAGCATATTCTTCTTAAGCACAAAAAAAAAATTCCCAGTAGAAGTAGTTTGCAAGGAAGGAATTTTGTACAACACGTGTGGTGTCATTTGACCAATCTAAATACACCCCCAAAGTTATATTTTTTATAATTGAACTCTACGGCTAGGGTCACTCAGTGTATTTTCAGGCATATTCAATTGCAAAAAGATAAATTATCAGCAAAACTGTGAAAAAAATGTGTCTGTATTTCTAGTTTCAAACAGAGCAGTTTTATTGAGCAAACAAAAGAAAAAAATACAGAAGGTGTACATTAGTGCCGACTGAGCATAGACCTGCTGATCTCCCAGCTATGTCTTGGTAGAAGCAAGTACACCAGGAATACTTTACCAGTAGTCACTGTCTTGCATTTCATGCCACTATTTAAGTTGACAATCTATCATACTGTTGGACTGTAGTAAACTGGGCCCATAAGAGAGCACTATTATATATAATATACTTTACAATATCTTATTATAAAATTCTTCTTGAGGCAAACATGGCACATAAATTCAGTTCTCAATGTAAAGTTGTTTAATCTTTACCTAACACAATGTATCTAGCGAATCCGAAACATCATATTAAGTTATTGTGTTAAACAAATCAATTAATGTATGTTGGAAAATAAAGAAATGTTTGCTGCATTATATATTTCAAGTGGAAAAGAAAATGTAAATGACAAATTGTGAAATCTAATGCAAAAATTAAATCAAAAAGTCTGTTACAAAAAGGGGAATAAAATTATTTGAAATCACATTAATAATTAATACCTTTGAGGGTTTTAGAATGTAGATGGAATAATAATAAGTATACTTTTGTGAAGCACAGGAACTTCACTCCCCCGCATACCAAAGTGACAACTATACACTTTGAAAGATTAAAAAATGTATTCTCCAAGGTTAAAAAATAGCATCTGCACAGCCAGAGAATGTATTGATGGTTGGAAAAGCAATGTTTTGTTGCTTTACAAAGTTTTATATTGTAAATGCTTTACAAAAGAATAGGATTTTTTTTTTGTAATCCAGCAAAATGCTATTTTAAGTAATGAGCACTTTATAGAAAACAATGTGTAATCCAGGTTTATTTATTGTCTTACTGATCCTATAGATTATGGGAATAATTTATGTGCAATGCTGGCATATCATCTTTTCCATTGCTAACTGTTTAATAGGCTATGTCACCTAACCTCAGCCAAGTAGCTCATCCAAAAATAAAAAAAAAGAACTTTGTGAAAAGACACCAGGTCCAGATTAAAATGTTTTATCTCTACAAGCCAATTGTGCTGTGCTGCTTGGCTCCCATTGTATCCACACGGAAACAAATCTCTAGTTTAAAATGACTGTGTGAACAGTCAGTTGATCCAAAGTCTGTATGCCAAGAATAGTTGCAATAGTATTATGAATAAGGAAGCATGATGGTACATTTTCCAATGTCTTCTGAATGTATAGGATATTCTACTTGAGTTTGAATTAAAGGAATGTTTTGAATTATTAAAGGGGTACTCCCGTGGAAAACTTTTTTTTTTTTTAACTGGTGCCAGAAAGTTAAAAAGATTTGTAAATGACTTCTATTAAAAAATCTTAACCCTTCCAGTACTTTTTAGGGGCTGTATACTACAGAGGAAATACTTATCTTTTTAGATTTCTCTGATATCATGACCACAGTGCTCTCTGGTGACCTCTGCTGTCCATTTTAAGAACTGTCCAGAGAAGGAGAAAACCCTAATAGCAAACATAGGCTGCTCTGGACAGTTCCTAAAATGTACAGCAGAGGGCAGCAGAGGGCACTGTGGTCATGACATCAGAAAAATCTAAAAAGAAAAGCATTTCCTCTGTAGTATACAGCCCCTAAAAGTACTGGAAGGATTAAGATTTTTAAATAGAAGTAATATACAAATCTGTCACCAATCTTTCTGGCACCAGTTGATTTTAAAAAATAAAGTTTTCCACGGGAGTACCCCTTTAAAGATTTTGGTGAAGATGCTTCTGGAGGGAAATAGAACATTACATCGTAAGCAATAACACCAATAGTGAGAAGGCAAACTTTAGTAAGATTTGTATCTCAGTGCCAATACTATAGCTGAATCATTTGAGACAGACAGAATATGTAGGGTACACTACCTAAACATACTGTAATGGTATGAGGGTCTGATCCTAAAAAATGACAACGTTTCACCAAGAAGAAGTAGCCAAAACTCCACTCCAATTGACTGATTATCATAGTCAAAGGCTACCCCTGAGACTTCACAGCTTTACACAAGGTTGGACGAATGTGGCTACCAGGGACGCAGTTTTTTGTTGTGGTTATATAAAAAACAGATATTCTGTATGCTGTACTTCCACAATCTGATGAAGGATGCATTTTGGGAATATTTCTTCACTTGGATTGCGATGCGAACAAGGCTGACTCCTTTTCTACATACACTTTAAAGGAGTTCTGTAGTGAAATATAACTTATCTCCCATCCAAGGGATACATGGAGGGGGTGTGTCAGACGCCGCTCCGTGCAGGGGTCCCCCCCCCCCACTTCCAGCAGACTGCCGGGCCCTCGTTCAGGAGATCGCGGGATAGGGGATAAGTTATATCTCCCCACAGAACTACTTTAAGGATCCCTGACAGGCTCCTTTGGACCTCTCCAAACCTGTATCACCTGGAATAGCAGTGATCCCCAGATCTGCCTTCTTGTACCCTAAAGTAACAGGGCTGATATGCATATATCTATGCACTTCAAGGTGAGCGTCTAATTTTTAACCCTCTTGTTCACATCTTTCAGGTAAGGATTATACACAAGGTGCTGACATCTGCTCTTTTTGTTTTTCTTCCTTACAGGGACCTAGGTTGTGTCTGCAGAGCACTGGTACTGATCAGCGGGCAGCAAATTACCACAGGAGCCCCATAAAGGGTTATCATGGTTATCTATCCAAGTCAGTACAAGAGGGCTTGTAACAATAAAGGGGCATTCCAGAAAAAAACTTTTTTTTTTATATCAACTTGTTCCAGAAAGTTAAACAGATTTGTAAATTACTTCTATTAAAAAAATCTTAATCCTTCCAATAATTATCAGCTGCTGAATTGGAATTGTTCTTTTCAGTCTGGCAACAGTGCTCTCTGCTGACATCTCTGCTTGTCTCGGGAACTGCACAGAGTAGAAGAGGTTTGCTATGGGGATTTGCTTCTACTCTGGAGAGTTCCCGAGACAGGTGTAATCAGAAAGCACTTAGACAGAAAAGAACAACTCAACTTCAGCAGCTCATAAGTACTGAAAGGATTAAGAATTTTTAATACAAGTAATTTACAAATCTGTTTCATTTTCTAGAGCCAGTTGATATATATATATATATATATATATATATATAAAGTTTTTTCCTGGATAGCCCCTTTAACTGCAAACATTTCAGGTGTGTAATAGCCAAACAAGAAGAGAGTTTACAATTAATAGTTTTAAAGTCTATCCAGGAGGTCACTTTAATACAGACCGTCAGGCAAAAAGGGGTTACAGGGTAGACAGTGAAGATATCTCAGAAGACAGAAGCGCCAAAGTCATTTTATAAAGCAGATCATACAGCCAGAAGATATAAAAACCATAGGCACATGTCAAAGATAGGAGCCTGTTTTTAATAGCCCGCCTTCAACCATCATTGGATGCCCAGCCTAAGCCCTGATTTTCTCAGCATCTAGCACTACTAACTGGGTGACCAGCTCTCCTCTAAATAAGACCGGAGGCCAAGTTATCAGGAGATGCCAGCCCTCAGTGCTGCAGTGCCAATAACAGGGGTGGGTGGCAGAGGAGACATGAGTTAAGTATCCTACACATTAATTAACTATCATTTTTAGTAACCTTTTTGCAAAATACCACTGTAATCAATAGACAGTAATTTGGATTTCACTGCACTGACTTTGTAACAAAAGTATTGAGCTCTATGGAGGCTGTATAAATCCCTTTAAAGTGAGCTCCCCTAGTGGTGGGTAAAGGCAATCAGATTTTTTTTTTATTCAAATCGGTTGTTCCACAAATAAATATGAATTGTATATGTTATATTACTCAAAATATACCATTCTCCTGAAATAATTTAAAAAAATGCTTTTAGACATGACTGTTATATACTTGTCATGGCACCTTCTACTGTTTTACTTATTCCCTATCAGAACATTTACTGTACAGTTCTAGTGGTCCCACATAGAGATGAGAAAAAAAATTCCCCAAACAATTTGGATTTTTTATTATCAAATTTTTTTAGGATTAGTTTTGAGTAAATTGTACACAGTAGCAGGGCAAATGTGTGCAGCCACATGCAGGTAGTCTCTCACATCTACTGGGCTGCGAGTTCTGCACTTGGCCCAGCAAATGTTAAAGGACAACTGCAGCGGAATTACACTTATCCCCTATCCACAGGATAGGGGATAAGTGTTTGATCGCGGGTGGTCCGACCGCTGGGACCCCCCTCGATCTCCCTAACAGGGTACCGGCATTAGCGCCCATGGTGACATAGCGTCGACCTAGAGGTCGACCGTGACGCCCCGTCTCCTCCCCGTCCCCATACAGTTCTATGGGGGATGCGGGGAAGCACGAATGCTGCCTCCCCGCCTCTCCCATAGGGATGTATGGAGGAGGCGTGCCGGGCGCAACGTCATGCTGTGGCTGACACGCCCCCTGCACGGGAGAGCCGCGGCCCCATACAGGAGATCGCCGGGGGCCCCAGCGTTCAGACCCCCCGCGATCAAACACTTATCCCCTATCTTGAGGATAGGGGATAAGTGTTTGTAACGCTACAGATGTCCTTTAACTGAGAGGCATATAGTGGGCCAGATTTACTAAGACTGCGTGGTTTTCAAAATCACACCTTATTAGGGTTTTATTTATTTTCTTCTTATTTCAGCTTAGTGTATTTGGCTGTTTTTTTTACATGTGATTTTGTGAATCTACTTATGCCAATATGTGCCACTTTGCACCAAACTGCACCAATCACGTCACTAATGTGGTAAGCAATTATACTCCCTTATGAGACAATTTGCTCCTTCATGTGGCTGGTATGGCCCAAGCTCAAAAGCATTACTCTGGACTATACCGAACCCGCTGGCGGATTTGGACAACTTTACTATAAGGTGATGCAGGAGCACCTTAACGCTTAAAAACAATTGTTATGTAATATATGTAGAAAGTTAGCAAAGTGAGCAAAATGGGGAGAGGACTTTTTGGCATTGCTATGGGACAAACACATTTTAAACCCCTTTAAAATTCAGTTTTCCCCTAAAATATTCTGAATGAATAAAAAGGGCCAAAAGACTGTCTAGTATTTAGCCCATACTTTACTATTTTTACATTAAACGGGATTTGTTTGGTATGGCTATAGGATTTACTTTTAATCTCATTTCACTCCAGAAAGTGTCTATGCTACTTTTATGTCATGGCCGCTGATCTTTATTATTGTTTTAGTAAAGCAATACTAAACATGAAATTATATAACATGACACTCAGAACTGAAAGGTGAAGGCAAACCAAGACTACATATGTATTTAGTTTCTTTTATTTAACAAGCATTGTCTAGATTTACATTGAATAGCAGATACCCTTGAGAATGTCTAGGTACATATCCATGCATTGGATGAAATGTGACAAAGTGTCCATTGTACATAACAATCATATTCTACCATACATGTAATATAGGTGTTGGGAAACATATATGTATTGTCTATTGATATAAAATATCTCCTAGACTAACCAGATACACACTGTGATCTACTATTTTCTTTAGAAAT
The DNA here is from genome assembly GCF_029499605.1 of Hyla sarda. NCBI lineage: Eukaryota > Metazoa > Chordata > Amphibia > Anura > Hylidae > Hyla > Hyla sarda. The sequence goes on along the minus strand of NC_079191.1, from coordinate 243,985,761 downwards.
GAGTAACTGTACGCTGCGCTTTACTCTAAAGCAATTGCAATTATTAGGCCAAGTGAATGCTGCTGTTCCCTGTGTAAATCAATGCATTTTCCTGGAGGTAAGATCAGATATTGATTTGTTCTTAAGGAGGGATCAGATGATCACTGGATTTTAATGGATAATTATTGTAAAGGCCTATCTTTATTTATCATATGGATTAGGTAAAGGATGACAAAGTAAAGTACTTGACAAATGAGATGCATTGTGTAGTAAATACCAAAGCATAATACTCGCTAAGATGGGATGTTGAGATAAATAGTGTTGCTCGCGAATATTCGCAGTTCGAATTTTATTCGCGAATATCGCGTATTCGCGAATTCGTGAGTATTCGCTAATATAGCACGATATATTCGCAATTACGAATATTTTTTTTTTTCACAGTACACATCACAGTGATCATCCCTCTCTGCTTCCAGCTTGTGTGGTGTAAAGAAGGCTCTAATACTACTGTGTGAGACTGGCATACAAATTTTCGCATATGCGAAGATTTGCATATGCCAATTTTCGCATATGCAAATTTTCGCTTATGCGAATATCCGCATATGCGAAAATATACGCAAATATTAGGAATATGCGAATCTAGCGAATATATGACGAATATTCCTCCATATATTCGCAAAATATCGCGAATTCGAATATGGCCTATGCCGCTCAACACTAGAGATAAATAGTTTAAAATAAATAAACTAAAAAGCCTCAACAATTTCATTTGCAAACAGGATGTAGAAATATTTGATGCAGGATCAAATTCTGGCATTTAGTAGCTGAACCGTTGATATGTCTTCTGAAATAACTGTTCTATTTGTACTGTACATATAACCATGGGCATCCACAGGTAAGGGGCCACCCCTTGGAAAAATGCTTGATTAAAAAAGGAAAGGCAGACCACCCTGGAAACCTTAATATATGCTCTAGATCTCCGGGCAAAAGTGCCTTTCAGCTGTGTGTGTGTCTTTAAAACATGCACACAGGAACACTGGAGGTTCAGAGAGGAACAACGAGGGATTGGATGGCCAGGGGAGCTGCAGAGGACTGAAGTGACAGGGGAGTTATGTTCTTACATGGGGCCTAACACTATACAGGGGGCTACGAGGGGCCTTTTATCATTCTGGAGTACAGAGGGGCCTAACTACTATATGGAGGCACAGAGAAGCTTAACTATTATATGGGGACACAGTAGGGGGAGGGCTAAGTATTTTATGGTGGCACAGAGTGGCCTAGCTACTATATGGAGGCACAGAGGTGCCTAACTACTATTTGAAGGCAAACATTAGGAGCCTAAAATAATTGTCCGACAGATTTTGCAGACACGTCATGGCCAGAAGAAGTCTTCATGACGGCCTAGACCAGTTGGAGAAGGATAGGAAATGTAAACAACTTTAAACAGAAAGCACACCTCCCACAATTCACTGGATGTAACTGCGCTGTGAGAACTTATATGGTCTGAATAATCTGTGTACAGCTGTTATCTACCTCTGCATGGTCACTTTAGAGTCTTCGTATAGTAGATTTAATTAAGTTACAATGTGATGGTATTACCAGCCGCTATGTGGTGGTAATGGTAGTGGTCATGGTGTGGTAGTATTCTTTGTTGCATTTATATTGGTATTATTTGAAAATCTGTTCTTGGTATTCTGAATTTGACCAATGTCAGTATGGTGGCATCATCCAGTACACATAAGATTGATAATTACCTCACACCACGACCGATACCACCACATGGTGACAGGTTTTTATTGGTTATGCTGGTCTTGGTATAAATCCATGAACTTGGATTTGTTCAGTAATAGTATGTTGGTAATATGTATGGCTATAATATCTGCTTCCTCTATACTGGTATTTGGTAACTGTATGACAATTATTTAGAGGCATACAGTATTATCATGCATAGACTTTTTTTTGTCATTTAAACAGTTTATTTACCTGGGGCCCACAGAACTTTAATTATGCCCGTGAACACTGCTGTAGCCTGTAGCTATCAAACGTGCCACACACTAGGCACATCTGCTAAAACACCCCCCTGATTGGAGGGTAGGGTCATACATGCCGTATTGTGCTGCGTATCTGCTAATGCATATTTTCCTACCCATTGAAGTCAACTGCAGAAAATATGTAGCAAAAAATGCAGCAAAATACGACACACAAGTGACCCTACCCTAAAAGGGAACTTTTTTATTTTTTTTATTATTTTTTTCTGACATCTAATGCCACAAAAAATCATCAATTCTGTTGGTTTTTATTTTATTTTCATCCACCATGCAAGATCAATAACATTAAGTTTTAAATGTTCAGGTCATGGTCATGGTCATGATCATGTTGAGGGGGGGGGGGGGGTTATCAGACACTGACAGGTGTTGCTTTTCACAATTTCTATTGGTCGCAGCATTTAAGTTAAAGGGGTTATCCACCATAAGGTGATTTTAGTGGATACCTGCCAGACAGTAATGGACATGCTTAGGAAGGATCTGCGCTTGTCTTGGGGCTAAATGGCTATGTTGTGAGATTACAACAACACTGTGGCTAGCTTTTTGTGAACTGGTATTTCCTGTTTGAGTTTTCTTCCGACAAATCCCATAATTCCATTTTCCTCCCTCCCACACATCAGCCACCCCACCCATTGAAACATAAATGAGCTGCATCCATTCAAAAGACCTGTGGTTTTAAATCAGGGTACCTACAGCTGTTGCATTAGTTGCAGATTGATCTATCTCCCATCAAGCGATCACTCCACCCATTGAAGCAGACAGACTTCCTGTCATCAGCTGACTAGTGAGTCAGGCCTCGGCCACATTGCAACCTGGGAAAAATCTGAGACAACAGTCATTTTGTATGCTGTTAAATATAAATATTGGGGTGAAAATCACATAAGAATTGTGAGAAAACCGTCACACACAGGTATAGACACTATACAGTGATCACTCAACTTACAATGGCCTCAACATACAAAAGTTTCGACATACAATGTTTTTTTCTGGACCATTGTAACTTGAAACCAGACTCAACATACAATGTACAGACAGTCCAGATCTGTGAAACGTGTCACAACTGGAGGAACTGACCAATCAGAATGGGCATTTTACTGGTAAATCACCTGTATTACTGAAGTGCATGCACTGACTGGCTGTCTGGTAGCGCCCCCTACAGTACAGGGAGGAACTAAAAGTTCTGTACTACTCCTTACCTGTGCCAGGGTTAGCTGCTCCTTTTGGACACCAAGTAAGGGCGGCTCCATTTGGGACACTGGGTGTACTGTATAGGACCCTAAAGGAGCTCCTGTCCTCTACATAAACCATTGTTTCCCAACCAGGGTGCCTCCAGCTGTTGCAAAACTACAACTCCCAGCATGTCCGGACAGCCAACGGCTGTCCGGGCATGCTGGGAGTTGTTGTTTTGCAACATCTGGAGGCACCCTGGTTTTGAAACACTGACATAGACAGTGATTTACAGCTCCCAGCAGATCTTTCTTACTTTTATATGTAAGGATTTGCTTTATCTGTATTAGTTATCTACTTATTATTCTTTAATCCTCACTTTTTCCTATTTTTTGGATGACATTTTGGTGGCTTCAGAACCAATTACCAGGTTTCCATAGAGTTATGGTCTCAACATACAATGGTTTCAACATACAATGGTCGCCTGGAACCAATTAATATTGTAACTTGAGGGACCACTGTATTATGAACTACACTAACTTTACAGCCCCTGTAGCATAGTCAAATAAAAAAAATTCCTGGAATACATTGAAACATAGAACACGTGGCTAGGTGCCTGACGAAGTGCTGATTGCACGATACGGACAGTCGCCCATCCCACTTCCCTGTTCCTGTCCGCTCACCCGCACTTCATGAAGCGCTAAGAATGTTTTGATACAATAAAGAAGTTTCTTACATCAAGACCAGGTGAGTGCTCCATTCTTCTACATTTCTACATTGGATAAATCTTTTATCTTATATATGAGCACCTGATTGGTCGTGCAGCTAGAGGAGTTCAGTTTACATTCCCATATGTGAAGTAGCAGTGCTGAGTAACTTCTTTAATGGACTGACCATGCATGTTTAAACTCCTTCACTGTAGGAAGACTATTCCATGTATCCACTATTCTCTCAGTAAAGTAATACTTCCTGATATTACTGCAGAAACCTTTTACCCTCTAATTTAAAACTATGCCCTCTTGTGGTAGTTTTTCTTTTTTTTAACCCCTTAGCACATATGGACGTTTATGAACGACGTCCATATGCGTGTCCCCATTTATAATGCACGCATCATTCCCGGTGGGTCCCGGTTGCTATAATCAACCAGGACCCACACTAATGCCTGACATCAGCGATCGGGCTGATGTCCAGCATTAACTCTTTAGACGCGGCAATCAATGTTGATCGCCGCGTCTAAAAGTGAAAGTAAAAGCATCCCGGCTGCTCAGTTACGCTGATCGGGACCATCGCGATAAAATCGCGATGTCCCGATCAGCTAGGACGCAGCAGGAGTCCCCTCACCTGTCTCCTGGAATCTGACCTGAAATCCAGGCTTGAACAATCAACCGCCGATAACACTGATCCCTTTCATTGAATGCAATGGCAGTGATCAGTGTATTGAATCAATGTACTGCATGTTATAGCCCCCTATAGGGGCTATAACATTGCAAAAAAAAAGTTAATAAAGATCATTCCCTAATAAAAGTTTGAATTACCCCCCTTTTCCCATAAAAAAAACTGTGTAAATAAAAATAAACATATGTGGTATCGCCGCATGCGTAAATGTCCGAACTATAAAAATATGTCATTAACTAAAGTGCACGGTCAATGGCGTATGCGCCAGAAAATTCCAAAGTCCAAAATAGCGTATTCCAAAGTCCATAGCGTATTTTTGGTCACTTTTTATAAACGATGAAAAAGTTAGATCAAAACAAAAATGGTATCACTAAAAACTTCAGATCATGGTGCAAAAAATGAGACCAAAAACTAAAGTGCAAAAATAGAAAAACGCTCCGTCCTTAAAGGGATATTCCAGGCAAAAACTTTTTATATATATCAACTGGCTCCAGAAAGTTAAACAGATTTGTAAATTACTTCTATTAAAACATCTTAATCCTTTCAGTACTTATGAGCTTCTGAAGTTTAGGTTATTCTTTTCTAAGTGCTCTCTGATTACACCTGTCTCGGGAAATGCCCAGTTTAGAAGAGGATTGCTATGGGGATTTGCTTCTAAACTGGGTGGTTCCCGAGACAGGTGTCCTCAGAGAGGACTTAGACAGAAAAGAACAACCTTAACTTCAGAAGCTCATAAGTACTGAAAGGATTAAGATTTTTTAATAGAAGTAATTTACAAATCTGTTTAACTTTCTGGAGCCATTTGATATATAAAAAAAAGTTTTTTCCTGGAATACCCTTTTAACCCCTTAAGGACCCAGCCAATTTTCACTGGAGGACACGGGCATTTTTTGCACATCTGACCACTGTCACTTTAAACATTAATAACTCTGGGATGCTTTTACCTTTCATTCTGATTCCGAGATTGTTTTTTCGTGACATATTCTACTTTATGTTAGTGGTAAAATTTTGTCGATACTTGCATCATTTCTTGGTGAAAAATTCCAAAATTTGAGGAAAAAATTGAAAATTTCGAATTTTTTAAATTTTGAAGCTCTCTGCCTCTCTGCTTATAAGGAAAATGAATATTCCAAATAAATTATATATTGATTCACATATACTACATGTCTACTTTATGTTTCCATCATAAAGTTGACATGTTTTTACTTTTGGAAGACATCAGAGGGCTTCAAAGTATAGCAGCAATTTTCTGATTTTTCACAAAATTTTCAAAATCAAAATTTTCAGGGACCAGTTCTGTTTTGAAGTAGATTTGAAGGGCCTTCTTATTAGAAATACCCCACAAATGACCTCATTATAAAAACGGCACCCTCAAAGTATTCAAAATGACATTCAAAAGGTTTGTTAACCCTTTAGGTGTTTCACAGGAATAGCAGCAAATTCAAAATCTTCAGTTTTTACACTCGCATGTTCTTGTAGACCCAGTTATTAAATTTTTACAAGGGGTAAAAGGAGAGAAATCTTCCTAAAATGTGTAACCCAATTTCTCTCAAGTAAGAAAATACCTCATATGTGAATGCCAAGTGTTCGGCGGGCGCAGTAGAGGGCTCAGAAGGGAAGGAGCGACAGTGGGATTTTGGAGAGTGAGTTTTTCTGAAATGGTTTTTGTGGGGCATGTCACATTTAGGAAGCCCCTATGGTGCCAGAACAGCAAAACAAAACCCCCATGGCATACTATTTTGGAAACTACACCCCTCAAGGCACGTAACAAGGGGTCCAGTGAGCCTTAACACCCCACAGGTGTTTGACAACTTTTCGTGAAAGTTGGATGTGTAAATGTTTTTTTTGTTTTTCCACTAAAATGATAGTTTTCCCTCAAATTTAAAATTTTTACAAGGGGTAATAGGACAAAATGCCCCCCCAAAATTTGAAACCCCATCTCTTCTGAGTATGGAAATACCCCATGTGTGGACGTCAAGTGCTCTGCTGGTGCACTACAATGCTCAGAAGAGAAGGAGCGCCATTGAGCTTTTGGGAAAAAAATTGTTTGGAATGGAAGTCAGGGGCCATGTGCGTTTACAAAGCCCCCCGTGGTGCCAGAACAGTGGACCCCCCACCTGTGACCCTATTTTGGAAACTACACCCCTCACAGAATTTAATAAGGGGTGCAGTGAGTATTTACACCCCACTGGCGTTTGACAGATCTTTGGAACAATGGGCTGTGCAAATGAAAAATTACATTTTTCATATTCACGTACCAATGTTCAAAAAATCTGTAAGACACCTGTGGGGCGTAAATGCTCACTGTACCCCTTATTACATTCCGTGAGGGGTGTAGTTTCCAAAATGGGGTCACATGTGGATATTTATTTTTTTGTGTTTATGTCAGAACCGCTGTAAAATCGGCCACCCCTGTGCAAATCACCAATTTAGGCCTCACATGTACATGGTGCGCTCTCACTCCTGAGCCTTGTTGTGCGCCCGCAGAACATTTTACGCTCACATCTGGGGTATTTCCGTACTCAGGAGAAATTGCGTTACAAATTTTGGGGGTCTTTTTTTCCTTTTAACGCTTGTGAAAATAAAAAGTATGGGGCAACACCAGCATGTTAGTGTAAACATTTTTATTTTTTTACACTAACAAGCTGGTGTAGCCCCCAACTTTTCCTTTTCATAAGGGGTAAAAGGAGAAAAAGCCCCCCAAAATTTGTAGTGCAATTTTTCCCGAGTACGGAGATACCCCAAATGTGGCCCTTACCTGTTCCCTTGAAATAAGACAGGGCTCTGAAGTGAAAGCGCCATGCGCATTTGAGGACTAAATTGGGGATTGCATAGGGGTGGACCTAGGGGTATTCTACGCCAGTGATTCCCGAACAGGGTGCCTCCAGCTGTTGCTAAACTCTCAGCATGCCTGGACAGTCAGTGGCTGTCCAGAAATGCTGGGAGTTGTTGTTTTGCAACAGCTGGAGGCTCCGTTTTGGAAACACTGCCGTATAATACGTTTTTAATTTTTATTGGGGGGACAGTGTAAGGGGGTGTATATGTAGTGTTTTACTCTTTATTAGGTGTTAGTGTAGTGTAGTGTTTTTAGGGTACATTCGCACTGGCGGGTTACAGTAAGTTTCCCGCTAGGAGTTTGCTCTGCGGCCAAAAATTTGCCGCAGCCCAAACTTGAAGCAAGAAACTTACTGTAAACCTGCCCATGTGAATGTACCCTGTACATTCACCTGGGGGGGGCAAACCTCCAGCTGTTTCAAAACTACCACTCCCAGCATGTACTGACAGACCGTGCATGCTGGGAGTTGTAGTTTTGCAACAGCGAGAGGCACATTGGAAAACCTTCAGTTAGGTTCTGTTATCTAACTCAGTATTTTCCAACCAGTGTGCCTCCAGCTGTTGCAAAACTACAACTCCCAGCATGTACTGATCACCAAAGGGCATGCTGGGAGATGTAGTTATGCAACAGCTGGAGGTACGCAACTACAACTCCCAGCATGCCGAGACAGCTGTTTGGGCATTCTGGGATTTGCAGTTTTGCAACATCTGGAGGGCAACAGTTTTAGAGACCACTGCAAAGTGATCTCCAAACTGTGGTCCTCCAGCTGTTGCAAAACTACAAATCCCAGCATGCCCGGACAGCAAACAGCTGTTTGGGCATGCTAGGAGTTGTAGTTTTGCAAGATCTGGAGGGCTACAGTTTAGGGACCACTATATAGTGGTCTCAAACTGTAGCCCTCCAGCTGTTGCAAAACTACATATTCCAGCATGCCCAAACAGCTGTCTGGGCATGCTGGGAGTTGCAGTTTTGCAACATCTGGAGGGCTACAGTTAGAGACCACTATCTAGTGGTCTCAGACTGTACCCTCCAGATGTCGCTAGGCAACTCACCGGCTTCCTCCGGATCCAGCCGCACGACGTCGCCGCCCGCCGATCTCCGTCGACGCCTGCCGATCTCTGTCGCCCGCAGCCTCCGGATCAGTAAATGGATCTTCGGCGCCGGTCCCTGTCAGGTTTCCCCGTCCTGCCCCGCCTATTGAGGGTGGGCAGGACAGGGAAAACGAAAGTAAACCCCCCCCCCCCGCCCCCGATCTGCTATTGGTGGTCGCGTCTAGACCACCAATAGCAGGGATAGGAGGGGTGGCACCCCTGCCACCTCACTCCTATCTCTTCAGGGGGGTTGCGGGTGTCATGGACACCCGCAATCCCCCTTCTATTCCGGGTCACCGGGTCACCATAGACCTGTAATGACCCGGAATCACGCAATTCACTTGCGATTTGCCGCGATCGCCGACATGGGGGGGCTCTGATGACCCCCCTGGGCCTTTGCACGGGATGCCTGCTGAATTATTTCAGCAGGCATCCTGGTCCGATCCCCACCTTGTGCGCGGCGGGGTCCGGAATTGTCCATGACGTACCAGGGTGTCATGACGTACGCGTACGTCAAGGGTCCTTAAGGGGTTAAAGGGGTACTCCGGGGTACAGATCGCAACGGTCCCGCTGCTGGGGACTCCCGGGATTTCCGCTGCGGCACCGCGCCATAATTACTGGACAGAGTGAGTTTGCTCTGTGCGTAATGACGGGCGATACAGGGGACAGAGCAGCGTGACGTCATGGCTCCGCCCCTCGTGACATCACGGCCCGCCCCCTTAATACAAGTCTATGGCAGGGGCGTGACGACCGCCACACCCCCTCCCATAGACTCGTATTGAGGGGGCGGGCCGTGACGTCACGAGGGGCGGAGCCGTGATTTATCGATGCTCCGGCACCTGTACTGCCCGTCATTACGTGTAGAGCGAACTCGCTCTGTGCAGTAATGACAGCGGGGTGCCGCAGCGGCGATCCTGGGGCTTTACAGTAGCGGGACCGCGGCGATCTGACATCTTATCCCCTATCCTTTGGATAGGGCATAAGATGTCTAGGGGCGGAGTACCCCTTTAAGGGGTTAAATAGGCTCTCCTTCCTCCTTTACTGTGTTGATTCCCTTTATGTATTTAAAAGTCTCTGTCTCTTCTTTCTTCCTAGCTATACATGTTAACCTGTTCAGGACCCATGTCGTACCGGTACGTCATGGGACCCTGGTAGTTAAGGACCCATGATGTACATGTACAGCCATGGGAATGTCGGTCCCTGCCGCTCGCCGGGCAGGGACCGGACTGGGGTGACTGCTAATATCAATCAGCAGACACCCCGCGCAAATGCCCAGGGGGGTCATCAGACCCCCCCCATGTCGGCAATCACCGCAAATGTGAATTCACACCTGCGATTTGCGCAATTCCGGGTCATACGGGTCTATGGTGACCCGGAAAATAAGGGGGATCGGGGTTGTCCAAGATACCCACGATCCCCCTGAAGGGATAGGAGTGAGGTGGCAGGGGTGCCACCCCTCCTATCCCTGCTATTCGTCGTATAGGTTAACTTTCGGTTTCTCCGTTCTGCCCACCCACAATAGGCCGGGCAGGATGGGGAAACCAATGGGGACCGGCGCTGAAGTCCACTTACCCATCGGCAGTGGCGGAGGCTACGATCAACGGTTTAGATCGGCTGCAGCAGAGGACGACGATGTGGCTCCCTAGATCCTATGGAAGCCGGTGAGTTGCCTAGCAACATCTGGAGGGCTACAGTTTGAGACCACTATAGAGTGGTCTCTAAACTGTAGCCCTCTAGATCTTGCAAAACTACAACTCCTAGTATGCCCACACAGCTGTTTGCTGTCTGGGCATGCTGGGATTTGTAGTTTGGCAACATCTGGAGGGCCACAGTTTGGAGATCACTGTGCAGTGGTCTCTAAACTGTAGCCCTCCAGATGTTGCAAAACTGCAAATCCCAGCATGCCCAAACAGCTGTCTCGCCATGCTGGGAGTTGTAGTTGCGTACCTCCAACTGTTGCATAACTACATATCCCAGAATACCCTTCGGTCTGTCAGTACATGCTGGCAGTTGTAGTTTTGAAACAGCTGGAGGTTTGCCCCCCCCCCCCCCCCCCTGTGAATGTATAGGGTACATTCATACAGGCAGGTTTACAGTAAGTTTCCTGCTTCAAGTTTGATCTGCGGCAAAAATTTTTCGCCGCAGAGCAAACTCCTAGAGGGAAACTCACTGTAACCCACCTGTGAGAATGTACCCTAAAAACACTACACTACACTAACACATAATAAAGGGTAAAACACTACATATACACCCCCTTACACTGTGTGTCCCCCCCCCCCCAATAAAAATTTAAAACGTATAGTACGGCAGTGTTTCCAAAACGGAGCCTCCAGCTGTTGCAAAACAACAATTCCCAGCATTTCCGGACAGCCACTAACTGTCCAGGCATGCTGGGAGTTTAGCAATAGCTGGAGGTACCCTGTTTAGGAATCACTGGCATAGAATACCCCTATGCAATTTCTAAGTTAGTCCTACAATGCGCATGGCGCTCTCTTACTTCAGAGCCCTGTCCTATTTCAAGGAAACAGTTTAGGGCCACATATGAGGTATTTCCGTACTCGGGAGAAATTGCTCTACAAATTTTGGGGGTCTTTTTTTCCCTTTACCCCTTAAGAAAAGGAAATGTTGTAGGCTACACCAGCCTGTTAGTGTAAAAAAAAAAAAAAAATGACAATAACATGCTGGTGTTGCCCCATTCTTTTTATTTTCACAAGCGGTAAAAGGAAAAATTGACCCCCAAAATTTGTAAAGCAATTTCTCCTAAGTACGGAAATACCCCATATGTGGGTGTAAAATGCTCCGCGGGTGCGCAACAAGGCTCAGGAGTGAGAGCGCACTATGTTCATTTGAGGCCTAAATTGGTGATTTGCACAGGGGTGGCTGATTTTACAACGGTTGTGACATAAACGCAAAAAAATAAATACCCACATGTGACCCCATTTTGGAAACTACACCCCTCACGTAACGTAACAAGGGGTATAGTGAGCCTTAACACCCCACAGGTGTTTGACAAATTTTCGTTAAAGTTGGATGACTAAAATGCTGGTACCCTAAATTTTTCATTTCCACAAGGAAAAATAGGAAAAAGACCCCTAAAATATGTAACCCCATCTCTTCTGAGTAAGAACATACCCCATATGTGGATGTAAAGTACTCTGTGGGTGCACTATAATGCTCAAAAGAGAAGGAGCGCCATTGGGCTTTTGAAGAGAAAATTTGTCCGGAATTGAAGGCCATGTGTGTTTACAAAGCCCCCATAGTGCCAGAACAATGGACCCCCCCCCCCCCACATGTGACCCCATTTTGGAAACTACACCCCTCATGTAATGTAATAAGGGGTACAGTGAGCATTTACGCCCCACAGGTGTCTGACAGATTTTTTGAACAGTTGTCCTTGAAAATGAAAAATTTTATTTTTCATTTGCACAGCCCACTGTTCCAAAGCCCACTGTTCCATCTGTCAAATGCCAGTGGGGTGTAAATACTCACTGCACCCCTTATTAAATTCTGTGAGGGGTGTAGTTTCCAAAATGGGGTCACATGTGGGGGGGCACCACGGGGGGCTTTGTAAACGCACATGGCCCCTGACTTCCACTCCAAACAAATTCACTCTCCAAAAGCTCAATGGCGCTCCTTCTCTTCTGAGCATTGTAGTTCGCCAGCAGAGCACTTGACGTCCAGACATGGGGTATTTCCATACTCACAAGAAATGGTGTTACACATTTTGGGGGTAATTTTCTCCTATTACCCCTTTGTAAAAATGTTAAATTTGGGGGGAAAAACAGCATTTTAGTGAAAATATTTTTTTTCATTTACACATCCAACTTTAACAAAAAGTCGTAAAACATCTGTTAGGTTTTAAAGCTCACTGTACCCCTTGTTACGTGCCTTGAGGGGTGTAGTTTCCAAAATAGTATGCCATATGTTTTTTTTTTTTTTGCTGTGACGGCACCATAGGGGCTTCCTAAATGCGACATGCCTGCCAAAAACCATTTCAGCAACATTTGCTTTCCAAAACATGTCCTAACATGGGGTATTTCCATACTCAGAAAAGATGGGGTTACAAATTTTGGGGGGCATTTTCTCCCATTACCTTTTGTAAAAATTGTAAATTTGGGAAAAAAAATCAGCACTTTAGTGAAAAAAAATTTATTTTCATTTACACATCCGAATTTAACGAAAAGTCGTCAAACACCTGTGGGGTGTTAAGGCTCACTATACCCCTTGTTACGTGCCTTGAGGGGTTTAGTTTCCAAAATGGTATACCATGTGGGAGGTTTTCTGCTGTTCTGGCACCATAGGGACTTCCTAAATGTGACATGCCCCCCAATAACCATTTCATCAAAATTCACTCTCCAAAATCCCATTGTTGCTCCTTGCCTTCTGAGCCCTCTACTGCGCCCACCAAACACTTGATATACACATATGAGGTATTTCCTTACTCGAGAGAAATTGGGTTCCAAATTTTGGGGGACTTTTTCTCCTATTACCCCTTACAAGAACATGTGAGTGTAAAAAATGAATTTTCAGTGAAATAAAATTTTCTCCTTCAGTTTGCTGCTATTCCTGTGGATGCAATTTTGAATACTTTGAGGGGTGCAGTTTTTTTATGTGGTCATTTATGGGGTATTTCTAATTCACTTCAAAACTGAACTGGTCCCTGAAAAATTCAGATTTTGAAAATTTTGTGAAAAATTGGAAAATTGCTGCTGAACTTTGAAGCCCTCTGATGTCTTCCAAAAGCAAAAACATGTCAACTTTATGATGCCAACATAAAGTAGACATATTGTATATGTGAATCAAAATATACCGTATTTATCGGGGTATACCACGCACCCTCATTTTACCAAGGATATTTGGGTAAAAAAAGTTTTTTGAGGGTGCGTGTGTGTGCATGTGTATACCCCGATACACCCCCAGAAAGGCAGGGGGAGAGAGGCCTTCGCTGCCCGCTTATCTCCCCCTGCCTTTCCTGGGGTCTAGAGCCCTGCTGCCGGCCCTTCTCTCCCCCTGGTTATCGGCGCCGCTGCCCGTTCTGTCCCCCTGACTATCGGTGCCGGCACCCCATTGTCGGCGCTGATAACCAGGGGGAGAGAAGCGGCGCCGACAGACAGGGGGAGAGAAGGGGCAGCGGCACCCATTGCCGGCGCCGCTGCCCCGTTGCCTCCCCCCATCCCCGGTGGCATAATTACCTGTTGCCAAGGTCGGGTCCGCGCTGCTGCAGGCCTCCGGCGTGCATCCCCTTCGTCATTGCTATGCACGGCGCATGACGTCATGCGCCGCGCCGTGCAGCGCATAGCAACGACGCAGGGGATGCACGCCGGAGGCCTGCAGCAGCGCGGACCCGACCCCGGCAACAGGTAATTATGCCACCGGGGATGGGGGGAGGCAACGGGGCAGCGGCACCCGCACCCCCTGGCTGTCGGCGCCGCTTCTCTCCCCCTGGCTATCGGCGCCGGCAATGAGGCGCCAGCAACGATAGTCAGGGGGACAGAACGGGCAGCGGCGCCGATAGCCAGGGCGAGAGAAGGGCCGGCAGCAGGGCTCTAGACCCCAGTAAAGGCAGGGGGAGAGAAGCGGGCAGCGACGGCCTCTCTCCCCCTGCCTTTCCTGAGGGTGTATCGGCGTATAACACGCACATAGACTTTAGGCAAAAAATTTTAGCCTAAAAAGTGCGTGTTATACGCCGATAAATACGGTAATTTATTTGGAATGTCTATTTTCCTTATAAGCAGAGAGCTTCAAAGTAAAAAAAAACTCTAAATTTCAATTTCAATTCAAGTATCGATGTAAATTTACCACTACCATAAAGTAGAATATGTCATGAAAAAACAATCTCGGAATCAGAATGAAAGGTAAAAGCATCCCAGAGTTATTAATGCTTAAAGTGACAGTGGTCAGATGTGCAAAAAATGGCTGGGTCCTTCAATTAAAATTGGCTGGGTCCTTAAGGGGTTAAGGTCCTTTAACCTTTCCTGGTAAGTTTTATCCTGGTCTCCAGTACTGTGCACAGTACTCCAAGTGAGGTCTCACCAGTGTTCTGTACAGCGGCACAAGCACTTCTCTCTTTCTACTGCTTATACCTCTCCCTATACATCCAAGCATTCTGCTAGCGTTTCCTGCTGCTCTATTACATTGTCTTTCTACCTTTAAGTCTTCTGAAATAATTACTCCTAAATCAATTTCCTCAGATACTGAGGTCAGGACTGTGTCAAATATTCTATATTCTGCCCGAGGGTTTTTACGCCCCAGGTGCATTATCTTGCACTTATCCACATTAAATTTCAGTTAAAGGGGTTATCCAGGAATAGAAAAACACAGCTAATTTCTTTTCAAAACAGCTGCACATCTGTCTCCAGGTTGGCTGTGGTTTTACAACTTCGCTCCATTCACTTCAATGGAACCGAGCTGCAGAACCACACTCAACCTGGAGACAGACGGGAAGCTATTTTTGAAAGAAAACAGCTCTGTTTTTCTATTCCTGGATAACCCATTTAAGTGACCAACATCAGTGTGGATGCTGATGTTGGACATTGGAGATGAATGCCAGCTTCTGCTAGCAATTGGCACTTACAGTCTATGAAGCGAGTTTAGCTACATAGCTCACTTTATAGTCTTGTAGCTCCAGCATGCCTTACATGTACAACAATTTGTTAGGGCCAAGGTGGCCATGCTGTACATGTATGGTATATGTTGCCAAAGGGTTAATGTGTATAAAATCATGGTGTCCCGGTACGGAACACTTAATCCTGACCGTCTTGTCTGGCAGAAGTTGCTACAGGTGTACGTTCCGGGCCACATCTCCAAAACTATATTGATTCTGGTTTGATTTATGTTATTTATGCCTTTGTAGCCAGCCTTAATTTATGTTCATTATGCCTATGTATCAAGTCCTGCAGAGGAGTCATGTGATCAGCTGTAGACAATAGGGATCTCTTGCTTGAATTTAGTTTTTGCTTGAGAGAAGTCAGTGTTGAGAAGGGGTTCAGTGTGTGAGGAAAGTAGTGTGGAGAGAAGTCAGTTTAGTGGAGTGCTGTGTAGAATGAGGAGAGGAGTCGTGGAGTCAAAGTCAAAGTTCTGCAAGTGAGCAACAACACTACTTACAGGTGTTCCGCTGTCACAGAAAAGTCCCAGTCCTTTATGTGATTTTCACCCCAATATTTATTTTTAGCAGCATACAAAATGACTGTTTTCTCAGATTTTTCCCAGGTTGCAATGCGGCCAAGAGAGGGAGCCTGTCTGCTTCAATGGGTGGAGCGATCACTTGGTGGGAGAGAGATCAATCTGCAACTAATGCAACAGCTGTAGGCACCCTGATTGAAAACCACAGGTCTTTTGAATGGATGCAGCTCATTTATGCTTCAATGGGTGGGGTGGCTGATGTGTGGGAGGGAGGAACATGGAATTATGGGATTTGTAGGCAAAAGAAGAGAACTCAAACAGGAAATACCAGTATTATGTTAATCTCACAACATAGCCATTTAGCCCCAAGACAAGTGCAGATCCTTCCTAAGCATGTCCAATAATGTCTGCCAGGTACAAACTAAAATCACCTTATAGTGGATAACCCCTTTAACTTCCAACTTAACATTTATTTATACATGTACACGTGTAATAACAGAGGAACATTTAAAAACATAGAATACTAACAACTAATGTCCAGAAATAATTTCTAAGGGTACATTCCCACAGTCAAATTTCCTGCATATTTACAGCAGTGGATTTGCAGCAGAAAATCTGTATGAGATTTTAAAAGATGATATCTTTTTTGCAAAAATGTTTTTTATAAAATGTCATTCAACCCTTAAACCAGGAAGGCCTAATTCAGGTGACCTATGATAATGACTAAAAGGGTTCTCCCATAATTATATTTTGCTAGGGTATGCCATAACTTACTGTTCAATTGTATCTTAAAGCCTGAATCCTCATGATCCTTAGAATGAGGGGCCACACTGCTAGCTAAGCACTGTAGTGGCTTTTCAAGGATTCCTTGCAGGGTACAAGTCCTTTAAGACAATTGGCCATTGTGAGTACTGTTGGACACAAGTAGAGCACTGGATCATTTGTACAGCCATTCACGTCTATCATTGTTGGCAGCACATCCCCTGTATACACAAGGAGATGTGTCTTTTTAGTGGAGTAAAAAAGATGCTATCAGAAGTGAAGAAATAGTGGCCTATTAGAAAGCAGGCTACTGGATCTTTTACACAGGGTAATAATTGGTCTTTTGCTAAAAAAAAAAAAAAACTCTCCTTGTAAAAGACTTTTAATGCATCTGGCCACCTCCTGTGCAGAGAACTGCCAAACAGAGCCAATAAAAGAGAATCCATCACCCACCATAACTCTTTCAAACCACTTACAATATAAGCTGTCATTTAGGGCACCAAAACAGTCAATATCTGTTTTTTGCTCTCTGTGCAGTTAAAAAAACACACACACACACTAATTCTGCCTAAAAAGTCAGAGAGGTGGTGCCAAGCCCGGAAAGGCTTCAGGGATATATCATCTATCCTCTACCCCCACCCTGCCCCTTCTCCTATTGAAAGACAGTCAGGGCTTGGCACCGCCTCTCCAGTTGCCTATAAAGGTGTTTTTAGTCTTTTTAATTGGCTGGACAGCCAATGGTATTGACTGTGTGGTGCTCCCCTGGCCACAAGAAACTCCAAGAACGGTGGGAGGAACTTATAAGACGTCAGAGGTCACATGGTCTCAGAGAAATTGCCCATACACTGAAACATAGCTGCACTCCCCTGGAGACCATGTGACTTCTGACAATTGTCTTTGGCCACAGGGATATCTGGAAAAGGTCAAGAGACAATACTGAATCAAATCCCATGCATTATAGCACTTTCTGGTATGGGTCCGATGCAAACAAAAAACAGGAAAAATTACATACTCACATAACTTGGCATTGTGGGCTCAAAGAGACAAAAAGAATAAAAAAAAAGAATAACTCTTTAACAAAGAATTAGACAAAAGGAAAGAAGCCTTACATGGAATGGGTGGAGTGACACAGTAGATTCAGGGTGTGCTCATCTTTCTAGCTGACGACAGGATAGAGTTGAGATTTCTGTGACCAGGCCAGATTGTACACTTGGTGGGGAATACGGTAAAAGGAGTAGTCTAGTGAAAAGTATCTTCAATCCGTTGTGTCCAGGCTGCAAAAAAAAAAGACATTTTAACTCACCTTCCTCCGTAGCGCTGTAACAGCTGTTCGGCCCTCTGGTCCGGTCTTCTTCCATGTGCACGGATTGTCACACTACGCTCAGCCTATCACCAGCCACAGCTATGTCCCACCTCGGCTGGTTATAAGGTGGAGGGCAGTGTGAAGATTCGTGCAAATGGAAGAAGCAAGAAGACCGGACCGGAGGACCGAACAGCTGTAGCGGCGCTACGGGGGAATAGAGGAAGGTGAGTTAAAGTTTTGTTTTTGTTTTTTACAGCCTAGGCCCAACGTACAGAAGATATTTTTCACTAGACTACTCCTTTAAGTGACATAGGCCTCCTTAGAGAAATGAGTTATCAAGACACACTTAAAACTCAGAATGTTGAGCAAGTCAAACAGTACAGGGCAGAGAGTTCCACAGAAATGATGCAGCTTGCCAGAAGTCCTACAGACAGCAATGAGAAGTCTTCATTTTGAAATTCATCAAATATGTTCATGGAATTGGTGGTCATGACCTTGTCTAAGACAGTATATGAAAGTGGCAAACTGGGTCTGTGAGTATAGGACCTCTAAGAGCATTTTAAATGTATTATTGATGCCTTCGTAGCCTAAACCACTACCCTAGCTACTTGTGATTTTAAAGTTATGAGAAAAATGACTGCAGATGGCAAGAGGGGGACCACAATGTTCTTCACAACTGGCCCTTAAACCCTTTGTAGATCTATCAGCAATAATTATTTGTAAATAGCTACAGACTTTGGTTTAGTGACATAGGCTCAGATTTATGAAAGAATGTCTACGGTAGAGCTATTGTCCCACATTTATTTGGGTGGTGGGTTTGACTAGTGTGCATCTTATTTATCAAGAAGGTGCAGCAGGATGATGAATTTTGTGCACACTTTCCCGGGTCCTGAATTTGGCAGGTTAGGTGTTTTTACTTACTTTCACAGAGCTGCCTGGACATTATTACATGCAATTTATACGCAACAATCACATTTGATTGTGGTGTCTAAGGGGTTAAAGCCAGGCATCACCAAGATCAGTGATGTCTGGCATTAGAGATGGGTCCTGGTGGCAGATAGCCGCCAGCACCGCCTAGCTATGACCTGCACTCAGCTCCTGAGCACGTGTCATAGAAGGGGAGTGGGACACTGTCGTCCACAAGAGGTTAAAGGTTAAATTACAGAAGGTAGAAGTGATTCTCACGCCTACTGGTAGGTGGTGTAGCTTTGTGCCTATAAAGGTACCTTTGCGCACAAAATAGCGACTTTTGACAAAAGTCGCAAATGATAACTAGGTGACCACTGCATGGTCAAAAAGAAAAAGTTCTACGGGTAGGCAAAAAGAGTGAAACTGTCTATATCAAGAGACGCATAAAAGTCGCTAATTATGCTGAACTGCGCCAAAACATAGACAAAAATAATGCTCTAAAAGCAATGATAAGTCTCCTCCATAGTTTACAGCTCCCCAAATTTGAGTTCAACAGACTGTACATTGGGTAAACTCCAAGCCCATGCTTTTAGATCCAGATATTAGTGCTTTCAAAACACATTAGTGTGTCTGTGGTAGTCCCCAGGGGTGTCGGGACCATCCTATCTCGAAGCAGCCGCTGTTCTTACTTGGTCACAGTCTGTGTTGCTGATCTAAAACAGGCAGCCGACGCTGCGGACACTTTAAGGCCATATTCACACGATGGAATTTCCGTCCGCAATTCTACATAAGAATTTGGCCCATTGATTTAAATGTGATACAGCTGCACTGTGCACACGGCGGAATGTTTCTGCTGCTGAAATCCTGATTTCATGACTATTCTTTCTGCGGAGTCCGCATGGAAATGCATTATTGTTTACTAGACAGGGCATATCGGTCCTTGCAGCGGCATGTCAGTGCTCCGCTGTTGGTAGAATTTCTGCATGAAAAATGTTTGTGCGGACATTCCACCATGCGAATATAATCCAAACAATTGAGCAGCACTGGCTGCCAGGACTTGTGACAAGTGATGCCCCTGATGCCATGGCGAGGAAAGGAGCAGGAGGACATCTTTTGTCAGTGCCACGCAGGCTTGGTAAGAAATGCCACAAGAGGGATGAAAGAGCACGGGGGTGATCAAGGAGGGGAGGGTGAAGTGGCACAGGGGGTGATGAAGTTGCACAGGGGGTGATTAAAGGGGTAGTCCAGTGGTGAAAAACGTATCCGCTATCCTAAGGATAGGGGATAAGTTTGAGATCGCGGGGGGTCCGATCGCTGGGGCCCCCTGCGATCTCTCTGTACAGGGCCCCGGCTCTCCGCCCAGATAGCGGGTGTCAACCCCTGCACGAAGCGGCGGCCGAAACGCCCCCTCAATACATCTCAATGGCAGAGCCGGAGATTGCCGAATGGCGCGCTTCGGCTCTGCCATAGAGTTGTATTGAGGGGGCGTGTCGGCCGCCGCCTCATGCGGAGGTCGACACGCCCCCTTCCCGCGGGCTGTCGGGGCCCCGTAAAGGAGATCGCAGGGGGCCCCAGCAGTCGGACCCCCGCGATCTGCAACTTATCCCCTATCCTTAGGATAGGGGATAAGTTGCTCACCACTGAGTCACCACTGGACTACTCCTTTAAGGGGGTTATTTAATGGCACATGGGGGTTATGAAGGGGGGTTTTGAAAAGACACGCGGATAACAGCCACATTTTGTAATGCTAATACTGGCATCCCATTGTGTGTAGAAGGACACATGACATGATACGTTCAGTCGGCCGTACAGAGAGGGGTTTGTCACAAAATGGTGAACGTCTAAAAAGGGGGTCACCAATATGAAAAGTTTGGAAAGCTCTGCCATATATGCATCTGATGTGAATGAAAATCAGGTGAAAATGGACTTTACAGCCAATGGCAAGTACCCGTTGCATTCACAAATAAAGACTATTTTTCCTTTCCATTGAAAAAGACTGAATAGTATATTGTCATGATGTGAACACAGGCAATAAGCAGAATGTAATTAACTACATTGTGAAGAAAAACCTGTGAGTCTACAGCTTATCTAATAACATTAGTGCTTGTAGAGTAGTCTTGGCAGACACTAGGGGGCGAATTTAGCGCTCGCTCTCCATGTACTCTGTCAGCTGTAATTGCTACTAACAGTGGCCATTAGCAAAGTCGGTCTACAGACTGTGTCCTGTTAATCGCTCTGCCACCCACCCATTGTCTAATAATGGCAAAACATTCAGAACCCACTTATTTATACAACATAAGAATACACTACAAAATGTAGTTTGAAAAAAAAAAAAAAAAAATATATATATATATATATATATATATATATATATATGACACCTGATCCATGGTAGAATTACATTAAATAGGTTGTAATATCTAAAATTATTAGACGCAAAAACATCAAATATAAACAAAAAATAGGGTCTGGGTCAGATTTTACACTCACAAATAAGTGTTTTATGGCACCTGCACTGCTAATGCTTTACAGCAGTATCAGTTAACATAATCTATACCAGTTTTTTTTCCAATCAGCGTGCCTCCAGGTATTGCAAAACTACAACTCCCAGCATGCCCGGACAGCCAAAGGCTGTCCGGGCATGCTGGGGGTTGTAGTTTTGCAACAGCTGGAGGCACACAGGTTAGGAAACACTGATCTATACAAAAGGAGAGCTGAATTAATTATCTCAAGCAGGGATAGAGGAAGATGCTGGGGGTTGTAGTTGTGAAACAGCTGGAGGCACACTGGTTGGGAAACACTGATCTGTACAACTGGAGATGTAGCAGTGCCACATTTGTTGTCTCATGCAGTTGTGGTGGCCCAGTACAGGAGATGTTACCCTGTACCCTTGCTGCCCTGTCCGGCAGCCTCCCTTCAGTGTCCCCTGTGCTCCCTTGTTTCCACCCTGTACATATGTTCTGCATTGTATATAAAATGTCTTGTTGCTTTAAGAGTTGTACCATGTGATGTCATGTGATTGTTACCCAGGAGGTATCAGTGACCAGGTGACCCCAAGAATGACCTATAGGCTCCCTGCTAGTCTCCCCCATATAAGCCCTGGGTGGAGCGCTCTCGCTCTCTCGCTCTCTCTCTCGCTCTCTCTCTCGCTCTCTCTCTCGCTCTCTCTCGCTCTCTCTCCCCTGAGGTCAGACGTGCCTAGTGTGTGTCCAGATTGTTGGAGGCCTCAAGTCAAGTCCTGCAGCCACAGTCAAGTGCAAGGAAGCTACAGTCATAGCTTTGTCAGTCTTCAGTCAAGTCAGTCCCTGTCATCTGTCAAGTCAGCGTAGTCTGCATTACATTGTCCAGTCCTACTACAAGTCCCAGCAAGCTCTTAAAGGGGTTATCCAGGCAAAACCTTTTTTTATATAGATCAACTGGCTCCGGAAAGTTAAACAGATTTGTAAATTACTTCTATTAAAAAATCTTAATCCTTCCAATAGTTATTAGCTTCTGAAGTTTTCTGTCTAACCGCTCAATGATGATGTCACGTCCTGGGAGCTGTGCATGATGGGAGAATATCCCCATAGGAACTGCACAGCTCCCGGGACGTGAGTCATCAGAGAGCAGTTAGACAGAAAACAACAACTCAACTTCAGAAGCTAATAACTATTGGAATGATTAAGATTTTTTAATAGAAGTAATTTACAAATCTGTTTAACTTTCCGGAGTCAGTTGATATATAAAAAAAAGTTTTCGCCTGGAATACCCCTTTAAGGTCTCTGAGTCACTGGTCACCTCCGTGGGCCCTGGCTGAACTGTATAGATTTTACCATCTGTCTACCCTCAGTAAAGCTACCGTTATCCGTAACTTGGCGTCGGAGTCATTATTGCCCCGTGCCTACACCAGGATCTAGCAGTATACCTTCGGGTGGTATCAAGAATAAACCACGCCCTGGCATCACGAATACAAGGGCTTAATGCCAACTGCCCATAGGGTAACAACATCTGCCCTCATCGCACCCCGTTACCACACAGTTGTCCTATTGCATATCACTAGAACTGAAGGCAGGGATAGAGGAAGATGCTAGGGTTGTAGTGTTGCAACATCAGGAGGCACACTGGTTGGGAAACACTGATGTGTACAACTGGAGATGTAGCAGATCTGAATTCCATATATTAAAGCACAACTGTCATGAAGTTTGGGGCATATAAACTAACCATGGTCTGTGATTTGTGTGTAGACTATTAATCCAGCATTACTTTTACCTTCTTTTTTCCAGTTGCAATTACCACAAAAAACCCTTGTCTTTGGATAGGCGCAGCCAGGGGTTCGCTATGCCCTCCTGCAGCCACGCCTATCCCCTATACCTCAGTGCTGGGACTGCTGTATGATTGACACAGGTCCCAGCGCATGCGCCCCTTTGATTTTTATGTGTGCGCCGACCGATAGGAATTTACACAGCAAGCGCCGGCTCCCCCGGCCAGCACTCGCTCCTGCTGTCTGACATCACTGCCGGTACAATGCTAGAGCAGGGAGAGAGGGAGCTCTATAGCATTGCACAGGCGCACAGAGATGTGAAACAGCGGGAGCGGGCGCTTGGTGGGGAAGAGATAACAGTGCCCGTTCTCTTTGTGTGTGCCTGCATTCACTAGAGGCTGAGAGCTCCCTCTCTCCCTACTCTAGCATTGTACTGGCAGCGATGTCAGACAGCAGGAGCGAGTGCTGGCCGGGGGAGCCAGCGCTTGCTGTGTAAATTCCTGTCGGTCGGCGCACACACAAAAATCAAAGGGGGCGCATGCGCTGGGACCTGTGTCAATCACACAGCAGTCCCAGCACTGAGGTATAGGGGATAGGCGTGGCTGCAGGAGGGCATAGCGAAACCTCTGGCCCTGCCTATCCGACTGTCAGTGACTGCAAAGAAAAGTGTTTTTTGTGGTAATTGCAACTGGAATAAAGAAGGTAAAAGTAATGCTGGATTAATAGTCTACACACAATACACAGACTATGGCTAGTTTATATGCCCCAAACTTCATGACAGTTGCACTTTAAGTAGTTGTCCTATTGGAGAATCCCTAAAACTGATGTCACCTATAGAGGAAGATGCTGGGGGTGCAGTTTTGCAACAGCTGGAGGCACACTGGTTGGGAAACACTGAGCTGTACAATTGGAGATGTAGTAGAGCTGAATTCATTATATAAAGCAGTTTTCCTATTGGAGCATCCCTAAAACTGATGGCAGCTATAGAGGAAGATGCTGGGGGTTGCAGTTTTGCAACAGCTGAAGACACACTTGTTGGGAAACACTGATTTGTACAACTGGAGATGTTACAGAGCTGAATTTATCATCTCCACAGGTGTCCTATTGGGCATTCCTAGAACTGGTGGCAGGAGTAGAGGAAGATGCTGGGGGTTTTAGTTTTGCAACAGCTGGAGGCACATTCGTTGGGAAACACTGATGCTTACAACTAGAGATGTAGCAGAGTTAAACTTAATATCTCAGGCAGTTTTCCTATTGGAAATATAGAGGAAGATGCTGAGGGGTGGGGGATAGTTTTAGTTTTGCAACAGCTGGAGGTACACTTTTTTGGAGACTTGATCTGTACATCTGGAGATGTAGCAGTGCTGAATTTATTATGGCAGGTATAGAGGAAGATGCAGGGGGTTGTAGTTTTGCACCAGATGGAGGGACACTGGTTGGGAAATATTGATCTATACAACTGGAGATGTAGCAGAGCTGAATTTATAATATCAGGTATAGAGGAAGAAGCTGGGAGTTGTAGTTTTGCAACAGCTGGAGGCACACTGGTTGGGAAATATTGGTCTATACAACTGGAGATGTAGCAGAGCTGAATTTCTAACATCAAGTATAGAGGCAGAAACTGGGGGGTTGTAGTTTTGCAACAGCTGGAGGCAATTTTGTGCAATGTATTACATTTCTTATCTCAAGAATAGGGCAGGTATAGGGGAACATGCCATGCTCAGGGCCCCCCTGCATCACATAGAATAAGCTGCTCCTACTCAATGTGACCAGATATTACAGAGCTGCACAGGGAATGTTTCCCATCATAATATTAGTGGATTTTAGCTGCAGTTTGCTGGGGGAGGGGGGTGATCATTTAGGGAAAGGGGTCATTGTTCTATTTGGGGGGGTTAAATATTTAAATATTAAAGAACAGCCCTGCTTCACCTCCCAAGCCACCTATTTAGACCAGTGACCAGCTTATT
The DNA here is from genome assembly GCF_029499605.1 of Hyla sarda. NCBI lineage: Eukaryota > Metazoa > Chordata > Amphibia > Anura > Hylidae > Hyla > Hyla sarda. The sequence continues at coordinate 243,960,945 of NC_079191.1, read as the reverse complement.
CCTTTCCATGCTGTCCCAGGGCACATCTCTAAACAATGCCAACCATCTGCAGCAAGAAGATGCCCAGTCCTGCATTGTCCTGGTAAAAAGTTTGCTTTGGATGTGACTGGCAGAGCTAGGAGATGGCAGTGACATGGAGTGTGCAGAGTGTGCAGACACCTCCTCCTCCTCCTCAGTCACTGTGCTAGTGCTGGCTGTAGTGACGTGCCCGCGCCTGGCTCTCTGTGTGGGAGTGTGCCCTGCACCTGGCTCCAGTCTCCCAGGGATGTGCAGAGAATGGTGAGCCCTGGCTCCTGTGTGCTCCACTACTCCTTCCCTCCTCAGACAGCCGCATCTTCCTAGGATACAGGAGCTGCAGCAGGACCAGGCATGTACTGGCACTCCTCTCTGCCTTACTTAGGATTGCTGGTAAGTGGGAAGATCCTGGCTTCTGTGCCTGCTTACTAGCACCATCAGCTGGGTCTTCACTTTACATGAAACATTTCTAAGTTTAGACCGGTGTTTTCCAACCAGGGTGCCTCCAGCTGTTGCAAAACCACAACTCCCAGCATGCCCGGACAGCCGAAGGCTGTCCGGGCATGCTGGGAGTTGTGGTTTTGCAACAGCTGGAGGCACCCTGGTTAGGATACACTGGGTTACGCAGAAATTTCATTACAGGACGAGGCCAATTCCTAATGGTCTAAACCAGTCTTTTCCAACCAGGGTGCCTCCAGCTGTTGGAAAACCGTCTTGTCATGCTGGGAGTTGTGGTTTTGCAACAGCTGGAGGCACCCTGGTTGGGATACACTGGGTTAAACAGACATTTCATTACAGGATGAGGCCAATTCCTAATGGTCTAAACCAGTCTTTTCCAACCAGGGTGCCTCCAGCTGTTGCAAAACTGTCCGGGCATGCTGGGAGTTGTGGTTCTGCACCAGCTGGAGGCACCCATTACAGGATGAGGCCAATTCCTAATGGTCTAAACCAGTCTTTTCCAACCAGGGTGCCTCCAGCTGTTGCAAAACTGTCCGGGCATGCTGGGAGTTGTGGTTCTGCACCAGCTGGAGGCACCCTATTTGGGATACATTGGGTTGCGTAGAAATTTCATTACCGGACGAGGCCAATTCCTTATGGTCTAAACCAGTCTTTTACAACCAGGGTGCCTCCAGCTGTGGCAAAACCATCCGGGCATGCTGGAAGTTGTGGTTTTGCACCAGCTGGAGGCACCCTATTTGGGATACACTGAATTACGCAAACATTTCAGTACAGGACAACGCCAATTCCTAATGGTCTAAACCAGCCTTTTCCAGCCCGGGTGCCTGCAAAACCATCCGGGCATGCTGGGAGTTGTGGTTTTGCACCAGCTGGAGGCACCCTGGTTGGGAAACACTGGTAAGAAGGACGCAGAGCATTCCACATGAGCATTCTGTGCCACCCCCAGTGCCATGGCAGAGCTGGGGAAGAGTTCCCTGGATTGTTATAGTGCCAAGCATAGCTTCCCCAGCATGGGCATCGGTGTCACTGTGCAGGTAGGTGTCTTATTAATACTGCCCAGTGATCTATAATCTGGGGACTGTGCCCATGTGGGTGTCTTTCCTTCTTTACTTTTCTGTTACAAGTAATTATAATAGATAGATGAATGAGATGAAGCAGATTACTGGTTTGTGCCATCCCATTATTAATAGGATAATGAAATGTAACATTTGTGTGAATAATTTAGCATGCATTTTGTACTTTTGTATTTGTTTATTCCACATTTATTTATGTATCTCTTTATTTATTTATTTATGTTGAATGATTTATTTATTGTGGGACATACAGTACAACTATTTATTTTAGACATGTCTGTGCTGACAGTGTATCTGTGAAAGTTGCAGTTTTTTTTCCTATATATGAGATATCAAAGGAACATTCAGTTACTGTTGCAGACGAGAACATGACTTTATCTAGTGACAATAATATATACGTACAATTGTGATATATTATTTATCCGGAGTGTATATCATGGGTGAAGCCTTTACTGGTTCGGTCTAATTTTCATTGCCAAAAATGGCTGTTTAATCTAGATATAGGTCACATAGAGAAGAATGATAAAGAATTGTCATTGAGTTATCTTGTGCATGAATTCTGGTAGGTTTGTATATTTGAGGTGCAGGGGCTGGAGATAGGTGGCATTCTACAGTGGCCCCTCAAGTTACAATATTAATGACCATTGTATGTTGAAACTAGAGATGAGCGAATTTACAGTAAATCCGATTCGTCACGAACTTCTCGGCTCGGCAGTTGATGACTTTTCCTGCATAAATTAGTTCAGCTTTCAGGTGCTCTGTTGGGCTGGAAGAGGTGGATACAGTCCTAGGAGACTCTTTCCTAGGAATGTATCCACCTTTTCCAGCCCACCGGAGCACCGGAAAGCTGAACTGATTTATGCAGGATAAGTCATCAACTGCCGAGCCGAGAAGTTCGTGACGAATCAAATTTACTGTAAGTTTGCTCATCTCTAGTTGAAATCATTGTATGTTGAGTCCAGAACTCTATGGAAACCTGGTAATTGGTTCTGAAGCCACCAAAATGTCATCCAAAAATAGGAAAAGGGTGAGGATTAAAGAAAAATAAGTAGATAACTAATACAGATAAAGCAAATCCTTACATATAAAAGTAAGAAAGAGCTGCTGGAAGCTGTAAATCACTGTCTATGTCAGTGTTTCCCAACCAGGGTGCCTCCAGCTGTTGCAAAACTACAACTCCCAGCATGCCCGGACAGCCGTTAGCTGTCCGGGCATGCTGGGAGTTGTAGTTTTGCAACAGCTGGAGACACCCTGGTTGGGAAGCAATGGTTTATGTAGAGGACAGGAGCTTCTTCAGGGTCCTATACAGTACACACAGTGTCCCAAATGGAGTCACCCTTACTTGGTGTCCAAAGGAGCAGCTAACCCTGGCACAGGTAAGGAGTAGTACAGAAATTGTAGTTCCTCCCTGTACTGTAGGGGGCACTACCTGACAGCCAGTCAGTGCATTGCACTTCAGTAATAGAGGTGATTTACCAGTAAAATGCCCATTCTGATTGGTCAGTTCCTCCAGTTGTGACACATTTCACAGATCTGGACAGTCTGTACATTGTATGTTGAATCTATTGTATGTTGAGGCCATTGTAAGTTGGGGGATCACTGTATTTTGGGGCTGGCAGCACATTGGGATGTTGTCTGTGCAAACACCTCTTGGAAATGATATCCAATTGTTATTGAGTATACTGTTAGACATGACTGGTATAAGGGCAGATGAGGATGGGAGTATATAGAAATCCAGTAGCTGCTGTACACTTCCCACATAAATGCTTGGCATAAGTAAAACTCAGGTGCCTACAGGGACCGCACATGTGACTATATGATTTATAGTTCCTTCTGGATGGGTTTTGGAAGCATATATTATGCTGACTGATGCAATTAAAGCTATAGCATATTAATATGGTAATAGATATTACATTTCTCCCATGTTGGGTTTGTTGGATGCTGGGAACAAGGCTGTGTTTTGACTCCATTTCTACTACAGTATATACAGTCTAAGCGCAAAATGTGCTATTTGATTTCCATTAAGTACAGTGAGTCAAGTGTGAGTCAGTGCCTTATTGTTTGTCGATTATAGAATGAAACGTAATCTAAACATGTAGCGTTTATTTAGCCATATATTGATAGAGAGGGGGTAGGCAGCTCCGAAACGTGTCACTTGCCTCTTAATGGGACTCTGCTGGATTGGGTAATTAAAATCCTGATATAAGATCCTATGCAATCTATTGTAACGGATACGACATGGCTTGTATAGATGCTGGATGAGAGCTTGTCATCTGATAAAACTCATTCCGTTGTCACAGTATGTACAGGGATGCCTCAACTTACAATGGCCTCAACATACAATAGTTTCAACATACAATGATCTTTTCTGGACCATTGTAACTTGAAACCAGACTCAACATACACTGTACTGACCGTCCAGATCTGTGAAATGTGTCAATGGCTGGAAGAACCGACCAATCAGAATGGGCATTCACTGGTAAAACCCCTGTATTACTGAAGTGTATGCACTGACTGGTGTCTGGTAGCACCCCCTACAGTACAGGGAGGTGTTATATGTTCTGTACACTTTACCTGTACCAGGGTTACCTGCTCCTTTGGACACCAGGTAAGGGCGGCTCCATTTTACTTTTTTAGGACATTGCGCGTACTGTACAGGACCCCGAAGAAGCTCCTGTCCTCTACATAGACCAGTGTTTCCCAAGCATAGTGCCCCCAGCTGTTGCAAAACTACAACTCCCAGCATGCCCGGACAGCCTTTGGCTGTCCGGGCATGCTGGGAGTTGTAGTTTTGCAAGAGCTGGAAGCTCCCTGCTTGGGAAACACTGAAATAGACAGTGATTTACAGCTTCCAGCAGATCTTTCTTACTTTTAGGGTACGTTCACACTGACAAATATCTGAGCGGAATTTGCGCTGAACAAATCCGCTCAGAAATGACAGTGCGGAGTTCAGCGCAGCATAGAAGACATTGTACTTTTTTTTTGCGCGCGAATTCCGCGCGGAAGTGTGGCGGGCTGAATTTTTTTTTTACATTGACTTCTATGGAGTTACGACGCGAATTCCGCATGAAGAACAAACATGTTCATTCTTCATGCGGAACGGAATTCAGTGACGGAATTCCACTAGCGGAAATTCCTCAGTGTGAACTGAGGGGCAGAATTTTCATTACATGCTATGGGTTTTTCACTGCTGAATGATTTGGAGAGGAATAAGCGAGCAGAATTACTCGCGGAAATTCCTCTCCAAACCCTCAGTGTGAACATACCCTTATATGTAAGGATTTGCTTTATCTATATTAGTTATCTACTTATTTTTCTTTAATACTCGCTTTTACCTATTTTTGGATGACCTTTCGGTGCCTTTAGAACCAATTACCAGGTTTCCATAGAGTTCTGGTCTCAACATTCAATGGTTTCAACATACAATGGTCATTCTGGAACCAATTAATATTGTAACTTGAGGGACCACTGTACTTTATTGCTCTTTATGGTCTTTATTGTTTTCTATAACACTGCAGGTCAATAAACCTAGCGAGATATCTGTCCTCAGATTGTCATAAGGACTAGTATGGGGAGATTTATTAAAACCTGTCTAGAGGAAAAGATGCCCAGTTGCCCATAGCAACCAATCAGATCGCTTCTTTCATTTTGCAGAGGCCTTGTTAAAAATGAAAGAAGGAAGCTGATTGGTTGCTATGGGCAACTGGGCAACTTTTCCTCTGGACAGGTTTCGATAAATCTCCCCCTAAGTGAATTACGGATTGAGCACTGCTACATCTGTGCAATATATGAATTCTAAACTATAAGTAGATATAGACTTGTCATAGTGCTAAAATGACCATGTTACTGTAATTGCATTCTGTTTTCTTATTGACTTGCCTGGAGTGTTTATGTGGCCTGTGTACTGTATTATTAGCCATTTCTTTGTACAGTGCACAATGCAATATACTACTCCCTTCCAAACACCACCCCAAGGATTATAATTCACAGAATGCAGCTAAGCAGATGTTATAAAGCTGGAACGTTCTACACACAAATGTATTGTCCAATAACAGGTACGGTGCTAATGCCGGACCCACAACAGTTTATCCAGAAGCAACAATATTATAGTGGGATACCCAGATGGCAGTACAGTATGCATGAAATAATCATTAGGCGGAAGTGCATCTGTCAGATATGTGCCATTTGCCAGTAAATGATTTCCAGTAACTTACTGGAGATCAAATGGCAGCATCTAATAATAATAACAATTACTAAGCATATGCTCCTTTAAAGCAGAACCATACTCATACCCTGGTATATGCGAATATAATGTGTATGACCTATCATGTAATACGGATGATGCTTCTTGTGAATCACGTCTTCACTTAAAGGGGTACTCCCCTAGAAAACCTTATTTTTTATTTTTTTTTAAATCAACTGGTGCCAGAAAGTTAAACAGATTTGTAAATTACTTCTATTCAAAAATCTTAAAGTATTACTCCAGGATAAGAAAACTTATCCCCTTATCTTAAGGATAGGGGATAAGTTTCAGATCGCAAGTCCAACCGCTGGGGCCCTCTGTGATCTCCCGTACGGGGCCCAGACAGTTAGCGGCCAGGGGGTGTGTCCGACCACCGCATGACGCGGCAGCCGACACGCCCCCTCAATACATCTCTATGGGAGAGCCGGAGTGCTGCAATCAGCAGCCTCTGCCATAGAAATGTATTGAGGGGGCGTGTCGGCTGCCGCATCATGCGGTGGTCGAAATGCGCTATTTCGGCAAAGAGCCGAGGGCCCCATACAGGAGATCACGGGGGGCCCCAGCGGTCGGACCCTCCGCGATCTGAAACTCATCCCCTATCCTTAGGATAGGGGATAAGTTTTCTTATCCTGGAGTACTCCTTTAATCCTTCCAGTACTTATCAGCTGCTCTATGCTCCCCAGGAAGTTATTTTCTTTTTGCATTTCCTTTCTATTTGACCAGCTCTCTGCTGACATCTCTATCCATTTTAGCAACTGTCCAGAGCAGGAGAGGTTTTCTATGGGGATTTGCTCCTAAAATGGACAGAGGTGTCAGCAGAGAGCACTGTGGTCAGACAGAAAGGAAATGTTAAAAGAAAAGAACTTCCTCTGGAGCATACAGCAGCTTATAAGTACTGGAAGGGTTAACATTTTTAAATAGAAGTAACTTGCAAATCTGTTTAACTTTCTGGCACCAGTTAATAACAGAAAATGTTTTCCAGTGGAGTACCCCTTTAAGAACACCATGTATTGTAAGACACACAACTGGATACATCGCAGTGTAAATCTTACTATTCCTTTTGCAGGAAATTCTTATTTCTGGTTACATGTATCTCACATCTTGATGGTAAAGTATATGATTAGGGACTCAGCTATCTCTAAAAATATAAATAAATGAAGTGATGATGTGCATTAAACTAAGAAAGCGGCCTTTACAGTGCGCTAAATATTTTATAAGCTCATCGTAGGCGGGGGCTGATTTAGGTCTGGGGAAAGTTATTTCAGCTACTGCTGGTGCTATAACCCTTAGCGGCATAACGGATATTTATGGCATTGATAAATCCATCTGTATAATGTGAACTGTGTGGGAAAAGGCTGTTTACATGTATTATGTGTCAAAGAGACAGGCGCATCTACATATGCTGTTTAGAAGGCTTTGAGCATGTGTGACGTGGTGCATGCTGCTTACAAGATCAGTATTGTCTGGGAAAGACTATGTAAATATAAAAGATTGTATATATATATTACATACTGTGCATGTAAATGATGCTGCGTAAGATATAGTATAGTTAGGGAAAACTGTCTATATACAATATACCTACAGTCTGACATGAAACCGATTACAGTTCCAAATGCAGCAATGTGTATGTGCTGCCGAATGTATGTGTCTACGAGCGACCATGTTACAGTTACTATGGGGGAGATTTATCATTGCTTTTAGAGCATCTTTTTTGTCTATGTTTTGGCGCAGTTCAGGCGCAAGCAGCATATTTAGCGACTTTTATGCGACTTTTGATATAGACAGTTTCACTCTTTTTCCTACCGTAGAACGTTTCCTTTTTGACCATGCAGTGGTCACTTATTTATCATTTACGACTTTTGTCAAAAGTCGCTATTTTGTGCGCAAAGGTACTTACCAGTAGGCGTGGGAATCACTTCTACCTTCCGCAATTCTACCTTTAACCTCTTATGGGTGACAGCGTCCTATCCCCTTCTATGACACATGCTCAGGAGCTGAGCGCTGGTCATAGCTGGGTGGTCCTGGCAGCTATCTGCCACCAGGACCCATCTCTAATGCCAGATATCACCGATCCCGGTGATGGCCAGCTTTAACCCCTTAGACACCGCAATCAAATTTGATTGTAGCATCTAACATGCAAGTTAAAATGTCCCGGCAGCTCTGTGAAAGTAAGTAAAAACACCTAACCTGCCAAATTCAGGACCTGGGAAAGTGTCTACTCCCCTCCCCCACAAGTGTCTGGAAAAAGTGTATGTGGCAGAGCTTTTCCCACCACAGCAGAGCTGCGCAAAATTCATCATCCTGCTGCACCTTCTTGATAAATAAGATGTGCGCTAGTCAAACCCACCACCCAAATAAATGTGGGAAAATAGCTCTACCATAGACATTCTTTGATAAATCTGGGCCTATATGTCTACCCACCGCAAATGTATATAGTATACCCAAAGCTGGTCCATTGTAGTCAGATTAGAGCAGTTTTCCAACCAGTGTGCCTCCAGCTGTTGCACAACTACAATTCCCAGCATGCTGGGAGTTGTAGTTTTGCAACAGCTGGAGGCACACTGGTTGGAAAAAACTGGATTAGACAATATTAGGACACTGGTCTCCAATGATACAAAGAATAAAAATCCTACTCCTATTATTGGCAAAGAGGCATCATAGGTGCAGCCGGTGGAAAACAAATATTTTCAAATCAAGTTAAACAGATTTATAAATTACTTCTATTTAAAAATCTTAATCTTTCCAGTACTTATCAGCTGCTGTATGCTCCAGAGGAAGTTGAGTTGTTCTTTTCAGTCTGACCACAGTGCTCCCTGCTGTCATCTCTGTCCATGTCAGGAACTGTCCGGAGTAGGAAAAATCCCCATAGCAAACCTTGTTCTGGACAGTTCCTGAAACAGACAGTGGTGTCAGCAGAGAGCACTGGGGTCAGACGAGAAAGAACTACACCACTTCCTGTGGAGCATACAGCAGCTGATAAGTACTGGAAAGGTTAAGATTTTTACATAGAAGTAATTTACTAATCTGTTTAACTTTCTTGCACCAGTTGATTTGAAAGCATTTGTTTTCCAACGGAGTACCCCTTTAAAAGGGTATTCCAGTAAAAAAACATTTTTTTATATCAACTGGCTCCAGAAAGTATAACACATTTGTAAATCACTTCTATTAAAAAAATCTTAATCCTTCCAGTACTTATCAGCTATTGAAGTTGAGTTGTTCTTTTATGTCTGACAACAGTGCTCTCTGCTGACACCTCTGCCGGTCTCAGGAACTGTTGAGAGCATGAGAGTTTTGCCATGGGGATTTGCTTCTACTCCTGACAGTTCCTGAGACAGACAGAGGTGTCAGCACTGTTGTCAGACAGAAAAGAACAACTTAACTTCAGCAGCTGATAAGTACTGGAAGGAATAATATTTTTATATAGAAGTCATTTACAAATCTGTTTAACTTTCTGTCACCAGTTGATTTGAAAGCATTTGTTTTCCAGGGGAAATATGGAAATGGCCCAAGGAGCGACACTTTAATGACATCATTCTTGGGATTGGGTTGGAGCGCCAGCGATGAGATTTGTATGGTATTTTCAGTCCATTGATAAGAGAACAAAGGAGAGATCTTGCAATCTAAAGAATCTGTAGGTCTGTATACCACACCAAATATTATTATACAGTAGAAATAAAACATTTTTTATAATATCTTTATGTTCTTCACCTCACTATTTAGTATTAAGACTTTGAATATTGTCATAGAGCTGTAATAGTGATTAATGTTCCCCTCTCACACAGTTATTGTGTCCACATTTTAAGTCAATGGACTTCTCCTCCTACCTTGGACGGAATGGCGAGATGTTTGTATGTGGTGACATGTTGAGCTAATGAAGAGTTGAACCGCTATCAGGATGATCTATTCATTTGCAATTTGTAATTGCTTTTGTGCTACTTATAAGGAGGTCACCATTCCGCCTGACTGTATCCATAACACAGAAGACATCACTTTGTCACCCGGTGCTTGGATGAGTAAAATGCCTCTGATCTTGCCTGGCATTAGTCATTACTTTTATGAAAAAAAAAATTCACTTATCATTGCAGTTATGACAATTCCTAACAATTAGAACTGACCTTCAGTATGAGAAGCAGTAGAAGTTCTATCTTCAGCCAACTTTTCTAAGAGCAAAGTTTTGCTGCTAAAATGGAAACGTGGTTATATGAAGAGGGGTATAGTTTTATTTACTGAGGAGTCATAAAACAATATGGATATGAATTACAAGATGAGCAAACAATCTTAAAATGTTTGACCATATATAAAAATATATACAGTCATGGCCGTGAATGTTGGCACCCCTGAATTTTTCAAGAAAATGAAGTTTTTCTCCCAGAAAAGGATTGCAGTAACACATATTTTGCTATACACATGTTTATTCCCTTTGTGTGTATAAGAACTAAACCAAAAAAAAGGGGGGGGGAAGCAAATTGGACATAATGTCACACCAAACTCTAAAAATGGGCTGGACAAAATTATTGGCTCCCTTTCAAAATTGTGGTAAAATAAGATTGTTTCATGCAAATTATGCTCCTTTAAACTCACCTGGGGCAAGTAACAGGTGTGGGCAATATCAAAATCACACCTGAAAGCAGATAAAAAGGAGAGAAGTTCATTTAGTCTTTGCATTGTGTGTCTGTGTGTACCACACTAAGCATGGACAACAGAAAGAGGAGAAGAAAACTGTCTGGGAACCAAAATTGTGGGAAAATATCAACAATCTCAAGGTTACAAGTCCATCTCCAGAGATCTAGATTTGTCTTTGTCTACAGTACGCAACATTATCAAGAAGTTTGCAACCCATGGCACTGTAGCTAATCTCCGTGGGTGTGCACGGAAGAGAAAAATTGATGAAAGGTGTCAAGGCAGGATAGTCCAGATGGCGGATAATCAGCCCCAAACAAGTTCCAAATATATTCAAGCTGTCATGCAGGCTCAGGGAGCATCAGTGTCAGCGCAAACTATCCGTCGACATTTAAATGAAATGAAACGCTATGGCAGGAGACCCAGGAGGACTCCACTGCTGACACAGAGACATAAAAAAGCAAGACTACATTTTGCCAAAATGAACTTGAGTAAGCCAAAATCCTTCTGGGAAAACGTGTTGTGGACAGATGAGACCAAGATAGAGCTTTTTGGTAAAGCACATCATTCTACTGTTTAACGAAAACGGAATGAGGCCTACAAAGATAAGAACACAGTACCTACAGTGAAATATGGTGGAAGTTCAATGATGTTTTGGGGGTTTTGCTGCCTCTGGCACTGGGTGCCTTGAATGTGTGCAAGGCATCATGAAATCTGAGGATTACCAACGTATTTTGGGTCGCACTGTACAGCCCAGTGTCAGAAAGCTGGGTTTGCATCCGAGATCTTGGGTCTTCCAGCAGGAGAGTGACCCCAAACATACGTCAAAAAGCACCCAGAAATAGATGGCAACAAAGCGCTGGAGAGTTCTGAAGTGGCCAGCAATGAGTCCAGATATAAATCCCATTGAACACCTGTGGAGAGATCTTAAAATTGCTGTTGGGAAAAGGCGCTCTTCCAATAAGAGAGACCTGGAGCAGTTTGCAAAGGAAGAGTGGTCCAACATTCCGGCTGAGAGGTGTAAGAAGCTTATTGATGGTTATAGGAAGCGACTGATTTCAGTTATTTTTTCCAAAGGGTATGCAACCAAATATTAAGTTAAGGGTGCCAATAATTTTGTCCAGCCTTTTTTTGGAGTTTGGTGTGACATTATGTCCAATCTTCTGTAGGGTCCGGGCCTTGCTTTCCGTTGACGTTATTACGCTGCTGCGCCGGCGCGGCGTGCGTAGTGATGTAATAACGACGCCGGAAAACAAGGCCCGGACCCTGGAGAAGATGCGCAAGACACCGGAGGATCGCGAAGTGGACCCGGAGCAGCGGGGATAGGTAAGTCAACCTGCTGGGACACATTACACTGCTATCCGACAGCAGCTTAAGCATTTTGCGCTGTCGGATAGCAGTTAATGCGATGGCCCCGACATATAAAAGCATCGTATGTCGATGCTGACATCGACATGCGATGGCCTCTGAGAGGCCATCGTATGTCGATTTTATCATATGTCGGGGCCATCGTAGGTCGGGGGGTTACTGTACTACGATAACTTGATAGTAACCGGTGCTACCCTTTTCTGATTATGGAATTCACATACATATGGTTAAATGATAAGGTTATTGTTAAGTTCAATGAGAGATGCATTAAGCTCCTGATCTCCCCCTAGTGATGACTTCAGTCCAGAAACACTATATATTATGATATTAAAGGAGTTCTCTAGTTTTACAAAAGTTTTGATATGGGGGGGGGGGGGGATTAATATAATAAATAAGTTAGTAAGTAAATAAATAAATAATATAAATAAAAAATAAAATAAGTGATACTCACCTACCCTGGCCCCCCACCACTCATATTTCAGCACCTACCAGTTACCTGCTTTTCACTGCTTCTGATATGAGTGGCCTCAGCAGGAACTGCCTACTTAGCCAGTCACTGGCTGCAGCAGTGTCCTCTGACCTCTGTCTGTGATTGGCTGAGCAGGCAGGTCCTGCTGAAATTTCACAGAAGCAGGAACAAGGTATGAGGAGCATGGTCCCAGGGGGCACTAATGCAGAAACAACACCAGAGTAGTTGAGTATGACTTATTTTTTATTTTTTGTCATATATCAAAAATGTTGGGACCTTGGACAACCCTTTAATCAGTACCGAATTTGGGACTAATTTAGATAAAAAAAAAACTATTTCTATTGCTAAATGGTTTCATGTCTCTCTTTAGCAAAAAGATACATTAAAACCTATGCCATAACTGTACTGTGTGAACACAGCTTTATCGTAATAAATACTTTGGAGGAAATACCCTTAACACCACTTTTTGACTTCCATCCATCAGTTATAGATCCTTTTTAGTGGTGATTAATGAGTTAAACAGAATGGGCACCTGCAATTGATATAATCTTTACTCTTTGTCATATATATTTTTACAAGACTCCCAACCAGTCCCCATGCATTGTGCTGTAGTTGTCTTTTGATAGAAGGTTTAGCTTTGTTGTATAATATGTAAGGAACCACTTAGACCTCAGTAATAAAACTAGTGAAGACCAAAGTGTCAGTGTTCATTGAAATTAATCAGATTGCTGTTTCCATTTGCAGTGTTCAGGCTAGTATCATGGTCCAGTTTTTAACAACTCGAAAAGGAAATCTACTCTATTCTGTCTGCCAAAAATACTTTGCCTGATGGAACAGAGTCTGACTGATGCCAACTTATGGTACTTGCCATTAGAAAAATGCTTATAAAATTAATGAGGCTGTTAACAGAAGCCTTTCTCTCTACTATAGTAAACAGAGTCTATATAAGGGGTGCTGATGGGGTTTCCATTTAGGAGCTAGATTGAATGTATGCAACAATGGTGGTGTTTCCAAGTAGGTATACAGGGGGACTCTACATAGCAGTAAAATAAATAAAAATAAACATAGCCTTTAAATTTTGCCTGCATTTCAGGTGTGCGCATGATTATTTTTTTTTTAACTGTCAATTATTTGGGGGCATTTAGAGCAGCAGTCTGCCCCCCCCCCCCTTCACACATTAGATTGGCCCTCCAAAATTGAGTCATTGAGTCTCCTAGGACTAAAGGTACCACACAGTCCACACAGACTCAGAACTTTGCTTCTGACCATAGTGGAAGCTTATACACAGTCTACGCAGACTGATCATTTTTTCAGTCAGCTCATTGACCGCCCTTCTGTGAAGATACTTGGGCCATGTTGTGCTGTACCACTCCAACACCTCTGCAGATCTAGAACTCTGTTGACTACAACTGACCCACGCATTGCTGCTACTCATGAACACAGTTATTTCTCATAGCTTCCAGCCCAATGATGGCTCCTCGCCAGGAAAGTATCAGGTTCTTCTTGGGCCTGTATTGATGCCGGCACCACCTTCTTCAAACTGAAATTGACTGGTCCACTAGCCCATACTGCTCATTATATCAGGTCAATAGAGAGTGCACATTGTTGATATATTCAAAGCACTACAACATATGTATGTCACTCAAGACGGATCCCTCCAAGGAACAGCACATGATAGAGCCGGCGCACACAACTCCAGGGGAAAAATGTTTATTTCCCGGCATGCAACGCGTTTCGCTGGATAACCAGCTTCATCAGGCATAACCAGCTTCATTTGATGCCTGATGAAGTTGGTTATCAAGCGAAACGCGTTGCATGCCGGGAAATAAAAAATTTTCATCTGGTGTTGTGTGCGCCGGCTCTATCCTGTGCTGTTCCTGGGAGGGATCCGTCTTGAGTGCTTCACTTGTGGTGCCAGGAGCGGCTGCCGAGCTTCGCCCGTCAAGGGTTCATTTCATGTTTGCATCATAGTTGTACTTGGTTGCAGTACAACTCTCTCTCGTGAGCATATTTGCTTTACATACTATACTTTAATCGCTACGTTATCACACCAAGAGCACTTTCCCTTGTTTGTTCATCATATGTATGTGACATACATAAACAAGTGCCAAAAATGTGCATTCCCTATAAATGCGTTGTGTCATATGTCTTTTATGTAAGGGTTAAAATATTTACGCCTTTTACATCTAACCTGCACTAGATAAAAAATAATAGACTCTTCCTGATTACTTTCTGTAACACTGATACCTTTTCGACATGATACGCTGTGTTTCTGGAGAAAGATTTAGTCCTAATGTATCAGTGTTGCATTGCATATGTATTCTTTTTACGTAAAACAATTTAGTAAAATAATACATTTATATGTAGAAGCGTAGGTTCACTGTGTAATTTTGTATTCATTGGTTAGGTGTGCTGCTGTTTCTGTAAGTGGTAAAAGAATAAAAATAAAAAGCCTGTTTTAGAAAGTAAGATACAATATAGCTTAGTTTAAATATTTATCTCTTTGATGAATCTAGGCCATAGAGCTAGAGGGGATTGAGATTCTTTGCATTGGAATGAAGTCATCTGGGGCAGTGAACTGGGTATTGGGAATTAATCTGATTCTTTATTCCTCTCTGGATACATTTATAGCATGTATAGAAAATGCCAAGTTCAGATATAAAGATTTAATGCCTAAAGTGATGCGTGCGGTGTGCAAAATCTGAAATAATCTATTAATGACTAACTGGCTGTCTGTGCATCAGCTATATTCTAAGCTTTAACTAGAACTCTTTGCTGTTCTGTTCCATCCATTATCCCAACTAATTTATGAGCTTGGTTTGAAGCATGACACACAACTTTAGAAAAAAGGAAAATAGGATAAGTATATAGTATACTAGGCTGCAGTAAAGATGCTACAGTCTTCCCTCGCGCAATGTTTGTAAACCAGTGCCAGCTATATTGTCTACTTGTCCTATTCTCCAAAATCTTCCTTCGGCTTCAGTGTCCCAGTGAAAGTCTACAACAATGTCCTCATATTAGAGCCAACCCAGATGTTTTCATGACGCTATCAGCCATTGTTGATGTTGTTGGGGTACCAGTCATAGTACTTGTGCTCCCTAAGTCAGTGTACTTATAAAAGAGGTGGCTATAGTGTTTGTATTGTGTTTTTAAGAGGAATCTAGAACCAGTTAGTTAGGTACCTAGGACAGAATTCTTCAGTACTCCAATAATAGCTTGTTCAAGTGTTAATACGAGAAATTATGTAAATATAGATGTGGCCAGACTGACAGCAAGGGTCTGAAATGTGACAAACCCTAGCGAATGTTGGGCTTGTTGCCAATAGTAACCAATCACTGCATTACCTGCACAGATCTCATTTTTCTAGTGAAGTTTATCAAATAAAATCTAGGTTTTGTTTGAGAAGTTTATAATGATTTATATACCACAAGAGATGTATCAAAACTGATACATATCAAAAATGATAGATCAGCCCTTGTAACAACTAATCAGATAGTCTTAATATTTGCCGTATAATTCTTACTATTGTCTTTGAACGTGTCTCATGTGTCTTGACCTATATTTATGTTACAACATTTCTAACACGCTTTCTAGATATTGCCTATTTCTACTAGATGCATGTCCTTTACTTTATTAAAAAACATTTCCTTCCCATTTTACTACAAACTCATTTACGTGGACACCACTGAATTGTCTTCTTAAAACCATCTGAGCATGACTTTCTGAGCTAATGAAAAACACAGTGCAATATGTTTTTCAGTCTGTCACCTGGACAAATACATAAAATGAGTGACTTTCATAGAAGGTCATAATAATCTGTCATGCTGAGTTATGAAGAGTCATTGTTCCAAGCCAACACTGGGGCACTAAGTCCAGACCACTACTGTATACTGGTTCCTCTTACTCCCATATGCTCTGCGGAGTAAAAAAAAAAATAGAAAAATATTCTTTCTGTAAAAGATATATGTTTATATATTTATAATATTTCAATTTTAATGTATACCAAATCTCTTTTATGCCATGTTATGCCCTATTAAGACTAGTTGTGCTGATAAGGTTTGGGAAAGTTCTATACTTGGAATATCCCTTTACTAACTAGAGCCAGGAAACTTTCATTACTAAAAACTTTGGTTGTCCATTAAAGGGGAACTCTGCAAAAAAAATTTGAAAAAATACGTATTCCCTATCCACAGGATAGGGGACAAGTAGCTGATCGCGGGGGGGTGGGGGGTGGAATAGGAATGAATGGAGCACGTGCCAGCTACAGCACGCACTCCTCACTGAACACCGGGTGCCGTTCCGGTGATCGCAGGGGGTCCCAGCACTTGGACCGCTGTGGATAGGGGATTTCTCCTTTAAGTTAACTTGATACACTGTAATGATTTGTCTGCCCTGCAGTGACCCAAGGAGCCTTTGCTTTGCTTAGGTGTGATATTGCTATGTGTATGCATAATTAACTTTATAGTGCCCTCTAGCATTAAAAAGTTAGCCAGCCAGTAAAGATTTATTGTCTATGTGTCCTCACGTTTTGTCAACAATGTCAGACAGTTGGGGCTTCTTAACTGTTTATCTGTTTATCAAAGTTGTGGTACCTGAGAATAGGTCATCAAATTTTGCCCAGAAAACCCCTTTAGTGACTCTAAGTTTGTAATTTACTGTAGATCATGTCAAATTTAGGCATAGTCACTTCAAGCGTTGGACAATATGGTCAACAATACAAGGCATACAGACAACCAACAAATTCCAGTCTCACACTCCATCTTCTCCTCCAATTTCCTCCCCTTGGCAGACATTTATTAGGAAAAAACATGTATGCTATTTGGACATATGGACCTCATAGAAGGAGACTCTTTGCTCCAAGCCTTTATATGCCATGGCGTAGAGCCACATCAAAGAGCAGCTTCTTATTCTTAGAAGGAATTGCCTAATGGGAATAACCTTTTATGGCGCTTGCCTTTCACTTTTGTTGGTATGTGTAACATATAATGAATATATATAACGCTCCATGACTACAAGACAAAGGCTCTTGCCAGAGTACTAAGATATTCTTCACAAAAACAAGTGCAAAGTGTCCATGACAACCACTTTTTATATTAATAAAGGACATAATTTGCCTAAATTGTTGTTTTGAACAAGGTAACTTGCAGTGCTTAAACATGAATAAGTAGATCAGCGGAAAAGATGGTAAATGCAGAATGTTATTACCTGTCTTATATACTTCAGCCATGGCAATGTCCCTGGTGTGGTTTACAATCTAATTTGCCAGTTCAAAACCTATGCATAATCTGGGGTCAATCTAGCAACAATATGATATTTAAAACATGCAAAGGATCAAAGCGGAAGCTTACATGCAAAGGAAAACACAATGAACAGGCATGCACTGTGCACAGATAGTAAACAGATTAACATATAATGGAACAATGCACATAGTTCGGAATTATTGAGATAGCAGAGTGAAGATGTCCGGCATGAAATCCAGTATTGTTCAGATTTCCTCTGCTGCAGTCACTAGGCTATTATCATTGCTATGGACACTAATGTCAAAAACATGTTATTAAGGGTGGAATTATAGACCTGAGTTCAGAGCTGAAGCCTCACGTCGGCTCTCTCCACTACAATAATTAGCTTTAAAAAAATATATAACCACCATCTATTTCACTAGTAGAATCCGTACAAGATCAAACTCTTCTGGTATGGTAAAGTAGACTCTGTTCAATTACTTTGATGAAGCAAATATTGTACAACAGTTGCATAAGAATCCCATTTATATGTACAGTTATAGTATCCGTGTTAGGTTTTACTTCCAAGGGCTCCCTTAATATACTACAAAGCACATTACTAATTGTCATCTATGTCATCATCTAATGTGATACATTATTGCCGTACTGTAAGTATAGGATAATGGAGGATGATGACACAGCTACTCAACCTGCGAAACATTTCTAAATATATTGGCATCTTTGCTTAAAAAGTCTTGTCAGAGGTGATGCAACCTATTTATGTCTTTATTTAGCTGTATATTAGTAAAAGCCTTAGAGATGCGGAATATTACTGGGGATTGAAATACTTTACCCTCTTACTAATTCCATTTCCCTCTGGACTTGTAGCTTCCAAATAAAGAAAAATTAAAGAAATCTCCCGCACATCGGCTATATTTATAAATGGTTTGTTCTATAGGCTTCCCAAGGTTTCAAACAGACAGACAATAACATTTCTAACATTTCCATGAGCTATCCAATTTAATGTGACTTCTCTTCCAGGCTGAATTATTACTATATTTGTGGTGCACAGTCAGGGTATAAGCTGGCAAAATTTAAAGCATTTCCTGTCAAAGCTGTCTTGTGTGTACATGAGGGCAGCACTTTTTTTAGCCATTATGTAACATGTATATGGTATTTTTAGCAGATTTCTGCTTTGTAGGCTTCATCTCTAATTTGCAGTTCTCCCAGAACTGGTGGGGGGGAGGGGAAGGGCTCACTCCTACCCCCCCCCCCCCATAGACTTGAATTGGCTTGTCTTGGATAAGATACCTAGGGGCATAGTACCCCTTTAATAAGAGGAGAAAGAAGCATTTTACAGACATTTGCTTGTATGTTTGATCTATGTAATGTTTGCCTATTTAATGAAGATGGCTTTGGCATATGCTTGGTGGGGGTGGGTCGGGGTTGATAAAACTTTTTTATGTCATACATAAATTACAGTTTATAGTAATTTTCTGGGACATTTTCATATGTACAGGGTAGGCCATCAATGTCTGCTCATTTGGGGTCTGACACCTAGAATTCTGTTGAACACCTATCCACCATAAACGCAGCACTAACAATACAGTAAATAGAGAAACAAAGTATTGTTAATTGGCCATGATGGATTACAACAGCTTAGCTTTTATTTTTCACAATATATGGAGCTGACTGCTTTCAACTCCTTTACAGTGGATTGCGTTGTAGGTGTCGTGACTGGGGGCCAAGTGTTAAATTCCAACTAATCAGACATTGATGGCCAATCGATGAAAAGGCCATCGATAAAAATGTCCCCAGAAATGTCTTTTAGGTGTCATAAAAGTGTCATTAAAAATAAAAAAAGCTTTGGGAGTTTGCTGTCTCCTTTTTGCTTTTTTTTATTGCATTTACAACCATCTTTTCTATGGCCCAAATTTACTATGTTTTTTTTTCACTTTTTACATCAACTGAGACCCATTTGTTCTGTTGCATTTCATCAAAAACAACAGGAAAACGTTCCTTGCTCGAAAAGGGCTGTGATATAGGTGGAAATGGGACATGGCCTAAAATCTACACCATACAGCAACATTTTGGCACATTACCTTTCCCTTAAAGGGGTACGCCGGCGATTAGACATCTTATCCCCTATCCAAAGGATAGGGGATAAGATGCCTGATCGTGGGGGGCCCGCCACTGGGGACCCTCCGTGATCTTGCACGCAGCACCCCAGTTAAAATCAGTCCCCGGAGCATGTTCTCTCCAGGTCTGATTACCGGCGACCACTGGGCAGGCAGCGTGTGACATCACGCCTCCGCCCCCGTGTGACATCACGCTCCGCCCCTCAATGCAAGCCTATGGGAGGGGGCGTGACAGCTGTCATGCCCCCTCCCATAGGCTTGCAATGAGGGGTGGAGCGTGACGTCACACAGGGGCAGAGGCGTGACGTCACACGCTACCTGCCCCGTGGTCGCCGGTAATCAGACCCGGAGAGAACAAGCTTCGGGGACTGATTTTAAATGGGGTGCTGCGTGCAACGGACAATTTTCCATTAACAACAATGGAACACATTATTATAACAAAATCTGATGAATTTTACCAGAGTTCTTTTTAACCATAAAAACACAATTTTTTGAGCTAAAGAAACTGACAATTTTATGTCAGTGAACATATGAACATGGCCTCAATCTGTTCTGTCTAAGAATTAGACAGGTTTATTAAATCCTGCCAACCGTGTCTTTGACATAAATTAGAAGTTCATACAGTCACATTGAAATAAAATAGGACAAAATCCAAATAATATTCTTGTATATTTACTCAGCTGCATCCTGTCTCCATAGGCTCCTGTAGATCACGGCACAAAAGGAAAAGGTAAACCTGAAGCCATATTTACTGTATTTTAATGTTATTTCATTTTAAAACGCAAGTAGATAAGCATAGACATACTGTATGTACCACCATTTCCCTCTGGGACTGTTTTCTTCACAGTACTTGAGCATTGTAGGAGCCGTCACTCTTTTGTCTTAAGCTGAGGCCATGTGTAGAAGAAGAATTTGGACAGGTAAACCCCACAGCAGGTTACAGGACCAGACAACTACTGCAGAAATGTTCTACATGTCAATTTCTGTTGTAGATTGATCACAGATTTTTTGCAGATATTCCACATTCCAAGTCAAAATCCACCTCCTAACACCTGCTGTGATCGTGAGTTATTAGCTAGAGAAGAAGGTGTCATTCCCCTCTGCTCCCCGGCCAGCGGAGAGATCCCTGCATTTTTCTGCATAGACTTCTTATTGTTTGTAATGACAGTAACACATACAAATATGTAAAAAAAAATGTTTGGTGCAGATTTTGCAGCAAATAACTCAGGGATCTGTAGAAAAATTTGCAACTTTGGATTTTGAAATCATTATTTTTATTTTCTTTTTTTTGCATAATTTGGAGGAAAACTCGCAGCAGTTAGCATGCACTAAACATGCATCAAAGTACAAAAAATGCTTGTGGATTGCTATGCAGATTATTTTCCGGTTTGTACAGTAAACCCAACCTGTATGAATTTACCCTTACTATTAGCCATTATGATAGAGGTAAAGTGTCACATCCAAAAGTCATGTTTGAGTCGTGGCTAGCCATGGCCTTTTGTCTTATTCTATACCCAGTCTAAATAAGGTAGGGAACTGCTTTTGTCAGGGATTGTCCAAACAGATACCGTATATACTCGAGTATAAGCCGACCCGAGTATAAGCCGAGACCCCTAATTTCAACCCAAAATCCCAGGAAAAGTTATTGACTCGAGTATAAGCCTAGGGTGGGAAATACCTCATCCCCCCCTGTCATCATCCAGACCCGTCATTAACATCCTCATCATCATCCCCTTGTCATCATCCCACACATCCCCCCTTCATCATCCTCTTATCATCCCACACATCCCCCCTTCATCATCCCCTTATCATCCCACACATCCCCCCTTCATCATCCCCTTGTCATCATCCCACACATCCCCCCTTCATCATCCCCTTATCATCCCGCACATCCCCCCTTCATCATCCCCTTATCATCCCACACATCCCCCCTTCATCATCCCCTTATCATCCCACACCCCCCCTTCATCATCCCCACCCCCCTTCATCATCCCCACACCCCCCCTTCATCATCCTCTTCTCATCATTCGCCCTCAGTGGTCTTCAACCTGCGGACCTCCAGAGGTTTCAAAACTACAACTCCCAGCAAGCCCGGGCAGCCATCGGCTGTCCGGGCTTGCTGGGAGTTGTAGTTTTGAAACCTCCGGAGGTCCGCAGGTTGAAGACCACTGCGGCCTTCAACATCATCCAGCCCCCTCTCACCCCCTTTAGTTCTGAGTACTCACCTCCGCTCGGCGCTGGTCCGGTCCTGCAGGGCTGTCCGGTGAGGAGGTGGTCCGGTGAGGAGGTGGTCCGGGCTGCTATCTTCACCGGGGGCGCCTCTTCTCCGCGCTTCCGGCCCGGAATAGAGGCGTTGCCTTGACAATGACGCAGAATTACGTTGGCAATGAACGCACCTCTGCGTCGTTGTCACGGCAACGTGACTATTCTGAGGCCGGGCCCGAAGCGCTTAGAAGAGGCCTCCCCGGTGAAGATAGCAGCCCGGAACACTATCCCACCGGACCACCTCCTCACCGGACAGTCCTGCAGGACCGGACCAGCGCCGAGCGGAGGTGAGTACTCAGAACTAAAGGGGGTGAGAGGGGGCTGGATGATGTTGAAGGCCGCAGTGGTCTTCAACCTGCGGACCTCCGGAGGTTTCAAAACTACAACTCCCAGCAAGCCCGGACAGCCGATGGCTGCCCGGGCTTGCTGGGAGTTGTAGTTTTGAAACCTCTGGAGGTCCGCAGGTTGAAGACCACTGCGGGTGGGGGAGTTCACTCGAGTATAAGCCGAGGGGGGTGTTTTCAGCACGAAAAATCGTGCTGAAAAACTCGGCCTATACTCGAGTATATACGGTACCTATTTATATATGGCCGATCCTGTTTTAAAGAACACATAGTGATGATTAGTGGACACTAGGGCTGCACAATATATCGCAAAAGCAATCAAATCGCGATTTTTGCGATATGGCGATATGGCTCCCCGGGAAAACATGCGATTATCTGCTCGGGCTGGCTCCCGTGGCGGGGGTCAGCCAGAGCAGGTAAAAAACTAATTTAAATACTAAAAGTCAGTGTTTCCCAACCAGGGGGCCTTCAGTTGTTGCAAAACTGCAACTCTTAGCATGCCCGGACCGGCAAAGGCTGTTCGAGCATGCTGGGAGTAGTAGTTTCACAACAGCTGAAGGCACCCTGCTAGAAAAACACTGAGCTAAGGGCGCAGGGAGAAAAATAAAAAAAAACTTCTGCTCACCTAGTCCCAGTCCCTGCAGATTCGTCTCTGTGCGCTCCGTGGTGTCCTCTCTTAGTACAGTAGGACCTTTCCCTTTTCAGCCAACCACTGGCCGCAGTGGTGTCACGTGTCAAGCCAGTGATTGGCTGATGGGGAAAGGTCTTGTACTGCAGCAATACACTAGGTTTCCTGGGTCCCGCGGAAGATTTGAAATCCGTCCGGGAAACCCAGTGTATTTCTGCAGTACAAGAATGTGACACGAGGGGGGGAGGGGAATGTGACAGAAGGGAGGGGGGAATGTGACAAGACAAGGGGGGGGGTAATGTGACAGAAGGGAGGATGTGACAAGGGGGGGGGGATGTGACAAGGGGGGGAATGTGACAGAAGGGGGATGTGACAGAAGGGGGGGATGTGACAGAAGGGGGAGGAATGTGACAGAAGGGGGGGAATGTGACAAGGGGGGGAATGTGACAGGGAGGGATGTGACAGGAGGGGAGGGCGGAAATGTGATAAGGGGAGGAATGTGACAAGGGGAGGGGGGAATGTGACAAGGGGAGGGGGAATGTGACAAGGGGGGGGATGTGACAAGGGGGGAATGTGACAAGGGGAGAATGTGACAAGGGGAGGGGGAATGTGACAAGGTGGGGGGAATGTGACAAGGGGGGGAGAATGTGACAAGGGGGGGAGAATGTGACAAGGGGGGGAATGTGACAAGGCAAGGGGGAGAATGTGACAAGAGGAGGGGGAATGTGACAGTGGGGGGAATGTGACAGTGGGGGGAATGTGAAAAGTGCGGGGAATGTGACAAGTGGGGGGAATGTGACAAGGGGGGGAATGTGACAAGGTGGGGGAATGTGACAGTGGGGGGAATGTGACAGTGGGGGGGAATGTGACAAGTGCGGGGAATGTGACAAGTGGGGGAATGTGACAAGGGGGGGAATGTGACAAGGGGGGGAATGTGACAAGGTGGGGGGGAATGTGACAAGGTGGGGGATGTGACAAGGGGGGAGAATGTGACAAGGGGGGAGAATGTGACAAGGGGGAGGAGAATGTGACAAGGGAGGAGAATGTGATGGGGAGGAGAATGTGATGGGGAGGAGAATGTGTCAAGGGGGAGATGTGAAATAGGCAGTGGGTATAAAATGGGTAGGTAGATGTGAAATGGAGGCGATTGGACATGAAATGGGGGGATTTCACCATTTTTTTTATTATATCGCATCGCATATCGCAATCGCAATATTTAGGCCCTAAATCACTATCGCACATTTTCCCCATATCGTGCAGACCTAGTGGACACCATCTTAGTTATACAGATATATGTTCTTTTCCGTCTGACAACAGTGCTCTCTGCTGACTCCTCTGCTTGTCTCTGATTGATTTTCTAATAGAAGTAATTTACAAATCTGTTTAACTTTCCGGAGCCAGTTGATATTAAAAACATTTTTTTTCCTGGAATACCCCTTAAGGGTGCGTTCACACGCTAGTAACTAGAAGCGGTTTCCAGCTGCGAGTTACGCTACCATTCATTTGAAAGGGTGAGCGGACAGTCCGCAAATCTGACACTATTGCGTGCTGTCTGTGGACCCATTTAAATTAGTGGTAGCGTAACTCGCAGCGGGAAACCCGCTGCTAGCAATAGCGTGTGAACACACCCTTAGGGTACGTTCACACGTATGCAGATTTGATGCTCAGGATTTTCTGCTGCAGATTTCAATGTAAACGAAATAACTGAGCACAGCTTCTAATCTGCAGTTACAAATCCTGCACAGGATCCTGTACGTGTGAACGTACCCTTAAGTAACATTTTAGCCACCAATATTATTTAATAAGGGTAATGTCACACCCTTTGACAAATTTTCTGTGGAAGCACTACGTGTGACCTTACCTTAAGGATCATTATGCACAATGTATTGCGCAATAACCAGAAAGCTTTTGTTTGTTTTTTATTGTAAAAGAGACATTAGCATGGGGAAATTAACTCTAACTATAAAAATATATCATTAATTAAACCGCACAGTCAATGGCGTATGCGCAAAAAATATTCCAAAGTCCAACATAGCGTATATTTGGTCACTTTTTATATCATGAAAAAATTTATAAAAAGCGATCAAAAAGTCAGATCAATACAAAAATGGTACCGATAAAAACTTCAGAACACGGCACAAAAAATTTGCCCTCATACCGGCCCGTACGCGGAAAAATAAAAAAGTTATAGGGGTTAGAAGATGAGAATGTTTAACGTATACATTTTCCTGCATGTAGTTATGATTTTATTACGAAGTACGACAATATCCAACCTATATAAGTAGGGTATCATTTTAACCGTATGGACCTACAGAATAAAGATAAGGTGGTTTTTTTTTACCGAAAATGCACTGTGTAGAAACGGAATCCCCCAAAACTTACAAAATGAATTTTTTTCTTCAATTTTGTCGCACAATGACTTTTGTTTACATTCCGCCGTGGATTTTGGGGTAAAATGACTAATGTCACTGCAAAGTAGAATTGGTGGCGCAAAAAATAAGCCATATAATGGAATTTTATGTGCAAAATTTAAAGCGTTATGATTTTTAGAAGGTGATGAGGAAAAAATGAGTCCTTAAGGGGTTAAACAACTGTCCTATTCTCCCTCTTAGGCCTGGTTCACACTTGCACACTTACACTCACACTTACTTAGAAGTTTTCCATCCAGAGCTTCCAAGTGTGACCATCACTGACTGAATCGTTCGACGCTAGGACATTGCTGTCCTCACAGATGGCAATGTATGCGGAGCAGATTACACCTAAAGAATGGACATGTCCATTCTTTTGGCGGCAGAATATCTGTTGCTAAAATTCCTTAGTGTGCACTGTGTAACGGAATCCCATTGTCAGCAATGAGATTCTGCTGCATCAGAATTTTCCAGAAGAATTTCAAAACAGAATTCCACTCGGATACCATGCAACTCCTTTTCCCTGCTTAACACCTGGTTCTGGTCCTGATGAGCTGCAATGTGACTGGCCATTTTACATATGTGCTTGTGTGTGAAGCGAAAGCGAAAGTAACTTTCTATATTATCCTATGAGACACTCCAGGACCGGAGTCATGTGATCAGCAGGGGAAAGGAGCTGCGGTAAGTGGCTGTTTTGCCTCACTCTACTATTGAATATGAAATACAATTTGTGGCTGGAGGTCCACTTTAAGCTAGTAATAAACTTTAAATAACCAAGGAAACTGCATTTACTTCATCAGCAGCACAAGTCCTGCGCTAGAAGCCCATTTATCAGCGGTGTAATTTGTAATGTACTGGTTTCCTATTAGTGATACAGCGTAGTGGTTCGGAACAGAAAACTATTTGTAACAATCTAACTGCACAAGTAAAGACTGCACAAGTTCTTTTTCAGGTCTGATGGCTGGGAAACCATGAGGAATAAATAAAAGCAGCATTCCCGGGTGCATGGTTAAAGCAGAATACTTGTTCTAGAACTAATTAAATGAAATGCTGTGAAAGCGTATAGAAAGCATTAGTCACAATACAGGTTTGGTGCACACCGCTCATTATTTGTAACCCTAAACCTTAGCTAATGCTTTGGAAGGAACTCCTAGGTACACTCATTCAACTGTCTAATATTATATTAGCGGAAGAGAAGCCTCTCTATAAAGCTTGACTGTGGTGACACCACTTCTAATTGACAACAGGGGACATCCATTGCTTACTTGTGTGTTCTATCAGTCAACTGGAATTAAGCACAGGATTAGGAGTCCCATGAGTAATGTTATAATGATGTTTCGCCCCTGAAGGAAAGGAAAAACTAGTCCCATATCTGCAATGAAGTATGTAGGGGGCACCACTTAGATAAGCAAGTGCTCGTGTTCCCATTTTCTCCTGTAGCTACAGTGACCCCCCGACCTACGATGGCCCCGACATACGATCATTTCAACATACGATGGCCTCTCAGAGGCCATCGTATGTTGAAGGCAGCATCAACATACAATGCTTTTGTATGTCGGGGCCATGGCATAAACGGCTATCAGGCAGCGCAGACTGCTTCAGCTGCTGCCGGATAGCCGTTTACAGTGCCCCGTGTGGTCCGCTGACGATCACTCACCTGTCCTCGGGGTTCCGGTGCGTCCTCTTCGGGATCCCCTGCATCGTCGGTGTTCTCCATCATCGTCATCACGTCGCTGCGCACGCCATCCTGTCATCCAATAGGAGCGGCGTGCGTAGCGATGTGATGGCGGTGACGGAGAGCGAGGATGCCGGGGAAGCAGAGGCTTTGCCAGAGCGTCGGGGACACCCCAGGGACGCGGCAACAGCGATGGAGGGCGACATCCAGGGCAATGGTGACGAGCGGTGACGATCCGGAGTGGCGGGGACACGTGAGTATAACCTCCAGTACCAGTGGTCTTCAACCTGCAGACCTCCATATGTTGCAAAACTACAACTCCCAGCATGCCCGGACAGCCGTTGGCTGTCCGGGCAAGCTGGGTGTTGTAGCTTTGCAATATCTGGGGTCCGCAGGTTGGAGACCACTGTCCTATACTTTACATTGCACGGATCCCTCAACATACGATGGTTTCAACAATCGATGGTCCATTTGGAACAGATTACCATCGTATGTTGAGGGATCACTGTAATTATAATCTACTTCTCTGTGATACATTCAAGGACATGTTTATTATAAGAGGCTTTGTACCAAGAGGGAGGAGAATAGACATCTTGTACACAACTTGGTATAAAAAAATAAAAAATTGTTGAGTTCATTTCAAGGTGCTTTCTGGTTCTGGAGGTCATCCAGGGGAACTTATTAGAGTCAAAAGTGGGTTGGGGGCAGCTGACACCATGTGCAGTTTCCATACCTTTTTTGTTCAAAATGGGGGAGATTTATCAGAAACTGTCCAGAGGAAAAGTTGCTGAGTTGATCATAGCAACCAATCAGATCGCTTCTTTCATTTTGCAGATGCCTTGTTAAAAATGAAAGAAGCAATTTGATTGGTTGCTATGGGCAACTCAGCAACTTTTCTTTGGACAGGTTTGCATAAATCTCCTCCACTAAGTGTGTTTTGTTGAGAAATATTGCCATGAAGTGAACGTGATCTGACCTATATTCACAATTTAGATGTTTATGAAGATTTGAAGTTTTTAGGCTGTGTTTGCTTGTTGAATTATTATTGCATTTTTGCACATATTTTTATTGCATTTTGGCTGTTTTTGCTGCGATTCCAAAATTGTAAAAATTACACGTTTTTATCGTAGTTTGCACAACTGCAGTAAAATATCACCATTGCACTTTGATGTTGGGAATATTACGGCAAATAGAGAAAAAATGCAGAAAAAAAAACCTGCAATGTGTGAACATAACCACAGGAGAGGTGTATAACTACTAGATATCCTGATCCCATAGAGGTAGCTGCAGCAGCAGTATAGAGATCTGGGTGGGGATGGGAGGGGCCTTGTGAGTTAAAGGGGTACATCGGGGAACAAAAACCATAGCCCATCCTTTCCCTCTCAACAACAATTTTTTTGTCTAAATATCATTCATTAGCTATATAGAGGAGTTTCCTTCTTTCAGTTTCACTTACATGCAGGGAGTGAGAGAAAGACGTCATTATCAGATCAACCTTGTCTTTGTGCAAAGCCCTCACTGAGATTAGCCCCCACCCTCCTGGAAGACAAATACCATGTGATTTCTGTCTGGTCTGGCTTCACAGCCACACCTGGAATAAAAAAAAAATTAATAAAAAATAAAAATGGGGCTGTATGACTAGTTAGAGCGATTGTGCCTGATATGGGTGTAAAAAAAAAAAAAGTGCTTCTTTATGCAAATGAAAGGAGATCATATTTTAGCTAAATTTTACTCTATGCAGGCTCTGCATTCATTTCTGTTTAGATAAGCCAACACCAGCTACAAGCCGTAAGTAAAACTCGAAGATATGGGGCAAAAATTTTGATAGAGAAAGGTGTTTGTATTTTGTGCTATTTACATCAAATCTATATGATGTAGAGTAAAGGTAAGAAGGAAACTCATAGAGAAAATGTCACTTTTAGTCAAAGTAAAACCATCAGTAATAAACACTATTCAAACTCTGTCCTGTTATTGCACAAGTTGTTCTGTGCCTTCCTCTTTATTGTAAATAAGTCAAGTAGATGGTGTGCTGTTTGGGGTACTCCGCTGGAAAACATTTTTTTTAAATCAACTGGTGCCAGAAAGTTAAATAGATTTGTAAATTACTTCTATTAAAAAATCTTAATCGTTCCAGAACTTATCAGCTGCTGTATGCTCCAGAGGAAGTTATTTTTTAAATTCTTTTCTATCTGACCACAGTGCTCTCTGCTGACACCTCTGTCCATTTTAGGAACTGTCCAGAGCAGGAGAGCAGGAGAGGTTTGCTATGGGCATTTGCTCCTGCTCTGGACAGTTCCTAAAATGGACAGAGGAGACAGCAGAGAGCACCTTGGTCAGAAAGAGAGGAAATTAAAAAAAGAAACAAACTTCCTGTGGAGAATACAGCAGCTGATAAGTACTGGAAGGGTTAAGATTTTTAAATAGAAACAATTTGCAAATCTGTTTAACTTTCTGGCACCAGTTGATTTAAAAAATTTTTTTTTTCCAGTGGAGTAGTCCTTTAAAGGGAACCTGTCTAATCTGTCTCTCATGTTATTGGTCCTACTTAGTGAGATTGACAGCTCTCTCTACATGCACACTTGTATAAAGATAGCTGTCAGTCACTGACCGCCCACTTGACTACTTAGCGTAAAATGAGCAGAGATTTCAATGAATAAATGACAGGTTATCCTGGAGCTTTTCTCACATAACTATATATTTATCTCCTCAGCTCCTCCTGATCTATAACATGATGCCTGCAGATTGGACTGTATTTTCATTGTCACTAATGTGTTGCTGTTTGGACAAGAACAATATGTTAACTCAGGCTAAGTTTCTACTTGGTTTTTATTTTTTTTGTAAAAATGCCAAGAAAAACACCAATTCTGCCACATGGCGTTTTTTTGGCCAAAAAACGCTGCGGCCAGATGTTAGCTGTAAATCAATGAGAAATCGCTAAATTCTTTTCCCACTTGGCGTTTTTCAGTTTGGTGTTTTTGTTAATACTTTTGGTGTTTTTTCACTCTTTTTTTAGCTCCTTGGCGGTTTTGCAAAGTTGCAGCATGTTGAGCCAATGGCGTTTTTTAGAAGTCTATGGGAGTGAAAGAACACCAAGAAAAACGACATGTGGGTTTTAACTTTGGCGTTTTTGCAGGCAAAAAAAGATACAGTAGTGAATGAAAAATTTGTATCTAACAAAATTTATCTTTTTTATAACAAAATTTTTATTAATTTTTAAAACAGCGATCACTTTATGTGGGCGGGTAGGGCACTAAAAATGTAGCCGACAATAATAGAAATGTAGTGTGTGTGTGTTTTTCACTTTTTTTTCTTAATTTTTTTCTTTTTTTTAGGTAGTGCTACTACTCCCAGCATGGAACACACTGTTCCATGATGGGATTAGTAGTACCTGTACTAATTGACAGATCACCCGGGTCTGTTGCGATCCTTCTGTATAATGTACTCATTTATATTTCCCTCTGAGAGCTGTGATTGGCTGCAACCATCCGGCCAATCCCCACTCTGGGCGGAAAATATGAATGAGTGATGTCCCATTCACATCACTGGCCAGAGTATAGTGCAGAGATGTGAGTGCTGTATAGAGCCGCTCCGCATCTCTGCTATATTATGGGCGATCGCATCGGGTGTCACGACTGACACCCGGGGAAATATGTCTATTAGTACAGGTGCTACTACTCCCATCATGGAACAGTCTGTTCCATGCTGGGAGTAGTAGTACTACCTTAAAAAAAAATAAAAAAAGAGAAAAAAAATACACTTTATTAAAAATTTATTAACATTTTGTTATAAAAAAATAAATTTCGTAAAATGCATTTTTTTACCATCACTACTGCATTGGTTTTTTTTTTTTGTTTTTTTTTGGTACCCAACACATTTTGGGTACCAAAAAAAACACCAAAGGGGCCAAAAATGCTATTTCCACTCAAATGCAAAAAACACAAAAAAAAAACGCACGAAAAAACGTCAAACACAGGAAAATGCTGTGGCGTTTTTTCTGGGGTGTTTTCTTGCA
The DNA here is from genome assembly GCF_029499605.1 of Hyla sarda. NCBI lineage: Eukaryota > Metazoa > Chordata > Amphibia > Anura > Hylidae > Hyla > Hyla sarda. Next base: position 243,930,009 of record NC_079191.1, on the reverse strand, counting down.
TTTTTTTGGGCCACAAAAAAAACAAGTAGAAACTTAGCCTCAGTGTATTCCTCACAGTCTGCACTGCCCAGTTGAATAATATGGTCACTAGAAGAAAGCAGAGGGCAGCCTTCAAAAGTAAAATTTTGTGTAGAATAATTGCTTAGCTCCCTTTGTGCATATTATTCAGACATCTTCCTGTGTGTTGTTTCTGAACTGCTGAATTTATAAGGCTGTCAAAGTGTATAAAGCAATGGAATTAAGGCTAAAATTAGACATCATAAATAACACCACCTGGATTGTCAAAATGCACCTATTTCTGCAGTGTTCAGAGAAAAAACGGTAAAACCAAAAGTGATGACACTAAATAAAGCAATGATAGCACCAAAAAGTCCAAGGTCACAGCATCCAGCCAAAAAGGTCCAAGGTCACAGCACTGAATGGAGACGCCAAGCCATCTCAAAAGCTGATTTTTTTATTGGTTACCCAACATGGTACATTTTGGCTATATTTTCAAGCAAAGTCTAAGATATTGCTAAAACCATGCATGATGGTGAACCAATAAAAAAACGCTTTTAAGTTGACTTGGAGTCTCCATTTGGTGCTGTGACCTTGGACTTGTTGGTTTGGTGCTATGACCTTGGCCCTTTTGGTTTGGTGTTGCATTGTCCAGATTGGCCATTGAGATGGTCACCTGCACAAGGGAGGAATTCAGTGCCTTCTTCCACCTTTTCTGCTAACATACAATATTTGGGCATTTTCTTGCTCATGTGTACATGCTAAATATTGATGTCACTGCCTGCCCATGTAGCTATAAATAAAACACACTTCTCATCAGTGTTATATTGTAGAAGACAATATAACACTATTAAGTCATAAATCAATGGCATCTGGTTGGACTCATGTTTGACTTTCATATACAAATACTTAAAATAAATGTTGACATATGGTCATTAACATTTTTCTGTGCTGATTTTTCTAAATACGTGTTAACCCTTTAAAGAAACAGCCCATTTTACCCTTAGGACAAAGCCAAGTTTTGCCTTTTCGTTTCTCCCGTCTCGCCTTTTAAGAGCCATAACCATAAAATGTACAGTGTAACTAAAAAATATTATTTGTATGGGGAAATTTGAAAAAAGATGCAATGTTGTAATTTTTTGGGGGGAGGTGTTTTGATGCAGTGCACTTTACAGTAAAATGGCCATTTATCTTAATTTTGTGGGTTAATAGGATTAAAACGATACCCATGTTTAGGGGCTCTGTACATTGAGGACAAGCAGGGCTCTGTACACTGAGGACAAGCAGGGTCCCCCTTACACTGAGGACAGGCAGGGCCCCCCTAACACTGAGGACAGGCAGGGACCCCCGTTTCACTGAGGACAGGCAGGGACCCCTTTACACTGAGGACAGGCAGGGACCCCCTTACACTGAGGACAGGCAGGGCCCCCCTAACACTGAGGACAGGCAGGGACCCCGTTTCATTGAGGACAGGCAGGGACCCCCTTACACTGAGGACAGGCAGGGCCCCCCTTACACTGAGGACAGACAGGGCCCCCTTTACACTGAGGACAGGCAGGGACCCCCTTACACTGAGGACAGGCAGGGCCCCCCTAACACTGAGGACAGGCAGGGCCCCCCTTACACTGAGGACATACAGGGCCCCCTTTACACTGAGGACAGGCAGGGCCCCACCTTACACTGAGGACAGGCAGGGCCCCCCTTACACTGAGGACAGGCAGGGCTCCCCCCTTACACTGAGGACAGGCAGGGCCCCCCTTACACTGAGGACAAGCAGGGACCCCCTTACACTGAGGACAGGCAGGGCCCCCCTAACACTGAGGACAGGCAGGGACCCCCTTACACTGAGGACAGGCAGGGCCCCCCTTACACTGAGGACAGGCAGGGACCCCTTTACACTGAGGACAGGCAGGGACCCCCTTACACTGAGGACAGGCAGGGCCCCCCTAACACTGAGGACAGGCAGGGCCCCTCTTACACTGAGGACATACAGGGCCCCCTTTACACTGAGGGCAGGCAGGGCCCCCCCTTACACTGAGGACAGGCAGGGCCCCCCTTACACTGAGGACAGGCAGGGCCCCCCCTTACACTGAGGACAGGCAGGGCCCCCCTTACACTGAGGACAGGCAGGGACCCCCTTACACTGAGGACAGGCAGGGACCCCCTTACACTGAGGACAGGCAGGGCCCCCCTTACACTGAGGACAGGCAGGGCCCCCCTTACACTGAGGACAGGCAGGGACCCCCTTACACTGAGGACAGGCAGGGACCCCCTTACACTGAGGACAGGCAGGGACCCCCTTACACTGAAGACAGGCAGGGCCCCCCTAACACTGAGGACAGGCAGGGCCCCCCTTACACTGAGGACAGGCAGGGCCCCCCTTACACTGAGGACAGACAGGGCCCCCTTTACACTGAGGACAGGCAGGGACCCCTTTACACTGAGGACAGGCAGGGACCCCCTAACACTGAGGACAGGCAGGGCCCCCCTAACACTGAGGACAGGCAGGGACCCCGTTTCACTGAGGACAGGCAGGTACCCCCTTACATTGAGGACAGGCAGGGACCCCCTTACACTGAGGACAGGCAGGACCACCTTACACTGAGGACAGGCAGGGACCCCCTTACACTGAGGACAGGCAGGGCCCCCCTTACACTGAGGACAGGCAGGACCCCCTTACACTGAGGACAGGCAGGGACCCCCTTACACTGAGGACAGGCAGGACCCCCTTACACTGAGGACAGGCAGGGACCCCCTTACACTGAGGACAGGCAGGGCCCCCCTTACACTGAGGATAGACAGTGCCAGCATACTCCTCTTCGGCGGCAGCAGCAGCAGTGAACCTCGGCGCTACTGCGCTGAGACGTGAAGGGGCGTGTCTTAAGCTGAGGGGCTTAAGCGTGGCAGGCGCTATTCAAAAATTATTATTTTTTTTTTAAAGATTTCGTGACAGGCGGCAGACAGCGGGCCCTTTTCCAAACGGGCCTTCGGACGAGGTCCGATTGGACCGGCCTGTCGGTCCGCCCCTGGCCCTGATTTACTAAGGCTAAGTTTCCTCTTGTTTTTTTTTTTCTGGCAGTTTTTGGAAATCTGCCACTGCAGTTCTTGAGCCAAAGACAGAAATGTATTTAAAAGGAATAGGACATATAAAGGAAGGACTTACACTTCTCCTCCCTTATGGATCCACTTCTGACTTTGGCTCAAAAACTGCAGTGGCAGATATCCAAAAACTGCCAGAAAAAATAAACAATTGGAAACTTAGCCTTAGAGTGCAGTGAAGTTTTCTTTGTGAGTTTTAATTCCCTAAAAAAAAAATTCTCAGTATTCACTAAGGTTTCCCTACATTTTGCACTTTCCCCTACATTTTGCTTTTTTTACACATGCTCTGATCTGTCGGGTTTTCTTCAGCTCAAATCCACCACATTTTCTGTGGAAACCTTAGTAAATATGTTGTTTTTCAACACGGTAAAGGAGGAGAGCATATTTAAAAGAAGAAAATCTACCACAAGAGGACATAGTTTTATATTAGAGGGTGGGAAGAGGTTTAAAAGTAATATCAGGAAGTATTACTTTACTGAGAGAGTAGTGGATGCATGGAATAGCCTTCCTGCATGTGATAGGCATAAGCCTATCCTTCATATAAGATAGGGCCAGGGACTATTGATAGGATTCAGATTATTGGGCAGACTAGATAGGCCAAATGGTTCTTATCTGCCAACACATTCTATGTTTCTATGTTTCCATGTTATGATTTTTAAATAGTATTAGTAATAGTATGTACCCTTTAACCCCTTCATGACAATGGACTTAAATGTACTTTCTGGTGCTCTGGTACTCATTGTAACAGGATGAACACTTACCTCCTGAATGGCTCTACAGCAGGAGCTGTGCTCACTTCATAGACTGTGAGTGATGGCTGCTACTAGCAGCCATGCGCTCACATTCAGTGATTGACAATGGCTGATTATGCCTGAGGAAGCGGCTGTTTGCAACTTGTATTTTTTGAGTCCGGTCGGTTTGAATGCTCACTGGAGGTCCCTTCACCTGCTCTGTGCAGATACCACATCTGATCTGCTGATAGAGTCTGCTGAGCCAGATCTCCAATGACAAAGAGTAATACTATGCAAATAGCATAGCATTATTCAGTGTTAGTAATCTTATGATTCCAGGTAATAGTCCCCTATGGGGATTTAAAAAGTGAAAATAACATAATAAACATATGTTTTTTTTTTACATAAATAAGCCCCTACCGTAATAAAAATTTTAATCACCCGTCTTTCCATTTTTCAAATAAAAACAAATAAATAATTAAACATATATGGTATGGCCACATGCATCGATGTCAAAACTGTCAAAACATATTGGCCCTGATTTATGATATTCCATAGCCTTCTGATGATAATTGATGGCTTTTTTGTTCTCTGTTTGGTTGATATACATCTTTATACTGAAAGAAGTAATAGACTATGCGAATCAATACTTGGGTATGCTGTGAAAGAAAATAAATAAAAGAAACATATACATTTAAAGGGAATCTGTCACCTCCATAGTCCATCAGAAGCTGTCCCCAGTACATTATACATGTGTTGAAAAGCTTTCTATGTATGTTATGAAACAACTTTCATTAGCATTGGTGCCCTGATGGAAAAGTAGATGTGGTCAATTCCAGTGGGGTGTGGCCAATGTGACAGCCCTAATAAAAGCTGCTTTAATACAAGTTGTGGAATCCCATAGAAGATATGTATATATGGTTAGAAAGCTTTTCAACAGTAACACCCCAACTAGGTAAAGTGGTTGGCCAATGTCTGGCAATTTATTGAGACTCATATTAATGATGATGTCACTCCCATCCTGTCCTATAATTTAGTTGTGTTTTGTTATATACAAAGAGGGCGCGTTGCATCCTTAATGTCTGCCTTCTAATGAGGACCTCCTGTCTATAACATGGCGTCCTAAAGAAAACTTGTGACCATACATAGTCACTCAGCCTTCTTCAGAGCGCCTATGATAGTTTCTTGTGCGCATGCGGTCCTATAGTAGAATGACATAATGGTCAAATGTGATATACAATGGGATATTTTGAAGCCTTCATCTGAAGTTCATATCAGGAGTCCTGCTTACATAAACCTCTGATTGAAGGCTCAAAATATGATGTGAACATAACCTAAAAGAGAACTGTGGCATACATTTTTTTAAAGGAGATATACAGCACAAAAATGTAATGTCCCCGGGCTGCAAATATAAAACAAACTTTAACTCACTTTCCTACATTCCCCCGTTGCTACGGTATCGCTACCCTGTTCCCCCGCTGCTGCTGGGCTCTGTGCTTCTTCGGCTCAAAATGTCACGCTGAGCGAGCCTATTGCCTCGGCCGGTGATAGGATGTAAGGAGCTCGGGCAGCAGGGTGAAGGCGGGCCCAAGCTCCTTACATGACAGATCGCTTCGGCCGACGATACGCTGCCTGCACTGTGACATTTCGAACCTAAGAAGCCAGAAGCCAGCAGCACCAGAGGAATGGGATGCCGACATCTCTGCAACGGAAGAACGTAGGAAGGTGAGTTAAAGTTAGTTTTTTATGTTTTTGCAGCACGGGCACAGGGGGGAAATTTATGCCTCAGTTCTCCTTTAAGTCAAAGGTGTTGCCCAGTTGTGTAAAAATGGTCCCCTATCTACAGGATTGGCCATAAGTGTCTGATCCTATGGTAGTCTGACCGCTGGGAACTCCATGATCTCCAGAATGGGTCCATCTCTTTCCTTGGAGTTCTCTGGCCCCCGCCTTCTGAGATGAACTGGTCCAAAAAGTGATGGGCCACTCTGCCAATCACCAGCTGAGGCAGGACATCAAAGCAGCTGGTGATTGAGGGAGAGGCCATCACTCTGGAGACCAGGAATGTTGGAGTTGAAGCGCTCCGAGGTAAGAATGGGCCAGATGTAAGCAGTCGGATACACTGTTTATTGGGAATAAGCTTTACATAACCGGAGTACCTTTTTATTTGCCAAGGGTTGGTTTAAAGGGGTAGTACACCGGCCAGCGTTCTGAACATTTTGTTCCGAACTCTGTGTGCGCACTGCAGGAGTCAGCCACGCCCCCTCATGACATCAGGCCATGCCCCCTCAATGCAAGTCTAGGGGAAGCAGTCACTTCCCCTCCCATAGACTTGCATGGGGGGCATCGCCTGACATCACAAGGGGGCGTGGCCAACCCCCGCAGCATGCACACATCGTTCGTAAATAAATCCTCCGAACACTGGCCAGTGTAGTACCGCTTTTAAGACACATAGCTGACACCATATTATTTAATGAATTATAAAACTTTCCTTTCTCACATACATATTTTGGATATCTCCATTCCTTCCTTGGGACTATAATGGATATTATACAATGAGAAACTGCTCAGAAAATGTCCGCTAATTCACAGTACAATTAAATCAGGTGTCAAAAATCTTAATGCGATGATACATTCTTCTAAAAACAAAGGCACTTGATAGCAAAATAAATGAATATTCCTCTTCTAAAACATTCATTCTTGTTATTCATATTCCTTTAGAATTATGAACACATCAATATTTTACTGTTGTGGGATATATCTGTTTTATGCACTCTGACTACATGGCAATATAAAAGAAAGAGTAATTCTAAAGTAGGCCCCAAGCATTAATATTTGAACAAGCTAAGGCAGATGTTTGTGCCAAGGAGAGTACCATAATGGATCCTGCAATTAACTGCAAGGTCCTTATGGCAGAGCTCTTGGGCACACTTTTACTTGATGTCTCTTGATGTGGCAGCTAATGTCCTGCTCTGCCGGAAATGTTTTGTTGCACTTGGGGAGTAAATATTGTTACTTTCATATCTAGTGATAGAAGACCCACAAGACCCACAATTGTTGCTTTGTGTTCTGAGCAATGGCATAATCAATTTTATTGTTTGTCTTTTTATTGCTGTAAAAAAATAACACTTTTATTTCCTGTGTCCCTGCTGTTTGGGAAGATGAGCAAATTGTTTTTGAGCAGACAGAATTTATTTTCCCGTAATAAACAAGTGATCCTGTTGTGGTAGCCAATTCTGATGAGCTTAACAACTGTGGCAAGAGTGACAGTATTTTCTAAATACAATTTCTAATCAGAAACACTTGTAAAATCGCTAAATAAATTGGGAATTTCTCCGTAATTTCAATTATTTATGATTTGTAGCTGAACAGGCAGAATGGCTTTATATGTCAGACGTTACTTCTTGTTCTCCTTGTGCTAGACTATGGCTCATAATGTTTTTGACAGCTACCATCTTTCTTGCAGGCCTATTCCTTTTTCATATTCCCATTTTCCTCAAAGTGTTCTAACTGTACATCACCGCATCCCTGGCACATAGCTTTGGATGTATGGGTAGAAGCTTCTAATTTCATCTTCCACTCTCTCTTTATTGCATTGTAGCCTTGATGGTATTGATGCTACAGAATTGTTCAAATGTGTACTATATAGGGCCCAGATTGTTTGTTTTATTTTTTGTATTTTTATGTTATTAAAAAAAAATATTAGCACCAGAAAGAAAATATATGCAAAAAAAATAAAATAAAAAATTAACCCTAGCTTAGCCTACATTTAAATTGAGAAGAATTAGAAAAAGGACAGAAAGGCAAGAAAAAGAGGAGATATGTTGGTCTATGTATCAGATTAACATTGTGTTTTTCCTTACAGAGATATGTTACCCAGGGATTATGACATTAAAATTCCCATTTTGTTGAAAAATATTTATTACTTTGTACATTATGTAATTCAACATATTTTTCCATGCTGCATAGGTGGAAGATTTATTAAAGGGGTTATCCAGGAAAAAAAAACTTTTTTTTTATATATATCAACTGGTTCCAGAAAGTTAAACAGATTTGTAAATTACTTCTATTAAAAAATCTTAATCCTTTCAGTACTTACTAGGATTCTTACTAGGGTTCTTTTCTGACTAAGTGCTCTCTGATGACACGTGTACCGCCGGGTACCGCCCAGTTTAGAAGTGAATCCCCATAGCAAACCTCTTCTAAACTGGGCGGTTCCCGAGACACGTGTCATCAGAGAGCACTTAGACAGAAAAGAACAACCTTAACTTCAGAAGCTCATAAGTACTGAAAGGATTAAAAAAGTTTAATAGAAGTAATTTACAAATCTGTTTAACTTTCTGGAGCCAGTTGATATATATAAAAAAGTTTTTTCCTGGATAACCCCTTTAACATCCATAGTTTCAAAATGAACACCTTAACAACAAAAAGTGACCTTGAGGCTAGTTTTCCACAAAGGTTTTTTTCTGGCATTTTTGGGGAAAATGTCACTGCAGTTTATAATCCAAAGCCAGAAGTGGATCCAGTAGGAAGGAGAAGTATAAGTCCTTCCTTTATATTCCCTGATCTTTTTGATTCCACTTCTGGCTTTGTCTCAAAAACTGTAGTGGCCTTTTTCCAAAAAAAACTCCAGAAAAAACCTGTATGGAAACCGAGCATGAAAGTAGCCCCACCAATACATTTAGAAACTTTAAAATAGGATTCATTTCCAAAGATTCAGAGCATTGGAGATTTTTCTAACAGAAAAAGCTTGTCACCAGTTTTGGCATCTCTACAGTGAATGGATCAAATCAGCCTGAGCATAGAGGCATTTGGGTAACTTATCTAAATGTTTCCTTTTTGTATCCTAAATAAACATTGTGGAGTGTAGTATAACCTCTGGATTGAAAAACAGTGCAAAGTTTTTCATATGGGTATGAGTAATATTAGTAATGGCAGAAATGTTACTTGCATCCCAGCTTCATAAGGAGCTTCCAATCGTATCCTAGAACAACGGGGTAAGGTACAACCATCAGGTCCTATTGATTGTAATGGAATAACGTTTTCCTATAGATTCTTTTGTGCAAGTGTATAAGTGACATATTCCTAAATGCTACAATACATTTTTACATGTGTAGCCAGAATTGAAATAACCCATGCATAGAGGTAACCCCTATACCTTTTAATAGTACATCAAGTCATTTAGCAGCCCCTAAATCCTGACCTTGATTTTACCTATATACCATAACTATCCCAAAACACAGAAGCATGTGTAGCTTTCAAATGTTTAAAGGAGTTCTCCGGTATGGCAATTTTTTAAAATGGAGTCAAGGTGCTTTAAGAATAACAAATATTGCATACTCACCTGCCTGATCCCTGTGACTGTTGTTCTAAAAGTGCTTGGGCTCCCATGCTCACCCCTGCTGCCTGATTCCTCTGACATGTCAAGCCAGCAGGAAGTGCCCATTCAGCAAATCCCAAGCTAGGATGGGTCACCACTGTTGCTGGTGAGTGGCTGAGTGGTCATTTCCTGCAGGGTCAATCACAACAGCAGTGGCAGGTGATCAATGCCTGTTTGTAAGTTTTGTTTGTTATTTTTATAGCACCCCAAGTACATTAAGAAAAAAGTGCTACACTGGAGTACTTCTTTAAGATAAATAAAGATCTATAAATTTGTTCTGTTAGTTTAGCTTTTAACACCATGAGTATGTATACAGTGAGCTTGTTACTTTAGGTAACTTTGTAGAATAAGCTCTTTTGCATGTCTATATGAAGAGGAGCACTATTTCTGGCCATAATATATCTTGTATATAGCATTATAGAACACCTCCAGAAGCAGGTCCTCTGTATCTTTATAGAACACCTTCAGAAGCAGCAGCAGCATGAAGGACATCATAGAGCCGAGATAAGTTGTCTTAGTTGTGAATCAAGCCCTAAGGGTGAGATCTATACTTACTATGAACTCATGTAGTCTCTCTACAGTCACACAGTTTGCCTGTGTCTCTCTCCAGCCTCTAAATTATATGGGCATTGCATGGCAGACTTTCTTGGGCATTGTTTGTTATTTTGGACAGTACATGTAGGAATTCATTGGCACTAAATTATTATTATCATTTGGGCTAATAGCTTGCCTGATTTACATTATATGTAACTATTTTTTTAGTACTTGACAACAGGGCTATTGTTTTATCAACTTTAAAGCCCATTTTATTATAAACTATACGCATGATAATCTTTTATTTAGCTGTAATAATTCCCATTATAACTAATGTAAAAACATTTATAACAACTCTAGGAAGAACATATCGGAAACTGGCGTATTTCCACAATAACACAATGAACTAAGCTATGTAATTAAGTAGCCAACTTCAGTGGTAAATACTTTACTAAAAAGCACGAGTCACATTTCAGTGAACAAAATGACTGATGGGAATTGTGAATAATGTCTATAATTAGAAGAAATTATTTATTGAAATTTACTAATCTGCTAAACAATGATTGCAAAATAAATGCTGAGATGCTTTTAGTATAATTGCTCTGTAAAGATTGACTAATTCACTTTATGGACAATTACGTGGAAGACAGATATAAAAAAAAAATCTCAAAATATTTGCCCTTCAAGCTCTATCAGTTAGGATATTATCTTATTATCCAAAACCATTATGGGGATGTTGGCTTCACCAATATATCTACAGGTGGCTTCACTATGATTAAATATTTCTGGTTATTTGTCTTTATATGGTAACCTAAACATTTTCAACTCTCATACACTAGGTTAAAATAGGTAAAAATTTGGCATTGTTACAGTCAAGCTAGAGTAGGATGTAAAGTCTAAGCAATCCCCTAGTCTTCACTCTTAACCTCTGCAAGAAGGAATAGACTTTTCTGTAAAAGAATTCTCGGTTCCAGAATAGTCCCAGCACTGGAAAGGGAGGCATTGAGTAACAGGCATCGCCAAAATCGTGGGAAATTCATTCCATATTAAGATACAGTTGAATAGTATCTATTTTTACTAGAAGCTCCCCGTTCAAATTTTGGAGTCCTTTAATGGAAATCCTGACATGAAGTCAATAGAAGAACCCCAGCCACAATGATTACAACTTTGAGTAACATATCTCCAATGTTTAGAACCGCTAGAATCTCTAGACCCTCTAAACCTGTAGGATCTATCAGATCTATTTATAAACTGTACATATGGTGTTCACTTGACATCTAAGGAGTTTAAGGAGTAAATAATCCTTCCTCATTCTGTGTGTTAATAAAATATGTGAACCTCTTCTGTGTCAGACATTTTGGACAGGTAGTTTAATGATAAAATAAATAAATACAAGAATAAGATGAGCATCAATGTTTTTATAATAGGTAGAGGTCTGAGAAGTTGCTACTCTAACATAGAGGAGCGCAAGGCAGCATAATTTTGGTATGTGGGTAACCCATGATTAGATTAAACCAGTCACAACCCTGGAGGTTATAACATCAAAGATGGCATCATAATAAGTTTATAATACAGTATTGAACTACCCCTTAAATTACATTACATCACTGGCTTTATAACCTTCCCCAGTTATGTTCGCAATCATTAGATCATAATGAGTAACATAATTAAGGACAATTATAAAGGGAAGTATCATAGTAAGTTATTTAATATCATTTTAGGTGTCAGCCATGTTTTCATTACTGATTCGGGTAGCTATAGCTAAAATGTACCTGTCATTAGTAAAAATAGGACAAGCAGGGCTCTGTACACTGAGGACAAGCAGCGCTCTGTGCACTGAGGACAAGCAGAACTCTGTACACTGAGGATAAGCAGGGCTCTGTACACTGAGGACAAGCAGGTCTCTGTACACTGAGGACAAGCAGGACTGTACACTGAGGACAAGCAGGGCTTTGTACACTGCGGACAAGCAGTGCTCTGTACACTGAGGACAAGCAGGGTTCTGTACACTGAGGACAAATAGGGTTCTGTGCACTGAGGACATGCAGGGCTCTGTGCACTGAGAACAAGCAGGGCTCTGTACACTGGGGACAAGCAGGGTTCTGTACACTGAGGACAAGCAGGGTTCTGTGCACTGAGGACATGGAGGGCTCTGTGCAGTGAGGACAAGCAGGGCTCTGTGCACTGAGGACAAGCAGGTCTCTGTGCACTGAGGACATGCAGGGCTCTGTGCACTGAGGACATGCAGTGTCTTGCCTTGGTCAGTGATTGGCTGAGAGGTAATGTGATGTGTTGAGCTCTGGCCCTGGTCTTCTTCCTGCTGCCAGGGCACAATACATCACATTGCTGCTCTGCATATCACTGGCTGAGGCAGGACACCACTGCCACCAACAATTAGCTGAGCTGAAGTGAAACAGATCGACTCCCCAGCACCACTAAGACGATTGCACAGGGCGCCCGGTGCATGATACAGTATTAGCAATGTAAAGATACAAACAATAACAACAAAAGAAAAACAACTGGACACAACTGATAAATATCTGCTCAATGGATTGAAGCTATTGTTAGTAAATAGATGTTTACTATCATCCAGGAGAAATACATGTGATATTGTAGATAACATTTAAAATCTGAAAAAAAGTGGAACACTCATTAATGTAGGTGGAAATGTATATTTAGTTAGGTGAGGACACATGCTAAAGGTTTAGTTAACTTCATACATAAACACTGGGATTTAGATTGTGAAGAGATATAATAGTTGAGCCCGCTGTATCATATAGTTTAATTAAACAAAACATTTTACTGCAGGAAGGCTGTCTTACTCCACTAGGAGGCATTATGTCATACACAGTATAGTTATTTACAAAAGTATTTCATGTAATATAAGTATAATTTGACATATCACAACAGGAAGGTGGCATAAAAATAGTGGCATACAGGGAGATACAAAAGTTTAACAAAATATTTTCGGCAGACAGTAGAATTGAAATTGACAATAGATATATAGTAAGCGCAAGATTTGTGGTATGCAGTACATTTGGAGCAAGTTCAGACTCTATTTAGGAGTTCATATTATCTCCTTGGACTTTTATAATTATGTTTGATGTCAGCTAATGTAGCAGAACTAAGGAGATCGACTTCTATTAAACTCATTGTCTGTGATGAGACAGCCCCTATAATGGGGAAGAATAATGATGGTTGATCCTATAACCCAGGTTCAATTGTAAAAGCATTAAAGAAGAGTAAGAAAAAAAAGAGTAAATTTATTGAGCACACTATATTTTCTATATAAAGACCTTGGTGTTTATTTACATGTAGTATGTCTACTAGAGATGAGCACATTTTTGATTTGGCTGATTTGCCGAATTTCCCCCCCAAATTTGGTTCGGTCTGAATTTATTCGCGGAGAATCTGTATTAAAAATGGCTATTTATGGCCTACTGAGAGCCTCAATAGGGGTGTAGAACGCTTTGCCTTGCTGTAAAACGCATAGGGTGTGTGCTGGGTTAGTGAAATAATACTGTTATTCAGTATGACATGCAGATTAGAGGCATCACTATTAGAATCACTGTCGCAGAGTGGCACAATGACAGAACCTGGAGGTGGCATCAGTATGAGGAGACCATATAGTGGCTGAATGACACAGCTTGGAGGTGGCAGCAGCATGAGGAGACAATATAGTGCCTGAATGACACAGCGTGGAGGTGGCGACAACATGAGGAGACCATATAGTGGCTGAATGACACAGCCTGGAATGGGCGGCAGCATGAAGAGACCATATAGTGGCTGAATGACATAGCCTGGAGTTGGTGGCAGCATGAGAAGACCATATAGTGGCTGAATGACAGCCCGGAGTTGACTGCAGCATGAAGAGACCATATAGAGGCTGAATGACACAACCTGGAGTTGGCGGCAGCAAGAGCAGACCATATAGTGGCTGAATAACACAGCCTGGAGTTTGCGGCAGCATGTGGAGACCATATAGTGGCTGAATGACAGCCTGGAGAAGGCGGCAGCATGAAGAGACCATATAGAGGCTGAATGACACAACCTGGAGGTGGCGGAAGCATGAGGAGACCATATAGTTGCAGAATGAGACAGCCGGGAGGTGGCATCAGCATGAGGAGAACATATGGTGGCAGTATGAGACAGCCTGGAGGTAGCAGCAGCAGCATCAGGAGTCCTGAAAGTGACCCGGTGACAAAGTGGGGCGGTGGGTGGCAATACCAGTACCCGGTGATGAAAGTGGGTGAAAAAAGAACTTGGCATCAGATGTGTGGCAGGATCAGAATAGTAGCTGAGGCAGGGAGGCAGAAGAAAAAGGTCTCTTTTCTAAAACTGTTAGTGTGCACAAGTAAGTATTGAGGATATGCATTACATAAAACTTAACTTTTAATAATATTCTTAGGATAAAATGTATGTACCCTAAAATTTTTTAAATCAAACAAAAAAACACCATGTGTGCAAAAAACATCATGTGCCACCTACACCACCAAGTATTGATGTGACGCAAAGACCTCTTAAAGGTGGAAGGGAACATTGTAATGGGTGGGGGATAAAAAATTTCTCCTGTAAGGCCCTACTCTCGCATTATTAATTCCCTTCTTGGCAAGTGCTAATCGTCCTAAAAAGGGCGGCCCCACACAGGAACCTCTCCCTATTTCCACCTGCAAACACTACCATTTACCAGGGTTTTTAGGTGGAAATAGGGAGAGGTTCCTGTGTGGGGCCACCCTTTTTAAGACGAGTAACACTTTCCTCGAAATGGTGGACGGGAACAACTTATTGTCCATTGTAGTAGGTGGGGGTAAAAAATTCCCCTGTAAGGCCCTACTCTCTCCCTTCTTGGCAAGTGTTACTCGCCCTAAAAAGGGCGGCCCCAATCAGGAAACTCTCCCTATTTTACCTAAAAACCCTGTGAAGTGGGGCCTTGTGGCGTTGGTGGATGGAAATCCTGGCTGATACATGCCTGATTCATCTTCACAAAGGTCAGTCTCTCCAATTTTTCCTGGACAGACGAGTTCTCCTTGGGGTTAATATGGCCGACGCCACACTAAACACCCGCTCTGATGGCATACTACTGGATGGGCAGGACAGCTTTTCCAGGGCAAACTCTGCTAGTTGCGGCCACAAGTCAAGTTTGGCTGCCCAGAAGTCCAGCGGATCTTCAAGGTGTGTTGGCATGGTCATGTCAAGGTATGCCACAACCTGCTGGTTCAGGTCCTGCTCCAGGTCTACCTGCTGCTGATGAGTTGCTTCACTATGCGGTCTCAGGCTGCTGTAGTCTCAGGCTGCTGCTGATTGAGCTTGTACTGCTCCTTCCACCCCCACCCCTCCCCAGCAGCCATGGCAGTGGAAGGTGTGCGCAGAGGGCCCCCTGAGTGAGACCTGCGAGATGATGGACGATGACGCAGATAGGCATTGGCCAACTGACTATGTAGGATGTCTCTGTTGTAGGTCCGTTTGTCCTCCCTCTCAGTGGGTGTAAAAAAGGCCCCCATGTTGTTCCAGTAGCGAGGGTCCAATTAGGTGGATAGCCATAAGTCATCTCGCTACTGAATGGTGACAATTCGGCAGTCACTACGCAAGCAAGTGAGCATGCATTGTGCCATTTATGCAAGGGACTTGGAGGGACTCCCTGCCTCCATCTCCACTGCATACTGCCACGTTGTGTCTGGGTCCTCGGTCTTGCATTCCTCATAACTCTCTAGCTCCTCTGGCTGCTCCTGCACCTCCTCTCCTGTCAGATGACTACTAAAACTGCCCATTTCGCAAAACCTAAACTGTGCTCCACTGTGCCCCTCCCCCTCCAGATCAGCTTCCACAGGGCTCTTGTGTCACCATGCCACCATGCCACCATGCTGACTGCCAACCATGCTACCAACTTGCTGGCTCACGGGCAACTTGCAACCCTCTTCTCCTGATGATGATGAAGCCCCTTCTGCATCCGGCTCCCAAGTGTGATCAGTTTCATCACAATTGAGTTGTGTCTCCACATCACTGATGTCCTCCTCAGGTTCCTCAACAGTGTCTGCTTTAGGAGCCTGAACGCTCGCAACACCACCTCCCACGCCACTCTCCTCCTCACTTCCGCATAGCATAGGAAGCGGCGGATGTCTCCTCCACTTCTTGGCTGGGCAGTAGCTGCTGACTGTCCTCTAGTATATTATCCTCACTAAATAGTGGAACTGAATCCACAGTATAGGACATGCCTATGGGGGAGGGAACAGCATAGGACATAGGCAATGGGAGGACAGGGACTGCTCCTGGGCCATGCCAACTGAGGGTTGTGTCTGAGGAACCCACCGACTGTTGACTGGGGGTGTCAGATGTCACTTGTGATGAAGTGGATGACCGTGTTAACCAATCGATGAAGGCAGATGGGTTGCTGGTCGAGACACGGCCGCTAGCTGATATCGGGAGAGCAGGCCTCTCGCTGCGACTCTTGCTGCCACTTGCCCCGAGTCTGCTGCAACCTCTGCATGATGAATTTAGTACTCGGGCACTTCTCTGCACGTCCTGGCACTTCTCTGCCTGACATACTTAGTGCATATATGAGTGGAGTACAATACGCTCCACTACGCTAAAAACAGTATTTGTCCACATCACAAGCAGGTGTGTACTTTTGGCTGGCCTTTCACAGTATCTAGGCCCTTTAAAACTTTAACAGGAACAAAATGGTACACCACTTAGATGTACATATGTTGTATGCACTTATGAGGGGAGGACAATGTGCTCCAGTGCAACTAAAAACAGTATTTGTCTACAACACCAGCAGATGTGTACTTTTGCTTGGCTTTTCACAGTATTTAGGCCTGTAAGACTTTAACAGGAACAAAATGGTACACCACTTAGATGTACACACAGGTTACACTTAATATAGGACAATATGCTTTTAGTGCTCTGCTCACCCTAACCGGCTGGCTTCTATTAGCTTTTCAGTTGTTATACACACCAGTGCTGTAGCACACAGTTGCTGTATATCTACACTAGGGATCGACCAATTATTTATATGGCCGATATTGTCGGCCGATAATCTCAATTTTGGGCATTATCGGTATCGGCAATTACCTTGCCGATAAGCCGATAATGCCCCGCCCCCCGCACCGCCCGCATCGCGACCGCCCCCCGCCGCACTGCACCGCGACCGACCCACCGCGTCGCACCCCCACCGTAGTGCTGGGCGGTGTACCGGTATGGATTTTTGCCCATACCGCTATACCGGTCGGGCCCCTCCCCCACCCTCCGAGTCAATAAAAAAAAATATATAAACTTACCCGTAATGGGGGTGGTCTGGGCCATCCATCCTTCCTTCCTGTAGTGTCTGGCGCCATTCCGGGTGGAGGGTGCACCGGTACGGGCTGTCCTTCTCCGGGGGTCCTCTTCTCCACTCCGGGCAGGCTCCGGCCTAGTACGCTGCTTAGACGCCGCTACGCCGTGACGTCAGGTGCGTCGCTGCACACAGGCGTCACTGCGCAGTGGCGTCTATGCAGCGTACTAGGCCGGAGCCTGCCCGGAGTGGAGAAGATAACCGCCGGAGAAGAAGGACAGCCCGGACCAGTGCACCCTCCACCCGGAATGCCACCGGACACTACAGGAAGGAAGGATGGATGGCCCGGACCACCCTTACAGATAGGGGGAGAGAAGCGGGTGGCGGTGGTGGCCTATGGCACCGCAAAAGCCACTGCAGTGCATTGATTTAAAGCGCCCGCTTTAAATCAATGACCTGCAGCGGTGTCGAGGGGGGGATAAATAGCCGATAACTTATACCGGAATATCGGTATAAGTTATCGGCTATCGGCCCTAACCTCCACCGATTATCGGTATCGGCCCTAAAAAAACGATATCGGTCGATCCCTAATCTACACCCAATATTGCACTCTCTCTCAATCTCACTCCCTTCCCTATCAGTGCTTCTAGGCTGGATTTGGGCTGGAGGTGAATCGCTGCTGTAAAAAAAGCATTTCTGTGCAACACACACTGCTCTCTGTCCCTCTCTGCAATAGACCGCTGATGTGACTGGGAGGTGAATCGCTGCTATAAAAATGCTTTTCTGTGCAACACGCACTGCTCTCTGTCCCTCTCTCTCTCTGCAATAGAACACTGATGTGACTGGGAGGTAAATCGCTGTTGTAAAAATGCTTTTTTGTGCAACACACTTCTGTCTGTCCCTCTCTCTCTGTAATCAAATGCTGATGTGACTGGCTGCAAGATGGCTGCCCATTATATAGGGCTGTGACATCACAGGGTTGGCTAGCTACTGATGCATGCTGCATGTGATTCAGGGCCATCCCGCCTGCCCTTATTCCCGCCTTCCCAGGATTCCTTGCCCCATATCCTCACATGTGGAACCGCCATTTTCGAAGCCCTGGAGCCTGGACCGCACTAAATGGAGTTTAATGAAGGGATTCATGTGATCGAATTGCGGTGATATTCACATTTGTTACTAATCAAATTTTCCCTGAAATTTGTAATGTATGAGGATTCGTCAGATTCGATTCGCTCATCCCTAATGTCTACTTATAAGGAAAAAATACATACAGTATTTCTTCTCTATGAAGAGTACTTCTACATAGCTTTTTTAGTAGGCTTGCATTGAGGGGACGGGGCGTGACATCACAAGGGGGCGGAGTCATGATGATACTCCGACCCCGTTGTCATGAGGCTTCAGACACAGAGCGATCATCACTTCATGAAGCAGAGACAGGTGGGTGCTGCATGAGAGATTGCGGGGGTCGCCATCTGTGGGACTCCCGCGATCAATCAACTTATACCCTATCGTTTGGATAGGGGATAAGAAGATGTCTTAGGGCCGGAGTACCCCTTTAAGTATTATCTAGTGTAATTTTTAAGTCATGGGGTCAGGCAGAATTAGCCTGTAAGAGTGAGGATGGGTGGGGGGGGTCACTATATAGGCAGAGATGAGCACTGTGCAGCAATATTTTCTGGAACCCCTCAGTGTTATCTAGTGCATTTAGTGTTATCTGGTTCCATGTGGGACAGCCGCTGTCATCTTGGGCTGTCAGACTGGACCCCAAGTCAGCGGTATGTAAGTTTCTGTGAGTTCTGGATTTTTAAGAAGCAAAAAATTCAGTTTATTCTATATTGAAAGAAAATGTCCTTGCTGAAGTTGTGCACCAGTACTACAATAAAGAATAATTGTTATCATGGTGCTGATCTAAGATTAGCTCTATTGTCAAGAGTTTATCTGAATAATTGAGTTTATTTCATACACTCTCTAGGAAAGCTAAATAAATGATGTAAAAGTATAAATTCCAGCAAATAAATAAGTAAGACCCTTTTTTGTACAATAGTCAGGCGAATTCCTGCGTAATATAAAAACTACCACAAGAAATAATGTTGCAACCAGGTAAGCTATCTCAGTGCTGCAGGCCTTAGAAGTTAGCCCGCTGCAGCTGATTTGCAGATCTTAGGGAATTGGAACATTTCAGACTGTCTTTCTAGTCGACAGAGAGAAAAATATGTGATACAAGCATGTTATAAATATAGCAGCACAGAGAACATTCTGGAGAGTTAAAGCCATCAGAGCAGGCTTTCTGGGTAAGTAGTGGAGAAACACATAATAGGAAATCATTGAAGTACTGTAAAGGCAGTTAAACTGCAGAGACTTAAGTGCAAGTAAAGAAAAATAATGGCACATATACAATGCATGTAAATTTACTGTTAACAGACTCACATGGCATGTTATTGTGTATTTGTTCCATTGTTATTCTACATAAATTGAAGTCAGTTTTTATCTCTACGTCAGACATGTCCTTTTGTAGGCAAAATACAAAATAAATCTACAGATTTAATTTTTTTTATGTCATGTAGAATTATTAAATAAATCTATCAATTCACCCTTAAATTACATTTATAAATATAATTTATTAAGCAATAATAACCATACATTGCAAATCAACTGCCCTTAGAAATGAACACTTAGTTTAGCAGTAGTAGCTTAAGCACAGGAATAAAGGATTTGGGGGACCTGAAAAAATATGCACCCTGTTCCAAATTATTATGCAAATTTATTTAAGTGTCACAAAGATAAAATATTTACTTTTTCAGTTTAACTCATGGATGGCATTGTGTCTCAGGGCTCTTTTGATCACTGAAAACAATCTCAGACACCTGTGATAATTAGATTGCCAGGTGAGCCCAATTTAAGGAAAAAGGTGGGTGGGTGTTCCACATTATCAAGCAGAGCACCATTTTTTACCCCTTAAGGATGCAGCCCGTTTTCACCTTAAAGGGGTATTCCAGGCAAAACCTTTTTTTATATATATCAACTGGCTCAGTTAAACAGATTTGTAAATTACTTCTATTGAAAAATCTTAATCCTTCCAATAGTTATTAGCTTCTGAAGTTTTCTGTCTAACTGCTCAATGATGATGTCACATCCCGGGAGCTGTGCATGATGGGAGAATATCCCCATAGGAACTGCACAGCTCCCAGGACGTGAGTAATCAGAGCAGTTAGACAGAAAATAACAACTCAACTTCAGAAGCTAATAACTATTGGAAGGTTTAAGATTTTTTAATAGAAGTAATTTACAAATCTGTTTAACTTTCCGGAGCCAGTTGATATTTAAAAAAAAGTTTTGGCCTGGAATACCCCTTTAAGGTCTGAGCCCTTTTTCGCAATTCTGACCACCGTCGCTTTACGAATTAATAACGCAAAAACGCTTTTACCGAATATTCTGATTCTGAGATAGTTTTTTCGTGACATATTCTACTTTATTTTGGTGGTAAATTTTCGGCGTTATTTGCATCCTTTTTTGGTGAAAAATCCCAAAATGTCATGAAAATTTTCAAAATGTTGCATTTTTCTAACTTTGAAGCTCTCTACTTGTAAGGAAAATGGATATTCCAAATAAATTTAATTTTTCATCACAAATATAATATGTCCACTTTATGTTGGCATCATAAAATGTAGAACAAGAAGTCCCAGCACTCACCAGGTTGCAAGCCAATATTCTTGTTTATTCACAAGGAAACTGTTTCCTTGTGAATAAACAAGAATATTGGCTTGCAACCTGGTGAGTGCTGAGACTTCTTGTTCTACATACCTTCATTTCTTCCACGTGCACCACCAACCACAGAAGTGCCGACATCTTCTCCTTACTGCATCATAAAATGGACATATTTTTGCTTTTTGAAAAAATTAGAGGGCTTCAAAGTAGAGCAGCAATTTTAAAAAATGTCATGAAAATTGCAAAATCTGATGGGACAGATGTTACAGAACTACAACTCCCAGCATGCCTGGGCAGTCCAGGCATGCTGAAAGTTGTAGTTTGGCAATATCTGGAGAGCTACCGTTTGGGCACCACTGTAACAGTGGTCTCCAAACTGTGACCCTCCAGATGTTGCAAAACTACAACTTCCAGCATGCCCAGACAGCCTTTGGCTGTCTGGGCATGCTGGGAGTTGTAGTTTGGCCTTCCTAGTGGTTGCCACAGTAAAGATCACTTTACTTTCACTTTCAATTGTCCCCCCCCCCCCCCACCCCACCGTCGCTTCCCTACCTGAGCCAGGATCCAGCAGTCTCCAGCAAAGATCAGGGGGTCCCCAGGCATCTTCTCCTACAGGTACCGACCTCCATCTTCTGTCCATGTTCCCCTCGACATCCAGGGGTGAGCAGAACGGGGGTTGCCATGGCAACCCACTGTCCTGCTCTGCCATTGGTCAGAATCAGTTCTGACCAATGACAGGGGACAGGAGGAGATCACAGCACTGCGACCTCACTCCTATTGACATGCGATTTTCTGCGATCTCCGACATGGGAGGGGTCTCAGGACCAACCTGGGCGATGTGCCGGGATGCCTGCTGAATGATTTCAGCAGGCATTCCGGTCCGGTCCCCAACCGGCTAGCGGCGGGGACCGGAATTCCCACGGGCGTATGCATACGCCCCACGTCCTTAAGGACTCGGGATGCAGGCCGTATGCATACGCCCCCGGTTCCTGGACAGGTTAAGCAATATGGGGAAGAAAAGGGATCTCTCTGCTGCTGAAAAGAGGGAAATAGTTCAATGCCTTGGACGAAGTATGAAAACATTAGATATTTCTCGAGATCTTAAGCGTGATCATCGCACTATTAAGAGATTTGTGGCTGATTCAGAGCACATATGGGTTCATGCAGAATAAAGGCACATTGAGTAAGATTTCTGCCAGATCTATGCATTGGATCAAGAGAGCAGCTGCTAAAATACCATTACATAGCAGAAAACAGATAGTTGAAGCTGCTGGTGCCTTTGGAGTCTAACGGACATCAAGGTGTAGAGTTCTCCAGAGTCTTGCAACTGTGCATAAAAGCAGAAACGGCTGTATTGGGCAGAAAAATACATAAAGACTAATTTTCAAACAGTCCTGTTCACTGATGAGTGATGTGCAACCCTGGATAGTTCAGATGGATGGAGTAGTTGGTTCTGAAGCAAAAGATTTATGAGGGTGGGAGGCATTTTACATCCAAACAGCAGCTCTGGGAGGCTGCTCCCAGATTTCAACAAATTCAAGCAGAAACTGTCCAAAAGCTCACAAGTTCAATGGATGCAAGACTTGTGAAGCTGCTATCAAATTAGGGGTCCTATTTTAAAATGTAACGTGACCTATTAAAATGTTTAAAAAGTTAAAATGTTGTTAACACCTTAACGACGCAGGACGTACATTTTCGTCCTAAGCATAACTGCGAGCTTCGGATCATCCAGCACGACAAACGGAGGTCCCCTCACCTGCCTCCACTGCCTTCCTGGCGTCTTCTGCTCTGATCTGCCTTCCCGCAGACCAGAGCAGAAGATGACCGATAACACTGATCAGTGCTATGTCCTATACATAGCACTGAACAGTATTAGCAATGGAATGATTGCTATAAACAGTCCCCTATGGGGACTATTAAAATGTAAAAATAAAAGTAAAAAAATAAAATGTTAATGATACCGTATGGTGAACGGTGTGAACGTAAAAAAAAATATCCAAAATAGCTGCTTTTTTATAACATTTATTTCCCCCAAAAAATTAATAAAAAATTGATTAAAAGTTATATATAAGCAAATATGGTATCAATAAAAATTACAGATCACAGCGCAAAAAATTAGCCCTCATACCGCCGCTTATATGGAAAAATGAAAAAGTTATAGGTCTTCAAAATAAGGGGATTTTAAACGTACTAATTTGGTTAAAAAGTTTGCGATTTTTTTAAAGCACAACAGTAATAGAAAAGTATGTTATCATGGGTATCATTTTAATTGTATTGACCCAAAGAATAAAGAACACATGTAATTTGTACCGTAAATTGTACAGCGTGAAAATGAAATCTTCCAAAATTAGCAAAATTGCGGTTTTCTTTTTAATTTCCCCACACAAATAGTATTTTTTTGGTTGCGCCATACATTTATTGGTAAAGTGAGTGATGGCATTACAACGGACAACTGGTCGCGCCAAAAAAAAAAACCTCATACTAGTCTGTGGATGAAAATATAAAAGAGTTATGATTTTTTGAAGGGGAGGAGGAAAAAACGAAAACATAAAAATAAAATTGTCTGAGTCCTTAAGGAGTTAAAAGTTTGAAATAGCTTTTGATTTCAGTAAATATGCTGCAAACACAACATCTGATAATTTTCAGTTCTTTACAACCTATAAAGTGTTTTGAAACTTACTGTGCATAATAATTTGGAACAGTGCATTGTAAGTTTTTTTTTTTATTAAAAAAAAAATACTGTCAGGCTAAGTTTCCACTTGTTTTTTTTTTTTTTTCTGGCAGTTTTTGAGCAAAAGCCAGATATGTATTCAAAATGAATAGGGCATATAAAGGAAGGACTTACACTTCTACTCCCTTATGGATCCACTTCTGACTTTGGCTCAAAAACTGCAGTGGCAGTATTCCAAAAACTGCCAATAAAAAAGCAAGTGGAAACTCAGCCTTATCATTAGGAGGTTTGTTCAATAACATTTGAATTATACTCTTAATAGTTGATAACATGAGAATTATGCTGACTGTTATGTACATCAATTATTTAGGTAAATGAGAAAAATATCATTTGCATAATAATTTGGAACAGGGTGTAATATTACAGGTTATGGATAGTAGATTTATGGGGAAAGAATGTTGATCCAAAGATTTATTCCGATTGCGATTTTGGAGTCGGGAAGAAATTTTTCTGTCCTGTTATGGGGCAATTGGCATCAGCCTCATAAGGGTTTTTTTCTTCCTCTGGATCAACACAGTAGGGTTTTAGGTTGAACCTGTCTTTTTTTTAACCTTATAACCTTATAAACTATGTAAGAGTGTTAAAACCCAACACATTTAATTATCTCGATAGGCTGGCTGTATCCATACACATTAAATGTTAGGCTCAACTTGGTTGAATATATGTCCCAGGTTTATACTATGTGCACCCTAGAATTTTTTCTCTTATGCTGTCGTTGAAGCATGTACATGTATGTCACTGTATGCCAAAGCCTAAGCAAGCTGCAACAATGTTGTACATTGCTAGTCTTTTAGGAGTTAAAGAGGCTCAGGCAGGATGGCTGCCCTATAATAATATTATAAGTGAAGTATACAAAAATTACAAACAGAAAATAGAAGCAGAAAATAAAAAAAACTGTTTCAGTATTGAGTTTGAGTTGTTCTTAATATGTAGTCGTCGATGAGGTCAGAGATGTTTTTTTTTTTAATGTACCGAAAACATTGTGGTGGAGATTTATCAAAACCTGTGCAAGAAAAAGTTTACCAGTTGCCCATAATAAAAAAGGAGATTGCTTCTTTTATTTTATAGAGGCCTTTTTTAAAAATAAAAAAAAATCTATCTGATTGGTTGCTATGGGCAAGATATGGGCAGAATATAGCGTACTAACATACAGTTCAGAAACTGGAATCAAGATAAATGGCAGATATAAATAAATGAACAAGACTAGATATGAAGTAAGTATACAGCAAAAACCAGGAGATGCAGGGGATGAACAGATGAACTGAATGTAAAACACTAAACAGAAACTAGTTCAGAGGACACAGATCAGTGATGAAGCACAGAGGACACTATAGACCAATTGCAATGTACAGAGGAGACTCTAGATCAGTAATCTTGTACACTATGGTCAGTGCATGTAAAAAAAAAAAACACTTAAGATCAGCAATCATGAACTCTATTAAAACGGACACAAGAAAAAGCCAAACTCTATTACATGGAGGAATATGGATTGGGATACCAAACAGGAATAACACAAAACCAAACTCCATAACATAGAGGAATACGCATCAGGCTACCAAACAGGAATAATACAAAACCTAACTGCATAACATGGAGGAATACGGATCAGGATACCAAACAGGAATAATACAAAGCCAAACTCCATAACATGGAGGAATATGAGTCAGAATACTCAATACAGAGCATGGGTACAAGCAAGACTCACAGTGTGAACACAGACTAAGACATCAAGGTTAAAACAAAATGGACATACATAATCTTAAAAACATATGTACTTAAAACCAAAAAAACTAAAATCTATAAAAAAAAACAGGCATAATAACCGTGGTAAAAACTCAGACATAAACCTAATAACCATGGTAAAAACTCAGATATAAACAGATAGACTAAAAACAGTAATAGTCAGAATAAGAACTAATCACCAGCTCAGAGTTCCAACAGAGCTCGGGTTTTAAAGCCACATCCGAGCTGCAATAGGGTGAGAGCATTAACTCTTTAAACCCTGGGAAGAATTAGCACAGAAAACAGTTCATACACATCCTAGTGTCTAAACAGACACAAAACCAGAAAAAAAACAAAATACAAAAACAGACATTACACTTTTCCAATATCTCTAGAGCTCAGTCCAGGATGTGTTGTTATAAGGGTCTATAACTTTTGTATACTAAAGAATGATTCACGTAAGCCTTGTGAAAGTTTCCTTAACTATGCAGTCAGCATACTGAATTGCAGCATAGCAGAAATGATGCATTGTGTCTCCAATGAAGAATTAGCTTTTAATGTAAGGGGCTAGAGCTAGAAAGGAGCACAGTTTTCATCTTATAGACACCAGCTAAATGAACGGTGTAAGAAAAGACATTAGCAGTGATGATTATACATTCCTGTATACTTATTCATGATGATGTTTGGCAAATATACATTGTTGGAATGAAATGGTTCAGTGTTTTTATTTTGTAACCCATTTAGGTAACTTCTCATTCTAATGGCTAATGTTTTTTTTATGAATCAATATGAAACTCAAATATTTATTTTCCCAAAGTCAATATGTTGTTGCTTATATGCCCCATATCACAATTTTTCAAAGAATGCATTGGCAGACAGCCTCCAAAATGAATATTGTGTCCCTTCTTTTAAAATGAGTAGGGTTGTCTCTGGACATCTTTCTTTTTAACTGCACTTCATAGGCTTTGCTTCATCCTGTGGGACACATCAATGTCTGTGTTTGTTATATATTTTATTAATAGCACAGCTCTAGTCATAGAGGTAGTGTGCTACTTGTTTTTAAGGCTGCCTGTGTTGTTATAGGGTCCTTAATGATGCCACATGTTGTCATCTTTTTGAAAAATGTCACTGTAATACAATGGATGTAAACAAAGAGCAACATTAAAGCTGTTCTGTGCCTCAACAAAAATGAAATAACTAAAGTTAATTTAAGTCTGAGGGATTCTAGCAAGGAAAAATGAGGACTTCAGTAAAGGTGACATGCCCGGTAATAAAACTGATTTTAGGTTAATGTGAAAACAAATTAATGTGAATGTATAGAGAATGTGCTTAATGGGTGCCCACTTCAGATATAGCAAGGGACTATTGTACAAAGGAAAAACAATGAAGGGGACACAGCACTGCATCTCAATCATTTTTAAGATATGCCATCAAATTATCAGATGGGAAAATCCCTGTAAAGCCAAAACATGTTGGGTCTTAAAGAAGCACTCTAGTTTTTTTTTTTTAACCTATCATCATTAGTCCTACAGGGCCATCTGTGTCATTCAAGCACAGCTGCATCCAAATATGTTATATATACGTTCAGCTCACAGTCCCCTAACTACTTCTCATTTCTACCCCTTACACAGCTTTATTTATGTGGTGCTGCTATATTTATGGGATCAGGGTATACAGTAAACAGTGGGGCAAAACAGTATTTAGTCAGCCACCAATTGTTTAAGTTCTCCCACTTAAAAAGATGAGAGAGGCCTGTAACATTAATCATAGGTACAGTGGGGATAAAAAGTTTGGGCACCCCAGGTAAAAATTTGTATTAATGTGCATAAAGAAGCCAAGGAAAGATGGAAAAATCTCCAAAAGGCATCAAATTACAGATTAGACATTTTTATAATATGTCAACAAAAGTTAGATTTTATTTCCATCATTTACACTTTCAAAATAACAGAAAACAAAAAAAAGGGCATCTGCAAAAGTTTGGGCACCCTGCAGAGTTAATATCTTGTACTGCCCCCTTTGGCAAGTATCACAGCTTGTAAATGCTTTTTATAGCCAGCCAAGAGTCTTTCAATTCTTGTTTTAGGTATCTTTGCCCATTCCTCCTTACAAAAGTCTTCCAGTTCTCTGAGATTTCTGGGCTGTCTGTCACGCACTGCTCTTGTAAGGTCTATTCATAGATTTTCAATTATGTTGATGTCAGGAGATTGTGAAGGCCATGGCAAATCCCTAGAGGTGGATTTAGAGGTTTTTCACAGATGGCATCAAGTTAGCATCCAAAATTTGCTGAAATTTTATTGAATCAATATTTCCTTCTACTCGTGAGATGTACCCTGTGCCACTTGCTGCAATACAAACCCAAAGCATGATTGATCCACCCCCATGCTTAACCCCTTGAGGACTCAGGGTTTTTCAGTTTTTGCACTTTCGTTTTTTTCCTCCTTACCTTTTAAAAATCATAACCCTTTAAATTTTCCACCTAAAAATCCATATTATGACTTATTTTTTGCGTCACCAATTCTACTTTGCATTGACATTAGTCATTTTACTCAAAAATTCACGGCAAAAAGAGAAAAAAAATCATTGAGCGACAAAATCGAAGAAAAAACAAAATTTTTTAACTTTTGGGGGCTTCCGTTTCTACGCAGTGCACATTTCGGTAAAAATGACACCTTATCATTATTCTGTAGGTCCATACGGTTAAAATGATACACTACTTATATAGGTTTGATTTTGTCGTACTTCTGGAAAAAATCATAACTACATGCAGGAAAATTTATACATTTAAAAATGTCATCTTCTGACCTCTATAACTTTTTTATTTTTCCACGTACGTGGCTGGGTCTTTCAGCATGACAATGATCCCACACACACTGCCTGGGCAACGAAGGAGTGGCTTCGTAAGAAGCATTTCAAGGTCCTGGAGTGGCCTAGCCAGTCTTCAGATTTCAACCCCATAAAAAACCTTTGGAGGGAGTTGAAAGTCCGTGTTGCCCAGCGACAGCCCAAAAACACTGCTTTAGAGGAGATCTGCATGGAGGAATGGACCAAAATACCAGCAACAGTGTGTGAAAATCTTGTGAAGACTTACAGAAAAGGTTTGACCTCTGTCATTGCCATTAAAGGGTATATAACAAAGTATTGACATAAACTTTTGTTATTAACCAAATACTTATGTTCCACCATCATTTGCAAATAAATTCTTTAAAAATCCGACAATGTGATTTTATGGATTTTTTTTCTTATGTCTCTCATAGTTGAGGTATAGCTATGATGAAAATGACAGGCCTCTCTCATCTTTTTAAGTGGGAGAACTTGCACAATTGGTGGCTGACTAAATCCTTTTTTGCGGCACTGTATATCGGGAAATAATGGCAACATTACGCTATTTCACTGTTATGGTGCTGGTGCACATCGTGGTAAGAATGCATCATATTTACAATTATTTAGGAGGATCGCAGCAAAACATGGCCAAAACGTGATAGAAATGCATAAAAAATAAGGTAAAAACACATCCTGAAGACTTCAAATGTTCATAAAACACCTCACATGTGATTATAGGTTATATTTCTATACAAAAAGCACTTTGAATAAGAAAACACATCAAGACTGCACATATGTTCTCACCCTGATCTCAATTTGTTTGAGTCTAATTAGTTCACCTTTGTGAACTCCAACACTAGCAGCCTTAATAAATGAACTGCAAAACTCTCTCTGCAAGGCCAGAGGCTTCATAAAAAATGTAGACAACATAGAAAATCATTTCAGTGTGAAAATAGAGATCAATATAGCTGAAAACCAATGCCAGTCACATCAGTTAAAACAGATAAACACAAGGCATACACAAGAACCTCTACGTGTTATTTTCTAAAAATAGAAATATTATTACCTACAGAACTGCATGTATGTAAATAAATAAAAAAAGCAAGTACAAGAATACACATTAAAAAGGCAGCAAAATCCTTAAAGGGGTACTTCGGTGGAATGCTTTTTTTTTATGAACTGGTGCCAGAAAGTTAAACAGATGTGCAAATTACTTCTATAAAAAAAAAAAATCTGAATCCTTTTAGTATTTTTTAGCAGCTGTATGCTACAGAGGAAATTCTTTACTTTTTTGAATTTCTTTTTTTGTGTTGTCCACAGTGCTCTCTACTGACACCTCTGTCTGTGTCAGGAACTGTCCAGAGCAGCATAGGTTTGCTATTGGGATTTTCTCCTGCTCTGGACAGTTCCTGATACGGGCATCAGGTGTCAGCAGAGAGCACTGTGGACAACCCAAAAAAAGAAATAAAAAAAAATTAAGATTTTCCTCTGTAGCAAACAGCTGCTAAAATGTACTGAAAGGATTACGATTTTTTAATAGAAGTAATTTACAAATCTGTTTAAATCTGTTTCTGGCACCAGTTCATTTTCAAAAAATGTTTTCCACCGGAGTACCCCTTTAATGTGCCCAGAATATCTGATTTTAGGGATTATAGTATGCCTGGATGGCATGTCACAGATCTCAACATAAATGTATAGTAATAGGCTAATATTTTCACAATGCTGAAGTTATATCACCATCAGTGATGTTTGGAGATGTTGTAGAAATACAGGACATAGCTTGCATACAGAGGGAAAAGGGGCAATTCCCAGGGAATCTCCCCCTCCTAGTTCCTTTAACCCCTTAAGGACCGGGGGTTTTTCCGTTTTTGCATTTTCGTTTTTTGC
Organism: Hyla sarda; assembly: GCF_029499605.1. Classification (NCBI taxonomy): domain Eukaryota; kingdom Metazoa; phylum Chordata; class Amphibia; order Anura; family Hylidae; genus Hyla; species Hyla sarda. Next base: position 243,900,136 of record NC_079191.1, on the reverse strand, counting down.
TCCTTGCCTTTAAAAAATCATAACTCTTTCAATTTTGCACCTAAAAATCCATATGATTGCTTATTTTTTGCGCCACCAATTCTACTTTGTAATGACGTCAGTCATTTTGCCCAAAAATCTCCGGTGAAACGGAAAAAAAATCATTGTGCAACAAAATTGAAAAAAAAAACGCTGAAACGCTGTTTTGTAACTTATGGGGGCTTCCGTTTCTACGTAGTACATTTTTCGGTACAAATTAAACCTTATCTTTATTCTGTAGGTCCATATGATTAAAATGATACCCTACTTATATAGGTTGATTTTGTCGTACTTCTGGAAAAAATCATAACTACATGCAGGAAAATTAATACGTTTAAAATTGTCATCTTCTGACCCCTATAACTTTTTTATTTTTGCGCACATGGGGCGGTACGAGGACTCATTTTTTGAGCCGTGATCTGAAGTTTTTAACAGTATCATTTTTGCATTGATAGGACTTATTGATCGCTTTTTATTCATTTTTAAATTATATAAAAAGTGACCAAAAATGCACTATTTTGGACTTTGGAATTTTTTTGCGCACGACATTGACCGAGCGGTTTAATTAATTATATATTTTTATAATTCGGACATTTCCACACGCGGTGATACCATATATGTTTATTTTTTATTTTTATTTACACTGTGGTTTTTTTTATGGGAAAAAGGGGGGTGATTCAAACTTTTAATAGGGGAGGGGTTAAATGATATTCATTCACTTTTTTTTCCACTTTTTTTTTTGCAGTGTTATATCCTATAACACTGCACACACTGATCTTTATCATTGATCACTGGTTTCTCATAGGAAACCAGTGATCGATGATTCTGCCGCTTGACTGCTCATGCCTGGATCTCAGGCACTGAGCAGTCATTCGGCGATCGGACAGCGAGGAGGTAGGTAGGGGCCCTCCCACTGTCCTGTAAGCTGTTCGGGATGCCTCGATTTCGCCGTGGCTATCCCGAACAGCCCACTGAGTTAACTGGCAGCTTTCACTTTCGCTCAGAGCTGAGCCGCGCGGCTAAAGGGTTAATAGCGCGCGGCGCCGCGATCGGCGCTGCGCGCTATTAGCGGCGAGTCCCGGCTTCACTATGACGCCGGGCCCGCCATGATATGATGCGGGGTTACCGTGTAACCCCGCGTTATATCACCGGAGCAGGACCAAGGACGTACCAGTACGTCCTTAGTCCTTAAGGGGTTAAAGGGGTACTCCCACCCTAGACATCTTATCCCCTATCCAAAGGATAGGGGGTAAGATGTCTGACCGCCGCTGGGGACCCCCGCAATGTTGCATGCGGCACCCACCTGTTACTTGTCCGGAAGCACTGGAGGGTCTCGGTCGCGACCACTGGAACGGAAGTCCCTGACGTTAGGACTCCGGCCCCGTGTGACGTCACGCCCCGTCCCCTCAATGCATGTCTATGGGAGGGGGCGTGATGAGTCAAAAGAGTTGGGACACCATTCTAGCAATGTTTTCTTCCAGGCCAGAAGAACGTATTCAAGCATATCAAAATGCACCATGGCCAAGTGTTTTTACCCCCTAGCTGGCAATATTAGGAGTCAGACGAACTTGCCTAAAATTCATAGATCCTGTCAAATTTAGCTACACGTGTACAGCTGGCTTAGCAATATTGTTACGCCGAGCGCTCCGGGTCCCCGCTCCTCCCCGGAGCGCTCGCTACACTCTCCTCACTGCAGCGCTCCGGTCAGATCCACTGACCCGGGGCGCTGCGATACCGCCTCCAGCCGGGATGCGATTCGCGATGCGGGTAGCGCCCGCTCGCGATGCGCACCCCGGCTCCCGTACCTGACTCGCTCTCCGTCGGTCCTGTCCCGGCGCGCGCGGCCCCGCTCCCTAGGGCGCGCGCGCGCCGGGTCTTTGCGATTTAAAGGGCCACTGCGCCGCTGATTGGCGCAGTGGTTCCAATTAGTATGTTCACCTGTGCACTTCCCTATATCACCTCACTTCCCCTGCACTCCCTTGCCGGATCTTGTTGCCATCGTGCCAGTGAAAGCGTTTCCTTGTATGTTCCTAGCCTGTGTTCCAGACCTCCTGCCGTTGCCCCTGACTACGATCCTTGCTGCCTGCCCCGACCTTCTGCTACGTCCGACCTTGCTTCTGTCTACTCCCTTGTACCGCGCCTATCTTCAGCAGCCAGAGAGGTTGAGCCGTTGCTAGTGGATACGACCTGGTCACTACCGCCGCAGCAAGACCATCCCGCTTTGCGGCGGGCTCTGGTGAAAACCAGTAGTGACTTAGAACCGATCCACTAGCACGGTCCACGCCAATCCCTCTCTGGCACAGAGGATCCACTACCTGCCAGCCGGCATCGTGACAGTAGATCCGGCCATGGATCCCGCTGAAGTTCCTCTGCCAGTTGTCGCTGACCTCACCACGGTGGTCGCCCAGCAGTCGCAACAGATAGCGCAACAAGACCAACAGCTGTCTCAACTGACCGTTATGCTTCAGCAGTTACTACCACAGCTTCAGCAATCATCTCCTCCGCCAGCTCCTGCACCTCCTCCGCAGCGAGTGGCCGCTTCTGGTCTACGACTATCCTTGCCGGATAAATTTGATGGGGACTCTAAGTTTTGCCGTGGCTTTCTTTCCCAATGTTCCCTGCACCTGGAGATGATGTCGGATCAGTTTCCCACTGAAAGGTCTAAGGTGGCTTTCGTAGTCAGCCTTCTGTCTGGAAAAGCCCTGTCTTGGGCCACACCGCTCTGGGACCGCAATGACCCCGTCACTGCCTCTGTACACTCCTTCTTCTCGGAAATTCGAAGTGTCTTTGAGGAACCTGCCCGAGCCTCTTCTGCTGAGACTGCCCTGTTGAACCTGGTCCAGGGTAATTCTTCCGTTGGCGAGTATGCCGTACAATTCCGTACTCTTGCTTCAGAATTATCCTGGAATAATGAGGCCCTCTGCGCGACCTTTAAAAAAGGCCTATCCAGCAACATTAAAGATGTTCTGGCCGCACGAGAAATCCCTGCTAATCTACATGAACTCATTCACCTAGCCACTCGCATTGACATGCGTTTTTCCGAAAGGCGTCAGGAGCTCCGCCAGGATATGGACTCTGTTCGCACGAGGCGTTTCTTCTCCCCGGCTCCTCTCTCCTCTGGTCCCCTGCAATCTGTTCCTGTGCCTCCCGCCGTGGAGGCTATGCAGGTCGACCGGTCTCGCCTGACACCTCAAGAGAGGACACGACGCCGCATGGAGAATCTCTGCCTGTACTGTGCTAGTACCGAACACTTCCTGAAGGATTGTCCTATCCGTCCTCCCCGCCTGGAAAGACGTACGCTGACTCCGCACAAAGGTGAGACAGTCCTGGATGTCTACTCTGCTTCTCCACGTCTTACTGTGCCTGTGCGGATGTCTGCCTCTGCCTTCTCCTTCTCTGCTGTGGCCTTCTTGGACTCCGGATCTGCAGGAAATTTTATTTTGGCCTCTCTCGTCAGCAGGTTCAACATCCCGGTGACCAGTCTCGCCAGACCCCTCTACATCAATTGTGTAAACAATGAAAGATTGGACTGTACCATACGTTTTCGCACGGAGCCCCTTCTAATGTGCATCGGACCTCATCACGAGAGGATTGAACTTTTGGTCCTCCCCAATTGCACTTCTGAAATTCTCCTTGGACTTCCCTGGCTTCAACTTCACTCCCCAACCCTGGATTGGTCCACTGGGGAGATCAAGAGTTGGGGGCCCTCTTGTTCCAAGGACTGCCTAAAACCGGTTCCCAGTAACCCTTGCCGTGACTCTGTGGTTCCTCCCGTAACCGGTCTCCCTAAGGCCTATATGGACTTTGCGGATGTTTTTTGCAAAAAACAAGCTGAGACTCTACCTCCTCACAGGCCTTATGATTGTCCTATCGACCTCCTCCCGGGCACTACTCCACCCCGGGGCAGAATTTATCCTCTGTCCGCCCCAGAGACTCTTGCCATGTCTGAATACGTCCAGGAAAATTTAAAAAAGGGCTTTATCCGTAAATCTTCCTCTCCTGCCGGAGCCGGATTTTTCTTTGTGTCCAAAAAAGATGGCTCTCTACGTCCTTGCATTGACTACCGCGGTCTTAATAAAATCACGGTTAAGAACCGCTACCCCCTACCCCTCATCTCTGAACTCTTTGATCGCCTCCAAGGTGCCCACATCTTTACCAAACTGGACTTAAGAGGTGCTTATAATCTCATCCGCATCAGAGAGGGGGATGAATGGAAAACGGCATTTAACACTAGAGATGGACACTTTGAGTATCTGGTCATGCCCTTTGGCCTGTGCAACGCCCCTGCCGTCTTCCAAGACTTTGTTAATGAAATTTTTCGTGATCTCTTATACTCCTGTGTTGTTGTATATCTGGACGATATCCTGATTTTTTCTGCCAATCTAGAAGAACACCGCCAGCATGTCCGTATGGTTCTTCAGAGACTTCGTGATAATCAACTCTATGCCAAAATAGAGAAATGTCTGTTTGAATGCCAATCTCTTCCTTTCCTAGGATACTTGGTCTCTGGCCAGGGACTACAAATGGATCCAGACAAACTCTCTGCCGTTTTAGATTGGCCACGCCCCTCCGGACTCCGTGCTATCCAACGTTTTTTGGGGTTCGCCAATTATTACAGGCAATTTATTCCACATTTTTCTACCGTTGTGGCTCCTATCGTGGCTTTAACCAAAAAAAATGCCGATCCCAAGTCTTGGCCTCCTCAAGCGGAAGACGCCTTTAAACGGCTCAAGTCTGCCTTTTCTTCGGCTCCTGTGCTCTCCAGACCTGACCCATCTAAACCCTTCCTATTGGAGGTTGATGCCTCCTCAGTGGGAGCTGGAGCTGTCCTTCTACAAAAGAATTCTTCCGGGCATGCTGTTACTTGTGGTTTTTTTTCTAGGACCTTCTCTCCGGCGGAGAGGAACTACTCCATCGGGGATCGAGAGCTTCTAGCCATTAAATTAGCACTTGAGGAATGGAGGCATCTGCTGGAGGGATCAAGATTTCCAGTTATTATTTACACCGACCACAAGAACCTCTCCTACCTCCAGTCTGCCCAACGGCTGAATCCTCGCCAGGCCAGGTGGTCCCTGTTCTTTGCCCGATTTAATTTTGAAATTCACTTTCGGCCTGCCGATAAGAACATTAGGGCCGATGCTCTCTCTCGTTCCTCGGATGCTTCTGAAGTTGAACTCTCTCCGCAACACATCATTCCTCCTGACTGCCTGATTTCCACTTCTCCAGCCTCCATCAGGCAAACTCCTCCAGGAAAGACCTTCGTTTCTCCACGCCAACGCCTCGGAATCCTCAAATGGGGTCACTCCTCCCATCTCGCAGGTCATGCAGGCATCAAGAAATCTGTGCAACTCATCTCTCGCTTCTATTGGTGGCCGACTCTGGAGACGGATGTTGTGGACTTTGTGCGTGCCTGCACTATCTGTGCCCGGGATAAGACTCCTCGCCAGAAGCCCGCTGGTTTTCTTCATCCTCTGCCTGTCCCCGAACAGCCTTGGTCTCTGATTGGTATGAATTTTATTACTGACTTACCCCCATCCCGTGGCAACACTGTTATTTGGGTGGTCGTTGATCGATTCTCCAAAATGGCACATTTCATCCCTCTTCCTGGTCTTCCTTCAGCGCCTCAGTTGGCTAAACAATTTTTTGTACACATTTTTCGTCTTCACGGGTTGCCTACGCAGATCGTCTCGGATAGAGGCGTCCAATTCGTGTCTAAATTCTGGAGGGCTCTCTGTAAACAACTCAAGATTAAATAAAATTTTTCTTCTGCATATCATCCTCAATCCAATGGACAAGTAGAAAGAGTTAACCAGGTCTTGGGTGATTATTTACGACATTTTGTTTCCTCCCGCCAGGATGATTGGGCAGATCTTCTACCATGGGCCGAATTCTCGTATAACTTCAGAGTCTCTGAATCTTCCTCCAAATCCCCATTTTTCGTGGTGTACGGCCGTCACCCTCTTCCCCCCCTCCCTACCCCCTTGCCCTCTGGTCTGCCCGCTGTGGATGAAATTTCTCGTGATCTTTCCATCATATGGAGAGAGACCCAAAATTCTCTCTTACAGGCTTCATCACGCATGAAGAAGTTCGCGGATAAGAAAAGAAGAGCTCCTCCCATTTTTTCCCCTGGAGACAAGGTATGGCTCTCCGCTAAATATGTCCGCTTCCGTGTCCCTAGCTACAAGTTGGGACCACGCTATCTTGGTCCTTTCAAAATTTTGTGCCAGATTAATCCTGTCTCTTACAAACTTCTTCTTCCTCCTTCTCTTCGTATTCCTAATGCCTTTCACGTTTCTCTTCTTAAACCACTTATCATCAACCGTTTCTCTCCCAAATCTGTTCCCCCCACTCCTGTTTCCGGCTCCTCGGACATCTTCTCCGTCAAAGAGATTCTGGCATCAAAAAAGGTCAGAGGGAAAACTTTTTTTTTAGTTGATTGGGAGGGTTGTGGTCCAGAAGAGAGATCCTGGGAACCTGAGGACAATATCCTAGACAAAAGTCTGCTCCTCAGGTTCTCAGGCTCTAAGAAGAGGGGGAGACCCAAGGGGGGGGGTACTGTTACGCCGAGCGCTCCGGGTCCCCGCTCCTCCCCGGAGCGCTCGCTACACTCTCCTCACTGCAGCGCTCCGGTCAGATCCACTGACCCGGGGCGCTGCGATACCGCCTCCAGCCGGGATGCGATTCGCGATGCGGGTAGCGCCCGCTCGCGATGCGCACCCCGGCTCCCGTACCTGACTCGCTCTCCGTCGGTCCTGTCCCGGCGCGCGCGGCCCAGCTCCCTATGGCGCGCGCGTGCCGGGTCTTTGCGATTTAAAGGGCCACTGCGCCGCTGATTGGCGCAGTGGTTCCAATTATTATGTTCACCTGTGCACTTCCCTATATCACCTCACTTCCCCTGCACTCCCTTGCCGGATCTTGTTGCCATCGTGCCAGTGAAAGCGTTTCCTTGTATGTTCCTAGCCTGTGTTCCAGACCTCCTGCCGTTGCCCCTGACTACGATCCTTGCTGCCTGCCCCGACCTTCTGCTACGTCCGACCTTGCTTCTGTCTACTCCCTTGTACCGCGCCTATCTTCAGCAGCCAGAGAGGTTGAGCCGTTGCTAGTGGATACGACCTGGTCACTACCGCCGCAGCAAGACCATCCCGCTTTGCGGCGGGCTCTGGTGAAAACCAGTAGTGACTTAGAACCGATCCACTAGCACGGTCCACGCCAATCCCTCTCTGGCACAGAGGATCCACTACCTGCCAGCCGGCATCGTGACAAATATATTTAATAACAGAGATTATATCACTGGAGACCAAATGTTTGTCCAGGGAACAAAGTCACAATTCTCCATCTATTGAACATTCTCCGTCTACTGTTCATGTAAGCATTTCTTGTTTTTTTCTTTGGTGAAAATGCAGATTTTTTTCTATGAATGTTGACATAGATACAGGTATTGCATGCAGCTAAGAATTGGAAGTCACTGAATGTTCATTCAGTGCATTTTCTAAATCCAGAGAAATGCACTCAATGTACTTTTAGATTTTCTTTTTTTGTTAAAGTACCACTAGCACTATAATGAGATGCGGACCATTAAACCACTTCAGTTAGGCAGATGGTTACTTTACAAAGCATCCACTGATGGGGAATTTATGCAAAAATGACTGTGCTGGGGAATCAATGAACAGATCCGTTTACACCAGCTATCTTATACATCTCTTATATTCCTGCTTTTCTGATTAGACTTTATCTCCATGATACAATCACAGTACCGCTTTAATTAAATCTGAGTTGCATAATGCAATATGTGCTCACTTGCAATAACTAATGTAGTATACATAACAAATAATAGGAGCCTATAAGACTCCATATGTCATTTTCAGAGTGCAGGTTAAAAAAAAAAAAAAAAAAAAAAAAAAGGAGAATCTGTTGAATGGACAACTATAATGTTTAAATTTACTTAATTAATTATTTAATTAATTAACTCATTAGATTAAAAATTTTTTGCATTCAAACTATTATTGGGGTTTAAAGCACTAAAGTCAAATAAAAAGAATAGGTACATAGCAAAGAAAGCAAATGCAACATAAACATTTAGAAAGGGAGCAACAGGGTTGTTCATACCAACTAGTCTTTAGTAATGCAAACAGAATGGGCAGTCTGGTTTTGTGCAAAAGTAAGGAGGATGAGGGAGAGAAAAAACTCCACCCCCTAGGTACTGAATACGTTTTTAATCACTTTGAAAAGTTTCTCAGTCATGACATTCTGTGAATTTATTAAAGAGTACCTGTCATTTGTAAGTACTTTTGACATGTCCTAGACCAGTGATGGCGAACCTATGGCACGCGTAGGTTTTCGGGACACAAGGATGTCCCGGTTACCTTTCTGCGGCCCTGCGTTAACTTTAAAAACGCACGGGCCGCTGAGAGGCTGCGCATGCAGGGACGTCACTGCTATGTGCCCATAGGAATGGAGGACCGGAGCATCAGAGCATCGATAAGTTACCAGCTACATGTCAGCTTCGGTGCTCTTACCACCGCTCCTCCGGTCCTGGGACCTACTGCTATGGCCTATAGGCCATACCAGTAGGTCGTGACCCCTGACCAGAGGAGCGGTGGACGGAGTACTGTGAGGCAGTACACAGACATACAGCCCCCAGTCATACACTGTATATGGCTGAAGGCTGTATGTCTGTGGGGGAACTATACTGTACCTAATGTGGGGGGACTACAACCTAATGTGGGGGAACATACTGCCAACCTAATGTGGGGGAACTGCAACTAATGTGGGGGAACTATACTGCCAACCTAATGTGGGGGAACTATACTGCACCTAATGGGGGAACTATACTGCCAGCATAATGTGGGGGGAACTATACTGCCAACCTAATGTGGGGGAACTGCAACCTAATGTGGGGGAACTGCAACCTAATGTGGGGGAACTATACTGCCAACCTAATGTGGGGGAACTACAACCTAATGTGGGGGAACTACAACCTATTGTGGGGGAACATACTGCCAACCTAATGTGGGGGAACTACAACCTAATGTGGGAGAACATACTGCCTACCTAAGTTGTTTTTTCTAAACTTCTAAACCTCAGTATTCTGATTTAATTGTTGTGCTGGCACTTTGAGGGGAAAAAAGTTGACATGCATTTTACGGTTTAGGCACTCGGGCTCAAAAAGGTTCGCCATCACTGTCCTAGACCTTCACCGATTATGAGAACAAGGTAGGTGAAGTCTGTGCTGCCGCATGCTCCTCTCCCTTTTCTGTTTCATGTGATAGAAACAAGTTTGTAGACTTACATTGCAAGTTTGTCTTGATCACATGACACGGAGCCAGGGGAGAACGTGCTGAGCGTGAAATTCCCCTGGCTGGTTCTCCTGATCAGCAAAGGTCTGAACATTCATATTACCGTCGATCAAACCTAAATGATAGTGACCATTTAGCCATGGTAGCATCAGTGAGGAGAAACCAAAAGGAGTTTAGGTCAAGCCCCAAACACATGTAATAAATTACTCTGTTTTATACCACATTACCACATTTTTTATTTATTTTTTGTTTTGTTTTCTAGCCTTTTCCTAATGTGGCCTACAGTCTACGTAGTAAAAATTTTTTATGCATTTGGATCAAATTTGAGTTTGCCATGTTATATTGCAGATGGTTACCTGTGGTTTTACATAGGAATGTGAGTGCTGGTGTATTATGTCAAATTACTTATTTGTCACAATCATATGCTGTGGTATACATGTTTTTCTGCATAGAAGTATTTTAGTGGAGTATAGTTTGGTATATTCTTTGCTTGTTTTACAGTTTTTACATTGTTTAACACATTAACAAATAAAAAAACATAACCGTTTTAAAAGTACGTAAAGGTATACTACAAACAAAATCGAATACCACAGATAAGTATGCAACATTAAGCTAAACTGGTCTTGTTTTGATACATCTGTTTGTGGTGTACTATGAATGGATCTGTGTGGTTCAGATGTGAACCTATGTAGTCTTAGCTCCCCCCATACTTTTTTTTTATATTTTATTTTAGATTTAATTTTACAACCAATAATAAAGCATAAACTATTAATGCCAGTACATATTTAACAATGATGGAGCATACAGCAACTTCCTCTGCTGCATATAGCAGCTGAGAAGCACTGGAATGGTTAAGATTTTTTTTTATAGACGTAATTTACAAATATGTTTAACTTTCAGGCACCAGTTGATGTAAAAAAAAATATGTTTTCCAGTGGAGTACCCCTTTAATTTGTAATAACCATAACATATGTTCTGGTCTTAAATTATATTCCTGCATGATTCCTTATTAGGCTTCCTCAATTCCCCATCTTTAAATAATTGAAATACAAATTAAACTCCCTTCTTCTCCCAAACCCCCTACCCCCCCCCCATGACCGATTTTACTAAATTCAATAAAATTATCATTATTCCATAACAAAGTAAATGGGAGACTCCCTTTGACTTTCAAGAAAGCCCTTAACCACTCCCATGTCTTAGCAAAGACTTGCGCATGAGTGAATATTCAACGGGTTTCCAAATCTGGGAAGCCTGATTCAAGTAGTGTTATCATATTTGAAATTTTGTGTGGTGCAATAACTAAATAATATTTAATCAGTGGGGATTCCCTGTTATATTTAAACATATCCACCCTCCTTGCAATATAATATAATTAAAAATTGGGCAGGGCCAAGCCCCCATCGTTCACGTGTAAACTCATATTTGCAAATTTCAATCTAACTTTTTTTCTCCCCCATATAAATTTGCCCAAAATGGCTTCTAATTTCAAAAACCAAAAAATGTCTTCTTTAATTTTAAAATATAAGGTTTCAAATATGTAATGAATTCTTCCTCCTTAAATATTTGGAAGGGGAGCTCATCCACAGCCATTGTAAAATTTAGGGGTAATAAATAAGATTTTGCCCAGTTAAGTTGAAGGCCCGATATTTTACCAAATTCTTCTATAATGGGCATAGTTCAAGGTATCGCCATTATAGGGTTTTTGAGAAAAAGCAGTATGTTGTTGGCATACAAAGGCTATTTTATCTGCCTATCCACTTCAACCAAACCCCTCGATCTCATTATCTCTCCTTTTTGCTTCTGCTTGTGGCTCAACATATAAAGCGAAAAGCAAGGGAGACAGGGGGCATCCCTGCCTCGTACCTCTTGTTAGGTTGAACTGGTCCGATAGAGATCATAACAGTCACCCTTGGCTGATTATACAAAGTTTTAACAAAATTAATATAGCGTTTTCCAAAGCGAAATTTTTACATGACCCTCCAGAGGAAACCCCATTCTACCCTGTCAAAGCCTTTGTGGCATCCAGAGACAGGATGGAATGGGGTCCTTCTCCTCTTACCTGCAGGGCGGCAAAAGTTCTCTCAATATTTGAATTGATAGATCTCCCTGAGATAAATCCCGCTTGATCCATACTGATTAAATTTTGAATGACCCTATTAAGCCTGACTGTGAGAATTTTGGAGACCAATTTAGTATCTGCGTTAAGTAATGATATGGGTCTATAGGATTCCATTAATACTGGATCCTTTCCTTTTTTTGGTATGAGGATTTTATTTGCTTCAAACAATGATTTTGGAAGACTTCCTGTTCCCATCAACTGCAATATAACCTCATAATAGAAAGGGGCCAGTACATTTATATATCTTTTGTAGATCTCAAATGGGAGGCCATCTGGGCCTGGAGCTGAATTAGTGGGGGAGTTTTTAATCACTTCCAGTGCCTCATTTAGGGAAATTTCTTTCTCTAACTCTTTCGCTAAAACTTAAGGGATTTTGGGGGTATACATTATTGAGAAAAAGCAATCAATCGCTGCTTTATTTAAAAAAAAAAATTATCAATCTTCAATTTTTCCGTATAAAAAAAAAAACATCACATAATGCATCCTCATTATATCAACATCATGATTTTCCAAACCCCCAATCCCCCCCACACCCGCCCACAAAAATTCATATTTTTTAATTTTAAACACCAAGTTTCCCCACTCCTGAATACAAGGGCACTCCGCCGACATCTATTCACGAAGAATCAAAAGTCTGGCACAAAATAAGAGCTTAGACATTAGCAATTTATGAATCCCATACTCCCACACCATTACCAATACCGCCTCCTTAGCTGATATGTCAGCCTTAAAATCCTGTCCATCACTTCTGCCCAAAAGACATGGATCTTCTGACACCCCCACATAATATGCAAGAAATCAGATTCATCGACAAAACACCTGGGGCAGTGATCTTCATTTTTATAACCAAAAAGCTTCATCTGCTTGGGGGAGATATAAGTCCTATGTATAATTTTCGTCTGAGTAAGCTGATAGCTACTGTTAATAGAAATATTTCTAAAAAAAAATCAGCACCTCGTCCCATCTAATTTCACACATTTGCCCTACTTAACTTGACCAGCGATTTCTAAGATTGCCATAATACGTCGTCCCATCTAATTTCACAGATTTCCCCTCCTTAACTTGATCAGCGGTTTCTTAGATTACGTTGCTGAGACCTCCCATATTAAACATCTATAAACATTAACCATAAATTTCCTCATCCTGTTTACGTCGTCGCAAATTTGCGAAGCCTAAGTAGATAGGGCACCCACTTGAGTGGTGTTACACTGCTTCAACTCCGCCAGGATACGCTGAAGTAATTGCTCACTCCCCGTGTTTCCTTGATTCTTACTCCCCCCTTTTGGAGAGTCCAGGTATTTTTCTATTCTCCCACCCAGGGGCTTCTCTTTGGATGGGCTAACCTCAGACTTCCTCTGGTTAGGCTTGGGGGGCATTCCACCAGGCAGAGTGTAGTGAAGAATAGTAAAATAAAGTCACAGTAGAGAGAGTGTACCAGCTAGGAGAGGAGACAAAAAGAGGAGAAAAAAAGTCTGAGACCGTTGTGGGGTGCATACCTTGAATTTCCAGCAGCAGAACAGCAAATGATGATGATATAACTTGTAAATACTACTTACAGCTAGACAAGCAATAAAGCAGGAGAAAGAACCATCAATACTTAGGCTGGCCCAGTTGAAGTTGCATAGTTTCAGTCCAAAGATTTCCTAAAAGAACGAAGTGTCCATGAAATTCATAAACTTAACATTACTGTTTGCGAGAAGAGTTATAAAACATTGGGCAGGGGGGACCTTTTTCTTAGTCCAACATTGCTTCATGCACTAGACCTCAGCGCTCACCCCTAAAATGGACTACTCGACAGGTTTCCCTGGCATAAAAAGATCATGTAGTTCACAAAGATAAAAAAAAAAAAAGGAAAACCTGAAGCCAGGATTTTACTTGGTCTTGCAGATGACATTAAAGTCCTCTGTACATAACATACATCTTATAGCCCAGAGGGGTCCTGACTCTCACTCAGGTCACCCCTCTTATAGACATCCAGAATGTGGGCCTTAATGATATTCCCCAGGGATTCAGCCAGCTCTTACTGGAGGGCTCTGGGACCTGGTGCATCTGCATACATCTTTTATTGAACTTTTCCCCCAGGTTTGACTTAGGACCATAGTCAGGTAGATGGGGGGGGGGGGGGGGGGGCTCTGAAGCTATAGTTAGCATCACATGGCAACACCTCCTCCAGCCAACTAAGTCCAGGTCCCAGGGTAGGGTCCATCACCAAAATCCCGCTGGAGATCCAGGGGCAGAGAATCAGAGGGAATCCGGGCAGCAGGAGTACAGAGGGAAGAGCGGAGCGAAGCAACATCACGTCCCAGCACCCAATCAATCGCTGATTGATCGTTTGGTTGATAGACAAAAATCTATGTGGGAGGCTGCCTCAAAAGTGGCACTATAACAAGAAAAGGACCTTTTATCCCCATATATTAATCTCCAGACATCAGTCAACCCCATCTCCCCTAGAAAACCGGCAATGTGAGAGTTCCCGGAACCTTTACCCTGTGTACTGGAGTATCTATTTTTACTGTAGTTTATAACTGTATTGAAATCTTCCTTTATTATTTATATGGCCCCTGGGAATTGTATTGAAAATTCAAACAAATGTAAAAGCACCTCTTATTTAAATGGGGGAAGTATATATATATATATATGAAGGCAATGATCAACTCTTGTTTTTTGAAATTACCGTGTATATATACATATCTACCACTGCTATCCGTCTTATAGTTTACCACTATCGAAGGTATATAAGGACCTTCCCATCGGAGGAGTTAGAGGAGTGGGTGGAATGAAAAATTTGTCCTGCCCATGTTTTTTCTACTCGTAGGATTGAGTCCTTAGTAAGGTGGGTCTATAAAAGACCGACTATAGCCGGTAGATGTTTTTGGATTTTATCAAAGACCGGCAACCCTTTTGAGTCGTTCCCCAAACCTCTTACATTCCATGTGAAGATTCTAAAGGACATTTACATCAACGAGAAGAAAAAAAAACCTCTGGGTAAGATATCCTTCCCTCCACCCCATTCTCTTCCCCAGGTGATCTAGTGAGTTCCACAAGACCTCTCAACCAGTCCTAGTATCCCCAACACCCAAGTCCACAGGATTCATATTATGCCAGAGAGACTGATAGTTATACCAGTCCATGGCTTCCTTAGCTGTTGTAGAAAATAATGGCACGCTTCAAATTTCACTCTTAAGCGATGGGGAAAGAGCAAGGAGAATGGTATATTAACCGTGTGGAGTCTCTGCTTTACTTGTTTATAGCTTGCCCTGGCTATTTGTGTGTCCTTTGCAAAATCTGGAAATAATGCAATTTTACCCCATTATAGGTCAAAGCCCCTATTTCCCTAGCTTTCCTTAGAATAATGTCCCAGTCAGACGCACTCAAAATTTTTATTATCAAGGTTCTTGGAGGAGCTTCTGGAGCAGTTTTATCTGTTAAATTCTGTGGGCTCTCTCAATATGAAATTGTTTGAATAAATCTTGCACCCCAATATTTTCCAAGATCCAGTTATAACAGAATTGGGATGGGTTTCCCTTTTCTGCTTCCTCTGGGAGACCCACTAAATGGATGTTTGCCCATCGAGACCTGTCTTCATGGTCTATGATTTTCTTTTGTAGTGTGAACAGCAAGCTATCCTGGGCCTTGGAAGTAGAACTTAAATAAGATACTTGCTTATGAATGTCTGGTATAGTGTATTCAAATTCTTAGATTTTTTTTTCTCTCATAACGTCTTTTAAGATCGACATTTCTGCTGTGTTTGTAGGTTGTTCATTACCTAATTACATTTTTGAAATTCAGCAAGAATTTTAAATGTAAAAGCTGAGGGGAGGACTTTTCTTCCCACTGCCCCCCTTCTTCCACTTCCAGTGCAGCGTATCTAGCGGAGACTGAAATAGGATCAACTGTTGGGGTCCCTTGTTTTTGACCTCTAGTTTTTACAGAGGAAGAAGGCGATTTCCAGAATTTATCAATATCGGAGATGACCCAATGTTGGTTACACCTTCTGATTTTCTCGAAGGTTTAGGTGGCATCCTGAACTGCATATCCCTTTACAAAGTGTCCCAATACACACACCTACAAAGTACCTTATACTTGAAAACTGCAAAGTACGATCAGCACTTCAGTCTTTTATGCTAGTTATGTGTAGGGTCGAGACTTTATGAGGTGTTATCCTCTTATCACACACATGCATCTATATTAAGGAAAAGGAATATCAGTATTAATAATCTCTGAGGGCCCAAAGCAAAAGTAAGAGTGAAACAGATACCAGGGGTTAAACGTCTCATTTGCTTTCCTCCATCCTTATGGTATTATTCACAACCGCACAGTGTGGAGACCAGACATATCATACTGCATGCATGAGTTTCATTAACCCTAGGGTGTTACGGATATAAGGAACCCTATGCATACAGCCTAGTATATTAACAGTCCCTCCAGTTTCTCCGCCTACAAGATATATTAAACTGTGAGCATGGTCTCACCCGGCCTGTATCCCTCTCCAAGGGTATTGCCCAGTTATGTCTGCCACACTGAACGACGGTACCGCGCCTCCTCCGTAACTGGTCAGTTAACCAAAGCACCGCTGCGGTCTGTTTTGAAGCGGCCTGAAGCACCACAGGATTGCATGACTGTGAGCCTCCCTTGCCTGTCCCTTTCAGTTTCCGGCTCCAACGGCATGTGACGCGAGCGTGGTCAGGTGATCCAGTGCGTCCCATGTGATGCGCCGGCTTCTCACAGTGCAGCGCATACCACTGTTCGCTGTCCCGGAGGGGGATTCTGATCCCTGCGGCCGAATTCCAACAAGCCATCCCTTGAACATACAAGAAGCAAAGCTCCAGTAAGCCATCTTTCAAAGTTAAAACAGGCAAGTCCATCTGACATTTAGCAGACAAAGATTCTTCTCCCGATTAGGAACTACATTTTTGGGCTGGTTAGGTTGGGGCAGGGGGGTAGCAAGGGTCCATAGAGCTCAGCAGGAGGGGAGGTCAAAGACAAGGCGTTCTACATCCTGCCACAAGGAAACGCACCCTCCCATACTTTAAATATGATTAAAAGACTGGTATGTTGTGTTTAATAATGATCAGCAATCTAGTTGCAGTCAGCTGTATCTAATAATGAACATTTGTGCCTATGGTGACGACATCATAGATGTTATGTACCTGAAAGTTTTCCTAGGAGGATTCTCAAATTTACTACAGTCATAATGTGAAAGGTTTGGCTAGTTTTATACAAGTAAATCTTAGGGGAAAGTTATCACCATAAAATTTTGATCTGTAATATTATGGGGACCGTCCCGCTAGTCCATTAGTTTTAAGTGTACATCATTGTCATTATAGATACTTTTTAATACACTGCTCAAAAAAAATTAAGGGAACACTAAGATAACACATCCTAGATCTGCATGAATGAACTAATCGTATGAAATACTTTCGTCTTTACATAGTTGAATGTGCTGACAACAAAATCACACAAAAATTATCAATGGAAATCAAATTTACCAACCCATGGAGGTTTGGATATGGAGTCACACTCAAAATCAAAGTGGAAAACCACACTACAGGCTGAGCCAACTTTGATGTAATGTCCTTAAAACAAGTCAAAATGAGGCTCAGTAGTGTGTGTGGCCTCCACATGCTCATATGACCTCCTTACAATACCTGGGCATTCTCCTGATGAGGCCAACTCCTGGACAGTCTGTGGTGCAATGTGCTGTTGGTGGATGGAGTGAGACATGATGTCCCAGATGTGCTCAATCGGATTCAGGTCTTGGGAACGGGTGAGTCCATAGCATCAATGCCTTCCTCTTGCAGGAACTGCTGACACACTCCAGCCACATGAGGTCTAGCATTGTCTTGCATTAAGAGGAACCCAGGGCCAACCCCACCAGCATATGGTCTCACAAGGGGTCTGAGGATCTTATCTTGGTACCAAATGGCAGTCAGGCTACCTCTGGCAGACACATGGAGGGCTGTGCGGCCCCCAAAGAAATGCCACCCAACACCATTACTGACCCATCGCCAAACCGGTCATGCTGGAGGATGTTGCAGGCAGCAGAACATTCTCCACAGCGTTTCCAGACTCTGTCACGTCTGTCACATATGCTCCGTGTGAACCTGCTTTCATCTGTGAAGAGCACAGGGCTCCAGTGGCAAATTTGCCAGTCTTAGTGTTCTCTGGCAAACGTCAACCGTCCTGCATGGTGTTGGGCTGTAAGCACAACCCCCACCTGTGGACGTCGGGCCCTCATACCACCTTCATGGAGTCTGTTTCTGACCGTTTGAGTGGACACATGCACATTTGTGGCCTGCTGGAGGTCATTTTGCAGGGCTCTGGCAGTGCTCCTCCTGCTCCTCCTTGCACAAAGGCCGAGGTAGCGGTCCTGCTGCTGGATTGTTGCCCTCCTACAGCCTCCTCCACATCTCCTGATGTACTGCCCTGTCTCCTGGTAGCGCCTCCATGCTCTGAACACTACACTGACAAACACAGCAAACTACCATGCCACAGCTCGTATTGATGTGCCATCCTGCATGAGCTGCACTACCTGAGCCACTTGTGTGGGTTGTAGACTCTGTCTCATGCTACCACTAGATTGAAAGCACTGCCAGCATTAAAAAGTGACCAGTACATCAGCCAGGAAGCATAGGAACTGAGAAGTGGTATGTGGTCACCACCTGCAGAACCACTCCTTTATTGGGGTTGTCTTGCTAATTGCCTATAATTTCCACCTGGTGTCTGTTCCATTTGCACAACAGCATGTGAAATTGATTGTCAATCAGTGTTGCTTCCTGAGTGGACAGTGTGATTTCACAGACATATGATTGACTCAGAGTTACATTGTGTTGTTTAAGTGTTCACTTTATTTTTTTTAGCAGTTTAGTAAGAAGCAAGCAAAACACTATAATATGGATGCACACCCTAAGATAATGCAAAATAATTCAAATTTTATTACACATATATGTACAAATGACACACATATTAAAGTCATATAAAAAAAAACTCATGTAAGAGTTTTTGTAGTGCGCTTCCTCAAGGAGCACATGTGTACAATGAATGATAAATCACAATACAGATGACCCTATTTTGTATTATAATCAACTGTAAACAATATGATAATGCTGCCCCTAAACACGTAGGATAGTGTCCAACAAAATGATAGCAACTGTCTAAATCATAGCACAAGGCTAAAATAACCACCAGTGTGTGGGAAAGGGGACAACACCACTACTGGCTACAATAAACCTGTGCAGGTTTACTGCCCAGACATTCGTCCGGATCTACAAAATTTTCTCTGATCCTAGCCAGAAGGCCGGGAATCAAGAGGTGAGTACCCCAATGTGAGTTTAGGCACCTCGGGGGCACCTCGGGGTCACCTCTCCCCGAGGCACAAAAGTACCTTGGCTCTAGACCCTTCCAGCCTTATGGCGAGACCCAGAGGGAACAGGTCACAGACCCGGAATGCCCTGGTACACCTGTCCCCTCCATGCAACACCCATCCAAAACCGGCCAAAACCGGCATGAACTGAAAACAACAGATACTACACTTGATCTTAGCCAAAAGGGCGAGAGTAAAGATAACCAGTCAAAGCAATAGATTGGATATAGCCTGGAGGTTTCGATAATTTCACATGTGCTCTACCGAGATCCAGCGCATTGCATTGCTTAAGGCAACATCCTTAAGGGTGTAGTGTGAGAGGACAAAGACATGTCTTATGGTAAATCATGCTCATCCAACGAATGCAAATCAGTGACACCCCACATCTGCATTCACAGCACTTGGACATTCTTCCAATGCTGATGTTATCCAATCATGGACAGGATTGTATGCTAATATTGCGGACAAGTATGCCCACATCATGGGTGGTGGTTAGACGTCAACAAACAAATTTACCTCCATCACAAGTGGCCACAAGTTCTGCCAGTAATGCCCATGTTATGGGTGGTAACTCGTGCCTATAAACAAATGTATCCATGTAATAAATGGTGATGTACAATATTAAAACTTATGATATGCCTTCTCCCCGCTCGTTCCACTGGTCAGTCAGGGTCTGAAGACTCAGACTGTGACCAATAAAATCTTTTGATGTGTCTCTATGACATATCAAAAGTTTTTTTTTTATTGACACTTTAAACAAAATAGTATTTATTTATTTTATAGCAGCTAACCAAGAATACAGTTCATGTGTCCACTGTATTAATAATGGAAGTGCAACAGTACAAATGATACTAAGCTGTTATGCTGTTGCCCCTTGCAGGTTTGTGCAGAAAAATTAAGTAGTTCAAGGGAAGAGAAATCTAATAAGAAAACTAATAATCTTATGCTGCTCCACAACTCCTCAGATCACAGGGGAAAACAGAAAAATGGATAAAGGAAAAAAAAATGATGTTACTTTTTAACACCTGTAAAAAAAAGAAAATGTCTGAGTGTATCCTGTGTTATTCTACTTTGTCTCCTTTTTGGATTTTTCATTAGTTGGCTTACCAAAGAGTATTTCCTTCTTTCTGCAGGCTTAGATACTCTTACAAAATACAGTACAATGATCCCTCAACATACGATGGTAATTTGTTTCAAATGAACCATCGTTAGTTGAAACCATTGTATGTTGAGGGATTCGTGCAATAATAATAGAGAAAGATATACTCACGTGTCCCCACCACTCCGGACCATCACCACTGCCCTGGATATCGCTCTCCATCATTGTCGTCGTGCCCCCAGGGTGTCCCCACCGCTCCGGACCATCACCGATGCACGGTATCGTCGCTCTTCATCGCCATCATCACGTCGCTACTATTGGATGACGGGACGACTTGCCCGGCGACGTGATGAAGATGAAGGAGAGCGATGGCCATGCAGGGAATCCTGAAGAGGACGGTCCGGAGCGTCGGTGATAGGTGAGTGACACTTACCACAGCACACGGGGCACCTTAAATGGCTATCTGGCGGCAGCTGAAGCAGTCTCGAAATGACCAAGAAAGCAGTAACCAAATGTTAGGATATATGTCTAATTCAAGGTAAATATAGCACCTAATCAGTCATCTCAATATAAAATGTCATGTGTATAGCAGTAATGGAATAATTAAGACACAGGATAATGCTTCTTCCAGCTCCTTCATCCTGACTCGCATTTCACTCCATTGTTTCGTAAAAGCAGTTGGTCATAACAACTTCAATGATGTCAGCAACCGAAGGGATGGACGTAGTCTTCCATCTAGATGCTATGAGTGATCTGTATACTATTGAGATGTGGCAAATAGGTGTCCTATATCTTACATCAACAGCATGTAGGCCTATATTTAGAATGGCAAGTTTACTAGAAAGATAAACTAATTTATGAGAAATTAATTGTAACAGCTCATTAATGTCCTTTTTTAGTTTGTCAAGTGTAGGGCATGTCCAGAATATGTGGCTTATAGTTCCTACCAGGCCGCAGCCTCTCCAACAACGTTGGGGACAAATAGGGATCATAGAGGATAGGTTAGCAGGAGAATAATACCATTTAGGCTGCTTTCACACTATTAAATTCATCCGTTTTAAAGATCCGTTTGATGTTCCGTTATGAAAACCCTGAAAATCGGCCATTAAACGTCCGTTAGAAAATCCCATACGTCCGTTAGAAAATCCCATTATAGTCTATGGGATTTTTACATTATCCGTTTCAATCCGTTATAGTCCGTTATTAATAACGGACGTTATTTTGTGACGGGAGAATGAACGGAAGAAATAGTGCATGTAGTATTTCTCCCATTACTATATTCTGTCACAAAATAATATCCGTTATTAATAACAGACTATAACGGATTAAAACGGATAATCTAAAAATCCCATAGAATATAATGGGATTTTCTAACGGATGTTTAATGGCCAATTTTCAGGGTTTTCATAACGGAACATCAAACGGATCTTTTAAACGGATGAATTTTATAGTGTGAAATTCATCCGTTACAAACATCCATTAGAAAAGCCCTGGTAAACGGCCGTTAAACAATCCCGTTAAAGTCTATGGGATTTTTTGATTATCCTTTATGACCCGTTATAGTCCATCATGAATAACGGCCGTTAGAAACGGGTAAATTAATAGCCGTTATTTTTAACATTGAAGTCTATGGCTGACGGATGAGCCTTTATGTCATCCGTTTGCACACAGTTTATTATATCCGTTATTACTTCTGAGCATGCTCAGAAGAGGTGACATCAGCAGACTCCTGCAGTGCTGAGGGAGGACTACTACTCCCATCATGACTTGTTTTCATGATGGGAGTAGTAATTCCCCGGGGCTGCGGGAGTCTGCAGACAGCTGGGGAGGCTACATTAGTGTTTGTACTACAACCCCCATCATAGAACAGAGTCTGTTCCATGATGGGGGTTGTAGTACAGGGGCTGAGGGATTGATCGCACTGGGTTTCACTTCTGAGACCCGATATGATCAAAAGTTATTAAGCAGGGGAGCGGGCGGCATGTTCCGCAACCCTGCGATGTATCAGTGTGTTTTAACCTTCACTTTTGAATCCCCCAAGGGGAGCCCTGAATGGCCGATCAGGGCTCTCAGCGAGAGATTGAAAAATGAACTTTGAGAGTATCCGGGGCCAAAGAGCACTGTGGGGGGCAAGATATATAGGGGGGACAGACATATAGCCAAAAATGAGAGTTAAAACACACTGATACATCGCAGGGTTGCGAAGCACGCCGCCCGCTCCCCTGCTTAATAACTTTTGATCGCATCGGGTCTCAGAAGTGAAACCGGGTGCGATCAATCCCTCAGCCCATGTACTACAACCCCCATCATAGAACAGAGTCTGTTCCATGATGGGGGTAGTAGTACAAGCACTAATGTAGCCTCCCTAGCTGTCTGCAGACTCCTGCAGCCAGGGAATTTCTACTCCCATCATGGAAACAAGTCTGTTCCATGATGGGAGCAGTAGTAGTCTCGGCTGTGGGAGTCTGTAGACAGAGGTGTTTGGCCATACATGAGGGATAAAGGGTCTTAATGGATGAATATTTATTCAGCCGTTAGCACCCTTTATTTCATCCGTTATTAAACGTCCATTTTTACACAGAAAACAGACATTTAATAACGGATGAATGCTTATAGTGTTTAAGCAGCCTTAGATGTTTGATCATTTTAAAGAACTGTTCCCTATGTCCTATGCAAGAGGTGGCTTTCCTCAAAGTTAAGTATGCCTGAGTCCATTCGTAGTTAGATATAATTAAGTTCAGTTCTTTCTCCCACTTGGAGTGTTGTGGGCGATTGTTAATATATATATCGTTGTTAAAGAACTGGTATAAGGATCTGGTGCCCAATTTAGATATGGAGTCTGAAGACAAATTCATCAGGTCTGTGAGAAACTGAGGTGTTGATATATTAACCTGAGGAAATAGTTTCAAGTGTTTAACAAGTGTGGCATATGTTTTCTTCTCGCTTTTGGGTAAGTTATATGTATGTTGGAGTTTTTCAAAGGAGACAATTTTGTTTTCTTTGTACATAGAAGTCAGTGAGGTGATTCCCTTCTCGATCCATGTGTCAAGGCTAACAAGTGATGTGAAGAATCTTACTGAGTCAAAGGAAATAGTAACTAGGGAGTCAGTCACTATCAATTCCTACACTAGGTCTGATGTTCAATACTTTAATATTATCCAAGATAAGTTTGTTTAATTGTGGTTTTGTTGATCTTAAATGAGTTAATTAGTAAAGGTTTCCAGTCATCAAAATTGCACAGGGATTCCTTTAGAAGTACCCAAGGGTTTTTGTCGGCTGTGGGTTTCAACCACTCCAGCGATTGTTTTAACATTGTTGCTTTGAGATATGCTGATAGATTAGGTAGGCCAGCTCCTCCATTTTCAGGTCTTTTGGTCATTAGCAACGCTGATATTCTAGGTTTAGAGTGTTGCCATACACAATGTGACATCTACGGAATTTATTCCATAAAACTTTGGGTAGTGCCAGTGGAATCGTCCGCATGATATATAGAAGCTTGGTCAATATGAACATTTTATAAATACTTACTCTGCCAAACCAGCTCCAGTAAAATTATCCATAAGGCAAGGTCTTTCTGTATTGAGTTAAAAAGGTCATGATAGTTTTCTGGAATTAGGCTGTTTATGTCCACAGTTATTTTCATACCTACATATGGGAATGACTTTTTTTCCCACTTATAGGGGAAAGTATGTTGTAGAGTTGTGGCAAGGGTCTTTGGTAGCCAAATCTTGAGGATATGTGACTTATCTACATTTACTTTATAATAAGAAATCATGCTATAAGATTGTAATTCTAAAGAGATTTTAATAAGGGATTTTTACGGATCAGAAAGCAGTAACAAAATATAATCCGCAATCAAACTAATTTTATTGTTTCCATGTGTAGGGGCTATACCTGAGATGTCACTATTTTGTCTAATTCTGTTTGCTAATGGTTCTATAGCTATGATGAACAATAGTGGTGAAAGTGGAGAGCCTTGTCTTGTTTCATTTGTTATTAAAAAGGGGACTCAAAAATGGTTAATGATAAAAACTCTGGCAGAAGGGGACGCATAAAAGACGCTCTTATAAATTATCTGGGAAACCTGTTTGGTGGAGAACCCTTTTCATGTATGACCAATTGACCCAATCAAATGACTTCTCCATATCTAATGATAAGAGCAGAGAAGACATTTTATGGCTCCTAGCCCAGGAAATTAGATCAATTACCCGTCTTGTACTGTCACATGCCTGTCTGCCAGTAGTAAATCCTACCTGGACAGGATGTAATATATTTGGCAAGATATGTTGGATGCGGTTAACTAATATTTTTGTGTAAATTTTCATATCTATGTTAATGAAGGAAATTGGCCTGAAATTAGCAGGTGTAGTAAGGTCTTTACCCGGTTTTGGTAAGGTTCTAATATTAGCTGCCAACAAGTCCTTTGAAAATGAACCTGATGTGGCTGCATGATTTAACATATTGCATAAATAAGGGGACAGGTTATCAGGGTACCCACTATAATATTCAGCTGTATATCCATCCGATCCTGGGGCCTTTTTGTGCTTTAAGCGCTTAATAACATTTTCTTCCTCTGCAACAGTGATTGGTTTTATAAGATCGGAAACATTGTCCGAATGTATTTTCTGCAAATTACATGAAGATAAATATTTGTCTATATCCTCAACTTTTGGTTGAAAGGTGTCTGGATCGTCTTTCAGATTATATAATTTTTTGTAAAAATTGGCAGTCTCATTTGCTATATGTTTGGGATGTGTTATTTTAGTGTTGTCTTTTTAATTGATCACGAAGGGTACTCTACTTTTTCCTCTAGTGCCTTTAGTCCCTCAGTGTTTATAAAGTGATCAAATCTTTGTGTTTTTTGTGGAATTTTTCTACAGAAGCTATTTCTTGTAATAGGAGTTGTGAGTCTTTGTTTTTTTTTTCTTTCTATGTCTTAAAGATTGTTGAATCAACATACCTCTAATGTAAGCCTTATGCGAGGCAAATAACTGAGGGTGTATTGATATCAAAGAATTTGTTGCCTGACACGCCTGTGCGAGAAGCTATATGCATTGTCAAAGGGGCATGATCAGACCATGTCATTTGACCAATGTCACATTTAGATGCTCCTAATATGTGGTCACTAGGGATTAAGTACATATCTAGCCTTGTGTATGTGTCATGAGAGTTTGAATAAGAGGTGTAATCCCTTTCATTAACGTGTAAGCAACACCACACATCACAGAGTCTGTTATCTTGCACCCAATCGGATAATTCAGTTCTATGTTCTCATGTTGTGTTTGTGGTGTCTGTGACTATGTCAGCAATGGCATTAAAGTCTCCTCCTATCACTAGTGTGCCCTCTTTTACCTTGTCAATTTTCCCGAGCAGTTTGTTAAGGAAGAGTACTTGCCTAGTATGAGGTACATATACATTTACTAAAGTGAATTTCTTGTTATTAAACAGGTGATGATTAAATATCTTACTTTAGCATCAGAGATACTTTTAGTTAATTCTAGAGTGATGCTATTCCTTAAGGCTATTACTACTCCAGCCTGTTTAGTATCTGAATTGGATAAAAATATGTGTGGGAAATTGGGGTGGGATTGTCCTTTGAAATGAGATTCCTGTAAAAATAAAATCTCTGCCTTTGCGTTAACCATCTCATTCCACGTGAATGCTCTACGTTTGGGACTATGTAGTCCTCTGCAGTTCAAGCTAAAAACCTTGTGTGACATTTTGGTGTTTTTTTTCCTGTCTGTGGGCTAAGTCTGTTGACTCTGTCCCCAGAGAGGAAGCAGTGAAATGTGTGTGCAAACACAAATAATTAGTAAACAGCAAAATTGGAAAGGCAATTTCCTCAGATATAAATAGTGGAAATATCAGGGAAAAAAACAATATTGTAGAATTTAAAGGATAGGTCTAACTAAATGAGTGTATCCACACTACACAAACTTGGGGGTAAAGTTCGTATAAGAAATAGAAAAGAAATAGAAAAAGGGTAAAGATATAGACTAATTGTCCTGAGAACTGGTACTAATTTCCAGTTTATGCATCCCCTTAATCATTTTAGAGAAGAAAGGGTGCCATGAGAGAAATAGTAGGCCTCAGGAACTCTAAAATAGAGATTAGGAAGTGGGGTAATGAGGCAAATAAGAATAGCATATTAACATATACTAACAATATGGACAAAAATATAGAAAGCACCTTAGAGTCCTCGTATATATCTAAAAAGGTAGTCTGTAGATCTGTTGAATCTATCAGGTTGCTCTTAAACTATTATCTAGGGGAAATAATAATGGTAATAAACATAATAAGCATTATTTCAGACATAAATCAAGGTATTCCTGGTGAGTCATATTAATTCCAGTTATGGAAACGTCTCCCATACTTTCACAAATAAAAGAACTACTGTCCCATTCTGTTTCTAGCCAGTTCCAGGGCAATTTTCCATTTACTAACGAGTTCCAATCCTTGTTCTAAGGTGTGAACTATTCTGGTTGAATGTCCATCAGGTATGATTAACTTGACAGGAAATCCCTACCTGTAGGGAATATCATTGTTCCTCAGGGCAGTAGTGACTGGTTGGAATGCCCTCCTCTGTTGTATAGTTGTCTGTGATATGTCAATGAATGTTGAAATGTTCTTGTTCGGTTCTGGCATGTCTTTCCTTGTAAAATATTTTCCTTTGTCTTAAAGAAATGAAAGCGAGCAATAACATCTCTCGGTACTGATGGATCAATATTCCTTGACCTTGGTAGTCAATGGGCCCTGGCAATCTCCATTTCTAGTTCAGTACAGTTAGGCAATAGTCTTTTAGGAATTTCAATAACTGTACATAGAATATGAATCGGAGCACTCACCTAATCACCAATCACGGGAGTGTGGCCTGACAAAGCGCCAAGTGGCGTGATACGGTCCGTGGCCAGCATCTGAACTCCCCCGTTACCATGTACCGCCTCCCTGCTACCATCTGAAGAGGATAGTATCTCGGAAGTTTCCGGAACCAGAAGTGATTGGGTGAGTGCTCAGATTCATATTCTATGTACAGTTATTATTATTCCAATGGACTTTTTCTTCACATGAGCACCATCCATGGTTCCAGTTGCAATTACACTTGTGCATCCCAGGTGCGTGGACATTTCTATTAGTGCAGTTGTTTTCAGTGCCGTTAATTTTATTTTTTATTTTTTTTGCTGCCTTTGGATTGTTGGTTCTTTTAGGAATTTATCTAAATCCTTGGGAGGTACAGATTCAGGAATACCCCTGAACTTCAAGTTATTCCTATGATTCCTGTCCTCAATATCTGCCAGTTTTAGGCTAGGTTCAGACTACGGAATTTCCGCCTGAATTTTCGCTTTGAAATTTCCGGCAGAAATTCCGCTTACTATAATGCATATTGTAGTGAATAGTTTTCCGTTCACAAATTCCCACTTCGGAATTTGTGAAGCGGAAAATCCGGATGAAAAATCTGCTAGAAAATTTCCGCCTGAAGAAAGGGGTTCTTTCTTCAGGCGGAAATCCTAGCGGAACACATATCAGTCTATAGGAGACTGCAGTGTCCGCGCGGTCCTAGCGCCGACTAATTCAGTCGGCGCAGGCGGAACTCGGAATCTCCGGGCGGAAATTTTCTGCCCGGAGATTCCGTAGTCTGAACCTAGCCTTAATCTCAATGCTGTTACTGCACCTTTAGTTGTCTCATTTGGTCAGTGGCAAATTCACCCATTTTGGTTTCTATGTGCTCTACTTTGGAATTTAGAGTGCAGATTTGTTGTGTAGTGGGCTCTCTCATTTTTTGTATGTCCTGCAAGAATTATTATTTTTTAAGCAATAGCATTCACTCTTTGATAAACTGCTCTGAAGCAGTATTGGTAGAGGACGATATTTTTTTTTTATAGGGGATCAGCATCATCTCCATCAACAGGGAGGTCAGGATGTGTGACATGATCCGAATCTTGCTCAGATTTTTGTTAGAGGGTGAAGATTCTGCAGAAGACATTATTTCTGTATCTTCTAGGATCTATGTACAGGAGGGGGGGATCTATTGGTGTTGGAGGATCTTCCCTTTGCTGTGAGGTCCTCTAGTTTAAATTTCACTGGATTGTTTTTCTGGGGGCAAATAAGTCAGAATTATCCCTTTTAACAGTTTTCTGGTATGTCTGTTGATTCCTAGTGCTTTTTCTAGGGGTGTAATAGCTCATACTCACTCAGTTGGTAGCCACTGAAATAATATGAAATTTTGCACTATGGAGAATATCATTTATAAGTATAATAAAGTCAGGTGTTGCAAATGTCCTCCAAGAAGGCAAATATGTGGGTGAGGTGATACAATTTCACCTATCAATAGCGTAGTGTGCAAACTTTATGTGCTGGGTACAGTGAACAGTGGAACAGTATTTTTAGTAAAATAGTAATAATGTAATATATTTTAGTCGCACTCTGCACACTGTAATTAGGTTGTTTGGGTGTTTCCCATGCACTCCTTCAAATTGTTGTTCCTCAGAATCACCAGATAATGAACAGTATAGTCTCCTTCAAGAGTGCTAATATTTGGTAACATTAAACAAGTATGCCCACATAAATATATACTGGGAGGCTAGAGCTCATTGTTTGCGCTAAACAGTAAGATATTGTGATTATGCGCTTCTAAAATGGCTGCTCCGGCTCCTATGAATAATATTCTGTCACAAAAAGGATTTTAATGTTCACTGTCAATTCAAATTGTGCCGATTTTGGCTAGTGGGGCATTTCTTAATGTTCTTAGTGGTATAGTATGGCCCGGGTAACTGTTAATATGCACTGCTGTATTCTCCATACAGTGAGCCAAAACTGAGTGCTTTCACAAAATGGCCGCGGCTTCCTCTGATTATGTTTTCCCGACACTATTCTATGACCTCTCTCTGTCTTTATGATGTAGTTTGGGATACAGGTTATGCTGCCAAAAGTCAATAAAATGTGTACCTGAGTATATCTTTCTTTAACAGGCACTCAGCGGCGGTGATATAGATCGTCCTGAAGCTGTGCTGTGTTCCCAGCTGTCTGTGAGAAGAGGCTACTTTTTAGTAGCGGTCGCTGCTTCTGTATCTCCGCTGGGCCGGCCGATTCCTCAGATCGCTACTTAGGTCAGAAAACCTCTCGGTAGGTGCAGTAGACACGGTCCGGAGATCAACTTCTCTTCTGTATGCTTGCAGGCAATCGTTCCTCAGAGGTGGTACTGCATATCACGGTGTGCTGGGCGCAGGTCAGTGAGGCAGAGACTCCGCTCAGTAATGGCCGCCACTTCCACCTTGTAGCTGGGCCCTCAGAGCCTTCAAACCGGTGTTTCTGTCAGAAATAATAACTCAATCTTCTCAAGTCTTGCACCGGAGGATAGCTTTTCTTCTCCTGTTTCTTCTAGTATGCCTTAGGTCTCAGGATTAAGAGGGAAATCCACATAAAGTTGCTTGTAAGTGCAGCACTGCAGGAGCTGTTCTTATACACGTCTGCTCATGTTCAGTGCTGGATCCGCCCCCCCTGCAGTATTTTTTATAGTAAAATGAAGGGTGTTATTACAAGGTCCAATTGAGCCTGCCAAAAACAAGCCCTCATGTTACTCTGTAGGTGGAGTTATGGCTTTTAGAATGTGAGGAGGAAAAAAAATGAAATGCAAAAATAAATTTTTCTTGTGTTTTACAACACAATGCATGAACCAAAATTTACAATACAGTACAATTGCTCTTATTTACTGCTGCAATTATGCACAAGTATGCACAATTATGGCACAATTTGTCTTACATGACAATAACATGACATTTATAATGAGTTTTGGACACTTTTGCAAAAAGAGGCATGGCTTCACCAAATAGGCTTAGTTTAAAGTGTACCTGTAAGTTCTCAAAAAATGTTTTACTTAGTACATAATCCTGACCATGTACATCAAATTTTTATGCTTCTGTCACCCATATTTATTATAAAAATACCTCTTTTCATTAGCTCACAGTGTTAGAAATCCTCACAGATAAAGGGGGTGTGTCCCTCCCTTGTGGTGCTTGGAGGTGAGCCTTGTCCATGAGTCATCTCTTGTCCATGACTCATGGACAAGCTTGATTCTGCTGCAGGGCTAGTTTGTGTCCCAGTAGGTATGGGGGACCCCTAGTAGTGGGATTTCCAGGAGTCATTTTCTTTATTAAATATACAATTTTTTTTAACCCCTTAAGGACTCAGCTCATTTGGGCCTTAAGGACTCTGACAATTACATTTTTACGTTTTCTTTTTTTTCCTCCTCGCCTTCTGAAAATCATAACTCTTTTATATTTTCATCCACAGACTAGTATGATTGTTTTTTGCGTAACCAGTTGTCCTTTGTAATGACATCACTCATTTTACCATAAAATGTATGGTGCAACCAAAAAAACACTATTTGTGTGGGGAAATTGCTAAGAAAACCGAAATTTTACAAATTTTGGAAGGTTTCGTTTTCATGCTACATACTTTATGGTAAAATAGACATGTTTTCATTATTCTGTAGGTCAATACAATTAAAATGATACCCATGATTATATACTTTTCTATTATTGTACCACTTAAAAATAATTGCAAACTTTTTAACCAAATTAGTGCATTTAAAATTTAAAATTTTGCTGACCTATAACTTTTTCATTTTTCCGTATAAGTGGTGGTATGAGGGCTAATTTTTTGTGCCATAACCTGTTCTTTTTTTTTTTTTATACCACATTTGCATTTTTTATCAATTTTTTTGGAATAAAATGTTATAAAAAACCCAGCAATTTTGGACTTTTTTTTTTTACGTTCACGCCGTTAACCGTACGGGACAATTAATATTATATTTTAATAGTTCGGATATTTATGCACGAAATATGTTTATTAAATACATTTTTTACACTCTTTTAGGGGTAAAATAGGGGAAAAAGGGACAATTTAAATTTTTATTGGGGGAGGGGATTTTTCACATTTTCTTTACTTTTCTTTACTATTTTTTTACTTTTTTTTACACTTTAATGGTCCCCTTAGGGGACTATTTATAGCAATCATTTGATTGCTAGTACTGTCCAGTGCTATGTATAGCGCATAGCACTGATCAGTGTTATCGGCTATCTTCTGCTCTGGTCTGCTCGATCTCAGACCAGAGCAGAAGACACCAGGAGACAAACGGAGGCAGGTGAGGGGACCTCCGTCTGCCATTACAGATGTTCGGATCGCCACGGCAGCGCTGCAGGTCATCCGATCATGCATTTTTCTGACCGCACTCTCGCAGATTCCGTGATCTGTATTGATCCCGGCATCTGAGGGTTCAATGGCAGGCGGCCATTACCGGCGGGTTCCTGGCTGCTATCAGCAGCTGGGAACTGCTGCGCATGACCCGAGCATCGCTCTGATGCTCGCGGCCATGTACAGGACATAAATGTACATCCTGATGCGTTAAGTACCACCGCACCAGGACGTACATTTACGTCCTACGTTGTTAAGGGGTTAAACAACCATATTACAAAAGGCCTTCAATTTTCATCAGTAACAACACATAAAACGTTTTTGGATCTGCTCATTTAAGATACACAAAAAGGCTGCATATTCTGTGGCAGTTAAGGTAGCCAATAGCTGGTGTAAATTTACGTTAAACTGTCTTCAGATGCCCCAGATGTATCAATCTGTCTGATATCCTGTGATAAATCAGGTGCAAGGGAAACCTGTCAGTTCGAGTTTGCACTGTCTACAAATTAAAGTGTTTTAGTAAATCTGGGTCAATGTCATGCGGAAACTGTATGAGATGGCAAGGGTTAATGGGTGCATTTCTGAAACTATGGGACATATAATGTTTTTAATATGTGTAATAGAATCATTATACAAGTACATTACAATCTATGCTCATAAGAAAATTGACATATCCTCAGATGTGCAACAGAAATACTGACATACAAATTTAAAGCCCTGTCATACACAAGCTCATCACATTGTAAACGTCCTGTCCACTCATGTGTGATACAATCCTCTGGGGTGCCAGCGCAACATATTCCAGATCATGAAAGATTTAATAAGAGACAAGAGTTGGCCCAACAAGTCTGAATATTTAATTGTGGTGGGGGGTTGATGGGGGGGGGCTGTATTTTCAAGTAGCCTGTGATTTCCTCTAATGGCTGGATAGAAGAAGTGAACACTGTACAGACCGCTCTTGGTTTGCTCGTACTCTCCGAACGGTTGTGTGACAAATCAGCTGCAGCATGTTCCTCCACTGCCAGTCAACATGCACGGAAAAAAGAGGTCTTATGAGGTTTTTGTGTAGCTGCCCAGGAGAGAAGGGAGAGAGTACAGATCAGACCCAGGTGCACTGCAGTAAGCCAAGCAGAAGAGAGCAGTTTGTTAATGTGGCCTTGAATAATTCACATCACATTCACTGATGGTAGGCTTTAAATACAGCCAGGGGATCAGCATATTTATTCCTTAAATAGCAAGGCATGATTTGCTTGGGAAATTCATTAACTTTTGCATTGACTTGGCTTACAATAAACTGCGACACTTTATTCTAGAGAAATCTGTGATGATGCCCTATGTGCAATGATTAGAGCATCATATCCATTACAAATCTATAACACTAAAGGGAGCTGCCATCTGTCCCTGAATATTGTGTTCAATACCGTGCAAAATAGTTCTTCTCCAAAAGGGATCAAAATTGTCTCTCTAATACCACCTATTGGTAGATGTCCTGCAAGGCAGTGTCAGGTCCATTAGAGGGCCTTGGCACATGACTAGGGATGTCAGCCTTCAGCAGACGGCACTGTTTCTAGGTGTTTGCTCCTCATCAGTACTAAGTAAAGTTCAGTTCACTTTTCCCTGGGAACATTACCTGTAAGACTCCAAACAGCAGCTGGATCCCTGCAAGGAGAATCAGTACCTTCACGGCATCTCACCAAACCAGCCAGAACCGTACTCTGTACTGATCCGGAGGAAAAAACACAGGAACATTACATTACCATTTATAGACAGGAGTCTTCACTTATGGCTAAAATCTCTGGTAATTTCTCAGGGTTCTTTAATGGGTAAGACATTGATTTACAGGGTACCTGCCTATAGGTGGCAATAGAGAGACAGTTTTCTTCTTTGGGGAGGGACTTAATTTGCATATTTTTTCCCAGGGAGCACATTGCTGGATCTTTACAAGGTTAATCAGTAGCTTCCATCATGCCCAATACCAATAGAAGTCTCAGCAATATACAGTGGTCCCTCAACATACGATGGTAATCCGTTCCAAACGGACCATCGTTTGTTGAAACCATCGCATGTTGAGGGATCCGTGCAATGTAAAGTATAGGACAGTGGTCTACAACCTGCGGACCTCCAGATGTTGCAAAACTACAACACCCAGCATGCCCGGACAGCCAATGGTTGAGTGTTGTAGTTTTGCAACATCTGGCTGTCCGCAGGTTGTAGACCACTGTTAGAGGAAGTTGTACTCACCCGTCCCCGACGCTCCGGACCGTCACCGCACCCCGGGATGTCACCATCCATCGCTGTCGCCGCGTCCCCGAGGTGTCCCCTCCGGGGAGGCCTCTGCTTCCCCGGCATCCGCGCTCTCCATCGCCGCCATCACGTCGCTACGCACGCCGCTCCAATTGGATGGCGGGACGGTTTGCGCAGCGATGTGATGATGCCGATGGAGAGCGCCGACGATGGAGGGGATCCCGAAGAAGACGTGCCGTAGACCCGAGGACAGGTAAGTGATCGTCAGCACAGGGCACGGGGCACCGTAAACGGCTATCCGGTGGCAGCTGAAGCAGTCTGCGCTGCCATTTATGCGATGGCCCCGACATACAAAAGCATCGTATGTTGATGCTGCCTTCAACATGGCCTCTGAGAGGCCATCGCATGTTGAAATTATCGTATGTCGGGGCCATCGAAGGTCGAAGGGTCACTTTATTTAATACTTCACTCTTTGAGTATTGTAGCTCAACAGAGGCCTGTGATATTGTGATTTTTATCGAGATCATTTCTCAGAAAAAAATTAAGCTTAAAAGTTTGTCTATGTGTGTAGATACATTTATGCATACTGTATTTGCATATATACGTGTACGTATCTATGTCTGTGGATGAATGAGTATATACCATTTGTGCTTGACAGTGACATTAGTATTATCTTCACTTACACTGACTTACAGTTTTCTCATAAAGATTAGTCGATTTGCTTTCTACATTTACAGTAAGGTCCTATATGTTTGCGCTACATGTATTGACTGGCTATTTTAAGCACATATAAATCTATGCACATATGACACATGTCTAATTGCAAAAACAATATACACAGGAGAATCTGCACCATATTGCGGCATCCCTTGGAGAGTTCCATTTGTCAAACAGATGATGGGAGGCGACTGAGCACAAATTGCTTCTTTTTCCTACATCCTGCTCTTTCCCTTGGAAGCAAAGGTACACATGCCCCTGCTGAACTCGCTGTGTTTACTACACAAGGGCAAAACAAAGCTTCCTTCCAAGATGGCATATGGGAAGTAAACAGAGACAGGTCGGCGCACCCGTGTCTTCAAAAGCAGACGCTTTCATTTATTTAGTCTTCTTACCATTTACACAGTTTAGATAGTTCTCAGATATATCAGTAGCTGCCAATGACATTGTATTATATGCCTAAATTTAATTATTAAATTGTTCAAATATGCTTAGATACATTACACATGTGGTACAGTTTCTACCAGAACTGAATTTTCAGATAATTTTTTTTTTCTATAAATAATATAGTATTGTAATATATTTGTTTATACAGAACACAGATCAGCCATATCTCTGCTTGTGGGTCCCAGTGCAGAATTTGTTCCATTAATAAGATAATAGTTTTTTGTTTTTTTTATGTGTTAGAAAGCTCTTTTCCACTGGAAAACATTTTTTTTAATCAACTGGTGCCAGAAAGGTATACAGATTTGTAAATTACTTCTATTTAAAAATCTTAACCCTTCCAGTACTTATCAGCTGTTGTATACTCCACAGGAAGTTATTTTCTTTTTGAATTTCCTTTCTCTCCTTTCATTTTAGGAACCGTCCAGAGTAGGAGCAAATCCCCATAGCAAACCTATATTGCTCTGGACAGTTCCAGACATGGACAGAGGTTTCAGCAGAGAGCACTGTGGTCAAACAGAAATGACATTCATAAAGAAAAGAACTTCCTGTGGAGTATACAACAGCTGATAAGTACTGGAAGGGTTAAGATTTTTAAATAGAAGTAATTTACAAATCTGTATAACTTTCTGGCACCAGTTGATTAAAAAAAATGTTCTCCAGGGGAGTACCCCTTTAAGGGCTTCTGAGGCATCTGAGCCCAGGTGCAACTGCTACCTCTGCACCCCTCAAGTTATGCTCCTGATAAGATTATTAAAACTTGCTGATTTGTAACGTGAATAACATTATCTTGTTACAATGGTATCTTTCAAGGAGTGAGATGTAAAAGGGTAGTTACACAAAGTGGTGGGCAATAACCCTACCCATATGAAGGGGGCTTAGCTTGTTAATGGCTACACATATTTGGAGTTTTGAATGCAAAATTATACAGCCAGTAACATAAATTAGCTATTGCCAGCCTTCTCAGAAAGGTGCCAGAAAATGTGGTGCTTCACAGTTTGCTACACATGTTGGCGTGTAGTTTCAGCCCATGCTAACCCCTGCCCATGGCAAAAATGTGAACTTGGGCATGAGAACGTTACAATAGAGCAACATAAAAAGTTGGCCGTCTCATGAATTATGTTTCCTTTTATACTTTATGAACAGCCAGGTGTGTGATTTACTTAGGTAATAGATGACACCAGGATGTAGCATGTAAGGGAGACAGGCAATGACAGTGTGATGCTCTGTGCAGTGTTCTACTGGGTGTTCTTAGGTCCTAGTATTCACATGGCTGTTACTTGGACATGTACCCCCTACCTAAACCTTGTTGTGGACCATGAACATTACTTCAGAGCAATGGAAATCCCTATTGGCAGTGGCCTTTTTTAGAATGGTGTCACACTGCAAAAATTGTTCAGGAATAGTTTGAGAATACGACAAAGAATTCAAGGTGTTGATTTGGTCTTCTAATTCTCTGGATGTTAATCTGATCTAATCTAATCTTTGGGATGTACTAGAAAAACTAGTCTGACTCATTGAAGCCCCACCTTGGAGTCTATGGAACGTAAATGGGCACTATCATTAAAAATAATTTTTGCTATTGCACTCCTTATGGTAAATAAAAAATCTTTCTAATGTACTTTGATTAAAAAACATTGCATATCTAGATTTTATTAAGGCTTTTGACACTGTCCCACATCAAAGACTTATCAATAAACTACAGTCATTGAGCTTGGACTCCCATATTGTTGAGTGGATTAGGCAGTGGCCAAGTGACAGACAACAGAGGGTTATAGTCAATGGAGTATATTCAGAGCAAGGTCTTGTTACCAGTGGGGTACCTCAGGGATCTGTACTGGGACCAATTTTGTTAAATATATTCATTAGTGATATTGCAAAAGGTCTCAATGGTAAGGTATGTCTTTTTGCTGATGACACAGATATGTAACAGGGTTGATGTTCCAGGAGGGATACGCCAAATGGAAAATGATTTAGGAAAACTAGAAGAATGGTCAGAACTCTGGCAACTGAAATTCAATGCGGATAAGTGCAAGATAATGCACCTGGGACGTAAAAATCCTCGGGCAGAATATAGAATATTTGACACAGTCCTGACCTCAGTATCTGAGGAAAGGGATTTAGGAGAAATTATTTCAGAAGACATAAGGTAGGAAGACAATGTAATAGAGCAGCAGGAAACACTAGCAGAATGCTTGGATGTATAGGGAGAGGTATAAGCAGTAGAAAGAGAGAAGTGCTCATGCCGTTGTACAGAACACTGATGAGGCCTCATTTGGAGTATTGTGCGCAGTACTGGAGGCCGTATCTCCAGAAAGATATAGATACTCTAGAGAGAGTTCAGAGAATATCTACTAAACTAGTACATGGATTGCAGGATAAAACTTACCGGCAAAGGTTAAAGGACCTTAACATGTATAGCTTGGAAGAAAGAAGAAACAGAGGGGATATGATGGAGACTTTTAAATACATAAAGGGAATCAACACAGTAAAGCAGGAGAGCATATTTAAAAGAAGAAAAACTACCACAAGAGGACATAGTTTTATATTAGAGGGGCAAAGGTTTAAAAGTAATATCAGGAAGTATTACTTTACTGAGAGAGTAGTGGATGCATAGAACAGCATTCCTGTAGAAGTGGTCGCTGCAAATACAGTGAAGGAGTTTAAACATGCATGGGATAAGCATAAGGCTACTTCATATAAGATAAGGCCAGGGATTATTGATAGGATTCAGATTATTGGGCAGACTAGATGGGCCAAATGTTTCTTCTGCTGACACATTCTATGTTTCTATGTAAAATGACGTTTTTTTAATGTTTTATTTGTGTTTAAAAAAGCTGCCACTAGGTGTCTCCCTATTCATCCAGAGCACATTTCCCCCCATCTCTTGCACAGATTTTGAACTCCTTCTGGTCTGGCAGAAGTCCAAAATCAGGAAATGCTGTCTGGAGTACTGAGGGGTGTGTGTGCAGCCTTACACTGAACTGCTCTGGGCCGTGTGTAGCAGAGTGAGGGAAGAAGTTATCCCCTGTATGGCTTCATATGATGTCACACATGCTGGGTAACGCCCCTTCCCAGTCTGTGAATCTGACTGACACTGAGCAGAAAATACAGAGCAATATCAAGGTATAAAACTAAAAAATAATAAAAAAAATAAAGGCGGGGGGTGGATTATCATTATGGGGGCAGTGAACTGGGAGGATTATAAAATTTAACAAGATCATGAGAGGTATTCATTAAACAATCCATTGCTAATATCTTGGTTCCAGATACCATAGGGTACCCTCTGAATAGGTCAGAGCTGTTTTGCAGCATGAGGGGGGCATGCAGTACAAAATATTAGACAATATAATAAAAGAAAACAAAGTAATAATCTTTAACAAGAAAGTTGTATATAATATGACCATATTTTATAATGGTGTACATCACTACTGTTAAGTTAGTTTTTTAAGGTAATACATTGCAATAGCAGCATGCAAATCCTCCTAATGTACTTCATAGCCCTGCTACTACCACAGTTTCTGGCATCAGAAACAACTCTGATCCTGGTAGTTTAACCCCCTTGATGTTGCAGTCTTTCTATCGCCCCTTCTTCCTTTAGGATATGATTACAGGGAGCAGGTGGGTAGCTCTTGGAGCTCAGAGCTTAAAGGGGTACTCTTGTGGAAAACTTTTTTTTTTTAAATGAACTGGTGCCAGAAAGTTAAACAGATTTGTAAATTACTTCTATTAATTTTTTTTTTTAAATCCTTTTAGTACTTTTTAGCAGCTGTATGCTACAGAGGAAATTCTTTACTTTTTGAATTTATTTTTTGTGTTGTCCACAGTGCTCTTTGCTCACACCTCTGTCCGGGTCAGGAACTGTCCAGAGTAGCATAGGTTTGCTATGGGGATTTTTTCCTGCTCTGGACAGTTCCTGATACAGGCATCAGGTGTCAGCAGAGAGCACTGTGGACAAGACAAAAAAGAAATAAAAAAAATAAAGCAAACAGCTGCTAAAAAGTACTGAAAGGATTAAGATTTTTTAATAGAAGTAATTTACAAATCTGTTTAACTTTCTGGCACCAGTTCATTTAAAAAAAATGATAATAATGATCCCAAGTCTGCTGCTTTACTACACCTATTAGGTCCATTACACTGCACAGAAGTATTGCAGTGTATGATACAAGCAACCAGGACAAAGCATGTTCAAAAAATTTACTAATATCTGGAAAAAAACAACAAGCCTACTTTAAATTAACTCTCTCAGACTTCAGCAAACCCAAAACAAGTGATTTTTATGGTGTTTTTATTCTGCAAAGTAGTAAAACATTGGAACAATTTAATTAAATGGGCACTGTCAGATGTAAAAACTTTTTATATGTTGTACATCTTGGCAAAAAAATAGTTTTTCTAATATACTTTTTTTTTTTAATTCTCATTTTATTAAAGAAAACTGCCTTTAAAAATACCACCACTAGGGGCCCCTATTCTTCCTGGGACACTGATGAGTCCCACAGCAGCATGAGCATGTTTAAGGGTCATGGACACAAGATGATTGACAAGGCTGCAGGAGAAACCCAGCCTTGCAGGAACACTACTGTAACACAGAGTTTTACCAATCATGTGCCACCAGCTGTTGCAAAATTACAACTCCAATCATGCCTGGAGAGTCAAAGGATGCCTGGGCATGGTAGGAGTTGTAGTTTTGCAAAAGCTGTAGACACACAGCTGAAGGCAACACTGCTGCAAAAAAGAGTTATTCAAACATTGTACCTTCAATTATTCCAAAACTACAAGTCTCAGCAGTACAGGACTGCCTAAGGATGACACACATGAATGACATAGGAAGATGTAAGTTATACATCTTACCATATTGTATTTTGTGGTAGAATACAGGCAATCTCCAATAATCATTGTGTGTGTACAGCATAAAACCAGAGAGGAAAGGGTTACAGAGCAGGGCTGCCAGGCTCGCTCCCTAGAGCAGTGAGTCAGCAGAGTAAGGGAGGGGGAGGAGTCAGCACAGTGCAGGCAAGAGAAGGGCATGCCCCCCCCCCTTAGAAAGATGCATTGAGCAGCTGTAATATGCTATTCTTTAGTGAAATAGGGGTGATAGATACATAAAAATTACATCATCAGGATGAGGTACTGATTAACATATAACAGATAATTATATATTAGGTATCACTGTAATTGTATTAACCTGTAGGATAAAGATAATAACATTTTATTGATACTAAAAATCTAAGCGTATAACTTTGAAAAATGTCCCTCTGAACAAGGGCACCTATTGTCTGTTTTTTCTACTTGCTTGTATTCCTTTAAGCTCTGTGTGCACTGTATTCCTTCAAGTATCTTGTATCCACCATATTTATTGGCATATAACAAACACACTTTTTAGACTAAAATATTATGCTAAAACCCTACCTGCGTGTTAGATGCCGATAAATCCTACTTGAGGCTCACAGCAGCCAGCGCTGGTCATCTGGACATCTTTCCCCCCACCTCCTCCTCTGAACCCTTTTTGTATTTTGTTATTTTCCCCCCTTACCTGGACTGCGTGTTCCGGCAGGATCAGGTTCCAGCGGCATCTAAGGCTGACTGTGCACTGACTAGTGACGTCCTCTGTGCAGAGTGCGCAGGCCAGGGTAAGGGAAAAGAAAACAAAATACAAGCAGGGGTTCAGATGTGGTATAATCAGTGAGAGGAAAGATGTGTGGGAGGATCAGTGAGGGGAAAGATGTGTGGGAGGATCAGTGAGGGGAAAGATGTGTGGGAGGATCAGTGAGGGGAAACACGTGTGGGGGGATCAGTGAGGGGAAAGATGTGTGGGAGGATCAGTGAGGGGAAACACGTGTGGGGGGATCAGTGAGGGGAAAGATGTGTGGGGGGATCAGTGAGGGGAAAGATGTGTGGGGGATCAGTGAGGGGAAACACGTGTGGGGGGATCAGTGAGGGGAAAGATGTGTGGGGGATCAGTGAGGGGAAAGATGTGTGGGGATCAGTGAGGGGAAACACGTGTGGGGATCAGTGAGGGGAAACACGTGTGGGGGGATCAGTGAGGGGAAAGATGTGTGGGGGATCAGTGAGGGGAAAGATGTGTGGGAGGATCAGTGAGGGGAAACACGTGTGGGGGGATCAGTGAGAGAAAAGATGTGTGGGGGGATCAGTGAGGGGAAAGATGTGTGGGGGGATCAGTGAGGGGAAACGTGTGGGGGGGTCAGTGAGGGGAAAGATTTGTGGGGGGATCAGTGAGGGGAAAGATGTGTGGGTGGGATCAGTGAGGGGAAAGATGTGTGGGGATCAGTGAGGGGAAAAATGTGTGGGAGGGATCAGTGAGGGAAAACGTGTGTGGGGGGATCAGTGAGGGGAAAGATGTGTGGGGGGATCAGTGAGGGGAAAGATGTGTGGGGGGGTTCAGTGAGGGGAAAGATTGAGGGGGGATCAGTGAGGGGAAAGATGTGTGGGGGGATCAGTGAGGGGAAAGATGTGTGGGGGGATCAGTGAGGGGAAAGATGTGTGGGGGATCAGTGAGGGGAAAGATGTGTGGCATGGGGGGATAAGGGGGAGGAGGGGGAATTATGTGACACAGAGGCGGATAAACGGGGAGGTTAAGTTCAGAGCTTCAAAGTCATTTATTTTAAATGTCATTTTTTTTACTCAAAATTCCTTCTTAAAATGAGGATGCGTGTTATACACCAGTGTGTGTTATACGCCGATAAATACACTATCTTCGCAGCTTGAATGTCATTATATGTGTATTATTTACAGGCCTAGTACATGTGAAATATCCATAGTATAATAATTACATGCAAATTATCATAAGGCTTAACAGTAGCAGAAAATGTAGGTTATCTAGTTATGCAGGGATAATATAGAAGTGTTGACAGGAGTATATATTGAGAGTATCTGCAGGTGTGTTAACAATGGCCACAGTGGGAACAGGAACATATTGGGATTAGAATCCATCTTGGAAAATGAGAATCATTAGTCGTAGTTGTCAGTGCCAAGCAGTAGGGAAGGTAGTAGCCTCTGATTCATGTCACTACATGTTTTATGAATTGTACTTTTTAAAGGCAACATCCTATATTATCCAGCGAATCTATGTTTTGTTGGTAAGCTATAGGGACATTACAGACAGCAGGAAGGCCTATCTTTAATAATCCTCTGGATGGTATCATTGTTTTATCTGCAATTGGGAAATACAATAGGCCTTATGCATGGAAACTACATTAAAGGGAACCTGTCAAGTGTCTAATAGCAAAACAGAACCGCATTTCAGAGAAAACTGGCCAGGAACAAGGTTTTGGGTCACCGGGTTGGTCCCAATCAGGTTATCCTTGTCCGGCTTGGCTTGATTGACATGGTTGGTGGGGACAAATAAATCTATAAACATAACAGATAATAACCCAAAACAAACGTTGCAATATATAAATATACTTAAAGTAGTTTAGATCAGCAAAGAGGTTAAAAAGAGAAAAAAAAAAACAATGGAGGATTTCTGTGCTGCATTAACACCAAAAAATAATAGACCAGACTACTGAGATGGGAAAAGAAAAAAATGTCTCGACCTTGAGGCCAAAAAATGATCCTTAAGGAGTTCCAATAAGCTTTAGGGAGATGAAAGATGGAATCTGATATTCTGCTATGGGCGACACGTTTTCTTAGAGCGGTTTTTATACATGAGGCCCAAAATATTTATGAGGAACTCGTCATCTATCTTTTATGATTTTGATGTTATAGTGTCAGAACATCTTGAGGTCCATGGCAGCAGGCAGCACTCTGACAAGGCTGTGTGGTAGGGATAGCTACTATATTAGTCATATACAGTAAAAATTTTAAAAGTCATTTTTTTGTGCAGTTTTATTAGGCATTAAATAAATCTAATAACCTAGGACATTTTAAAATCATTAATATTTTAGACTACTAAGAGAATAAAATAATATAAGGTTACTGCTTCACGGGCAACAACTGATTTTCACGCGCAACCATACAGTTATTTTTTGCGAAAGGGAACTTGCCACATTATCAATGTTGTCTGATCTGAGAATTGTATACTATACAATAAGAAAAGGCAAACAGATTGATAACATTGTGTGTCGATTCAGAATAACCTTTATGTCGCCCCTTCTCTTTAGTCTAGTGGGTGGTATTTCTCAGCTATCTTTATATGGATGCTTATATAGGGAAGGGTGACAATCACTTAGGGGGAGATTTATCAAAACCTGTGCAGAGGAAGCGTGGTGCAGTTGCCCATAGCAACCAATCAGATTGCTTCTTTCATTTTCCACAGGCCTCTTTAGAGGCCTGTGGAAAATGAAAGAAGCAATCTGATTGGTTGCTATGGGCAACTGCACCACTCTTGCTCTACACAGGTTTTGATAAATCTCCCCCTTAGTCCTTAGTTTAGAATGAGCAGGGACTTTTATATAATATACAAGTTATACTGAATCTTTTTCCACAAAAGCTACGTATCAGTCTGTTTATGTACTCATGTCCTATAATATAAGTATATAAGTTTACACTTGCTGGCGTTGATACATGCTCAGTGTACCTGGGCATGATTTTTTGCTGTTGTTAAAGCGGTACTCCACTGGCCAGCATTTGGAACATTTAGTTTTGAACACTGTGTGCGCTTCGGGGATCAGCCACGCCCCCGTGATGTCACGCCATGCCCCCTCAATACAATTCTATGGGAGGGGGGGTGATGGCTGCTCCCATCAGACTTACATTGAGGGGGCATGGCCTGACATCATGAAGGGGCGTGGCTGCACACAGAATTTGGAACTTAATGTTCCGAATGATGGCCAGTGGGGTATGCCTTTAACCCCTTAAGGACTGGGGTTTTTTCCGTTTTTGCATTTTCGTTTTTTGCTCCTTGCCTTTAAAAAATCATAACTCTTTCAATTTTGCACCTAAAAATCCATATGATGGCTTATTTTTTGCGCCACCAATTCTACTTTGTAATGACGTCAGTCATTTTGCCCAAAAATCTACGGTGAAACCAAAAAAAAAATCATTGTGCGACAAAATTGAAAAAAAACGCTGTTTTGTAACTTTTGGGGGCTTCCGTTTCTACGTAGTACATTTTTCGGTAAAAATGACACCTTATGTTTATTCTGTAGGTCCATACAATTAAAATGATACCCTACTTATATAGGTTTGATTTTGTCGGACTTCTGAAAAAAATCATAACTACATGCAGGAAAATTAATACGTTTAAAATTGTCATCTTCTGACCCCTATAACTTTTTTATTTTTCCATGTATGGGGCAGTATGAGGGCTCATTTTTTGCGCCGTGATCTGAAGTTTTTGCATTGATAGGACTTATTGATCGCTTTTTATTCATTTTTAAATGATATAAAAAGTGACCAAAAATGCACTATTTTGGACTTTGGAATTTTTTTGCGCGCACGCCATTGACCGAGCGGTTTAATTAATGATATATTTTTATAATTCGGACATTTCTGCACGCGGTGATACCATATATGTTTATTTTTATTTACACTGTGTTTTTTTTATTGGAAAAGGGGGGTGATTCAAACTTTTAATAGGGGAGGAGTTAAATGATCTTTATTCACTTTTTTTTTTTCACTTTTTTTTGCAGTGTTATAGGTCCCATAGGGACCTATAACACTGCACACACTGATCTTCATCATTGATCAGTGGTTTCTCATAAGAAACCAGTGATCAACGATTCTGCCGCATGACTGCTCATGCCTGGATCTCAGGCAGTCATTCGGCGATCGGACAGCGAGGAGGCAGGAAGGGGCCCTCCCGCTGTCCTGTCAGCTGTTCGGGATGCCGCGATTAGCCGCGGCTATCCCGAACAGCCCGACTGAGCTAGCCGGCCACTTTCGGTTTCATTTTAGCCGCGCGGCTCAGCTCTGAGCGCGCAGCTAAAGAGTTAATAGCGCGCTGTGCGCTATTAGAGGCGGGTCCCGGCTTCACTATGACGCCAGGCCCGCCGTGATATGATGCGGGGTTACTGTGTAACCCCGCGTTATATCAGAAGAGCAGGATCGAGGACGTACCTGTACGCCCTTGGTCCTTAAGGGGTTAAGGCCAGCTAATAAAGATTGGCTCACTAGAAGTGACTTTTCACCAGCACAGAGCATATATGGATGTTCTAAGAGAGATCAAAATAATTAACAATTGGGGAGCCAACCTTTGGTTTCCTTACCAGAGGACGGGGTAATCTCTGATGTTGGACCTGCATCAGCTGTGAAAGCAGCTACATTACCAATAACAGCCATTACAAAAAACTGGGGCAGGTACAAGTATGTAGAGATATAAACAATGAAGAAGCTGTGGGACTAACCTGAGCACTGTGCCCCCTTTGAACAGCTTATTAGTGGGGTGATGGGTGTTGGACCACCACCACCATCTAATATGGCTACTTGCCTATTCTTAGGATAGGCCTTAAATTTTAAAAGCAGGGATAAACCATATAAAAGGCTGGATTTCAATACAATAA
Organism: Hyla sarda; assembly: GCF_029499605.1. Taxonomy (NCBI): domain Eukaryota; kingdom Metazoa; phylum Chordata; class Amphibia; order Anura; family Hylidae; genus Hyla; species Hyla sarda. Next base: position 243,855,186 of record NC_079191.1, on the reverse strand, counting down.
GGATACAAAGTGGAATATTGTAAACATTTTTATATGAAGAGGAGGCAGATTTCCCTGAATAAAATAAATATGAGATTGTAACATTCCAGGGTTTTGGGATCTTTGCAATAAACATATAAGAAATACTTGCGTGGTTCTTAAAGCAGAAGCATTTCCTGACTCAACACTATTCTTTTCCCTGCTCCCATATAAAACAGAGAATCTTTCATGTCTATGACTTATTTCCAGCAGTAAAGCTTTGAGGAAAGTGATGCCAGCTCCACTATTGAGAGCTGTTTTGAACAAGTATCAAACCCTAAACTGCTGCTCCTAAGCAAGGTATTCACAATTCCGGCTGAACAGATGCTTGTGACTTTTAGGCAATTGTAATGGTGGGATTGTTTTGAAGTCAGATTATAGCACATGAAACGCTGTATTCTCTGAAGTAATCCTGCCGCCAACATTTCAAGTATATTTGGGATTTAGTGTAAAAAAAATAAATAAAAAAACTTTAAAATTACATTCAAATTACATTTTATTTCCCTGAATTTACAGAAAAATTTCACTTGCAAGGAGAGTTTAAACTATATTTTGTCCTTTTTATTCTGACACAGCATTTTTTATGAAATGAGATTTCAAAGCTTTTCATCTATGAGAAGTATACAGTCTAAAGCTTTTCCACAATCTTACGAAATATGTAAACTAAAACCAGTTCTACTGACTTAAACATAATATCATCATAACATTTTAGGGGGATCTAGGTTCTGTTCAAGTAACCAGAGATTTTGTCCCTTTCTTAACTTTCCTCCTTTCCCTGATATTTCTCATTAAAAAAATTCTAGGGGCAAAAATCTTGAGCCTTGAGACATTTGTAAATTTAATTTTATGTTACTGTAAAAAGATATGGAATCTGATCCCCTATAAACTGAATGAATCCTAGAAGGCCTGTGTCAGCTGCTCCTTTGTTGCTCAGATATTACAAGCTCCGCTGGTGGGTAAAACTCCTCAGAAATGTATCCAGCACTCTGATGTGAAGTAAAAACAACTTCATTAAGCCATTTTAAAAGAAGTCCATTGAAAACAATCACGCACCATAAGCTATGAAGTCATATAGTCAACACATTTCAATCCACGCCCCCCTGGCTCTTACTCATGAGCCATGAGTAAGAGCCAGGGGACCTATATTGCCTATATGGATTCATGGCTCCTGGAACATGGACTTATTTTAAGATGGCCTAAAAAAGTATTCTGTTACTGTACTTGTTGTGTATATTAGGCTGGGTTCCCATTAAAGAAGATATGTAGCTGAAAAAATGTATTCCTTATCCACAGGATAGGGGATAAGTTTCTGATCACAGGGGAATCCAACCACTGGGACCCCCATACGGGCCCCGGCTCAGCCCCAGCTCCGCTCCTCTAATGATGTGTTGTACCCAGCATCAAAGCTGGTCAAAACACGGCTCCTCCATTCCTCTCTATGGGAGAGGCGGAGACACATGAACGCTGTGTCTCTGTGTCTCTCATAGAAATGAATGAAGGGTACATGTTTAGACCAGCTTCTGTGCTAGGTACAACACACACATTAGAGGAGCAGAGACGGGGCAAGGCAGAGCTCTGTACAGGAGATTGTGGGGGGTCCCATTGGTTGGACCCCCCACCTTATGATCACACACTTAGGGGATATGTTATTTCCTCGGTATTACTGCTTTAAGATGTGTCACTATGTCTTATGAATACCTTGGCATAGGGATATATATGTGAATGTACAGGTAGTGGCCCAATTGACTCTGATGGCATGAACATTGTCAGCTAGTAACTACTTTCAGATCATTTTCCAAATGTATATGTGACCCAAAACACAAATAAGTTTACAAAATTACCCTAACATAGTCACTAGCTGACTACGATAGGCCCATTTAAGAAAATATTTACCCTCTGCCTGTATGTTTACATGTACATCGGCATCCCATTTGCCAACGTATAAGTGTAATGTATTTGCAAACCGTAGTGTTAGCCCAGCCTTATGTAAAATTCTTGTATACCATTGCTTTTTTGGTCCAGTAGAACAGTAGGAGGTCACAATATGACAGAAACTTACATAACCCCAGGAAGTGGCAACAGTGTTAACTGCTGAGCCACCGTCTGGTCTACACAAATATACAAAAAAAAATCTCGTGAATGTTAATAAGTGTAGTAAAAACATACTGGGCCTAATTAACTAAGGCTTTTGCAAGTAAATTTTGTAGTAATTTTCATGTTGTATGTCTCGTGCGCCAGAATTTCTGACAAAAAATCCAAAAAACCCTGAAAGGGGTTATCCACCTTAAGGTGATTTTAGTATGTACCTGGCAGACAGTAATGGACATTCTTAGGAAGGATCTGCACTTGTCTTGGGGCTAAATGGCTATGTTGTGAGATTACCATAACACTGTGCCTAGCTTTTTGGGAACTGGTATTTCCTGTTTCAGTTTTTTTTTTTTGCCTACAAATCCCACAATTCCATTTTCCTCCCTCCCACACATCAGCCACCCCACCCATGGAAACATAAATGAGCTGCATCTATTCAAAAGACCTGTAGTTTTCAATCAGGGTGCCTACAGCTGTTGCATTAGTTGCAGATTGATCTCTCTCCCACCAAGCAATCCCTCGCCCATTGAAGCAGACAGGATCCCTGTCATCAGCTGACTAGTGAGTCAGGTCTCGGCCACATTGCAACCTGGGAAAAATATTAGACAACAGTCATTTTGTATGCTGTGAAAAATAAATATTGGGGTGAAAATCACTGAAGGATTGTGAGAAAACCGTCACACACAGGTACAGACACTATATTATGAACTACACTAACTTTACAGCCCCTGTAGCATAGGCAAATAAAAAAAAATTCCTGGAATACCCCAGGGAAAAAAAAAACTAAAAGAGGCGTGGCCATCAGGGGATAGGGGCGTGCCTCCAAAACCCTAAATTTTTGGGGGATAAAAACTACAAATTTACTAATGCTTCCATATAAAATGTGGTGGATTGAGCTCTGGAAAACCCAACAGCTCAGACCATGTGTAAAAAGAAAGAATACCTGTTGGGAAAAAACCCACAAAGAAAACTACACACCACTCTAAGTAAATGAGGGCTTCTATGTATTTAGGCCATTCTTTTATAGTATTACAACTGTTCTTTATCTTTTAATAACTTACTGACTGATTTATTTGATATGAATGGGATTTTCATTTTTTATCTTTGCTGTCGGGAGACTTCTACTTGATAAATAATGTAGCACGCTGTCCTGTTCAGGCCCAAAAATATAACATTACACTAATGGAATGACAGATCAAAACAGATTTAATAATTCTTGTCATTGTTTCAGTCCCCCTTCTTTTTTTTTTCCAGAGGATTTAACTATATAAAAAGAAAATATTTTATAGTTTTTACAGTTAATTTAAAAAATGTTGCAAAATATGTTACAGTTCAACAGACCTGGAAATATAATAATCTTGTTCTGGATTCTGGCTACTATATATCTGATTCTAGGAGCCAAAAATGTAGGCATTACTTATATATATCTATATGCGCTATTAGTACCCTATATACTCTAGTATAAGCCGAGTTTTTCAGCATGATTTTTCGTGCTGAAAATGCCCTTCTCGGCTTATACTCGAGTGAACTCTCCGCCTGTCAATCCCTTCTCAGTGGTCTTCAACCTGCGGACCTCCAAATGTTGCAAAACTACAACTCCCAGCATGCCCGGACAGCCATCAGCCGGGCATGCTGGGAGTTGTAGTTTTGAAACAACTGGAGGTCCGCAGGTTGAAGACCACTGAGGCCTCCATCATCATCCAGACCCCCCCTTTAGTTTTGTACTCACCTCCCCTTGTTAGGAAGGGAGGGTGAGCTGGTCCAGGTCATCTATGCTGCAGGGACCATCCGGGGGGGAGGGTTAGTTGTTCCGGGCTGTCCATCTTCACCGAGGGGCCCTCTTCTCTGCTCTGGGCCTGGCCTCGGACTAGTGACGTTGCCTTGACAACGACGCACAGGGACGTTCAAGCGCGTCCCTGTGCGTCGTCGTCAAGGCAACGTCACTAGTCCAGGGTAGGCCCGGAGCGCGGAGAAGAGAGCCCCCCAGTGATAATGGACAGCCCGGAACGACTAACCCTCCCCACTGGACGGTCCCTGCAGTATAGATGGCCTGGACCAGCTCACCCTTCCTTCCCATCGAGGAGAGGTGAGTAGAAACCTAAAGGGGGGGGGGGGGGTCTGGATGATGACGATGGCCACAGTGGTCTTCAACCTGCGGACCTCCAGATGTTTCAAAACTACAACTCCCAGCATGTCCGGGCATGCTGGGAGTTGTAGTTTTGCAACATCTGGAGGTCCGCAGGTTGAAGACCACTGGATTGACAGGCGGTGATGATGACAGGGGGATGATGACAGGCGGTGATGATGAAGGGGGGATGATGACAGGCGGTGATGATGACAGGCGGTGATGATGAAAGGGGGGATGATGACAGGGTAATGATGAAGGGGGGGATGATGACAGGCAGTGTTGATGAAAGGGGGGGGATGATGACAAGGTAATGATGAAGGGGGGGATGATGACAGGGTGATAATGACGGGGGGTGTTTATGACGGGGGTCTGGATGATGACAGGGGGGGATGATGACATGGGTGGATGATGTATTTCCCACCATAGACTTATAGTCGAGTCAATAACTTTTCCTGGGTTTTTGGGGTGAAATTAGGGGCCTCGGCTTATATACTGGTCGGCTTATACTCGAGTATATACGGTACTTCTGTTATAGAGAAATATAGTACCTTAAAGGGGTACTCCAGTAGAAAAATGTTTTTTAATCAACTGATGCCAAAAAGTTAAACAGATTTGTAAATTACTTCTATTAAAGAATCTCAATCCTTCCAGTACTTATCAGATGCTGTATTCTCCAGAGTAAGTCCTTTTCTTTTTGATTTTCTTTTCTGTCTGACCACAGTGCTCTCTACTGACACCTCTGTCCATGTCAGGAACTGTCCAGAGCAGAAGCAAATCCCCATAGCAAACCTACCCTGCTCTGGACAATTCCTGACATGGACAGAGGTGTCAGTAGAGAGCACTGTGGTCATACAGAAAATAACTTCAAAAAGAAAAGAACTTCCTCTGTAGTATACAGCAGCTGATAAGTACTGGAAGGATTAAGATTTTTTAATAGAAGTAAATTACAGATCTGTTTAACTTTCTGGCACCAGTTGATTTAAATAAAGTTCATCCACAATGAGGTGCAAAGGCTTCTTCGTCCGGTTCCACAGGAGATCTCATATTATAGCAATGATAATATCTATTTATATATTGCCAAAAGATGCTGCAAAACTTTACAATTTTAAGGGTAGAAATAAAAACAAATTTTAGACATTGCAATAATATGCATTAAATATTTAAATAGAAGAAGGGAAGGCCCTGCTCACAAGGGCTTACAGTTGAATTACAATTATTACTAGCTATAAAAACAACTGTGATAACACCCAGTTCATCATACCTTGCACCATAAGGGACTGTATACTTACACAGTACAATTAGTTTTAATGTTATAGCAGATATAGCAGATTGGGGTGCAAATAAATGAAAAATAAATATTAAAAATATTTTTTTAAACTTATAGATGACTGGAATGTATAAAATAAAAGTTAAAATTGGTCAAAGCTTGAGATCATTTTAGCTGGAAATAGTCAGAAACCCATGGAGAATTATACAAAAAAATGTTTAAGTCTTTTGTAGATGAGCTGAAAGGCCTGAAATTGACTTCCATTGGCAGCTAAGATGTTTTGCATTCGCTATGCCAGTGCTGGAGTGAAGTGCAGTATTGTTCAGTAATGCACAGAATGTCATACAGCCATGTCTTAATAGAAATAACCTGTGCTTTCTCATAGGTGACACATATTGAGCATAAAACACTTAAAATAACTGGGAAGATTCAGCAAAAAGCTCTCTTAGGGCTTTTATTTGAATTGTTTAGCTTTATAAAATGTTGAAGAGATTGGAGGACAAGGTGATAAATTCATTGTGGGCTGGAGGAAAGATATTCCAGGTTACGGTATTTCATTTCATTTTTCACAGAGAAGATTGGTAAACCTTGTTTTTATAGACAGGAATTTTAGGAATGGTTAAAGAATGTTTTGTTCCAGTCCTGTTTAGATTCTAAATTGAGGGTTATCAACGCTCATTGTTTTTTTTAAATATTATTCTCTATAACACTGTTATAAATATACAGTCACTGCACACTCTAATAGGTACACCTGTGGCTAACGCAAAGAGTTAATCAGCTAATCACATAGCAGCACCTCAATGCATTTAGGCATGTAGACGTGGTCAATACAACTTTCTGAAGTTCAAAACGAACATCATAATGAGGAAAAAAGGGAACTTAAAGGGTAGCTCCCACCATCCCTTTTTTTTTTCTTTCTGTCCCTGCCTATTGCCCATATATCTCTAACCACCTCCCTGCCTTTAATTTTTTTTTTACTATATTAAAAATTATTTTTTGTCTGCCTGGTAGTGTGCTAACTACCAGGCAGACTTCCCCAGCAGGCGTGACGTCACTGATGCCTGCTGGGTGTCCGACTTCCACCCTTAGTTCAACTATACAGGGTGCCTCCAGCTGTTTCACCACTACAACTCCCAGCTTGCCCTGACATCTATTGGCTGTCAGGGCATGCTGGGAGTTGTAGTGGGGAAACAAATGGAGGCACCCTGTGGTGAAAACAGTCTCAGCAGCAGCTGCCATACATCCCGCTCCCCAAGACCCCGCCGCGCAACAGCCCCACCCTCCTTCCTCCGCCCCCCCAAAAAAGACATTCCTCTCCCCAAACTCTGCAACTCCATCACCCCCAGACCCTGCTGCGCAACACGCCCCTCCCTCCTCCCGCCCGAAAAAGACATTCCGCTCCCCAAACTCCGCTACTCCATCACCTTCAGACCCCGCTGCACAACTACCCCCCCCCTCCGCCCGCCCGAAAAATACATTCCGCTCCCCCAAACCCTGAAACTCCATCACCCCCAGACCACCACCTCTGGCCGAAAAAGATTAGTGCAGGGCAGTCCGCATAAAGTTCACCTTACTCCGGAAGCCGGGGCTGGCGCGCTCCCTCCTGTCTGATTGACAGGCCGGCATCGGTCGGCATCGGTCCGAATTCATCTGTGGCGTCACAGCAGGCTGCATCCGGCCACTAGGAGGGAGACCCCTAGTGGCCGGATTTCAAAATAAAGATAAAGTGTTTTAATAAAAAAAAAATTTAAGTATATTAGAAATATGTTGTAGTACATCAGTACTACAACATATAAAAAGAAAAAGTAATGACAGTGCCCATTTAAGTAACTTTGAATGTAGCATGGTTGTTGGTGCCAGAATGGCTGGTCTAATTCAGAAACTGCTGATCAACAGGGATTTTGTATGCCGAACTATCTCTAGAGAATGGTCCAAAAAAATCCAATGAGCTGCAGTTGCGTGGATGAAAATGCCTTATTGATGTCTAAGGTCAGAGAAGAATGGGTATACTAGTTCAAGATGACGAAAAGGCAACAGTAACTCAAATAAACACTTGTTACAACCAAGGTATGCAGAATATCATTTCCGAATGCCCAACATGTCAAACAATGGAAGACTGGAAGAACGTTGTCTGGTCTGGTGAGACTCAATTCCAGCTGCAACATTTAGATAGCAGGGTCAGAATTTAGCATAAAACAATATGGAAGCATGAGCCCATCCTGCCTTGTATAAACCGTTCAGTCTGGTGGTGGTGTAAGGCTGTCAGGGACATTTTCTTGCCACACTTTGGGTACCAATTGAGCAATGTTTAAATGCAACAGCCTACTTAAGTATTGTTGCTGACCATGACCTTCCCTTTATCACAGTAGGATAAGGCGCCATGTCACAAAGCTCACATCATCTCAAACAGTTTTTTTTTTTTTTTTTTTTTAACATGTAGATGCATTAACTGTACCCCAACCCACAGTCACCAGACCTCAATCTATCATGGAGGTGCAGCCAATAAATCTGCAGCAACTGTGTGATGCCATCTTGTCTAGATGGACTAAAATCTATAAGGAATGTTTTCAGCACCTTGTAGAAAGTATGCCAGAATAAAGGTAAAAGGGAGTCCAACCCGGTACTAGCTCGGTATGCCTAATAAAGTGGGCAATGGGTGTATTTTTATTACTGTAATGATGGAAGCTCCAGTACTCTCCCTTTTCATACACTGTTACTAGACCTCTTTACAGGTTTTCTGATAAAAATCTCTATACCTGATATACTTGATCATTTATATAACTGTATCCTTGCGTAAGTGTACCATAAGCCTTTTCTGGGGCCTAAACTGTACATTTCTTGGTTGAAGCTGAATAGGGATTGTATAGGGATAGCGAATAATAGGAAATCAAGTACTAGAGCAGATGATCTACCAAATTCACATCTGTTTAAAAAACTAGCTTGGAAAACAATTAAAGGGGAATTCCGGTGGAAAAAAATGGTTTTCAAATAGACTGGTGCAAGAAAGTTAAACAAATTTGTAAATCACTTCTATTTAAAAATCTTAACCCTTGTAGCACTTATCAGCTGCTGTATGCCACAGATATACTACAGAGAAATTTGACAACAGTGCTCTCTGCTGACACTTCTGTCTGTGTCAGGAACTGTCCAGAGCAGGAAAGGATTTCTATGGGGATTTGCTTCTAATCTGGACAGTTCCTGACACAGACAGAGGTGTCATCAGAGAGCACTGTGGTCAGACTGGAAAGAAATTCACAAATTTCTCTGTAGTATACAGCATACTGGAAAGATTAAGATTTTTTATTAGAAGTAATTTACAAATCTGTTTAACTTTCCCGGCACCAGAGGATTTGAAAACATTTGTTTTCTACTTGTTTCCACCGGAGTTCCCCTTTAATGGCAAGAATCCTTTGGAAAAAATTATTACTAATATGAACTTTTAATTCCCAGTTATTAATGTGACCCTCCAGGCCCCATTGGTATGAATGGATACTATGTAATGCTCCATTTCCCCTTTGATGGCTGCAGGTTTTCCCATAGATTTTAGCTGATTGCTGGGTGTTTACTCAAGAGGACTGCTAAGGGGACTTGTGCTGGTGTTTTTTCTTATATGTAAATTAGCAGTAGGTGCCCACAGGACGTGACCAATTGCCCCAAGTTCCCAGCATTCCCATAAACTATCGCTGCTTGCCTCTGCCTCTTCCAGCATTTGACTGACAGTCTCTATGCTGAAGGTGAAGGTAATGCTGGGTATTGATAGGAGATAGGCCTCTGCCCTGTGAACAATTACTTTTTATTTACATTGTGAAAAACAGCCAATTTCTCTTACAAGGGGAAGTTTGCCATTCTAAATGATTGTTTGTAGCATCTCTTAACCCCCCACAGGACATACACTCAGCCGCCAGTCATTAGTCTCATGTACATGATCAGTATATGCTATGGCTCCTCTAAGGGCTGACGTCTGAGACAGTTCAGACTGACTGACGCTCCAGATCATGGCTTGCATGTTAAAAGCTGTGGTCACTATACTTGAGATCAGCCCATCACAGAACCTTCACTAATGAAAAATATTCTCTTTTCTTTTTCTAATTTGATATTTTTACAGTTTTCTATTTACATGACAACCATCTCTCCTTGTTGTTGCTAAAGCAGCAGAAAAAAGTTTTTAAATATGCACTTGACATGAAGACTTTAAAGGGGTACTCCCGTGGAAAACTTTTCCATTATAGGAATGCACAGTTCTCTCTGCTGACGAGCAGCATATGTTTGCTATGGGGACTTTTTCCTGCTCTGGACAGTTCCTAAAATGGACAGCAGAGGTCAGCAGAGAGAACTGTGGTCTTGACAAAAGAGAAATCCAAAAGGAAAACCATTTGCTCTGTAGTATACAGCCCCTAAAAAGTACTGGAAGGATTAAGATTTTTTAATAGAAGATTTACAAATCTGTTTAACTTTCTGGCACTAGTTGATTTAAAAAAAAAAAAAAGAAAGTTTTCCACAAGAGTACCCCTTTAACCTCTTATGGACCCAGAGCATACAGGTACCCCCTGATGCCCTGGAACTTAAGGACCCAGGGCGTACCTGTACGTCTGTGGGAATTTCGGTCCCCACCGCCCAGACCAGGATACCTGCTGAAACCGGGACCAGACCGGGATACCTGCTGAAATCATTCAGCAGGCATCCCATGCAAACCTCTGGCGGGTGTCCTTAGACCCCCCTGGTCAATTCAGACCGGCGATCTGTGGGTCATATGGATCTCCGGTGACCCGGAAAATAAGGGGGATTGGGGCTGTCCAAGACACCCCCAATCCCCCTGAAGAGATAGGAGTAAGGTAGTATGGATGCCACCCCTCCCATCCCTGCTATTGGTTGGTCAGAAGCGACCGACCAAAAGCAGATCCGGAGGAACTGTGGTGTGACCGTCAGCAGCAGTGAAGGTCACTTACTGGCGGCGGCGGGCGGCGATCCTCTCCCTGGTGCGGCGATCCTGCAAATACGAAAGCCAGTGAGTTGTTGCCTAGCAACATCTGGAGGGCTACAGTTTGGAGAAGACTATACAGTGGTCTCTAAACTGTAGCCCTCCAGGTGTTGCAAAACTACAACTCCCAGCATGCCCAGACAGCTGTTTGCAGCAGCTAGAGGGCTAAAGTTTGGAGATTACTGTGCAGTGGTCTCTAAACTGTGGCCCTCTAGATCTTGCAAAACTTCAACTCCAAGCATGCCCAAACAGAAAACTGCTGTCTTGCCGTGCTGGGAGTTGAAGTTGTGTACCTCCAGCTGTTTCATAACTACATCTCCCAGCATGCCATACGGCGATCAGTACATGCTGGGAATTGTAGTTTTGCAACAGCCGGAGGCACACTGGCTTGAAAATACTGAGTTAGGCAACAGAACCTAACTAAAGATTTTCCAACCAGAGTGCCTCCAGCTCTTGCAAAAGAACAACTCCCAGCATGCACGGTCTGTCAGTGCATGCTGGGAGTTGTAGTTTTGCAACAGCTGGAGGTTTGCCCCCCCCCCCCACCTCTGTGAATGTACCCTAAAAACACTACACTGCACAAAATAAAAAGTAAAACACTACAAATACACCCCCTTACACTGTACCCCCCAATAAAAATGAAAAACGTATCATACGGCAGTGTTTCCAAAACAGAGCCTCCAGCATTTGCAAAACAACAACTCCCAGCATTTCCGGACAGTCACTGACTGTCCTGGCATGCTGGGAGTTTAGCAACAGCTGGAGGCAACCTGTTTGGGAATCATTGGCATAGAATATCCCTATGTCCACCCCTATGCAATCCCTAATTTAGTCCTCAAATGCCCATGGCGCTTCTCTCACTTCAGAGCCCTGCGTATTTCAAGGAAACAGTTTAGGGCCACATATGGGGTATTTCCATACCCGGGAGCAATTGCGTTACAAATTTTGGGGGGCTTTTTCTCCTTTTACCCCTTATGAAAAGGAAAAGTTAGGGGCTACACCAGCCTGTTAGTGTAAAAAAAAAAAGCTACACTAGCATGCTGGTGTTGCCCTATACTTTTTATTTTCACAAGTGGTAAAAGGAAAAATATTTTAAGGCAATTTCTCCTGTGTATGGAGATACCCCATATGTGGCCGTAAAATGCTCTGCGGTTGCACAACAAGGTTTAGGAGTGAGAGCGCACCATTTCATAAGAACATACCCCATATGTGGATGTAAAGTGCTCTGCGGGAGAACTACAATGCTCAAAAGAGAAGGAGCGACATTGGGCTTTTGGAGAGAAAATTTGCCCAGAATTGAAGGCCACGTGTCTTTACAAAGCCACGTGTGTTTACAAAAGGGCACAGTGAGCATTTACACCCCACAGGTGTCTGACAGATTTTTGGGACATGTCCTTATTCATTTGCTCAGCCCACTGTTCCAAAAATCTGTCAAATGCCAGTGTGGTGTAAATGCTCATTGCACCCCTTATTAAATTCTCTGAGGGGGGTATTTTCCAAAATGGGGTCACATGTGGGGGGTCCACTGTTCTGACACCATGGGGGGCTTTGTAAACGCACAAGGCCCTCGACTTCTACTCCAACCAAATTTTCTCTCCAAAAGCTCAATGGCGCTCCTTCTCTTCTGAGCATTGTAGTGCGCCAGCAGAGCACTTTACTTCCACACATGGGGTATTTCCATACTCAGAAGAAATGTGGTTACAAATTTTGGGGGCATTTTCTCCTATTACCTCTTGTAAAAATGTAAAATTTTAGTGGAAAAAAATCTATTCATTTACACATCCAACTTTAACGAAAAGTCGTCAATTACCTATGGGTTGTTAATGGTTATTTGACCCCTTGTTACGTTTCTTAAGGGGTGTAGTTTCCAAAATAGTATGTCATGTGTTTTTTTTTTTTTTTTTTTGCTGTTCTGGCACCATAGGGGCTTAATAAATGTAAAATGCCCCCCAAAAATCCTTTTGGAAAAACTCACTCTCCAAAATCCCATTATCTCTCCTTCCCTTATGAGCCCTCTAGTGCACCCACAGAGCACTTGACATAAACTTATAATATATTTTCTTACTCGAGAGAAATTGGGTTACAAATTTTAGAGTGATTTCTCTCCTTTTACCCCTTGTAAGAATTCAAAAACTCAGTCTACAAGAACATGCGAGTGTAAAAAATTAAGATTTTGAATTTTTTCCTTCACTTTGCTGCTATTTCTGTGAAACACCTAAAGGGTTAACACACTTACTGAATGTTATTTTGAATACTTTGAGGGGTGCAGTTTTTATAATGGGGTAATTTATGGGGTATTTCTAATATGAAGGCCCTTCAAATCCACTTCAAAACTGGTCCCTGAAAAATTCCGATTTAGAAAATTTTGTGAAACATTGGAAAATTGCTGCTGAATTTTGAAGCTCTCTGATGTCTTCCAAAAGTAAAAATATGTCAACTTTATGATGCAAACATAAAGTAGACATATTGTATATGTGAATCAATATATAATTTATTTGGGATGTCCATTTTCCTTATAAGCAGAGAGTTTCAAAGTTGAAAAAATTCAAATTCAAAGCTTTCAAATTTTTCATCAAATTTTGGAATTGATGCAAGTATCGACGAAAATTTACCACTAACATAAAGTAGAATATGTCACCAAAAAACTATCTCAGAATCAGAATGAAAAGTAAAAGCATCCCAGAGTTATTAATGCTTAAAGTGACAGTTGTCAGATGTGCAAAAAATGCCTGGGTCCTTAAGGTGAAAATGGGCTGGGTCCTTAAGGGGTTAAGTCACAAGATGGCTTATTGACTTATATGTGAAAATAAGATGTCTAGGGGTGAAGTACCCCTTTAAACCACATAACTTTGTCAATAAGGTGATCACCATTTAATCAAGTTAGAGTAATGAAATTCATAGATGCAGTTGTGCTGAAAAGAAACAAATGTCACTGTTTGACAAGTGTTGGTGAGTATTGGAAAAATAAAACATACACGGAGTGCTTCTTTAGGTATTGAAAAAATGATAATAAAATACATTTTAGCATAAAACTTTATTTGACCAAATATTTTCTTCCTGGGAATAGAGCCTTTCAAATGTGGCTTGATTTAAATTTTGAATAGTTACCGTGTTTGTTAAGTATATATCCATATATATTACATAATTAATATTTAAATAATTAGTGATAGTTTTCAAATTGTGTTATTCCTGTGGGATTTTGTTAATGTTTTGTCGGTAATGGTAAAGAATTGCTTAACCAGCAGTGTACCACTAAGATTGTGCTGATAAACAGAATAATTAGAATTTCCCATGACTATATAATAATAGATTTCAGCAATTTCACCTACAGTATTAGAAACTGGTAGACTTGTAATTAGAAGCTCGGGAAGCATTACTGTGATGTTTAGGCTGACTCAGAAATCTGGCATCGGAATCGCAATTCTGATTGTTATTTGTGCTGCGGATATTTATCTATGTAGACACAACACAAAGCAGGCTTGTAAAGTATCAACTCTTTATAACAATATTTTATAATTATTTTTAATTTGTGTAAATTACTCTTCAGTTATGGAAAAAAAAATCACACCTATTAACGTAGACTCAATTGATGGGAATGACACACAATGTACAAATGCTATTACACAAATAATCACTGTGTGAGAGTAAAACAGAGGAAGCTTGGGGCTCATTCACACTGCCGTCTGTCCCTGTTAATTCATGCCTGTTATGCAATTCATTCAATACTTTTGCAAATGGGTTGCAAATGGCTGTAATAGGATCCTATTGATGTCAACAGGATTTTTTTTACAGTCCTTTGTCACCCGTTTGCTTCCTATTGCGTTGCATGCAGTATTTTTACTCTTCGTCAAAAAAAAAAAAGTGTCAAAAACGGATATAATACATTTAACATTGAGGTCTATGGGAAACAGATGAGCCTTTAATGCCATCCATTTATGATCCGTTTTTTACTTCTGCATTTACTACATGCTCAGAACAACAACAAAAAAATTCTCAGTCGCTCTTCATTGGGGGACACAGATACTGTTTTGTATATGCTCTTGCCACTAGGAGGCACTGACACTAGGAAAAAAAAGTCGGCTCCTCCCTGGCAGGATATAACTGCCCACCTGCAGTGAGTTAAACAGTTAATCAGTTTTAGCTAGTGTCAGTAGGAGGCAAGACAGAGGTCTGGAGCTCCCCAGATCGGGTTTTATTTTTCTTTGGTAGGGGCGACAGGAGCATGGCGTTGCCTGATCCCCCACTTGCGATGAAGGGCCACGGGACATACAGTCAGGGCCGGATTAAGAGCATCATGGGCCTGGTGCTGAGAATTTTTCTGGGCCTTTTTATGAAATGTATCACTCCTATTCTTATATAGGGATTCAGACACTGATGGTGGTACGGTAGAACTCCTATCTGTATATAGTAGCTCCCCACATTAGGTGCAGTATAGTTCCCCCACATTAGGTGCAGTATAGCTCCGCACATTAGGTGCAGTATAGTTCCCCCACATTAGGTGCAGTATAGTTCCCCCACATTAGGTGCAGTATAGTTCCCCACATTAGGTGCAGTATGGTTCCCCACATTAGGTGCACTATAGTTCCACCACATTTGGTGCAGTATAGTTCTCCACATTAGGTACAGTATAGGCCCCCACATTAGGTGCAGTATAGCTCCCCACATTAGGTGCAGTATAGTTCCCCCACATTAGGTGTAGTATAGCTCCCCACATTAGGTGCAGTATAGCTCCCCACATTAGGTGCAGTATAGTTCCCCCACATTAGGTGCAGTATAGCTCCCCACATTAGGTGTAGTATAGTTCCCCACATTAGGTGCAGTATAGCTCCGTACATTAGGTGCAGTACAGTTCCCCCAAAGACATACAGCCTCAAGCCATATACAGTGTATGGCTGGAGACTGTATGCCTGTGTACTGCCCCACTTCAGTGTTCCGACCACCACTCCTCCAGTCCGGGGGCCCCAATCTACTGCTATGGCTTACAGACCATAGCAGTAGGTCCCGGGATTGGAGGAGTGGTGGTCGGAACACTGAAGATGACATACAACATACAGGTAACTTACCATGCGCGCGCGCGTCCTCCTCGCTGCTCCGCTCTGCTGTTGCCATGGGTGCACGCACGGGACGTCGTGATGTCCCTGCGTGCGCTACCTCCCAGCGGCCGCTGCGTTTTCAAAGTTAACGCGCCGCAGAGAGGTAACCGCCTGGACATCCTTGTGTCCCGAAAAGATCTTTCGGGACACATGGATGTCCAGAATGAGATGGGGGCCCCCTGCAGTGGTCAGGATCAGAGAGCGAGGCCCCAACCAGAGCGAGGGTTGGTAGAGCCGCCTCTGGCTTCCACATCAGGAGTTGTTACAATTCACCCTTGCTGGCAGCCATGATGGTCGAGCAGGAAAACAGAGCATGGCTACGCCCCCAGTCCCCTCTCCTGCAGCGCAGGAACTAGCCCTCCCCCGCCACTATCAAGATAAACTGGCGGCCATTGTCCCTGAGCTGGGGGAGTAAGGGCTTGGCTCTACCCTCTTTCCCCACTCCGGCGGGTAGGGACATTATTTTCTTTTTCCCCGCAGTTTTTTTGCCGCCTCAGCTTACACTGTAAGCCGGTGGCTGCTGTCTTTGAGCTGGGGGAGTCTGGGCTTCGCTCTTCCCTCCTCCCCCGCTTCGGCAGTCAAGGACATTCTTTCCTTTTTTCCCTGCTGCACTTGCTGCTGCAGCTTACTCTGTAGGCTGGTGGCCCTTATGTCAGAGCTGGGGGAGTCCGGGCTTAGCTCCACCTCTCCCCCGCTCGGCAGCCAGGGACATTTCTTCCTCCTTCCCACTGTCCTGCCGCCACAGCTTACGCTGTAAGCCGGCGCCCGTTGTCTCTGTACCGGGGGGATTCTTTTATTTTCCCCCACTACTTTGCTGCAGCAGCTTACTTTGTAAGCCAGTTGACATTCTACTGCGGGAAGTCTGCTCTTATCTCTTCCCTACTTCCATGCGGCAACTGTGTTGCGCTCTTGCTGGTCCTGTCTGGAAGCCCTTCCTGCAGACTACAAACTTCTGCACGGATCCTCTGGCTTCCTTCTACGCTGCTTTGCACCCATAAGTTTCACACATTTAAAAAATAATAAAAAATGTCATCATTACCTCTGAACCTTTGCTAAGGCTTAGCGTCCCCCTGTGGCCCAGACAGTTATTATGGCTGGCTCCTGGTTTTTGGCATACCAGGGAGCTCCATCTAGTGGCAATTTTCTAAACCTGCATCTCATTGCAGTCACCTCTTCTCTCAGCCCCCTGACCAACCCAGGGGGTTGTCTGATGGTGTTCGCGGGGTTAATTTGATGTTGCCTTCTGTCACTCTGCAGAGTGACCGATTTTGATTACATCAGGTGCCATCCTGCTACTTATCGGCATTTGGGCTTAGTCAGGGCTCGGACATCCCACATGGGGTCCTGGGGATACATTCTGTGACAATACCTCCCCCCCAGCAGCAAACCGACGAGGAGTGCCCGAGCTGGTGCCTATGTACTTTAGTGACAGCTGAGGGACCCCGCCATGCCAGTGCCTTGTGGTCAGTCACTTACTGAGTCCGCCATGCGCCCTTTCATTCTTTGAGGGTATAAGTAAACCTTGGTTCCTCTTACTCCGGTCACCCATCCATATAGCCGCACCTGTGGCTAGTTCCCGGTATGCCATGGCTGGTGCGAGATTCCGGAGGTGTGTTCCAATGGATGCTAAGGCCTCTATACAATGTTCCAGGCTGTCGCCTGGTTTACGGCCACCACTAACGTGTCTACCGTGTCCGCGGCTGGGGTTCCGGTACCCCACTTTTCGTGCGAGGTTACCGATGGAGTGACCAAGTTTATTCAATTGACCCTATACCAGTGAGTCAGACGGTAGTCTGCATGGTTCCTCCGCCACCAGTCCCCTCACATGGCTGCCGCATCCACAGATGGGGACACTGTGGTCCTAAAGACATTGTTATCATCAATACTTAGGTAGGCTGTTGTGTTTAAATGATGTTCAGTTTGTACTAGGGGGGCCAAAATATGTCAAGAAAATGTCCTCCACACCATAACACCACTACGGCCAGCCTGAAAAGGGGATACAAGGCAGAATGTATCCATGTTTTTATGCTGTTTACACCAAATTCTAACCCTGCCTTCTGAATGTTGCAGTGAAAGCCAGGCCAAGCAAGTCTTCCATTGTCCAATTTTGGTCAAACTGTGGGAATTGTTTCCTTTTCTTAGCCGACAGGAGAGGCACCCAGTGTGCTCTTCTGCTTCTCTAGCCCATCTGCTTCAAGATTTAACATGTGTCTTCAGACGTGTTGTTCTCCATACCTTGGGTGTAACAAGTGGTTATTTGAAATACCATTGCCTTTCTGTTCTCTCAAACCAGTCTGCCCATTCTCCTCTAATCAGAGGCATAGCTTTTAGCTTTGTAGATGTAAAATCTACAACAGGGCCCCATATGCCAATTATTGTACTGCTTTCTTATGGGGCAGGTATGCTTTGGGGCCCTCTTAGGCACCAGGGCCCCAGTGCGACTGCTACCTCTGCTACCTTTATAGCTACACCCCTGCTCTAACCCCTGACAAGGTCAGATGAGGCATTTTAATCCACATACGTTTTTTTTGACCATTCTCTGTAAACTCTAGAGATGGTTGTTTGTGACAATTCCAGTAGATCAGGGGCAACTTTATTGACAAGCTTTTTCAGTATGAAATACTGAAATGTATCTGATGAAAGCAATGCATGCTTGCATGCTTTATAACATATCAAAAGTTATTGTATCTGACAGTGCCCATTTAGGGTAAATTACCATATGACATAAATGTCTGGTAGATGCAGGTCCTCCAAAGAATAAGGGCCCTTACCAGCCTGCTTGTTGTGGCTGAAGGTGGTTGGGAAACCCAAAAAACAGCTGAGGAGGCTGTTTCACACAGTTGTCATAAGTATTGTCGAGATAATCTGCAGTTCTGTAGCACCACAAGATATGCTATTCCTGTAACTCCAAAGTAGACATTTTTGCTTCTGTCATTCATTAAAAAAAGCATTGAGATTTGTAAACATCTGCTGGACAGTAACATAAGGTTTCCATTGCAATACCCAGCTAAGCTGAGAGCCATTACAGATGGCCATGCCTTGATCTTTGAGTCTGCTGCTGCCAAAAAACACTTCATTCCAATTGACCAGTGACTTCAAATGATATAATGCTAATCCTCGGACTAGTTGTTTGTTTGTTTGTTTTATTTGCCTCCGAAATTCATTTTATGTTGCACTTATGATACAGTTATGTTGACATGTTTGTTACTACGTTGCTATTTCACTGAAATGGTAATAATCTACCTAGATGAAGGTGAGCAATGTTCACACTTTTGATTTGAACAGTATAGAGAGTGAAATGTATAACCTTTTTTACTGTTTGTGTTTTGACGTGTGAAACTATGATCTGGATACTGTTTATTATCTAAGTTTAAGTGTGTGTGTGCAGTGAGGTTCGGAGGCGGGCCGAGCGCACCAACGTAACTGTGAGGCCTCCTCCAACCCTTATTGAACACACAGGACTGTGGCGGGGAAAGCCCTGTGTGTCTGCTCCTAGTGAATATGCAGTGTATCTCCTGCTGCCCAGCAAATTTTACACAGCGTCCAATACGCTGCTTATGCGTTGTGTGTGACTACCCTAAATAGGTGCAGAGGGGTGATTGGAAATGCTCTTCTCACTCATCTCCCTCTCTCCTCTTTCACCATGGCTGAAGTAAGAACTGCAATTATACCACATAAATGATTACACCACTCACATTTTTGTCAAATTTTATTATTTTCATGTGACAACAATGAAGAAGTGACACTCAGCTACAGTGTAAAGTAGTGTGTGAACAGCCTTTATAAGTGTTTAATATTGTGTCCCCTCAAAAGAATTTAACACTCAGCCATTACTGTCTAAACCTTGGCAAAAAAAAAGTGAGTTCACACCTAAGGGAAAATGTCCAAATTGGCACCCTTTAGCTTTTTTCCCTCCCCGTTGTCATGGGACTGCTTAGTTTTACAAGGTCTCGGGTGTGAAGTTTAACATGGCACCTCATGGCAAAGGACTCTTTGAGGATCTGAAAAAAAGAATAGTTGTTCTATGTAGAGATGGCTCAGGCTATAAGAAGATTACCAAGACCCTGAAACTGAGCTGCAGCACGGTGGGCAAAACCATATAGCATGAGTGCATGCGCTCAGCGTCATATCCAGAGGTTGTCATTTTGAAAAAGATGTATGAATGCTACTAGTATTGCTGCAGAGATTGAAGGGATGGGGGCTCAGCCTGTCAGTGCTCAGACCACACTGCATTAAATTGGTCTGCATGGCTGTCATCCCAATAGAAAACCTCTTCTAAAGATGAAGCAAAAGAAAGCAAGCAAACAGTTTGTTGAAGGCAAGCAGTGATTAAGGGTCCTTATTCTAGAATAAGGCGGTGTCGGTCCCTCATGCAGCGATCATGGAAGCTCGGCTGTCTACCACCCCTTACATGATGTGATCAAATGGTGACCATGACATGTAAATAATCTGTGTGAGCTATTTAACCCAACAGCTTCCAGGGTAAGTGATTCCCTTGCCAAATGGTTTCTCAGGCTTGTCATGGATGTTTGAGTACACGATCATGCATGCCGCACTGACAGGTTTATTGCTTGTTAGCATTTTACTGACGGGCGGAATACACTGCACTACACTAATATTGCAATATATCATACCAGTGATCGGATGATTGCTGCCAAATTCTCCTTAAAAAAAAAAAAAAAATTATATATATATATTTATATATATATATATATATATATATATATATATATATATATATATATATATATAATTAATACCCACCCACCTCAATCACAATAAAAATACCTTTTCCCTTTAGGCTGGATTTACACTGCTTAAAATTCTGCACATATTTTTCCTCCAGAAAAGTAGAAAGGAAAACAATCATAAAGTCATGTATTCCAGAATGTTACCAATATAAACTACAAGTTTTCCTGTATATTAAAAGCAACCTCTAACATAGCGCTGTCAGGCAAAAAAAAAGTTATGGGGCTTGGAATGTGGTGACATTTTTTTTATGTTACTATTGTGCCAATGTTGTAAAAAATAAAAAAATAAACTATATAAATTTGCTATTACTTTAATTGTACTGACCCACAGAATAAAGCTATAATGTTATTTGTACTACAGACTGAACAGCATGCATTGTTCTAACCTCTTACTTTTGCTGTTTTTCCTTGATAAGATATTTTAACCAGAAATATTTACAATCTTTCTATTTTTTATGTTTAGATGCCCTAAAGTAATAAATAAGAGCAGGCTGTAAAAGTGTGCATATTATTAAGTATTTACTCATCAAGACTTAAGGGGGTACTCCGCCCCTAGACAACTTAGCCCCTATCCAAAGGATCGGCTTTGGCACCCCAGACATCCTTGCTGGATGACTTGCGATGTGGAGTGGAGGCTTGTGACGTCATGGTCACACCCCGCTCGTGACGACACGGCCATGCCCCCGCAATGAGGTCTATGGCAGGGGGCATGACTGCCGTCACGCCCCTTCCCATAGTTCTGCATTGAGGGGGCGTGACTGGGACATCACGAGCGTGGCGTGGCCGTGATGTCATGAGCCTCCGGCACTGAACCCGATGCTCTAAACGAATGACAGGTGCAGCACAGAGATTGCAGGGGTCCCCAGCAGCGGGACCCCCGCAATCAGACATCTTATCCCCATCCTTTGGATAGGCGATAATATGTCTAGGGGTGGAGTACCCCTATATTAATATACAAATTAGAAACAATGCAAAAATATTCAAAGCCACCTGACGGATTAAAGAAGCACAACCACAAAGAATCAACAGATGTGATTTGTGAGAACAAGGTCCATTTAAGAGTAGGATGATAATGAGTATTGATCTGTTATTACAGTAGTTACAGGTGCCGTTCAGTCTGTATATATGGCTATAATTGATCTAAGCTGCATTATGACTCAAAATAAACATTGCATTTGAGCTCCCCGGGGAATAAGCGCCGTATGAGTGGATGTGATGACAATGCTGCATGCAGTGAATGGAGATGATCATGTGGCACGTTATCTGCCATTTGGACTAATTATTGCTCCTGCTTTTTGCATGCATGATAGAACAAAGTAATAGGCAGTTGCTGAAAAAAGGAGGAGAGAAGGAAATTGACATGATAAAATAACGGGAGATGTTTGCTATATCCATTTCCTTCTCAGCTGGTTAATATTTCCATAGCCGTCTATAGATTATGAGCAGAGCGATGACTATGTCTCGACGGGACGTACACAATCTTTAAAAGGGGTTATTATTCTGTAAATACCCGCCATTAATCACCACCTCCTGCAGATTCACTTTATCCCCAGTTGCTCCATATATGTCATGTTAGATGGCAGAATATTCCTGACATCTTGGATAATAACTGTTTGATAAAAAAAAGCCATGTAAACATGTTTGAATAGTAGACTGAACCTCATTAATAATTCCGGTCTGTCTCTACAGAGACAACATAATGCTGAGTAGAACAAGAGACACAGAGCTTGGAAGTTTTGACCTTGTGTATTCATCTTCTATGGCACAGTTTCCATTTTGTTGTGGTTTCAGATTCTCAGCTGCTAAAATAAGGATCACCTCCAACTTCCTATCAATTCGCTCAGCGTGAACTGACAAAGTTGAGGAGAACAGACACAATATCATGTCAGCTTAAAGTATGTGTAGAAGCCAGTCTGTTCCTGATATTGGGAGGATTTTTACTGGATGAATAATTCAGTGTGCATGTCTTAATGCAGTGCCAGCACCTCGTGTCAATCCGTCAATTTCCACTACACTATTGCCATGTTCATTTCTGTAATGATAACAATGCTGGGCACATTTTTTCACCTAAAATGTCTTTACTCATTTGTAACCTAACTCATCGGATTATGTTCTCTCATTTTAAATTGTCATTTCATATCTTTATATGATATATAATTATTTTTGTAAAAATGAGGGCATTTTATATAGTCGTATGAGGTACTGGAAAACATGTCTGAGAGTCTGTGGGGTAGGACCCCCACAAAAACTTGTTTGGAATATGCTGCAGTTACTCAGATTCTCTGGCATTGATTCCCATTACCAAGCTGGCATGGCTCATTTGTTCTGACCACCAGTTTCCCAGATCAAGATATTTCTCATTCTAAAAGACATGAGATGATATGTTATAGTCTAATATGTAGCAAACATATGTGTCATGGCAGGGGAATGGATATAATGGTCTAATCTGTCCCTGAACCCCGCCCGGTTACTGGCTTTGAGACTATGAGGGCAAACATGGTCGACTAGGCTGGTCAGTATCTGGAGTTAACATAAGAGCAAAGTTGGCAGTCAAAGGGATAGTCAAAGTTTGGGCCAAAAACCAGCAGGTTTCCTATCACCAGTATCAGCAGGCAGCAGGAAAATCAGAGTTCCATCCAATTCAAAAAGACAGAAGGTAAGAGTGTAGTCAAGAAGGTCAGAAAGACAAAGTGATCCAACATCACAAAAACACTAGTGAGATTTAAAGAAAAGCCATTAGGGCATATGCCTAAAATAGATGTCTTGTTAAAATAGCCTAGGTTGAGAGAGCATGGAGCACCGGAGAATAATTTGCCTGGAGCCCCTTCTTTGTAAGTGAATAACCAGCCCCATTGGCATTGAGGCTGGGAGTGTGGCAAACAAATAGTGCCAGAATGGAAGGAAGTGAGAAGTAGCAGACATAGGACCCAATGCTGGCAAATAACTTGGTAAGTACATTAAAATGAAGCGTTAAATAGCATTATACCCTCATATTACCCTCAAAGAGCAACTCTGTTAAAAACACAATCATAACTAGGGATGAGCGAATCGAATCTGCCGAATCCGAATTTGTTATGAATTTCTGGAAAAATTAGCTTTGCAACAAATCTGAGTATTGCCACGATTCGATCACACGCATTGCTTTACTAAACTCCATTTAGTGCGGTCCAGGCTCCAGGGCATCTAAAATTGCAGCTCCACATGTCAGGACACGGGGCAAGGAACTCTGGGAAGACGGGTAGGCGGGATAACCCTGAATAACATGCGGTATACAGTCTATCAGCAGCCAGCCACCCCTGTGATGTCACAGTCCTATATAATCAGCAGCCATCTTGCAGCCAGTCACTTCAGCCTTTTATTGCAGAGAGAGAGGGACAGAGCAGTGTGTGTTGCACAGAAAAGCATTTTTACAGCAGCGATTCACTGCAAGCCCAAATCCAGCTTATAAGCATTGATAGGGAAGGTAGAGAGATTGAGAGAGAAAGTGTAATTTTGGGTGTACTACACAGCGACTGTGTATTGCAGCACTGGTGTGTACAACAACTGAAAAACTAATAGTAGCCAGCCAGTTAGGGTTAGCAGAGCACTAAAAGCCATAAACACCTGCTATTAGGACCTAATATAGGTTGTGTAGCAGAGCATATTGTCTTCTATTAATTGTAACCTGTGCGTACATAGGTGGTGTACTATTTTGTTCCTGTTAAAGTTTTAAGACCTAATTACTGTGAAAGGCCAGCCAAAACTACACACCTGCTGCTGTTCTAGACAAATACTGTTTTAAGTGTAGTGGAGCATATTGTACTCCCCTCATAAGTGCATACCATGTACGTACATCTACATTTTGCACCATTTTGTTCCTGTTATAGTCCTAAGGGCCTAGTTACTGTGAAAGGCCAGCCAAATGTACACACCTGCTGCTGTTCTAGACAAATACTGTTTTAAGCATAGTGGAGCAAATTGTCCTCCCCTCATGAGTGCATACCACGTACGTACATCTACATGGTGTACCATTTTGTTCCTGTTAAAGTCTTAAGGACCTAGTTACTGTGAAAGGCCAGCCAAAAGTACACACCTTCTGCTGTTCTAGACAAATACTGTTTTAAGCGTAGTGGAGTGTATTGTCCTCCCCTCATATATGCACTAAGTATGTCAGGCAGAGAAGTGCCAGGACGTGCACAGAGGAGTGGCAGAGGCCTAAATTCATCAGGAGCAGGCAGAGATCGCAGCAGACTAGGGGCGAGTGGCAGCAGGAGTCACAGCGAGAGGCCTGAGCTCCTGATATCAGCTACCGGTCATGTCTCAACCAGCAAGCCATCTGCCATCATTGACTGGTTAACTCGGTCATCTACTTCATCACAAGTGACATCTGACACCCCCAGTCAACAGTCGGTGGGTTCCTCAGACACAACCCTCAGTTGGCATGGCCTTGGAGCAGTCCCTGTCCTCCAATTAGCGATCGACCGATATCGATTTTTTAGGGCCGATACCGATACTCTGTGGAGGTTAGGGCCGATAGCCGATAATTTATACCGATATTTCGGTCTAAGTTATCGGCTTTTTATCCCCCCCGGCGACACCTCTGCAGATCATTGATTTAAAGCGGGTGCTTTAAATCAATGAAATGCAGCGGCTTTTGCGGTGCCAAAGACCGCCACCCGCTTCTCTCCCCCTGCCTGTCCTGGGGTCCTCCTGAGTCCTATCTCCGCCAACGGGGTGCGGTGAGGGGGGCAGGGCATTATCGGATTATCGGCAAGGTAACGTCCAAAATCGTGAATATCGGCCAATAATATCGGCCAAACCGATAATCGGTGGATCCCTACCTCCAATTGCCTCTGCCCTATGCTGTCCCCTCCCCCATAGAAGTATTCTATACTGTGGGTTCAGCTCCACTTTTTAGTCAGGACGATCTGCTAGAGGACAGTCAGCAGCTACTGCCCAGCCAAGAAGTGGAGGAGACATCTGCCGCTTCCTCCGCTAGGAGGGCAAGTAGTGATGAGGAGAGTGGCGTGTTGGGTGGTGTTGGGAGTGTTCAGGCTCCTGAAGCACACACTGTTGAGGAACCTGAGGAGGACATCAGTGACGTGCAAACACAACTCGATCATGA
Source organism: Hyla sarda (assembly GCF_029499605.1). Classification (NCBI taxonomy): domain Eukaryota; kingdom Metazoa; phylum Chordata; class Amphibia; order Anura; family Hylidae; genus Hyla; species Hyla sarda. The sequence continues at coordinate 243,829,759 of NC_079191.1, read as the reverse complement.
TACAGCGGATCACACTTGGGAGCCGGCACCCGGCTTCATCATCATCAGGAGAAGAGGGTGGCAGCAGTTGAGCCAGCAAGGTGGAAGCATTGTTGGGAGTCAGCATGGTGGCAGCAGTGGGAAGTCTGGAGCCAAACGTGCCTGGGGTAGACCACCTGCTTTGCGGCAGCCTACCTCCATGTGAGGTAGTGGAACAGGGGTCCCTGGAGTCTGTGGCAGTAGCAGTCAGTCAGTGCAGACTATTGGGGGGAGAATTAGCTACACTGTGGTGTGGCAGTTTTTCATCAAGTATCCGGAGGATGTTAACATGGCCACATGCAATTTAAAAAAATATCTTTAATCTTTTGAATTGTGAGGCCCTATGGTCTCGTCAGGCTGCTGCCACTTCCAGGCTGTCATTCTGCCACTATATTGTCTGCTCATGCTGCCACCACTTCCAGGCTGTCATTTTGCCACTATGGTCTCCTCATGCTGCCGCCACCTCTAGGCTGTGTCACTCTACCAATGTGTCTCCACTGGCTCTTGTCAGTTATCTATAGGTTTTTGACACAAATAAATTCATATCAACCAAAAAAACATTTCTGAAGATTCTGCTAATGGGACAAATGAAATTTTTAATAAAATTAGATCATCACTAGTCCTCATATGTTATCTCTGGAATTACCAAAGAATCCAAAGAAACAGGTTGGAGCAAGAAAATTAAACCATAACCAATTAATTGAGACCATCAAAGTTTGATACGCAGTTTCACAGTATCAGCCATGTTTACTTACACGTGCATGGTTTGATATTTTGTGCAATTATTCCATACTGCCAGGATCTACCCATATGGTCTCCTCATACTGCTGCCATATCCAGGCTCTATCATAGTGCCGCCCTATGGTCTCCTCATGCTGATGCAAACTCTATTCTCTGTCATTCATTGTGGCGCCATGTGATCTTCTTGTTATATTGATCTTGTAGTTTGACAGTAGTTTTTCAAAGTAAATGCTTCGGGCACCCAGGAAACTCAGTCATAAGCATCGGGGGGGGGGGGGTTAATGTGCAGGGGCTGGGACAGGCGGTAGCTGGCCTCGCGGTGGACCACCAGCTCAATTTTAAGATACGAGTATGAGCTTTTTCACTGCAGCAACGTATGTACTGCAGCAATTTTACACTATTGGAGCTGGAATTACCACAGCTGCTGGCACCAGACTTGCCCTCCAATGGGTCCTCAAAAAATAATTTAAAGTTTGCTCATTCCAATTACCAGGCTCTGTCATTGTGCTGCTGTGCGGCAGTAATTCTAATAGCGATGCCTGTGATCTACATGTCATACTGAATAACAGTATTATTTCACTAACACAGCACACTCCTTAAGCATGTTATGGCAAGGCAAAGGGTTCTACACCTCTATTGAGGCTCTCTGTAGCCTGGAAATAGCTGTTTTTAATAGCGATTTGTCGCGAATAAATTCGGACCAAACCTAATTTTTTCGGAAAATTTGGCGAATCGGCCAAATCAAATTTTTCAAACATTTTCTCATCTCTAATCATAGCCATATATTAGTAACCCAGACACTTGAACAGCAGCAAAACCTTGGTAATTATGGTTTTATTTAGAGATCTATAAAGTCACATTATGAAGAAAACATACAATGCAGCTTTACATGTGGCAATTTGATATTGTGAAGTCATTATAGTAGTCTTGTTCTTCATTGCGCGCACTAATAGATGATATGGCGCACATACATGACGAACAGGCCGCGGATAGCCCAGGCAGACCAGAAATAGATAGAATTGTTTCATCTGTCAATAAGTGTGAGCTGCTCCCACAATTTACTTGTCCAGAATTGAGAATTATTTGATCCGTCAACAAGCATGAGCAGCTTCTGCAGTTTCCTTGTCCAGCATCCAGACCCTTCATTATACATCTCTGTCTCTGCCTGAATCATTTCCAAACATTGAGCAGAAGGAATTTGGTGTCAAAGCGCCTATTACATATTCTGCCATTGACAGCCAGCCACTGTCGCCTTCGTTTGCAGTGGTTTCATGAACAAGAACTGGACTGCTATAGTCTGGAACTGTATAATTTGAGCAATAAAGCCTTGTTGTAAGCTATTCAGTACTGTCTTTGTTGTGAATTCTTCAGTTCTGCCCCAAACGCTGGTGTGGTATTCTGGGGAGCCATCATAAATGACAATTGATCACCCCTAGTAGTGACATGAGGTACACCAACAGCTTAGTGATATGTTCAGGACATCTTGCTGCTTCTCATGGCTTCCAAATGGCATTTATAAGCAGGATAATGCCCACCCACACGCAGCGAGGGTTTGCATTATGTCTAATTGCCAGATTATGGCGAGCCAGCTTTGACAACCTACAAGTGTGCAGGATCTACAGGCCCAGCTCAAACATCTGTTGGCAAATGTGCTGCAGGATGCAATAAAGAACCTGCATACCTCTATGCTCAACTGTATCACATCTTGTATCCAGGCCAGAGGTGACCAAGGGTTCCCTCCAGAACCCCCAAAATCATATTTCAAAATGCCATATGCTAAGCCTAGATATCCAGCTGAGAAAGACATGCAGTGCCTTATTGTAAATGCTTGTTCTGTATAGACATTCCCAATATCTTCTAGATACTGACAACGATAGGGCACTCTAAGTAATTCTAAAATATGTTCTTTTAAGTGGCTCTAAACAGGAGCTTTCTGTTAAAATAAAACTGCAAGCACAGAAAGAAAGTATGCATTGAATTCCCAGAAAATATTGCCCCATTTATTCGCCAAATCATGAGGTTTATTATAGGGGAGCCTTCTTAGTGCTTTATCCTGCTTATACTGGCAAATTTATTACAGAGAATTACAAGGATAGCAGCATAGACAGAAAAGTTAAAATGGCACCTTATGACTGTCCATATTTCTCTGTGCTCAGGTTATCTCTTTTACATTTATCTTGTAAGTCTTCTATGTATGTTTTATTATCATTTATGCTTCTCTAAACATATATTCTGCAGAGTCTCATCTAAAATACGTTTAGCTCGAATTACTTAACTTCAGGCTTGGCTGACATGAGTTAGCGCGTTGCTTATCAATTTAGCGGCATTGAAATATTATATAAAATTCCCAGTTCTGAGGAGCATTACAGCAAATGTCACTTGGGCTGTGGAAATAAAGAGGTGGCCATCTGAATGATTACAGATTTGTGTCATAACTTGCAAAGTGCTGCGCTAGAAGAAAAATGCCATACTTCTGGTGAGCGCGTCTTATCGGCTCTTTACAAATATTGATGTTTGTGTGTAGAATACATAATTCCGCTGAATGCACGGCTCTTATTGGGTTGCCAGAGACAAAGTGGAAGTGTTTTTCATCAGTGATGCTTTATTGACTCTGAACTGATTATACAAGTGTAAGGCGTAGGAGTGTAGAGCTCGCTTTTTTCATTCAATAACTTAAATAGCATGTACAGGGGATCAGAGGAAATGTATTGGCTGGTATTAAAGACAGAATGAAGTTTGTGTACATGAATCCGATTACACACACATTACACTCTGCCACCCCGTCTAGTGCTATTGGATTCTTTTCCAATTGCCAGCAGGAAACCATACGATGTTTCCTGTTTTCGAAATTAGATGTTAACATAGAGAATTGGAACATTAAGGGTATGTTCACAAAGGGCAGAAAATATCTGCTTCATATGTGGGTAAAAAATGTACAATGTATTACAGCACCAGCAAAACTGATGAGGTTTTAATAAATCTTAGTCAAATGCTGCAAAAAATAAAATACTAATCAGCAGTATGGCAATGTATGTTGCAGATACACTGCCAATTTGTTTGCAAATTTTCCCATGTGACTTTAATAAGAAAGTGAACAGCCGCAATGTAATGTATTGTTTTTGCAGCGGAAACTGCAGATTTTTATCTTTTTAGTTTTTTTGTTGTTGTTTTTTTTACATCTTTTATTCAAATTTTCTCAGTAGAAGAACAAAGAAAGAAACAAAGCAGTCTCAACAATAAGACAATAAAAAAGAAAATAAAGGTCAGGCATACAAGGTTAAACATCCGTCCATACAAGGGCCTATGATAGGTTTCATTGAAAATCTGTGAGTGAAATAATGCATAAGACTTACATAAGTGCACACTGTAGGCAGAGGTGAAAGCAACCAGTGCTCACTGCGTATGAAGACGGAGTGCCCCTAGCGTATCTCCCAAAGCACCCCTACAATAACAATCGGTATGTCTAAAAGGCCTCACTATGTCTTCAATTTCAGAGTCAATGTATGTAGAAGTAATAAAGACCCACTTGGTAAAAAAAAAAAAAAATTGTGTGTGTGTTGTCTTGTGTTGTTCCGTAATCCAACCCATCAATATTGCAGAATAATTTAAGTTGAGTTAGGAGCATAGCATGGGTAGGGACAGCTGAGGATAGCCAGGAAGCCAACAGGCAACGTAGAGCGACCAGGAGGACCACATGAATTAGTTGGGGTATCTTGGGGAGCATCGGGGTATCCTGCTCGAGGGGCAAAATTGATGGAAAAGCAAGGACCGTGGTGTGAAAGGAAGGGTGAATGATACGCCAATAACCTACCATTGAAGGACAGGTACACACCCCGTGCCAAGTATCAATCAATGGAGTAGACCATTTTGGGCAGGCCGTGACCCTGTTAGGGAAAGCCGGAGTGGGGACTATATTAAAGCCATACAGGGATTTATGGGCCAATTTAAAATAGGTTTCACGCCATCTCTCATTTAAGACAGATTTGTGAACCCTATGCCAGCCCTGCAGAATACACTCCGAGATGTCCCCATCAGGGATACAGCTGGCCCATGATGAAAAAGGGTATCAAGATACATTTTTAAAGAGAACTTTTTTAAGGGCTGGATAGAGAGTGGAGATAGTGATTCTACGGGGATTGGAACCTATGAGGTTATCTACAGCGTGTATAGGGGCTTCCTTTCCAAAATTGCGCAATCTGTCCTTACAGAATGAATAGACCTGATTGAGGGGGAGCAGGTGATTAGAGGGGAGAGAGACAGCTTTTTGAAGAGCGACCCTCTACCCTCCCAAATTTCCAGCGTCTGGAAGGGAATCCTGTGGGTAAATATTTGCTGTCCTCGGAGGGGGAAATGTTTTGACACTGTGAATGGGAGGTGGTACAAGGTGTATGCAGTAATGCGGACAGGCGCCACAGGGATGCCAGAGCTTCCTCCAGACCGGTGATAGTGTGGAAGGAAGATCTGTGGACCCAATCTATATCAAAACGGAAAAGGCAAGCAAGGTTACATTCCCTAAGGTTAGGGAAATTTAGGCCCCCTTCCTGTTCACCCAGCATGAACTTCTGGAGTGCAATACGGGGTCTCTTACCTGCCCAGATAAATTTGATAAATGCAGAGTTTAACAGGTGGACATTGGCATGGCATAAATGTAGGGGTAGTGTTTGTAGGGATATAGGAGGTGGGAAAAGCTGACCATTTTGATTAAGTGGCACCCATCCATTTTCTGAGTTCCTACTGGATTTTATGAAAGAGAGGGGGATAGTTAAATCTGTATAATGTGTCCGGTGTTTTACCCACCCTGATTCCTAGATAAGTGACCGAGGAGGAAGTACGGTAACTTTAATTACAAGTCTCGAGATCAACAGCAGCCAGTGCGGGGGAGAAGTGCCCAGGGGGAGTATCTCTGATTTGGTAACATTAGTCTTGTACCCTAAAAAGCTACCAAAAAATGTAAGAAAATCGAGAACCCTCTGCAGGGAATGCCCGGGTGCATTCATACATAACAGAATATCATCTGCGGACATAGTCAACTTAACCGTGTCAGGACCCACTTTTATGCCCTCATACATATCGGAGGACAATAGGTGTTGAGCCAGTGGCTCTATAGCCAGGTCGAATAGGAGAGGCGAAAGCGGGCACCCCTGCCTAGTACCTTTGCAAAGTGAAAAGGGGGCAGAGAGAATCCCCAGAGTACATACTCTCCCCATTGGTTCCCGATACACACCTGTGATATAATCTCTAAAGCGATCCAGCACCAGCCCCAACCAGTCCCACCAGACATTGTAGAACATCTTATCGGCATCTAGTGCTATAAGGGCCGGCTAATCGTCGGGTCGGGGCTGATGCTTTAATCTGTCCAGAACCATCATCACCGTCCAAATGTTCATAGTAGCAGAGTGATTCCTAATAAAGCCCACCTGATGCTGTCCCACCAAAGTCGGCATAAACCTGGATAACCTATCCGCTAGGATTTTTGAAAGCAGTTTGATGTCTTGATTTATCAGGGATATTGGTCGATAGGAGCTAGGGTCGCTAGTGTTCTTGGGCAGCACCTCTCACGATACCCTACCCGTAGTCATAAAGACTGAGAAAAAGTCCCGGAGTATTGGGGATAATTGGGGAAGAAATGCCTTATAAAATACTAGCAGTGATAAAATTGGAATGAGAAACACGTTTAAGGGAATTCAGGTAAGGCATTAGCTTACCCCGCATAACCGCTTTGCCCGTTTCCTAGTAGAGAAGTGGGTCTGAGCGATGCAATTTGTTTGCACAAATTCCAACCACCACCCCCGTAATTGGTCTATGAACGACTCATCCTTGATCAGGAGGCACAGGACGTGCCATAGGATGTTAGAGCCCCTCGGACAAGTGGGTTGGAGGAAGAGGGTAACTGGGGAATGGTCTCATATAACCAAATCTCCAGTGCCTGAACTCGAGTGCCTAATCGCTCGCTGACAAGAAAAAGATTGATACAGGACCAAAACTGGTTAGCATGGGAGAAATTAGTGAATTCCCTATTGTCGGGGTGGGACACCCTCCAAGCGTCAATCAGGTCAAGACGGTCTAACAGAGTGGGAAGCACACAGGGTGTAGGCGCCCATGTCACCCGAGAAGTTCCAGTCCTGTTAGCCTGAGAAACTAATACAGAGTTGAAGTCACCCCCTAAAATCTTCCAAGGAGAGCTGTCAGACTGAATCTGGTCAGCTAGATTCCCAAAAAATGAGCAGTTTTTCCCATTAAGTGCATAGGTGTTATAAATGCTAAAAACCTCCCTGTTGTGTTCCAACTGAATGTGAGAGACCCTCCCCTCTGAATCCGCTACATGAGAGAGTAATGTAAATGGGAAAGATTGTGTATTAAAGTCAGAACCTCTGCTTTACCTTCCACTGCCTGTGAAACATAACCATGCCCAACACACTGCTGCTGCATCCGAAAAAAATCCTCTCCGGACAAATGGGTCTCTTGCAGTAAAACTATATCAGGGCGAGACTTTTTCAAGTAGCGGAGCAAGAGCCTGCGTTTATATTCCATGTTATAACGTTAGCCATAATAGGGGTATAAAGTAGGACCTGTCAGCTAAATAAAAAGTAAAACAGCACCGGAGCAGCAGCAGTGCATCGCGCATCTTGCAAGACATAGTGCAGTATGTATGGGATACAAAAATGGCACATAATGAGAAAAACATAACAAAATAACAATGCCACCTATAGGTGGCAAAAAATAACAAAAGGGATAGAAAAAGACTAAAATCAAGCGACTCTGGGACCCAGACCTCATAAACCACAGGGCCCAACCAATCTGGGTATGGGACTCTATTTTTTCGGGTGATAGAGAAGAAAAATCTTCCATCAGGAACATAAGCACATCTACACACCCCCTTCCCCCAGGTCAGTAGGTTAGAAAAATACTAGTCCCCATCCCCAAAGCGAAAAAAGAAAAGAGAAAGGGGCAGACTGACCAGGAAAAAAGAAGGGGGGCATACTGGTTAAACAAGAACAAGAAAAAAAATACCTGAGAGGGTCAGCAGTCGAATGTGATGCAGTCCCGTAATCTTGACACGGAGGTCACAGGAAAGACAAAAGTTCAGCCCTGTGAGTAACGCCTGTTGCTGTCACGCTGGCTCCGCAGTGAGCATGGTCACTTGTGACGGTCTAGTGGTGTCGGTGAGCGGGAACAATACCGGATACCGGTGCATGGTCCAGGGCTGCCGCAGCGGCCTCCGTAGTCTTGTAGACCGAGATGGACCTATCAGCATGGTACACCCTGAGGAGCGCCGGGTACTGGAGTTGGAAGCGACAATTTCATTTACAGAGGAAGGTGCAGATAGAACTGAAGTCTCGTTTCGCCACCTCCACTGAGAAATCTTCAAAAATTTACAGCCGCATACCGTGGACCACTAGCTGCTTGGACTTGCATCTGTAGGCCCTCGATATATCAACCTTGACGTTCAAGTCCAGGAGACGAAGGATGACCTGGCATGGCTGGTTCGTCAATGTTGCAGGCCCGGGGGCAGAGGCAACAGCTGATCCAATACGGTGTGCTCTCTCAACCCTGCAGGGGTTAGATAGGCCCAGGGCATTAGGAACATTGCGCTCACAGAAACTTTGTGGGTCAACTGAAGTTACTGACTGCTTAACGCTTACTATGCGCAAATTATTTCTCCTCAACCTATTTTCTAGGCCTTCTAATGTCTAACTATCCGGGAAAGATCATATTCAGCAGTCTGTAAGCGTTGCCACAGCATGGTATTGCCATCTTCCAATGATAAAATACGATGTTCTGCTCACCAATGTGGCTGTAGTGTTCAGCAACTTCCAATTGCAGATTCTGAGGGCTTCCTCCACAATACGCTGTACACTGAGGGAGATTCTTTGTGCCACCTGTGCTGCCAGCAGTGTGTTATACGTTTGGTGGCCCTGACTGGAGCTAACAGGAAGGGCACTGTCCTGAGAGCTGAGGGGGGTCATCTGCCCTTTTAAGTGGGGGTCCCCACCTGTTGCAGGAGAGAGTGCAGGGGCCGAGGGAGGGCTAGGAGTGGCATAAATCTGTTCAGCTCCCGTATCGGTGCTCTCGGTAAAGGGAGGTGCGGCCTCATTATCAGCGGGGGCCACAGGAGAAGCGGAGCCTGGCGGTGCAGCGGCAATATTCGCAGCACCGTGTCGCTGAGGACTGCGGACCACACCGATGCACGTAGCGGTCCATGGTGTGGACCTTAGCAGAGCCGGGGAGACAAGCAGAGCTGAAGTAGGCTGTCACAGGCAGGTACTGTATAATAGCCAGTAAAAACTGGGGGGAGCGGGAGCGCCGGAACCGGAAGTCATCTTTTTAGTTTTTATGATTCTTTTCAGATTCTGCGCTAAAAACTGCACTACTTGGTGCAAATATGCTGCTGAAGTGTAAGCTGCAGCAATGCTGTGTGTGTGTGTGTATGTGTGTATAAATAGATAGATAGATAAGCAAACTCCAAAGGAAGAGCAGCACTCCTGTAGATAATGCTTGGGTGCCCACTGCAACACAGTCCTGACTTAGGACTTCCAAGAGATACAGCAACAAATAGACAGCAGCAGCTCCAATAGAGTGAAGAAAATGGCTTGGTGAGCAAGCCGAAACGTTGCATCACAGTATGTGAATAAAGACACCCACTTTTTTTCACTTTATTGGAGCTGCCGCTGTCTATTTGTTGATTGATAAATAGATAGATATTTGTAAATAAGTAACACAGGAACTGATTTATCTCTTTTGATTGATATGGAAATCATTTTTTCCAAATATAAAATAATCCCCCTCATTTCAGAGTGTAAAACAGTATTAACCAATACACCAGAAGACTTTGAGACACTGATTTTAAATAACTGTAGGGCTATATTCTTAAATAGTATGTAAATCAGTGTTCAGGACACAAGGCCTCAATAAAATGGGAAAAGAGTGGATGGGGCAGAACATGTTTAAATGCATAAATGCATTGTGGATATATATATATATATATATATATATATATATATATATACCAATCCAAGAGGTAGGCAGCACAACCACAACAGTAGTAGCGGGTAGTTCCGGGGTGCAGGCAAGCTAGTACAGTCCCAGTCGCAGACTGTGTAGACACATCCAGCCAGCAACACACCTGTCAATTTAAGTGGACTTCAGTGGTGCTTTATTGACCCATGTCAGATGCAACATTTCGATGGTATCACATCGTCTGTATCAAGCATAGTGCAAAAGTTACAACATCAACAATATATAAGGTGTATCATTAGTGAACTCATTAATCACTCCAAACAATATTTATCACAAAAAATTAGATCAAATTCCTAGTACATAAAATACAAAGTGAAAGCAATCGTGCATGCCAGAGTAAAATACAGTATCATCATCACCTCATCATATAAAAACATAACCATATTTTAGACATTTCCATCTTTCTGGGTTCCAAAGTGTCAGGTGTAAAGTGTCCAGTGCTGATTAAATTTTTTTTTACCTTGGGGGTAGATCCACACTCTCCTGTATGCCCATGGACGCATTACGGCATTCACTGCTTCCATGCCGGCATCCCCATGTCACATGATGCTCACTTGACCATCAAACATCACGTGATCAGTGCCGTTCCCGACACCTGCGCATATGACAGATTGATGCTGTGCATGGTTACAGAAAGTATGCCCATATTTATTATTAAAATCACAAGGGATATGAAAGAGTATATCACAGTATGTAGTCAACAAAATGGCCATATGCTGAGTGGCACCACATAATAAATAAATGCCAATAAAAATTTTATTTAGAGATAAAGAAGATGCGAAAAAAAACGCACCTCAACTGCATCAATGTGTGAATAGTATCCTATTATAAAAAGTAAAAAAATGTACTATAATAATGTGTATAATATGTTAAATGGTTATCTGTGTAGTGTAATTAACGTAATATGTTATAATGTGTATGAAATAAAAAATAAAAATAAATATAAAAAAATTGTAATAATTTTTTTTTCTTTATATTTATTTTTATTTTTTATTTAATTTTTATTTCATATACATTATAACATACTACGTTACTTGCACTACACAGATAATCATTTCCCATATTATACACATTATTATAGTACATTTTTTCACTTTTCATAATAGGATACTATTCACACACTGATGCAGTTGAGGTGCGTTTTATACGCATCTTCTTTATCTCTAAATTAAATTTTTATTGCCATTTTTTAATTATATGGTGCCACTCAGCATGTGGCCGTTTTGTTGACTACATACTGTGATATACTCTTTCATATCCCTGGTGATTTTAATAATAAATATGGGCATTCTTTCTGTAACCATGCACAGCATCAATCTGTCCTATGCGCAGGCGCCGGGAACGGCGCCGATCATGTGATGTTTGATGGTCATATGAGCATCATGTGACATGGGGATGCCGGCATGGAAGCAGTGAACGCCCTAATGACGTCTATGGGCATACAGGACAGTGTGTTTTTAATCAGCACTGGACACTTTACACCTGACACTTTGGAACCTAGAAAGATGGAAATTTCTAAAATATGGTTATGTTTTTAAATGATTAAGTGATGAGGATACTGTATTTTACTCCGGCATGCCCGATTGCTTTGACTTGCACTATATTTATTTATTTATTGATATTGTAGACAGGCTTACACAATAAAGACTATGCAAGCCTATGTCTATTATTATCTTTGTAAAATAAAAATACAGATGCAGCAATGCTTAAAACTGTAAAATACTGTTCTCTAGTCAATGTGCAAATCCGCAGTTGTATATATATATTTTTGTTTTGAGCACTTGAGAAAATAGTAACTGTGAATGGCAGAAAGCCTGCTGATTTCATGGTAGCTTCACAGATGGATTTTCCTATCTCCTTTCATCCTTTTCCCCCGTTTCAGATATTTGACATTCGAGACTATGAAATTACCACCTGCATGGCTGACAAGTTATCATGGAGATTTGGGTGTATATGTTCTTATTGTTCTCATTAGGTCTTTACATTTGGATATGCATGTTCACTCCCATAAATATTCAAATAGGCTTATGGATGCTCAGCATACAGTTAACGTTTCCATCTGTTTTCCAAACCAGAACACACACATACAAAAAAACGTTGGCATATGCTTACATGATTGACAAGCTAAAGCCGCTATGAACTGATCTCACAATAGTAGAGAAATAAATTGCGGAAAATAATGGGTGCTGTACTTTGTACCTGAATGTAGCTGTAGATTTACAGTGCAATTGATTTTGAATTTCTTAGAAGAAAAATAATTCATTGCCAAGTATTAGGCTTTGGGATAATAGGGAGACACAGCAACCAAGAAGCAAGCAAGCTGCTTGTCTTCACACCATCATTATCGAGACCAAGAAACACACAGCATGACATCATGGGGAAGATGGAAGTGTCTAAACTGCTTCCCTTCAAAAATAGAATCTCAAGAGTGCGGTTTGGAATAAGTGGAAGACTAGCGATCCTCAAGTCAGGTAACAGGTCAGTCATTTGGTAACAGGTCATCTTAGATTTTATCAACTTTTCAATATTTGATTTTAAAAAGCTAGAATGAGCAGTCAATAAAACATTTACCTTGTAATATTTTAACAACAAAAAGTTTTTCTGATCTGGACATAAATGGATTTTTTGCCATGATCAGAATGAATGGAACATGTTAAAAATATTGCAATTTTCTTTCAACTGACAGGAAATGTTTTAACATTCTTTTAAATGAAAATTTTCATATCCTATCCTCAGTTGAACTTACTGCAAAGATGGGTAGGAGATTGAAAAACATGAATCATACATTTATTGACATCAAGCAAGACGTATATAAGGAGATAATCCATTTTATGTACTAAAATTTCCCACAATTGGACGGGCCACATCACGACAATTGCCTGCTCTCTCCACTATCCTAGCCCTGAACCTTCTCCATGGACTTGGTTCACAGGTCATTTTCTAACTTTAAAACTGGAAGGTGTCACGCACCTGGATGTAGGCTGTCACAAAGCTGGAAGTGGATCCTCCACCTGCGTGGCAGATGACCCGGACCGTATCGGGGAGTGGAGTCTAAGGTGCCGCTGGTTTTCACCAGAGCCTGCCGCAAGGCAGGATGGGCTTGATGCGGCAGGCGACGCCCAGGTTGCTACCCCGACATGGCTCGACCACACAGGTAACTGGGCAAGGTGAGGTACAGAAGGCGAAGGCTGTAGCGTAGTCAAACATAGCAGAAGGTCAAGGCAGGCGGCAAAGGTTCGTAGTCAAAAAACATTGCAGGAAGGTCTGGATACACGGGTAGGCAAATCAGGCAATGGGAACGCTTTCTCTTAGGCAAAGGGCACTGAAGATTTGGCAGGGGGTGTGGGAGGTGCAACAACTTATAATGTGCTGTCAGGTGCATTTACTAATTATGGGCGTACTGGCCCTTTAAATCTCAAAGCGCATGCACTAAGGAGCGGGGACGTGCGCGCCAGAGCTGAGAGAGTGAGGAAGCTGCAGGAGCGGGACTAGGTGAGTGACGGGCTGGGGTTCGCATGCGGGCGCATCCCACGATGCGAATCCAGGCCCCGCCGGCGGTCAGGAACACAGGGACACTGCGCTCCCGGACGGTGCTTGCGGCTGGGCCGCAGTGTGTAACAGAAGGCCATTTTTACAAGGGTATTGTTCCAACAGAACATGCCAGCGCTAGGACTGCTCCGAAATGCGCCTTCTTGCATATCTGTGCAGACTCCACATAAAGAATAGACATGTCTATTTTTCTGCAATCATGATTTCCACAGTAGAAATATCTGCTTTATATCAATGGGACTCTGCCGCTGCGGAATCTCCATGCGTAATTCTGCGCGGAAATTACATTGTGTGAGCATACCCTAAAGGGACTGTAAATGAAGTTGTAGAAGGGCTCAGGTAGTTGAGAGGGTGGGCACATATCGTAATCAGGCTGGTAGGTGCTTGAGGCCCATTTACATTTACAAAAAAATTAGCATATTGTGCTAAAGTTCATTATTTTCCATAATGTAATGATAAAAATTAAACTTTCATATATTTTAGATTCATTGCACACCAACTGAAATATTTCAGGTCTTTTATTGTTTTAATACTGAGGATTTTGGCATATAGCTCATGAAAACCCAAAATTCCTATCTCAAAAAATTAGCATATTTCATCCTACCAATAAAAGAAAAGTGTTTTTAATACAAAAAAAGTCAACCTTCAAATAATTATGTTCAGTTATGCACTCAATACTTGGTCGGGAATCCTTTTGCAGAAATGACTGCTTCAATGCGGCGTGGCATGGAGGCAATCAGCATGTGGCACTGCTGAGGTGTTATGGAGGACCAGGATGCTTCGATAGCGGCCTTAAGCTCATCCAGAGTGTTGGGTCTTGCGTCTCTCAACTTTCTCTTCACAATATCCCACAGATTCTCTATGGGGTTCAGGTCAGGAGAGTTGGCAGGCCAATTGAGCACAGTAATACCATGGTCAGTAAACCATTTACCAGTGGTTTTGGCCCTGTTAGCAGGTGCCAGGTCGTGCTGAAAAATGAAATCTTCATCTCCATAAAGCTTTTCAGCAGATGGAAGCATGAAGTGCTCCACAAACTCCTGATAGCTAGCTGCATTGACCCTGCCCTTGATAAAACACAGTGGACCAACACCAACAGCTGACATGGCATGTTCAAAAGTAGCAGCTGACATGTTTCTGGTTCAAAAGTGGCTTGACCTGGGGAATGCGGCACCTGTAGCCCATTTCCTGCACACGCCTGTGCACGGTGGCTCTGGATGTTTCCACTCCAGACTCAGTCATTGCTTCCACAGGTCCCCCAAGGTCTGGAATCGGTCCTTCTCCACAATCTTCCTCAGGGTCCGGTCACCTCTTCTCGTTGTGGAGCGTTTTCTGTCACATTTTTTCCTTCCCACAGACTTCCTCAGGGTCCGGTCACCTCTTCTCGTTGTGGAGCGCTTTCTGCCACATTTTTTCCTTCCCACAGACTTCCCATTGAGGTGCCTTGATACAGCTCTCTGGGAACAGCCTATTTGTTCAGAAATTTCTTTCTGTGTCTTACCCTCTTGCTTGAGGGTGTCAATGATGGCCTTCTGGACAGCAGTCAGGTCGGCAGTCTTACCCATGATTGCGTTTTTGAGTAATGAACCAGGCTGGGAGTTTTTAAAAGCCTCAGGAATCTTTTGCAGGTGTTTAGAGTTAATTAGTTGATTCAGATGATTAGGTTAATAGCTCGTTTAGAGAACCTTTTCATGATATGCTAATTTTTTGAGATAGGAATTTTGGGTTTTCATGAGCTGTATGCCAAAATCATCAGTATTAAAACAATAAAAGACCTGAAATATTTCAGTTGGTGTGCAATGAATCTAAAATATATGAAAGTTTAATTTTTATCATTACATTATGGAAAATAATGAACTTTAGCACAATATGCTAATTTTTTTAGAAGAACCTGTATTTTATCATATCAGACATTGGCATTTTAACTTAAGATACTAAAATTCAGGCTTACCTAATAAAGATTTTATTATGTGGAGAAAAAACACTTTTATAATTTTAAAGTAGAATACAATAATGTCAAAAATGTATCTCATCATGGAACAATTGCCTTTAGGAGCTTAATGTAGTGGTTGTACACAAGCCTCCTGCTGCTGTGGCTAAAAGAACACTTCGTTTTCAGGCAGTTAAATATTATTCATTGTATTCGCTGTAAACAGGGGAATTTCTTTTTTTATATCAAATAAATAGTTTAGCTTGAAATATTTTTTATATGTAATAGCCTTTTTTTGTTGCAAACACATCACAGAAGAACAGCAAAAGATCTTAGGCTCTGTTCACACCAAGTTAACTCCTGGAGGCCTGGAAAATGCCTCTGTATATCACTCAAAGGGACCAGTTGTATGAAAATGTATACCACACAGTGACAATTCACTGTTCTCTGGCAGGTGAAAGCTGCTGACAAATATGTTTAACAGAGGCCCCTGCATGGTGCCATACTAGTGTGCCTGTCATTCCCAGTGGTTCATTGTAAAAAAGCATTTATGGATGGCATTTCTTTATTCTGAATGCTCCTTTGGTGACCTGTTGATTCCATGGCACAGGGTTCAGCTGGTGTGCCCCCTTGTGTTTACTGTGCCGTGTTTTTTGTAATGTTGGGAGTGTTAATTCTAGAGCGCTAATTATTATCATTATGTAGACGATCAACCAGAGGCCTGCCCAGACAAGCCATCACAAACAGGTGTCAAAACACGTAGCAGCAACGAAAACTAAGTATTTTTCAATATTTTCATAGCTACAGTACGTAATATTGTATACTGCATGTTATTTATGGCATTTATACTACTTTATTTTGTATACACCCTCACCCAATGGCCCAGCGTTATGACAGTGTCATCATTTATCACCTATTCACAGCATAGGTGGAAAGTATCTGAACTATGGGGTCTGACCAATGGCATCACATCTGCCAAAGATATCCAAGGGCAGTTACTGTGTATTACAGTACAGTGGTCCCTCAACATACGATGGTAATCCGTTCCAAGTGGAACATCTTTTGTTGAAACCATCGTATGTTGAGGGATCCGTGCAATGTAAAGTATAGGACAGTCGTCTACAACCTGCGGACCTCCAGATGTTGCAAAACAGCCGTTGGCTGTCCGGGCATGCTGGGAGTTGCAGTTTTGCAACATCTGGAGGTCCGCAGGTTGAAGACCACAGGTATTGGAGGTTGTACTCACGTGTCCCCGCCGCTCCGGACCGTCACCGCTGGTCACCGCTGCCCTGGATGTCGCCTTCCATCGCTGTCGCCACGTCCCCAGGGTGTGCCTGACGCTCCGGCAAGGCCTCTGCATCCCCGGCATCCTCGCTCTCCATCGCCGCCATCACGTCGTTACGCACGCCGCTCCTATTGGATGACAAGACGGCGTGCGCAGCAATGTGATGATGACGATGGAGAGCGCTGACGATGCAGAGGATCGCGAAGAGGATGCGCCGGAGCCCCGAGGACAGGTAAGTGATTGACAGCGGACCACACGGGGCACCGTAAATGGCTATCCGATGGCAGCTGAAGCAGTCTGCGCTGCTGGATAGCCGTTTATGCAATGGCCCCGACATACAAAAGCATTGTATGTTGATGCTGCCTCTGAGAGGCCATCGTATGTTGAAATGATCGTATGTCGGGGCCATCGTAGTTCGGGGGGTCACTGTATCTGGAACCATCAAAGGCAACCCAATTATTGTAGTATTATTCTATGCCCCAAATGCTAACAGCTGATTTCCTTATCACACATATTGATACTGCCTTTTGCAAACAGAGAAGTCATTTGCTGCAGATACTGCAACAACGTAGGAATACTTGAAAAAGCTAACTAAAAGAGCAAGTGCCGGAGTGTGCATGTATTTTCCATCTAAAGCGTGTTTTTGTATTTAGAGACTTAAGATTAAGGGACTTAAGGGAGTTTAGAGGCTGCTTTGTCTGCTTCTGTTTGTTGTGTGTTATTTACTGTCAAGTATATCTGATATGCCTATTAGTAAAAATGTGCTCCATGCTTGACATGAATGAACATCTTGCTTGATGTATGAAATTCTTGAACAGCAGTTCGAGGGTGCATATAGCTGTGCAAAACTCTCTTGGAACCCCAGGTCTTGCATCAAAAGAAGGAACTGGCAACATTGAGATTGACTGAAAACTTTATATTTGAAATACCTAATAAAAACTATTGAACCAGAGATTGACTGAAAACTTGGAAAGGAGTCTGCTGCTCATTTAGCAAGCACTCACTGGGGCAGATGTGGAGGAGGATAGTGGTACGGAGGTGCAGGAGAAGGAGGCAGCTAGCCAATTGTCAGTCAGAAGGCGGGTTTGAGGGAAGAGGGTTAGGAAAGCTAATCGTGACCTGGCACTCCCTAATAACTTTGCCAAGTTGGCAGATGGGGATGTTAGTCCAGGACTGACAGGTTAGTGCCTGCTTCAGTAAGGAGGGGAGGAGGAGTGCAGAGCAGGCTAAATAGGTGCTGGTCGGATGTTGCCTTCCTGTCGATAGGTATTAAAAGACTACGGTAGGAAAAGGCTGCAGCTAAATGGGAAGAGAGGAACTGTGCTTGGGGAGATGATGACAAGGAGGTTGGATGAGTATTTAAACTAGGGACTGGGGGAAAGACAATTACACAATTAGAAGACAAGACAGTGTAGATAGAGCACTGACCATCGAGTTACTACTGCTTAGCTCCCACTGAAGAGAATGGGAGCAAAGCTGCAGTAACCAGGCACCACCACCGCACATTGAACAGCACCATCTGCTTCTGGCCCCGTTCATTGTGTATATGCCAGAGTCAGATTTTTTGCTGAACAGCTCATTAGCAGGGTGCTGGGTGTTAGTCTTCACTGATCAGACATTGATGGCCTATTCTTTAGTGTCTGTCGTTAACAAAAACGTTTTATACATTGTAACTGTCCCTGCAGCTATTGCCTGTGTGTCTGTGTGAGGAGACCACATACAGGAAGTGAGGGCAGAACAGCAAATGAGGCTTGTCAATCATGCTGCTGTGTGAGCCAGGAGCATGTCACAGAGCCTCAGTGTACAGAGCCCTGCTTGTGCTCAGTGTACAGAACCCTGCTTGTCCTCAGTGTACAGAGCCCCGCTTGTCCTCAGTGTGCAGAGCCCTGCTTGTCCTCAGTGTACAGAGCCTTGCTTGTCCTCAGTGTACAGAACCCTGCTTGTCCTTAGTGTACAGAGCCCTGCTTGTCCTCAGTGTACAGAGCCCTGCTTGTCCTCAATGCACAGATCCCTGCTTGTCCTCAGTGCAAAGAGCCCTGCATGTTCTCAGTGTACAGAGCCCTGCTTGTCCTTAGTGTACAGAGCCCTGCTTGTCCTTAGTGTACAGAGCCCTGCTTGTCCTTAGTGTACAGAGACCTGCTTGTCCTTAGTGTACAGAGCCCTGCTTGTCCTCACAGCACAGAGCCCTGCTTGTCCTCAGTGTACAGAGCCCTGCTTGTCCTTAGTGTACAGAGCCCTGCTTGTCCTTCGTGTACAGAGCCCTGCTTGTCCTCAGTGTACAGAGCCCTGCTTGTCCTTAGTGTACAGAGCCCTGCTTGTCCTTAGTGTACAGACCCCTGCTTGTCCTCACAGCACAGAGCACAGAGTCCTGCTGGTTCTCAGTGCACAGAGCCCTGCTTGTCCTCAGTGTTTTCCACCCAAAAATATACAAATTTTTTAACCAATATATTACAAATATGCATATAATGTAATTATGTTTGCAAATGACAGTGTCCATATAAATGTTGTTCAGAGGCTTTCCAGTTAATTTTACAGCGTATGACAAAACATTATTAAACCTCCAGCTTTTGCTAATTCTTTGGCAACACTTGCACATACAATAAAAATGTATTTCTTTTTTCAGATTTCCTAAATATAAGAACATCATTGCACAGATGAATGACCTACAAGATGGCCATATAAAAAGCCCTTTGAACAAAAGCCACTTTAAATAACTAGATTTTCTGATGAATGAAAACTGATTTCCGTTGATCTTATTCAGATGAGCAGGGCTGTCTGGATGCACAGGAGAACACAAAGGTTAGTTAATGGAACTGTGTAATGGATTGCATTGTTGTGTATAATGGATTGCATTAATACAGCTGCATTTTATGTGTTTGACATAAATTCTGATGTTACTAAACATAGTCATTTTATTTGTGTTTTATTTGAATAAAGCAATGGCGCACCCTATCAGCGACTTGGTGGAAAATATAATATTTCATACTTAGTTTAGTTCCAACTGATTAGTCTAAGTATTACAATATTCAGAAATAAAGTACAGTGTTCAAAGTTACGTTAACAGTGCACATATCAGTCACACTAAAATGAGTAAAAGAAAAATAAAATAATATAAAGAATAATTAAATAGTAAAATAAAATCTTATTTCAGTTTAACCATGTGCCATTGGCCAGATCAGATTATGCTTTTTCCACTCTATGCTTAAAGCTATGCAGTTCATTGCAGTTCTGTTGTAGTCCTGTTTTAACTTATGTGATTATTGCAATAGTCCAGCAATGGAATTGCAATATAAGTGCAATGTGTGAACACAGGCTCAGTAGAGTTCGAGGTGTTATTAGGCTATATTCACATGTGGCAGAAGAGTCTGCAGTGCTTGCACAGAAGTTGGTATATCTAATATTGATAGCCTATACTAAAGATAAGCCATCCATTTTTAAAGCCTGGATAACCCATTTAAAATATTAACCTTATGAGTATCATAACAAAATTACTTAAAAATAGATGACTTTTACAAAGGAGAAAGGAAGCTATCTAGTGTGGTATCTCGAATGCAGGTATATTTATTTCAAAACAGCAACTCACATGGACCAGGACAACAGTGACGCGTTTCAATCATCTGGGCGTTCTTAATCGTACTGATATTTTCCTTTCTCCAATATTGCTTCCAGTGTTGTCCACATTGATCCTTGACACAGGAGGCGAATGGGGGTGAGCTGGGTTTTGCTGATTTGCTGTTCTATGACTTTTACAAAGGGAATCAAATCATTGAAACAGGAGGGAAGTTTAGAAAAGTCATAGAACTGTTACCGTTCTATTTTCTAGGCGAAACTGAAGCACATAAAGAACTCTTGGATAGTTTTTCCTATTATTTTCTTATTTTAGTTATTTATTTATTTTTTCAAAGCCCAGCTGTTTGCTAATAGTATGCACATAGTCAATTCCTCTCTTACTTCTCTAGCTAATCACCACACAGTACAGCACATTACATACTCATCTGGTAATATGTTAGAGGATGATATATTCCTAACACTACTATTGATGGCATATAAAATGAGAAGGAGTTATTGATGTACTGCTTTGCAAGGTGCTGAAAAAAAGAAAACAGTGTTCGCAAAGCTAAGTAAGGACTACAGTAAGCACAGCTGCTGCTGAGATAAAAGGAAAGCCTTTAGTTACCACCTTGCATAGACACTTTAGTTTCTCTAGACACTCACAGATGCAGATACACACTCTTTATACAGTGGGGCAAAAAAGTATTTAGTCAGCCACCAATTGTGCACATTCTCCCACTTAAAAGGATGAGAGGCCTGTAATTTTCATCATAGGTATACCTCAACTATGAGAGACATAATGAGAAAAAAAATCCATAAAATCACATTGTCTGATTTTTAAAGAATTTGCTAATAATGGTGGAAAATAAAGTATTTGGTCAACTACAAACAAGCAAGATTTTTGACTCTCACAGACCTGTAACTTCTTCTTTAGGAGTCTCCTCTGTCCTCCACTCATTACTTTTATTAATAGCACCTGTTTGAACTTGTTATCAGTAACTTGTTATCAGTATAAAACTTCACAATGGCCAAAACCAAAAGAGCTGTCGAAGGACACCAGAAATAAAATTGTAGACCTGCAACAGGCTGGGAAGACTGAATCTGCAACAGGCAAGCAGCTTGGTGTGAAGAAAACAATTGTGTGAGCAATTGGAATGACATACAAAACCACTGATAATCTCCCTCGATCTGGGGCTCCACGCAAGATCTCACCCCGTGGTGTTAAAATGATCACAAAAACGGTTGGCAAAAATCACAGAACCACATGGGGAGACTTAGTGAAGGAGCTGCAGAGAGCTGGGACCAAAGTAACAAAGGCTACCATCAGTAACACACTACGCCGCCAGGGACTCAAATCATGCAGTGCCAGATGTGTCCCCCTGCTTAAGCCAGTATCTGTCCAGGCCCGTCTGAAGTTTGCTTGAGAGCATTTGGATGATCCAGAAGAGGATTGGGAGAATGTCATATGGTCAGATTAAACCAAAGTAGAACTTTTTGGTAAAAACTCAACTCATCGTGTTTGGAGGAGAAAGAATGCTGAGTTGCATCCAAAGAACACCATACCTACTCTGAATCAAGGGGGTGGAAACATCATGCTTTGGGGCTGTTTTCTGCTAAGGGACCAGGATGACTGATCCGTGTAAAGGAAAGAATGAATGGGGCCTTGTATCATGAGATTTTTAGTGAAAACCTCCTTCCATCAGCAAGGGCATTGAAGATGAAACGTGGCTGGGTCTTTCCACCTAACAATGATTCCAAACACACCACCCGGCAACAAAGGAGTGGCTTCGTAAGAAGCGTTTCAAGGTCCTGGAGCAGCCTAGCCAGTCTCCAGATCTCAACCCCATAGCAAACCTTTGGAGGGAGTTGAAAGTCCATGTAGCCCAGTGACAGCCCCAAAAACATCACTGCTCTACAGGAGATCTGCATGGAGGACTGGGCTAAAATACCAGCAACAGTGTATGAAAACCTCTGTCATTGCCAACGAAGGGTATATAACAAAGTATTGTTATTGACCAAATACTTATTTTTTTACCATAATTTGCAAATTAATTCTTAAATTAAATCAGACAATGTGATTTTATGGATTTTTTTTTCTCAATATGTCTCTCATAGTTTAGGTATACCTATGATGAAAATTACAGGCCTCTCTCAACTTGCACAATTGTTGGCTGACTACATGCTTTTTTGCCCCACTGTATGTACATACATATATATATATATATATATATATATTCTTTTTTTTATATTTTATTTTGTATTTATCTTATTAAAAGGTAGTAACAGTCAGCAGTACAAGTATACAGAAGGAAGACATGAAAAGCATCCTACCATGGTACATGAACAACAGTATATAAGTATACAAAGTACAGCAAAGATAGTCAAAACTTCAATCAAAATCAGTATGAACATCCAAATTGCACCGTCGGAAATAGCAAAAACAGCAAAATAAAAGAACAAAAAAATAGGAAAAAACTGCATCAACACCACTAATACACTCTGGAGACATAAAAGGGGATATTGTGGGGATTCTACTTTTCATATACTGTTTGGGAGAATGGTAGAACGGAGTTGACAATTTTTTTTTCCATTTAGCAAGGGTCAGGGGTCTTGGGTCCATCCTTCTAAGAGCAATCACTTTTCACACCAAGGAAAACACCTCACGAAGGAAGGTACGCACATGGTGAGGCAAAATTTCCTAAGACATGACATTGAATAAGCAGACCAGAAAGTCCACTGGTGGGGTGGGGTCCACTATGGTAGACAAGACACTAGTTGGATAATTTCGGTCCAAAAGGGTGTAATATAAGAACAAGCCCAAATGAGATGCCAAAAATCTGCCCTAGGTGCAAAACACATGGCAAAACATGACAAAAAGGCCAATTCAATGCAATTTAATAGGCGTAATATAATTGTAATGAATCATAGTTAATTCAATTTGTTGTTAGCAACTGGCGAAACATTGATGTGCGAGGACATGATCTCCCCCGAGTCCTTTTTTGAGAGAGATGGTAAATATGACTGACAATATTGTTCTGCTGGCAGGGGCGTTCGGGGTACCTTGGCCTGGATAAGATGGGTGTAGAGGATGGACACAAGACCCCCAAGGACCCTGTGATTCAATTCAATCATCAGAATAGGAGATCTGGTAGTTAAAAATTGGACATTTAGTGTGTGCCTCGATCTCTCACTCCATTTTTCAGCATAGAACACAAGCTAAGCCCCACCCCAACTTCCTGTAATCCATCTTGCTGAGGCTGTTATTAGAGAAGTTTAGAACCTAACAATAGGCAGTGGACAGCAGATTCCAGGGAAGGGAGAAACACCTAGTGGGAGATTTATCAAGAGATTTAGAGCTCTTTTTTTTTTTTGCTTACAAAAGTCGCATGTGCGCCTAAGCAATCTTTTGTGCGACTTTTGGCTGTAAGCAAAAAATTACAAAAGAGCTTACAAAAGTAAATTTAATCAAATTATGAGCGGCAGCGTGAGATAAGCAGCGGCTGGGAGAGATGAGCGGCGGCCGGGGGGAGATGAGCGGCGGCTGTGGGGAAATAAACGGCAGCCGGGGGAGATGAGCGGTGGCCGGTGGGAGATGAGCTGAGGCCCGGGCTCCTTTATGCAGCTGTGGAGCCGCGCAGGGGGAGATGTGAGGCGGCAACAGGGTGAGATGTACGTCAACAGAGGGGAGATGAGCAGCGTCCAGGACGAGATGAATGGCAGATAGGTGGAGATGAGCGGCGGCCGGGGAGAGATGATCTGAGGCCCGGGCTCCTTTATGCAGCTGTGCAGCCGCACAGGGGGAGATGTGCGGTGGTGACAGTGTGAGATGTACGTCGGCGGAGGGGAGATGATGGGCGGCTGGGGGAGATGTGCAGCAGCGGCAGGGTGAGATGGGCGGCGGCAGGGGCGAGATGAGCGGTGGTGGGGGGTTAAGATTACGGGGAGGAGGAGATGAGATGAGGGGTCGAGGCAGCAGAGGGCTTCTAGAAATATGAAGCTACACTGTAGTTTCATACTTCCCGGGTGGAGCCGTGATTGGCCAAGACCAACCGGCCAATCACGGCACCGCCCGAGAGATATGAAATTACTCCGCTGCCCCGGCCACCGGCCTGTATCAACCACCCACCCAAGAGTTGCAACTACAACTCCCAGCATGTCTTTATTGTAAGGGCATGCTGGGAGTTGTAGTCGTGCAACAGCTAGCGGGCTGGTGGTAGATGTGGCTGGCATTGTAACACCAGTATGCCTCCAGCTTTTTCTAAACCACAACTCCCATTACGGACATTGTAGTTTAGAAATGGGGTGCCTCCAGCTGTTGCTAAACTACAACTCCCATCATGGGAGTTGTAGTTTAGCAGCAGCTGGAGTCTTGCTGCTCCTAAACTACAACTCCTATCATGAGAGTTGTAATTTAGTAGTACTCCGAATCCGAAGTAGTCCTCTGCATCAATGGATCTGAAATGATAAGAAAAAAAACACAAAAATATGTTAGTACACTTATAGGGCTCTCCCCTGGGGAAAACGCCCAAAAAGCAGTGTTTCCAAACAGGGAGACTCCAGATGCTGCTAAACTGGAGGCTCGCTGTTGCTAAATTAAAACACCCATCATTCCCAGACAGTCAAAAGCTGTCTGGGAATAATGGGGGTTGTAGTTTAGCAACAGCTGGAGGCTCCCGGTTTGGAAACACTGCTTTTTGGGCATTTTCCTCAGGGAAGAGCCCTATAAGTGTACTAACATATTTTTGTGTTTTTTTTTTCTTATCATTTCAGATCCATTGATGCAGAGGAATACTTCGTATTCGCAGGACTTCTAACAATATTAATAAAATGGTTAACAAGGGCTTGTGGGGGAGTGTTTTTTGGAATAAAAGTTTTTTAAACATGTTGTGTTTTTTATTTATTTACTTTACAGGCTTAGTAGTGGAAGCCATCTTATAGATGAAGTTCATTACTAAGCCGGGCTTAGAGATAGTCTCAAAAACAGCTAAAGCTAACCCCCAATTATTACCCCCGGTACCCACCGCCACAGGGGTGCCCTAAAGAGCTGGTACCAACAGGCCTGGAGCATCAAAAATGGTGCTCCTGGGCCTAGGCGGTAACAGGCTGGCTTTATTTAGGCTGGGAAGGGCCAGTAACAATGGTCCTCGCCCACCCTGGAAACGTCAGGCAGTTGCTGCTTGGTTGGTGTCTGGCTGAGAATGAAAATAGGGGGAACCACACATGTTTTGTTTTTTTTTTATTATTATTATTTAATTATTTCCAAGAAACATGTGTGGTTCCCCATATTTTCATTCTCAGCCAGATACCAACCAAGCAGCAACAGCCTGACGTTACCAGGGTAGGCGAGGACCATTGTTACTGGCCCTCCACAGCCTAAATAACGCCAGCCTGTTACCACCTAGGCACAGGAGTACCATTTTTGATGATCTGGCCCTGTTGGTACCAGGGTAATAATTTGGGGTTAGCGCTAGCTGTTTTTGAGGCTAACACTAAGCCCCGACTTAGTAATGAATTCTGTCTATAAGACTGCTTCCACTTTAAGAAAGTAAAGTAAATATAATTTAAAAAAACAACACGTTTATAAAAAAAAAATGATTACAAAAAAACTCCCCCTACAAGCCCTCTTCAAGCATTTTATTATAAAAAAAAAAAAAAAAAAAACACTGGTCATCGTAGTCCTCTGAAGACAAAGAAGTCCTCTGCCTACAAGGATCAGAAATAAAAAGAAAACAAAACACAAAAAAAATTGTTTAGTACATTTAGGGGAAAAAAAGTAGTAAAAACTTTTAATAAACACAGAGGAGAGGAGGAGGTGGTGTTCTGAAGTTAGTTATTGTTTTTTGCTTATGTGTGCTATAAAAATTGCATTTCAAAGTGATTTATTGTTTTTTGCTTATGTGAGATTTATGAACCCCCTGTGATAGTATGATAAATACATCATACATAAACAAAACTAAAGTAAGAAAAAATGCCACTGCCTACAGAACTCGCTTACCAAAGCAACGATGATAAATGTCCCTACTAGTGGTTAAGAATTTAGAGCTGTTATTCCGGGGTAAGCGGTCATTTTCTGGTAAATGAAGTTATTTACAAATATGTTATGAATCAAATGGTTGGAAATAATTTGAAACAAAAATGATCATTTACCTACTGTATTTCTAATTTTGTATTAGTTCTGCTTGTAATTTTGTGGTGGAAAGTTGAATATTTTGTCGCTGTATATTGTGTTTTCATATTGTTCATTTAATACAATTTAAAGACAAATAAGATACTTCTTCCAAAAAATGCACTTATCGAATTACATTTTTGTATTTGTGTTGACTGTAGTCTGTACTGTGAGTATATCCTGATGTGCTACTCTTTGGAAGTTCCATCTGGATAATTTTATTCATGTATGGCTTTAGCATTACTTGAGTCAAAGGAGGGTGGTCTTATACATTGAAGAGACAAAACAGCAATTTAGAGCAGTGGGAAGTGATTTAAGTATGTTTATATTGTAATAATTTTCTAGTCTTACCCTCAGCAGGTGTCGTGCCATCAGAGTGCAGACAATAAAATGCTTCAAACTAATTTTAGATGAACATTGAGAGCAGCCATAGAACGTATTCTGCAGTGTAGCTATTTCAGAAGGTTTTTCTTTCTAAAATGTGATGTTCATATGCATTGAAGTAGATTAAAAGGCAACACTACTATAGTGACACATTTCATGTTAAATGTATTCACACATAAGTCACAGCATCCTCTTGCAAAATGCAAATATGTGCTTGTTTTTCCATAATACAAGTAAAGATACAAAGTGATAACCCCCCCCCCCCCCCCCCCCCCCCGGGTCTTTGTCAAGCTTTTCTATATTTTGGAGAAATAAAGACATATTTGGATTATGCAGGAATGCCTGAGGATGCCGGAACGTATGTGTCTTGTGTGAATATTTTGATGTCTGAACAGGGTTCTAGGACATCTAGGTTAACTTTGCTTTTGAGGGGGTTGTGAGAGATGTCATGTTAATTCTATTGTTGAATATTTAAAAAAATTATTAACCTCTTAAGGACGCAGGGCATACCTGTACGCCCTTCGCCCGGTCACGGTATATAACGCTGGGTTACGCCGTGATACGCCGTCATACCGGGTCGGTGCCGGCAGCTAATGAAAGCCGGAAGCCTGGGCTAATAGCGTGCGGCATCGATCGTTGTGCCGTGCCCTATTAAACCTTTAGACGCGGCGTTCAAAGTTGATCTCCACGTCTAAAATGAAAGTGAAAGCTTCCTGGCAGCTCAGATGGTGAAATCGCGAGGTCCCGATTAGCTAGAACGCAAGCGGAGGTCCCCTTACCTGCCTCCGTCACGTCCGATCGGCGATTGATTGCTCGAAGCCTGAAATCCAGGCTTGACCAATTGACCGCCAATAACACTGATCTTTGCCTTGTCAATGCACGGCAATGATCTGTGTAGCAGATCAGTGTGTGCAGTGTAATAGCCACTTGGGGGGCTATAACACTGCAAAACAAAGTGTGAAAAAAAGTCAATAAAGATCATTTAACACCTTCCCTAATAAAAGTAAGAATCACCCCCTTTTCCCATAAAAAAAAACGGTGTTAATAAAAATTAACATATGTGGTATTGCCGCGTGTGGAACTATATGTCCGAACTATAAGAATATATTGTTAATTAAACTGCAAGGTCAATGGCGTACGGGCAAAAAAAATTACAAAGTCCAAAATAGCGTATTTTTGGTCACTTTTTATATCATAAAAAATGAATAAAAAGTGATCAAAACTCTGATCAATATAAAAATAGTACCAATAAAAACCAGATCATGGCGCAAAAAATGAGCCCTCATACCGGCCCGTACACGGAAAAATAAAAAAGTTATAGGGGTCAGAAGATGACAATTTTAAACGTATAAATTTTCCTGCGTGTAGTAATGATTTATGAATTAAGACAAAATCAAACCTATATAAGTAGGGTATCTATATAAGTATGGACCTACAGAATAAAGATAATATTGCACTGTGTAGAAACGGAAGCCCTAAAAAGCGTTATGATTTTTAGAAGGTGATGAGGATAAATGAAAAGGCAAAAACGGAAAAACCCTGCGTCCTTAAGGGGTTAAACAAAAAAGAATTGTCATTTTTAGGGAGCTTGATAAAATTCCATGTTAGTGGTTTTGGATGAGATGTGTTACAACTGAATTTGATACAGAATTGAATATAAATTCTAGTAAAAACATATGACCTCTTGTTTATTGTTGACATTGTGGCTGATATATATATATATACAGAGATGCATGTGTCCATCTGTAGGGCTATTATTCTTACATGGGCAATGTCACATTCAAATACTTTATATATGCTGTGCTTCTTGGAAAAACATTAACCCTTTTAATATATTTAAAAAGATGTTATCTCCTTTTTATAGAAATCATAGCTTATAAAAATTACCACTAGGTCCCTAGAAGGGAGTTACATAGCAGCCTGCAGTAATTGGATGAAGAAACCCAGCACAGCAGATTCAGGGGGGAAGTGAATGCATGGTCAGTGAGGGCAAGCTCAGTGCTTGCCTGGGACACACCTCTTCCTGAGCAGTGGATGTCATAATAAGAGAGCAGTAAAAAAGAGGGATTTGTGAGCCAAATGCCGAAGCCCGACACATAAAAAAGACATTTTAAGCATCTACATGACCTAGTGAGTAACATATATAAGCATTTTTTTCTGCGGTATGACATGTTAGCTTTAACTTAAAGGGGTACTCCGCCCCTAGACATCTTATGCCCTATCCAAAGAATTGGGGATAAGATGTCTGATCGCGGGGGTCCTACCACTGGGAACCCCTGCGATCTCTTTGCTGCACCTGGCGTTTGTTTAGAGCGTCGGGTGCAGAGCCGGTGGCTCGTGACGCCACGGCCACGCTCCGCTTGTGACTTGCATTGAGGGGGCATGGCTGGGATGTCACGAACAGGGCGTGACCATGACATCAAGAGTCTCCGCCTCCCATTGCCAGTCATCCGGCATGGAGCAAAGTTCGCTCTGTGCACCGGATGTCTGGGTGCCACGGGACCCTCGCAATCAGACATCTAATCCCCTGTCCTTTGGATAAGGGATAAGATGTCTAGGGGCAGAGTACCCCTTTAATAGCATATATAAAACACATGTGAAGCCTGGCACACATACATACATACGGGCACACATAAGAGTTCTGCAAAGAAGTTCAAACATCCCTATCTCCTATCTACATAATCATGAACTGCATAACAGGTCTAATCTATTAATGAATGGGATTCTTGGTTTTCATGATGTATACCTCTAAAACAATATAAAATTACTTTGCTATATTTACAGTTATATCAGTAAGTTTTAATGGTCCAACAATGGTGATAATCACCTGATTACACAATCTTTTCTTTCAATTGTAATATAACATCCAAGAGTCTTCTGCTGGATCCTGTGATTGAGTATTATTGAGTATATATTGTAGAATACCCTACTGATTACACTGTACTACAGTTTATAGGGAACCTGTGACTAGTTTTATGCTGCCCAAATTATCGGCAGCGCAAAACTGCCGGTAGTTTGGGCAGGGAGCATGATCCTGATGCTCGGACATTTTAGCGAAATCATAGTTTATACTACCTCAGTGTTGGCAGAGATGCCATGATCCACCCTATTGAGTAGTTACTTGGGGTCCCAGTGGCATTTTAAAATAATGCCAAAGCGTGTGGGGATTAGGGTAAAATTTAGCAGTTTGGGCAACATAAAACTGGGGACAGGTTCTGTTTAAGGTGAGGCGATGAATCACCCAAATAGTTACCCAAAGTTTCTTTGTGTCTATTTTGATGGGGTTGTTTTGAAGCAAATTTTTGGGTGCACCACCTGTTTTTATAACCTTCCTAAGCAAACAAGTAAACACCTTCTTCACTCTCATTTCTATTTTATACCAGTACATTATGACTCGACCGCTGCATAAATCAAACTCAGCAACAGCCATATACATGAACTAAAAATATAACAAAATGTGATATTCGGTAGATTTTTTTTTTTCATGGAGATCATTGTCTTAATGTTCTCTAAGCACGTTAAGATCTTGCCTATGGCTACTCAGAAAGAAACTCTTAGGATTTGTTATTAGGGGAGAACTGAAATCTAAAATTGGTGTAGAAGAGAGACCGTACCTTCAGTGATGTGAAGGACATAACAAGCTTGGGGTGCTCAACCTATTTCTTCAGGAAAAGTCTGATATTAGTGAAAGATTTTGCTCCAGCCTCTGACGTGTTCACATTTGTGAGTGTCCCACTGGCTGGGCTTCAGATGTAGATGGTGATTAATTCATAGACTGACAGCACATTATTTGAAGCTAAAATAGTATCTTTGTAATTATAACATGTTCTAATTCTCGCCACGTGATGGAAACTGGAAATTGCAACTGTCTCAATGATAAACCTATCTGATCAAATGAATGTAGATTGGGAAAGGAGACTCAATGCAGTCTTAATGTTGGGAGTTAATGAGGCGCTCACTGACAGATTAATATATTTACAGCTGCTGGTAATACATTCTGTATATTACATACAATTGTCCCTGTCAAAGATCAATAATTAGTTTCAGTCTAGTGAAAATATTCATTGGGACATATAATTAAATGGGCACTGTCAGAATCAAAAACTTTTTATATGATGCACATCTTGGCAAAACATTAACCTTTCTAATATACTTAACAAAAATGTATTTATCTCCTTATTATAGAAATCGTGGTTAATAAAAGTACACCACAAGGGGTCCCCATGCGAACCAAAACATAACCCTGTCTGGCTGCAGCATCATCTTTGTCAAAGCTGAAGCAAAGGCAGGGGCGAAGTCTAGGAAGTGAGGGTGGAACTAGCACTCATCTGTGCTCACTCCTGTCCTTTCTATCAGACTCTGGTCTAAAACAGAGAAGGGTTTTACAGAGCAGCCTGCAGTTATTAGATGAAGAGACCCAGCACAGCAGACTCAGGGAGAAAGTGAATGCATTGTTAGTGAGGGCAAGCTCAGTGCTTGCCTTGGGCACACCCCTTCCTTAGCAGTGGATGTCATAATGAGTGAACAGCAAAACAGAGGGATTTGTGAGCCAAATGCAGAAGCCAGACACATAAAAATGACATTTTAAGCATCTACAT
This sequence comes from Hyla sarda, assembly GCF_029499605.1. NCBI lineage: Eukaryota > Metazoa > Chordata > Amphibia > Anura > Hylidae > Hyla > Hyla sarda. The sequence goes on along the minus strand of NC_079191.1, from coordinate 243,798,521 downwards.
GACCTAGCGAGTAACATATATAAGCATTTTCTCTGCGATATGGGCAGAACTAGCACTCATCTGTGCTCACTCATGTCCTATCTATCTGACTCCTGTCTAAAAACAGAGAAGGAGGTTACAGAGCAGCCTGCAGTGATTGGATGAGGAGACCTAGCACAGTCCAAGGGACTTGCAACAGCTGGAGGTTCACAGTTTGGAGATCACTTCCCTATAAATTGTAAGATTGTCACATTGTAGAGTACTGTTTTATATCTAAATAATATACATTCTTGCAAGAAAAAGGATAAGGAAGCAGCTGTATGAATCATGAATCCATACAACTTATTTACTCATACTGTAGGTTCCACATTTATACTGCTTGTTCACCTGTACTATAAGTCTTGACCCCTACATTATTACACAGCCTTCCTATTGTGTTTTTTTCTTGTATGTAGGTAGGATGTCATCAATCATGTTGTATAGGTATGCTAAATTTCGAGTTTGACTATATAAAGACCTGGTCCCTCTCTATGATGATGATAATATCACAACAAGCTCTCTGACCAATGCCAGGTTATAAGATAAAGCATGGCTTTTATTTACTCCTAAAAAGGACTGAGGTCAGGTGTGGCCTTGGTTTTATATCCCAAATGTAGTAATGATGAGGTAGGAAACTGTAAGGATCACTCTTAGCCAGGCTGTGCATGCTGCTCTTTGGGTCAGTGAGGAGATGGAGATACATGCATCGGACCAATCAGCTGCTGAGGTGGGGTATTTTGTTTCCTCCTCAGCATTCTGGCAGGGGTCTTGATTTTGTAGTTCTGACTTGTTTGTCTTGATTTTAGCCTTGTTCTGTTTTTCTGTAGTTTTGCTGTTTTAGTCTTGAGTATTTCTATCCTGACTTGTATACTGACCTTTTCTTTACCCTGGCTTGTTTCCTTTCATTTCCTCTGTTTTGCTTGTGCTTGTACTTCACCTTCATACAGGTCTGACCCATTGCTTTTCTAGTTTGGCCCCTTGCCTTGTTCCCTGTTTGTCAGTGATCTTGGTTAACCATTTTTGTCCAGACATGTTTCCCTCTCTTTCACTGTTTTGTTTGTTATTTTGACTTGTGACACCCTTGCACTTTAGTCCAGTGCATGGACTATCGCCTAGTTGAGAGTGCACTACCCAGGGCAGATGGTCAAGTTCACAGAGACAGTGGTCTGTGTAAGAGCAGAGTCTTACTATTCCCTGCCTGATGTGACTGGAACACTATTAGGATGCAGAATATGGGCCCTTACCCTATACAAAGGGTGACCCCAAAACTAAAGACTCTTCTCCCCTCCAATATCCGTAGTTATTTAGGGTGACTGGAGAAATGTGAAGTAGGCCAGAGTCTAGAACTGAAAACACAGTCCCTAAAACAGTCCCTTTATCCATGTTGTATCAATACCTTATCCGTATCTTATCCCCTATCCAAAGGGTCCGACCTCTGGGGATCCTCGCAATATCCTGAATGGGGCCCCGGAAGTCTGCTGGAAGGGGGCATGCTGACCCCCGCACGGAGCGGCGGTCGACACGCCCCCTCCATGTATCCCATTGAGATACATGGAGGGGCGTGTCAGGTGCAGCTTCCTGCGGGGGTTGGAATGACCTCTTCAGGCAGACTTCGGGAGATCGCGCATGGTCCCAGCAATTGGACCCCTAGCGATCTATGACTTATCCCCTATCCTTTGGATAGGGGTTAAGTTATATTTTACTGCACTACTCCTTTAATAACAAAAGAAAGAGCGAAAAAAGTCATAAATATGTCAAATGGCAAATAGAGCACATGTCAAATGATACCAAAAAGGCACAAACCCATCAATAACCAAGGCTGTACGATCACACCATCTCTTTGATGTTTATTTAAAAATAACTTTTGTCCCAATTAATTCTTAATGGAATGGTTTTGTGCCTTATTACATGTTATATTGCAGTTATTTACGATGTGTTTATGTATACATACACTATAGGTTTTTTATATTTCCATTCTGTCCTGTATGTATTCCTTTGGCATGTCTGTGGTTTTGATTGCATTATTTCTAAACACATTCCCTTGCCAAGAAAGCCTGATATTTGTACGCTAGCTATTTGCTTGCACTATGCTACATTTCAGCTGCAGCTGCTGGATCTGGATTCTCAGAAAATAATACAATTGTAAGGAAAGCTATAACCTCTCTCTGTTAAAAAAAAAAAAAAGTAAATAAAATTTCAGGTGACTATCCAACATTCAGTGCTAATTCAAGCTTCACTAAAGCACCGCAATACAGTGAATTATGTTGTCACTGGAGATAATTTTTCCTCTTTTTGTCATAGAATTTATTCTGTTCTATTATTTAGCATTTTAAATGGAGGAGAATGCTCATGTTGTCTACACATAAATGTTAATTACATTGAAAATATCACAGCTAAATGAGTATATCTATTGGATGCAGGTGTCCCTGTATACTTTACGGCTAGCATATGGGCTACATGCCTGAATAAACTTTTCTCCTCCTGGCAATATCGGCTATACGGATGATAGAAGTATTCTAAAAACAGAATGACTGTTTAAAGGGGACATTTTAAACAAGTAGAATAGGCAAAAGCTATCAACACACAGGGAACAAAATGGTGTCTGAAGTCTAAACAAAGACAAGTGTTAGTAAAAGTTAAAGGGGACATCCCAACCATTGCATAAAATGGCAAATTGATATCACCATTGTGTGTGTGTGTGTGTGTGTGTGTAAAGAGGGAGACAACAAACTGGAACTGTTTGGCAATTCACTACAAAGCAGATGTCCGGTAGCTCACAGGATCTCAGCCTCTTCATTCAGAGCTTGACCAGTCGGAGTGTTGTGATGTATTCTAGGGACATGTCATAGCATTCTAAGATGAGAGCCCCCTTTTAAATTAAAATCTAGGGACATATATTAAGCAAAATACAATTGACACATAGTAATGGAAAAAGAAAAGAAGTTGGCGACTCACCGGAGCTGGTTTTCAGGCAAATTCTTCTTTATTGGTACTCACATACATGAGGAGAGAAAAGACGTACAGGGGGTGCAGCTGTCTGGCAACGGGACCGTTTCACATGCTTAACATGCTTCGTCTGTCCTCCAGACGAAGCATGTTAAGCATGTGAAACGGTCCCGTTGCCAGACAGCTGCAAAATATTGTCAAAATACACTTGAATTGCACCAAAACAACTAGCATACACTGAATGTATTCTTTGTTTTAGGCATTTTTTAGGCCTCACTAGAAAGTGTTTAGAACAGGGGTGTCGTTAAAGGGGTTCTCCGGTGCTTACACATCTTATCCTCTATCCAAAGGATAGGCGATAAGATGCCTGATCGCGGGAGTCCCGTAGCTGATTACAAAAGGGGTGCTGCGTGCATGATCACGGGTGTCCCCAGCGGTGGGACTCCCGCGATCAGGCATCTTATCCCCTATCCTTTGGATAGGGGATAAGATGTGTATTCACCGGAGAACCCCTTTAAGGGAAATTGTAAATGCATCAAATTTAAAGAGTACCTATTATCAACTAAACTTTCCCGAATTCCCCTCCCCCTCCCCATCTGTCCCTGTCTCTAACTCTATCTATCCTAGCGTTTATTTTACTTAAAAACCACATAAAAATACCTTTTATGTTCATCTTCGGTAGCTCAGAGAAGAGCGTCTGAGAAGGGAGGAAGTGGGCGGGTCCCAAATGGCACATCGTCATCTGAAGCCTTGCCGGGCCGCTTCCGCCCTTCTTCCTGTACGCTGCGCTCCCTCTCGGGAGCGTGCATACAGGCGGAGTGCAGGGCAGGGACGGTGGGAGGTGGATTTTTCAAATCCATGCAAAAGTCGGACCGCGGTCCGACTTTTGCATGGGTTTGAAAAATCCACCTCACACCGGCTCTCTTTGTCAGCGGTAGGAGCCTGAGACGCCGCTGGCCAGCAGAGTCAGTAAGGAGCGTGCCTGGCTGCGCTGAGTATCAGATTTCAGACTCAGCTGCCAGGCCGGCATGAGTCCGAAATCACCAAAAAAGGGACTCCTAGGGAGACCCCTAGTGGCCTAAAGTTTAAACACAAAAAAAACCATAGAAGAATAGATTTTTTTAAAATAGAACCCTATTAGTAAATTTTTTATATATAATAAACTATAAAATATTTAAAAAAAATTTGATAAGAGGTACTCTTTAAATATCACATGCGCCATTCTTTTGGTACAAAATATTGGTGTAAAGTTAGTCAGCCAAGAGGAGATATAAGAAAGAGAAATAACATAACTAGCTAGATGCAAATCTATGTCACAGTGTGCACTGCAGTAATAAAGTTGGTTCTTCTGTCTGTCTTGTTTAGTTGTTTGCTGTCTAAATTTTGGATTGTATTATCAATCTTCATTATCTTTTATATAAAGAGTTGCTTATTATACAAGTGTTATAGTACAAGTGGATGGTGGATGAAAATGTGTTGCTCTTGTCCTGTGAATCCCTCAGCTGAATAATATGCTGCTGTATATGGCAGCTTGTGTTTTAACTATAATGCAGAAAAAACATCTGGGCCATATGCTGGGGGCAGATTTGGCAGTGTTTGTATTATATGTGTTGAGCACTACGTGTATTAAGTTTGTTAAGCCACATACATATAGGTAAAGTTTTAATTGTGATGCAACGATAGACAAGTAGAGACTAACTTCTACATAAATAGTTAAAAAAAAGTTTTTAAAAAAACATAACTCTTGAAATAAACAAAACTTAGGGCCAAATCTGCATGAAAGACTATGCATCCAAAAGTAGCCGTACGAACCCCAGCAACATCTGTGGCTTGTCATGTTTCCAAAGCGATTGAACAACCAGCCAATGCTTGTGGCAGCTGAGAATGTCAAAAATATTGAACGCTGGCTGCCTCCAACCAAATCTTATGACTGCAGTACCTAATGACTGTATTCCGCTGCTTTGAAAGTGTGTAATGGGTGTGCAGCAATTTAGGTAGGTAGTATGTGCCAAAGTAACATCCACGTGAATGACAGGACCCAAGGTTTTCTAGCAGAACACTGCCTCAAACTAGCTTCTTTTTTTCTATAGTGTGTCCTGATGTCATCCCAAGGTGAACACAACCAGATGACCTGCTTCCATCCTATGACTCAGTTCCAATGCACACATGAAAATGATAGGTGTTTTTGTGATGGACAGTACTCTTTCTGCTGCTATGTAGCCCAATACCCAGTGTCTAACCACATTTCGTTATAGCCACCAGTAATATTTTTATTAATTTGTGCTACAGTATCTCTTGTGTATGATCGGAGCAGATGGGCAAGCTTTTGGTCCCCAAACAGATCAGTGACTCTTAGGTGCTCATTGCCCTGTTGACTTTCCTAGTAACACCCTTTGTGTGACACCTTTCATAGGTACTAACCCCTGCATACTGGTTTATGGTATAAAATCTGTCATTTCTGAGATGCTCTGACCCAGTCATCTAGCCATCAATGTGTCCCCTTGTCAGAGTCTCTCAGAACCTTACACTTGGCCATATATTCTGCTTCCAACACATCGGCTTTGAGAACTGACTTTTCGTTTGCTGTCATATATATCGTACAGGTGGCATTGTCATGACATAATGTTATTCTATTCATTTGTCAGTGGTTTTAAAGTGGTATTCTGAGCAAAAACATTTTATCCCCTATCCAATGGATAGGGGAAAAGATGTCTGATCGTGGAGGGCCCACTAATGAGACCCCCCGCGATCTCTATGCGGTAGCTGAATCTCCAGTTTTGGAAACCTCCGGGTTTCCGGGACTGGGGAGGTGATGTCACGCCACGCCCCCTCCATTCATGTCTATGAGAGGGGGTGTGATGGCGGAGGTTTCCAAAACTGGAGATTCAGCACCCGCATAGAAAGCGGGTGCTGCAGGGAGATGGCGGGGGGTCTCAGCAGCGGGCCCCCCATGATCAGACATCTTATCCCCTATCCTTTGGATAGGGGATAAAATGTTTTTGCCCAGAATACCCCTTTAATGTTATTGGTGTAAATTGAGGAGAATTCTTCACTGCAATAGGATTACACTTTTGTTTTTATGAAATAGACAATCCAGACAACATGGGACTGTTTAGTCCAACCATTTAGGACCTTTGTCAATCCTTAGGACCGGCACTCTATGCATTATTTTGTTTGCCTTATCCATAAAAAGAGAATATTATTGTAATGCAGAGTTCTCTTCCCCATATGCAGCAAATTGGGACCCCACCGTCGCATACATCACAGAGAGTGTCATTGATCTATTTTTCCAAGCAAATATCAGAAAAGCGTGAAGCTTTAAATGCATGGAATATTTGTGCTGAAGGTCTTTGTTTGATAAATGCCGACATCCTTTAAAAACAGAACTTCTCAGGGGCCCCATATAACCGCTCCAGAATCTGGATTTAAAATTAAAATTTGATTCATTTTACCAATCATCAGCATTTACTTTCTGTTACATTTTAATTGAGTTTCACATATTCCTGAGTTTGATGCATTGCTCTGTCTAAGGACTGCTGGCTTAGAGTCAGGCAATTTCTTCATATCCTACTGGATCAATTGCATTTCCATTACACATTTAATATTGTTCCACAGGATAAAAAAAACAGTTTTTAATGAATTCAGGGGAGATCTAATATGAGGCACGAGGCTGCCGACATTTGCCATAAAATGCTGGGCTGTGCTTAATAAATGTTATGCCTTTACCTTTGTAGATACCCACATGAATAATGCAGTATGATTATTTCATGTACTCAGGCACCATATAGTTAAATACATATAAACACACATAAATACATAAGTTATGCAACATTTGCCTCTTGCAAGCGCTCTAGTTTGCACCTTTCGGCATAAAGATGCAGAAAAAGGCATCTACAGCTATACATAAAAAACATGAAAAAAAATCAGCTGAAGATTTTGAGTGTTATTTATTGTTTTTAATTGCCACAAAAATCTGAAGAATTGGATGCTAAATGCCTCTAGTAATGTCTTTGTCTGTTATATCCAATCACCTTATATGAGCCAGATACAATTGGAATGGCATGTGAATGATGCTTAACAGTATGTTAAACAGATTTTTTTAAGAATGTTTTGTGATGTTTTTTCTAATTTTTCATTTTACGATCTATATAATAAAATAATCTAACCTGAAATAATAATCTGAAATGTTCTAACCATTAAGTCTCATAATAAGATGGCCCTTTCTGTTCTGTACAGATCACTTTCCAGCAGTGTCCTCCTTATTATCACAGGATTGATTACTAAGAAAAGTGACTCCAGTGTACAGAAAAGATGGGATCAGACCATTCACAATAGCAGAAGCTTAGAGCTCAGCTTCCAACATCCCCCCCCGCCCAAGCGACCTTTGCACAGGTCACAGAGCATACCTAGAAAACGAATCTATAGAAGTCTATAGAGTCCCATTTAGTCTATTGCCCCAATGCCCATAGGGCTTGTTGTAAAGAAAATCTCTAAATGGTGTGCACCCCCACAATAATGCACAAAAAATCATTTTACTATCAAAAACTAGAAAGTTTTTTAACAAAGAACATTGTTTGGCTTCTGGTAGAATGTATGCGATAAATTTACTTCAAAATCACCAAGCAAAGCTCCAAAACCTATTGTAAAGCATGGAGCCCTGATAAGGAAAAAGGGATACATTAAGGGTGTTCTTTCTTTATATCGGCCCACCAGTATGGCAGTTGAGTGACAGATTCTTTTTAAAGATGACCTGTGGTCAATATAAAAAAAATATTTTTATAAAGTTTTGTATCATCAGGTGTCCTGATTCTAATGCTGTTGTTATTTTATTACTACACCCCCCAAATCTGCTCCCCCCTTTTCCTTTACCACTCACAAGATATAGGAGTTATAGGAGATATAGGAGTCTATTAAGTTGACCATCTGCACTTTCCCTGAAAGACAGATGGACGTGAACTTTATAAAAAAAAATGGATGGGAATGTTAGGCTCTCAGCCTTATATTCACGTTTCTTAGTATAGCATTGAAGCGAACCAAAGAGTAAAACCCCTATATATAGGCTCGGGGGTAGGGAATGTGTGACTAAGGGGCTGAGGGGGCATAAATTTGGCTTAGTGGAAGGTTAGTATATATGAGGCTCAGGGATGTATATATATGAGGCTAACAGGGTTGGGCATAAATCAAACTGGAGGGATATGAGGCTAAGGAAGCGTTAATGGGTTTACATCTATATGACTATTCAGGTAAAAGTGCAGATTGTCAGCTAAATAATAAAAGTTTATATTGACCACAGGTCCTCTTTTAGTTTTAAACTTTTTTTTTTTTACAAAAATTGATAATAATTGGATCTAAAAAGACATCACAAACACTTAAAGTCTAGTAGGTTCGGCATTCCCAAATATGCAGGCTTCATCTAACTACATTGGCAGCTTTGTGCAGTGATCTAAACTAACATGTTCTTTCTGGAAGCATATCCTTAGTAATTCAGGTGTATATCTGTGTTGGCATATAAGGCGTAGTTCATTTGGGCTTCAGTTCAGCAATTTCCTGACAGAATCCCTTTTAGCCTTTTGTCACTTATGCTTTCTCCTTTCATCTTGTTGGCAGCAAATTTTCTGTTGTATTATAGATAATAGTGGCTATATGCATATACATACTGCAGATAATAGGATAAAAACACCCCTGTGATCCATAAAAATAGTTTATATGCTGGAACCAAATGGTATGCTCAACCAGCTCTTAAAGGGGTATTCCAAAGGATAGGGGATAAGATGTCTGATCGCTAGGGTCCCGCCACTGGAGACCCCAACAATCTCCATGATGCACCCAGCGTTCGTTTAGAGCGTTGGGTTCAACGCCAGCGGCCGCACTCCTCTCCTGACATCACGGCTACCCCCTCAATGCAAGTCTATGGGAGGGGGCGTGTTGGCCATCACGCCCCCTCCCATAGACTTGCATTTAGGGGGAAAAGCCCTGACATCACGAGCCTCCGCCCCACCTCGCAAATCATCCGGCATGGAGCGAAGTTTGCTCCATGCACCGGATGTCTGGGGTGTCGCAGCTGAGATCGCGGGGGTCCCTTTGGATAGGGGATAAGGTGTCTAGGGGTGGAGTACACCTTTAACCTATTATTATGATATACACTTATATATACATATCTTGGTCTATGTGTGTACTTGAACAAGATAAGCATGAAAATCTCCCTGATATGTATTTTAATCTTTCTGTTTAGAATTTCTCTTTGTATCCAATGTTTGACACCTGTAATATCATGACCAATGAAGAATTTGCTACAATGCTTACCTGTTATGTCAAATGTTATTTGTCAGATGGACTGTTTTAAACTATTTGTGCATTTTGCACTGTTACTTTATGCTTATAGTAAAGTTTATATTTTTTTACTCCAAATATAAAAACGTCTCTTACACATTGCATAATTTACCATTCGAAACCAGTTGTATAGAAAACAACCAAATGATAGAATTAAGACATAAAGATAGTGATCAACTGACCAACTTCAAGTTTTATGTCAAAGTAAAGTATTGTTCATTTTTTAAAATCAGTGAATAGAATTTTTAATATTTGCTCATTCCTAAACATCATGTTATATTATATAGTATAGGTAAGAATATTTGTAAAGATCATCTGAAGCCTGATATAATCCAGTGAGCTTCTCATGTATTTCGACTCCATAAATTAACAGCCCCACATGTGTCAGACTGTCAGTCACACATCAGAATAAAAACACTGTTGATGACAAGAGGCTATAACACTACAAAGCGCTAAACCTCATTACAATGCAGATTAGATACAATTATATTTTAAGAGCAGAATCTCCAAACAGATGATGGGTATAAGCCAAATTATTACGATACCTGGTTCTACAGAAGAAAGTGTCCATACAATGAGCGCTTCATTGCTCTCAATACTGATATTACATATACAGCTATAAAATATATCCCCTCAATACTGGATTTTTGATTCATTGAAACAATTAGATATGGATCTATGTAAATATTAAGTATCTATTTATAATTCTTATTTGCCATTCAACTCTACTGTCAATATCAGGCACTTTAAAGATTTTAGGATTAATACTTTTGACATTGTGTTTTTATCAATAGTGACCTTAAATGTGACTTGCAGCTCCAGTTTCGCACTATAGAATTACACTCGAAAGAACACGCTGTTTTTATCTTCAGGCAGTAAAGAAACAGTTTTGTTGGAGTTTTGATCCACGGAAGCCTGGGTGCTGAAGTGTGAATGTCATTTCTGGCTAGGCTTGTAGCCATTCAAAGAATATTATTTTACAAGCACTATTTTCAATAAGGTCCCTGACGAATGATATTGCTACGGTAAGGCCGGCTGCCACTGTTTTTATTGACGTAGTGATTTCCATCTGGTTAATATTGGCATTGTTTTGTGCTGCTTCCATGCAAGCAATTCTTAATGTTAGCAGATGTTCCGATCATTCAAATTAAAACGGGAACCCCTGAAGGTACCATGTAAGATCACACTTTTGAAAATTGCCAGCTATTGCCTACATAATTAAAGTCCATTTTTTAAGACGTAGCATTGCAAAGAAATGCAAAACAATATCTGGAGGCGATAGAGCCCAGCAATGTTTTCTAATCACTTCGGCACAGATACAATTTGTATTTGTAATTAACAGGGTATATAAATATTTTATGTGTTCTTTATCATAGCGATATATTAGATTTCTGCTTTTTTTCTTAACCACGAACTACAAGGCTGACTTAGTTCCCTGTTTGATCAGTAGTGCCTTATAGCAATGTAACCTAGGCCAAAAGAATTGGTTTTCTGCATGTTTTCTCTAAAACCAGCATTTCTTCTTAAGTATTTTACATTGTTATCATTATTGATGAATTATTTTAGATACAGCCAAAGTTAACAATAGGAAGAAAAAGAAAAAAAGCTGTCAATATTTGTAAAGGTGGTGACACAATCCTACTATTAATCTGCTGTATATTGATAACAATGTGTGAAGCGGTAGAAACAAAAGCAATAAAGAAGCTTCATAAATACTGACTGCAGTAAATAAAAAAGAAAGCTACTTTATTGGATTCTTTATTTTAGCTGTATATGTCAATCTTCCTTTTCCTTTACAGAAAAAGGTGCTTTTACAATACTCCATAGTGTGAAAACCCTAATGTCTATATGCATATACAGTTAAAGTTACAAACCAGGTGACTACTCTGTTTAACCAGTTAAATCTATGACCTTGACATCCGGAACTTAACCCGCCAGGGCGTAAATATATGCCCTGGAGCATTAAGTGAATCTAAGACCTAGCATTGTACAGTGAATGCAATCTAGTGATTGCATACAAAAGTTCTCTATAAACCTGCATATAAAAGAGTAAAAATAAAAAATAAAAAAAGTTTAACATGATATAAAAACACCTCCCCATTTCCCCTCTCTCTCAAAAAAAATACATAAAAATAACAAACAGATTTCTTATCGCTGCATGTGTCATTGTCTGAATCTGTAGGCGCTATATAAATAAATTATTATTATTATATACCGTATTTATCGGCGTATAACACGCACTTTTTAGGCAAAAATTTTTAGCCTAAAGTCTATGTCCGTGTTATACGCCGATACACCCCCAGGAAAGGCAGGGGGAGAGAGGCCGTCGCTGCCCGCTTCTCTCCCCCTGCCTTCCCTGGGGTCTAGAGCCCTGCTGCCGGCCCTTCTCTCCCCCTAGCTATCGGCGCCGCTGCCCGTTCTGTCCCCCTGACTATCGGTGCCGGCGCCCCACTGCCGGCGCCGATAGCCAGGGGGAGAGAAGCGGCGCCGATAGCCAGGGGGAGAGAAGGGGCAGCGGCACCCATTGCCGGCGCCGCTGCCCCGTTGCCGCCCCCCATCCCCGGTGGCATAATTACCTGGGTCGGGTCCGCACTGCTGCAGGCCTCCGGCGTGCTTCCCCTGCGTCGTTGCTATGCACGGTGCGGCGCACTGACGTCATGCGCCATGCAGCGCATAGCAACGACGCAGGGGACGCGCGCCGGAGGCCTGCAGCAGCGCGGACCCGACCCAGGTAATTATGCCACCGGGGATGGGGGGAGGCAACGGGGCAGCGGTGCCGGCAATGGGTGCCGCTGCCCCTTCTCTCCCCCTGTCTGTCGGCGCCGCTTCTCTCCCCCTCGCTATCAGCGCCGGCAGTGGAGCGCCGGCACCGATAGTCAGGGGGACAGAACGGGCAGCGGCGCCGATAGCTAGGGGGAGAGAAGGGCCGGCAGCAGGGCTCTAGACCCCCGGAAAGGCAGGGGGAGAGAAGCGGGCAGCGACGGCCTCTCTCCCCCTGCCTTTCCTGGGGGTGTATCGGGGTATACACGCGCACACACGCACCCTCATTTTACCATGGATATTTGGGTAAAAAACTTTTTTTACCCAAATATCCTTGGTAAAATGAGGGTGCGTGTTATAGGCCGGTGCGTGGTATACCCCGATAAATACGGTAATTAAAATATTATGTTTATGATCTTGCACAATAAACACAAAGTATCTGACACTACTCTTCAGGGGCACTGTAGAGTAGTAGGTGGAGGAAGTCATTATGGCGGTCAGAGACAGATAGAAAAGAAAAGGAAGGGTTAACAATTCCAGTCTGATAGAAATCTCTTCCCCTGAGATCAATCAAAACTCTGGGTATCATGAAGAAAAGGTGATTTATTTAATAGGTGTCGATACATATGCGTGATCCTTACATGCAAAGAGTCAAGCGTAGAGTCACACTGAACTAAGGCATCCAGCAACTTTTATCATAACAAACAAGCAGGTTACATCATAACTTATAAGTGGGTAATGCTGTCAGCTCATTGGTCAAAAACTTTATTGTCTGCTCAGCAACCCAATACATTCATGTTTCAATACCTTCAAGGTCACTAGCTAGTTTCGGTTTAACAGGGTGTGTACAAGATGCAAGCCCCATTTTGTGATTACAACTACGCAGTAGGAAAATAGAAGCTTAAGCTAATAAAAGTATATCATAACTCCCATAACACAATCACAGAAGACGTCACCTGTAAGTAAAAACCTTTCTCAGTAAAAACCTATAAAATGACTTCTAAATAGAATAGCTCTTAGAATGGTAAACTGAATGTGTAGACATTGTGAGACAATAAACATTGTTCAGGAGGCAGACCCACAACCTTTCCACTGGACACACCAATGTGTTTAAAAGACATTGTACAGACAGCTCCTTTTACGTAAGCCAAGGAAAAGTTATTGTTCTGGAACATTACTCGCACAGGGTGTCCATAATAACACTGCAACCTACAAGAATGAAAAAATATTTGTTGTCAACAGAATCTCTTTGTATTTTCTCAGTCTATAGGCACGGGACTTGACTACAATGTCCCCAGACTTTCAATGATATAGTTAGTATTAGGCTCCATTTATGTCTCTTGGCCTCTTTCAGCTGTACACTGGCAAAAAAGTGTCAGATGTCTTATGTCAAAAAAGACTTGCCAATGTGCAGCCTGATGTGTTGTTGACAGACCCATGAACTTCAGTGGAATGTATTTAGTACAATTGTAACTGCATAAAGTCCACTTCCTGACAGTTGTTGCCCAACGTTTTACAAATGAAACTGTTTTTGGTGGTCTCAAATTTTACTGGTTCAGTTTATTTAGATCTTTTAGATGTTTCTATGATATTCTGCAGTACAGTTATAGGCATTTCATAAGTTTTTTCACCTTATATTGACAAACGCATAAAGTTTATGAACAGACTCAATATTTACAGTGTTGTCCCTGTGATTTGCCCTGACATGCTGGATATCAGCTGACTGATGACAACCCATTCTTACCTTATCAATGCTTGGAGTCTCAATAACTGTGTTTTTGTCTGTCCACTTTTGTGAAGATTGACCACAGGTTCTCAATGAGATTGAGATCTGGGGAGTTTGCGGGCCATGGACTCACACTTTTAGTGTTTTGTTCACTGAGCCTCTTAGTTATCACTTTTGCCTTGTGACATGGTGCTCATCATGATGGAAAAGCCATGTTCACCACCAGACTGCTCCTGGATTGTTGGGAGAAGTTGGAAGATGTTTAAATACCATTCTTTAAGTTCAGATAAAGATGTATAGTCCGCTCACCTGACTCTACCGCACGGTAACGACCTCCAATAAATAGAACAAACAAACTTGAACCAGCGGTAAGACTTGCTTCACTTTATTGGGATCAGTTAAAACACTAAGAAGTTGACAAAGGACGTAAAAGCATCAATCTTCAGACATCATGGTAAAATCAGGAAACGCTTAACATGCATGACATATTTCTGGTCATGTGACCCTATTTCAAGTTGCATTTGAAAAAGGGTCATATGGCCAGTAATGCCTCATGCATGTTAAGTGTTTCCTGATTTTACCATGATGTCTGAAGATTGATGCTTTTACATCATTTGTCTACTTCTGAGTGTCTTACCAATCCCAATATATGTGGACCATTGCTTGCCTACCCTAACAAATAGTGCCTCCCAAACTAGTTCTGATTTCCCATTCGTTCATAAGAACAAGACTTGCAAAAGCAGTTCTCAGCAGTTTATGTGAAACTCTGCTGACATTCAACTAGAACAACTTCTGGAAAAACTTAGATCAAACATTGTATATGGCGAGGACACTTATGACCCTTCTGATGAGGTCCTTCTGTTAGTAGGGGTCCTCTATATGGGGACTGAACCTGTATTTGTGATAGCAGCTTGTGTACAAAACAACTGTCTTTCTAATGTCTTCCTGAAAATGATTCTTAAAAGTAGGCAACTACATAGAATCTATTTTTCTGAAGTTATTTTACTGTTACTTAATGCTCTTTTGGTTATACCTTTTTTATATTTCCTCATACAATGTCAGGTTTGTGTCTGGTGGGACCCTGGGACATAATGACCACTGGCCCAGCCTCCTCTGGATGGCACATGAAGACACCCAGTATTCTCAACATCCTTCCAGGTCACCAGTGGACACATATATTTAATGTCAGTAACATAAAGTAAGAGTGCATAGTATTTTCTTTAGGAAACATGTGGTTATATACAATAAATAAACATCAGTTGAACTCATCAATTTTGGCAGAATTTCTTAACATCTATTATGTACAGGGGTGTCCTGACTCACTCCTTATGCCAGGGGAAAAATAATGAGGTACAGTATGCTGGATTTTAACATGGTTGATCCTTTGTTTTCACAGGAATTGGGCCATTGTTATGCTCCTTTCACACTATGAGCATTCATCCGTTATTAAACATCTGTTTTCTGTGTATAAACGGATGTATAATAACGGATGAAATAACAGGTGCTAACGGCTGAATATTCATTCGTTAAGACCCGTTATAACATCCCTCATGTATGGCTGTTTTAACACCTCTAATAATAATAATAATTTTATTTATATAGTGCCTACAGATTCCGCAGTGCTTACAATTATGGGGTACAAACAAAGAGAAGTATCAGACATAATATTACACAATAACTATTCAAATAAGAGGTGTGGGGATATGTTGAGGCCAATTAATGAATGTTATAGGCCTGTCTGAAGAGATGTGTTTTCAGGCCACGTTTGAAACTATGGATGTTGTTGTTGAGTCTGAGGGATTGAGGTATAGCATTCCAGAGAACCGATGCAGCACGAGTGAAGTCTTGGAGACGGGAGTGAGAAGTTCGGATTCTAGAAGATGTTAGTGTGAGATCATTAGCAGATCGGAGAGAACGTTTCGGATGGTAGACGGAGATGAGAGAGGAGATGTAGGGAGGTGCAGCATTGTGGAGAGCTTTGTGTGTGAGACTGAGGATTTTGTACTGTATTCTGGACTGAATTGGTAACCAGTGTAGTGACTGGCACAGGGAGGAGGCGTGGTTGTAGCGGCTGGAGAGGAAGATGAGTCTGGCTGCGGCATTAAGGATGGACTGGAGAGGAGAGAGTTTGGAGAAAGGAAGGCCTATTAGTAAAGAGTTACAGTAGTCGAGGCGGGAGTGAATCAAAGCAATAATGAGAGTTTTAGCAGTTTCAGTAGTGAGAAACGGGCGGATTCTGGAAATGTTTTTGAGATGCAGGTGACGGGACTGAATATGGGGAGTGAAAGACAGATCAGAGTCAAGTATAACAAGTATGGTAGTCCCACATACCGAGATGGAAATGTCGGGGTTAGGTACAGTATCAGTTGATGGAGAAAAAACAAGAAGTTCTGTTTTCGAAAGCTTTAGTTTCAGATATAAAGAGGACATGATGTCTGAGACAGCAGAGAGACAGTCACTGGTATTCTGTAGGAGTGCAGGGGTGATGTTGGAGAAAGAGTTATAGAGTTGGGTGTCATCAGCATAGAGGTGGTACTGGAAACCAAATCTACTGATTGTTTTTCCAATGGGGGATGTGTAGCGTGAAAAGAGTAGAGGACCCAGGACCGATCCCTGGTGAACCCCGACAGCAAGGGGAAGAGGAGAAGAAGTAGAGCCAGAAAACGAGAAACTAAAGGAGCGGCCAGAGAGATAGGAGGAAAACCAGGCGAGAGCAGAATCCTTGAGACCGATGGAGCGGAGACTACTGAGGAGGAGTTGGTGATCCACAGTGTCAAAAGCCGCAGAGAGGTCCAAGAGAATCAGTAAAGAGAAATTGCCATTTGATTTGGCCGTCAGTACAAACTTGAACCAGCGGTAAGACTTGCTTCACTTTATTGGGATCAGTTAAAACACTAAGAAGTTGACAAAGGACGTAAAAGCATCAATCTTCAGACATCATGGTAAAATCAGGAATCGCTTAACATGCATGACATATTTCTGGTCATGTGACCCTATTTCAAGTTGCATTTGAAAAAGGGTCATATGGCCAGTAATGCCTCATGCATGTTAAGTGTTTCCTGATTTTACCATGATGTCTGAAGATTGATGCTTTTACATCCTTTGTCTACTTCTGAGTGTCTTACCAATCCCAATATATGTGGACCATTGCTTGCCTACCCTAACAAATAGTGCCTCCCAAACTAGTTCTGATTTCCCATTCGTTCATAAGAACAAGACTTGCAAAAGCAGTTCTCAGCAGTTTATGTGAAACTCTGCTGACATTCAACTAGAACAACTTCTGGAAAAACTTAGATCAAACATTGTATATGGCGAGGACACTTATGACCCTTCTGATGAGGTCCTTCTGTTAGTAGGGGTCCTCTATATGGGGACTGAACCTGTATTTGTGAAAGCAGCTTGTGTACAAAACAACTGTCTTTCTAATGTCTTCCTGAAAATGATTCTTAAAAGTAGGCAACTACATAGAATCTATTTTTCTGAAGTTATTTTACTGTTACTTAATGCTCTTTTGGTTATACCTTTTTTATATTTCCTCATACAATGTCAGGTTTGTGTCTGGTGGGACCCTGGGACATAATGACCACTGGCCCAGCCTCCTCTGGATGGCACATGAAGACACCCAGTATTCTCAACATCCTTCCAGGTCACCAGTGGACACATATATTTAATGTCAGTAACATAAAGTAAGAGTGCATAGTATTTTCTTTAGGAAACATGTGGTTATATACAATAAATAAACATCAGTTGAACTCATCAATTTTGGCAGAATTTCTTAACATCTATTATGTACAGGGGTGTCCTGACTCACTCCTTATGCCAGGGGAAAAATAATGAGGTACAGTATGCTGGATTTTAACATGGTTGATCCTTTGTTTTCACAGGAATTGGGCCATTGTTATGCTCCTTTCACACTATGAGCATTCATCCGTTATTAAACATCTGTTTTCTGTGTATAAACGGATGTATAATAACGGATGAAATAACAGGTGCTAACGGCTGAATATTCATTCGTTAAGACCCGTTATAACATCCCTCATGTATGGCTGTTTTAACACCTCTAATAATAATAATAATTTTATTTATATAGTGCCTACAGATTCCGCAGCGCTTACAATTATGGGGTACAAACAAAGAGAAGTATCAGACATAATATTACACAATAACTATTCAAATAAGAGGTGTGGGGATATGTTGAGGCCAATTAATGAATGTTATAGGCCTGTCTGAAGAGATGTGTTTTCAGGCCACGTTTGAAACTATGGATGTTGTTGTTGAGTCTGAGGGATTGAGGTATAGCATTCCAGAGAACCGATGCAGCACGAGTGAAGTCTTGGAGACGGGAGTGAGAAGTTCGGATTCTAGAAGATGTTAGTGTGAGATCATTAGCAGATCGGAGAGAACGTGTAGGATGGTAGACAGAGATGAGAGAGGAGATGTAGGGAGGTGCAGCATTGTGGAGAGCTTTGTGTGTGAGACTGAGGATTTTGTACTGTATTCTGGACTGAATTGGTAACCAGTGTAGTGACTGGCACAGGGAGGAGGCGTGGTTGTAGCGGCTGGAGAGGAAGATGAGTCTGGCTGCGGCATTAAGGATGGACTGGAGAGGAGAGAGTTTGGAGAAAGGAAGGCCTATTAGTAAAGAGTTACAGTAGTCGAGGCGGGAGTGAATCAAAGCAATAATGAGAGTTTTAGCAGTTTCAGTAGTGAGAAACGGGCGGATTCTGGAAATGTTTTTGAGATGCAGGTGACGGGACTGAATATGGGGAGTGAAAGACAGATCAGAGTCAAGTATAACAAGTATGGTTGTCCCACATACCGAGATGGAAATGTCGGGGTTAGGTACAGTATCAGTTGATGGAGAAAAAACAAGAAGTTCTGTTTTCGAAAGCTTTAGTTTCAGATATAAAGAGGACATGATGTCTGAGACAGCAGAGAGACAGTCACTGGTATTCTGTAGGAGTGCAGGGGTGATGTTGGAGAAAGAGTTATAGAGTTGGGTGTCATCAGCATAGAGGTGGTACTGGAAACCAAATCTACTGATTGTTTTTCCAATGGGGGATGTGTAGCGTGAAAAGAGTAGAGGACCCAGGACCGATCCCTGGTGAACCCCGACAGCAAGGGGAAGAGGAGAAGAAGTAGAGCCAGAAAACGAGAAACTAAAGGAGCGGCCAGAGAGATAGGAGGAAAACCAGGCGAGAGCAGAATCCTTGAGACCGATGGAGCGGAGACTACTGAGGAGGAGTTGGTGATCCACAGTGTCAAAAGCCGCAGAGAGGTCCAAGAGAATCAGTAAAGAGAAATTGCCATTTGATTTGGCCGTCAGAAGATCGTTAGTGACTTTGGTTAGGGCTGTTTCTGTGGAGTGAAGGGAGCAGAAACCAGACTGTAAGGGGTCAAGGAGAGAGTTCTCGGAAAGATAGCAGATAAGGCGGGAGTACCAAGCGTTCCAGGAGTTTGGAGATAAAGGGGAGATTTGACACAGGTCGATAGTTGGCTGCACAGGATGGGTCCAGAGATGGTTTTTTCAATAGTGGGGTTATGATAGAGTGTTTGAAAGAGGAGGGAAAGACCCCAGAAGAGAGGGAGAGGTTAAAGATTTTAGTTAGGTGACAGCTGATAGCAGGAGAGAGAGACTGGATGAGGTGTGAAGGCATGGGGTCACTAGAGCAGGTAGTGGGGCGGGAGGAGAAGAGGAGCCTGGAAACCTCATCCTCCGTTACAGGCTCATAAACTGAGAGTGATGAAGAGGAGATGTGGCTGCGAATTGGATCAGAACATTTAGGGGACTGGGAGAGGATTTCATCACGAATATCATCGATTTTAGTTTTGAAGTATTTGGCCAGGTCTTCAGCACAGAGATCAGTGATTGGGGTCTGTACTTTAGGCCAAAGGAGAGAGTTGAACGTGTCAAAAAGGCGTTTTGGGTTGTTAGACAGAGAGGAGATGAGGGAGGTAAAATATGTTTGTTTGGCAAGATGAAGAGCGGAGTAATAGCATTTAAGCATGAATTTATAGTGCAGATAGTCTGAAGAAGTCTTAGTTTTCCTCCACAGACGTTCAGCACACCTAGAGCATCGCCTGAGAAAGCGGGTTGTTAGCGTGTGCCAGGGTTGCTGCCGTCTTTGTCGGGAGGTTCGTGTTTTGGAGGGTGCCATTTGATCCAGGGTAGACTTAAGGGTGTCATGGTAATGTTTGGCTGCTAGATTAGGGCAGGAGAGAGAAGAGATTGGTGATAGTGAAGATTGTAGAATGTCTATAAATTGACTAGTGTTTATGGCACGCAGGTTTCTGTAAGTGTACAAGGTTGGAGTGTCTGGAAGAGACAGAGCAAAGTCTAGAGAAGATCAAGTCCAGTGTATTCCCATCCTTGTGTGTGGGAGAGTCAGTAAGCTGTGAAAGGCCAAAGGAGGAGGTTAGAGACAGAAGCCGAGAGGCAGAAGAGGAGATTGGGGTATCAATGGGGATATTAAAATCACCCATGATGCCTACAGACTGCCTACAGACTCCCACAGCCGGGACTACTACTACTCCCATCATGGAACAGACTTCTTTCCATGATGGGAGTAGTATTTCTCAGGCTGCGGGAGTCTGTGGGTGGCTGGGGAGGCTACATTAGTGTTTGTACTACTACCCCCATCATGGAACAGTACAATGTATTTACTTTTATTTTTAAATTCCCCGCTGGGAGCAATGAGTGGCCGGTACTGAGGAGCCATTCGGGGTTCCCAGCGGGGTTTTCAAAAAGAAACACTGCAATGGAGAAACATATATGGGGGCATGTATCTGGCCTCCACAGCCCTTCTATATATGTTCCCCCTGCAGCACATTTGTATATGTCCCCCCCCCCCCCCTCAGCGCTATTATAAGCCCCCGGCAGCAATATGATTGAAAAGTATTCTACAGCAGCGCATCTGTCCGGCGCGATGTTCTGCTGAAAGAATACATGTCATTCATAGTGCTGCAGTGACATCTGTATATAGATACGCTGCAGGGGTCAGACATATATCCATATGTCTGGTCGCCACAGCGCTATGAATGAAAAGTATTCTACAGCAGTGCTTCGGGCCGGCACGATGTACTGCTGAAAGAATACTTGTCATTCGCACAGCAGCAGCATCTGTATATAGATGCGCTGCATGGGTCAGATATATATCCATATGTCTGGCCCCCACAGCACTTCTATAATCAAATGCTGCCACAGCGCTAATATGAATGAAAAGTATTCTTTCAGTAGCACCTCGTGTTGACCCGATGCCTGCTATAGAATACTTTTCATTCATAGCGCTGCCTGGGGCCATATGATAGCGCTGCAGGGGGAACATATATATATATATATATATATATATATATATATATGCGCTGCAGGGGGAACATATATAAATGCTCTACAGGGGGAACATATATAAATACGCTGAGGGGGGAACATATATATGTGCTGCAAGGGGAACATATATAAATGTGCTGCGGGGGAACATATATAAATGTGCTGCAGGGGGAACATATATATGGGCTGCGGGGGGAAATATATATAGAAGCGCTGTGGGGGACAGATATATACCCCCCAGCGATTCTATATATCTTTCCCCACCGCAGCGCTGTAATTTGAAAACCCCGCCGGGAGCCCTGAATGGCTCCTTAGTACCGACCATTCAGGGCTCCTGGCGGGAATTTTAAAATGAAAGTGAATACATTGTACATCGCAGGGGAGTGGAGCATGCCGCCCGCTCCCCTGTTTAATAATTTCTAATTGCATCGGGTCTCAGAAGTGAGACCCGCTGCAATCAATCCCTCAGCCCCTGTACTACAACCCCCATAATGGAACAGATTCTGTTCCATTATGGGGGTTGTAGTACAAACACTAATGTAGCCTCCCCCGCCACCGGCAGACTCCTGCAGCCAGGGAACTACTACTCCCATCATGGAAAGAAGTCTGTTCCATGATGGGAGTAGTAGTAGTCCCTCAGCACTGCTGGAGTCTGCTGATGTCACCTCTTCTGAGCATGCTTAGAAGTAATAACGGATAATATAAACCAGGTGCAAACAGATGACATAAAGGCTCATCCCTTTGCCATAGACTTCAATGTTAAAGATAACGGGCGTTAATTTACCCGTTTCTTGTGAAGGAAGAAAAATTAGTGCATGTGTCATTTTTTCCGTCACAATTAACATCCATTATTCATGATGGGCTATAACGGGTCATAACAGATAATCAAAAAATCCCATCGACTTGAATACCTTTAAATATGTTTTGCAAGAATAGAGCTACAAGCACAACTATTTGAGATAAATGACAATAGATTGTAATATGTTTACGCATATACCCACACTATAAATCATTACACTTAGTCTGTCAAATATCATTATGATTATGTTGAGGCATTAGACCCATGAACAATCCATATACACTGTAAATGATGATAAATACTGGCAATTTATTTTCTTATACCTGTGAATCTATGCTCAGTATTTCTATGTGAGAGGCACATGATAATCCTAATACCATATGTGCATTGCATGTATTTCGCAGTGTTTCTGAAGTACATATGTTTGTTGTCAGGTAAATGTTTTGTTATTAGAATTAGGGTTTGTTCACATCACAATTTACCCAAACATGTCACATATACAGTTAAAACATTACTTTGACTATGTTTACATTAAAACTCCATGGATAGCAACAAAAAATAATAAAAACACTAGAACACCGACAAGTCTTGAGCTGATTGCCACAACTAAGCTCGAAACGCCTCGGTGTTCTAGCATTTTTGTTATTTTTTGTTGTTATCCGTGAAGTTTTAATGTAAACATAGTAAAAGTAATGTTTTAACCGTATTTTTTTTCCCAAACATTTTGGAGGAGCTGGAATACCATTTATCTTTGTCCAGGATGTCATCCGGGATTTGTCCTGCTCTAAATTATCCTTGCTCTCCACAAACTACTTTCCAAGTGTGAATACATACTCTAGTGAGCTGAAGTGCACCTGTATATTTCTATTTGCTTACAATAAAGATTAACTATAACAATTGTAGTTCAGATAGGCTTAGCAGGTAGACTATTCAATTTTTTGTACAAACATTAATTTATCAAATTTTTGGCTAATAATAAAACTTTGCAAAAGTTGTGTAATTACCTCGCTACTCATAGGAACAAAACATGCACTCCGAGTTGAAGAACAATTACGGATATTTTTTTCCTTCCCATTATCAACCTTGCTTCGTACAATTAATCTAAACAATTTAATAAGTGAAATTCAATTAAAAGACAACAAAAAGTCAGTGTGTTTTTCCTGTTGGAGCCTCCTGTTCCATTTCTATTGCCCGTCGTGCCATTAGCCAGCACTTCGCATTAGTCAATCAGCCGTGGGTACTGTTGATGAGAGTCTTTCTTCCCATTAAAGGATCTAATCAAGTAAAATAATTTTCTTGCTGGCAGTAATAACATTCAAGAAGCATGCTTCTCCAGGACAAGGCTGGCTGTATTCTGATATATTCTCTTAGCGGCTAACCAGGATTCGCGCAAAGTGCCTTTCTGACATTACTTTGCTGTCTTACTGATGTAGATACAATTCATTGCACCATGGAGAACATTGTTCCAGCAATAGAAATGCCTTCAGTTCACTGAGTTTCTTCAAGTCGAACCCTATTCAGATATTATAATTTAATTGGCCGGCTTATTTTAGTCATTCTCTTCTATGTTCATTTGGAAGCACCACAGGAACATTCTGTGACAGTCTATTGAGTGGTGTTGTACCTGACAAGAAGCATAGTACAATGTGTCAGATATCACAATGTGCTTTAGCTGAAATGTCTCTTCATACCAGCTATTTAAGCATATGTGGAGGTCTATGGTAATATTTAAAATTGGTTTAATGGAATAAGAAAAGAGAATAAGAAAATGAGAAAAAAAAGTATAGCCTCCTGTCAAATGTGAGCAATATGAATTGGAGCTCAGTCCCCTCTTAAAAGACTTGTCCCATCAGGACAACCCAATCTCATACGTCCCCTTATAGTTGTGTTTCTCAACCAGGGTGCCTTCGGCTGTTTCAAAACTAAAACTTCCAGTATGCCAGGACAGCCAGGCTGTCTTGTTGGGAAACACTTCCAGAACATATGAATGTGATAGAGTCGAGTAATTCTTATTGCTGTCAATGGGATTCAGTGGCACAGTCCACACTACAGAATTTTAGCAGTGGATATTCCCCCACTGAAATTCCGCCGCTGAAAAAATGATCTTGCTTATTCTGTAAGCGAAATCCTTCTGGAATACATTGCCATCTATCTGGACGGCAATGTATATGCACGGTCCAACGCACCATCTCCGGACAAAATTTTTCCAGCTGGAGATTTCGTAGTGTGACCCTTGCCTTAGACTAAAGGCATTGGCCGACATTTATCATTGTCTTTAGACTGTTTTTTGTGTCTAGGAAAGGTGCACAAAATGCACAAACAGGGTTTATTAGCCCCTTTCGGTTTACACATTTCTGCTGATTTTGAGTTGTAATCCACTGATTTTGCCAATACACATGCTATGAAAGGGTTTTATGAACTGCACCTTTTTGTGAAAAGGCGCAAAAAAGTCGCAAAGCCACTGAAAAGTCTCTAAAACTACACCAGCCCAGACTTAGCTTAGCTTTTTGGTGTATGTGAAGAGAGAAATTTCAGAAAATGTGACCTGCACAAAATGTACAAAATATTCTGTGACCATTTAATACATTTGGTGCTCCTACACATTACCAGCACACACAAAAAAAGGTGTAAAAAAATGCTTCACTTACACCTACAATGATAAATGCCGACCACTGTCTTTAAAAAAACAATTCTCTTAAATGGTCGTGTTAAAAATTTTTGACATGTTGTAAAGTCAAAAATTATGATCACTCAGACCCCGACTGATCAAAAAATTTGTGTCAGTGTCGATATTTGATACAGCAGAAACACAGGGTTCTCCAACTTCCAGATAAAACTTCAAAAGCTTTTTTAATAGACACATTAAAAAAGTAGAAAAAATTGGAACATGTGAACAATGGATTGGCGTTTTAATTGCGGTTTCATGTTTTCATGCTCACGTCCCACTTTTGTCTATAATAAAATTTGGATATTTTATCTGGAATCTAAAAAAAAACAGTTTTGCTGCTGTATCAATTCTAAAATAACATTCCCTACCATATTAGTATAACTGCAGCGCCATGCAAGTACATGTGAAGAAATTGACTTGTATTAGGCTAAGTTCACACCTCGGAATGTACGCATGGAAAATCTCAGTGCAGACATTCCGGAGACTGCGGGCGTCGGAATAATATAATGACGCTAGGACCGCACAGGAATGTGCCATCTCATAGAATAGATGGCTACGCATTTCATGCCAAGTCCTCAGAAATAATGAGCATATTAATTCTTTCTGCGGACACAGAAATCGGAATCTCTGTGCCAGAAACATCGGTCATGAAAATTCCACCATGTGCACAGCACAGCAGAATCTTGTTGAATTCAACAGAACTCTGCTGCAGTGGAATCTGACGGAAGCAGCGGAAGCTGCACAGAAATTCTGAGGTGTGAACATAGGCTAACTGTCCGGTGCTATATGTTAATTACCCATATGAAGTCATTGGGCCAGGCACCTTCACCAAATAGACACAAGGGGAGATTTATCAAAACCTGTCCAGAGGAAAAGTTGCCCATTGCAACCAATCAGATAACTTATGTCATTTTTAAAAAAGCCTCTGAAAACTGAAAGAAGCGATCTGATTGGTTGCTAAGGGCAACTCAGCAACCTTTGGACAGGTTTTGATGAATCTCCCCCACAGTCTCCAGGGTTGTTGATCTGACATCTGCCAGGCCTGTGCTGTTACTTTTTCTTTGATATACCTGATTACAGCTCTGTAGACTGTGACTACTTGTTGGAGGTACCTACAATAATGACTTCTTGCCAGCAATTTACATACAGTACGGGATAGTTATAAAAGTCAATTTCTTTCCATTTATGCATGCCAATGCTTTTATGCAAATAGGGTAGGAAACATTATAGTTTTTTGCATGATGTGTTACTGCTTGTTATATATATATATACTAAATCTAAGTGACAGCTACCCTTTAAGATGTAACTCTCCGCCCAAAATTTGCCAGAATTGTGATGCAAGAATCTGGTGCAGTTCAAAGCAACTAATTGTTTTTCTGATCTTAGACTAGACAGTCTAAGACTGTGACAGTTTTATCAAATAACCTGAGCCACGTGATACAATTGGTGCATTTTTAGACTGCCTAGCTAAGTTTAGGTTAGTATTCCTCTCCAAGAACAATGCAGCTGAACGAAGCACAAAGATCATACTAGATGATTTATTCCTTTTTCTTAAAGGACAACTGCAGCGCAATATACACTTATCCCTTATCTACAAGATCGCGGGGGGGGGGTCCGACCGCTGGGACCCCCCTTGATTTAACGGGGCGCCGCCATTAGAGCTCATGGTGACGTAGCGTCGACCTAGAGGTCGACGGTGACGCCCTGTTCCTCCCATAGAGATGTATGGAGGAGGCGTGCCGGCTGCAACATCATGCAGCGGCTGGCACGCCCCCTGCACGGAACAGCCACGGCCCCGTACAGGAGATCACAGGGGGTCCCAGCGGTCGAACCCCCCGCGATCAAACACTAATCCCCATCCTGTGGATAAGTGTTAATCACTCTGCAGATGTCCTTTAAAGGGGTTTTCAGGCCAAAATCTACTGATGGCCTATTCACAGAACATATCAGTAGTTAGATAGTGGGGTGCCAATGCCTGGCTGATTGGCACTGGCAGAAAAATAGTCTACAACTGCTGGAAGACTGGAAGCTCTGTACACTGTTTGTATTATACAGAAAATGCCTTTAAAACAATACAAGCATGCCATATAAGAACATGTGTGGAAAAACACAGCCTTATTGCAATTTTTAGACTGTCTAGTCTAAGTTTACAATGTAAGAAATTAACACTTTTAGTAACTGTGGTCCACTGTATCATACTATGTGCATTTCCCACATTATGTTTGTTTGGACTGTGGCAGTGTGCTTGTGAATGAACCTAGATCCATCTATTGTAAATGCGTCATATGACTCTACAGTATCACAAAGACTGGATTTACTAAAACGAATGCCCAGAAATATCCACCATTTTAATGGCTCTGTGGCTGTTTGCCAGTAGACGGTTAAGGAGAAGGAAACTATTACAGGACAGTTAATGATTAGATTTTACTTCCATCATATTTAACACATTAGTATTTATTACATCGAAGTATTCAGGTCTCTTCGATTATTTGCACCTGGTAGCCATTTACTTTAATTGATATTACAGCTTTTGTAACTGCTCCACTGGGACATCCCAATCCAGATAGCTCAAGGAGATTCACAAATTATATGTTTGGAAAATGATTGTTGCTAAGATATTTATCTATTAAGTCTTAGGCTGGGTTCACACAGTGTATTATGGGGCTCATTTTAATCATTCAATTATTCACTCCATGTAAGGCTATATTTACTCAATGTAAGAATATATTCACATAGTATAAGTGTATGTTTACAGACTGTAAAAAAAAAAAAAAAGCTCCAAAGAAGCCGCCTAAAAAGAAGCTCTGAAAATAAACCTAGTTTGTAGCTGCAATTGACTTCACTTGAGAATGCTCAGAACAATGCTGAAAAAGCAGAACAAAATCTGCTCCCAAAGAAGAGCTGTTTTCTGCACCTATTGACTTCGAAGGGAAATTGGTAAATCAGCACTGACAAAAAAGTAACATGTCGCTTCTTTTTCAGAGCTGCAATTTGTATGTTTTTTATTAAAAAAAAATGTATTCCATTTTTTGTACATTTTTATGTGGGCTGCCATCTTTCCTGAGCTTTTTTTAACAACATTTAGAGACATACTTTACAGAAGGCCTATGGACATAGGCAACCATAGGCTGAAGCTGTGTGTAGCTTTGTTATCTATAAACTGGTGTTACCTTTCACTGTTCTCTTGTCTATGTTGATAAGGAGGGGACTGCTGGGAAATGATCTGTACAGAACAGGAAGTCTTAGTTTAGTTGTAGGCCTAGTGGCCAGAATGGAAACTGCTAAATTTCAGAAGTACTTTAAATAATTAAGAAAAAATTTTTTAAATTAAACAATAGATCTTTGTCTGATGACACATTCCCTTTAAAGGGGTACTCTGGCCCTAATACATCTTATGCCTTATTCAAAGACCCCTCCCATAGACTTGCATTGAGGGGGCAGGTCGTCACGTTACATGGAGGCAGAGTCATGACATCACGATACTCTGGCCCCATGGTCATCACGTTGCACACTTGGAGCCTCCAGTGCTGCGGAGAGCTTGCAAAGGTGGGTGCTGAATGACAGATTGCGAGGGTCCCCAGCGGCGGGACCCCCGCAATTAGACATCTGTCACTACACAAGCAAGTGAGCATGCATCGTGCCATTTGTGCAAGTGGCTTGGAGGGACTCACAGCCTCCATCTCCACTGCATACTGCCACGATGTGTCTGGGTCCTCTGTCTCTCCTTCCTCATAACCCTCTAGCCCCTCTAGCTGTTCCTGCTCCTCCTTTCCTGTCAGATGACTAGAAAAGCCGCCCATCTCGCTAAACCTATGGTTTCAGCACCCACGGAGCTCCAGTGCCCTGACCAGCCATTTTTTCCAACATGTGTTGTGGTAAATGAAGCAGTGGAATGATGTTGTTCATCCCATAATCATGGCGACTGAGCAAACGGCACGTGTCACATATGAGCTGCCATTGGTTGACATTGAAGTTACACAGGGGAGTCACCCTATCCGCTTGGATCATCAAGAAATCAGTGATGGCTTTTCTCTTTACATATAGTTGGTCCAACATATGGAGGGTGGAATTCCAATATGTGGAAACATCACAAATCAGACTATGTTCGGGGATACCATTCTGATGCTGCAGCTCAAGGAGGGTGTTCTTTGCAGTGTGTACGAGTGGCTGAAGTGCATGCAAAGTTTCCTTCCCATTGTTAGGATGTCATGCAGATGGCCGAACACATGAACATGTGTGCCATGCCGGGCACATGTCTCAGGCTTCCTTCTCGCAGCGCAGACAAGATGCTCTTCCCGTTGTCGGTCACCATGGTTCCCATTTCCAGTTTTCGTGGAGTAAGCTATGATTCGATTTCTTGATGAAGGACTTTTAGCAGTTCCTCCCCTGTGTGACTCTGTTTGCTAAGGCAAACCATGTGAAGAACAGCGTGACACTGCCGTGCCCTGCACACATGGTATGCTGGAGGGGCACTGAGACTTGTCCGAGACTTGGAGGCTGAGAACACGGTTGAGGAGGCGGAGTCGCACACTATCACAGGACCAATGGCCTGAGAGTGTGGAGGCGGAAGTGGCGTGACCTTTCCAAGTTGCTGTTGTGGCTGTGCAGGAACCACATTTACCCAGTGGACCGTAGTGGACTGACAGCCGGGAGCCGGAGCCAGGGGTCCGCTCTGCCCCGGGCCACATCGCCTCTTTTTGCCTACATTGCGCAGGGCTCGCGCGCAGCAGAGCTACACAGGGTCGGTGCAAGCAGGCCAGCCTGTCAAACAACTGCGTGACGTAGGCAAGAAGAGGCAGTGCGGCAAAGAGCAGAGCAGGGCTGAGCTGTCAGCCTGACTCCCAGATGGATTATACATCTTGATTGTATAAGTATAAAGCAGTCTAACAGACCTCTAAAGGTATGTCTAAAATATGCGTGTGAAGCCCTAGTGCACTGTGTGTGCAGCTTCACAAGAATATTCTTCTTGACAGTTGTTCTTTAATTCTATCAAGAACACAAGCATGCAGTGTAATGCTATTTCTATTTATAACATAAGCACATACTGCATATCAGGAATGTAAAAGGGAGTTTATATATCTTTACTTTATCAGCAGGCTAATAATCGCAGACACTGAATCCGTTCTACAAAACTTTTTATGTTGTTTATTCTTTATCTGCCAATATTAGATTAAAGACAAAATTGCTGAATTTATATACACAAGGAATGTTTGGGGTTGTCGGTGGATGCTGATAGAATTGTAATTACCAGTCCCCATTATTAAGTAACTATATTTTGCTAATGCGTCTCCTGATGTACAAATGTGTTTTGTGTAGGAGCTTTAAGAGATCAAGTTAACGGGTGTTATTCTCCTGCTAGACAATGGCTTCTAGAAGATAGAATGAACTGTCACCATTACATTAAAGAACCTTAATGAGCCAGTAATGTTGTTATAATTGCCACATTGTGATGCCTGTTAAAGTAACTGTAATTGCTGTACTGAGGTTTCCAAAAAAGCCTGCCTCATCACAAAGCAGGGAGAGGCTGTTCCCAGTGTGGGTCTCACATCACTATCTTTACAACTAATTCTAGTTTTATGGTTAGCTAAACTGGCACAACTTTTTTATTATAGGCACGAAGATGCATGTATTAAAGCGTACCTGTTGTTTGCCAAAACGTTTAATATAATGTTGGTAATACCACTATATGTATATTTGTAATATATGTTGGGTAAAATATGTGTATACTTTTGGGTAAAAAAAAAAAAAGGTGTCCCTGCAGCTATTGGCTGTTTGTCTTCGTGTGGAGACAGGAAGTGAGGGCAGGACAAGCAGGGCCCTGTGTAGGCTCCTGACATGTCAATTATCCTGCTGTGTGAGCCTAGAGCGTGTCACAGAGTCTCAGTGCTCAGATCCCTGCTTGTCCTTAGTGTACAGAGCCCTGCTTGTCCTCACTGCACAAAGCCCTGCATGTCTTCAGTGTACAGAGCCCTGCTTGTCCTCAGTGCTCAGAACATTGCATGCCCTCAGTACACAGAGTCCTGTTAATCCTTAGGGCACAGAGCCCTGCTTGTCTTCAGTGCACAGAGCCCTGCTTGTCCTCAGTGTACAGAACCCTGCTTGTCCTCAGTGCACAGAGCCCTGATTGTCCTCAGTGTACAGAGCCCTGTTTGTCCTCAGTGCTCAGAATATTGCTTGCCCTCAGTGTACAGAGCCCTGCTTGTCCTCAGTGCACAGAGCCCTGCTTGTCCTCAGTGTACAGATCCCTGCTTGTCCTCAGTGTACAGATCCCTGCTTGTCCTCAGTGTACAGAGCCCTGCTTGTCCTCAGTGCTCAGAACATTGCTTGCCCTCAGTGCACAGAGTCCTGCTTGTTCTCAGTGCACAGAGCCCTGCTTGTCCTCAGTGCACAGAGCCCTGCTTGTCCTCAGTGTACAGAGCCCTGCTTGTCCTCAGTGTACAGAGCCCTGCTTGTCCTCAGTGTACAGAGCCCTGCTTGTCCTCAGTGTACAGAGCCTTGCTTGTCCTCAGTGTGCAGAGCCCTGCTTGTCCTTAGTGTACAGAGCCCTGCTTGTCCTCAGTGTACAGAGCCCTGCTTGTCCTCAGTGTACAGAGCCCTGCTTGTCCTCAGGTCACAGAACTTTGCTTGTCCTCAGTGTATAGAGCCCTGCTTGTCCTCAGTGTATAGAGCCCTGCTTGTCCTCAGTGCACAGAGCCCTACTTGTCCTCAGTGTACAGAGCCCTTCTTGTCCTCAGTGTACAGAGTCCTGCTTGTCCTCAGTGTACAGAGCCCTGCTTGTCCTCAGTGTATAGAGCCCTGCTTGTCCTCAGTGTATAGAGCCCTGCTTGTCCTCAGTGCACAGAGCCCTGCTTGTGCTTGTAAAAATGACCCTGTAGTCTTTTAATATACTCAGTGGCCCAGATTTGCTATTGCAAACCCCAGAATTGTGGTGCAATTTTGGCGCTAGTGCAGCACAAACCATTTGATATGACTTCCACCACCTTTACTATGCATTCTTGAATCTTTTGTCCATAAGGGGTGTGGTCTCGGTAAAAAAAAAAAGTGATGTGGTACATGGGAAAGGAGGGTGACTTTAGGTGTGCCAAAAATTGTGCCAAAGTCTGGCATAAATTCTGATGTACATTTAAACCAGCTAGTAGTTTGTCTAAACTTAAACTAGACAGTCTTCATATGCACCAGCTTTATCAATCAGTCTGATATAGGGTCTATTCACATAGCGGAATTTACGCTTGCGGAATTTACGCTTCAAATTAAAGTCTATAGACTTCTATGTGATTCTGCACTCCCATTCACACTTCTGAATTTCCGTTTGTGGAATTGGTGCGCAATCCGTGTGGAAATTCCTCAAGCGGAAATTCAGAAGTGTGAATGGGAGTGCGGAATCTTATAGAAGTCTATGGGCTTTAATTTGAGGCGGAAATTCCTCTGTGTGAATAGACCCTCACTGTGATAAATCCAACACATTTTAAGTCAGTTTGCACTGAGACTAAGGCTGGGTTCACACCACGTTTTTTCAATACAGTTCCCGTATACTTTTTCAATTTGAAAACCGTATGGAAACGTATTGAAAACCATTTGCATTGACTCTCCATTGAAAACCGTATGCCAAACGATGAATCCGGTTGTGTCCATTTTGCATCTTGCATGGTTTTGTCCATTTCTTCCTGTACCCAAAACTGTTTCCTACCACGGTTTTTGGTCTGGTTGAACAACTGTATTGAAACCGTATACATTTTTTTTTTTATATGGGAGTCAATGGGAACTGTACAGAACCGTTTGTGTGTATGGTTCCATCCGGTTTGCACCATACGGTTTTTGACTTTGCACATGCACAGTGCACACCGAAAGTTTTTTTTCCTGGAATTTCAATCAAACAAGTGAAACTTTATTCATAATGGAGTGAAAAGTAAAAAACATATACCTTTTTTTTTTAATTAAAAAAGGGATGCAACCGGACATCATTTTTAAAACCATATATACGGTTTTTAACCATATACAGGTTAAAATTTGTACACACGTTTTGATACAGTTTAGTCCGGTCTTGAGGAATCCGTTTTTCATCCAAAAACCTGTTACGAGAACTGTATTGCAAAAATGTGGTGTGATCCCAGCCTTAGACAGTTTTAACAGGTCTGGGCCAGTGGCCCAGATTTGTTAATACTGTTTAATTCTTAGACAGTACAGAATTTGACTTGATAGTCTTAAAATATGCCAGATTTATCATTGTAGCTCAGACTGATAAATCTGGCACATCTGTGGACTGTCTTGTCTAGGTTTAGACCAACTATTAGATGGCTTAGTCTATGCCAAAGTGTTACCTTGACAATTTTGGCACAGCTTTTGGTGCACAGAGTCATACGCAAGCCATGCCTCCTTCCTGAAATTCCACGTCCCCTTATCCCTAAGTCATGCCCTTTAGTCAGACGAGATACAAAATTGGCTATAACACAAATTAAATGTGGCAGAAGTCCTAAAGAGCCAATATTTTATGCAAATTATGCCAAAACTACTGTGCATTTGCAATTGTATATGTAGAATACACGGTCTTTGCATATTGAGGTATCTGCAAAACATGAAAAGGGGATTTAAAATTTACTGAGGCCTGGTATATCCGGGTTATAGAATTCAAAGCTGCAATGATCCCCCAAAGAACAAGCTACTTGTATCTGAAACATTGTAAAAGTTCTTATAAGTGATAGTGTCCATTTTAAATTTTGCACATTTTGGCATGTACAACAAATATGTTACAATTCAATGAATCTATGAGTTTACATTGCAATACAAATCGAGAGTGAAAAGTAACTATAAAGAAATGTATGTTAAGTTCTTACCCTTAGGTAATGAATGATTCTTTCTTGTTTCTTTCTTGTTTTTGAAGCCAATTTACTAATCACTGTTTGCTGCCGGTTTGGCGTTTAGGTCAGATGGTGTCACCAGGGTTAGTGACTCTCTGTTTCTGTTTTGAGGGGGTCCCAAGTAGAAGACATATATACGGGCTCCTCTCTACAATGTCCATATACCTTTTTCATCATTCACACCCTAAGTAAAAGTGTAACACTACTGTCAAGGTTTTAAACAAGATTAATTACAGATCATTTATAATCTACGATGATCTTAAGGCTAAGTTTCCACTTGTTTTTTTTTTGTGGCCCAAAAATGCCAGGAAAAGACGCCACAGCATTTTCCTGTGTTTGGTGTTTTTTTCTTGCATTTTTTGCCTTTGAGTGGATAATGCATTTTTGGCCCCCGTTTTATTAAAATTTGTTGGATATCTGAAAAAAAAAAAAAGGATGCAGTAGTGATGGAAAACATTTATTTAACTTAAGTTATCTTTTTTATAATGAAATTTAAATAAATTTTTAAACAGGGATCAATTTATGTGGGCAGTTCACTAAAAATGTAGCCGGCAATAAAAAAAAAAAATAAGTCGTGTGTGTTTTTCTCTTTTTTTTCTTTATTTTGTAACATTTTTTTTAGGTAGTACTACCACTCCCAGCATGGATCACACTGTTCCATTATGGGAGTAGTTGTACCTGTACTAATTGATAGATCGCCCCGGGTGTCACTTCTGACACTATCTGTGATCCTCCTGTATAATTTATAGATGTGTGCGGCCAGCCGCTCTTGTGGTCCCCTGCACTATATGTATATATATATATATATATATATATACACCTGTTCATATCTCTGACAGAAAGCTGTGATTGGCTGGAACCATCTGGCCAATCACAGCTTTCTGTGGGAAATATGAATAGATGTATATATACTGCAGTGCAGGGGCCGGCCGCCCACATCTATAAATTGTACAGGAGGATTGCAACGGGTGTCAGAAGTGACACCCGGGGAGATCTGTCAATTAGTACAGGTACTACTACTCCCATCATGGAACAGTGTGTTCCATGCTGGGAGTAGTAGTACTACCTAAAAAAAAATTAAAAATAAAGAAAAAAAAGTGAAAAACACACACACACACTACATTTTTATTATTGTCGGCAACATTTTCAGTGCCCTGCCCGCACACCTAAATTGATCCCTGTTTAAAAATGTATTAACATTTCATTATAAAAAAAGATAAATTTTGTTAAATACAATTTTTCCATCACTACTGTATCTTTTTTATTATTATTTTTTAATGGTACCCTACAAAATTTTATTAAAAAAGGTATATCTATTACTTTTTTGGATCGCTATAATGAAAAAAATATATAAAAACCGCCTGCAAAAACGCCAAAGTTAAAACGCATGTGTCATTTTTCTTGGCGTTTTACTCCCATAGACTTCTGTGGGAGAAGAACACCATGATTTCAGGGGAAAAAAACGCCATAGGCTCAACATGCTGCGACTTTGCAAAACCGCTAAGGAACTGAAAAATACCCAAAAAAAAGAGTGAAAAAACACGAAAAGGATTAAAAAAAACACCAAACTGAAAAAGGCAAAGTGGAAAAAGAATTGTGCGATTTTTCACTGATTTACAGCTAACATCCGGCCACAGCATTTTTTCAATGAAAAAACGCCATGGAGGCCGTTTTGGTGTTTTTTGGGGGATAAACGCACAAAAAAAACCAAGTAAAAACGTACCAAATAATGGATCCATCATGATCTATACCTATATATATATGACTTATAAGGGAGTCCTGACTGTCTTGTGTAACTGCCATATAAGTTCCCAAAATGCACTGCAAACTGGTAACAAAAATTCTAAATGTAACATTATTGCTGAATGGAGAATATGTGATTTACAAGCAATATTAGATAAATAAAACAGACAGGACAGTAAAAGGACAGTCCACAATTGTATATAGATTGAAATGGCAGAATGTTGTCAATTTGTTTCCCTTTTTCCTTTAAGTGCCAAAACCTGAATATTATATGTATTAGCTTTTTGCTGCATTTACCATCTGTTTACTTTAATAAAGTGCACACTTCTCAAGCTAAATAGAAGGCTCTCTGCTATTGTACGACTGAACCTGAAGTGTGGTGAATATGCTATATACAGTAGGGCAAAAAAGTAGTCAGCCACCAATTGCGCATGTTCTCCCACTTAAAAAGATGAGAGAGGCCTGTAATTTTCATCATATGTATACCTCAACTATGAGAGACATAATGAGAAAAAAAATCCATAAAATCACATTGTCTCATTTTTAAAGAATTTATTTGCAAATTATGGTGGAAAATAAGTATTTGGTCAATAACAAAAGTTAATCTCAATACTTTGTTATATAACCTTTTTTGGCAATGACAAATGTTTTCTGTAAGTCTTCACAATGTTTTCACACACTGTTGCTGGTATTTTGGCTCATTCCTCCATGTAGATATCCTCTAGAGCAGTGATGTTTTGGAGCTGCCGCTGGGCAAAACGGACTTTCAACTCCCTCCAAAAGTTTTTTTTTATGCGGTTGAGATCTGGAGACTGGTTAGGCCACTCCAGGACCTTGAAATGCTTCTTACGAAGCCACTCCTTTGTTGCCCGGGCGGTGTGTTTGGGATCATTGTCATGCTGAAAGACCCAGCCACGTTTCATCTTCAATGCCCTTTCTGGTCGAAGGAGGTTTTCACTCAAACTCTCACAATGCATGGCCCCATTCATTCTTTCCTTTACACGGATCAGTCATCCTGGTCCCTTAGCATAAAAACAGCCCCAAAGCATGATGTTTCCACTCCCATGCTTCACAGTAGTCCCAAAGCATGATGTTTCCACTCCCATGCTTCACAGTAGTTATGGTATTCTTTGCATCTTAGCATTCTTTCTTCTCCAAACACGACGAGTTAAGTTTTCACAGGGGGACACGTCTGGCATTGCATGATTTGAGTCCCTGTGGCACAGTGTGTTACCAATGGTAGCCTTTGTTACTTTGGTCCCAGCTCTCTGCAGATCATTCACTAGGTCCCCCCATGTGGTTCTGGGATTTTTGCTCCCCATTCTTGTGATCATTTTGACACCACAGGGTGAGATCTTGCGTGGAGCCCCAGATCAAGGGAGATTATCAGTGGTCTTGTATGTCTTCCATTTTCTAATAATTGCTCCCACAGTTGATTTTGTCACACCAAGCTGCTTGACTATTACAGATTCACTCTTCCCAGCCTGGTGCCAGGTCTACAATTTTGTTTCTTGTGTCCTTTGACAGCTCTTTGGTCTTGGCCATAGTGGAGTTTGTAGTGTGACTGTTTGAGGTTGTGGACAGGTGTCTTTTATACTGATAACAAGTTCAAACAGGTGCCATTAATAAAGGTAACCAGTGGAGGACAGAGGAGACTCTTAAAGAAGAAGTTACAGGTCTGTGAGAGACAGAAATCTTGCTTGTTTGTAGGTGACCAAATACTTATTTTCCACCATAATTTGCAAATAAATTCTTTAAAAATCAGACAATGTGATTTTATGGATTATTTTTCTCATTATGTCTCTCATAGTTGAGGTATACCTATGATGAAAATTACAGGCCTCTCTCATCCCAGTAAGATGCATTCTCCTGTCCGGTGCCCGTGTGGTGTGTCTGACCATCCGGCACCCAAATTGGGATGCCAGATAAATGTGAACTGTCTTATTCAAGTGTTGTGCTCCAGTGCTTTTTCTACAGCTCTATGGGGAAATTCAGCCGAATGCAGGTTTTCTAAGCTAAGCTGTAGGATGAGGAGCTAAATTCAAGTGTTTTTTTCACTAATTCACTTCAAATAACATGCTTTATTAATTTCCATTTTATTTTACTACAAATGATGTCCTTTAATAGTGATAACCTTTGTGTATTGATGCTTTTAGTATGAAAACAAAAATCCAATCTGTAGTCTATATAATCTATTGTACTGAGGGCAAACGAATAGTTTCCACGGTGCAATGAGTCAACTACATTCACCTTGGCAAGTCATTATATAGTAGCCGATAGAATACTTTCCATAGTGTAAAACAGTAGAATAGTAACCAGTACTATGTATGACTCCCTTGGTATTGTCTCTTTATTGAATATTTCTCATTAAAATCTATTCTACAAATAATCAATTTTATTTTTTTTGCCAAGGCCTCTTCTTTAATTACAGAAGGGTTAGAATAATAGCGTTAACTTCTTACAATTCCCTCCACCTCACAAGCCAGGTTTTATATCGCTACACTGGCAGCAATCAGTGCAATCATTGCCAACTGAGAGAGCTGGCATGGGACATATCAAGATGTGCTAGACAAAATTACCTTTCTACTGTTTCGGGTCACTCCTCCTTTGGATTAGAGTTAAGATGACAAATAAATGCCACCGTATAGAGTTAAGTGAACTGCTACATGGCTCTGCAGGTTTTCAATCTTGTAGGCTCTGGTGTGACCTACAGTAGCAGGAGAAAATGAACCAATTCAGCACCATGTCATTGCATGTTGTAAGTTATTTATCCCCTGCGAGTCCTTTATAGCAGACATAATCACTGGCACACATGCTATTGTAACATTTATTGTATTTCCAATAGCCGGTTTATACATTCCCAAAAATACAGCAGATCACATAATTTTGCCGTGCAGAATGGAAATAAAATAATTGCAGGAGCCTTGTCATTTAAGGCACACAGATTCAGATCAGCCATAACATTAAAACCTAATGCTGTATAGGGCCCCTCTAGTTGCCCAAATAGCTCTGACTTGTCCAGGTATGGAGTCCACAAGATCTCTGTCTATCTGACTTCTTTTTCCCTCATATGCCACAGTTGCTCATAGGAAATTTGAAGGTCAAGTAAACAACTTGCGGTCATTTTTCTCAAATAATTCTTGCAATTTGGCAAGTCACATTATCTGTTGAATGAGGCCACTCCGATTACAGAGTACCTATGAAGGGATGTTACATGGTCTGCAACAGAGTTTAGGTAGATAGTACATGTTAAATGGATTCTCCAGGAAAAAACTTTTTTTTATATATCAACTGGCTCCAGAAAGTTAAACAGATTTGTAAATTACTTCTATTAAAAAAACCTTAATCCTTTCAGTACTTATGAGCTTCTGAAGTTAAGGTTGTTCTTTTCTGTCTAAGTGCTCTCTGATCACACATGTCTCGGGAACTGCCCAGTTTAGAAGCAAATCCCCATAGCAAACCTCTTCTAAACTGGGCAGTTCCCGAGACACGTGTCATCAGAGAGCACTTAGACAGAAAAGAACAACCTTAACTTCAGAAGCTCATAAGTACTGAAAGGATTAAGATTTTTTAATAGAAATAATTTACAAATCTGTTTAACTTTCTGGAGCCAGTTGATATGTAAAAAAAAAGTTTTTTCCTGGATAACCCCTTTAAAGTAACATATACATAAATGCTGAGACTCAAGGCATCAACCTGCCTCCATCAGCTTGCCTTCTTACCATAGTCCATCCTGGTGCCATCTGTTTCCAGGTAAGCAAAGAACAATCACATGATCATCCAGTATGGGGTCTAACTTCAAAGATTTGGCACAGCATAGAGGCCTATACTACACAATAGGGCAAAGTGTGGGGGGCCAAGCAACTAATAGTTGCTCATGACCGCCTATACATCGATTAACTATGCAAGTTACATGATTGCACAGAGTATATATACTGTCGTCAGTCAATTTTTATTATATATTTAAAATATTCAACTTATCTATTCTACACACTCAGTAGGGTATATAATTTGTTTGTAGCATTAATATAAATTTCCCCCATTCTCTTCTGACATACCATGATGTGGATATTATGCAATCATTTTCTGCCTTTATATTTACAGAGAGTAGTACTTTTTTAATTTATATTCTGCAATGTGGTTCATGTACAGATAATATGACTTTCTAGGCATCATCATATGTATGACATCTACTTGGTTTATGTTGGATTATTGAGCTATACTGTCACATATGGGCAGGGAAGGAATGCAGTCCTGATCTCACCCACTCCCTCTGACCCTGAATACTTTCCTATCTGTCCTAAACAGCGGATCGACAACCACGGTGCTGGGTCCCTTTCTAAATAAGTGGTGGAAGTCACTGTCAACAAAATAAACTACAAAACAGACACAGGTCAGGATACAGTTAGGAAGCACACAAAGTAACATAAATAATACTAAATAAACACACAATTAGTCAAATTCCACTAGCCAAGTCTATACCAGGAGTTGTTAAAAGGTGGAAAGTCGTCAATACAAGAGAAAAGTCAGGAAGTCAAGCCAGAAAGTTACAAATACCATGAAAACGGAATACAGGGTAAATACGCTAGCTACAGGAGGAAACCTCTTTCGCAGGCGAGGTATGAGAGCACACTGCCACTGCAGGCTTATATAGGCAGCCAGACAGGTACTCTAAACAAGGTCAGCTGACCAGTCAGACAACTAAAACAAACAAAAAGAAACATCAGAACCAATTAACCCTATGGGTTCTGACACACACACACACACACATATATATATACATACATATATACATACATATATATATATATATATATATATATATATAGTGAGGCTAGGAAAGGGTGTATTTCCCTACCTGATTCTGGAGAAACCTCCACCTGGGGCCTAATGAATGAGGCAGCAGAGAGGGGAAGTCTGTTTAAAAAGCATAAAAACAGAATAGTCTGGACTTTCCCTTAGACAGAACTGGCTGTTAGAGGGGGTGACATTGTGTCCATTGCCAGGCAGGTACAGCAAGGGCTGCAAAGGACACAAGTATGGACTCCCGGAGTGAGAGCAGTGGCTTTGGTAACATACAGCAGGTGGCTGTATGAATGGGACTTTATGTTCAAATGTGAACTGTATCTTATAAGGCTGCAGAATTTATTGGGTTTAAACTGGCAGGGAAAAGTCAGGGCATGCAACATGTGTAGTGAAGTGGTTAGACGGCCTAGGTGTTATTTTTATGCTTTATTTATTTTTGTTCATCCTGAAACCTGTTTAATAAACCTGGCGAGGAGCCAGAATTGCTGTTTTCCAGTTTCTTGTGAATAAATGTGTCCTTTGGCTATGCAAAAGGACGATCCCAGAGTGAACCCCCCACACACAAAAAAGGATAAGTTGACCAGCACATACTGATACCAAACTATTGCATGGACCCGGCATATAGGTGTACGCTGATAGACTAAATATACACAAGCAGGAGAATACAGCAGCACACTGATAGCTCAAAGATACAGATAAAACATGAAATTCTATATTGCTACAATGAAAAATTGAGGTGCTTCGCTCACCATTTGGCCAAATAGTTTGGACCATCCCACCACGATAAGGTGACCTCATTGGGATGGACCCTACACTGTGAATGTGCCTTTGTGCAGTCAGTTACCAGGCTTGTAAGGTCTGAGACATCCAGCACCTTATAAGATGGGAGGGGTGCAGGAACCAACATGGGAACCCCCCATATGTATAACAAAAAAGGATATGTTGGCCAGCACATACTGATACCAAACTATTGCATGGACCCGGCATACAGGTGCACACTGCTAGGCTAAAAATACTCACGCTCCTTATCTCCTTCTATTATTTATATTATTTATTTATTTTAAACTTTAAGATGTTAATTATATATTATTATTGGTATTTTCAGATCTGCCTTGAACTCTCTGATTGTACATAGAACTCTATGTTTTTTAACAATCTTTACTAAACCTCCTGCTGGTGTAAATTTACAAATAACATTTTCAAATATTCTTTACTTTGGATATTGTGTTGTGGTTCCTCTACTTTAACTACAGAGTGAGAGCACAGTATGGGGATCTAACTACAGAAAGGGGACACAATATGGGAAAACAACTACAGAGCCGGTACACAGTATAGGGTCCTAACTTCAGAATCGGGACCCAAAGGGCCTATCTACAGTGTAGTGTACAGTGGGGACATAACTACAGTTGTGTGACTGCAACAGGGCTACTTACTGTTTTGTTAATGGCCCTGTGGGACATTATATTAGAATTATATTACAATACTATGATGGGGAGTTTGTATAGAGGTGAGGATGGTACTGGAAACGAATGAACCTTAGATGTTTTCCAGAAAATTCTGTAGAGATGATTTATGGTTGAAAGAAATCTTCATGGCAGTCTCGGATGGATGGGAAGAAAAGTAAAAGCGAATGACTCAGAGAAGGCTTTAGACAGGTGTGGAAAAAATACATGAAAGTAAGAATGCTTAAAAGAATGCTTTCAAAAATAGAAAAGTTTATCGATTAACAAAATGCAAAATAAATAAACAGAAGAGGATCTAAATCAAAGCAATACTGGATATGGCCGCCCTCATTTCTTCTTGGTACACTTACACACAGTTTTTGAAGAAACTTGGCAGGGAGGTTGTTCCAAACATCTTCAAGTACTAACCACAGATCTTCTGTGGATGTAGGCTTGTTCTAATCCTTCTGTCTTTCATTAAGTCCTTCAGGAAGAATTTAGGGTTTAATTGCAAACTCATGATGCCAGTTGAGGTGCTGCCAATCTAGAGACTTACCGTGTGCACTTGGTCTTACATACCAACGGAACAAGCAAGAAATGGCTTCATCGGTTTTAAACCTCCTACACAGCTGTTTCTGTTTTAGTTAATGACAGTGTTTTTAACCTACACATGATAAGCATGATCATTATTACCTGTTTGGTATAATTGGATAATTATACAAATAAATCCCTGACTTTGTGCAAGTATACCTAGAAGAATCGATAGACAGAGAGAGAAAGAGAGAGTTTTCAATGGGATTGCGCTGCGGAAATTCAAATTCTGGATTGCATTCTTTAGGCGGAATATGCATTACCATCAATGGTGATGGTGCATGTCCATGCAGTCCTAGCGCTAACTGAATTAGCCAGTGCCTACTGTGTACAGAATGTCCCTCCTGAATTTCTCCGGCTGTAGTGTGAATGCACCCTTAGAATGGGGAGGGTGTAAATGTTAAGTCTCCAGTCCTACTATATTCCTAGCTGGCACCTAACAAAGCTCATTAGACAGTCCAAACCCTTGACTTCTGCAGCACAAGTTGTTTAAAGGGTATGTTCAAACAACAGAATTCCCCTGCAATATCCTGCACGGACATTCTGCTGCAGCAGAGTCCCATTGATTTCAATGGGATTCTTGGGCACTGTTCACATGGTGGAAATCCCGATTCCGGCATCCCCAAAAAGAATAGACTTGTCTATTCTTTTTGAAGATTTCTCATGGAAACGCATTGCTGTCTATGTGATGGTGCATTTCGAGCGGTCGTAGCGCCCGCTGGATTCTTCTTCAAATGTGCAGAATGTCCGCTCATATTTCTCGTGCGTATATTCCGCACAAATTTTGCGGTGTGAACATGGCCTAACGAAGAGAAAAGACGATGGGAGATATTTATCATAGAATTTAGACTGTTTATTCCTGTTTAAATTTGTCAAACAAAAAGTCAAATATGTGCAAATTTTGCTCTAGAGGATTTTTAGAACATGATGCATTCTAATCTCTTTTAGACGGAAATGCATTGGTGCTGAATTTATCAAAAGCGACTTTTCAGCGACAAGTCGCATCGGCTGAAAGTATGCCAAAATGTCAGAC
The DNA here is from genome assembly GCF_029499605.1 of Hyla sarda. NCBI lineage: Eukaryota > Metazoa > Chordata > Amphibia > Anura > Hylidae > Hyla > Hyla sarda. The sequence continues at coordinate 243,755,477 of NC_079191.1, read as the reverse complement.
CATGCTGGAGCAGGTTTAAATACAGTCTAAAGCCTAGATCCCGAAGTCAGTGTGCAGAATTTATCAAGAGCCGTGTGACTTTTGATAAATTAGGCACACAATAGACCGGCCTAACGCTCCGTAGTTTGGTCTATATTGATGCGGGACATAGACAGCTTTGATAAATATCCCCCGATCAGCTCAACCAAAGCTGATGATCATTTTATTTATTTTTTTTAAATGTCTGCCTTTTGGTAGCTATTTATTTTCTGCTCATTCTTGTGTGGGCATGACATGTTTGTTTATAATTTTAGTAGGTTAGGCTCCATCCCTGTGTTAGTCATGCAGAGTCATTGCTACATTTCATGTCACAAGGAAAGAATTTCAGACAAACCTTAGAAATGAAAATCAGATAGTACAGGTCATTCCTGAATGGTTGTTTACTGAGTTTATAAGAATAGCCTCCTTCGTAATGGGAACATTTTACATCTATTTTATAGGAAAAATAATACAATCTATTTCTGTAGGGCAGGTGGCAATAATATTATAAAAATGTAGAAAAAAACTTGTACTTTTAGCCCAGTATGTCGACGTCAAAATATCAGGTGCAGAGTATAGAGCAAGCTCCTGAAGATAGGCCATCAATCATATAAACCTGAAAAACTCCTAGTGGTGCCACAAAAAAAAATCATCCTGACAAAACTAATTTCCTAAACAGCTATTAAAAAAAATTATAAAAATAAGTCCTGCCCTCAGAATACAAAAACACTGGTGACCCCCTTTCCCCATTTGAGAAACTATGTGCTTCTCTGTCTGGGCCTGATCGCCCGGTTAGTACCATATACTCACTCCTCCTCAACTCCCTCCCATCCCGGACAGGATGGGAGAGAGCTATCCCGTGGGTTTTCGGACGGGGAATGGGACACGGCTGTCCGTAGATGTCACAAGTCAACTATCTCTAGCAAAGCACAGGAAACGAATTATAAAGTCCTGTCGTGGTGGTATAGAGTCCCTGCACTTCTATCCCGTATCTACACCGACTAACATCTGTACAACTTGACTTAGACCCGGCTCCTCTCCTCCTTTCCATTCTCCCCCCGATCACCCCATCCTGGCACTCTCGCTTGAATGGTTTTATGCTCCTGGCAGCCAGGACTGTAATTCCACGACTTTGGAAATCTGCTACACCCCCGTCTTTCTCTTCCTGGGCCCAAGAACTATCCAACATACATAGGATGGAGTAACTTATAGCTGATGCTAGAAACCAAGCGGAGAGACACCACCAGATCTGGATCCCTTGGATTACATTTCTATCCTCTACTGAGTATAGGACCTCATACACAAAGCCCTAGCCTGTTCACACTCATGTTGTGCCTCTCTCGGGTGTGTTGACCCGCTCAGCATGATCAGTATGCCTGACCTGCAAAGGCCCTGCCTGCGTGTGCTGCTCTCCGAGGTACGTAATATTTCTGATCTGCTCTGACCCCCCTCTCTGCTCTTAAAAATGTAATAAAAATTTAACTTGAAAAAAAAAACTCTGGTGAAAAAAAATCGGTATTGCAGAAAATTCTAAGGCAGTGTTTCTCAAGCGCGGTCCTCAAGACACCCCCACCCAACAGGTCATGTTTTTAGGATTTCCTTAGTCTTTCACAGGTGATATAACTGTGATGATGCCTGATTCACTGACCATAATAATATCACCTGAGACTAAGGAAATCCTGAAAACATGACCTGTTGGGGGGGGATCTTGAGGACCTCGCTTGAGAAAGACTGTTCTAAAGGTTTAAATCTTGATGATCTAAGCTTAGGATGGGCCATAAATGGTTTTCATTTTTGTAAGTACAATTGCACTGCACATGTCTTTCAGCTTTAGTATCATAAACTCTCGGACTCTCAAACTCATCAACATGGTGACGGAATAATTTAAGGATTCATATAAACCATGTAAACCTACTTTAACACAAAGGACAAAATATGTTACATCATTTTGTATTGATTTTTTCTTTATCTAGATTTTTTTGTTATTATTATGTGCTGTCAATTTGATTGCGACTCATGGTTACCATTTCAAGTGTATTACCCCTGAATGCCTTGTCCTTTGTTTGTTTGTTTTTTGTAACATTTTCATGATTTCCGAGACTCCTATATAAACAAAACAAAAGAACAGAATGTTTTGCATGAATACTGTTAGTAAAAAAAAGAAAGGTATTGAATTGTTCTACTTGCCTCTGTTATGTGCGTGCATCTTAAGCAGTCTCCGGCAGCAACAGCAATCCACAAACAAGGTCAGAACGGCTACATATGACTTCTAAAACTTCTTGGATGGCAAATACGTTGCCGTGCCATACAGTTCCATTTATCCCCTGTAGGTTTTTTTTTATGTGCAGAAGGTTGAATGGTATAGCATAGTCGGCTATGCAGTTCCATTTTCTTTATTAACGTATTCTAACATATATTATAATAAAGTACAGTGATCCCTCAACTTACAATGGCCTCAACATACAATAGTTTCAACATACGATGGTCTTTTCTGGACCATTGTAACTTGAAACCAGACTCAACATACAATGCTATGGAATCTGTGAAACAAGTCCATGGCTGGAGGAACTGACCAATCAGAATGGGCATTCACTGGTAAAAACCCCTGTATTTCTAAAGTGCAGGCACTGACTGGGGTCTGGTAGCGCCCCCTACAGTACAGGGAGGTATTACATGTTCTGTACACTTTACCTGTACCAGGGCTACCTGCTCCTTTGGACACCAAGTAAGGGCGGCTCCATTTATCTTTTTTAGGACATTGCGTGTTCTGTACAGGACCCTGAAGAAGCTCCTGTCCTCTACATAGACCAGTGTTTCCCAACAAGGTGGCCTCCAGCTGTTGCAAAACTACAACTCCCAACATGCCAGGACAGCCAAAGGCTGTCCGGGCATGCTGGGAATTGTAGTTTTACAACAGCTAGAGGCACCCTGGTTGGAAAACACTGACATAGACAGTGATAACAGCTCCCAGCAGATCTTTCTCTTACTTTTATATATAAATACTTGCTTTATCTATATTAGTTATCTACTTATTTCTCTTTAATCCTCACTTTTTCCTATTTTTGGATGACATTTTGGTGGCTTCAGAACCAATTACCAGGTTTCCATAGAGTTATGGCCTCAACATACAATGGTTTCAACATACAATGGTCATCCTGGAACCAATTAATATTGTAACTTGAGGGACCACTGTATAATAATATACCAACCAAGACAAAAGAATATTAAAGCCTGAAGTTGAAACAGCATAACACTATTTTTCCTTAAGATGAGGAAGAATGGCTTGTACCTCATGGGGCTTCCTTTTCCTCTGGATCAACATTGCAGGATAATAGGCTGTACTGCAACTACAAACTTTGTTAATATGAATATTATGCTGCCCATAGGGATATTTGGTGCTTCGAATTTCTGTGTATCAAACATCATTTCCAATAAGTTGGGCAAGCTTTTTTGTCATTTATTAACCCTTACTTGTGAATAGAAAGAAATCTGCAGGATGCATGTATGAACTTCTACATATACTAGGCTACAGATCCAAATTATTATATAAAGGGGTACTCTAGAGGGGAAACATGTTTTCAAATGAACCGGTGTCAGAAAGTTAAACAGATTTGTAAATTACTTCTATAAAAAAAAAATCTTAACCCTTCCAGTACTTATCAGCTGCTGTATACTAGAGAGGACGTTGTGAATTTCTTTTCTGTCTGACCACAGTGCTCTCTGCTGACACTTCTGTCCGCGTCAGTAACTGCCTGGAGCAGGAGAGTTTTGCTATGGAGATTTGCTCCTGCTCTTAACAGTTGCTGACATGGACAGAGGTGTCAGCAGAGAGCACTGTCCACAAAGTACTACACTTATCACCTGCGTAGAGCAGGTGATAAGTACTAGAAGGATTAAGACTTTTGATTTGAAATAATTGTGTTGTATAATATCTAATAACCTGGAATTAGGTCTAGTTCTGCTATACACTGCAGTCAACGTGCCTTTTTTGCCAACTCCATGGGATATAAAGCTAGCTATAAAAGGTTATGTAAACAATGCAACGGAGAATGAGCATTCATGCTGGTAATGCGAGCATCTGTAGTGCCAAAGTGATTATGTCTTACTAATGGAACTCTTTCTCATCAAATTTTTTAAAAGTTAGGCAAAATGTTTTTTTCCTTTCAAACTAACAATAAATCACATTCTATAATACTGTGGATTGAATTTGGGCAGACTAACATAAGAAGATTAGTAGGGCTGGGTAGGAATCCACATTCATTTAACAAAAGTGATTGAATGTACAATTTATCCCCTGTATGTATGTCCTAAGCATGTGTGCATATAATATTCTTTATGGCCAAGAGTCACATCAAATATAAAGTCAAATATAACTTACAGTTGTGGAGTTCCCGAGCTCGACACTAAACAAGTGACTGACACTTGACTGGCACTTCTTTCAAAAACTAATGAAAATTCCATGTTTATTTGATGCCCTTTAAATAGAAGACACATGCAGTATAAATAGAAGGAATTAATCAGGACGTTATTCCTCTAACAGTGGGAGGATTTATCTGAATATTAATGTAATTATGCAGATTACAACTTCAACTTCTGTTGATAATGCAGTTTCTCGGGAGCTCTTAAGAATCAATCTTCACCTTGGGGTCAATGACCAATCAAATGACTACTCTGAGTTACAGAGATATTCAACCAGTTAATTACATTCTTCTCTTTCATTTGCCGCAAAGTACAATTTACCCGTTCACTTAATTGTTATTACCTTTTACCTTTCTAATTGCTACAAATCTGTTTTGTTTCATTGTTTATATAAAACAAGCGTCAATGACATTCAAGCATTGTGACTAACATAATGCTCTATATTGCATTAATAGGTATTTCATTAAAGTAGCACTCCGGGAAATAATTTTTTTGCTTACATATAGTGGAGCATAGGCTGTTATTAGAGAATAATGTAAGAGTTCTTGTGTATGCCTTGTGTTTCCCTATTTTAGCTGATGTGGTAGGCATATGTTTGGCTCCATACTGGATACAATTCCATTGATGAAATTATTTAATAATGCTGCATATATTTCCCATAAATCCCCTTGCTTTGCAGAGAGATTGGGTGTGATGTTTGATCACTGCACCTGGTCATGTAATTCGGCTCTAGTGCTGGAGTTCAGGCATTTGAACTCATTAGACACAAGTGGGTTGTGGTCAGTTCACATTATGTGCAGTTTTGATGTGTTTTCTTATTTAGGGTACGTTCACATATACAGGATCCTACACAGATTTGATGTGCGGGATTTATAACTGGAGATTAGAAGCTGTGCTCAGTCATTTAGTTTACATTGAAATCTGCAGCAGAAAATCCTGTGCATCAAATCTGCGTACGTGTTAAAGTACCCTTAGAGGGTTTCTTGTTTAGAGAAATGTTGCCATGAGAAAAAAAGGAGTTTCAATCACAATTAAGATGTTTTATGAAGATTTGAAGTATTTTGGTTGAATTTTTGCAAAAATGTTGATGGTTTTGCAGTCATTTTACAAAATAATAGTAATATAGCACAATTCTTGCCATGATTATTAGAAAATTGTTGCAAAAATTGTGAATAAAGCATTAAGTTCAGTTCCCCAGAGTACCCCTTTAAGAGTTCCATGAATCCAAATCACCACTATATCAGGATGTGCTATGAAGCCTGTCTCCGGAACTGTCAAGAGCAGGAGCAAATCCCCATAGCAAACCTATCCTGTTCTTGACAGTTCCTGAGACAGACAGAGGTGTCAGCAGAGAGCACTGTGGTCAGACAGAAAACAAATTCAAAAAAGAAAATAACTTCCTGTGAAGCACACAGCAGCTGATAAGTACTGGAAGGGTTACAATTCTTTAATAGAAGTAATTTACAAATCTGTTTAACTTTCTGACACCAGTTGATTTTTTTTTATTTCACTGGAGTACCCCTTTAAGAAAAGAACTTTCTATAAATATTTACATCTTATTAATGAAGCACTTTTCTTTCTGTTTCCTCTCCATTTTTCCTTCTGTGCCAAAGTGGTAAGGCAATCATGTCAGATATTTTTTAACCTCCTGGACTTTACTATATTTTTCTTCTTTTCTTCTTATTATCTTACTGTGTGCATTAATATCCAATTATGTGATTAGTTTTAATGCATTCATGTATGTATTGATCCAGCTGTTGCTGCTTAATCAATAAAATCTATTTTCTTGTGAGAATGTCAATGAAAAAAATTGCAGGATCAGTACATTTATTTTACTGCTTATAAAGCAACCTTTTCTTTTGTGTTTTTCATACCAAGCATATTACGTAGCAAATACACCTTCACAGATGACCACTGTTTCCATTTACCACAACAGTGATTTCGTATTCCCTGTAAATTACTCTAACATTCACCCGTAAGCTTATCTCAAAACGCTCTGTACTGAAACCCCAAGCTGGCAATTCCTTAGCTGTGTATCACTGCTGCTCTCAAAGAAGACTAGAAATTACATTGGTGCAACGATGGTCTCCAGAAAATGGCAGTAACAAGGCACGATTGTCATTTCGGGTGATTTTAGGACATCTAACACAAGCCGTATCCATTATATAATCTCTATAGGTCCCAGTGAAGGCCATGTGATACCTGCGTGCTTTTATTAATTGACCTTGCAAGACGAGTTCAGTTTAGGAATTTATGGTGACTTCTGTCATCGATGACCTATTTACAAGATTCACTGTCATTCAGAGCTAAGAAATTGTTCCCAACTCCTAAGACAATTTGAGCTGCTGACAGGACAATCCCATAAAAATATTTCCTGTCCGCCGAGGTGTCCTACCCTATTATCCCAAGTAGAAATTAATACTTTTAAAAGCTGCTGCGTTGGAAAGGCTATCGCAGTGTATTCCATTGGTTTTCCTTTATGTATTATGATGAATTAGTTTATTAGGCTGTTATTTTCCATGTCAGCATTTCAGTAAAGCTCCGCATAATGTCAAAGCACTGAGGAGAATGGGAAATAGATTATTTCACAATGGAGTTGTTATATGCATCTCAGAATAAGGGGCTTCATTTTCTTATAAAAAATGGCGGTAAGGGTAAATTTCTTTTATTGGGTCAATTGACAATAATCAGTGCCAAATACTTTTTACTTCAGTCGAAATTCTAGACAACCATTTTGTTCGTCTTTTTGTAATTGTAAATGCTTTTGTGCACCTGCAGACATTACAGAGTAATTTGTTTTTCTTTCCAATATGTCAAATATTGTAGCAAGAAATTATATATGGCTTTAGGGTATTTAGTAATTCTTCAAATTTTATTGTTTAATATTACAATATGGTTGTGTTAGTGTATTTGTATTGTTTTTTTTATAATCAATAGTAGAAATGTATCTTCATTGTGGCTATAAGATCATGATGAGTCAATTATTTCACTGTATAACTTAGTGGTTCGGCAAGAGATGAATCTTGGAATGCAACCATTGACGCCTCTTCTTATGTGTTTACTGTACATTGTGTGCACACACTCTTGTAAATTCTACCAGCCACCAACTATTTCAGTATAGTGATATTATTAAGTTACATTTCTACAAAATAAAAAAACGTAAGGGTTTGTTCGCTGGTGTATTTTATTTAATCATCATCCGTAATCTGCAAAAATGTGGCCACATTTTTTTGCAGCCACATTTTTACCTATTATGGGTAAAAATGCACGTAAAATAAAATATGTTAATAAATTTTACTCTGGATAAACATATCCTTAGAAAAAATAGGTAGTGGGGGGCTCAATCTATCCAATACATGGCATGCGTGCTCTACAAGTGTGCAAAAACCAATATAATCCAAAAGAAACAAACAGACCGCACACTATTTTAGAGAGCACACCAATAGTTTATAAGAATTCCATAATTTTATTAAGTACAAAAAAAAAGATAAAAAAAATACAAAAATATCCATTGTATCATTACCAAGGTTTGGTTGGTCTATAGGTCTATGGGCATAGCTTTAATTGTAGAATAGTACAATTAGTTTAGGTATCATGTTTGACAGCTGGCACATAACAAGCTGATGTGAAATAATAGTTGTAAGCTGCACACTTTTATTCCACATGGAGGGCAGATACTCAATATAGAGTAAAGGGATTTGCTCCTATTGAATGTCACAGATACTTTCTGGTACTAACAAAGTTTATTTGGTTCACATACTCAATGAACACATGAGAGGCAGTGAGATCTGCTGTGAGATTGAGCAGAGGTCTGGGCCTAGACAGACACCATGAAGCATGGCATTGAAACCTGAGAAAGAGTAGAATATAATATACCACGTAGATGCCATGGTGAATAGCCATTGCGGCATCTAGGTGGTTAAACAAAGTGGAAAAGCTCCCAGTTATCAGTCTGCAAACATGATGGTGGTGTGCCTGTGGATTACCATGGTAGCCATGAGCTTAAAGGAGATCTGCAGTGAAATAAACTTATATCGGGGATGAGGATAAGTGTCTCATTGCTAGGGTCCAACCGCTGGGACGCCCTGAACTCATCCGTACGGGGCCCCTGCATTGCCTGCCAGCTAATGCGCATGTCACCGACCTAACTGAGGTCAACGAACACTCCCCCCTCTACAGCTCTATGGGAGAGGCGGGGATGCATGAATGCTGCATCCCCGCCTCTCCCATAGAGATACATGGAGGGCAGGGCTGGTGCAAGGATTTTTGTCATCCTAGGCAAAAGCAAATTTTGCCACCCCTTGGAATCCACCCATTGGCCCACCCTTTGGCACCTTAGTACTGTGGTGACACACTGTAACAAGCCCCCTTCTCATCTAATTAGCTTAATACTGGGGTGACACACTTGTAACAAACCTCCTCCTCGTGCTGCTGGTTGAGCGAGTGGTTTGGATGCTGGTTGTCTAACTTTCTTGTGGCAGGCAGAGCAGCACCCCTTATCAAGAGGACACTCTAGGCGGCTGCCTATATCGCCTATAGGCAGAGCCAGCCTTGATAGAGGGGGCATGTCGGCATGCCTCCTGCACGGGAGAGCCATGGCAGAACCAGGGCCCTGTGCAGGAGATCGCAGGGGTTCCAAGCATCCAGATCCCCTGTGATCAGACACTTATCTCCTATCCTGTGGATAGGGGATAAGTTTATTTCACTGCAGATTTCCTTTAATTAGGTCCACCAATTCTGTCAAGTGTTTCTCCCTATTAGGCCCTCCCTCATAGATATATACAAAATACTAACAGAGAACGATACACTGTAGTCTTATGATGATGATTATTATTATTATTGTTTCTATTGCCCAACCTTCCTGTTGGTAGATTTATGAATTGTCAGAAATCAGTCGTGACCAATACTAAATTGCAGATAAGTTACTCAGAAAAACTATTCCTTATCTCCAACTTAGCTATGTTCAGAATTTCCATAGAAAGAGAAGGGAGAGGTATATATGTATATATAATTGTAACAACCAGAAAAAAAGAAAAAAGCAGAATTGGTACTAAATATGTCACTGTTATAAATGCAGTATTGATAGTATACGGATAATAGGTGGAGAGGAAGTATGTATATCCCAATTTGGATCCCAGGAGGTGCTTCATGGAAACAAACAATATTTTGAATGTGTAGATACCAAGGAAATCAAAAACGGAGCACTCACCCAGTACGTGTCCCTAAGGGTAGGCTGGTCCTCAAACGGGGTCTTCTGCAGAGAGGCGGTAGATGGAACGGGGGGAGCTCAGACGCCGGCGTATCTATATATATATATATATGTACAGTGACCCCCCCGACCTACGATGGCTCTGACATATGATCAAATCGACATATGATGGCCTCTCAGAGGCCATCCAGCAGCGCAAAATGCTTAAGCTGCTGCCAGATAGCAGCTTAATGTTCCCTGTGTGGTGCGGTAAGTATTACTTACCCCTCCACGATGTTTCGGGGTGCCCTCCGGGTCCAGCGCTGGTCTTCGGTGTCTTCTCGGCCCTCTCCGGTGACGTCAATACGCTGTTGCGCACGTCATCCAATAGGAATGGCGTACGCAGCGGCGTAATGATGTCGCTACGCAGGCCCAGTAAGGCCTTGCGGAAGACAGCGGAGGATCGGAGAAGACAGCGGAGGACCGGAGATGACCAGGAGAGCCCAGCGGAGGCCCGGGGACACCATCGCGAGCGGCGGGGACAGGTGAGTACAGCTTCCTATACTTTACATTGCACGAATCCCTCAACATACGATGGATTCGACAAACGATGGCTCGTTTGGAACGAATTACCATCGTATGTTGAGGGACCACTGTATGTATATATATATTATCCATTTCTGGGAATAGACAATTATAAATGTATATTTTCTTCATAGTAATTCATTATATTATATTTACCCTGTACATTGTTACTTAAAACATGGCACTAATGTGTTGGAAGTGAGTACTTTACATTACTTTCACAATTTCTATCATGTGTCGGAAAATTACTGTCTCTCGGTAAAGATTCCCAAAACACCTTGCTTCAGGCAGTAAATGGCGAGACACTTCTTGCACTCATACGAAATTTCAATCACTTTAAATTGTTGTTTATGAAATGGCATTGATTTCAATGGTTTTGTGGCCACAAGTGAGCTATAGGATGTTAAGGAATGCTATACAATGGCTATTCATACTGGCTTTGGAGAGGAACTAAGTGTGTCAGTAGGGACCCAGGCTTAAGAACATCTACTGATGTTATCTTATCCATGTCTAATTGTCTAATTGTAGTAAATAGAGCTGGAAGTCTCTGGCCCATTTTTTCTCTACTTGTAGCAATAAAAAAGAAAGCTCTGCCACTGGAGTCCCTTACAAAGTCCCTAACAAAAACAATAAGAAGCTCTGGTTTGTGTAGATTTTGCTATTATCTATAACTGCGTATGTAGACACATAGGGGGAGATTCATCAAAACCTATGAAGAGGAAGAGTGGTGCAGTTGCCCATAGTGACCACTACAATCAGATCTCTTCTTTCATTTCTCAGAGGCCTTTTTAAAAATGCAAGAAGCTATCTGGTTGCTATGGGCAACTGCACCACACTTCCTCTGTAGAGGTTTTGATAACTCTCCCCAAATGTTATATATAATAGCAAAAGCGACACAATCACCTCTTCTTCCACAAGTTAAAACATTTCTGTTTTTTGGAAAAACACTCAAAACATTCTTCATACATCCTAGGAGTGCATGAGAAGCTCTTGAGGGAACCAGGAGCTTAAGATCCCTAGCTGGTGGATGCTCCCTACAGTCTGAGGCTATGTTTACACGGCGGAATTTCGGAGTGGAATTTTGACAGAAAATTAGGCTGAAAACTCAGCTGGAATCTAGTAGACATTGGGGGAGATTTATCAAAAATCTGCCCAGAGGAAAAGTTGCTCAGTTGTCCATAGCAACCAATCAGCTTGCTTCTTTCATTTTTAACAAGGCCTCTGCAAAATGAAAGAAGAAATCTGGACCGGTTTTGATAAATCTCCTCCCCCCCCCCCCCCCCCCCCAGTGTTCATTGGGATTCGTCTATCCAATTCAGATAGCGGAATTTCCATGAAACTCAATGGGGCTTGAATTTTGGCTGAATTCTTTGTTTAGAGAATTGCAGAATTCAGCAATTTCGTTCTTCAAGCTTTACTAGATGAAATTTGTGTGGAATTGTGGAAATTCCATCATGTGAACATAGCCTGACCCTGGTCATTAAAAGGGGCAGAAAGGTTGGGTGTCTGGGAGTTGTCTCACTATCTTAAAGGGGTACTCCACCCCTAGACATCTTATCCCCTATCCAAAGGATAGGGGATAAGATGTCTGATGCCAGGGGTCCCGCGGCTGGGGACCCCCGCATTCTACCATGCGGCAACCACCTGTAACGGCTTCCGGAACCGCTGGAGGCCCTCAGGCTAATACCATCCCGACCACGAGAACGGAAGATCGTGATGTCACGACTCTGCCCACGTGTGATGTCACACCCACCCCCTCAATGCAAGTCTATGGGAGGGGGTGTGACAGTTGTCACGCCCCCTCCCATAGACTTGCATTGAGGGGGCGGGTGTGATGTCACACGGGGGTGGAGTCGTGATGTCACGATCTTCCATTCTCGTGGTCGGGATGGTATTAGCCTGAGGGCCTCCAGTGGTTCTGGAAGCCATTACAGGTGGGTGCCACATGGTAGAATGCGGGGGTCCCCAGCCGTGGGACCCCTGCCATCAGATATCTTATCCCCTATCCTTTGGATAGGGGTGGAGTACCCCTTTAAGAAGTGTAACAGGCTTCAACAAGATTGCAGCGTAGCACTGATACACAATAAGGCAGTTTCTTTTTAAAGGGATTTTCAAGTAATGAAAAAAAAACTTGGCTGAGGGATGAAATGGCATAAAATAATAAACAAATCATTACTTATCTGATAAATCATCTCCCAAATCTGCCAAATTTTCATGAAACGTGAGAAATTTGTTTCTGTAAAAAGGTGCAGAAATAATCTTCAGCCTAAAATAGCTTTAAGTAATTACATTATATTGTTATGGAGGAGCCTGCACCCAGACATTACAGTCATTCAATGAGATTATTTGAGAAAACAAGCAGTGGAAATCAGATTACATTATTTTGTGCCCGTTTCTTCTGGCTGACAGATTTCCCTGCTCCAGCGTTTGCTGCATTGGCTGATAGATACATATCACACTCTGCAGATTGATTGATGGCCTCTTTCTCTACTAAGAGCTCATTTAACAGTGGAAGTCGGGATGATCTTTTTCAGCATTATTTAGTTAAATGTGACACGGGATGGTTTGTACACCAAGGATGTGCTAAGGAATGCAGTCAGCTCCTATTTGTGCGACATATGAACGAGGTTTTTAATACAATTTCAAATATGAACAATACATAGCTGTAAGCAAATGGTAGAAGGGGGTAAATGGTCATTGTAATGTTTCTGTGGCAACATTACAGTAAGTCACTTCTTTTAAAAGGATTCTCCAGTAAGTATAGCTTGACTGTAATGCAATGTATCAAGAAATATTCATTATATATTTAGCTCTTTAGTTTATAGATAAATGTATGAATAAATTGACAAATGGGTGGTACCATTCCCCTTTTCAATAGAGAGTCTCCTTAAAGGGATATCCCACTTTAGATACACTTATTCCCTATTCACAGAATAGGGAATAAGTGTCTATGGGGGGGGGGGGGAGACGCTTCTGGACGCTGCTTCTCCCTGTCGAGCACCCCACAACACCTGTTCAGCCAATCACCAGCATAGAGTTCAGACTCCCCACCCCCAATCAGACAATTACCCCCTATCCTGTATATAGGGGCTATGTTTATCAAAGTGAAGTACTGCTTTAAAATAGGTTCACTCAGTGCATACAGTAGCAGAAAAGCTAACCAGTCATGGTTAACCCGTTAATAACCATGGACATCTATGCTCGTCCAATGGCCGTTAACGGGGTATGACACGGGCTCCCGGCTCAAGCCCACGTCATACTGGCCGGCCCCCAACTGATTCCTGTAGCTGTGGGCTGGTGTTAATAGCTGACATGCGGCGATCTAAAGGTGCCTTTATCCTGACAGCGGCATCTAAAGGTGCCTTTATCCTGTCCCTGGTGGTCCAGTGGGGTGGATCGCCCCCCCCCCCACCCCCCCCCCCCCCCCCCCCGCACAGCGCAATTGCAGGGGGGCAATCCACTGCTGAGGTAGCTTGAGGGCTTACCTCTCCTGCTGTGGCGGCTCCGGTGCTCTGTATGATACAGCCTGGCAGGGTGTAGAAAAAGTGTAGAAAAAAAAAGTTTAAAAAAAGTTTAAAAACACACACATTAACCCCTTCCTTATTAAAAGTTGAAATCCCCCCCCCTTTTCCCAAATTCCATGTAAAAAATATGTAAACATAATAAAAATAAACATATGTGGTATCACCGCGTGCGTAAATGTCCAAACCATAAAAATATATTGTAAATTAAACAGCATGATCAATGGCGTACGCGCAAAAAATTTCAAAAGTCCAAAATAGCGTATTTTTGGTACATTTTTATACCATAAATAAAGGAATAAAAAAACTATCAAAAAAATCTGATCAAAACAAAGATGGTACCGATTAAAACTTCAGATCACGGCGCAAAAAATTAGCCCTCATACCATCCTGTGTGTGGAAAAATAAAAAAGTTATAGGGGTCAGAAGAGGACAATTTTAAATGCATTAATTTTCGTGTTATGATTTTTTCCAAAAGTAATACAAAATCAAACCTATATAAGTAGGGTATCAATTTAACCGTATGGACCTACAGAATAAAGATAAAGTGTAATTTTTACCGAAAAATTTACGACGTAGAAATGGAAGCCCCCAAAACTTACAAAATTGTTTTTTCTTCAATTTTGTTGCACAGTGATCGTTTTTTTCCCATTTTGCCGTAGATGTTTGGGTAAAATGACTGATGTCATTACAAAGTAGAATTGGTGGTGCAAAAATTAAGCCCTCATATGGATGTTTAGGTGCAAAATTGAAAGGGTTATGATTTTTAAAAGGTAAGGAGGAAAAAACGAAAAACGCTTGGTCCTTAAGGGGTTAAAATATTGTAATGCGCTAATGGACTATGTTCAGCATTATTATACAATGAGGTTTCCTAGGCTATATTTACACAGTGGCCCTGATTTACTATTGCAAACGCGACATGTTTTGTCGGGTTGTGGGCCAGATTCTGTTGCATTGTGCCAGAAAGTCTGTCTGCGCCAGAATGAAAAAAAAAAGCCCAACTTACTCCATTTTACTGAGAAAACCCCAAAAGGGGGTGTGACCAGCGGGGAAAGGGGGAATGGTCACTGAAAAGGGACGTGTCCCCAACATTTTCACAAAAAAACAACATATTTACTGAGGTTTCCACATAAAATGTGGTGGATTTGAGTTGAGGAAAACCCGACAGATCGGAACATGTGTAAAAAAAACAAAATGTAGGGAAAGTGGAAAATGTAGGGAAATCTTAGTAAATACAGTGGAAAATAAATTGTAGGGAATTAAAACCCACAAGAAAACTACACCCCACTCTTAGCAAATGAGGGCCAGTGTATTTTCATACGTATTTTATTTTTAA
The DNA here is from genome assembly GCF_029499605.1 of Hyla sarda. Classification (NCBI taxonomy): domain Eukaryota; kingdom Metazoa; phylum Chordata; class Amphibia; order Anura; family Hylidae; genus Hyla; species Hyla sarda. The sequence continues at coordinate 243,740,410 of NC_079191.1, read as the reverse complement.
AAATGCATCTGTTAAATCGCTAAAAATTTGCATTTGTGTTTGCAAACTTATTGCGCTCTATGGCTAGGAAATTAGTTGTCTGTACACACATTGGGGGAGATTTATCAAAATTTGAGCAGAAGAAATGTTACCCAGTTGCCAATAGCAACCAATCAGATTGCTTCTTTAATTTTTGAAAAGGCCTCTGAAAAATGAAAGTAGCGATCTGATTGGTTGTTATGGGCAACTCAGCAACTTTTCCTCAGGACAGGTTTTGATAAATCTCCCCATTATGCATAAATAACTGACACAAGTGTACACTGTGTGAACATAGCCCTAAACAGCTGTAATATAACAAAGCCAAACTGAGATTCTTCTGTTGCAAGGACTCAAGTGTCTGATTTCTCAGGGTCATGATGCTTGATATTTTTCCCACATACTGTGAAAATTAACTATACATATGTTTTACAGGCACATTCATTTGACACATAAAATACTATAGCAACTATAAATCCAGTCTGCTAGTAGAGGGGGGAGTCAGAAAGCCTCTCATCAGCAGTTGGGGTAGGAGAGGAAAGAAGCTTGGTAACAGGAGAAAGAATCATTTTTGTCTGATAAGATATAATACAAAGTTTCTTATAGTCGCCTGTTGATCTATTGCTGAAATTAGAGTAACTATTTAAGTATATCTGCTTTACTCAGCTATGTTCAGTAGAAATTGAACAGAAAAAAGCTGTCGCTCCATTAATTCAGAACAGACCTCCTTTCTTGTGATTGGTGTGGGTCCCTTGTCCCTTCTTTTTTATGTCTGATTAGGGTGCACGGCACAATTTAGGGATATTGCAGTCGGATCTGGCAGGAGTATTTAAAAACCATCTGCTTCCGCATAGATTGCCGAACCGGCACCATAGCCCCTTTACTTCAATGAACCGGACATGCTAGTGACTCCGGTCGGCTCATTATTGAACCATATCAGTTTTTGTTGCCGGACTAAAGCCACAGCAGACCACAATTTTAGATGCACTGTGTAGTAGCATTTTAACAATGAAAGTGTTTTTTGAACATGATATGGGTGTATAATTTGGGCATTGTATTTGAGTATACATATTGATTATATATATATATATATATATATATATATATAATTTATATATTACATCCTCTCTCTGCTTCTCTTCCTATCTCCTGCTGGAATCTCTGGACCACATATTGGGACACATGACCACCATCCTCATGTCAGCAGTGGTCTCCACAGTGATCTATTTTATTACATATACTATTGATATCTGATAAACAGCTGCTTGGGAAGGGCCCTCACATCTTCTCTTATTTAGTGTGTAATATTGTAATGTCTTATGCTTGTCTTTATTCGCACCCCCAAAATTATAAAGTGCTGTGGAATCTGTTGGAGCTATATAAATAAATATGATTATTATTATTTATATGTTAAAAGTTTCCTGCCTTTGTCAGTACTGCAGACAGTACACATACAGTTTAATGCTATACAGCTATGTCATGAGGATGTAAATATTTATGGTTTCACCAGTTTAGGTTTAGGTATTTGAACATAATATCACAGGCATAACATGCATGTTTAGCTGGTGGACAAGATGTATTTTTTTTAGTTTTTTTCTTAAGATATTCACTTAAAATGAAATAAAATGAACGTAAAGTGAATAGGCTATCTTGTTAATGTATAAGGTTATTAGCTACTTGGAAGCCAAGAAGGAAAACGAAGCAAATAGCACCACCAAGTGTCAACTGTTTGAAACAGATTCAAAAGTGTAATATGCATGACAATAACGTATTCCCCAAAAAGAATGATCATCTCTAATAGTCATAATAGACTATAAAATATTTTCTTGCAGTATTCAGCTAGTTAAGCTTCAGAGCAGTTATTTTCTTTAAATTTCATCGATTTTTATACCGGCATGGCCCATTTTACAAATATCCCATACATAACACAAAGACATTACGCATTTAGAGCTGAAACCAAGTGAACCGAACAGCAAAACAAATAACTGCCTGGCTAACAGAGTTAGCGCATGGCACAGGAAGTAGTCATTTAAGGCTCCGCAACAGAGCACAGCGATACATAATTCAAGGCACAACTCTAATCTTGTTTGTTCTCTACCTAATTGGTTTTGCAGCCTTGTTTTGACATTTACTCTAAGCAAAGAAAAAATGCCTTGGAAAATAAGAGTAACATGTGATATACAAACAAGATTTCTCTAATCAGCTCCTGGGTGTAGGAAAGGAAGTGTAAGTACTAACCGAAACTGTATGGCGTAACAAAGAGATAGACACCAGAGCTATCTAGTGGTTAAAGGGCTACTCCGCTGCTAGACATCTTATCCCCTATCCAAAGTATAGGGGATAAGATGTCTGATTGCGAGGGTCACAGCGATGGGACCCCCGCAATCTCTGCGTGCTCTAAACAAACGCTGGGTTCCGGTGGCAGTGGTTGTGATGTTATGCCATGCCCCCTCTATGCATGTCTATGGTAGGGGGAGTGAAAGCCCTCATGCCCCCTCCCATAGACATGCATTGAGAAGGCAATTCCGGCACCCGTACAAAAAAATTGTAATATCTATTCTTTCTGCATATTCTACTCGGAAATGCATTGCAGTCTTTGAGATAACACATTTCAGAGCAGTACGAGCACCCGCCCGATCATTCAGATGTGTGCAATGTGCGCCAGTGTTTTCAAAGGGAACCGACCACTTGGACATGGCCAATGACTTGATTCTTCTTTATTGATTTATCGACTTGCATGGTGAACGCAAACTTTAGATGCATTTTGACGTTAAAATAATCTCTTGATTATTGAATAATCATAAAATTATCAACATTTGAACATGCTGTGCTTTTTTTTTATACTGTATATATATATATATATATATATATATATATATATATATATATTTCCTAGTATTTCATCTACATGTTATATCATGAATTCCATATCTGACGTGAAATGTCTCGGTGATGTGTTTTTTTTACTTATAGTCTATATTTACTATATATACATATATATATATATATATATATATATATATATATATATATCAGCTTAATAATTCTGCTTTTTATTAGAAATATTTTAGAGGAATGGAACAGCACTTTTGCCCTCCCATGATTTAACTGCTATGTTAGGTAGGAGGCAGAATAACATTTTGCTCTTTAAACATCATCTGTGTGCTCTCTATATAGAAATCATGATGTAAAATGCATATAGTGACTTGCCAATGGCTACTAGATTGTCACACAAACAAACATAATGGGTGGAAATGTTGACTTCAGTCCTGAGGGGATTCTGTACTAAGCGACATACAAAAGAAATACTCCGTCCCAAACTCCAGAACTAATGAAAACATTTGTCTGGGTTAAAGAGGTTCATAACTCGATGTTTACACTGGTAAAGTTAAAGAAAAGCTGAACATGATGGATGTATTTAATTACTCCATACATGAACAATAAGTGATGGCCGGCTGCTACTGATGTACAACACTCCATGTGACATAGTGATATGGTAATGGGGCATTGCTGGTTACTTGGTGATATGGTAGTGGGGCATTTCTGGTTACATAGGGATATTATAGTGAGGCATTGCTGGTTACATAGTTACATGGTAGTGGGGTATTGCTGGTTACATAGTGATATGGGAGTGGGGCATTGCTGGTAACATAGTTACATAGTAGTGGGGTATTGCTGGTTACATAGTGATATGGTAGTGGGGCATTGCTGGCTAACTAATTCAGAAAGAGAGACCAATAGTTGGAGTATAAATTATATATGCAAACTAGAAACCACCAAAGGTGGTCAAAAAAGACCCATTAGTTCCCAACCATTCACATTAACTATTTACAAGACTTTAATAATAATAGGGTCCATAAAGTAAGAAAGAATGGAGGACATACAAACATTTAAAAACACTGTGTGCAATTAACCACCATATAGATGTCTGATTTGGGCTATATTAGCTCCATGTGTTAAGGTTAGATGTAGGAGACATCTCTGCAGTACATGTCCCGTCACTACACTAGGGTATTGCACACAGCACGTTAAAACCAGAACAATGCCCCCCTCAATGTTTTACCACCTAAGTGGCTTTGTCAAGAGGCATGTAAGCAATGATGTCCGGAGACTACGACCGGAGGTTTTAAAACCTCCCTTGATGATGTCATCATGGATTCAAACAAATCCCATCCGAAACCACTTGGTATTACTTAGGGAAACACCAATCAACATTAGAAAAGACATACATGACACAAGCACGGTCCAAATATCGTTCTACATCTTGCTTACCTATGCCGTCAAGCCACGTGTACCTCCCTGATAGGTACTACTGCCAGATACTCAGTGGTGATGTCATATACAGTGCGCAGGAGAACCTGCAAGAGGTGTTAATCTCCTAAATTAACACCTCATTCAGGTTCTACTGTGCACTGTTTACATCTAACATCATTACTGAGTATCCGGCAGTAGTACCTATCAGGGAGGTACATGTGGATTGACGGCATAGGCAAGCTGGATGTAGAAAGATAATTGGACCGTGCTTGTGTCATGTATGTCTTTTCTAATGTTGATTGGTGTTTCCCTAATTAATACCAAGTGGTTTTGGATCGGATTTGTTTGGATCCATGATGTCATCATCAGGGGAGGTTTTAAAACCTCCGGTCGGCGTCTTCAGACATCATTGGCCACATGCATCTTGACAAAGCCACTTAGGGTATGTTCACACTACGCTGAGAGCATAAACATCAGTGTGAATGGGTTTCCGCGGGACACGTTCACACGGCGGAATTTCTGCGGCGGACAATTCTGCCACTGAGATTGTTCTGCGTAAAGAAAGAACAGGTTCATTCTTTGTGCGGAAGTCCGCGAACACTGCGCTAGCCATCAATGGTGACGGTGCAGTGCCACACCGTCCTACCGCCGAAGTATTTTGGCGGCGGCCACCAGAATGGAATCTCCGCTCGCGGAATTCTGCAAGCGGTGATTCCGTTCACAATCTGTAGTTTGAACATACCCTTAGGTGGTAAAATGTTGAGCGGGGCATTGTTCTGGTTTTAACGTGCTGTGGGCAATACCCTATTGTAGTGACGGGACATGTACTGCAGAGATGTCTCCTACATCTAACCTTTAACACATGGAGCTAATATAGCCCAAATCATACATCTATACAGTCATGACCGTAAATGTTGGCACCCCTGAATTTTTTTAAGAAAATGAAGTATTTCTCACAGAAAAGTATTGCAGTAACACATGTTTTGCTACACTCATGTTTTGCTACACACGTTTATTCCCTTTGTTTGTATTGGAACTAAACCGAAAAAGGGAGGAAAAAAAGCAAATTGGACATAATGTCACACCAAACTCCAAAAATGGGCTGGACAAAATGATTGGCACCCTTTAAAAATTGTGGAAAAATAAGATTGTTTCAAACATGTGAAGCTCCTTTAAACTCACCTGGGGCAAGTAACAGGTGTGGGGAATATAAAAAAAAAACATACCTGAAAGCAGATAAAAAGGTTCACTTAGTCTTTGCATTGTGTGTTTGTGTGTGCTACACTAAGCATGGACAACACAAAGAGGAGGAGAGAACTGTCTGAGGACTTATGAACCAAAATTGTGGAAAAATATCCAAATCTCAAGGTTACAAGTCCATCTCCAGAGATCTACTGTTGCCTTTGTCCACAGTGTGCACCATTATCAAGAAGTTTGCAACCCATAACATTGTTGCTAATCTCCCTGGGCGTGGACGGAAGAGAAACATTGATTAAAGGTGTCAACGCAGGATAGTCCGGATGGTGGATAAGCAGCCCCAAACAAGTTCCAAAGATATTCAAGCTGTCTTGCAGGCTCAGGGAGCATTAGTGTCAGCGCGAACTATCCATCAACATTTAAATGAAATGAAACGCTATGGCAGGAGACTCAGGAGGACCCCACTGCTAACACAGAGACATAAAAAAGCAAGACTACATTTTGCTAAAATGAACTTGAGTAAGCCAAAATCCTTCTGGGAAAACGTCTTGTGGACAGATGAGACCAAGATAGAGCTTTTTGGTAAAGCACTCTTACCAAAAACAGAATGAGGCCTACAAAGAAAAGAACACAATACCTACAGTGAAATATGGTGGAGGTTCACTGATGTTTTGGGGTTGTTTTTCTGCCTCTTGCACTGGGTGCCTTGAATGTGTTCAAGGCATCATGAAATCTGAGGATTACCAATGGATTTTGGGTCGCACTGTACAGCCCAGTGTAAGAAAGCTGGGTTTGCGTCCGAGATCTTGGGTCTTCCAGCAGGACATTGATCTCAAACAAACGTCAGAACTCACCCACAAATGGATGGCAACAAATTGCTGGAGAGTTCTGAAGTGGCCAGCAATGAGTCCTGATCTAAATCCCATTGAACACCTGTGGAGAAATCTTAAAATTGCTGTTTGGAAAAGGCGCCTTCCAATAAGAGAGAACTGGAGCAGTTTGCAAAGGAAGAGTGGTCCAACATTCCGGCTTGTAAGAAGCTTATTCATGGTTATAGGAAGCGACTGATTTCAGTTATTTTTTCCAAAGCGTGTGCAACCAAATATTAAGTTAAGAGTGCCAATAATTTTGTCCAGCCCATTTTTGGAGATTTGTGTGACATTATGTCCAATTTGCTTTTTTCCCTTTTTTGGTTTAGTTCAAATACACACAAAGGGAATAAACGTGTTTATAGCAAAATATGTGTTACTGCAATCCTTTTCTGTGAGAAAAACTTCATTTTCTAGAAAAATTTCAGGGGTGCCAACATTTATGGCCATGACTGTATGGTGGTTAAATGCACACAGTGTTTTTAAATGTTTGTATTTCCTCCATTTTTCTTTTTTACTTTATGGACCCTATTATTATTAAAGTCTTGTAACTAGTAAATGTGAACATTTGGGAACTAATGGGTCTTTTTTGACCACCTTTGGTGGTTTCTAGTTTGCTGGCTACCTATTGACGTGGTAGTGGGGCATTGCTGGTTAAATAGTGACATGGTAGTAGGGAATTGTTGGTTACATGGTGACATGGTAGTGGAGCATTGCTGGTTACATGGTGACATGGCAGTGGAACATTGCTTGTTACATCGTTTTTAAACCAAAGCCAGAAGTGGATTCAATAGGAATGAGAAATATAACAGAGGGACTAATATTTATATTTGCTACAGGCCCACTTCTGACTTTGGCTCCAAAACTGCAGTGGCAGTATTCCAAAAAGCACCAGAAAAAAAACCTGTTTGGAAACCTCGCCTTATTTTGTAATCTTTAAAGGGGTTATCCAGGAATCGAAAAACATAGATACATTTCTTTCAAAGACTGCTCCCTGTCTGTCTCCAGGTTGGGTGTGGTTCTGCAGCACACTTGAAGTAAAAGGAGCCAAGTTGTAATACCACACCCAAAGTAGAGACAGACAGGGAGCGGTCTTTGAAAGACATAAGGTCTGTTTTTCGATTCCTGGATAACCCCTTTAAAGATTTCCCAGAATAATTGTTGGTTTGTCTATGTCATTTAAAGCAAATTTTACGTGGTGTACTTCAATATGTACGGGTGTCATTATGTTGACCACAACTGTAGAAATCATACACTTAGGTCTCCTCCTTTGTATGCTCTTTTGTGACTTAGGGTAGGGTAGGGGTAGGGTTACAAAAAGCAAATCCATGTCTTCCATTATTTTCTTCCATTATTTTCAGTGGAGAGAATATATTACTTAATTTGCTCTATAGTGTCCGCTATAGGGTATATATATGGCTGGGTGCAGCTGTCAATGAAAGCCAATTGCTTGGCCAATTTCCATTGTAGATAAGTCCTTTAAATAAGCATTATGCTATTTCATAATTTGGATCCATTATTAATACACATCTAATAATACATGCATTACATCTCAGTTTTCCCATTTAACTAGTGCATTAAATAATGCATGACCCTTTGGCCCCATTACATAGAACTAACCAGTGCACTGACAGGAAAGAGTTAAATCTTAAATGCATTATCAGCAAAGTCCATCTGTACAAGGTGATTAGACCATCAGCCCATTAGTTTTCTGTTTACTTGTAAGTGCACACCAACAACCCTCATAGCATAGTTAGCATTCATTCTTACCGTACAATGGTTTAAAGAAATTTATTATAGCAACCTATTGCCATTTGCTATGTTTTATAGACCTACATAGCAAGAAAGCAATATAATAATTCAAGGTGAAATTGTGTCTTTATGTTTAGAAAGAAAACTAGGAAGAGCAATAATAAATTTACCCAGACACTAGGAAAATAAGTAATCAAAAAAAATATATATATACAGTACTTGATCATTTTATTCAATCTGAATTTTCTGCACATTTAACGGCACTGGATACAAATGGTTCACTGCTTGTATACAGGACAGTTGCTTGAATAATGTGTTAGATATAGTTATTAGTAGTTATTAGACTATGAAATTGGGGGGGGGGGGGGGGATAGATAAAAAGTTAAGTTTTTTTTACATTTATAGATCCTCCGAAAATAAGGTGCCCATCACACAGGTCCACTACCACCTTAGGCTGGGTTCACACTACGTTTTTCAACTACAGTTCCCGCATACGTTTTCTATCAAAAACCGTATGGGGGGAAAAACGGATGGAACAGTATGGGAAAAAGTAAACCGTATGGGTTTTTAAACCGTATACTGTTTTTAAAAGTGCATACAGTTCCGTCAGTTTTTACAGAAAAAAACCCATACGTTTTTGAAAATTTTGTCCATTTTTAATGGGAGGGGTCTTGGGTGGGGACTTTAGGATTCAAATGCGCATGTGCAAAGTAAAAACGTATACGTTTTTTCTGTATGGAACCGTATACATGTGCATTTCCCATTGACGTCCATGTTAAAATAAACGTATGCGGTTGCAGTACGGTTTTTAAACCGGAATCAAAACCGTGGTTGACCACGATTTTGTCTCCGGTTTAAAAACCGTACTGCAACTGCATACGTTTTTTTAACATGGACGTCAATGGGAAACGCACATGTATACGGTTCCATACGGGAAAAACGTATACGTTTTTACTTTGCACATGCGCATTTGAATCCTAAAGTCCCCACCCAAGACCCCTCCCATTAAAAATGGACAAAATTTTCAAAAACGTATGGGTTTTTTTTTCTACAAAAACGGACGGAACAGTATGCACTTTTAAAAACAGTATACTGTTTAAAAACCCATACGGTTTACTTTTTCCCCATACTGTTCCATCCGTTTTTTTCCCATACGGTTTTTGATAGAAAACGTATGCGGGAACCTTAGTTGAAAAACGTAGTGTGAACCCAGCCTTACCCTGACACCATATTTCTTATCCCTTCCTGCATCCATCATGCCGTTTGCCTTGGTGCCCTAAAGAACATATGTCCCTACAGAGTATAAGTTGTGGCTCAAGCATGTAACCATTTAATGCTAGAGAGCAAAACCCCTGTGTTTTAACTGTGGCGTTCTGTAAGTGATATAAGTGCTGTAAGTGATGGGTGGTGGCAGCAATGTGTGTGGGTGCAAGTACTGGTTTTGTGTTGTGCATCTCATTTGGAAACTATTGTGATAGGTGTGTGTAAAAGTCATTGCAGAAGCAAAGTGCCCCTTTATCAACTCAAGGTCATGTGGGCAGGAAAGACCAGAGAGGGTCGGGACACGTGGACCTACAAATAGTGGTTCATGACTAAAATTAGTGGCAGTGTGTTTTTGAGATGTGTCACATGCTCAGAGGAGTGCAAACATGACAAAATTGGTAGTGTGTTATGAAGACGCTGTACACCAGTTCTTTCATTCTGCATTATACTTTACTAAAGATACAAAAAAATTATGAAATATTGTTTGGATTGGTAGTAAAACTTGGCATATTGCATGCATAGTAAATGCATCTAGATTCCATTGAACAAGGGTTATATTGTTTGATTTTATTTTTACGTGATGCACACAATCTTTTGATGGCTCTGAACTGTTCTCCAATGGCCCACTATCTCTTAACCCCTTGGGGACGGAGCCCATTATGACCCTAAGGACGGGAGCATTTTTTACAAATCTGACCACTGTCACTTTAAGCATTAATAACTCTGGAATGCTTTTACTTATAAATTTGATTCCGAGATAGTTTTTTCGTGACATATTCTAATTTATGTTAGTGGTAAATTTTCGGCGATACTTGCATCCTTTCTAGGTGAAAAATGCAAAAATTTCATGAAAAATTTGAAAATTTAGCATTTTTCTAACTTTGAAGCGCTCTACTTATAAGGAATATGGATATTCAAAATAAATGATATATTGATTCACATATACAATATGTCTACTTTATGTTTGCATCATAAAATTGATGAGTTTTTACTTTTGGAAGACACCAGAGGGCTTCAAAGTTCAGCAGCAAGTTTCCAATTTTTCGCAAAATTTTCTAAATCGGATTTTTTCAGGGACCAGTTCAGGTTTGAAGTGGATTTGAAGGGTCTTCTGGTTAGAAATACCCGATAAATTACCCCATTATAAAAACTGCACCCCCCAAAGTATTCAAAATGACATTCAGTAAGTGTGTTAACCCTTTAGGTGTTTCACAGGAATAGCAGCAAAGTGAAGGAGAAAATTCAAAATCTTCATTTTTTACACTGGCATGTTCTTGCAGACCTAGTTTTTGAATTTTTACAAGGGGTAAAAGGAAAAAAATCCTCTCAAAATTTGTAACCCAATTTCTCTCGAGTAAGAAAATACCTCATATGTGTATGTCAAGTGTTCGGCGGGCGCAGTAGAGGGCTCAGAAGCGAAGGAGCAACAATGGGATTTAGGAGAGTGAGTTTTTCTGAAATGGTTTTTGGGGGGCATGTCCCATTTAGGAAGCCCCTATGGTGCCAGGACAGCAAAAAACCCCACATCGCACACTATTATGTAAACGACACCCCTCAAGGAACGTAACAAGGAGTATGGTGAGCCTTAACACCACACAGGTGTTTGACAACTTTTTGTTAAAGTCGGATGTGTAAATGAAAAAAAAATATTTTTCCACTAAAATGCTGTTTTTTCCCCAAATTTTACTTTTTTACAAAGGGTAATAGGAGAAAATGCCCCCCAAAATTTGTAACCCCATTTCTTCTGAGTATGGAAATACCCCATATGTGGACGTCAAGTGCACTGCGAGCGAACTACAATGCTCAGATGAGAAGGAGCGCCATTGAGCTTTTAGAGAGATAATTTGTTTGGAATGGAAGTCGGGGGCCATGTGCATTTACAAAGCCCCCCGTGGTGCCAGAACAGTGAACCCCCCCACATGTGACCCCATTTTGGAAACTACACCCCTCACGGAATGTAATAAGGGGTGCAGTGAGCATTTACACCCCACTGGCGTTTGACAGATCTTTGAAACAGTGGGCTGTGCAAACAAAAAAATTAAATTTTTCATTTTCACGTACCACTGTTCCAAAAATCTGTCAGACCCCTGTGGGGCGTAAATGCTCACTGTTCCCCTTATTACATTCCGTGAGGGGTGTAGTTTCCAAAATGGGGTCACATGTGGGTATTTATTATTTTGCATTTATGTCAGAACCGCTGTAAAATCAGCCACCCCTGTGCAAATCACCAATTTCGGCCTCAAATGTACATAGTGTACTCTCACTCCTGAGCCTTGTTGTGCGCCCGCAGAGCATTTTACGCCCACATATGGGGTATTTCCGTACTCAGGAGAAATTGCGTTACAAATTTTGGGCGTCTTTTTTTCCTTTTACCTCTTGTGAAAATAAAAAGTACAGGGCAACACCAGCATGTTAGTGTAAAAATTTTTTTTTTTTTACACTAACAGGCTGGTGTAGACCCCAACTTTTCCTTTTCATAAGGGGTAAAAGGAGAAAAAGCCCCCCAAAATTTGTAGTGCAATTTCTCCCGAGTGCGGAAATACCCCATATGTGGCCCTAAACTGTTTCCTTGAAATACGACAGGGCTCCGAAGTGAGAGAGCACCATGCGCATTTGAGGACTAAATTAGGGATTGCATAGGGGTGGATATAGGGGTAATCTACGCCAGTGATTTCCAAACGGGGTGCCTCCAGCTGTTGCTAAACTCCCAGCATGCCTGGACAATCAGTGGCTGTCCGGAAATGCTGGGAGTTGTTGTTTTGCAACAGCTGGAGGCTCCGTTTTGGAAACACTGCCGTACAATACGTTTTTCATTTTTATTGGGGGGGGGGACAGTGTAAGGGGGTGTATATGTTGTGTTTTACTCTTTATTAGGTGTTAGTGTAGTGTAGTGTTTTTAGGGTACATTCACACTGGCGGGTTACGGTGAGTTTCCCGCTAGGAATTTGCGCCGCAGCTCATACTTGAAGCAGGAAACTTGCTGTAAACCCGCCCGTGTGAATGTACCCTGTACGTTCACATGGGGGGGGGGGGGGGGGGCAAACCTCCAGCTGTTTCAAAACTACAACTCCCAGCATGCACGGTCTGTCAGTACATGCTGGGAGTTGTAGTTTTGCAACAGCTGGAGGCACACTGGTTGGAAAACCTTCAGTTAGGTTCTGTTACCTAACTCAGTATTTTCCAACCAGTGAGCCTCCAGCTGTTGCAAAACTACAGCTCCCAGCATGCACGGTCTGTCAGTACATGCTGGGAGTTGTAGTTTTGAAACAGCTGGAGGCGCACTGGTTGGAAAATACTGAGTTGGGTTCTGTTACCTAACTCAGTATTTTTCAACCAGTGTGCCTCCAGCTGTTGCAAAACTACAATTCCCAGCATGTCTGATCACAGAAGGGCATGCTGGGAGATGTAGTTATGCAACAGCTGGAGGTACGCAACTACAACTCCTAGCATGCCGAGACAGCTGTTTGCTGTGTGAGCATGCTGGAATTTGTAGTTTTGCAACATCTGGAGTGCTACAATTTAGAGACCACTGAACAGTGATCTCCAAACTGTGGACCTCCAGATGTTGCAAAACTACAACTCCCAGCATGCCCAGACAGCAAACAGCCTGTGTGGGCATGCTAGGAGTTGTAGTTTTTCAAGATCTAGAGGGCAGTATAGAGATCACTGTGCAGTGGTCTCTAAACTGCAGACCTCCAGCTGTTGCAAAACTACAAATTCCAGCATGCCCACACAGCAAACAACTGTCTGGGCATGCTGGGAGTTGTAGTTTTGCAAAATCTGGAGGGCTACAGTCTAGAGACCACTATAGTGGTCTCAGACTGTAGCCCTCTAGATGTTGCTATGCAACTACTCACCGGCTTCCGTCGCATCCGGGAGCCGTCCTCTTCTGCCGCACGCCGCCGCAGATCTCCGTCGCCGCCGATCCCCGTCGCTTCGCTGTCTCTGGAGGGTAAGTGGACTCCGGCGCTGCTCCTCTTCGTTTTCGAAAGTAAACCCCTCCGCCCCAGATCTGCTATTGGTGGTCACGTCTAGACCACCAATAGCAGAGATAGGAGGGGTGGCAACTCTGCCACCTCACTCCTATCGCTTTAGGGGGATCGTGGGTGTCTTAGACACCCGCGATCCCCCTTCTATTCCGGGTCACCGGGTCACCATAGACCCGTAATGACCCGGAATCGGCGCAAATCGCAAGTGTGAATTCACTTGCGATTTGCGCCGATCGCCGACATGGGGGGGTCTAATGACCCCCCTGGGCATTTGCACGGGGTGCCTGCTGATAGATATCAGCAGTCACCCCGGCCCGGTCCCCGCCCGGCGCGCGGCGGGGGCCGAAATTCCCACGGGCGTATGGATACGCCCTTCGTCCTTAAGTACCAGGATGCAAGGGCGTATGCATACGCCCTTCGTCCCCAACAGGTTAAAGACCCACAAAGAATTAGTTTTCTCATGGCTTTCTGGAAATTAAAAAAATTGTGGATTGTTTCTTCAAATGCTCTATTACAGAGGTATACTCCACTAGAAGAATGTCTGTAATATGGTGCCGTACAGATGCACTATGTGGTGGCATATGGAGTGACTACATCTCTGTAAGGTTGGGTTCACTTATGCCCGGTATCCGACATAGGTGAACTCAGCCTAAATCTCGACGCAACTGATGCCACAACTGATGACAACTTGTCATCAGTTGTATGGCATTTGGCATCCATTGTTTCTGGGCAACAGACAGGGAGCCGTACCCTGCGTTCCCCTGTCTGGTGCCCTCTGGCATGTCCAACCTACCGGCATCAAAATTGAGACGCTGGATGATTGTGAAAAATGAAAGGCAGATGATCCAGCACTATTTCCAAGCAGCTTTATTAGGAACACAGCACACAGGTAAAATCAGCCTGAACTCAGACGCGTTTCGAGCGCATGCGCTCTTTGTCAGTGATGTCACAGGTACTACCAGGTGAGGTTTAAATACCTTTTGCTTGTGGGAGGGAAGGGAAAGAAATCCCATAACCCCACCTCTCTCTGGAGACGTGTGACATAGTTCACATTAGTAAGAACAAACAAAGTTAAAATATGTGTAATAAAACCAGAAAATGAAACATACATGCAATAATGTAGCTTGATTGTTCATAAAAACATAGGAATTAAATGTCACGGAAGGGGGTTCAAAAAATAGGTATGAATGCTTATTAGTAGTGAAATAGCAGTTCTTGACGGACATTTAAACCCGTCGGAGAACGAGTCCCCAATGTGAACTGCCAATATGCTTCACGATCTGCCAATTTTTTCCTAATGCAACCCCCTCTCGTGCCCATTTTAACATGTTCAATGGCAAAAATACGAAAGGTGTTTAATTTACCGGCATGTGCAAAGTGAAAGTGTGCAGATGCAGCAGATCTCTGTCTCACTGCTGTCATAGTACTGTCATTCAGATGTTCCAGTGCTCTTATTTTCAATTTTCTTGTTGTGTATCCCACATACTTTAAATTGCACTCTGTGCACTCTATCATATAAATTACATTACTGTAGTTACAGTTTATGTAATTGTTGATAGAGTACCTTTTGGTGCCATCCGAGCTCTCGAACTGAGTCGTCTGTTTGACATACTGACAAGTACGGCACACTTTGTGTCCGCACTTAAAAAACCCTTTCCTTTCTAGCCAACTGCTGTTTTTCCTGTTCTGTGAAGCGACCACACTAGGGGATAATTTATCCCCAAGTGTGGGGGCCCGTTTGGACACTATTCTACAACCATCTTCTAAGATTCCAGCCAGCGTATAATCCTGTTTCAGATAATGTAAGTGTCGCTGTACTATGCTTTTAATCTGATTAAAGTAAGGTGAATAGGTGATAGCCAAAACTGGTTTTTCGGTACTGGTAGATGATTTATTGGCATTATTTGGATTTAATAAATTAGCTCTTTCTTTTTTGGCTACTTTTAGTTCAGCTTTTTTAAGAGTATGATTGGAATATCCCCTAGATTTTAATCTTTGTTTTAATTCACTGGCTTGTGTGTTAAATACATTTATATTTGTACAATTTCTTTTGAGTCTAGTTAGTTCCCCGACTGGAATTGCTTGAACTGTATGTGTAGGGTGATTGCTGTCTGCTCTCAGGACCGTGTTGCCCGATATGGGCTTTCTGTACGTGGAGGTCTCAATAATTTGGTTCTGGGACCCTCTCAACACTAAATCCAAAAAAGTTATGTTAGTGGGGTCCACGTAATGGGTAAATTTTAAATTAAACATATTATTGTTTAAGTAATCCACAAACAGTGGCACGGTCGCGATGTCCCCCCTCCAAATAAGGAGGAGGTCATCAATGAATCGGCCGTACCACTGTATGCTGTTCCTAAAGGGATTGTCATTTGTATAAATAAATTGTGATTCCCAAAACGACATGGTTAAATTAGCCAGTGAGGGTGAGTGTCTGGCCCCCATAGAAACGCCACTGACTTGGACAAAAAAGGACTTATCAAAAGTGAAATAATTGCGGGACATGAGGAACCAAACAACCATTTTAATGTATTCACACAAATCCGGAGAATAGTTGCTATGGGTGACGAGATGGTGATTCAGGGCCCGCATGGCAACGGTCCAAGGTATACTGGTGTATAATGACACCACATCACAGGAAAGCCATGCGAATCCTGGATCCCACTCCATGTTTTCAAACGACTTTAACACATCTCTGGTGTCTTTCAAGTATCCAGGAACTCGCTGTACTAATGGCTGTAATAGCCTATCCACCCATGTGGACAATCGCTCCAGCAAAGATCCATTGCCGGACACGATAGGTCTCATGGGCGGAGGAATAATGCCCTTTTGGGTTTTGGGGAGAGTGTACAGTACCGGGATAATAGGTTGTTCTATGTACAAATAGTCCCTATCTCTCTCTGAAAGGACTCCCAGTGCTATGCCCTCCTCTAGTAATTTACTAAGTTCCTGTTGAAATTTGGAGGTGGGATCATGATCCAATTTCCTATAAGTTTTAATATCAGTTAATAACTCATTGATTTGTGAGATATACATTTCTTTATCCATTACCGTAACAAGACCCCCCTTGTCAGACATCCTGATCACAATGTCATCATACAATGCTA
This sequence comes from Hyla sarda, assembly GCF_029499605.1. Taxonomy (NCBI): domain Eukaryota; kingdom Metazoa; phylum Chordata; class Amphibia; order Anura; family Hylidae; genus Hyla; species Hyla sarda. The sequence goes on along the minus strand of NC_079191.1, from coordinate 243,723,964 downwards.
GCTCTTTCAAAGCATAATGTTCTTTTTTGGTCAGGTTGTCTGATTTGGGTTGTCTTGTTGGAATGTTGTTGCCTAGGGCAACCAGATCCTTTTCCACCTCATTCTGGAATTTATTCATGCCCTCTGTACGAGAGGATAATGGATAAAAGCCAGGATTTTTGTTCACATGCCATTTGTTAGTAGTAACACCAAAATCATAAGGATTGTTACATTCCAATTCCTGCAACTCTTTAAGTACAATTTGATCTGAAAAAGAAAGTTGATGAAATACATTATATGTCAAATTCTCAGTATCTTCTGATGCAACCTGGGTTGCATCATCCGATACGCTATCCAAGAAATGCTTTTTAACCGTGATATTGCGAATAAATTTATTTATCTCACATAGAGTAGAAAAAATATTTAATTCATTTGTGGGAGAGAAATTCAGCCCCCTAGAAAGTAGAGACACTTGATCATCAGTTAAAGTTCTACTGGACATATTCATTACCCCACTTGTTTCTGAGCTTGACTCCTCAAGCGGGGAGTGTCCATGTTTGGTGTGTTTTCTCCCCCCCCTCCTGGGTTTTTTGCCTTGCGTTTGGCGTTTTTTGACTTTTTGTAATATGTTGCTTGACCAGGAGTGGAATTAGAGGTGGTGGGGTTATCTGATTCGCCATCTGATTCCATTTCTGGATGATTGTGAACTGTCCCATTCAAATGAATGGGATCAGTTCTAGCATCAGTTTCCCTCCGATGCACGCCAGAGGCAAACTGTGCCGGATCCCTGATATATGTGAACCCAGCCTAAGATGGAACAGTTGGGATCCCATGTGATATCATACAGGCCCCATGAACTCAGATCTACTATGCTCAGATCCCGATGTTTTGTATCAGTATACCTGTCCTATATGATTCATTTAAAGCACAAGTCAGAAATTTCAGGCCTACACAATCTTCAGCTCCATTGTCGGGAGACAAAGACTACACTTGGCGGTACAGTTGCTATGGCAGTCGCACCATGCTCAGCCAAGTTTCGTGCAAGGAACTTTGCAGAGCGTTATACTCCTCCTTGGGCAACTGTACCACCAAGTGTGGCCTGTGTTTCCCCACAATGGAGCCGAAGATCTTGTAGGCCTGAAACTTGGAACTTGTGCTTCCAAGCTTTGTACTAAGTCTTTGCCCTTATCTAACAATGGGCCAGGAGCTCCACCCTTGACGCTTATGAAAGTTACTTTTCACTTTTCTTTCTTGACAATGCACCCAGCCAAATATTGGAGAACATTTCTCATTTAAAAGTATTACAATTCAATAACTTAAATTGATATGTATCACAAGTATTCACTCCTTCCAGCAAAGTATCATTCCAGCTCTGAAATATTTATTTGCATTAAATAAATTGCAGACGGTTCTTCTTCCTATCGAGGTGATGAATCAAAAACTGAATTGAAGTAAAAATAATTAAAGTGCAAAGTCGTCTTTTATCTTGTCTTGGTAGTGCCTGCCTTTGATAGTATAAACAGGGAGAGAGCGTGGTAAGATTATGTAAAGGTCACGCTGTTTGTTAATGAGAACATGTGCATGAAGAAGACTACCACACGACCTTTGTTTTCACTCCTCTCATCTCCTGCTGTGATGCACCTGTTAAGAGATGAGGATTTCACTTCCATCGTGCCGTTTTTTTTATGTAAACCCTCCATACGCTCCGTATCAAACTGGAAGCAACATCAATGCTTATGAATTAGTAACTATGGTTTCTATGCTAAAGGCATCCTGTTAGAATTCTAGAACACATCTCTCTGCAAGAAAATGAAAATAGACTTCTCATCTTCAAAGAAGTGTGTGACAAAGTGAGAGAATACTTTCAAACCCTGCCACACACATTTTGGACATAAAGGTAATAAAATCCCCCTTGCCAGCCCATTAATAACCATCATATCATCGGTTGATGGGTTTCCTGCGCTATGGGCACTGGTGCACAACAACATGACTCCTCAATAAATATAACATCCTGTTCTTACAGTGATCTATGGCTGATAGGCATTAAAAATGAATATGAGGTTGTCACTATGCATTTTGATCAGGTGCACTTACAAGTTCAGTTCAACCTCTTTCAGGTCAGTTCTCGCCTTAATATTGGGTGGAGGGCCACACAGCACTTATGTCACCATAGTGCAACACCTGCAGAGGAGGGTATTTTCCTAAGGCATTTAAAGGGGTACTCCGCCTCTAGACATCTTATCCCCTATCCAAAGGATAGGGGATAATATCTCTGCTGCACCCGGCATTTGTTTAGAGTGTCGGATTCAGTGCTGGAGGCTCGTGAAGTCACGGCCACGTCCCCTCAATGCAAGTCCATGGGAGGGGGCGTGACGGCCGTCACGCCCCCTCCCATAGACTTGCATTGAGGGGGCATGGCCGTGATGTCACGAGTGGGGTGTGACCATGACGTCACGAGCCTCGAAGTTCGCTCCGTACACCGGATGTCTGGGGAGCCGCAGCCGAGATAAAATAACCCAACATTAAAACGAGCCATCCGTATACCTATGTTCTATTTTACATAAAGCATGTTTACATTTTTGGGTCAGGTTTTCAATAGCTCACTGCCTACTATAGATTAAATGTAGTGTGCCTTGTTGTCTATATCTACTGTAAAACTAATGGTAGCTCAGGAACACAAAAGAATGGCATACTGTAGTTGGAAGGAAAAAAGTAGTGTTCATCTTCATGTGGCAATCCCACTTCCAACAGTTATACCCTACCGCAGGATTGGGGATAGCGAGCTGATTGGTGTGATCCGATCTGACCACAGGGACCCCCACCAATCAAGAGAATGGAGGAAAAATGTTCTCCAGATGAATGGAGCACAGCATCGTATGCACTCAGCACTCCATTCATTCTCTTTCGGGCTTCTGAACATTGCAAAGCTCAGCACTCAGAACCCACTGTTCAGCTAGTTTTCTCCTATACTATGGATAGTTTCTCAATTTTGAATACCCTGTTAAGGCTGTACGCACATAGCCATAATGCTGCTCTGTAAACCCTCTGTGTTGCATGAGTTGATATATGGCACTCATAGCAGTGCACATGCCCTAGCCCATGCCGTGGCTTTATATAAAAAAGGAAAATGGCTTCATAATATGGCAGGTATGGTGGCATTATATGATGGCACCATAAGTTGGCACAAGGAGTGTCTTTAGCTCCAATGCCACACAGACTCTATTCACATCTGGTTTTATAGCTAGACTGCTCAGAATATTTTTGGTGCTACATCCTTGGATTTATCTGTAAACCATTAGAAGATGGACTGGCAAGCTACGTACATCCATTTTTTAAATTTATATCCTTAAAGCTCCTGTGTCGGTATAAAAAAAAAAAAAAAGACTGATCACTATTGAGAGCGCTGTGTGCTTTTTTCTCCATTCTCATTCAAACACTTTTGAAAATATGTCTCTATGATATATCAAAAGTTCAGACTCCAATCGATCAGCAGTCTTGAGAAGCGTGTGCTTAGCACATTCTCTCCAGCTCTGTGTCACATGACCGTGACAGTATTATAATGTATATCTACGGGACTGTCTTGCTGACATAAACAAAGAGCAGGGAGAGAAGCATGCAGTGCTCATTATAGTGGCAGAGGGGGTCTGAACATTTTTTTTTTAAAGGGGTACTCCGGCGCTTAGACATCTTATCCCCTATCCAAAGGAGTCCGATTTTAAGGGGCTGCGGCGTGCAAGATCACGGGGGTCCCCAGCGGCGGAACCCCCGCGATCAGGCATCTTATCCCTAATCCGTTGGATAGGGGATAAGATGTCTAAGAGCTAGAGTACCCCTTTATATCAACTGGTGCCAGAAAGTTAAACAGATTTGTAAATTACTTCTATTAAAAAATAGTGAGCCTTCCAGTACTTATCAGCTGGTTATGATCCACAGAAAGTTATTTTCTTTTTGAATTTCCTTTCTGCCTGACCACAGTGCTCTCTGCTGACACATTTGTCCATTTTAGGAACAGGATAGGTTTGCTATGGGGATTTTCTCCTGCTCTGGACAGTTCCTAAAATGGACAGAGATGTCAGCAGAGAGCACTGTGGTCAGGCACAAAGGAAATTCAAAAAGAAAAGAACTTCCTGTGGATCATAACCAGCTGATAAGTACTGGAAGGATTAAGATTTTTTAATAGAAGAAATTTACAAATCTGTTTAACTTTCTGGTACCAGTTGATTAAAAAAAAAGGTTTTCCAGTGGAGTACTCCTTTAAGTTATAGACACTCTAAGATCAGTCCCAACACTGGACCATATTTAAAGGAGTACCATTGTGAAAAATGTTTTCATCCTATTGTGCCCGAGCTGCAAAAAAAAAAACAACACAAATATTAACTCGCCTTCCTCCGTTCCCCTGTTGGGCCGCTATGGCTCTTCGGTCCTGGGCCCCCGCCTTCTCCCTGCTGCCTGGGCTCCTTACATGACACTGAGCTCAGCCTATCACCGGCCGAGGCGGGACATTGCTGCGGACAGTGATATGCTGACTGCAGTGTGACGATCCATGCTCACAGAAGAAGGAGGGAGACCGGATCGGAGGACCAAAGAGTTATAGCAATGGGGGAATGGAGGAAGGTAAGTTAAGGTGTTTTTTTTTTTCTTTGCAGCCTTGGCACAATAGGATGACATTTTTTTCACAAAAACACTGCTTTAATGATAGGTTAAAGTTGAATAAGAGATTAATAAGAAGCAATAAAGAAGTTAGTTACTCAGTGAATTTGAGCTTTTGATATTTATACTGTTTTCTAAAAAATGCATTATTTTTATTCTACTTCTAAATCTTTAAAGGGGTACTTCGGGGAACTGAACTCATCAGACACCTATAACCTTTCCACAAGATAAATGTCTGAACGAGGGGGGGGATCTGACTGGGACCTTGTGAACTTCTGTAATGGGTCCTGGCTACTTACCTGTCCTTGGCAGGCTCCGGACCTTCCCCTTCCTATATGAGCAAAAGTGACAGCCCGCTCAACTAATTACCAGCCGCAGCGATGTCCCTCCTTAGCCGGTGCTCGTCCAGGAAGGTAGGGGCAGGAGCGCACAGAGGACGGGTAAGGAGTACCCCTTTAATATAACAAAATTGTTTTATATTGTTTGCTGGTGAAAGCTCTTGAGTAAATTATTTAAATATAATATATAGAAATGTCTTCATATACATGAAATGAGATAGTACTTGAGTCTTCACTTTTAGCAATTTTTTTCAATAACATCGGCATCATTGTTGAAGTGAAAGTGTCATCTGAAAATGATCTATTGTTTAAATACATTTTTTATGTTAAAGGAAAACTGACAGACGGTTCACCTGCACTCAACCTAATACATGAACTACAATAGGACCCAGTTCAAGGTGTCGCTTACCTTGTTCTGCAGTCCAGTTCCAGAGATAACCTTGTATCAGCCTCCATTGCTGATAGCCGGCATTGCTCAATGGAGGCAGGACCCAGTATACTCAGCATGCTGGGTCCCGCTTCCATTGCGCAAAGCTGTCTATTAACAATGGACGCTGATACAACAGGTGTTTTTGAAACTGGACTGTGGATCCTGATAAGTAATAACTCGATTTAATCTGGTTCCCCTGCACTATGACCCTGTGTATTAGGTTAAGTGTGGGTGAATCATTTTTGGTGATGTCTTTTCAAATATTACATTGCAAAAAACCTATTTAAAAAAAATAATAATTTAGAAAGCTTGCGGTGTTCATTCTGGCCACTAGCCCTAAAACTTAACAGACTTCCTGTCCTATACAGATCATTTCCCAGCCGTCCCTCCTTACCAACACAGACAAGAGAACAGTGAAAGTTGACACTAGTATATATATAACCGAGGTACAAGCAATAGCTGTTGCCAACAGATCAGTCCCCACTTTATCCGTAAGCTTGGGTGCTGAGACCCCCACTGATCACTGATCACTAAAACTAAGGGGCAGAAGATTTAGCAAAACCTGTGTAGAGAAAGAGTGATGCAGTTGCCCATAGCAACCAATCAGATAACTTCTTTCATTTTTAGAAAGGTCTCTGAAGCATAAAAAAGCAATGTGATTGGTAGCTATGACCAACGGCACCATTCTTCCTCTACACAGATCTTGATAACACTCCCCCACTGTGCACATCCATTTCTGCTCAGCTCTAGGAATGCAGTGCAAGCAGTGTACACAGTTATCAATAGTAGTCTATGGGACTTTCTACAACTCTACACACCGCATGCTCAACTTTACAAGGAAAGCTGAGCAAAAACAAGTAGGCACATGGCAAAGTAGAGTGCTTCCGTCCCTTCGTTATAGCAATAAGTGGTTATGTCAGCACCTGGACCCTCATTGTAAAACAACATCGAAAATGTCACTATGGCTCTGTTCACAGCAGCCTTGTTCAAATCCGTAATGAAATGTCCATTATTGTCACATAACAGAGGTTACTCATAATGGATATGAGACTGATGTTAACAGAAGTAAAATGGTAAAAGATTTTGTAAATTTTGCATATGAAATAATGGACCATTATTAGCCGTTAAAACATCCATTTATCTGTTAATAATATGTCAATTATTTTATAATAATTTTCATATTAGTAGCAATAACGGATTAAATAATGTATACAAATAACAGACTATAACAGAGCTACTTGCATCACCATAGACTTCAATATTAAAGGGGTACTCCGGTGCTTAGACATCTTATCCCCTATCCAAAGGATAGTCACGCTCCGCCCCTCAATTCAAGCCTATGGGAGGGGGCGTGACAGCTATCACGCCCCCTCCCGTAGACTTGCATTGAGGGGCGGAGCGTGACGTCACACGGGGGCCGCCCGCCCTGTGATCGCCTGTAATCAGACCCGGAGCGAACACGCTCCGGGGACTGATTACAAACGGGGTGCCGGGTGCAAGATCACGGGGGTCCCCAGCGGCAGGACTCCCGCGGTCAGGCATCTTATCCCCTATCCTTTGGATAGGGGATAAGATGTCTAAGCACCGGAGTACCCCTTTAAATAACAACATCCGCTATTTATTATGAGGGAAAAAACCTGCATGCACACTTTTTCTTTGCTCAAAAATAAAGCAAATTCAACGCAACGGACAATAACAGAGTACAGCAGATATTTTAAAAAGCCAATTGACATGAATGGAATTTGTTACCTCCTTTTCGTTGCTCATTTCTATAACGGAGAAAAGCAGCAGAGTTGAAAATAAATAAAAAAAACTCTGCTGTGAACCATATTTGAAGCCATATTTGAAGTTGGTAAAAAAAAATATATATTTTTTCCTTAACTAAGAAATGGTGCTCAAAAGTAGACAGTTACTGTAATAAATCATAATCTCAGCACGTTGACATGTATTGTTCATTTTGAATGCACCTGATCAACATGTTGCTCTATCTATCTTCTTTATTTGTTTTTTCCTAAAAACATTTTGTTGGTTCTCAGTAGTTTATTCATTAGTTCAAGTCCTGCTGAGATGAGTTCACCATCCAAAACAACCCTCCGCTATGTTCACGAACCAAATTATTTTAATGGGGTGACTTTGAAGTCCTAAAGTAATCAAGAAATCATGGCAGAATCGCTCTCTAATCATGGAGCGTACAATTTAAGAAATGACTGAAGACTTTAGGGATTTGATTATGTGATGATGGCCGAGTGACCTCAACGGTCCTTCCATGATCATCAAAAAGCTGCAGGATGATATCTCCAGTAATTCTGCTCAATATGACTTTGGAGTATCTCAGGGTTTAAATACACCAAATTATCTCAGCAGAAACGGCTTTTTTTTCTTTGCATAATTGAAATTCCACGTTCTGCTACTATCGCTACCAAAGTGTAAAATGCAGATCTGTCATGTCGGTGGCGCGGAGTTAATCAAGGTACAGACTTTAAATCTTGATGTTTTTTCATTAATTCCTAATAAGGCACTGTCATATAAGTACTTTGCATATAAAATGATTGAAATACTCCATATTCTAACCCACAGACAGCATGCATTCGTATTTCATGTGTGTTCATTAAAAAGGAGTCTGTTTTTTTTTTGTTTCTTTTATAAAGTTCTGTGCTGTTAAGAACAATATATTTATATATATATATATATATATATATATATATATATATATACATATTCAATGTAAACTATCTAGTAGGAACAAAAACATGAAATTTCGAGTATGGGTAAACTACTAAACTGGAAACTAGATTTTGTAGACATTTTGGACTAAGACATATGTATTTAAAATGTCCCAGCTGTGATTAATGTGGCTGTCAGTTTGAAAAATGAGGACTACTGGGTTACATGGTGGAGCCTGCCCTATGACCTTACGGTTAAATGTCTTAATGTGAGAATTTGTAGCAAAAAATAAAAATACCAAAAGGCCAAATGCAATGTGGTTTGCTTTCTTAAAACTAAAAAAGTTTATAGAACAGATAAAGCCTTCATTATTGCTGGGGTATTACAGTGGGGCAAAAAAGTATTTAGCCAGCCACCAATTGTGCAAGTTCTACCACTTAAAAAGATGAGAGGCCTGTAAAATCACAGTTTAAAGAATTTATTTGCAATTTATGGTGGAAAATAAGTATTTGGTCAATAAGAAAAGTTCATCTCAATACTTTGTTATATACCCTTTGTTGGCACTGACAGAGGTCAAACGTTTTCTGTAAGTCTTCACAAGGTTTTCACACACTGTTGCTGGTATTCCTCCATGCAGATCTCCTCTAGAGCAGTGATGTTTTGGGGCTGTCATTGGGCAACACGGACTTTCAACTAGGGGGTTGAGATCTGGAGACTGGCTAGGCCACTCCAGGACCTTGAAATGCTTCTTACAAAGCCACTCCTTCATTGCCCGGGTGGTGTGTTTGGGATCATTGTCATGCTGAAAGACCCAGCCTCATTTCATCTTCAATGCCCTTGCTGATGAAAGGAGGTTTTCACTCAAAATCTCACGATACATGGCCCCATTCATTCTTTCCTTTACATGGATCAGTCGTCCTGGTCCCTTAACAGGAAAACAGCCCCAAAGCATGATGTTTCCACCCCCATGTTTCACAGTAGCTATGGTGTTCTTTGGATGCAACTCAGCATTCTTTCTCCTCCAAACATGACAAGTTGAATTTTTACCAAAAAGTTATACTTTGGTCTCATCTGACCATATGACATTCTCTTCTGGATCATCCAAATGCTCTCTAGCAAACTTCAGATGGGCCCAGACATGTACTGGCTTAAGCAGGAGGACACATCTGGCACTGCTTGATTTGCTCACCATTCTTGTGAGCGGTTTGACACCACAGGGTGATATCTTGCGAGGGAGATTATTAGTGGTCTTGTATGTCTTCTATTTTCTAATAATTGCTCCCACAGTTGATTTCTTCACACCAAGCTGCTTGCCTATTGCAGATTCAGTCTTCCCAGCCTGGTGCAGGTAAGAAGTTACAGGTCTGTGAGAGCCAGAAATCTTGCTGGTTTATAGGTGACCAAATGCTTATTTTCCACCATAATTTGCAAATAAATTCTTTAAAAATCAGAAAAGGTGATTTTATGGATTTTATTTTCTCATTATGTCTCTCATAATTGAGGTATACCTATGATGAAAATTACAGGCCTCTCTCATCTTTTTAAGTGGGAGAACTTGTACAATTGGTGACTGACTAAATACTTTTTTGCCCCACTGTTTATGTAATTTGGCCTTGATAATATTTTACAATGCCTTGGTTGTGCGGGCATGCTGTAAGTTGTAGTTTTGCAACAGCTGAAGGCACCTTAGTTGGGAAACATGGTAGGCATGTACACCAATGTGCCCATATATTTTAATTGCCAGATACTTGCATGCAGTTGCATATGTCTGGGTCTTACATTTTAAGCAGACCTGCTGATATAATATCCATACACAGCGTGGACTGAAAGTGTACATGTCATTTCAGGTAACTTTTCAGAATACATGAGAAGAAGCAGCACTGCCCCCCCCCCCCCCCTCTCTCTCTCTCTCTCTCTCTCTCTTTCTAAAGTAAACCATTGGAAGTGGCAGGATGGAGGACATTATAGAGCAGTAATTGGGCAGTGTAAGAAGTAAATACAGCACTATGATAGGACACGTCTGCAGCTTCTCTGTCTGTTTTGACCTCTCATACTGCAATTCATCTCGTCCACCCTCATTTTTCCACTTCCGTCTCAACTGAAAATCTGTCTTTAGTCTGCTTTACATATTCCTCCTGAAGCAGTACGCTGGGATAGATTTTTTTTTTTTTTTGTAAATTTGCCCAGAATGGCGCCATTGGACTTTTCCACCATGGCGCAAAAAAATTTACTTTTCCACCATTACTCTTCCGGTGCCTCTGTATCAAGCTCCTGTCCTCTGCAGAGATCTTCCTCCTACTCCTTTTGGTTGACCCACATAGGCTGGTGATTGGCTGAGCGGCAGTGTGATGTATTTGTCCCCTGCACCTGGAAGAAGGGCAGGGCTTGGTCAATAAATCACACTGCCAATCAGCCTATAAGTGGCCAAGGCAGGACATTAAGGAAGGACAGGCAATTAGAGGAGTCTCAGTGTGACAGGTCAACCACAAGAAGCACGAAGAGGACGGGAGTGAGATACTGGAGGCACTGGGGGAGCAACGGTATGTATGTCCAGTTTGTCTGTTTTTTTTATGTTAGTATGCTATCCTGGAGTACTCCATTAATGATAAACAGTGAAGAAGTTGGGGAGGATAGGAGCCAGATAAGTGGAGAGGAATGCATTTTTCCCTGATATGATATAGTACAAAGTTTGTAATGGTTTCTTGCACTATTGATTTATGCTAAGTTACTTGAATGGTCTGACTATTGTCAGTTTTTTTTTTTTTTTACATGTTTAGGCTGAGACCCCAAAGCATGGTTTGCCACTCTTTTGTGTCCAAGCCCAGTCACATATGAGCTTGAGTCCATTCAGTACATTCAAGTACCTTAGCATGAATCAGTAGTGCAAGCAAACATAAAAACCTTTGTAATATGTCTTATCACTGGCTGACTATGTTTGGGCCATTAAAAACAATGGGGCACATGGCTTTCCATGCACCAATATGTTGGCCATATTTTGAGATTTTTCTAACTCATATGTGAAAGACTACATTTTCATTGTTAATATTTTAATAGAGACATTTAAGTATGACTTCCACATAACACACACTGCAGAATCCCTCCCTATTAGCTGTTCAGTGATCTCTGCATTGAGATATCTGGAACCGACCTTGCTACAGATTGTTAAAACCATTCATTGTTCATCAATGGTCTAAAAAGTCTTTCCATACAAGTTGACCTTCATGACTTCTGGGAACTGGAGATAAACATTATTCCTTTCTTTAGTGCCATTAAAGTAACTTGGCCTTCTGCTTCTCCTGCCCCCTGAAATAACTGGAGTGAACAATACATTTTTATTTAACTGCACAGCAAATGTAGATGAATATGTAATGTCCCTTTAAGTGTTTCTGTGGGTGATAATAGGCTCATATATTTTTACTGCTTTTTCTTCCTTAACAGATTTACTTTATATGCTGTACGTATTATTTGTATGTACATTAGTTGAAAGTCTAAACAACCAAACCTATACCTTGAGCCTTTTGCTGTCTACTGAGATTGTTATATAAAATATAAAAACCAAAATGAAAATGTTAATTTATGCATTTTGACTGAAAAGTATAAAAAAAATCAAAAACATTAATTTAAATCAGAAAAAGCAAAAAGAGCAAGTGCTGAAAAACCGTACAACTGTCAGACAAGCAAAAGAGTTCTATGTTTTAAGTGTTTGAAGTTTGAGTATTTTTTCTGACTTCCCTTGAGTAAACAGACGATGTTTTAAATTCCCATACATTATTTAGTCTTCCTTAGATATGATAGTTTTCGGCTGCTGCTTTTTTACTGTGCCCATAGCAAGATTAATGACTGCTACTAATTAGACTTTTTGGCTGGAGCGATAAGATGAAGCTTGTAATATGATTGATGGTAGCTATGAAATGATTTCATGTATCCGTCCCAGAAAACGGTTGTAGGTTATTTGGATTAGAATTGTAACTAGGCAGAGGGTTTTACATATTCTTCATTTTTTGTGATAAAGAGCCAATGTAGAATGTAGTAATCCAACCTCTTCAATCAAATATTGTTCTTTTTATTGATCAAACATCTGTGCTTTAGTCTATCATAAACTTTTGAGCCCTCAAGTTTAAAGTCTACCTGTCATATCCCACACAAAAAATTATGTTTCTCAATACTTTATCCTGATCATGTACATAAAATGTTTATGCGTCTAGAACCTATATTTCTCACAAATACGTTTAATCTGTTTCTCATTCAGTTTGTCATCCTGTGTTTTGAAGGGGAGGGGGTGTCCTTACTCTGCATGATTCATCTCACTCTATGAGTCTGATGTGCTGGGTCTCTTCATCCAGTCACTGCAGGCTGCTCTTTAACCCCTCCTCTCTGTTTCATGCTGCAGTCTGATAGGACAGGAGTGAGCACAGAGGATGCTAGTTCCACCCTCACTTCCTTGACTTTGTCCCAGCCTGTGCTGCAGCTTAGACAAAGATGATGTTGCAGCCAGAGAGGATTATGTTCTGGAGGGTATGGGTTGTTTTGATAAGCAATCATTTCTATAAATAGGAAATAAAATTTTCTTATGGAGTTAATGTTTGATAAAGATGTACAACATACAAAAAGTTTTTTATTTTAAAACCTTGCAGATGTTTAGCCAATAAAAATTTTTGTCTCTTTGTGTGTTAATGGTTCTTGACCAATATCCATTATTCTTAAGATGAGCCAAGTTTCTAACATTTTGCTTCCTTTTTTTGTAATGACACATCTTTACAAAGCTTTAACAAAGAAATGAATCAACAGGCATGGCTGCGGCAAAGGGAGATGTAACACAATAAATACAATAATCAAGCTCAATTTGATCTCAATTGTAAAGTTAGTCACTATTCAGTAAATGATTTAGTCATTGAAAGAACCACTGCAAATAGAATGACACTCAAAAGCTAAAGGCCCCCAAACACATATGTAGACATATGCCATCAAACCTGCTGACATCAGAGGGAACGGCATACCAACTAATGACTTATTGGGTGGTCTGATAAAGAACTGGATGACTAATGTATTATTAGGGACTTCCAACATATGATGTCAAGGGTAAGAAGGTTCAGTTATATTGAACTTCAACTGTCTGATCCTTTTGTTCTCTGGGAGATAAGCTTCATTGCTCTATCCTGAACACATTCACACTTGGCTGAGCTGTATGTGGGATATGAAGATCTCTTACAGTCATGGCCGTAAATGTTGGCACCCCTGAAATGTTTTAAGAAAATTATGTATTTCTCACAGAAAAGGATTGCAGTAACACATGTTTTGCTTTACACGTGTGTATTCCCATTGTGTGTATTGGAACTAAACCAAAAAAGGGAGGAAAAAAGCTAATTAAACATATTACCACACCAAACTCCAAAAATGCGCTGGACAAAATTATTGGCACCCTTAACTTAATATTTGGTTGCACACCCTTTGGAAAAAATAACTGAAATCAGTTGCGTCCTATAACCATCAATAAGCTTCTTACACCTCTCAGCCTGAATGTTGGACAGCTCTTCCTTTGCAAACTGCTCCAGGTCTCTCTTATTGGAAGGGCGCCTTTTCCCAACAGCAATTTTAAGATCTCTCCACAGGTGTTCAATGGGATTTAGATCTGGACTCATTGCTGGCCACTTCAGAACTCTCCAGCGCTTTGTTGCCCTCCATTTCTGGGGGCTTTTTGACATATGTTTGGGGTCATTGCCCTGCTGGAAGACCCAAGATCTTGGACACAAACCCAGCTTTCAGACACTGGGCTGTACAGTGCGACCCAAAATCTGTTGATAAGCCTCAGATTTCATTATGCCTTGTACAAATTCAAGGCACCAAGTGCCAGAGGCAGCAAAACAACCCCAAAAAAATTATTGAACTTCCACCATATTTAACTGTAGGTACTGTGTTCTTTTCTTTGTAGGCCTCAGTCCGTTTTCGGAAAACAGTAGAATGATGTGCTTTACCAAAAACCTCTATCTTGGTCTCCACTGTCCACAAGATGTTTTCCTAGAAGGATTTTGGCTTACTCAAGTTCATTTTGGCAAAATGTAGTCTTGCTTTTTTATGTCTCAGTGTCAGCAGTGGGGTCCTCAAGGGTCTCCTGCCATAGTGTTTCATTTCATTTAAATGTTGACGGATAGTTTGCACTGATACCGGTGCTCTCTGAGCCTGCAGGACAGCTTGAATATCTTTGGAACTTGTTTGGGGCTGCTTATTTGCCATCCGGACTATCCTGCGTTGACACCTTCCATCAATTCTTCTCTTCCGTCCACACCCAGGGAGATTAGCTAAAGTGCCGTGGGTTGTAAACTTCTTGATAATATTGCGCACTTTAGACAAAGGCAAATCTAGATCTCTGGAGATGGACTTGTAACCTTGAGAATGTTGATATTTTTCCCCAATTTTGGTTCTCAGGTCCTCAGACAGTTCTCTTCACCTCTTTCTGTCATCCATGCTTGGATTTGAAGGGTCTTCATATTAGAAATACCCCATAAGTGACCCCATTATAGAAACTGCACCCCTCAAAGTATTCAAAATGACATTCAGAAAGTGTGTTAACCCTTTAGGTGTTTTTTTTACAGGAATAGCAGCAAAGTGAAGGAGAAAATTCAAAATCTAAAAGGGGTACAGTTAGCCTTTACACCCTACAGGTGCTTGATGAACTTTGTTAAAGTGGGACATAAAAATAAAAAATTTCATTTTTTTCACTAAAAGGCTGGTGTTACCCCAAATTTTTCATTTTCACAAGGGATAATAGCAGAAAAATCCCCCCAAAAATTGTAATCCCATTTCTTGAGTTTTGGAATACCCCAAATACCCCATAGTGGAATTCCAGCCAATCCACTCTCCAAAAAGGCTGATGGTGCCAACTCCCTTATGAGCTCTGCAGTGTGATCAACTTTACGTCTGCATATGGGGTATTTAAATACTCGAGAAAAGTTGTGTTACAAATTTTGGGGGTCTTTTTCCCAATTTATTCCTTGTGAAAATGAAAAATGTAGGGCTACACCAAGAGGTTAGTGTAAAAAACTTACATTTTTTTATTTTCACGGCTGATTGTTCATAAAATCTGTGAGACACCTATAGGGTCCAAATTCTCACTGCACCCTTTGTTACATTCCTTGAGGGGTGTAGTTTTCAAAATGTGGTCACTTGTAGGTTATTTTATTTTATTTTTTTATGTCTAAACCTCTGCAACTATCAGTCGTTGCAGTAAAAATCACCAATTTAGGCCTCTAATGTACATAGTGCTCCCTCACTCTTGACCCCTGCCATGCACCCGCAGAGCACTTTATCACTTTATATGGGTTATTTCCATACTCTGGAAAAGTTATGTTACAAATTTTGGGGGTCTTTTTCCCCTTTTACCCCTTGGGGAAATGAAACAAATGAGGCTACACTAGCATGTAAGTATAAGAAAAATAAACATTTCACACTAACATGCTGGTGTAACACCAAAGTTTTCATTTTCAGAAGGAGTAAAATGGAAAAAAGCCCCACTAAATTGTAAAGCAATTTCTACCGAGTATAGAAATACCCCATATGTGGCCCTAAATTGTTGCCAAGCAAATGCGACAGGGCTCAGGAGTGAGAGAGCATCATGCACATTTGGGGCCTAAATTAGTTATTTGCACCGGAGGGGCTGACAGTTGCAGAGCTTTACTTACATGCGGTGTACCAAAACACCGCAGTTAGTAAATCTCCCCCAATTGCAGTATTTCCCAACCTGGGTGCCTACAGCTGTTGCAAAACTGTGAGCACCAGCATGCTGGGAGTTGTAGTTTTGCAACAGCTGAAGGCAGCCTGGATGGGAAACACTGCCCTACTGTGTTGATCCAGAGGAAGGCTAAAAAAAACCTTATGAGGCGGATGCCAATTTGCCCCATGCCAGGGGGAAAAATTCCTTCCCGACTCCAAATTGGTATTCAGGATAAATCCCAGGATCAACGTTCTTGGGACTTTTTGGGGATTATTACAGCCAAGGACTGGAATGTGCCTGTGTTGCCAATGCATCGGAAAAGCGCTGTACATAGCTGTAGTCCCAAGCTCATGACAACGTCACCAACACATTGGAAAAGAACTAAAGCATTGTACAACGCCGCATGGCTTGTGTACAATGTGCAGATAATTTGGGGAAAGATAAAAATGGGGTTAATTGTAAATTTAGTACTCCAAAGACCTTTGATACGCCTTGAAGCATTCTTTGATGCAGAGGCCTGGTTTTTCAGGACAGGTGTCACACTGGAAAATGGTGTCCTATCTTATCCCTTTTTTAAAACAGACTAAGCATTTTTTCTGGGACCGTCCCTTTTTTCCAGTGTGGGTGACCTCCCCTGGAAAATGTTTCCCTAGTACAATACGGAAGCCTTCAGTTCCAGAAGTACTTGGGCCCGCTCCTTCCTGGTCGCCAAAGATCAGGGCCTTGATCACTCCCTCCTGGAACTGAAGGAATGTTCCTGTGTTGCCAGCACTTCGAAATAGTACAAAAGTGTTGTACAATGCCGTCTGGACCATGTACAACGCTATTTTTTTGTACCATCTTCTGGTTTTGCGCATAGAGCTATATGGTTTGAGGACTTCATCAGAGAGATCAACTCCTCCCATATACTTGTAATCCAGGATACAATCAGGTTTCAGGACCGTCGTAGCGGTACCTCGCACAGTGACAGGGGTGCTGCCGTTACCATGAATGGTGGTCAGCATAAGGACATCCCTCTTCTCCTTATATCTGACCAACAGCAGATTTTCACAAGTAAGGGCCCTAATCTCACCCCTAGGGATTGGTGGGAGATTTGTCGGGAGGCCGCTTTGATTTTTCCGCACAGTGCCACAAGCTGCAGTGCCTCTGGCGGAAAGGGATGCTTGTATAAAAGTTATCCACATACAAGTGGTAACCTTTATCCAGCAGTGGGTACATCAGTTCCCAGACAATTTTCCTGCTAACTCCCAGGATGGGGGGGGGGGGCATTCTGGGGGTTCAATGCAGGAATCCTTCCCTTCGTACACCCTAAATCTGTAAGTGTACCCTGAGGTGCTCTCACAGAGCTTGTATACTTTCACGACATACTTTTCCCTTTTACTGGGAATGTACTGGCGGAAATGGAGTCTACCTTTGAAACTAATAAGGGACTTGTCAATGGCCACCTGCTTTTGGGGGACATAGGCCTCTGCAAATTTATTACTGAAATTTATGACCGGCCTAATTTTGAATAGGCGGTAATATGTGGGAGCATTTCGAGATGGACACGTTGCAATATCAACATAATGCAAACATTTTAGGACAGCCTCAAAGCTGCCCGTGCCATGGCCATACTGTAGATTGTAGTGTTATACAGAACATCCTCACTCCAGTATTGCTTAACCCCTTAACGACGCAGGACGTATATTTACGTCCTGCGCTGGCTCCCGCGATATGAAGCGGGATTGCGCCACGATCCTGCATCATATCGCTTCGGTCCCGGCGCTCATCAACGGCCGGGACCCGCGGCTAATACCACACATCGCCGATCGCGGCGATGTGCGGTATTAACCCTTTAGAAGCGGCGGTCAAAGCTGACCGCCGCTTCTAAAGTGAAACTGAAAGTATCCCGGCTGCTCAGTCGGGCTGTTCGGGACCGCCGCGGTGAAATCGCGGCGTCCCGAACAGCTGATCGGACAGCGGGAGGGCGCTTACCACCTGCCTCCTCAGTGTCCAATCGACGAATGACTGCTCCGTGCCTGAGATCCAGGCAGGAGCAGTCAAGCGCAGATAATGCTGATCACAGGCGTGTTAATACACGCCAGTGATCAGCATAGAAGATCAGTGTGTGCAGTGTTATAGGTCCCTATGGGACCTATAACACTGCAAAAAAATGTAAAAAAAAAGTGTTAATAAAGGTCATTTAACCCCTTCCCTAAAAAAATTTTTAAATCACCCCCCTTTTCCCATAAAAAAAAATAAAACAGTGTAAAAAAATAAAATAAATAAACATATGTGGTATCGCCGCGTGCGTAAATGTCCGAACTATAAAAATATATAATTAATTAAACCGCACGGTCAATGGCGTACGTGCAAAAAAATTCCAAAGTCCAAAAAAGCGTATTTTGGTCACTTTTTATACCATTAAAAAAATTCATAAAAAGTGATCAAAAGTCAAAAGTCCGATCAAAAGTCCGATCAAAACAAAAATCATACCGATAAAAACTTCAGTTCACGGCGCAAAAAATTAGTCCTCATACCGCCCTGTACGTGGAAAAATAAAAAAGTTATATTGGTCAGAAGATGACATTTTTAAACGTATACATTTTCCTGCATGTAGTTATGATTTTTTCCAGAAGTGCGACAAAATCACACCTATATAAGTAGGTTATCATTTTAACCGTATGGACCTACAGAATAATGATAAGGTGTAATTTTTACCGAAATATGCACTGCGTAGAAACGGAAGCCCCCAAAAGTTACAAAATGGCGTTTTTTTTCGATTTTGTCGCACAATGATTTTTTTTTCCGTTTCGCCGTGCATTTTTGGGTAAAATGACTAATGTCACTGCAAAGTAGAATTGGTGACGCAAAAAATAAGCCATAATATGGATTTTTAGGTGGAAAATTGAAAGAGTTATGATTTTTAAAAGGTAAGGAGGAAAAAACGAAAGTGCAAAAACGGAAAAACCCTGAGTCCTTAAGGGGTTAATGGTCGGCTTTTTGAGTAGGCCCAAAACGTCCTCATCTCAGCTGCATTGATGGGGGTCCATCTATGGGGCCTAGCCAAAAAAGAATTGGGGTGCTGAGCCATAAACTGTTCGGCATACAAGTTTGTTTGGGCCACCATCAAATTGACAAAGTCCTCACTGAAAAAAAAACTTAAAAAAATCTATTTCTGTGAGGTCTGTGGTGTCAATTTGGATTCCTGGGTGGCCAGCAAACCCAGGAATCAGTGGTGCATAATCAGTCGGGAACTGGGGTACAGACAGGGTCACCTATAGGGGGGACAGGGAAACTTGTACGGTGGACGGGGGACAGGGCTACTACTTTGGGGGACAGGGCTACTAGTTTGGGGGGGCCCCTACTGGCTGTACCCTGCGGCGGAGACACCGCCGCCTTCTAGGGGCTCATCATCAGTAGATGATGAGGAAAAAGGAGAAAGCTGGGATCTTCTTCTTCCCCATCACTGATTGATTCGGTGCCGGAGGCAAGCATGGCAAATGCCTCCTCTACCGAAAACATTCTACTTACACTTAATTTTTTTTTGGGTGGGGGGGTAGGGACGGGGGTTGTAAGTGTGTGTGTGTGTAAGTGTAGTGTTTTACGTACTTTATTTGTGAGAAGTGTAGGTGTAGTGTAGTGATTTTTGTAATTGTAAAAAGAGTAAACACTTAACAAAAAAGTGCAAGGGGTACGGTCCGGCCACACAGTGCAGAACAGCGACTGATGGCACAGACCACAAAAAAAAGCACAGGGTGTCCAAAAAAAAAAAATTGGGAAAAAAAAACTACAGTAAGAAAAAAAAAAATCTGCACCTAACAAAAAATATACAGGGGCAGGCTGCAGCAGCAAAATGCACTGATGGGTCACCTAGTCCCACAGAGCATTGCTGCTGCAAATACACTAACTCTCTCCAACTGTGCTACAGCTCAACCTCACTTACCAATGATCCGGCCACACACAGGATGCAGCCAATGCTGCCGCAGTCGCCGCGCACCTCCCACCGCACTAAAGACCCGCCGCACGGTGCGCTCACTGCAATTGACGCACCGACACCCGCCGCAGCCGCTGCAAAATTCCTTCTCTGCTCCCTGCCTGGACTCGAGTAAGCGGGCAAAGCGGGGGAAGGAGTCATTCAAAAGCTTTCACTGTGCTGCCATTGGTCCCAACCGACCAGTGACATCGATCGGAGGAGTGGCAACCCTGCCACCTCCCTCCTTCACTGCATAATGATTGGTGTTGACTCAGACAGCACCAATCATCATTTATTCCGGGGTCACCGGGTCTCTGGGGGGGGGGCGGAAATGAGCGGAATCGCTGCAATTAGACGGTAAGAAGTTCCGTCCAATCGCAGCGATCGCCGTTACAGGAGGGGGTTAAATCCTATTTGGGCGATGTGGGAAGATGGCTGTTAGAAAACAGCAGTTATCTTCACCTGATCACCGCTTCTCCTGACACGGTAATCCAAAACATACAGGACGTAAATGTACGTCCTGGTGCGGGAAGTACCTCCGCACCAGGCTGTACATTTACATCCGTGGTCGTTAAGGGGTTAAAGGAGCATAACATGCTTGAAACAATCTTATTTTTCCACAAATTTGAAGTTGAAAGGGTCCCAATAATTTTGGCCTGCCAATTTTTGGAGTTTGGTGTGACATTATCTCCAAGACAGTACCATGATATATTACTATCTATAAAAATACTGTATATCCTTTTGTAATTCTTGATTCAACAGTACATCCTATTGTAAAGGTGCCACGAGTATAGATCTAGAGAATGAGTCCATGTTTTATGGTTCATGATTATATAACCTAAGTACTTTTTCATGTTAGTGTGCAGTACCAGGGAGTATGCAATATTTAACCTATATAGAATTCTGGGTCTAAATCTTCTGCTGTGGTGCCCTAAAAGTCATGTCTAGTGTGAGAATGAACACAGATGGCAAGCATCATGTTAAATAAATGAGTTGTTATATAAGCAAATGAATAATAGAAGGCAAGGCTTGAGAAGTTACTTCTGCTTCCAACACTCTGCAGTTGAAATATTCAGTACGACACATAAAGGGGAAGTAACAAAGATTAACACTCTAAAGCATGTTCATTACTAGTATGGGGAAGAAGATGATGAAGTGCTTCCTACCAAACTCTTATGGGAGAATGTTCTGCTTGCATTTAACTGTTTGCATGTCCATATAACCACTCTTCTGGCGATACCTAGGAGCTCTCAAACTGAAAAAAAATTGTCTCTTGTCTAATATGTCTCTTAAAGTTAGTTTTATTTGCATTTTGTACAAGAAGGATGTAGTTGGGATTGAGAATACATTTCAAATTCGGGTAGGCTTATCTGTAATTCTAAAAATTTCAAGTGGACAAGGGAACTTCTTTCCTGTGACTATAGGTGCCACAGAGATCCTACCTCATGATCAGCTATCTATCACCTATTCTGTGGATAGGTTGGAGTTAAACTCTTGGGATAACCCTTTAACTTGGGGAATGGTTTTGTCCTGTCTAAAAAAAAAAAAAAAAAAAAAAAAAAAAAAAAAGACTTCAGGTTGTATGGATATATGGATATGTGGTACCTGGGGTGGTGTAGTGCAGGTAGTAGTAGGGAAGGTGGTAATAGCCCAGGGACAGATGGTATATATATAATTCCTTGTAGTGTTCGTGTCGCCAGGATGTGGTTGTTTGGTGTAGGACACCACCGACAACCAACCCAGAAACAGCATATATTAAATGAGTCCAAAGCAGGTTTTTATGCAACTGGAACTTTACTGAAGAAAGCAGTATAACGTTTCTTACAAATTGCCAACTTCCACATAGGTGACCGGGACACAGGGAACCTCCTCAGGCTTGCTTGGACTAGTAGTGATACTAATGATGATGCAGGCTACTATGCTACTGTTACGACTTTGGTAGGGACAGTAGAGACTTGAATTGTAGACATAGACTAGACTTACAGATTAGATGTGGCTGCAGACTTTTAGGCTTTTGGCCTAGCTGTACTGGACTGAAATTGTACAGGACTGGTGCTTGCTTTACTGTCCAGGAACTAAGAGCAGGAACCAAAAAGAAAAGACCAAGTGTGGAGACTATAGCCCTTTATATATCAAAGGGGCTGGACTAAAGCCCATTGGTGGCTGGTTGCCTGTGGTTACTGTGCCCCTGGAACTCTGGGTATCAGGTGATCACATATCACATGACCATATCACATGACCTTAGGAAGGTCCTATACAGTGTAAACATCCTAATAACCTTTGCACATAGCTTATATTCAAATTATGTACAATACCTAAAATAAACATACATAATTAATGTACAATAGAAACCATAAGAATGACCTAGGGGGATCTTGCAGGAGAGCCCTGTGGACTTGAGGGACTCTACCTGAGGAGACTTTATAAAACTGTACAGAACCATGTTCTGTACCAGGACACGACATATAGTACTTACCATTGCCCCTGTCATCCATGTTGCTATTCTGAGTGCTCCCCGGTGCGCCTTTCCTGACACTGGTCCATCTTTATTGTGTAACTTCCTGCCTCTTGCCTGAAGGAAATGACATTTCCTGGCAGTCCTTGCCTCCTCTCTGATGACTGCGGGAACAATCCCACTGTACGATATGCTCACTGTCACAGACTCTCTGTTTGTCACATGACAGGGATATGTGACATTACGGGGGATGGGCTGCAATATGTGATTTGGACAAGGGGTCTGGCTTGCAAGAAGATGGAGTAGCAATCCAACAGTTATATAGTGAGGACATGTGAGTGAGGACACAAAGAGGACGGGACTGGCAGCATTTACATAGACGTCCTGCTGGCAAGTGCCTGTGCATAGTGCAAATTTGGCGCTGCGCAGCACATTTTAGTCTTTCAAGATAGCCTGTCTTGTCATCTTGTATTGATTAGAAGATAATTTTCCTAAACTGGGATACCCCTTTAATTTCATTCTTTTTAACATTTCCCTTTTTACGATGGCCCATAGCAGCCATATATGCTGTGACTATACTAGCCAAGCAGGGTCATGTTCACATTTTACCACTATATAGTTTACATAAAGAATTATTCTGCATGAAAAATGTTGTAACTTTGAACTATGTCAATGCATTAGATTACTTATGTTCAAGTTACCCTGGCCTTGATCTTTTAATATAGTCCACAGCTACATACACAATTCTGCTGGTTACTATTAGAAACAGTCAAGAATCAAGAAATACTGAGATTTCATCTCTCAGGGGGAGAGTTAACAATACCTGTGCAAAGGAAAAGTGGTGCAGTTGCCCATAGCAACTGCTGACTGCTTTGGCTGCAGCTCTGACCTGCAGTACTGTCTGCATTGTAGGAATGGTATAAGTAACAATGATATTTAGGCAAACTATTTAGGCAAATTGTGGGGTTGGATATTGGCCCAAGGGCATGTAGAGGAAAACAAACAACAAGTCTTTTTTACCTTGGTGGCAAAAAATGTGTATATTTTTTTTGAGAACATAACAGAACCCATATACATTTTGTATCACTATAATTGTACTGACCTGCAGAATAAAGTTAACATGACATTTTTAGTGCAGAGTAAGCGCCATAAAACTAACTCCTCTCCCTCAAAAATGGCAAAATTACATTAAATTTTATATAAAGGGTGTCATAGTCTGGCCCAGATCCTATTCATTAGAATAGGAGTGTTTTCTAGACATGCTCTGTGACCTGTGCAGAGGTCATTCTTCAGGGTAGGGAGTGAGGCTAAGATGTGAGCTTCAGCTATTGTCTTATCTATCTGCTTGTGTCACTTTTCACTTTACTCCTGTCTGTGATTGTAATAAGGAGACTATTTGAAGTGATCTCTACAGAATAGCAAATGTAATCCTTACATTGGATTTAGTGATGAAAATTGAAAGATTTCTGGATTATTTTATGAAATAAAATGCTTGACTGTAGGCAAGACACACTTGTTTTTGTACTCCTCACCTTGTCGGCGGGACACATGCTTGACAACATCTGAACAAAAGACGCTTACCTTGGTTTCATCGGACCACAGGACATGGTTCTTGTAATCCATATCCTTAGTATGCTTGTCTTCAGCAAACTGTTTGTGGTCTTTCTTGTTTTTAATCTTTAGAAGAGGCTTCCTTCAAGGGCAACAGCCATGCAGACCAATTTGATGCAGTGTGCATTGTATGGCAGCATGTATGGCAGCATTGATGCAGTACTGACAGGCTGACCCTCCATCCATTCAACCTCTGTAGCAATACTGGCAGCACTTATATGGGGGATATTTATCAAAACCTGTCCAGAGGAAAAGTTGCTGAGTTGCCCATAGCAACCAATCAGATTGCTTCTTTCATTTTTGAACAGGCCTGTGAAAAATTAAAGAAGCGATCTGATTGGTTGCTATGGGCAACTGCACCACTCTCTTTCTACACAAGTTTTGATAAATCTCCCCCATATGTCTTTTTCCCAAAGGCAGCCTCAGGATATGATGCTGAGCATGTGCACTCCACTTCTTTGTTCAACCAGTGACCAGTATTAGAGAGTGTAAGAGCGATAACACCAAATTTAAGACACCTGCTTCCTATTTGCACCAGAGTCACATGGCACTGGGGAGAGAAAGTGGCTAATTGGGTTTGCCAAGGTTTAGACATTAATGGCTGTGTGTTGAGTTGCATTGTGGGGACACAACATTAAACACTGTTATACAGGCTGAGTACTCATTACATTACATTGTAGCAGAGTATCATTTCTTCAGGGTTGTCACATAAAAGATATATTAAAATATTTACAAAAATGTGAGGGATGTACTTACTTTTGGGAGATACTGCATATCTCTTACTATGCTGCAAAGCATTCCACATGCTTTCCCTATGGCGTGGCCACACTATGGACATTGTACAATAGAGTTATTGTAGGTACAAATAACTGAATGCAATGAGAAAATATCAAAGGATTTGTGATATTATATAGTATTTTCTGATCATTCCTAAGAAACTTCCATTCTTTGGTTTGTTTCTAGTTTGATGGAGACATCATGAACCCAAATATATTCCAAGACTCAAAACTTTGTTAAGCAAGAGACTTTGTATTTTCTATGGAACAAACCAACTGAGTAGCAGTAAAAGCTAGGTATTGATTTGTACGCGGACTGAAAGCCTCGCTCTCATGTAAATGAAAGTGTGTCAAGAGTCAATATTGATTTTTTTTTCCTTAACATGACTGCCCTATGGGAAATACTGCTGACCACAGTAGTAAAGCTTGTCAGTGAATGAAATAAGCCTTTTTCCACGAGGCTACACATGTCCAGACATGAACTTTTCCTCCTTGAGTTTATTTCCTCCTAGTTCCGTTAAACTATGCAGCATAATTATTCCTTACTGTCAGAGAAGCCGAGAAAATGGCTAACATCCATCTTAGCTGACTTTCACACAAGTCTTTTTATGGTGCCTATATATCAGAATATTACAGAGTACACATGCACAGTGTGCATTTCTTAACTCTTCCTCCACTTTTAGTCAACAGCTCTATCTACTTTTTGAAAAGAATTAAAAAAGAATTAAAGGGGTACTCTGGGATAGAATGTTTTCTTGCTATGCTGCCCAAAATGTTGCAGTTAAAAAAACAAGAAACTGGAAAACCAAAGCGGAGCAGTCCCTAAAGGGGTACTCTGCCCCTAGACATCTTATCTCCTATTCAAAGGATAGGGGATAAGATGTCTGATCACGGGGGTCCCACCTCTGGGGACCCCCGCGATCTCGGCTGCGGCACCCCAGACATCCGATGCACGAAGCGAAGTTCGCTCTATGCCGGATGACTGCCGATGTGGGGCGGAGGCTCGTGACATCACGGCAAGTCTATGGGAGGGGGCATGGCTTGCATTGAGGGGCGTGCCCATGATGTCACAAGTGGGGCGCAACCGTGAAACTGATGCTCTAAACGTTCGCCGAGTGCAGCACGGAGATTGCGGGGGGGGGGGGGGGGTCCCCAGCGGCGGGACACACGTGATCAGACATCTTATCCCCTATCCTTTGGATAGGGGATGAGATGTCTAGGGGCGGCCTATTCCTTTAAGTGTGCCTAGTATGGAATAAATAACTATGTTGTCCTTTACTAATAAATAATATATACTATTTATTGCAAGTACTATTACACAACGAGAATCCCACAGGGCCCTCGTGGTAGCTGAAGAAAACAGTACTATAGGGATACAGTATCATTTTTATGTATATGAAGATATACAAAAAAATAAGATACAATAAAAAATCTACTTTGCCGATATGGTTGAGGAGTAAAAAGAGGTTAAAAAATGTAAGTCAAATCAAAGTGCAGTTCTTATTGCAAGTTCCTGTGATTGCAGTAAATTGCATAAGCAAGTATGTTAAAAATTAGGCACCTTTCTGATGCTGTTTTACCCCTTAAGGACCAAGCGTTTTTCTGTTTTTGCTATTTAGTTTTTTTCCTCCTTACCTTTTAAAAATCATAACCCTTTCAATTTTGCACCTAAAAAACCATATGAGGGCTTTATTTTTGTGCCACCAATTCTACTTTGTAATGATGTTGGTCATTTTACCCAAAAATCTACGGTGAAGCGAAAAAAAAATCATCCGTCACACCCCCTCTCATAGACTTGCATAGCGGGGGGTGACGTCACATGGGGGCGGAGTCGTGATGTCACGATACTCTGGCCCTGTGGTCGCCACCCGGCTGTTTGTGAGCTGGCACCGCGGCGTGCAGCTCAAACAGGTGGGTGGCAAATACAAGATTGTCGGGGTCCCCAGTAGCGGGCCCCCCGTGGTGAGACATCTTATCCCCTATCCTTTGGATAGGGGATAAGATGTCTCAGGGCCGGAGTACCCCTTTAAGGTTGACCAGTGTTACCAAGCTGGATCCTTAACCTAGTCTTTCCAACAACCCTTAAATAAAGTGGCCAGCCACGTTTTGTCACCCGGGTATATCTGGCTGGGAAATGGTTAGAGAAGCATTCAAAAGGTACCTAATGGCAACCTAAAGAGCCTCCTTTCTCTGCCACAACAGTTGGACCTTGGTACTTTTCTAATTACTGTTCTGTTGGTGTAAACAAGTTGGAAAAATATGGAACGATCACCTTAAAGAGTACCTTTCATCAAAAAAATGTTTGACATATTATAGATTATTGTATGCAGAATAACTTTCCAATTGCATGTTATTAAAAATATGCTTCTTTCTATTTATTTTTCCTCTTTGAAAAATGACCACTAGGGGTCTCCCTACCAGTCCCGGCCGATAGATTTCGGACTTATGCCGGCTTGGCATGAGTCCGAAATCTCAGACTGCAGCCAGGACACAGACGAGCTCAGCACAGCTCCCTGCCTGTCAATCAGATAGGTGGGAGCGAGCGCTGTGCTCGTAGCCACCATTCATTTTACTATATCTATAGTGCTGTTTATAATTTATATATATATATATATATATATATATATATATATATATATATATATTAGTTATCTTTAGAAATTCACCATTGTCTATATTTGGAGCAGCGGCATGGCTGCTCTGAGCTCCAATCTTCCTCCTCTCTGCACGTGCAGCAGTAAACAGAGAGGAGGAGACTCAGAGCTGCCAGCAGTGCTGTGTTCACAGCCTCTATGCGTGCTCCCGAGAGGGATCTCAGCATAGAGGAGGAAGGTCGGAAGTGAGCCCAGGCAGGCTTCAGATGAGGTTGCGCCTGCCGGGCCACGCCCTCTTCCTTCCTCACACTAGGACGGCTGAATGAGCAGCCAAGAAGAGAATAAATGGGGTAGAAAGAGGGGGTTTTGAATGAAAAGAAATACAGTGATAGTGTCAGAGAGAGTCCGGAACAGATGGGGGGGGGGGGGGGATTAGGGAGAGTTTAGATCATGATAGGTACTCTTTAAAGTAATGGCATGCAAGTTACCCAGATCAACTATTACAATGGGGTATGGAAGGGGGTTGAACTTTCTCTTCAATGATTGGTTGGGTGGCCACAGCTTTGCTCTGCTATCAGTGTACTATCATTGTCTAAAGGTGGCCTGTAAGGTTTAGTATGAGAGTATGTTTCTGCCAGCGGGAAATCTCCTCCTTTGGTCCAAATAAGTTTTTCTTCTTTTCTCCATAGAGGTAAAAGGTACAGATGTACTGGTTACATTTCTATTATCTGGATGAAAAAAAATGTGAGGCATTACAAATCTTTTTTTAGAAAATTCATATTTTGGTAAATATCCTTTTGCATATACATCTTCAAAGACAAATGAGGACAAGTCCTTAGGGCTCATCTACCCACCAGCACAGGGTCCTCGATGAGACGTATAATTGTGGTATTAACCTGATGTGAATTATCTCAATATTTCACTTTGAGGGAAAAGACACAGGTGACTTGCAGATGCCAATAGTGTATGACTAGCTAATAGGGTAAAAGCAATCATGTTCGTATTTTGTAATACCGTATATACTCGAGTATAAGCCGACCCGTATATAAGCCGAGGCCCCTAATTTCACCCCAAAAACCCAGGAAAAGTTATTGACTCGACTATAAGCCTACGGTGGGAAATACATCATCCCCCATGTCGTCATCATCCAGACCCCCGTCATCATCCAGACCCCCTAGTGACATTGCCTTGATGACGACGCACAGGGACGTTCATGCGCAGGGAGGCTGTGCATGAACGTCCCTGAGCGTAGTCGTCAAGGCAACGTCACTAGTCCGGGGCTGGGCCCGGAGCGGAGAAGAGGGCCCCCCAGTGAAAAAGGACAGCCTGAAACGACTAACCCTCCCCACTGGACGGTCACTGCAGCATAGATGGCCCGGACCGGCTCACCCTTCCTTGCCCCCGACGGGAGGTGAGTAGAAAACTAAAGGGGGGGGGGTCTGGATGATGACGAAGGCCGCAGTGGTGTTCAACCTGCGGACATCCAGAGGTTTCAAAACTACAACTCCCAGCATGCCCGGACAGCCGATGGCTGTCCGGGCATGCTGGGAGTTGTAGTTTTGCAACATCTGGAGGTCTGCAGGTTGAAGACCACTGAGAAGGGATTTACAGGCAGAGAGTTCACTCAAGTATAAGCCGAGGGGGGCGTTTTCAGCACGAAAAATCGTGCTGAAAAACTCGGCTTATACTCGAGTATATACGGTAGGTGGTTTCCCCAAAAAAATACCCAGTGTGGTGTAACTTTATCTGTTCAGATTCAAACAGTTCTACCGAACATAATACTTAAACCTGTTGTGAACCTTGTTCAGACATGTTCTCAGACTAAAAGCAAAAGGTTAATCTTCTTATCCTAATTTGACATTTATAGAACTCAGAGAATGGCGTTGTTAGTAGTCTTTACCTTATCTCTCTATTACAGATGATATTTTTGGGTGAGACAGTAAAGCCAACTGGATCAACTCATGTTATGATAAAACACTGACATTTTGTAAACAGATTATTTTTATATTGTTATCTACAGTAGAGTTAATATGCTAATGTACATGTATATAATACCTGTTCAGTATTGACTATAGATATCCAACTTTTTTATGCTACTCCACAGAAGAAAAACAGAGAAAAATCCGGCACTGTTATAATTCCTTCAATAAATGTGTTATATTAACCCAATGTGTGCTGTTAGCTGAACACTGAAAGTCCATAGATCAATACAGGTGGTGCTTCACGCTGAGAAAAAAGACAGGCGAATATCTACACACATAAGAAAAAGAAATTGCGGAGCAGCTCACCAGTTCCAAGGGATCAGGTCTGTGACATCGCGGTCAGGCAACAGAAGGACGGGGAGGCTGAGATGTTACGGGGGGAATCAGACATCAGGGCCACAGCCGTATCGCACCCTTCGGTGCTTCGTCAGGGGCCTGACGAAGCACCGAAGGGTGCGATACGGCTGTGGCCCTGACATCTGATTCCCCCCCCCCCCCCCCCCCGTAGCATCTCAGCTTCCCCGTCCTTCTGTCACCTGACCGCGATGTCACAGACCTGATCCCTTGGAACGGGTGAGCTGCTCCGCAATTTCTTTTTCTTATGTGTGTAGATATCCAACTTTTTTCTGTCGTCTGTTATACTGACTATATATAGTATATGCCTTTACAGTACATGAGTTAGGCACAGATATAATAGAAGAGCCTCTAGCAGAGTAGTAATACTTGCATTATACAGAATGAAGCTGCGGATGGGGTTGTGTTTAAACCCCTTCCTTTCAAGCCTATATTACATTTGGAATAGCAATAGTCCTGCCATCTGCCTCCAAGGACAATATGCATTAATATTTAAATATACTTCAGTTTCTTCTTAATTGCATTTTCCTGAACAAAATGTCCACATTTACTAAGATGAGTATTTTCAAAGAACACAGCATGAGGATGGCCAGAATAGAGTCCATTATTGAAATTACCAATATCACAATGTAATACATATTTAATTTATTTCTATTTGTTTGCCATGTTTGAATTAAAAAATGACCTCTTTACCCTTACATGACAGACTGTTTGAGCCTTGGTGAGGAGAGAATAATTTCACCTTTTGGAATGCTACATCCTGAAGCAATAGAACAACCTTTTTTTTTTGCCCTTTTATGTTTTTTTTAGCCAGGTTCCCACCTCCTCTACTCTAGGAAATCGTACTGACTGCCTGAACATGGAAGCAACACTTTCCTCTTACAGTACAACGGTGCCGAGATTGAGCACTGTTTTTTTGCATCTTTTCAGAGAAATACTTCATGATTGTAGATCCCTGTCACAGTACAAAATATAGGTGGTCACATCTGGTTAATGGGAATGTGCTACTTTGCAAAACGTACTGTTAAGAGGTTAAGAGTTACAACATTTGGGGTGAAAAAGGATTAACAGAACACTGACATTACTTATGATGGGCCATCTATTCAGCCTTTGGCAAAGCCAATTGGCACCAACAAGAGCCAACTAGGCATTGTACTTTATACTATTACCACTTCATTTTAGCCAGGTCTACACAGTTCGGCCATGGTTCAATGGCATATCCAGGTAGTGTGTCTTTTCTTTCTTGATGTGCCTTTGATGTCATAGGTGAAGAAACACCTTTGAGAATCAGTGTAGGACATTGATTGAAGTTATGGCTGCTGAAGATGGGACTAAATTTAAAGCAGTCAGATTAGGTTCACATTGGCTTCAGGGCTCTCTTCAGGGCTGGAAAATGTAGCCAGATGGTCTTAAAGGGGTACTCCACTGGCTAGCGTTCAGAACATTTAGTTCTGAGCGCTGTGTGAGCGCTGCAGGGGTGTGCCACGCCTCCTCAATGCAAGTCTATGGGAGGGGGTGTGATGGCATGGTGCCCCCTCCCATAGATGTGCATTGAGGGGGTGGAGCGTGACATCATTAGGGGGCGTGGCACCCCCGCAGCGTGCATGCAGTGTTTGGAACTAAATGTTCTGAACACTGGCCAGTGGAGTACCCCTTTAATGATAGACACCAGAGCCCGACAAACTCCCATTGACTACACAGGGGTAAGGGGTTTTTCATCTGGTGTCCATCGTCTAGTTATGCAAACAGATTCTGCGACAGAGATTCTGGACGGTGCCTCCAACACAGATGTGAACCTAGCCTAATAGTTATTTGTCACATTTGTAATGTCTTATTAATGTCTTAAGTTACATCTTGTGTTATTATAACACATGGATGAATAAGAAAAAAAATTATTAATTTTAAAAACTAGCTTATTATTGACTTTTTGATTCTGGTATAGTTTAAGATTTACAATATTTACCATTGCTACAATTCCCTTAGATGCTTACAAGCATAAGGTTTGGGGTCTCTCAGCCGCCACAGGGTGTTAGATGAGTATACAGATGTGCATGGCTGCTATTGGTCTGCTCTCTCTGGTTATGGATCAGGCTACCTAGTGCTGATTGTGGGCCACTGAGATTTCCCATGTAAGCATCTGGAAGGAAATTGTTGGTCAGTTTTCTGTAGTAAAGATACGGAGCTGCAGCCACTAATAGAGTCATTTGTCACTTGACCTAGACAAATCCCAAGTGAATTAGGCTCAACATATGTTGTGTACTGTTCCAACAGATATGCTTATAGAGTTATCTGAACCCTGTCAAGAGTGGACTAACGTTATATATGCGATTGCTCAGAGTATTTCTCCCAGGAACCACTTCTTTCTATATTGCTTTTCTTTTGCACTGGTTTTTGACATATTTTGTGCAGTAGTGTAATATCGTAAGCCCTTGCGGACAGGGCCTTCTCACACCCTATATGTCATTTACTGTTTCACATTTATTATATTTGGGTTTGTGTAATAATATGTATTTTAACCCTTAACAATATGTACATCGCAGTGGAACCAGGGCACTATAAAATGACAATAACAGCCTCTGTGCCACAGCAACTTGTGACCCATTTTTAGTAGTAAAAAAAACACTAATTTTGGAAACCATATATATGCAACCAGATTCATATAAACAGTGCATAAACAGTGATTTAAAAAAAAATTATATATATGTGTGTGTTTATATTTATGTGTTCTTCTCATTTTACCTCTCATCACAGAGCAATTCCAGCAAATATGGAACTTGCCAACGTTTGATTTTGTTGTTATTCTGCAGTAAAAGCTACTAGATAATCGTACGTGCTATGGGGATCAATGCCTATGCAATGGTGCTAGTCATAAATAATGGGCATGAATTCCTCACTCATAGACAGCATTCTACACTTCATCTCAGATTTTGCGCCAATCATTTTCTCACACACTGGCAAACTAATTGAGTTCACTTTGTGAGTCATATTAAATCATGAAAGGACTTAAAGGGGTATTCCAGGCAAAAACTTTTTTATATATATCAACTGGCTCCGGAAAGTTAAACAGATTTGTAAATTACTTCTATTAAAAAATCTTAATCCTTCCAATAGTTATTAGCTTCTGAAGTTTTCTGTCTAACTGCTCAATGATGATGTCACGTCACGGGAGCTGTGTATGATGGGAGAATATCCCCATAGGAACTGGACAGCTCCCGGGACGTGAGTCATCAGAAAGCAGTTAAACAGAAAACAGTAATTTACAAATCTGTTTAACTTTCCGGAGCCAGTTGATATATAAAAAAAAAAGTTTTTGCCTGGAATACCCCTTTAACAATATTGAAAATACACAATTCACTGGATTGTCATATGTTGTAACATTAAATCCAATGAAGGGACCGAACTATATCACTATAATCAAATCCCAATCCATTATACCTGCTTTATATCATATATTATTATGAATGCTGATATAAAGCTTTATAGAGCAGGCAGAGGTATTGTCCTGGCATCCAACATACCCTGATTTATCTTTCCATCCTCCAGATTCAAGTTTCCCCACAATATATATTTACTGCCTTTATAGTGAACTGGCAGTCCAGCCAATGCTTGGCATTGTACGTGAGTTCAGGCTTGTGTGCAGCTGTTTGGCGATGGAAACCATGTTCATGGATATCCAGATAAACATAGCTTGCAGGCAGTTTGGAACTTAGCAGTGAATCTTACAGAGGATGGTGATTGTTTTGTGCTGTTCTATGGCGTACTCATGGGTCCCTGTCTGTGAGCTTGTGTCACCCCATGCATCATGGCTGACCTTTCCTCTGCACAATAACAACAATTATAGTTACAGCTGGCCAAATATGTGACAGTGATGTCCTATGATAGTGCCACAGGCAAGCTACTCATTCTGCTTCTTATGTTCATATATGATGCTTGCACACCTGTATTGTCGAATACATGCAAATATGAGCAATGTGTATAGCTAAGCCCAAGCTACTATTATAAATGGAATCCAAGAAGGAAAAGGAAATCCAGTTCCCCGAAAAATATGGAATAACGGTATAAAAACACAAAAAATTTTTATTTCATCCTTTAAAAATCAATGAGATGGTGAGAATTAAAAGCATAGATGAAACGCCGACGCGTTTCGAACCATATAGTTCTTAATCATAACTACTATTATAAATAGTTCTAATGCAAATGTTCAAGTGTTTGCATTATCATGCATTTTGCCACACTTTACATCTGAGGTTATTGAGCGTGAAATTACATATCGGATATTATATTGAACTGGTCACGTCAAGAAGGGAAACGTAATATATGTGAATAGAGAAATATTCAGCGACAGATATGACAAGATCAATACAGGCATAAATCCTAACAGATGATGGATGTTTTATTAATTTGAAAGGAATGACATTAAAATGGGTAAGAAGCTGTTTGTATTTACTTGACATAACTTTCTCATTTCCAAAGACTGCTCAGCATTTTCTTTGGATTTGTTTCATTTATTCATATGTCATAATTTGTCTTGAGCTCCTATAAACAGCTTTAGCAGTAAGGAGAAACAATGGCCATTGTCATTCTAGCTCCTGCTTAGAAACATTTGAAGAAGATTCTGTGATCAAGCAGCAATGTCCTAATGGACGGTTGTGTTTTTTGCTGCTTATGAGTACAGTAGTCCCTCAACATACGATGGTAATCCGTTCCAAACGGACCATCGTTTGTTGAAACCATCGTATGTTGAGGGATCCGTGCAATGTAAAGTATAGGACAGTGGTCTACAACCTGCGGACCTCCAGATGTAGCAAAACTACAACACCCAGCATGTCCGGACAGCCAACAGCATGCCCGGACAGTTGGACCTGACGAAGAGGGGATCACGCCCTTCGAAACGCGTTGTCCCACCCCCCATGTTACGGCCTTTTTTCACTATCCCCATTTTATTCTTTTATGTTAAATAAAATCCTTTTGCCTATATATCATTTCCCATTTTGGATTTGATTTGTATCCAACCTTGGATTGATCTACACTTGCGAGGAGAGCGCCTGAACGCACCGGCATTTTCTGCTGCAATGCAGACCACAGTTCCCTCTATTTCCAAGACCGCCTAGGATCATCCTAAGACGGAGAAGGTGACGTGGCAGCACTCCCGGACTTTCTATTCACTACGCTATATGGTGTTGTACCCGTAGTGCAACACCCAAAGGTGAGCAGAACTGCTTCTCTTCTCATTTAACCTCAGTTATTAGGAGTAACGGCACATTGCTGCGCTTTTTTTCTGTTCCCTTTTCTTTCTATAGTTTCTCTACTTTAAAGCTAGTGTCATGTCTGGGGTAGGGAGCAGATCAGTCATTGTGCTAGCCCAAACCACTGTCCCTACCTACTTGGATGATTCACGCTAAACAACGCCTCCAGCAATGGGAGATTTTATATAAACAGCCTCCTGCTAATGAAATATCTAATGATAAGTGAACTGGGAAGACTCTCCTATATTTTAGTTGACAATGTATACAGTTATATGTTACATAGAGGGGAATTTATCAAACTATTTAGATGGCTTTTTTCGTATAAATTTGTCGCAGGAAAAGTCGCAGGGCAGTTCCGTGTGACTTTTCCTGTGACATTTCATTTAGAACGTTTGATTTTTATTACCACGCAGTGATCTGATTTAGATCACTTTGTGCAGTGGTAACTAATTTACCATGTGCAACTTTTTTGCAAAGAGTCGCAAAAAGTCGCACAGGCCAGATTTAGAAGAAATCACATGGCAATTCAACCCTACCCTATATCACTCTATGCGATAATTGTATTAAGGGCCGTGTGATATTTAATACAATTGTCGCACGGCCCGCCACTGCTCTGCGACACTTAAACAGAGCAGTTCAGGGGGCATTCATCAACGTCCGTGTTCGCAATTTGATAAATATGGCACACGAACGCCCCTTTGCCCACAACTTTTTTTTTTATCTAAAGTAAACAAAAACCCAGTTCACTTTTGATAAATGCCCCTCATACTCTGTGAACTGTTGATTGATGTAACATACAGGGTTGGTGCCACCAGGTATTTATTGCACTGGCTGACTGTCCATCAGTATATTATTTTCTTGCTATATTCATAAAGCGGAACACCTTTTTAATCATATCAAGTTGACCTGGGGATTGCGTGGACAAATCTAGCATGCAAACTGTGTGAAGATGTTGGTTCTCTAAGCAGTCATTGCCATACCTAGTGCAGCAAGGCAAGCTATGATGGCAACTGAAGACTTGTTCATGGGCTCCCATTGTCTAAAAATACTGTGCTGTTTACAGAATGCCTATTCAGCAGCCTGCACTATTCAGTACTGTAAAAGAAAGGTATACTGACATATGTCATCTCAATGGAGACCAAAGGGACAGTTTTTCGGCCTTGGTCAGGGGCCTATGGATAAATGTGTCATATGCTGGCATGTACAACAAGCAGACATTAAAAAAGAAGACATGGAGGCAGCCTAAGGGCTATTTCAGTCAGCTGTATAATACAACTACATTTTAGGATCTATATTATGGCTGCATCACTCAGACCTCATTTGGTTCTACCAAACTGAACAAAGATCATCATAGGGTTAGGTAAAACCACATAGAATCGGGATGTTGCAGCCGTTATACAGACCCTAAAATATGTCTAATCTTGGCCGCACTGATATTTACAGACAAATAATAAGATTGTGCTGTATGAGTTAAACACCTAAAGTATACTTCATAAAGGATGAAATGTTAATGCAATAATATATCTGTATTTCAGAGAAGAGGCGGTGTAGTTACAATGATGGATCATAATGCTGATAATGTACGGCACCTTTCATCAGTGTGTACAATATATGGCAATGACACCAGATTTCTCTGCATTTCATCACTTCATTTCATACTGTACGAAGAGGTCTGCAAATATTTTACCTTACAAAGCAATGGGGGACAAAGACTGCTATTTGTAATTTCATGTACAAGGGTCTGGGAATAAGTATTTTAGTATGCCATCTGCCAAGAGTTTTGGCTTGAGTGTGTGTAGCCTTCTCTTAGACTGACATAATCTCTTTTCAATTGATCACCGCTCTAAAGCTCAAGTGCACAATTTATCATCTATCTGTCAGATGTTACCCTCTAGAACCGTCACTGCTTTATACCTCATCTCCATTAATTCTTAAACATTATCCCACAGTGGAGACGGTGACATATCTGAATTCTAAGGCTTCAAATCCTGGCATATCTGTAATCTGTGATTAACCAGCCAATAAAGGGTCAGAATTTAAACAGATCACTTTAAGAATAGCATTATCAGTATACCATTATCCCTATCATAGAAATGCTTACAGAGGATAATTCTGTAACTTTACAGAGGTGGATGGATTTAGGTGCTATCTTTGCACAGATCTCGCTGTCATAGACAAACCTCCCTCTACTGCTTGTCAGTTATTGGTAGGGCAGTGAATGGGACACATCCGTACTTCTGCACAAAGTGTCATTAACCCTTAAAGGGGTTATCCAGTTGATGAAAATGTTTCCCCTATCCACAGGGCAAGTCACAGCAATGTCTTGCTCAGCTGGAGATTGGCTGAGAGGGCCATCACTGCCAAGACCATTTTGTCTCGAAAGGTGGGGGGCCCCAGTGGTCAGACCCTCTACGGTCATACACCTATTTCATATACACACCTATTAACTAGATGACCCCTTTAAAACATAAGGTGCATTTTGAGTCTTAGTTTAAACATGCCCAAATATGATATTTCTGCCTGATGCTAGGAGTTTATGCTTCATTTGGGCCGTATTAAGGCTCTGGTTCCAGATATTTTATGGTGGAAGCCAGCTATAAGCAGTATTTTAGAGAACAGGTAGGCCAAAACTACACCTGTTATTTAAAAAAAAATAATAATTTTGACATGTCCCCCACAAATCATTAGCTAGCGCACAGCTGAGATTTACAATGGAGCCTGTCTCATGGAGTCAGGCAGAAGAGACAGCAAGACAGGGAGTCTAGCACTCTCTTTTCCCGGCACCATCCAAGGATTGTTGGGAGTATGAACGCCTAAATCTCGAACAATCAAAACTATTAACATTTATTTGACAGGGACACTTTAACTTTATGTTCAGCCAATGCAGTTAGCAAAAAATTTATGCCACAAGAGCTTGTTTAGGTTTTTTTGGTTATAGCTTCTATGCTACCATTAAAAACAACTATTCAGTCGTATGTGGAACTTTAAAGAAGCTGGTCTAAAGGCAATTTCCATGGGATCGAGGTCTGTTCCATTGCTTTGGCTTTAGGTGCTAAATATAATTGTGCAATAAAAGCTAACTATTAACCATGACTAATATTGGTTCCTGCGAAACTTGTAAGTTAACATAATATAACACAGTATACTTACATCAGGAGAAAATAAAATGTCTTATCCATATGGAAGAGATGGCCATGCACCAGCACAGTATATCACAGTCCTGATGTACGCCATGAGGAAGAGATACTTTGCAGCTTAAAACACCTAAGTGTATCTATTTCGTATGTGTTTCTAATAGCGATGAGCGGCAGAGGCCATATTCGAATTTGCAATATTTCACGAATATATGGACGAATATTCATCCTATATTCATCCTATAGCATATTCGCTATGTTCGTTCTCTTTCTTTTTCATGCCATAATTTTTCATTTTAAAATTTGCGTAGTATGCATGCTTGATTATATCTTTCACCTAAAAGAAGGGAGGGATCAGTGTCCTCTGACTGGAAGTGCCGATATTCGTGAATATTTGCATATTCGCATGTTCAAAAAAAAGAAAACATTCGTCATTACAAATATATATCACTATATTCTAAATCGCGAAATTGCAAAGTGCCGATATTGGCGGTAAAAATTTGCATTTCGAATATTCACACTCAACAATAGTTTCTAACACTTTTAAGACCCCTAAAGATTTTTACATTGATGGAGCAAACAGCATTCTATCAAGCACTGTGTCCCTACAGCTTTCAGCTTTGAGATTTCTGTATCCCCAAACTATGAGGATGTGGAATCACTGTGGGTAGAATTACAAAAGGAGGGAAATACTGAAAAAATAATACTTGGTGTAATCTACAGACCCCCTAATATCACTGAAGAAATAGAAGGTCGGCTGCATAAACAAATAGAGAGGGCCGCCCAGGCAGGTACAGTGGTAATAATGGGAGATTTTAACTATCCAGATATAGATTGGGGTCCGGGGTTGGCTAAAACTACAAAGGGGCGTCAATTCCTAAATTTATTGCAGGATAATTTTATGGGACAGTTTGTGGAGGACCCAACAAGAAGTGATGCCTTGTTGGATCTGATCATTTCCAACAACGCAGAGCTGGTTGGTAATGTAACTGTGCGGGAAAACCTTGGTAATAGCGACCACAATATAGTTACTTTTGACTTAAAATGTAGAAAACAAAGACAGACGGGGAAAGCAAAAACATATAACTTTAAAAAGGCAAATTTCCCTGGGCTGAGAGCTGCACTTCAGGACATAGACTGGGGGGAGGTGTTGTCAAATACTGATACAGAAGGTGAATGGGACATCTTTAAATCAACTCTAAATAACTATACATCTAAATATATACCAAAGGGGAACAAATATAAACGATTAAAACTAAATCCTACATGGTTGACAAATGATGTTAAAAGAGCAATAAACAACAAAAAAATAGCCTTCAAAAAATTCTAATCTGATGGGTCAGCTATAACATTTAAACAGTACA
The DNA here is from genome assembly GCF_029499605.1 of Hyla sarda. Classification (NCBI taxonomy): domain Eukaryota; kingdom Metazoa; phylum Chordata; class Amphibia; order Anura; family Hylidae; genus Hyla; species Hyla sarda. The sequence continues at coordinate 243,684,724 of NC_079191.1, read as the reverse complement.
AAGAGCTTAATAAAATCTGTAAAAATGTAATAAAAACAGCAAAAATTCAAAATGAGAGACAGGTGGCCAAAGAAAGCAAAACTAATCCTAAATATTTTTTTAGATATATAAATGCAAAAAACCAAGGACAGAGCATGTAGGACCCCTTAATAATGATAATGGGGATGTTGTCACGGGCGATCAAGAGAAGGCGGAGCTACTGAATGGGTTCTTTAGTTCTGTATACACTATGGAAAAAGGAGCTGACATTGGCCAGGTCAGTGCTGGTAACACATCATGTAATGTACTGAACTGGCTTAATGTAGAGATGGTACAAGGTAAGTTAAGTGATATAAATGTAAGCAAATCTCCAGGGCCAGATGGATTGCACCCAAGAGTTCTTAGAGAGGTAAGTTCAGTAATATCTGTACCCCTGTTCATGATATTTAGAGATTCTCTGGTGTCTGGTATTGTGCCAAGGGACTGGCGCAAGGCAAATGTGGTGCCGATCTTCAAAAAGGGCTCTAGGTCTTCCCCAGGAAACTATAGACCGGTAAGTTTAACGTGCATTGTGGGTAAATTGTTTGAAGGACTTATAAGGGATTACATACAGAAATACATAGGGGATAATAGTATTATAAGTGATAGCCAGGATAGAAGTTGTCATACCAATCTAATTTGCTTTTATGAAGAGGTGAGTAGAAGCCTTGACAGAGGAATGGCTGTGGATAAAGTGTTTCTGGATTTTGCTAAAGTGTTTGATACTGTCCCTCATAGACGTCTGACAGGTAAATTAAGGTCTTTGGGTTTGGAAATTTTAGTTTGCAACTGGATTGAACACTGGCTCATGGATCGTACCCAGAGAGTAGTGGTCAATGATTCGTACTCTGATTGGTCCCCGGTTATTAGTGGTGTACCCCAAGGTTCAGTACTGGGACCGCTGTTGTTTAATTTATTTATCAATGATATAGAGGATGGTATTAACAGCTCTGTTTCTATCTTTGCAGATGACACCAAGCTTTGTAGCACAGTACAGTCTACAGAGGATGTGCATAAGTTACAAGATGACTTGGATAGTCTAAGTGTCTGGGCATCCACTTGGCAAATGAGGTTCAATGTGGATAAATGTAAAGTTATGCATCTGGGTACTAATAACCTGCATGCATCGTATGTCTTAGGGGGGATTAAACTGTCAGAGTCACTGGTAGAGAAGGATCTGGGTGTACTTGTAGATCACAGACTACAGAATAGCATGCAATGTCAGGCTGCTGCTTCCAAAGCCAGCAGGATATTGTCATGTATCAAAAGAGGCATGGACTCAAGGGACAGGGACACAATACTCCCCCTTTATAAAGCATTGGTACGGCCTCACCTGGAATATGCTGTTCAGTTTTGGGCACCAGTCCATAAAAGGGACACTGTGGAGCTGGAAAGGGTGTAGAGACGCGCGACTAAACTGATATGGGGCATGGAACATCTTAGCTATGAGGAGCGATTAAATGAGTTACAATTGTTTAGCCTTGAGAAGAGACTTTTAAGGGGGGATATGATAAACGTATATAAGTATATTAATGGCCCATACAAAAAATATGGAGAAAAACTGTTCCAGGTTAAACCCCCCCCCCCCCAAAGGACGAGGGGGCACTCCCTCCGTCTGGAGAAGAAAAAGTTTAGTCTCAAGGGGCGACACGCCTTCTTTACCATGAGAACTGTGAACTTATGGAACAGTCTACCTCAGGAACTGGTCACAGCAGGAAAAATTAACAGCTTTAAAACAGAATTAGATACATTCCTGGAACAAAATAACATTAATGCTTATGAAGAAATATAAAATCCCATCCCTTCCCCAATATCGCGCCACACCACTACCCTTCAATTCCCTGGTTGAACTTGATGGACGTATGTCTTTTTTCAACCTTACTATGTAACTATGCTGAGTTTGAAGAACCACATACTTCAATGGAATTGTACATGTACATGCTAAAAGTTGTATAAATCATCCCTCTCTTCTGATCAGTGGGGAAGCTAACTCACAGACCCCTAAAGGGCTATTTTATGACATTCTGGCTCAGTAACATTCCTAATAATAGATAGATGTTAACTATCTTATGTAAATGAATCCCATTTATTCTGAACATTTATGGTCTTGGTTTGTCACTGACAGTTGTAAGCAGTGCCTGGTGTAATTCCTGACTATATTACAGATGTCATCAGACTTCTGCAGCCAGTCCATGAATGCTCACTACAGGTAGGATATACATGGTAATGCGTTTACTAATGTTATCTAACCATAGGCTGCACTAACCTTCATACATTTTTAGGTTTGGCAGCAAAAACAAAACCCAAGCTTCTCAATGTAACAATAAATAGAAATCTGCAAATACTGCGATAGAGGAGGACTGCAACACGATAAATATTTTATGCACAGAATCAAAGAATAAAGCATTCCCTATGCTAATGTAATGAATTAAATTAGCACAGATATCAATGAGATGGTATTTAAACAGGAATCCTGGATTCTTCCTCATCTATATGGTATACTATGATAGGAACACAATCTGCTTCAATAACTTCTATGGGAGAGTTTTGTAAGTATACTCTGTGACCTGTGCAGAGGTCATTGTAAAGGCAGGGGAGGCTTAGCTCTAAGCATTACCTGCTGTGAATAATCTGATCCCATTTTATCTATACACTGGTGTCACCTTTAATTATAATCCTATCTGTGATGATAAAGAGGACACAGCTGTAAATTGATATGTACAGAACAGCAAGTCTCTGCTAATTATTAGGCTTAGTGGGCATAATAGAAACTGCAACATTTTTGATTTTTTATAGTTAGTAAAATTTTTAATTAGAAAAAAATTTCTTGAAAAAAAAAATGTTGATTTAAACAATAGGTCATGTCATTCCAAGATGAAAGTCACAAGATTCAATATGTTTGAAAATAATTATATATTTTCTTCGCCCTTTTAAATCCGGTCACTAGGGGTCTCTCTTTCTGTCCTGCTCGCATTCCGTGTCTTTTCTAGCTCTAAGTTTGGTCTCCTGCCAGCCTGGAAGAAGACCAAAGTCAGGAAATGCGGGCAGGGCCTCAGCTCAGCACAGCGCTCACTCTCTGCCTGTCTATCAAGCAGGCAATGATATCTTCATCATGGCAAGTGTGTAGGTCCGCTCTGATCCCCCTCCTCTCTGTGTTAAACATCCAGAGACGGGGGGAATTGAGGGGCAGCCTGCCACAACTGGCTGCCTTTTCTATGCTGCCCTTCTTAGTGTGATCGCAGCATAGAAGAGAGGGGGCGGAAGTTGACGTTACTCCTGCCGGGGAACGCCTCTGATGACGTTACTCCTGCAGGGGAACGCCTCCTCAGGAGCGCTGGAGCTCACAGACAGTGAGCCAAAGGCAGAGAGTATATTAATAGGTAAAAACCCATGAAAACTGAAAAATTCAGGCTGGGGAGGAGTTATTAGGGTGAGGTGAATAAATAGGGATAGGGGGTTTACTTAACTTAATGACAGGTACTCTTTAACAATGCTGTTGAGCTGTATAATTCAGCTCTGATCTGATATAAAACAAAATCGATAATCTAATAGAAATATAGCCTAAATTCCTTTTAATAATGATTCATGCAACCATTTTAATGTTATCCACAAACCATTGCAAACCTTTTAATACACACGTACAGTCTCCCAAAGTACAGTAGCTGAAGCTAAAGTTCAAAACACTGCAATATAATTTAAGTTTTATGGCTGGCTAGCGACAGATGTTTTGTAAATAGTCTTGTGAGTTTGTGCAGTCTTGGGATTCACTATATTAAAAATGTAGTTGTGAGCCGAAGGTACAGTGGTTATAAAAGAAATCTTATAAATACTGCATACAGTATTAGGAATTTACACCACAGTGGGTCAATTAAAAAGTTTATTTCAAATATATTAAGTATGGTATTTATAAATTAACAGCAGAGATGTTACTATTCTATTTCAGTATTTGTGTTTTCCAATAGTGGATATACTTGCTTGTACACAGGCAGCTGAACTAAACACTACATACTTGGTGACAGCATCTGGGTTAATGGGCAGTAGAGCATGGATGACATAAAAATGATGCCCCCCCCCCCCCCCCCTAAGAAAAATATCTGCATAATGTCTATATTTTGTGCCAGTAATAAGCATCAGTATTTGTAAGCCAAAACTAGGAGGGAAACCTATATAGAGAAGGATTATAGAAAGTGTTGTACCTCTTCTGAGTCTTTGTCCCACTCCTGGTTTTAGCTTACAAATACTGACCAAAATACTGCTTTGTGAAAGTGGCCCTAAAGCGGTACGCTGTCATATCCCACAAAAAAATGTACATGGTATGTGTTACTCAGTACCTAATTCTGATCATGTACATGTAAGTTTGTGTCTAGCACCTATATTTCTCCCACAAATATGTTCTTTCTGTAGCTCACTTTGTTTTTCCTCCTGTGCTTTGGAGGGGGTGTGTCCTCACTCTGTATGACTTATCTTCCTTTCTGAGTTTGCTGTTCTTGGTATCTTCATCCAGTCACTACAGGCGGCTCTGTAACCCCGTCCTCTCTGTTTTCATGCTGCAGTCTGATTGGACAGGAGTGAGCACAGAGGAGTGCTAGTCCCACCCTCACTTCCTGGACTTTGTATCAGCCTGTGCCTCAGCTTGGACAAATATGATGCTGCAGCTAAACAGGATTACGTTCTGGATGGTATGGGGACCCCTAGTGATGTTTTTATAAGCCATGATTTCTATAAAAATGATCTAAACATTTCTTATGAAGTATATTAGAAAGATTAATGTTTTTTTTTTCCCAAGATGTACAACATATAAAAGTACATATGTGAAAAAAAAAGCCACTACACTACTGCCTGAAATGCATGGCTCCTGTGGCCCATGTTGTCTTCTCTGGCTGCTTGATATTCTTTGCCATCCTTCCCTCTCCTTGTTTAATTCTCCCATCAATCATTGCAGCTCTGCTGTGCCAACCAGATTAGAGTAGCCCCACCCTCCTGCTCTGTGCAGCAAAGAGAAGTTCAGTGTCTGATTGGCTAAGGCTGCACATACTTCCCAGTTCTCAGCAATAAAGGAAGCATGACTTATCAGTGCAGGCAATTAACCACATGGTCTGTGTCTTTTAAGAGGGTGGGGGCTGCTTTCAGAGAGGGATTAGGATAGAGAAAGAGTGGATGGCTGGATGATGCCATTCCCTCATTTCATGCATATAAGTGACAACCAAAGAGGGGAAACTGCTCTTTATAGCTAATTAATAATATTTAGACAATTAAATAGGTTGATGAGAGGGAAAGGATTGGCTTTGGGTTTAGCTCCCCGGAGTACCCCTTTAACCTCCTGGAGACGCAGGGCGTATGCATATGCCCTGCATCCCCGATCCTTCAAGACTCAGGGCGTACCTGTACGCCTTGGTCGAGTTTAACAGGTTTAAACCGTTGTCACCGACGGAGAATGGGTTAAACTCGGTGGGTCCCGGTTGCTACGGGCAGCTAGGACACACGGCTAATGCCTGGCATTTACCCTTTAGACGCAGCGATCAAAGTTGATCGCAGCATCTAAAGCGAAAGTAAAAGATTCCCGGCAGCTCAGCGGAGCTGATCGGGAATATAGAGACATCCCGATCAGCTTACCAGACAACGGGAGGGTCCTTACCTGCCTCTCCGTCGTCCAATCAGCAATCTACTGCTCCATGCCTACATAGTAGGCTAGAGCAGCAGAGCGCAGGTTACACTGATTAATGCTATGCAATGACATAGCATTGAACAGTGTATACAATCCAAAGATTGCATGGTATAGCCTCTTATGGGAGCTAAAAAAAAAAAAAAAAAGTGTAAAAAAATTTAATAAAAGTTCCTTAACCCCCCGATTAAAAGTTTAAATCACCTCCCTTTTCCCATTTTTTAAGTAAAATAATGTAATAAAGAATAAAAATAATCACATGTGGTACCGCCGTGTGTGTAAATGTCCGAACTATTAAAATATAAGGTTAGCTAAACCACACGGTCGATGGCGTACGTAAAAAAAAATACCAATGTCCAAAATTGTGCATTTTTGGTCACTTCATATACCATAAAAATATTAAGAAAAAGCAATCAAAAAGTCTCATCAAAACAAAAATGGTACCAATAAAAACTAAAGACAACGGTGCAAAAAATGAGCCCTCATACTGCCCCGCACTTGGAAAACTAAAAAAGTTATAGAGGTCAGAAGATGCCAATTTTAAACATACTACTTTTGGTGCATGTAGTTTATAATTTTTTTAAGTATTAAAATAAAACAAAACCTATAAAAATTGGGTACACTTGTAACCGTATGGACCTACAGAATAAAGATGAGGTGTCATTTTTACTGAAAAATGTACTGCGTAGAAACGGAAGCTCCCAAATTTACAAAATGGCATTTCTTTTTTTATTTCACACCACAAATATTTTATAATATAACCTGCAGCGAAACCAAAAACACATTAAGTGATGTCATTACAAAGTACAATTGGTAATTCAAAAAACAAGCCCTTTTTATGGGTCTGTAGGTACAAAATTGAAAGCGTTATGGTTTTTAGAATGCAAGGAGGAAAAAACCAAAATGAAAAAACGAAAATTTGTTGAGTCCTTAAGGTGAAAATAGGCTGAGTCCCTAAGGGGGTAAGCCAGTTCCAGACAAGAAATAAACGTCTGTGTTGTTAGTTCGTGTAATTAGACGTATGGTCTGGCCAGGATTAGTGTCCACAATATGGATGCAGAAATACAGCGATATCATGTTCTACTGAAACTGGCCTTACATTGTACTGAACCTCAGCTACAGTTTGTTGTTAAGAAACCTACTACTTTGACTACTTAGCACAGAATTAGCTAAATTTATATGAATAAGTGACAGGTTATACAGAAACTTACCACACAATTATGTATCAATCTATTCAGCTCCTTCTGCTTGGATTCCACTTCCTGTTTTTAATGTGACAGGTTCCCTTATAGTTATGTACATAGTATATTTTCATACTCTATTATTCCATAAACAAACATATTAGAAATGGGTACTTATACAAATATACATTCAAGTCAAATTTTTCAGGTAAAGGTTAGGGGATAAGAATAGGGGATAAGATGTTAGATCGCGGGGGTACCACCGCCGGGGACCCCTGCGATCTCCGGGCCGGCAGCAGTGGAGTCCGGAATATGGAAGCTTGCAGCTTCCGCGTTCGTGACGTCACGCCACGCCCCCTCCATTCATATCTATGGGAGGGGGCGTAGCGGCTAGTACATAGCCATCATGCCTCCTCCCATAGAGGTGAATGGAGGGGGCATCGCCAGTCATCAGGCCAGGAGCGGTGGGACACCTGCAATCTAAAGTCATATCCCCTATCCTTTTGTACACTTTATGGTAAAAATATCATGTTTTCTTTATTCTTTGGGTCAATGCGATTAAAATCATGCCCATGGTTACATACATTTCTATTATTGTACTGCTTTTAAAAAATCTCAAACTTTTTTTCACAAAATCAGTACATTTAAAAATGTCCTATTTTGACCACCTCTAACTTTCTTATTTTTCCGTATTCTGGGATGTGTGAGGGCTCATTTTTTTGTGCCATGATCTGTAGTTTGTTTGAGTACCAACTTTAGTTAGTAGTATAAACTTTTGCGTATATGTGACTTTTTGATTACTTTTTATAAAAAATTGTTGTAGTTTGATGTGACAAAAAAGCTGAAATTTTTTACTTCATTTTTTTTTCACATTTATGCCGTTCACCGTAGGGGATCATTAACAATATATTCTTATAGTTCAGACATTTACACACGCGACAATACCAAATATGTTTGTTATATATCGTTTTTTATGCTTTTTTTTTTGTATTCATATGGCAAAAGGGGTGATTTTAAACTTTATTGGGGGAGAGTCTTTTTCACATTTTTTCCACTTTTTTTTTTTATTTATTTCAAACTTTTTTAGTCCCCATAGGGGATGTGTGTACGGGCACCTGTAAAAGAACATTTCTGAACAGCCACGGATTCTAAAAATGGAGCAGTTAACCAAGCAGTAAAGCAAATTTTACAACGTTTCTGATGTGAAAATAATGTACAGTCTATGAAACCTGAACAGTAATCCTTGCCATTAATTTCTGCACTCTCTTCTGAACTGTAAGAGGGTATAATGCGGTCAGCTAGTGACACCTGCTGGTAATGTTCAGTCATTTTGCTTCTAAGCGTTCTGCTTCTTTCTTCGCAGTTATGGATTTACATAATGCGAAAATTCGGGGTCTGTTACATGTTAACATGCTTTGGATATAGATAAAATACATTTTCTTTATAACTAAAGCCAATGTGACATTTTTACAATAAGTGATGCATACCATAAGGCAGTGGTCTCCAAACTGTGGTTCTTCAAATATTGTAAAACTACAATTCCCAGCATGCCCAGACAGCCGTTGGCTGTCTGGGCATGCTGGGAGTTGTAGTTTTGGAGACAGTTTGGAGGCCACTTTCATAAGGGAATATAAACTGTTGTACAGAAAAGTTGTGTATAAAACATATCTATACATACACTGCCTTCAAACAACTTCATCTTTTGTATTTCCTTCCTACTCTATTCCAATATATTTAGGTGTCACCGAAGGAAATAAAAATCCTTGGGGTATTTTCTTTTATTTCACACTTATTTAGGTTTCTATGTATTTCTATTACTTACACATTGCATTCAACATGACTGTACCTGTATTACAAGGACACGAGAAATTTCATAGGACGGCATTTGATCCTCTATTAGAGTGAAGAAACCCATGCAAACAGGAGAAAGATGCAAACAACATCAAATATTTGTCCTCTATGGGAAAAGTACATGTTTTTATACATTGTATGCCTAAACAGCGAGCTACATCACAAGCCTCTATGAATACGTTTTATACTTTTGAATGCGTCAACGGATGCTAATAAGGGATGCAGGCCCGGTGCAAGGATTTTTGCCACCCTAGGCGAAGGCTAATTTTTCCAATACACTGTGTGAACCCAGCCGTATACCTCAAACATATGTATCAAATGTGATGTGATCAGAGCCTGCAAAGACGGAGATGCTGTATAAAGCCATGTTCCATTCTAGCTGATTAAATCCAAAGATGATGGATACTCTGTATAAGCAAAGTCTCTGTTCACATCTGTCCAATGTCAATAGAATACCACCATATACACAGTCTCCAATAACATCTGGGCCATAGTATCCGCTCTAAATTTAAACCATGACGCGGTACCTATAATGGGGTGTGTCCGATTCTGCCAGTTTCTGTTAGTTTAAAAATGATGGAATCTGAGATTGGGGTATGGGCGTCAAATATATATATATATATATATATATATATATATATATATATATATATATAAAGAGAAGGCCTGACTCACTGACTCATCAACGCCCAGCCTAAACCCTTGGACCTAGAAAGCAGAATTTTTTCACAGATGTTGTTTTTAAGGCGTAGACGAGGAATAAGAAAGGATTTTTCAAAATTCAACCCATAAGGTGTGAAAAAGGGGTTGAAAGTTTGTATGAAAGTCCGTCATTTTTGAAGCTAGAAGCATGAAACTTTGTTTTTTAGGCTCACAATTAGAGATAAAGAAACACATGTTTTAACGTTTTCTAAAATTCCATCCGTGAGGGGGTGAAACGGAGGTTCAAAGTTTCTATGAATTAACCCCTTGCTGCAGAACTCGGGTATACCCGCACGGTCCCGGCTGCTATCAGCAGCCAGGACCCGTGGCTAATGCTAACTTTGGCTAACTGTGGCTAACTTTTTAGACGCGGCGATCAAAGTTGAAAGAATTTGGGTTGTTTGGATGCCCGTAGACTTTACCCAAAACTTCCTCATTATTATAGGATCATAAATAGTAGTTCTATGTTACCCACGGGCAAAAGCTAATGCAATATATATATATATATATATATATATATATACACACACACAAGCAAAAAGAAAAATAGCCAGCACAACTACCTAATACACGGGTGCGCGCTGCTGTGGCAAATACAGAGTATACAAAAAAAGAAGGTTGAAGCAGCACACTTGGTCAAAAAATGGAGGCTCTTAGCACACTTTTTGATCAAAACGTGTCCCCCATCGACCACACGGAGGTGGCCTCATTTTGGATAGGACCCTAACACATATGCCCAACAGAGGTGAGTGTTAGGAGTGTTAGGCTCAGAATTTATGTTAAGGTCCCATCCGAAATGAGGCCACCTCCGCGTGGTGGATGGGGGGACACGTTTTGATCAAAAAGTGCGCTAAGAGCCTCCATTTTTTTGACCAAGTGTGCTGCTGCCATTTTCTTTTTTTTGTATACTATATATATACATATATATATATTATATCATATATTACATTTGACACCCATACCCCATTAGATATATATTAGATATATCTAATCATTCACTCAACAGGTAGCATCTTGAAGGAAATAGTCATCAACCTATATTCCTTCCGGGAGTCTTAATCACTTGTAGCTGAGCATTGACTGACTGTCTGTTAATAGACATTAGCCTGTACCCGTGCTCATAAATGCTTTATGTGTGCTGTTGTCCACAGACTGAAGAAGTCCTGAAGATTGATGGAGGGCCATGCTATTCAAACAGCAGGCGTTGCTGAGACAGAAGCTTTTGGTGCTAGGCAGCCTTGCTGTTGGAAGTCTCCTATATCTAGTTGCCAGAGTTGGGAGCTTGGATAGGTAAGTGCCTTAAGGTTATATGATTTGAACTTTGTTCTTTGTCTATAAATGTAAAACATTGAGGGATGGAGACGTCATGTATTAGAAAAAATCCCTGCTAATTTTTATCAGAGGAAATGCATTTATGTAACTTCTCTCCATGTGTTAGGGTTAAGCTGCACATTTCACATCTTCTGTGTGTTCCAAAATTTGTTATGCAAAAACTTCAAAATAAGAAGCAATGAAAGCAATACTGTAAATAAATATTTGACAGTTATGTATGTTTAACCAAAACACAAAAGAAGGGGCATCTTTCCATTATAGTTTTTCTCAGTGTTGGTTCCAATATTGGTTTTGGCTAAAAATACTGTGAAAAATGCTACATGTGAACCCACTCTTGCTGGTTTATCGCATATAGGGCCAGTATACGAGATCTGTATTCCTAAATAGTTGTTTCTGATACTGCAGCAGCTCTTGGTGTTGTCCAATCCATCACCAGTGCTCACACGTCTAGTTTTGCCATGTGCAGCCTTTATTTGTTATTCATTTTATTTTCTCTGTAGAATCGGCAGCATCCTTGGCCGCTCAAGCTATAAAATACAACATTGTGTTTGTCATCTTATGTAAGGTTACAAACTGTTCCTTCAGTGTTTTCCACGCTTGTGTGAATAATCCATACAATGACGCTGTTTTACAATGCATTTATTAGACTACATGAATCATTTAAAAGCTAAGAAGTCCTGTCCACTATTTTGGTGAATCTCTTGATATCAACAATGTGTCCTTCAATGTGTCCTTCTATAAAGAAGCCTTAAACTGAGGTGTAAAGGCAAATCACACTAATTTAACCTCATGCATTGGATTATATCAGCTTTTCAGCAGTTTGAGGCAATGCTGTTGTATTTATTATCCCTAGAGGCACTAAGTACTCACTGTAGAGGAAACACTCATGCATTAAAATATCAGGATAAACAGGAGACGGCTTACTGAATATGAATGAGATAATAATCCCACTTTATGGGGAATTAGCAACATTTCATTAGATTGAAGTAAACTCAGGTCAATTATATTGAGTGTATGCATCTTTAATAGCCTTCAAATCCTCCAATATCAAGTGGATGTTACTAGTATAGTAGCTGTAATAAATAGACATGAATAAGTGTTTTACAGGTAAAATTTGCAATCTAGTGCAATGAGGAAAATGTTTCTTATTTTCTTACAACTGTCTAATCTTAAAAAGGCAACGAAGTAGCATTAGCATAATTTTCATATTGTAAGATTATCCTTACAAGGAACTTTTTCTTACTGCCTGTTACTGGGGGGTGGGGGGGGGGGGGGGGGTCCCTGGTGCCCCTCTGGCCTTTATTGATAAATCTATCCCTATACCCAAATAGGGAAAGCTCTATTACTCCAGGCTGGTGGGGTGGGGAGAAGCCACCGAGACCACCCTGATGACTCATGGTTTAGGCAGAATGACAGTGATGACAGGTTCAGAACGCTGGCGATAGTCCGCCTCCTATAGACTTGCATTGATGGGGTGTGGCGTGACATCATGAGGGGGCATGGCCGTGACATCACGAGCCTCGGTGTCCGCACTCAGCGTTCAGAACAAAATGTTCCAAATGCTGAGACAGTGGAGTACCCCTTTAATAAAAGCCTGTAATCAGTCCTAAAAAAAACTTCTATAATTTTGTAGCCGCAACTCCCCCAATACCAAGTGTTTTACTTATTTGCTAGCAATGTTGCAATCCTTGCAATTAAAGGGGTATTCCCATCTAATAAAATGTAATTTCTCAGGGAGGTTCTAGCTTCTTTGCGGCCACTGGAGGTGGTTGGGAAGCCGAATGCAGCCAATGTCCTAAATTTCTTAGGAGGCATGTTCATATGTATGAGCCACACAGAAATATAAGCCACATGCATTGTGTGTGCAGATAACTGGTATCTCCATATTGCACTGTTTTCTTCCCTAGAAGCAATGCTTTAATGCAAAATAAGACAGTATACTTCTTCAATAGGCATTATAATGTGTTAAAAGAGTTTAGGTCCAAAGCATAGGGCATAACTAGCTGATTGGTGGGGTCTCACTGATGGGACCCCCACCAATCAGGAGAACAGAGGTTAAATATCCCCATGGATAAATGGAGTATACTGCGTATGCACAGCCAACATTACATTTACTATCTATGGGACCTTCGAACATTGCCGAGATCAGGCATACAATGATTGGTTTCTCCTGTCTGTTCAGCATGCTTTATTATAGGAAGTATTTTTAATCTTCTAAACATTTGTCATTACAGGCTGCCGCCAATTTGTTCAGTCGAAGGTAGATTCAGTCCACAAAATCAGGATGCAATCACTCTTCGTGCTATGCAGTATAAAAGAGGACTCTTACATGAATTCCGTAAAGGAAATGCGACTAAAGAGCAAATTCTCCTACATAACTTGGTCCAGCAGCTACCAAAGGCGATCATTATTGGTGTGAGAAAAGGAGGAACTCGAGCCTTACTTGAAATGTTAAATCTCCATCCAGCTGTGGTGAAGGCCTCTCAAGAAATTCATTTTTTTGACAATGATGAGAACTACGCAAAGGGTATTGAGTGGTACAGAAAAAAGATGCCCTTCTCCCATGCTCACCAAATAACTATAGAGAAAAGTCCTGCCTACTTTATCACAGATGAGGTCCCTGAAAGGATTTATAAAATGAACTCCTCTATTAAGTTACTCATAATTGTTAGAGAGCCAACGACAAGAGCCATTTCTGACTATACACAGGTGTTGGAGGGCAAGGAAAGGAAAAATAAGACCTACTACAAGTTTGAAAAAATGGCTATGGACCCAAATACCTGTGAGGTGAACACTAAGTACAAGGCAGTGAGGACCAGTATCTATACAAAGCATCTGGAAAGATGGTTGAAGTATTTTCCTATTGAACAGTTCCACATAGTTGACGGGGATCGGCTAATCACCGAACCACTGCCAGAACTGCAGCTGGTAGAAAAATTTCTTAATCTGCCACCCAGGATAAGTCAATACAACCTATACTTTAATGCTACCAGAGGTTTCTATTGTTTGCGGTTTAATGTTGTCTTTAACAAGTGCCTGGCTGGTAGCAAGGGGCGCATCCATCCTGAGGTCGATCCCTCAGTCATTACCAAATTGCACAAGTTCTTTCATCCTTTTAATCAGAAGTTTTACCAGATCACTGGGAGAACATTTAACTGGCCCTAACGACTACTATTTTCTACAACACTATGTGTTGCACATTGCTTTCAGTAAAGTCTATAATAGGACAATTATGCACTTTTCTTGGACACCTTGAATAGAAAAAAAAATTAATTTCTTGAGAAAAATTAATTTATGTATATGACCAAATATTTAAAGGAAACCGTTTCTATTGAAAAAGAAACAGATCCCTTCCTTATATATACTGAAAGTACGATTAGCATTCTAACAAAATGGAAATTTCACTTTAAAATTTCAGACAATAAGAATAGTGGCAATGTTTCCTACAGAAAAGATCAGCATTCCATTATATCACTTACCCACAGATGCCTCAATAAAACATGTATGTATAATCGTAAACTAGCCATATAGGTACCCATAGGTATTAGATCAGTGTCACTTAATGCAACAGATTTCAACAGGATCAGCACAGAGTTCATGTACATGGGTGCCTTCAGGTGTCTGCTCCATTTTTCAGCCTAAAGGGGTTGTCTAGCGATACAAAGATTTTTGCAAATGGGACAGGCTGACAAACAAAAACACACACAGAAAATACCCAATCATTGGTCCCAGAGGTAACCCGGCTTGGGTTGAGTTGGGGACCAGGAAGTGGAGATCTGCAGTGAATGTTGGAATTGCAGTAGTAGGGGATTGGTCAAGTAAGTAACCAGCAACGGGTCCTGCTGGCCTTTATTGATACATCTCTTCTTATACCCACACAAAGAGACATCTACCATAATAAGTGAGCTTGTCCCTGTCTCCCTCTTTCATACAGCCCATAGTTTGGGCATCATAAAAACACTAGAAATAGACATTTAGATAATATTTTATTCATATGAACATTTAGCTTTCAGCAGCATGATATGTAGACCCAAAAGGCAACCCCAGGCATTCGCTAATACTATCTGCTCTTGTCCATTTTTGCCCTAGCTATATAGAATGCAAAGCTATTGCTGCGTTATGTGACTGCAGACTTCCTTTCACCTCCACAGACAAAAGCATGCAAGCTTAGTTGGATTCCGTGTTGAATCCACTTAAAATCCAGGTGAAAAGCACATCCTTCTGTTTTCTAAGAGAAATCAAACTGTAATTCTTACAGTGCAATTTTTTTCCATTGCAAACATAAAAAATGTGGGTTCCATGTAGAAGCTGCATCAAGTAGCCTGGGTGAGTATTAGCCACATTAAATAGGCATAATCTACATCATACAAGCTGCAAATACAGAGCAGAACTTAAAGGGATACTCCCACCCTAGATATCTTATCCCCTATCCAAAGGATAGGGGATAAGATGTCTGATTGCGGGGGTCCCGCCGCTGGGGACCCCCGCAATGTTGCATGTGGCATCCACCTGTTTCTAGGGTCTAGGTCGCGTCATGGTAACGGAAGTCTGTGATGTCAGGACTCCGCCCCATGTGACGTCACTCCCCGTCCCCTCAATGCAAATCTATGGGAGGGGGACGTCACGCCCCCTCCCATAGACTTGCATTGAGGGGATGGGGCGTGACGTCACACAGGGGCGGAGTCCTGACGTCACGGACTTCCGTTCCCGTGGTCGTGACCCAGACCCTCCAGTGTTTCCGGACAAGAAACAGGTGGGTGCTGCATGCAACATTGCGGGGGTTCCCAGCGGCTGGAACCCCACGATCAGACATCTTATCCCCTATCCTTTGGATAGGGGATAAGATGTCTAGGGTGGCAGTACCCCTTTAAGGAGCATGTTTATGGAAAGGCATTTCAGATTTCACATTAGATTGAATGGTGTTCATTCTCCTACACACAATGTCTGCCTTAAAGGGGTTGTTCTAAAATTAACACTTAATAGAAGATAATTGTATGAGTGCAATCACTGGGACCTTCTACAATCTACAGAACGGGGTTCCCAAAGAATGGGCCCATGTGCTTTCACTTCATTTACTTGCTATGGGACTACCAAAGATAGGCTAAGTGTATTTTCACTTATGCAGATGAGTACTGGCTGTCTTTGATAGTCCTATAGACAATGAATGGTGCAGCAGTGTGCATGCCCATCTGCAGCTTCATTCTGACAGTAGCATTTGGAACCTTGTTCACAAGATTGGTGGAAGTTACAGTGGTCGGGTCACACATCCCCTATCCTTTGGGCGGGGAAAAGCGTTAATGGTGCCACAAATCCTTTAAAACTACATTGTGAAGACTCAAGCATACACGTTGATATGCATGTAGGCATAAAGAGTATAGTCAGACTACATTGGCAAAAGCTAATTTTAAAGCAATATATAATAACATTTGGTTAAATAAACCTATGTAAGCCATTTACTCATGATCACTTAGCTTACAATGACTAATAGTTCCCATAGATAAAAAGAATATTGACAGTACTACCAGAATAGACTACTACTCAATGTAATACTTTTATTTATTGGTGGAAAGATCAACGGGACATACATAGTTTTTCAACACTGACACAACATGCAGTCCTCCAGTTTAAGTGTGTTTTGCCTTTAATGATCCTACTACCAACTTTGGAATGAATATTAAAGGGCATGCACATACAATGCATTTAAAAAGTTTTCACTTTTTTCACAAATTGTTATGTTTGAAAAATAAAATAAAAAAATCCCCTTGTGATTCTGCACTTGATACTCCATAATAACAAAGTAAAAACGGAATGTTAGAAAATAATTTATAAAAAATAAACATGCCAATGTAATATTTTAGTTGTTTAAGTATTCAACCCCATAGTACTAAATTCAAGCTCCTTTGACTACTTTGGCTGTAATTACAGCCTCCAGTCTTTTTGGGTATAATGACAAAAGGTTTGCACACCCGGATTTGGGGATTTTCTGTCATTATTCACTGCAGAACCACTCAAGTTCTGTCAAGTTGGATGGAGACAGTGGGAGGACAGCCATTTTCAGATATCTCCAGAGGTTTTCCATTAGGTTTAATTCAGAGCTGTGGTTGAGCCACTCAAGGACATTCTAAGTTGTCTCTGCTGTGTGCTTAGGGTCTTGTTGGAAGGTGAACCTTTGGCCCATATATGGCACAGAGCACTCTATGTTTTATTAACAATATGTCTGAAGGAAAGTTGAAAAGAGAAAAGTACAACCATGACCAGTCCCTTTTTGCCAGCCATTAAAAAAAACACCCCTACAATATGTTTGCTGTCAACAGCATGCTTCATGTAGGGATGGTATTGGGCAGGTGATAAGCAGTGGCTGGTTTCCTCCAAACACAACGCTTAGAACTGAGGCCAATAAGTTCAATCCTGGTTTCATCAGACTATAGTTTCTCATAGTCTAAGAGTCCCTGCAGTGATTGTTAACCTTCTCAAAAGTTTCTTCCATTTGCACTTTGAACCTCAGCCAAAGTGACCATTGGGCTCTTGCTTATATTTGTTACTAAGGTTTTTCTCCCCTGATTATTTAAATTAACAATTTTGGAAAGTTCTTCGGTACATTCAGTGCAGCAGATATTTTTTTGTACCCATCTCCAGACCTATGCCTCCACACAATCCTGTATCTGATCTCTATAGGCAGTACTTTCCATATCATGGCTTGGTTTATTTTATCTGATATGAATTGTCAACTGTGAGACCTTTAATGGACAGGGGTCTGTCAAATCAGATCCAAGCATCTAAATTAACCACTACAATGTAGGTGCAGAAACATCTCAGAGACAGTCAAGAGATATAGGAGTCCCACAGATCTAAGCATCAAAGCAAAGTGTCTGAATATTTGTTCATGCAAAGTATTTTCTTCATGGGGCATTAGGTGCAGAATTGGAAGGACTTGATATTTTTGATTCTTTGGCACAAGCCTTCAACAAAACATGACAAAAAGTGAACGGATCTGAAAACTTTCTGAAAGCATTATATTTGCACTGATTTATTTTATTTTTTTTACTTTACAAATGGATCGACAATTAAAAATATAAACAAACTCTTGATGTACAATATGGTACCACTATGTATCTCCATTGTTCCTGGCAACAACCAATCATTGTGTAGTCTGATCCCCGGTCACATTTCCATCCTTTCATTACCTACTCCTTGCTAACCTTTTAATATACATTAGCAGGAGGTAGGGGACAAATTAAAGGGAGCATGACCAGCCGGGTCAGACTACACAGGGTCTACTTCTAGTATTTTACCAAGGAGACTTACAGGTCTTCATAGGAGCTGTAGATACAAAAGGAGTTTTTTTTTTTTGGATGCATTGGAGCAATAAGAATAGATGACTTTTCCTTTGCATTCCAAATAGCTTTGGATTTCTTTTTAAAAGTATATGTAAGAAAGCACAAACAGTTTTTTATTTTGACTGAACACACTTCGTAATGATTGTGGATAACAATGCTTCTCCAGCCCATGCAAACAGTTCTCCCCAAACAGTATTTAATGCAAACAAGAGTAGAGTGTATAATAGAAATTTAAATACAAAATAATATATGCTGTGTACATCAAACACAAAAACCAGAAGCATCCATTAGGAATAAAAGACATGACTTTATATGCAATGCATTCTAGCTGAAAGAAGTTTTCTATATATACATAGAGATTACACTGAGTTAGATCGGTCTACGAGAGATATATACAAATGAAGCAGCAGGTTTCTATAACTTACTGTCTGTTTCATTAAAGGGGTACTCCGGCGCTAAGACATCTTATCCCCTATCCAAAGGATAGTGGATAATATGCCTGATCGTGGGGGTCCCACCGCTGGGGACCCCCGTGATCTTCCACACCGCACCCCGTTAGAATCAGCCCCCGGGCATTATCCCTTTAAGATACTAAGCCTTTACTGTCAAAAGATTCTACTATTTTCATATAAATAAATCAGTGCTCGTCTTATTCTTGTTCCAAAGTTACTGTGGTGAATTTGCACTATAATTTCTTGTACAGGTACCCGTCACTTGTAGCATGTTGACAAAAAGAAAAAGAAGCCCAGCTATCCCCCTCAATGCGTATTTGTCAAAAGAGACGTTCTGTAAATAATGTATATTTTATTGTACATACTGTTTCACATTAAGTAATTATATTTTGTAAAACTGAGTATGACTCAACTTTAAATTATTGTGAGAAGTTTTATTGTGGTAACTTAAAATGGAATGAATTAAAATCACTAAATGTGGATTTCTTTCACTTGTGGTTCTGTCATGCGCTCTTACCAGTTTTAAAATATGCGAATATTTCAGAAGTACTCCTGTCTTTTTCTTTTTTAGTATTCCTGCAGTGCCATCTATTTCATCTTAGCTCAACTGCATCCATGCACTGTATTATTGCAGCTGGGTCACATGACCAGCACTTGAACCTCCAGTCTGACAACCAGTAAATTATATGCACTAATGTATAGAGGAGAAGTCAATCAAATCATTTTCTATCAGATCTGTCCTGGCACCCAGGTCCTTGGGCTCCAACTGGCCTACTGGGGAGCTGGTGAATCTAATCTGAAAATAACTACTGACTAAAATATACAATTTTATTTGCATTCATTAAAACCTAAAACCTTGTACAATGATCTCAGATAAAGTCCTGACATGAATAATAAATAACCACACACTAAAGTTGCAGGGATATTTTAAGAGGTATAGGGATAACATGTCAAAAACTCACATGATTTGCGAATGCATTCTTTTACAGGTCCACAGGGGTGCAGTTCTACACATATGTCCCACGCCTTTCAGTCTGTTCCTCTTAAACAATGGTCCTAAGAAAAACTAACTAATCACTATCACCCTTTCTTTCCTCAAGTGTGACCTCATACCTAAGCAAAAACTGTGCAGTATGTCTCAATAAAGACTGGTTGTATGGTTGTCTGTGTCATGGGACTAACAATTGTCTCTCGTCCCTTACTGGTCCTAGACATCAATCATGTCGTGCCAGGTGATAGTGTAAAGGATTTTAGATAACCCTTGTTTTTTTTCAGTGAGTTGGTGTGTGTATATATGTATGTATGTTTGTATAGGCCGGATGAGGCGCATATAGCGTGAAATAACCGGTTATCGCCTCACACCTGAGCGCCTGTTACAGCATGGTCCCCGTTCCGTTGGTCTAACTATCATATATTCCTAGGAGCCGGCTGTCGCTAACCTAATGGTGAGTGCGGGTATTTTATTTTTGAGCTTATCTTCTATGCACATTGATTTTCTCCTATGTTCGGATCTTCCCAGCACCACCATAGCTGACAGCCTTTTTTGGACCCGCCTCCGTGTAAGCTGTTCGTTTGGAGTTTAACCCTATCATTTCTGTAGCAATCGCAAGTAGTGCTATTCCTTCCTTCCTTACTCACCATATATATATATCTTCTCTGCAGCCTGCTCTACAGCCTCTTTATGATCTCCTATTGGGATTGGCTCACAACTTCAGTACCACACACATTAAAGGGGTACTCCGGTGAAAGCTGTTTTTTTTGTTTTTGTTTTTTTAAATAAACTGGTGCCAGAAAGTTAAACAGATTTGTAAATTATTTCTATTTAAAAATCTTAACCCTTCCAGGACTTATCAGCTGCTGTATTCTACAGAGAAATTTGTGAATTTATCTTCTGTCTGACCACAGTGCTCTCTGCTGACACCTCTGTCTGTCTCAGGAACTGTCAAGAGCATGAGCAAATTCCCATAGCAAACCTATCCTGCTCTTGACAGTTCCTGAGAAAGACAGAGGTGTCAGCAGAGAGCACTGTGGTAGAAAAGAAATTTGAAAAGAAAAGAACTTCCTCTGTAGTATACAGCAGCTGATAAGTACTGGAAGGGTTAAGATTTTTAAATAGAAGTAATTTACAAATCTGTTTAACACCAGTTGATTAACAAAAAAAATTTTCACCAGAGTACCCATTGAAAGAGCAATAAGAGTCCTATGCTTTTTTTTGTGCACCTCCTCTTTTTGGTGGCCAGTGATTTCTGCAATTATCATGGGCCGCTGCCCTGGCCCTAGTCAGGGTTGTAGAGGGTTCAACTTGAAGAGAGTTGATGATGCCAAGTTCTATTATTGTGTAATATTCTATCACCTTTGTCCCATTTTTTTTTTTTTTTTTTTTGCACTGCACAGGGCCCACACCCAAAGCAAGTTTTTTTGTTGTCTCTGACTTTTCCCAACATTCCATGCGGCCAGAGACAATATGTCATAAGAGTCACTTGGTCTCCAGGGGGGCTGGTTATGTTGCAGTGGTTTAACGGATAGCATTCCTTCAGTAAATTCCTTATATCCTGCTATCTAACCACCCAGTGCAGCATAGCCATTCTCCACTGGAGACCATGTGACCTATAACATATTGTCTCTGACTGCATGGAATGCTCAGAAAGGTTAAAGACAACATTATAAAAAAAAAGAAGAAAAAAAAAAAAAAAGACACACATTAACCCCTTAAGGACAGAGGGTTTTTTCCGTTTTTGCATTTTCATTTTTCCCTCATCACCTTTTAAAATTGTAACACTTTCAATTTTGCACCTAAAATTCCATATTATGGCTTATTTTTTGCGCCACCAATTCTACTTTGCAGGGACAGTAATTTTACCAAAATATCCACGGCGAAGCGAAAAAATAAAATGTGCAACAAAATTGAAGAAAAAAAAATGCCATTTTGTTAGTTTTGGGGGCTTCCGTTTCTACGCAGTGCATTTTTCGATAAAAGTGACATCTTATCTTTATTCTGTAGGTCCATACGGTTAAAATGATAGTATACTTATATAGGTTTGATTTTTTTATTACTTCTAAAAAAAATCGTAACTACATGCAGGAAAATGTATATGTTTAAAATTGTCATCTTCTGACCCCTATAACTTTTTTTATTTTTCCACGTACGGGCCGGTATGAGGGCTCATTTTTTGTGCCGTGATCTGAGGTTTTTATTGGTACCATTTTTATATTGATCGGACTTTATCGCATTTTATTCATTTTTTTATTATATAAAAAGTTACCAAAAATACGCTATTTTGGACTTTGGAATTCTTTGCGCGTACGCCATTGACCGTGCGGTTTAATTAATGATATATTTTTATAGTTCTGACATTTCCGCACGTGGCTATACCACTTTATTTTTATTTACACAGTATTTTTATGGGAAAAGGGGGGGGATTCTTACTTTTATTAGGGAAGGGGTTAAATGATCTTTATTAACTTTTTTTTTTGCAGTGCAATAGCCCCCCCCAGTGGCTATTACACTGCACATACCGATCTCATACACAGATCATTGCCGTGCATTGACACGGCAAAGATCAATGTTATTGGCGGTCGATTGCTCAAGCCTGGATTTCAGGCTTGGAGCAATCAATCGCCGATCGGACACGACAGATGCAGGTGAGGGGACCTCCACTCGTGTTCTAGCTGATCAGGACATTGCAATTTCACCACGATGGTCCCGATCAGACCAACTGAGCTGCCGGGAAGCTTTCACTTTCATTTTAGATGTGGCGATCAACTTTGAACGCCGCGTCTAAAGGGTTAATAGCGCGTGCAACAACGTTCGGTTCCGCACGCTATTAGCCCAGGGTCCCAGCTGTCATAAGCTGCCGGGACCGACCCAGTATGACGCGGGGTCATGTTATATACCGGGCGCAGAGCGTACAGGTACGTGTCCTTAAGAGTTTAAGGACCAAGCCCATTTTCACCAAGGAGCAAAGCATTTTTTGCAAATCTGACCACTGTCACTTTAAGCATTAATAACTCTGGGATTCTTTTACTTATGAATTTGATTCAGAATTGTTTTTTCTTGACATATTCTGCTTTATGTTAGTGGTAAATTTTCAGCGATACTGGCATAATTTCTTGGTGAAAAATTCCAAAATTTCAAGAAAAATCTGAAAATGTTGCATTTTTCTTACTTTGAAGCTCTCTGCTTGTAAGGAAAATGGACATCCCAAATAAATTATATATTGATTCACATATACAATATGTCTACTTTATGTTTGCATCATTTTTGAAGACATTAGAGGGCATCAAAATTTTGCAGCAAATTTCAAAATCAGAATTTTTTAGGGACCAGTTTAGTTTTGAAGTGAATTTAAGGGTCTTGTAAAATTTGTTACCTCCATTTCTCTCGAGTAAGGAAATACCTCATATGTGGATGTAAAGTGCTCTGTGGGTGCACTAGAGGGCTCAGAAGGGAAGGAGCGACATTGGGCTTTTGGAGAGCGAATTTTGCTGAAATGGTTTTTGGGGGCCATTTCGCAATTTGAAACTACACCCCTCAAGGAACATAACAAGGGGTATAGTGAGCCTTAACACTCCACAGGTGATTGACAAATTTTCTAAAAGTTGGACGTGTGAATGAAAAATGTGATTTTTTTCACTAAAATGCTGGTGTTACCCCAATTTTTTTATTTTCACAAGGGATAATTGGAAAAAAGCCCCCCAAAATTTGTAACACCATTTCTTCTGAGTTAGGAAATACCCCATATATGGACTTTAAGTGCACTACAGGGCACAGAAGAGAAGGCGCACCATTGGGCTTTTGAAGAGAGAATTTGGTTGGAATAGAAGTCGGCTCTCCAAAAACCAAACTGTGCTCCTTCTCTTCAGAGCCCTGTAGTGCGCCTGCAGAGCACTTATCCACATATGGGGTATTTCCTAACTCAGAAGAAATGGTGTTGCAAATTTTGGGGGGCTTTTTTCCTATTACCTCTTGTGAAAAAGAAAAATTTGGGGTAACACCATCATTTTGGTGAAATTTTTTTTTTTGCGTCCAACTTTAACGAAACGTTGTCAAACACCTGTGGGGTGTTAAGGCTCACTATACCCCTTGTTACGTTCCATGAGGGGTGTAGTTTCCAAAATGGGGTCACATGTGGGTGTTTTTTTGTTGTTATTGTGTTTATGTCAGATTCGCTGTAACCAGCAGCCACCCCTGTGCAAATCACCAGTTTAGGCCTAAAATGTACATGGTGCTCTCTCACTCCTGAGCCCTGTTATGCGCCCTCAGAGCACTGTACCTACACATATGGGGTATTGCTGTACTCAGGGAAAAAAGACCACCAAAATTTGTAACACTTTCTCCTCTTTTTTTTTTTTTCAAATCAAAAGGTTTATTGAAGTTTTTCATAAACTTTTACAAGCACGAAATGGATAACAGTTCAAAAAGTAAGCAAGGGAGTGCCCTTTCACTCGGTAAATAAGAACAGTCTAAACAGAGTGTCTATTGGTTAGTAGGAGGAAGTCACACAAAAATAAATTTCTAGTATTAGGGTGCGTTCCCACAGGGCGTATACGCAGCGTATTTGACGCTGCGCAAAGTTTATGGCAGCAGCGGGAAATACGCTGCGTATCCCTTGCTCACTATACACACAGGGCTTTCCTGCGGCAGCCCTATGCGTGTAGTGAGTTTTGGAGGCGGGGCCGCGCGTCACAGTCACGCCGGCACACGGCCCCGCCTCCAAAACTCACTACACACATAGGGCTGCCGCCGGAAAGCCCTGTGTGTATAGTGAGCAAGGGATACGCAGCGTATTTCCCGCTGCTGCCGTAAAATTTGCGCAGCGTCAAATACGCTGCGTATACGCCCTGTGGGAACGCACCCTTAGAGCAATCTCACTCCGTTCAGAGTGGCCTAAGGCCAAGCGGCTGGGAGGCGACTCCCGTATCATCATTGTCTACTTTCTTCCCTCTTATGTCTTGTGAAAATTAAAAGTATGGGGGCAACACCAGCATGTTAGTGTAAAATATTACATTTTTTTACAATAGCATGCTGGCATAGACCCCCACTTTACCTTTTCATAAGGAGTAAAAGCGCAATTTCTCCCGAATACGGAAATACCCCATACATGGTCCTAAACGGTTGCCTTAATATACATAACATAGTAACATAGTTCATAAGGTTGAAAAAAAGACCAGAGTCCAGGTTCAACCTATAACCCTAATGAGTCCCTACTCAGTTGATCCAGATGAAGGCAAAAACCCCTCATACTAGAGGTAAAAATTCCTTCCCAACTCCAAATATGGCAGTCAGAATAAATCCCTGGATCAACGTTCTGTCCCTATAAATCTACATAACCAGCAATGTTATTATTCTCCAAAAATGCATCCAGACCCCTTTTAAATTCTTTTACAGAGTTCACCATGACCACCTCCTCCGGGAGAGAATTCCACAGTCTCACTGCTCTTACAGTAAAGAACCCCCATCTGTGCTGATGTAGAAACCTTCTTTCCTCTAAATGTAGAGGATGCCCCCTTGTTATAGATACAGTCCTGGGTATAAATAGATCATGGGAAAGATCTCTGTACTGGCCCACTGATATATTTATACATAATTATTAGGTCTCCCCTAAGCCTGCTTTTTTCTAAACTAAATAACCCTAATTCTGATAATCTTTCTGAGTACTGTAGTCCTCCGATTCCCTGTATTACTCTGGTTGCCCGTCTTTGAACCCTCTCCAGCTCTACTAGATCTTTCTTGTACACTGGTGCCCAGTACTGTACACAGTATTCTATGTGTGGTCTGACTAGTGATTTGTACAGCGGTAGAATTATTTCCTTGTCGTGGGCATCTATGCCCCTATTGATGCACCCCATGATTTTATTTGCCTTGGCAGCAGCTGCCTGACACTGGTCACTACAGCTAAATTTACTGTTAACTAAGACTCCCAAGTCCTTTTCCACGTCAGTCGTCCCAAGTATGCTCCCATTTAATACATAATCCCAGCCTGGATTTTTCCTCCCCATGTGCATTACCTTACATTTATCAGTGTTGAACCTCATCTGCCACTTTCCAGCCCAAACCTCCAACCTATCCAGATCCATTTGTAACAGTGCACTGTCCTCTATTGTGTTTACCGCTTTACAGAGTTTAGTATCATCTGGTAAGATTGCTACTTTATTATTCAACCCCTCTACAAGGTCATTAATGAATATATTAAATAGGACAGGACCCAAGACTGACCCCTGTGGTATCCCACTAGTAACAGTCACCCAGTCAAAATAAGTACTGTTAATAACAACCCTCTGTTTCCTATCAATGAGCCAGTTACTTACCCATTTACACACATTCTTCCCCAGCCCAATCCTTCTCATTTTATACACCAACCATTTATGTGGCACCGTATCAAATGCTTTGGAAAAATCCAGATATACGACATCCAGCAATTGCCCCTGGTCCAGTCTGGAGCTCACCTCCTCATAAAAGCTGATCAGGTTAGTTTGACAGGACCGATCCCTCATAAAGCCATGTTGATATGGAGTCATACATTTATTTTTATCAAGATATTCCAAAATAGCATCTCTTAGTTTAACCTCTGTTGTCTGTACATTGTTTGAGGGTTTTCTAACAGGTCTATAATTCCCTGGGTCACCTTTTGTCCCCTTTTTAAATACTGGCACCACATTTGCCATGCGCCCGATAAAAAACTTAAAATACGACAGGGCTCCGGTGTGAGAGAGCGCCATGTGCATTTGAGGCCTAAATTAGGGCTTTTCATAGGGACAGACCCGGATGCAAGAATGGCGCTTGCCTCATCCACCAAAAAAATCCCCTACGGCAGTGTTCCCCAAACAGGGAGCCTCCAGCTGTTGCAAAACTCCCAGCATGCCTGGACAGTCAATGGCTGTCCGTCAATACTGGGAGTTATTTTGCAACAGCTGGAGGCACTGTTTTAGAAACAGTACCATACAACGTTTATAATTTTTTGTGGGGTGTGCAAGGGTGTGTGTATATGTAGTGTAGTGTAGTGTTTTTTGGGTACATTCACACCGGCTTGGGGGGGGGGGCTTACAGCAAGTTTCCCGCTGGGAGTCTCCCACTGCAGCGGAAAATTTGCCACAGCTCAAACTTAAAGCGGAAAAACTCACTGTAAACCCCTGCCCGTGTGAATGTACCCTTTAGATTCACATGGGGGGCCTTCAGCTGTTGCAAAACTACAACTCCCAGCATGCATTGACAGACTGTGCATGCTGGGGGTTGTAGTTATGCAACAGTTGGAGGCACAATGGTTGGGAAACACTGAGTTAGGTAACAGAGCACCAGTGTATCTTCAGCTGTTGCAAAACCACCCTTCCCAGCATGCATGGTCTGTCAGTGCATGCTGGGAGTTGTAGTTTTGCAACAGCTGGAGGTACACTGGTGCAGAAACACTGCGGTAGCCTGTTACCTAACTCAGTGTTTCCTAACCAGGGTGCCTCTAGCTGTTGCAAAACTACAACTCCCAGCATGCCCCGACAGCCAAAGGGCATGAGGCATGCTGGGAGTTGTAGTTATGCTACAACCGGAGAACAGTTTGGAGACCACCGTGTACTGGTCTCCAAAGTGTGGCCTCCAGATGTTGCAACACATACTGCCCAGGCATGATGGGAGTTGTAGTTCGGCAACATCTGAAGGGCCAGATGTTGCAGAACTACAATGCCCAGCATGCCTGGCTGTCTGGGCATGCTTTAAATTGTAGTTTTGCAACATCTGGAGGTCTACAGTATAGACACCACTGTATAGTAGTCTCCAAACTGTGCCCTTCCGGATGTTGCAAAACTACAACTCCCAATATCACCAGACTATCCAGGCATGCTATAAGTTGTAGTTCTGCAACATCTGAAGGACCAGATGTTACAGAACTACAACTCCCAGCATGCCTGGGCATGCTGAGAGTTGTAGTTTTGCAATATCTGGAAGGGCACAGTTTGGAGACCACTGCACAGTTTGGCAACTCCTAGAAGGCAGCAGTGAAGATCAGTTACCACTGATCTTCACTGCTGCCTCTGCGATGCCTCTGTCACCTCCTAACTGCTGCTGCTGGACCCCCCGCACTCTGGCCCCCGCCGCCATCTTCCACTCACTCTGTCCGGACCCTGGACTTCCAGGGGCGGT
Source organism: Hyla sarda (assembly GCF_029499605.1). Taxonomy (NCBI): domain Eukaryota; kingdom Metazoa; phylum Chordata; class Amphibia; order Anura; family Hylidae; genus Hyla; species Hyla sarda. Next base: position 243,657,062 of record NC_079191.1, on the reverse strand, counting down.
CAGAACGGGGATTTCAACTTTAACCCCCCACCACTGCGACTGGCCGGTCAGTCCTGACCGGCCAATCGCAAGGAATAGGAGGTGGCACCCCTGCCACCTCACTCCTATCCTTCAAGATGGTCGGAGCGGTCTCTGACAGCCCTGATCGGCCCGGAAAAGCTGTGATTCGCCAGTCAGAATTGACCGGCGAATCACTGAGATCTCCAACAATGGGGAGAGGGGACCTGGGCGATATGCCAGGATGGCTGCTGATAGATATCAGCAGCCATCCCGTTCTGATCACCGCCCCGTTCGCGGCGGTGAATGGAAACGTCCAGGGCATACAGGTTCCCCCTCTGTCCTTAAAGGAGAGCTCCGGAATAGGAAAATTATCATCCATACTGCTGGCAGTAAAAAAATAAACACATACATACCTTCCTTTGCTCCTCCGGTAACCGGCTCCAGCCTCCGCCGCGATCCTCTTCCTGGTTGCCGAGTCATACTGCACTCAGCCAATCACCGGCTGCAGCGAAGTCCCGACTTGGCTGGCGATAGGCTGAGCGGCAGTGTGACGTTTTCGGCCCTGGCAGAAAGTACCGATGTAGTGAAGAATTGTGTGTCTTGAAGCGTTCTCACACTGCCGCTCAGCCTATCGCCGGCCGAGTCGGGACTTCACTGCGGCCGGTGATTGGCTGAGTGCAGTATGACTCGCCGACCACTGGCAACCAGGAAGAGGAACGCCGCGGAGACCGGAGTGTGTTACCGGAGGAGCGAAGGAAGGTATGTACCTGTTTATTTTTTTTTACTGCCGGCAGTATGGACGATAATTTTCCTATCCCGGAGTTCTCCTTTAAGTACCAGGTCATCAGGGCGTACCTGTACGGCCTGTGTCCTGAAGGGGTTAAAGCACTTCCGGGTGTGGGTCCCGTAGACGAAAACAGGACAAAGAGGTAATAGAAGTATATTACATAGTATTAGAACTTGGGCTCAAGGGCTGAAGAAAAATAAATAATAAAATAGCCCTTTATGGTAGGGACACACGTTTCATATACGCAGCATATTTAACACTGCGCAGCAGGAAATATTCTACACTGTGGAATGGAATTTCTTATTTCCAAGTCTAGAAAGAGATTATAGTATTATTAGAGGCAAAATATCATACTGGCTAAGTGAGGGTCCTTCCTTCATCTGGAGTAAAAAGTTTTAGTCCCCATTGATGACAAGCCTTATTTACCAGAAGAAGGCTTGCCATCAAAAAAGTCTTAGCGCAAAATAACATTAAAGGGTACTCCACTGGAAAACATTTTCTTAAAATCTTAATAGTTTCAGCACTTAGCAGTTGCTGTATACTACAGAGGAAGTTCTTTTCTTTTTGCATTTCCTTTCTGCCTGACCACAAGTGCTCTCTGCTGACACCTCTGTCCATGTTAGGAACTGTCCAGAGCAGGATAGGTTTGCTATGGGGATTTGCTCCTACTCTGGTCAGTTCCTGAAATGGACAGAGGTGACAGCAGAGAGCACTGTGGTCAGACAGAAAGGAAATTCAAAAAGAAAAGAACTTCCTCTGTAGTATACAGCAGCTGATAAATACTGGAAGGATAAAGATTTTTTTTATGGAAGTAATTTACAAATCATATGGAGATAGATTAAATACCGGCGCTAATGGAAGTACTGTTTAAGCAGCTATTTACACCCCTAATTGGCCCCCTGATGTGCCATTGCTTTTGGTTTTAGTCAAATATATATTGTTATAAGGTGGTGTTAGCGCTAGTGAAATGATAGTGGTGTTAATTGGTAAAAATTAATACTGCTGTAATCCCAGTGCAGATATAAATAATTATGATAGACTTTTTTATTTACCTTGACGCTGGGTGTGATAATCTTTTATTCCCCTCCTTTTTCTTTCCTTTCTTGCTCCTTGAAACGATCTTGTTATCTTAATTATACGCAGTCGGTGAGTTATTTCATACTACAGAATTGCAGAAAAAAGATTGTTTCTTTCTCCTATTTAATACTCCCATCTCGAGGCGTAGGTTTTGTTCCGGCATATTAGGTGAACGCCCCGGCCGGTGGCGTCTACTCCCTACACGCTACTCCCTACTCTGGTGATTGAGATGACTTGCCTCCAGGTACCTGTGCGGGTCAAGACCTCCTCTGTCTGACGCGTTTCGGAAATGACGATTCAAAGCTGATGTCCACTGGATGTCCATCATCAGGGGACGTTTATTGGATCTTCTTTTTTTGGAGTAGAACAAGTACAAAAGCATTGGAGGGGAGGGGACTTCATATCCCAAATGTCATGGACTGAAAGTAAGTGGATCTTCTACATGGACAGTATGATCCCACAAGGGCTGAATACTAATTTTGAGCTATTTGCCTTTTTGAATTAATTTAGTATTTAAAGAAAAAATTATACCCTCCCCACAAAAAATATATGTATAGAACTGGATATATATTAATACACATATGCGCTAGTAACATAATAACAATTCCAACAAGTCCAACATAGAGGAATAATATAAAAGGAGTTAAGTTCCGCATTTTGCGGACATTGATATTATAAGTACAAGCAATTCCCTATAGTACTGTGCGGGCGTTCTGGATTTGTATACTAACGGAAAAAAGATCTATTACATCCGTTAAACAAACCCCAATTATTCAATCATGAATCCCTAATTGCTCACCTATGCCGAATCTCTTTGATGCAAATTATCTGGAAAATAAATAGAAGCCGGGAACCAATGGACATCAGCTTTGAAGAAGGAAATCATCATTTCCGAAATGCGTCACAGAGGAGGTCTTGACCCGCACAGGTACCTGGAGGCAAGTCATCTCAATCACCGGAGGTTCATTTTTTTTCCCCGGCTTTATTTTTCAGTCTCGCGCGCGTGTAGGGAGTAGACGCCACAGGCCGGGGCGTTCTCCTAATACTCCGGAACAAAACCAACACCTCGAGATCGGAGTATTAAATAGGAAAAAGAAACAATCTTTTTTCTGCAATTCTGTAGTATGAAATAACTCACCGTCTGCCTATAATTAAGATAACAAGATTGTTTCAAGGAGCAAGAAAGGAAAGAAAAAGGAGGGGAATAAAAGATTATCACACCCAGCATCAAGGTAAATAAAAACTTCTATCATAATTATTTATATCTGCACTGGGATTACAGCAGTATTCATTTTTACCCATTAACACCACTATCATTTCACTAGCGCTAACACCACCTTATAACAATATATATTTGACTAATTTACAAATCAGTTCAACTTTCTTGCACCAGTTGATTTAAAAAAAATAATAATAAATGTTTTCCAACGGAGTACCCCCTTTAAAAGAGTTACCCAGAGGGGAAAAAGTTTTCAAATTAACTGGTGTCAGAAAGTTTATTGCTCAAGTGTGACATATTTATCATACTATCATAGGGGGGTTGATAAATTTGGCACACATAAGCAAAAAACCATAAGTTACTGCAGAACACCACTTTGTATAGTAATTATATATAAAAATATACTGTATTTATTGGAGTATAACACGCACCCCCATTTTAATAGGGAAATTTAAGTTAAAAAAAATACATGTAAGATAAATAGACTAAATGCCACATCATCCCCCCAACTTTGATTTCCCCTGCACCTCAGTTTGGTCCCCCCCAGTGCCACATCATTCCTCCCCTTTTTTTCAGCCACTGTGCCACATTTACACCCCTTATCCCCCCCTCACCCTCTCATCATTCACCCCATCATTCCCTCACCCTCTCATCATTTCCCCACTCTCTTATCCCCCATCATCCCTCCCCCCCCTCATTAACCCCCCCCCCCTGCCTCAACATCTCCCTTCTCCCCCTGCTTTTTAATGTTTTTTTCTTAATCTTCCTTACCTAGCCGCACTCCGGCAGGCATGGTCAGGTGGCGGGTCTTGTGGGCTGCGCGGTCAGTGAAGCAGGAGGGTGACGTCCTCTGCCGGCTCCGCTGCACAGCATCAGGGACGTCACTTTTCATTTAATGCTGCTGCCGCTGGTCACTATTCTAAAAGGTGGCTGCGGCCGGCTGCTGAAGTTAAACAAGCTGCAGGGAATGATGCAGACAGCTGCAGGGAATGATGAGTGACGTCCCTGATGCTGTGCAGCGGAGCCGGGCTGCTAATCCTTAACAAGCAGCCGCTGCTGAATGAATAATCCTGCACTCACCGCTAGGCTAAAGACGATAAGCTCCTCTCACGGGAACGCTGGGGACATGGGACTACAGGCTGTGTGCGCTCAGAGGCAAACGCCCGGTGTTTTTTTCCCGCAAACTAGCGCTTCTTCTGGCCTCATTACGTCATTGCGCTTTGCGTGTGAAATAGTGGAGGATTTTGTCAAAAGGATCATGTGACCCGTCCAGGTGAGCAACATCAGGTGAGTGAAAACCAAGGAAAATGACAATAAGAAAAAAATGGTTAATCATTACACCACTACAAAAAATTCTCTAACTATAGAAGTGAGCTAGGACATAGTAATATATCAGCAGCAAGAAAACCAAAAAACTATTATTAACCTAATTCAGAGAAATGGAGACATATCCAGCTTATCACTTAAGCCAATTGGACCCTGCGCATTCAAGCGCATGATCCAAAGGGCTTCTGCCCATAGTAATCTGGTTTCTCTACTGATCCGGCTATCCTCAGGTTTAACCACTTCAAGCCCTCTGAACTTGATATCCTCAGTTTTACCTAGATGCACCTCTCTCATGTGTTCTATAAACCTCTGGGCACCGTGACCTGTTTGTACGGAGTGAAGATGTTCACGCACTCTGATGCACAGTTGCCTGATGGTTTTTACCTATATAAAGCCGCATACAACTACAGATCAAAAAATACACGACAAAAGATGTCTGACCTGATAAGTTCATTAACTGAATAATAGGCATTTCCCAGACATCCTGAATTAGTAGAAATGTTAGAAGCACAATGAGGGCCGTTTCCACATTTTTTATTTCCTTTGGGATTATGATTCTGGAGCCAGTTGGCATTGTATCTTTTCTTCTGTTCAGTGCTACCCAGATTCAGAGTCTCACCCAAGGTTTTATTTTTACAATATGCGATTAACGGTTTTCTCCTAGTGATCGTTTCAAGATCGGTGTCACTTTCTAGTATCTGCCAATTTTGGGTTATAGCTGTCCTTGTGACAGAGTTCATAGCACTGTTCTCAAAAGTAAAAATGGACCTTTTTTCCTGTGTAAATTTTCTCTTCTTGTTTTTCGATGCAACCAGGAGGGAGTTTCTAGGGATAGATTCTGCTCTAAGCATTCCTTCTTCTATCACCTTGAGGGGATAACCTCTTCTTCTTAGTCTGGAAGACAGTTCTTTCGCTTGTTCTGCATAAATTTGGGAGTCTTCATTATTCCTCTTTATGCGTAGGAACTGACTATATGGAATATCATTTTTGGTCAATCAAGGTGATAGAAGAAGGAATGCTTAGAGCAGAATCTATCCCTAGAAACTCCCTCCTGGTTGCATCGAAAAACAGGAAGCGAAAATTTATACAGGAAAAAAGGTTCATTTTTACTTTTGAGAACAGTGCTATGAACTCTGTCACAAGGACAGCTATAACCCAAAATTGGCAGATACTAGAAAGTGACACCGATCTTGAAACGATCACTAGGAGAAAACCGTTAATCGCATATTGTAAAAATAAAACCTTGGGTGAGACTCTGAATCTGGGTAGCACTGAACAGAAGAAAAGATACAATGCCAACTGGCTCCAGAATCATGTTCCCAAAGGAAATAAAAAATGTGGAAACTGCCCTCATTGTGCTTCTAACATTTCTACTAATTCAGGACATCTGGGAAATCCCTATTATTCAGTTAATGAACTTCTCACGTCAGACATCTTTTGTCGTGTATTTTTTGATCTGTAGTTGTATGCGGCTTTATATAGGTAAAAACCATCAGGCAACTGCGCATCAGAGTGCGTGAACATCTTCACTCCGTATAAACAGGTCACGGTGCCCCGAGGTTTATAGAACACATGAGAGAGGTGCATCTAGGTAAAACTGAGGATATCAAATTCGGAGGGCTTGAAGTGGTTAAACCTGAGGATAGCAGTATCAGTAGAGAAACCAGATTACTACGGACAGAAGCCCTTTGGATCATGCGCTTGAATGCGCAGGGTCCAATTGGCTTAAATGATAAGCTGGATATGTCTCCAGTTCTCTGAATTAGGTTAAAGGAGAACTACGGGATTGAAAATGTTATCCCCTATCCTAAGGATAGGGGATAAGTTTCAGATCGCGGGAGGTCCGACCGCTGGGGCCCCCCACGATCTCCCGTACGGGGCCGCGGCTCTCTGCATAGAGAGCGCGTGTCGACCACCGTACGAGGCGGCGGCTGACACGCGCCCTCCATTTACTGCTATGGGAGAGCCGAAGCGCTGCCTTCGGCAATTTCCGGCTCTCCCATAGCAGTGTATGGAGGGGGCGTGTCAGCCGCTGCTTCGTGCGGTGGTCAACACGCCCTCTATAACCAGAGAGCCGGGGCCACGTACGGGAGATCGCGAGGGGCCCCAGCGGTCGGACCCCCCGCGATCTGAAACTTATCCCCTATACTTAGGATAGGGGATACATTTTTCAATCCCGTAGTTCTCCTTTAATAATAGTTTTTTTGGTTTTCTTGCTGCTGATATATTACTATGTCCTAGCTCACTTCTATAGTTAGAGAGTTTTTTGTAGTGGTGTAATGATTAACCATTTTTTTTTCTTATTGTCGTTTTCCTTGGTTTTCACTCACCTGGTGTTGCTCACCTGGACAGGTCACATGATCCTTTTGACAAGCTCCTCCACTATTTCACACGCAAAACGCAATGACGTAATGAGGCTGGAAGAAGCGCTAGTTTACGCCAAAACCACTGGTCATTTGCCTCTGAGCACACACAGCCTGTAGTCCGGTGTCCCAGGCGTTCCCGTGAGAGATGCTTCGAGTCTTTAGCCTAGCGGTGAGTGCAGGATTATTCATTGATTGTCATTGAGTGCAGGATTATTCATTGATTGTCATACAGTCATGGCCGTAAATCTTGGCACCCCTGAAATTTTTCTAGAAAATTATTGGCACCCTTTCAAAATTGTGGAAAAATAAGATTGTTTCAAGCATGTGATGCTCCTTTAAACTCACCTGGGGCAAGTAACAGGCGTGGGCAATATAAAAATCACACCTGAAAATAAAAAGGAGGGAAGTTCACTTAGTCTTTGCATTGTGTGTCTGTGTGCCACACTGAGCATGGACAACAGAAAGAGGAGCAGAGAACTGTCTGAGGACTTGAGAACCAAAATTGTGGAAAAATATCAACAATCTCAAGGTTACAAGTCCATCTCCAGAGATCTAGATTTGCCTTTGTCCACAGTACGCAACATTATCAAGAAGTTTGCAACCCATGGCACAGTAGCTAATGTTCCTGGGCATGGATGGAAGAGAAAAATTGATGAAAAGGCGTCAATGCAGGATAAATGGACTTCAAAAAGGTGCGGTGGTTCTTTTGCGGCGCTGACTCGGAACAGGCACATCAGGTGAGTATAAAAGGTTTATTAAAATGCAACACGTTTCACCGCACATGGGCGGCTTCATCAGGCATGGTAATCACAGGAAGGGGGGAGGACTTCTATACAGAGAAAAAATTAACTCTTTAACAACTTTTGTATCAGGAATAAAAGATTATAAAGTTACAGAAAAGACAAGTTAAACATCATAACAACTTTCAGCATAGCATGCAAACTCACTGTGGGAGGTAAGCAAATATGTGCATAATATTTGTTTTATTTTGTATTGTGTTTTTTGGTGTGTGAGCACGCTCTAATTTCCAGGGGTGTATCTATTCTATCTTTTAGTGTGTGAACACGCCCTGATTTGCAGGAGTGTATCTATTTTTATACCGGACTCATTAAAGGGAACGGCTATATATTGTCATAATAGAAGACAATATCAAATGTGTTTTTTGGTGTGTGAACACGTTCTAATTTTAAGGGGTGTATCTATTCTGTCTTTTGGTGTGTGAACACGCTCTGATATCCAAGGGTGTGTCTATTTTTTATGCCAGACTCATTAAAGAAAACGGCTATATTATAATAGATGTCAGGAACAAATGTGTTTTTGATGTGTGAACAAACTCTGATTTCCAGGGGTGTATCTATTCTGTCTTTTGGTGAATGAACATGAATTTTTATTTTTTTTTTAAGTATAAGAACTTCCTCTGTAGTATACAGCAGCTGATAAGTACTGGAAGGGTTAATAATTTTAAATAGGAGTAATTTACAAATCTGTAATGTTCTGGCAGCAGCGGATTTAAAAAAAAAAAATGTTTTTCCACTGGAGTACCCCTTTAAGTTACTGTTATGGGCTTTAACCTGTTAAGGACAAAAGGTCTTGCGTTCTGGTACGTAAGGACCAAGGGTGTACCTGTACGCCCTGAATCCTTAAGCGGCTTTGAAGCAAGTGCAGAAGCTGCACTTGTTTCAGAGCAGTGAGTGTACGCTACTATCAGTAGCCTCACACTCTTATGCTGTGCAGTAGCAATCCCACCGCTGCTCAGCATTTACAGTGGGGATCAAAAGTTTGGGCACCCCAGGTAAAAAATTTTATTAATGTGCATTAATGAGCCAAGGAAAGATGGAAAAAAAATCTCCAAAAGGCATCAAATTACAGATTGGACATTCTTATAATATGTCAACAAGAGTTAGATTTTATTGCCATCATTTACAGTTTCAAAATAACAGAAAACATGGCGTCTGCAAAAGTTTGGGCACCCTGCAGAGTTAATATCTTGTACTGCCCCCTTTGGCAAGTATCACAGCTTGTAAACGCTTTTTGTAGCCAGCCAAGAGTCTTTCAATTCTTGTTTGAGGTATCTTTGCCCATTTTTCCTTACAAAAGTCTTCCAGTTCTTTGAGATTTCTGGGCTGTCACGCACTGCTCTTTTAAGGTCTATCCATAGATTTTCAATTATGTTGAGGTCAGGAGATTGTGAAGGCCATGGCAAAACCTTCAGTTTACGCCTCTTGATGTAATCCCCCGTGGATTTCGAGGCGTGTTTAGGATCATTATCCATTTGTAGAAGCCATCCTCTCTTTAACTTCAGCTTTTTCACAGATGGCATAAAGTTAGCATCCAAAATTTGCTGAAATTTTATTGAATCAACTTTTCCTTCTACTCGTGAAATGTTCCCTGTGCCACTGGCTGCAATACAACCCCAAAGCATGATTGATCCACCCCCATGCCTAACAGTTGGACAGAGGTTCTTTTCACTAAATTATGTTCCCCTTCTCCAAACGTACCTTTGCTCATTCCTGCCAAAAAGTTCAATTTTAACCTCATCGGTCCACAGAACTTGTTTCCAAAATGCATCAGGCTTGTCTATATGTTCATTTGCAAAGTTCAAATGCGGATTTTTGTGGTGAGGGCATAGAAGAGGTTTCTTCTGATGACTCTTCCATGAAGACCATATTTGTACAAGTATCTCTTTATAGTGGAATAGTGTACCACAACTCCAGTGTCTGCCAGATCTTTCTGGAGGGATTGTGCAGTCAAACGTGGGTTTTGAATAGTTTTTCTCACAATCCTGCGAGCTGTTCTGTCTGATATTTTCTTGGTCTTCCAGATCTTGCCTTAACTTCCACTGTTCCTGATGACTGCCATATCTTAATTACATTCCAAACAGAGGATATTGACATCTGAAAACATTTTGCTATCTTTTTATAGCCTTCTCCAGCTTTGTGAGCGTCAACTATTTTCAGTTTCAGATTTCTAGACAACTGCTTAGAAGAACCCATTGTGCTGATTGTTGGGGAAAGGTCAGATGAGTCTGGGCATTTAAAACCTTTGAGATTGACATCACCTGGTCTTTCCAGATGATTGAGAACAATCCATGACACTGGCAGGTCTCAGCTTTGCAAAGGGGCAGTGCATGCTATAAATTCTGCAGGGTGCCCAAACTTTTGCAGACGCCATTTTTTTGTTTTCTGTTATTTTGAAAGTGTAAATGATGGAAATAAAATCAAACTTTTGTTGAAATATTATAAGAATGTCTAATCTGTAATTTGATGCCTTTTGGAGATTTTTCCATCTTTCCTTGGCTTCTTTATGCATATTAATACAAATTTTTACCTGGGGTGCCCAAACTTTTGATCCAAACTGTAACCCTTTAGACGCTGTGATCAATGCCGACCAAGGCATCTAAAATGAAAGTGGAAGATGCCAGCAGCTCAGTGGAGATTGTGGTGGTTCTGTGAGCCAAAACGGCGGAGAAGGGTCTCCTTACCTGCCTCCTGCTGCCCGATCAGCTTAGCCAGGCTACATCAGTGGATCACCGATCACACGGTATAATGCTATGCCATAGGCATAGCATTATACAGTAAATGCAATCTAATGATGGCATATAAAAGTCCCCAAAAAGTGTAAAATAAAAAATATTTTGCCTGCAAATAATATTTGTTTGGTTGCACCGTACATTTTATGATAAAATGAAAGATAACACTACAAAGTACAATTGTTCATGCAAAAAACAAGCCCTCATATGTGTCTGTAGGTGAAAAAATTTAAGAGCTATAGATTTTAAAAGGAGAGGAGGAAAATGCAAAAATGAAAATTGTCCGGTCCTTAAAGGCCAAAAAGGGCTTGGTCCTTAAGGGGTTAAACCTTGTGCACCACACTCTAATATATTATCAATATATTATTATATGGCACTGTAGGTGTTATACTGCAGTATAAGGGTATGTTCACACTACGTAATTCCCACGGAATTGGAACAGCATTACATGCTGTGAACATAAACATCAGTGTGAATGGGTTTCCGCAAGACCCGTTCACACTGCGGAATCTCAGTGGCAGAAAATTCTGCCGCTGAAATTGTTCCGCCCAAAGAAACAACATGTTCATTCTTTGCGCGGAAGTCTGCAAACACTGCATATCCGTCAATGGTCCTACTGCCGAAGTTTTGTGGCGGCGGCCGCCAGAATGGAATCTCTGCTCGCGGAATTCTGCGAGCGGAGATTCCGTTCATAATCTGTAGTGTGAACATACCCTAAAACAATATGTACAGTGCTCTGCTGCACAGGTTCTGGACAACATTCTCAGATGCTGGACTGGTGTATAATAGCATAAATGTTGGATAGAAATGCCCATAGCAACCAATCAGATCGCTTCGGTCATTTTGCAGAGGCCTTGTTAAAAATTAAATAAGCGAGCTGATTGGTTGCTATGGGCAACTTTTCCTCTGGACAGGTTTTGATAAATCTCCCCCAATGTTTGTTTCGATTGGTTATAGCATGAGTACACTTTTTTGTCTGGATTTTGGGTCCTCCATAGATCTCTCCACCCCATTTCCTCTAAAAATTTCCCCAATCCTGTGTTAGCTACTTTACCCTTGGTCTCTCTTTTCGCCATCTATCTATATTCTCTTGTTTCACTGCATTATAGTCACCCATAATTAGTACGGGACATTCCCCATATCATTAACAAATTTACACAGGATCCATAAGGTTGAACGGGGGTGGAATGTAAATGAAAGCCCAAATCATCTTTTTCCCCCTCACATTGTACCGTCAAAAATATGTATCTTCCTTCTCTATCAATTTTTTTCCCTAGTACTTCCACCTGTACCCCCCTATGTATCATCACGCTCACCCCACTTGAATAATTGGAGTACGTTGAATGGTATGACAGAGCTATCCATTTAAAATCTAACATTTATTTTCTCTCTATTCAAGTGTGTTTCTAAAAGGCAGACAACCCCTGGTAAGTGTTTAGACATCACACTGAATACTGCTGCTCGCTTTACTCTTTCTGACAGTCCTTTAAACATTCCATACAAATATGTTTACCATCTAGACCAACACACACACAATAAAAAAAAAAATAAAAAAAAAAAAAAAGAACCCCACCAGTGCCATCCCACCCGCCCCTCCCCACATGGTCCGCTCTCCCCTTAGGGGTTGTGTTCCTCTTGACTGAGCCTAACCTGCACCTAACCACATTATATCAAGTTAAAACATAAAATAAAAAATATTTTTCTTTACAGAATCGCTTATTTATTCGCCTCACTATCGAGCCACTCCGTTGCATCTGCTGGTGTCCTTAAAAAAAAAAAAATGATTTTTAGACTCTCTTCTTAGTTTGGCCAGAATCATTAGTGAATATTTTATCTCTGCTGCTCTCAATCTCTTTCTCACCTGTAGGAAATTTGTCCTTGCCTGCTGCGTTTCCTTTGAATAATCCGGAAATATTGCCACCTTGCTGCCATTTATAGCTATCTCCAAATCCCCCCTTGCCTTCCTTATAATATATAGTCTCTAGCAACTGAGGATATGAATTTTACCAACATAGCTCGGGACCTAGCCCCTGGTAGAGGGGGGTGGAAGGGAACCCTATGTGCTCTTTCTATCACCATTGTCTCCAACATCCCTTCCCCTCCAAAATTTTCTCTCAACCACCTCATTATAAAATTTCTTACAATCTTCTCCTTCGATCTTTTCTGTCATACCCAAGAATCTAATGTTTGCATGCCTACTCCAATCTTCCAAATCTCTAACCTTATCAGTCATCTGCTGGCAAACGTTTTTTAGCTTGGTAATCTCCTCTTTTGATTTTTGTCACCTCTTCCACAATTCCCACTCTCGCTCTCTCTCTCTCTCTCATCTTTTCATATCTTCCCTTATTAGGGCTATATCTACCCTAACCTCTCCAAAATTCTCCTGTACTTCAATAAGGCATTCATTAGATTTCTGCACACCTTTCAATATTTTATTCAAAATTTCTGGAGATTCCCTTCCTTTACCCTCATAATCTACCTCCTCTGATTCGGGTCTACTCTCCTGCTGTTTCTTTTTAACTGCTGGGGACAGAAATTTCCCCATTACCCCTACAACACATCCTTCCCCTTTCTCTTTTGCTTTGGCTCCCGTTGTTCCTATACCAGATCTTCTACTACCATCCTCTTTTCCATTTTTCCCTACATTTCTATGTCCCATCATTGCTTTACAAAAAGTAAAAAATTTTAATGGACCGCAGTATATTTTCTTGACTCAAACACTTCTGGTACAATTTTGTTCACTTGCACGCTTCACTTTACACATAAATTCGACAGGGATGTGAGACAACTATTACAGCTTTTACCATTACCAACTATCACAATCTACTATTTTACACACAAATTCCGCTTGAATGCAATACTGTTACAGTTGTTGCAATTATCAATTATCATGGTCTGAATAATTTCGCCAAGATTATGTATTAGGCTGGGTTCACACCACGTTTTGTACTTATGGTTCCCGTATACGGCTGGGAGGAGGGGGGGCGGGGCTTAATCGCAGCACCCGCACTCAGCCGTATAGGGGAACGTATTTAATGCATGTCTATGAGCCAACCGGAGTGAACCGCAGCCACCGATCGGCTGCGTTTTCGGCCGTATGCAGTTTCCCGACCGCAGGCAAAAACGTGGTCGACCGCGTTTTAGCCTACGGTCGGGAAACCGCATACGGCCGAAAACGCAGCCGACTGGAGGCTGCAGTTCACTCCGGTCAGCTCATAGACATGCATTAAATATGTTCCCCTATACGGTGGAGTGCAGGTGCCGCGATTAAGAAACCCCCCCCCAGCCGTATACGGGAACCGTAAGTACAAAACGTGGTGTGAACCCAGCCTTAGCATTCCTCAGCAGTTATTACCTCAGGATACTTCACAGTCCCAGCACTCCTACCTCTCCCACAGACATATCAACACCCTCCTCTCTTGGGACCACCATGACAAGGGGAGGAAAAAGAAAAATCCAAAGCAGAGTAGAGGGTGAGAGGGCACCAAAATCCCTTATGATATCTGGATGAAAAGAAACCAAATAGTCAACAAAACCTTCAGGGGGCAACAGCTTAAAAGAAAAAAAAGCCTCTCTAGTATACACTGTCTCTGCAACCAGTCCCCACAGTCTATAGACTCCAGTTCAGCAGTTCTAAGTCAAATTAATGGACCAGATCTGACCTTATCCTCAGTGTCCCTGCGCCACCGGCTCTCTCAGCTGTACTCTTCCGTCTGCGGTGACTTCTCATGCCTAGCCCTCTGCTTGAAAGGCCCAGCCCTTGATCTCTCTCTGCAAACCTATTTCTAATCTTGCTTTGCCGTTGTCCTCTGCCCACAGCTTTGTCCCCCATCCACAGCTCTTCCTCCTCCGATCTCCTTAACATCTCCACGCCTCAGCGCTGCATCCCAGGTCCCAGCGTTTCCTCTTGCAGCTTGGTCAGATAGAGGGTGAGCGGCGTGCATCCGCTCACATGCTCCTCCTTCCCATCAACTGCTTATTATATAGAAACATAAGACTTCAAATAATAAATGGACACAACTACACACAGTCAGACCACAGCTTTCAATGTACAAGGAAAAACAAATACAGCGTCATGGGGTGTCCTTTTTGTTGAGTGTCTCAGGATAATGAAATGTACTGATGTCCAAATTCAGTTAACAGACAGTCATGTAGTTTCTACATTTTCTTTAACACAAGAGAATAAGTAACAAAAAATAGCTACACATTTTATGTATACAAAATGGCAAATAAAATACAGATTGCTTGAGAGCAAAGAAACCTTGAATTAAGGCATCATACATAATGGATGAAAAAAGTAAAGAAGCTCCACCATTACTGGTTAGGTTGTCCCACCTACACATGCCATTTGCCAAGGCACAGATCCTTCAGGTGTCATAAAATAATCAGCAAAGTGATCCCTGACATCTAATCCTGAATCATCGGGCTCAGATGTCTGCCAGTTGATTGCAGTGCCAAGAGATGGCACATTGGCTTCTGCATCTGCGTTATAACCATCATGGCCTATCACATAGTTGTGCAGGATGCAGCATGCCTTAACAACTGCATCAACTGTGGCGACATCCAACTGTATAGAACAGCCAAAGATCCTATATGTTTTAATCAATATTCCAAAGGCACCCTCAATGTACCTCCGTGCCCGGCTAAGGCGATAATTAAAGACCCTTCTTTGAGTGTCCAAACCTTTTTTGGGGAATGGGCGCAGCTGGCAGTGAGTTACGCTGAAAGCTTCATCTGAAACCATAACAAACGGCACTGGCTGAGTCGTACCTGGAAGAGGCCTTGAGGGTGGCAAACACCCCTCCTCATGCAGCATTTTCTGCTTAATCTGTGATGCTTCAACCACTCTGGCATCTCCTGTACTATCATACGCACCTACATCAAATGCAACAAACTTATACTTTGTATCTGCCACTCCCATAAGAACCACAGAGAAGTACTTCTTATTGCTAAAGCTTTTGGAGCCAGAATGCGGTGGTTGGTGCACACGTAAATGTCTCCCATCGACCGCACCAATGCAGTTGGGGAAAGAAGCTTCACTTTCAAAACCCTCTGCAATCTGCAGCCATGTCTCTTGGGTGGGAGTAGGCATCACAGAAGACCGCAAATTCTGAAAGATCAGTTCACAAGTGGTTCTCACAATCCCAGAAATTGTAGATTTCCCCACATGGAACAGCTGATGAAGTGAAGAATATGTCTCCCCAGTTGCCAAGAACCTAAAAAAAGAATATATTTTATACACATTAATAACAAATAAGTATTTAAAAAAAAACAAAAACTTTAATATGTAAAAAGTTTTAAGCATAAGGCAACAGTGATGATGATGCCATCTTTAAGGAGAAAACAAAGACTCAAGATTCTAAAATATCTAATTGACATCACAGGATTTAATAGACACGTAGAAAAGGCTAAAGCACACGACCATGTTAAGATCATCTTTGGATAACTCCTTTAAGTAAATATATACAACTAATCCAGTATATTTTATCTTATAAGGACTACTCCAATTTTTTTTTATTTTTTTTTTTAAGGAGATATCCCCTATCCTATGTTTTTATGTACAAAATAAAAGTTTTAGATCACAGGGGATCCAACTGTTGGGACCCCCCCTGCTCTCCCTGGGAACGGAGAGTCACGACCCCCACACGAAGCGGCAGCTGACATGTTCCCTCCATATATTTCTATTGGAGAGCTGTTTGGCTATCTCCGTCTCTCCTATAGAGAAATATGGAAGGGGCGTGTTGGCCGCGACTTCATGTGGGGGGGGGGTTTGTGACGATCCATTCCCAAAGAGAGCATGGGGCACGTACAGGAAACTGAACCCCTGTGAGTTAAAACTTATCGCCTATCGCCTGCAGATAGGGGGTAATTTTTTGTTATGCATGATACTTTTCTTTTAAATAGGCCTAGACTGTCTGCATTACCTCCACATTCCCCTGGTGCCTCAGGCTCTTGTCACATTGCAGCTCAGCCAATTGCTCACCACAGTGGTGTCCCACCTTGGCCTGCAAATGCAAATTGTTGCTCAGCCAATCATTGACGTAGGTGGTACATTGCTGAGGCCAACGGCTTGCTGAGCTGCATTGTGACGTCTCAAGCTCCAGAACCAGAAAGGAGAAGATCTAACTGGAAGCCAAGGCAGACAACAGAGGCACCAGAGGAGCACTGGAGGCAAGTAAAGTTTTCTTTTCTTTTCTTTTTTTTATGCAGGCAGCCTGAGTATAATATTTAATTTTTTTTTTTGCCCGGATACCTCTTTAAGTCCAAAATCCAATGTCCCCACTAAACTAAATGCCAGAATGCACCTTATTAAATCATTAAATTGAAGCCAAGACCTCTATTTGAGTAGAATCACGTTCAGCATATTTCATTGGGACTTTTCACATGGAATTTCCAACTGTTTGCTTAAAATGCACAGAATTCTGGTGCAATTTTTGAGCAAGGTGTTGCATCTTAAGTCATGCCCCCCTTTTATTAAAATTACACCCCTTTGCCAGGCACTGTAAAAAAAAAAATAATAATAAAAATAAAAAATAAAAATAAAAAACCTGAGACAAGATTCTGGGAAATTTTCATTAGTAAATATTGGCCAGTATCCCAGTTGTGGACTTACAAACTAAACCATTAATAAAAGAGAAAGTTTGTATGTAAGATTTTACTAAAACCAATTCATAAACCATGCACACTTGGATGGACAGACTTCAAATGCATCAGATTTATTACAGTGTATGAGGCTGATTTATACATCTGAATACATTAGCAGTGTCAAGTTATAGTTTACTTACTTTGTGATTAAGTGGCTTAGTTTAGGCAAAGGTTATAACCCTACTAAAAGTGTAATTCAAAGTGTAGCAGGCAGATAAAAGATCTGATGAATCAGAAACCTGTCTAGTTTACATTTAGAGCAATATTTAGTTGGTTTAAATCTGCATCAGAATTTGGCACCATTTTTGGTACCTCCTGTTGCCTCAAGCCATGCCCATTTTCACAGAGGCCACACCCCTTTTCAGATATGGTGGAAGAGTGTTAACAAAAGTTCCAAAAAATACATAGTATATGTGGCAGAAGTCATACAATACTGTTTTTGTCACAATTGCAGCATAATTCTTACACGTTTACAAATGGTAAGTCTGGGCCAGTGCTCCAAAATATTGGCAAACGGTGTAAAATTTAGGCCACACCCTTTCCCAACAGGGCATGGACCCTTCTTGGATGATGTGAGCACAGCATAATAAATGTATAAACACACAAGTCTGTCATATATGCAGACAAAAGAGACCAATTCTCTAGTGGTACAGGTAAAGTAATGATAGAGTTTCTTTACCCACTTGGGCACATT
The DNA here is from genome assembly GCF_029499605.1 of Hyla sarda. NCBI lineage: Eukaryota > Metazoa > Chordata > Amphibia > Anura > Hylidae > Hyla > Hyla sarda. Next base: position 243,639,419 of record NC_079191.1, on the reverse strand, counting down.
GAGCGTGCATGTATGCCCTGGTCCTGCTGTATGAAGTGCCATCAGGAGCTGAGCACGCTTCATACCCAGTTGGTTCAGGCTGCTATCAGCAGCGAGGACCAACGGTTAATGCCAGATCTTACTGATCCAGCCAATTACTGGCATTATTCCTTTAGATGCTGCAATCAAAGTAGCTTAACCCTCAGTAGGAGATCAAGGGTAATAATGGCCGCCAGAGGTCCTCTTACCTGCCTCCTGGTGGCTTCAATTATTTCCTTCTCTGGTCTGCCATCTAGCAGACTAGAGAAGCAGATCACTGATACTACTGATCAGTGCTATGCAGGGCTGTGGCGTCTGAGTCGGGCGAAATTTTGGGTAACTGTCGGCAAACAATGCACCGGCTCCTACTAAATTTAGATTGGAATAAAAAAATAAAAAAAAGCAAGTTTAAATGTCCCAATTCACAAAAAGTTCTAATTAATGACTTCTCTATTGTAAGAATAAAGACCAATGCATGCAGTGCCTCACGTAACCGCAAAACAAACACGTTAAGTGACCGTGAAGAAGCATGCTTTTCATGTGCTTCACTATATGGCACGCAACGCACAATTAGGAGCGGCAACACTTCTACTTTCCGTAGTGTTCTGTTCTGCTGTTACAGGGAACCCATGGGTAACCTAGCCTCTCACTGATAAGGGATTGAGTAAATATGTTTCTGCAGGACTAGACACTTGTATTAGTGAAGGGAATGGAGGGTCATTAGTTCAAGACTGAAGCTGTAAACCATTGGAAAAACTGCTGCCATTCAGCTAAGGCTATAAAAACTTGTAAACTCGATAGTTAGCTTAAACTTTAAAACATAACTATGGGATTCTACTAGGGAAATCATGTTTTATAATAAATGCCCCTTCCAGGATCCTGCCACTGCCCTATCTTCAGCAGCAGATCAGCACACAAAAAGGAGAAGGCAGCAGCTTCTGCCCAACTACCTCTTTCTGCTAGAAGAGCTTAGAAGAACTTGGTGGAACAGCTTCTTGGATTCAACTGTAAGTGTTTCTAAATACATTCGCATATTAATACAGAGGAGTCAGAAGTGCAAAAAACTGTGGAGTTGGAACATTTATCTACCGCCTCCACAGCCCAGGTGCTATGCATAGTATTGAAGGACAAAATAGGCTGTGTCCTTAAGGGGTTAAACATGTTTGTTGCAAGCCTAGTCCACTGTTAGGAGAGGGAATTTGCAATTGTTTGTGAGGGGCAGTATTGTTAAGCCTTACAGTGTCATTTGCAAAAACATTTTATTAGTTTAAATTTCATTCCCATGAAGTGTTCTTATTTAGATCACTTTGTGCAGTGGTCACCGATTTATCATGTACGACTTTTTGTGAAATGTCTCACGGGCCGGATTTAGAAGTTATCACAGGGCAGGTCAACCATGCCCTATGGAACTATCCAAATGGCTCGACACAACAATTGTAGACACAACAATTGCAGATTTGATACATTTCCCTATATGTATATTGGTAATACATTTTTGTCCCTGCAGCTATTGCCTGTGCATCTCTGTGAGAAGTCCATATACACGAAGTGTGGGAGGACAAGCAGGGCTTGTTTGCTAAGCTACAAACATTATTACATAATTTATGAAGAACATTTTTTTACTACTACATTTTAATACAAACAATGTATTTAGCCAAACAGAAAGTGTCAGCCAGATAACAGTGTCATTACCGTAGAGTTATGAGCAGCCGCTGCTCCGGACTGATGCACCTTCTCAGTAAGGTTTGCTGCATAGTAAGTAGGGGTCTCATAAGATCAAGCAATCCGTCAAATGCAGATGTTGACATTTTGATAAACTCTTGAAATTTATCAGGGCATCTAAACAAAAATAATAAAATTTGTCAGTTTCCAGAATATTTGCAGAAGACATGCCTTCAGCTAGGACACCAATCCACTGGTGATGTGCTATCAATGCTATACCACGTGACACATTTTATTACATTACAGCTTTATCATACAATAGCCAATTCACATTTTCCCTTAACTTACACACATCACAAAAATCACAACTTTTTTGCAAATATGTATTAAAAATTTGGACTCGGACTCTTAATTCTGTACTTTTTTTTGTCACCTTTTGCAGCAATTACAACCTTAAGCCTTTGTGGCTATGTCCCTACACAGATACGCCATCAGGTTCACGCTGTTTTAGGGTCTATTCACACGTACAGTATTCTGCCCAGATTTGATACGCAGGATTTCCACAGCATAATGCTCACACCAACATGCCTGGGTTCCTAAGGCTTGAAATGTATGCCCTCACAAAGCTGATCACGGCATCTGTAGGCAAAATGGTGGTGCCAATGGGCTCACTGGACCCCAGCACGCATTTGCTGGGATCCGAAGAGCACAAATGGCTGCTGGAGTTCTCCTACCAGCCTCTGGCGTGTAGGATGGTTGATCTTCTTGTGCAGCCTGTAGAGTACATAGTAATGTAACCATTGCAATTAATAGTCCACTATGGAACTACAAATATATATGCCCCCCATCCCAAAGAGAAAAAATTATAACTCAATCACCTTTTCCCACAAAAAAAAAAAAACAGTTTGGTATTGCTACACGGTACAATTTAAGAGTAATTGCCATCAAACCATATTTTCTAAAATACTTTTAACACCCCTCCAGCCCTGAGCTCCCAACAGGAGAAAGTGGGCGTTCCCCAGCAGGCGCAACGTCACTCAAGCCTGAAAGAGCTGTGCCTCGCCAACACTCTCTACATTATTTTTTTTAATAATACCTTATGATGCACTATAAGAAAATATAAGAATTTTTTTTTACATAAGATAGTTCCTAGACTGCTTTATTCAGTCTGTTTTAAAACACCAGAATTTGGTTTCACATGGAATCCTGACAAACGCTAGTGTGGAAAGGATTCAAGACAGTCTACCGTAAAGGCCTATTTGGTAGAATTCTTACAAAATGGCTGCCCTTCTGGAAGGTTCTACTTTTTCCACAACAGAACTATGGGGGATATTTATCAAAACCTGTCCAGAGAAAAAGTTGCTGAGCTGCCCATAGCAACCAATCAGATCACTTCTTTCATTTTTTAAGAGGCCTCTGAAAAATGAAAGCAGCAATATCATTGGTTGCTATAGGCAACTCAACAACTTTTTCTCTGGACAGGTTTTAATAAATCTCCTATGTCCAAGTGACCAAAGGGATTTTGGTCACAGCATTTACAACTGCCTAGTTTGGCCACAAGTACAAGTTCTAGTTCCTTTTGGTACAGTCTCTCTCTTTTAGTGGAAGCTATGCAGCCAAGATGCAGCTGCTACTCAGCTGAAATCCATACATACATATTGTTCAGCAGGATTTTCTCGATTGGTAGGGCCCAGTCACACGGCAGAATTTCTGAGTGGAATCCAGCTTAAAAAGTCCCCTCAGAAAATCTGGTGCAGCAGCCTTCCATTGTTTTCAATGGGATTCTGCTGCACCGTGAACTGCAGAATTTCACCTGGGGGATATTCTGCTGTGTGAATGGGCCCTTAACGGACACACAGATTTGGAGGCGGGACACAGCTGGAGCCAGAGTCCTTGCATAGACACAAAGTGCAGCGCAATTTGGCTGACACTGACGGTGACTGGGGAAGTAAGCATACATTTTCTATTTCTGAGCTTGAACCTATAAAAATAATCCTGCAGGACACCCCTTTATGTATAGGTAGAAGTCTTACCTGCGAAGATCTGCATATAACATGTTGAAATGACCCTTTTCTTGCTTCATTCTGATTACAGGATGAATCCATAGTCGCTTTTGCCTGGCTGCCTCCTGTATATAAATATAATGTTAAATATCTATACAATCTTCCCTTCCAATTCCCATCTTACATTTAGACCAATTTTGTCCCCACTAACACATTTCTTATAAACACAGTAATATCTTGCAGAACCCAAACTAAGTTTGGTGCTCAATGGCTGATTATATATATATTTATATTTTTTTATTTTTTCCGCAGCAGCTCAGGGCCCTTGGTATACAGGTGATACTCATGAAATTAGAATATCGTGCAAAAGTTCATTTATTTCAGTAATACAACTTAAAAGGTGAAACTAATATAAGAGAGACTCATTACATGCAAAGCAAGATAGTTCAAGCCGTGATTTGTCATAATTATGATGATTGTGGGTTTGGGGCTTTCATGCGCTGTAAACCATAATCTCAGAAATTTTGAATATGACATGAAATAATATTGTACATAGAACAATAGCGTACCTCTGAAAAGTATAAGCATGCATATTTACTCAACACTTAGTTTGGGCCCTTTTTGCAGCAATTACTGCCTCAATGCGGTGTGGCATTGGAAGCTATCAGCCTGTGGCAGTACTGAGATGTTATGGAAGACCAGGATGCTTCAATAGCGGCCTTCAGCTCTTCGCATTGTTTGGTCTCATGTCTCATCTCTCTCTTGGCAATGCCCTATAGGTTCTCTATGGGGTTCAGGTCAGGCGAGTTTGCTGGACAATCAAGCACAGTAATCCCATGATCACTGAACCAGGTTTTGTTGCTTTTGGCAGGTGCCAAGTCCTGCTGGAAAATGAAATCAGAATCCCCATAAAGCTTGCCTGCGGAAGGAAGCATGAAGTGCTCCAAAATCTCCTGGACTACAGATGCGTTGGCCCTGAACTTAAAGGGGTACTCCGCTGCCCTGCTTCGGAAGCTTCGCTCCCTAGGGTCCGGAAGTTTATTGCTCCGAACGCCGTGTGCGGGCTTCCGTGTTCAGTGCTGTCCCTCGTGACATCACGCCCGCCCCCTTAACGAAAGTCTATGGGAAGGGGGTGCGAGGGCCGTCGCGCCCCCTTCCCATAGACTTTCGATAAAGGGGAGGGCGTGATGTCACGAGGGGGCGGGCGTCACGTCACGAGGAGCGGCCCTAAACATGGAAGCCCGCACGCAGCGTTCGGAACAATAAACTTCTGAAGCAGGGCAGCGGAGTACCCCTTTAATGAAGCACAGTGCACCAACACCAACGAATTCACACTAACGATCTGCCGCGATTCGGGTCATACGGGTCACGTGTGACCCGCTGACCCGAAGACACAAGGTGATCGGGGTTGTACAATACACCCCCTATCACTCACTGTATCTATGGGGAGGTGGCAATTTCGAGGGATTAACTGCATCTTCTTGTAGCTCTGCCCGTTAGCTGAGCTCAGTCAGTGGGCAAAGCTGCTCGAAGGTGTCCCCTCAGGACCGACGATCCCCCATAGAGCAGGGACAGAAAAACCCCCAGGGAAAGGTAGGAGAAAAGTGTAAAACAGTAAAAAAAAAAAAATGTAAAAAAAAAAAATCTCCCCCCCCTAATAGGTCCCCAAGGGTCTGCCGGAGATTTTTCAGCTTGACCCGGGCCCTATTAGGGGTTCAGGGCGCTGCATTTGGCCCCCCCATTTTTTTTTTTTGGGCCACAGCTTTAAATTTTTGCTCATATAACGGTGTGTGATTTCTAATCACACAGTTATATATAGTATACACCAAGCACACACACTACATACATCCCCGCCACCCCCCCCCCCCCCCACACACCCCCTGGTTATCCCGCCTATGACCGGCTTTACAAAGTGAGGCCGGTCATCGATCACTTTGGGGCCAAATTTTTGGAGGCCTATGTACCGCTTAGGGAGCTCTCTGTAGAGGAGTCTCATCAGTTTTAAGGGGAGACTTATCTTCCGCCAGTATATTCCCTTGAAGCGGGCGCGATATGGCGTGAAGCTTTATAAACTTTGTGAAAGTACCTCCGGGTACACTCTCAAGTTTAGGGTGTATGAGGGACGAGATTCTCGTATTGAACCCCCAGATTGTTCCCCCACTCTGGGTGTTAGCAGGAAAATAGTTTGGGACCTTATGTACCCATTGCTGGATAAGGGTTACCACGTGTACGTGGACAACTTTTATACCAGCATCCCTCTCTTCACATCCCTTGCCGCCAGATCGACGTCCGCTTGTGGGACCGTGCAGAAGAATCAGAGAAATTTGTTCAGACACCTATGTCCCTGACCCATGAAAACCTGTTGCTGGTCAAGTATAAGGATAAGAGGGATGTCCTTATGCTGACCACTATTCATGGGAACGGCAGCACCCCTGTCCCTGTGCGAGGTACCGTGGGACCGGTCCTCAAGCCCGATTGTATTCTGGACTACAATCGGTATATAGGGGGACTTGATCTTTCCGATCAAATCCTGAAGCCATATAACGCCATGCGGAAAACACGTGTATGGTACAAGAAAGTTGTGGTCTACTTGGTACAGGTTGGCATGTACAACTCTTTTGTACTGTACCAGAATGCTGGTAACACAGGGACATACCTTCAGTTCCAAGAAGAAATCCTAAAGGTCCTGATCTTTGCTGACTGGGAAAGAGCAGGCCGGACTTCCCAAGGAACTGGAGTTATAGGTGCCAGGATCGTCCCAGGCCAACACTTTCAAGGTGAAGTCCCCCACACTGGAAAGAAGGGACGATCCCAGAAAAGATGCAGAGTGCGTAACAGGAGGGGGATTCGGAAGGACACCACCTATCAATGTGACACTTGCCCCGATCATCCGGGCCTCTGCATTAAAAACTGCTTCAGGGAGTATCACACTTCCATGCAATACTAAATTTTCCCTTTTCATTTTAATTTTCCATAATTTGACCCCAATGTACCAAGTCCTGAGAACATTCCAAATTTTAACCCCATAAAACCACTAAATTGCCCAAAAAACTCTCATAAAAAATAAAACTGATGAGACCTCTGGGGGTATTTTTTTTCTCTGGTTCATGGGTCACTGAGTCACTATCATCGGGGACTTTTTATGTTGCCTCAAATGCGCAGCGCTCTCTCTCCACCTGAGCGGGGTGCGCATTTGAGGCAACAGGTTAGGGACGGCCACACACATCACATCCCCAGATGATTCAGAGCATAGGGTTTGGGGTGGGCAAATTTTTTAGTTTTGGATATGCTCTGGGTCATCATTCTGGGAACATAACCTGTTTTATCCTTTTATGTCCCACTGTACCACTTGTTAGTTATTAGTGTACCCCATATGATGCCCCTTAAGGGGGGGTCCCACTGTTCTTGCTCCATAGGCAGAAGCTCAAGGCTCCTGACTGCCCTCCTGTTCCTTCGTGACCAGTGTTCACCCGGAGATCCGTTTTACGCCCAGATATGAGGCATGTTCTTTTTCCAAAGAAATGTATTTACAAATTAAATTTTTCAAAATTGCCGCCCCCCCCCCCCCCCCATTTCATCAAAATTAGCAAATGTGATTCCTTCTCTTTGTAGCGCTCCTGCAGTGCATTTGACGTCCACTTATGGGGTACCTCCATACTCAGAAGAGGTGGGGTTACAGATTTTGGGGGGTATTTTCTGCTATTAACCCTGGCAAAAATGTGAAATTTGGGGGGAAACACACATTCTAGTGACAAATTTTTTATTTTTTTTACATATGCAAAAGTCGTGAAACCCCTGTGGGGTATTAAGGCTCACTTTATTCCTTGTTACGTTCCTCAAGGGGTCTGGTTTCCAAAATGGTATGCCATGTGTTTTTTTTTGCTGTCCTGGCACCATAGGGGCTTCCTAAATGCAACATGCTCCCCGAGCATAATTTGCTCTCAAAAAGCCAAATATGACTCCTTCTCTTCTGAGCATTGTAGTTCGCCCATAGTGCACTTCAGGTCAACTTATGGGGTACCTCCATACTCAGAAGAGATGGGGTTAAAAATTTTGGGGGGTGCCTTGAGAGGTGGTTTCCAAAATAGTATGCCATGTGGGGGGGGGGGGGGGGGGGGTCTGCTGTCCTGGCACCATAGGGGCTTTCTAAATGCAACATGCCCCCAAAATAACATTTCAGAAAAATTTGCTTTGCAAAATCCAAATGTGACTCTCTCTTCTGAGCATTGTAGTTCGTCCACAGAGCACTTGACGTCCACACATGGGGTATTTACATACTCAGAAGAGATGGGGGTTACAAATTTTGGGGGGCATTTTCTCCTATTAATCCTTGTAAAAATGTAAAATTTGGGGCAAAACTAGCGTTTTAGTGAAAATAAAATAAACTTTACACATCCAACTTTAACGTAAAGTCGTCAAACACCTGTGGGGTGTTAAGGCTCACTGGACCCCTTGTTACGTTCCTTGAGGGGTGTAGTTTCCAAAATAGTTGCCATGTGGGGTTTTATTTTTTTTGCTGTCCTTGCACCATAGGGGCTTCCTAAATGTGACATGCCCCCCAAAAACCATTTCAGAAAAACTCGCTCTCCAAAATCCCACTGTCGCTCCTTCCCTTCTGAGCCCGCTACTGAGCCCGCCAAAAACTTTACATACACATGAGGTATTTCCTTACTCGAGAGAAATTGGGTTACAAATTTTAAGAAAATTTCTCTCTTTTTACCCCTTGTAAAAAAGCAAAAACTGGGTTTACAAGAACATGCGAGTGTAAAAAATGAAGATTTTGAATTTTCTCCTTCAACTTGCTGCTATTCCTGTGAAACACCAAAAGGGTTAACAAACCTTTTGAATGTCATTTTGAATACTTTGGGGGGTGCAATTTTTATAATGGGGTTATTTATGGGGTATTTCTAATAAGAATGCCCCTCAAATCCACTTCAAATCCTAACTGGTCCCTGAAAAAATCCGATTTTGAAAAAAATTGGAAAATTGCTGCTGAACTTTGAAGCCCTCTGGTGTCTTCCAAAAGTAAAATCACGTCAATTTTATGATGCAAACATAAAGTAGACATGTTGTATATGTGAATCAATATATAATTTATTTGGAATATTCATTTTCCTTATAAGCAGAGAGCTTCAAAGTAAAAAAAAAAATGCTACATTTTCAATTTTTTCATCATATTTTGGAATATTTCACCAAGAAATGATGCAAGTAGCGACAAAATTTTACCGCTAACATAAAGTAGAATATGTCACGAAAAAACAATCTCTGAGTCAGAATGAAAGGTAAAAGCATCCCAGAGTTATTAATGCTTGAAGTGACAGTGGTCAGATGTTAAAAAAAATGGCCGGGTCCTTAACCCCTTCAGGACCAAGCCCATTTTGGCCTTAAGGACCAGAGCGTTTTTTGCACATCTGACCACTGTCACTTTAAACATTAATAACTCTGGAATGCTTTTAGTTATCATTCTGATTCCGAGATTGTTTTTTCGTGACATATTCTACTTTAACTTAGTGGTAAAATTTTATGGTAACTTGCATCCTTTCCTTGTGAAAAATCCTAAAATTTGATGAAAAATTTGAAAATTTAGCATTTTTCTAACTTTGAAGCTCTCTGCTTGTAAGGAAAATGTATATTACAAATAAAAAATTTTTTTATTCACATATACAATATGTCTACTTTATGTCTGCATCATAAAAGTGACGAGTTTTTACTTTTGGAAGACACTAGAGGGCTTCAAAGTTCAGCAGCAATTTTCCAATTTTTCACAAAATTTTCAAACTCACTATTTTTCAGGGACCAGTTCAGGTTTGAAGTGGATTTGAAGGGTCTTCATATTAGAAATACCCCATAAATGACCCCATTATAAAAACTACACCCCCCCAAAGTATTCAAAATGACATTCAGTCAGCGTTTTAACCCTTTAGGTGTTTCACAGGAATAGAAGCAAAGTGAAGGAGGAAATTCACAATCTTCATTTTTTACACTTGCATGTTCTTGTAGACCCAATTTTTGAATTTTTACAAGGGGTAAAAGGAGAAAATGTATACTTATATTTGTAGCCCAATTTCTCTTGAGTAAGCACATACCTCATATGTCTATGTAAAGTGTTCGGCGGGCGCAGTAGAGGGCTCAGAAGGGAAAGAGCGACAAGGGGATTTTGGAGAGTACGTTTTTCTGAAATGGTTTTTGGGGGACATGTTGCATTTAGGAAGCCCCTATGGTGCCAGAACAGCAAAAAACCCTCACATGGCATACCATTTTGGAAACTAGACCCCTTGAGGAACATAACAAGGAATAAAGTGAGCCTTAATACCCCACAGGTGTTTCACGACTTTTGCATATGTAAAAAAAAAATGTGTGTTTCCCCCCAAATTTCAAATTTTTGCAAGGGTTAATAGCAGGAAATACCCCCCAATATTTGTAACCCCTTCTCTTCTGAGTATGGAGGTACCCCATAAGTTGACCTGAAGTGCACTATGGGCGAACTACAATGCTCAGAAGAGAAGGAGTCATATTTGGCTTTTTGAGAGCAAATTTTGCTCGGGGGGCATATCACATTTAGGAAGCCCCTCTGGTGCCAGAACAGCAAAAAAAAAAAACACATGGCATACCATTTTGGAAACGAGACCCCTTGAGGAACGTAACAAGGGGTACAGTGAGCATTTGCCCCCCCACTGGTGTCTGATAGATCTTTGGAACAGTGGGCTGTACAAGTTTTCATTTTCACGGACCACTGTTCCAAAGATCCGTCAGACACCTGTGGGGGGTAAATTCTCACTGCACCCCTCATTACATTGCGTGAGGGGTGTCGTTTCCGAAATGGGGTCACATGTGGGGTTTTGTTTTTTTTGCGTTTGTCAAAACCGCTGTAACAATCAGCCACCCCTGTGCAAATCACCTCAAATGTACATGGTGCGCTCTCCCTTCTGGGCCTTGTTGTGCGCCCCCAGAGCACTTTGCGCTCACATATGGGGTATCTCTGTAGTCGGGAGAAATTGCATTACAAATTTTGGGGGGCTTTTTTCCCTTTTACCTCTTGTGAAAATGTAAAGTATAGGGCAACATCAGCATGTTAGTGTAAAAAATTACATTTTTTTACACTAACATTCTGGTGTAGACCCCAACATTTCCTTTTCATGAAGGGTTAAAGAAGAAAAAGCCCCCCAAACCTTATAACGTAATTTCTCCCGAGTACGGCGATACCCCATATGTGACCCTAAACTGTTGCCTTGAAATACGACAGGGCTCCAAAGTGAGAGCGCCGTGCGCATTTGAGGCCTAAATTAGGGATTTGCATAGGGGTGGACATAGGGGTATTCTACGCCAGTGATTCCCAAACAGGGTGCCTCCAGCTGTTGCTAAACTCCCAGCATGCGTGGACAGTCAACGGCTGTCCGGCAATACTGGGAGTTGTTGTTTTTCAACAGCTGGAGGCTCTGTTTTGGAAACAGTGGCGTACCGGACGTTCTTATTGGGGGAGGGGGGCTGTGTAGGGGTATGTGTATATGTAGTGTTTTTAACTTTTTATTTTATTTTGTGTTAGTGTAGTGTAGTGTTTTTAGGGTACAGTCACATGGGCGGGGGATTACAGCGAGTTTCCCGGCGCAAAATTTGCTGTATCTCAAAATGCGAGAAACCCACTGTAAAAGCCTCGCACATGTGAATGTACCCTGTACATTCACAGGGGGGGGGGGGGGGGGGGTGCACCAGCTGTTGCAAAACCACAACTCCCAGCATGCATGGTCTGTTAGTGCATGCTGGGAGTTATAGTTTTGCAACAGCTGGAGGCACACAGGTTAGGAAACACTGAGTTAGAAACAATGTTTCCCAATTAGTGTGTCTCCAGTTGTTGCAAAACTACAACTCCCAGCATGCCCAGACAGCTGAAGGGCATGCTGGGAGTTGTAGTTCGGCAACATCTGAAGGGCCAGATGTTGCTGAACTAAAACTCCCAGCATGCCTGGACAGTCAGTGCATGCTGGGAGTTGCAGTTTTGCAACAGCTGGAAGAGCACAGATTGGAGACCATTATACAATGGTCTCCAAACTGGGGCCCTCCAGATGTCTAGGAGTTTTCAGACTCCTAGAAGCAGCAGTGAAGATCTTCACTGCTGCTTCTGAGGACCATGTACTTACCTGCCGGTCCCGTCGCTGCTCGTCCACGTGGCCGGTCCTGCCGCTGCTCCTCGGTCCCGCCAGGTAAGTCCGTCGGTCCCCTGATGTTCCCCTCCTATGCCGCAGGTCCCCGCGAGCCCCCGCAGCCATAGTCCCCCCGTTCTGCCCGACTTCCAGGGGCGGGCAGTGCGGGGGATCTGAACTTTCACCCCAGATCACTGTGATTGGTCCACAGGGACCAATCACAGTGATCGCTGACCAGGACCATCAATGGATGGTCCTGGGGGTGAAGCAGAAGTTGTCCCCTGCTGGAAACAGCGGGACTTCTGCCAGTTAACCCGTGTGATGCTGCGCATCGCCGGGTTAACTGAATGTCATTTATAAACGCCGGGATGCGCGAACGCACTGCACAACCCGGCGTTTATATATGACATTCTGCGGGAAGGGGTTAAGGTATATTTGGGCTGGGTCCTTAAGGGGTTAATTAGCTGTTTATAGCGGGACACTTTGAGCCTGGAATATTGCACCTTTTCACACATTTCTAATTTTCTGAGATTGTGGATTTGTGCTTTTCATGAGCTGTAAGCCAAAATCATCACAATTATGATCACGGCTTGATCTATCTTGCTTTGCATGTAATGAGTCGCGCTAATATATTAGTTTCATCTTTTAAGTTGCATTAATGAAATAAATGAACTTTTGCACAATATTCTAATTTTTCGAGTATCACCTGTATATACAAAGACACCTAAGCCACTTCATATGTATGTTTTTGGGGTATTCATTTTCATTAAAATTTGTAAAACAGTGAAATATAAGTGGACATATAAAAACACACAAAGATTTGCACCCTTTCAGTGTTTTACATCCAACCCTACTTTTGTTTTACAAATACAGAAAAATATACTGCCTTGTACAGGACCTTATACATACTTGTCTTCTCAGTTTTCTTCTTCTCGCTAGGAGTACCAGTAGAGCCATATGTGCTGAAGGAAGCCTTACTGGAGGCAGGGGTGTATTCCCATTATCGTCGGTCCTCGCTGCATTCTCTTCCATTCTGACTGCACTGGTGAGCAACACTATCCACACAGCTTGGGATCCTACAAGAGTCATGGAAGCAGAAAATCAGTAGAAGCTGCACTTTTCATAATATAGGAGCTGAAAAACACACACACACAGGATTATAAAATACCATAGCTGCAGAAACTCTAAGTAGAATAAGGGTGTATTTACAGGGCTTCATTTGCCTTTTTGTTAGTGTTCATAAATGCAATGCTAGTCACTATAAGGTCTTCATAATGAAAATCGTAACAAAAAAAGACTCCTGTACAGACACCCTTGTGTGCATTTTTCTAATTTTAGCATTGACTGCAGAAATGTCTGCAACTATTATCCATAGATCTATATGAGCTGGGTTGTGCCTCACGTGCATGGATTTCTGCAAACCCCATTTAAATGGATGGGACACTCACATGTACTCCAAGCACCAGGCACATAAAGTCAGGTACTGTATAGGACCAGCTTGATTTAACAAACAGGAATTACAGAACTAACATGTGTAATCCTATCAATAGGAACCTGGTTTGCCATAAAACCCTATGTGGCCATGTGAAATTGGCCTTAAAGGGGTACTCCGGGGGAAAACTATTTTTATTTTTTTTATGAACTGGTGCCAGAAAGATAAACAGATTGGTAAATTACTTCTATTAAAAAATCTTCCAGTACTTAGCTGCTGTATGCTCCAGTGGAAGTTCTTTTCTTTCTCAATTTCTTTTCTGTCTGACCACAGTGCTCTCTGCTGACACCTCTGTCCATGTCAAGAACTGTCCAGTGTCGGAGAGGTTTGCTTCTGCTCTGGGCAGTTCCTGACATGGACAGAGGTGTCAACACCGCTGTTGTTTAATTTATTTATCAATGATATAGAGGATGGTATTAACAGCTCTGTTTCTATCTTTGCAGATGACACCAAGCTTTGTAGCACGGTACAGTCTATAGAGGATGTGCATAAGTTACAAGATGACTTGGATAGACTAAGTGTCTGGGCATCCACTTGGCAAATGAGGTTCAATGTGGATAAATGTAAAGTTATGCATCTGGGTACTAATAACCTGCATGCGTCGTATGTCTTAGGGGGGATTAAACTGGCAGAGTCACTGGTAGAGAAGGATCTGGGTGTACTTGTGGATCACAGACTACAAAATAGCATGCAATGTCAGGCTGCTGCTTCCAAGGCCGGCAGGATATTGTCATGTATAAAAAGAGGCATGGACTCAAGGGACAGGGACATAATACTCCCCCTTTATAAAGCATTGGTACGGCCTCACCTGGAATATGCTGTTCAGTTTTGGGCACCTGTCCATGAAAGGGACACTGCGGAGTTGGAAAGGGTGCAGAGACGCGCGACTAAACTAATATGGGGCATGGAACATCTTAGCTATGAGGAGCGATTAAAGGAGTTACAATTGTTTAGTCTTGAGAAGAGACGTTTAAGGGGGGATATGATAAACGTATATAAGTATATTAATGGCCCATACAAAAAATATGGAGAAAAACTGTTCCAGGTTAAACCCCCCCAAAGGACGAGGGGACACTCCCTCCGTCTGGAGAAGAAAAAGTTTAGTCTCAAGGGGCGACACGCCTTCTTTACCGTGAGGACTGTGAATTTATGGAACGGTCTACCTCAGGAACTGGTCACAGTAGGAACAATTAACAGCTTTAAAACAGGATTAGATACATTCCTGGAACAAAATAACATTAATGCTTATGAAGAAATATAAAATCCCATCCCTTCCCCAATATCGCGCCACACCCCTACCCCTTAATTCCCTGGTTGAACTTGATGGACATATGTCTTTTTTTCGACCGTACTAACTATGTAACTATGTAACAGAGAGCACTGTGGTCAGGCAGAAAAAAAATTCAAAAAGAAAAGAACTTCCTCTGGAGCATACAGCAGCTGATAAGTACTGAAAGGATTAAGATTTTTTTGAAGTAATATACAAATTCATTTAACTTTCTGGCACCAGTAAATTTTTAAAGAATTTTTTCCACTGGAGTCCCCTTTTAAAGGAAAATTGTCACTAAACCCTCCCCCCGGATCAATACGATGCCTATCATGCCCGGATCCGTCCAGCCGTTTGCTCGTTATTTTTTCAATATATGCAAATCATCTTCTAACTAGCACAGGGAGAGTTACTGCCCTCATCTGGCACAGTGACCTCAGTGCCGCTTGTCCACAGCACTGCCCAGCTTATGTATAGTCATGCCCTCCCTCTGTATCTCCCTCTCCTCCCCGTTCTGTATGTAACTCCACTGCGCATGTGCCGGCTTACTGCACCATTACTTACTACACCCTTACTGCAGCTCCGCTGGAATGAAGCTGCGCTGAAGCCGCTTCCGGGTGTACACAGGAAGCCGGCACATGCGCAGTAGAGTCACATACAGAGCGGGGAGGAGAGGGAGATGCAGAAGGAGGGCACGAATATGCATAAGCTGGGCAGTGCTGTGGACAAACAGCGCTGATGTCACATTGCCAGATGAAGGCAGTAACCCAGCCCGTGCCAGTTAGATGATTTGTATTAGGGATGTCCCAATACTAGTAGCGGTATCGGGGCCGATAGTAGCCATTTCCATAGTATCGGGGACTTGTTCAATGTCCCCGATACCAAATCCAATACCTACTGCCCCGTTCTACTGTCTCATGGTGTTCCATGGAGGAGCATGTGACACACACGCGCGCGCGCGCGCGCACACACACACACACACACACACACACACGTCATTCCACCTCCTTCACTGCACCCAGTGTAACGCTAAGGAGGAAGCAGAGTGACGTGTATGTCACATGCTCCTCCATAGAACGACATGATGCGGACAGGAGGACGGGAGAACGGGGCAGCAGAGCAGCAGCACCCGTCAGAGGACAGCCGCAGGTGAGCTGTCTACAAGGGTGGGGGGCTGCTGTCTACAGGGGGCCTGCTACTAATGTCTAAAGGAGGGCCTACTGTATAAAAGTACTCTTAATTGGTATTGGCGAGTACTAGAATTAAAGTATCGGTACTCGTACTTAAAAAAAAAATTGTATCGGGACATCCCTAATTTGCATATATTGAAAAATGAAGATAACAGGCTTTCATGCCCCCTGCCATAGACTTGCATTGAGGGGGCGAGATGTGTCGTCATGGGGCCGTGGGGCTATGATGTCACAAGCTGCCGGCTCCGGCTCCAGCGTTTGGAACAGTTTGCTCAAAACGCTGAGCAGCGGAGTACCCCTTTAAGATATGAAGACTCAGCTGTGATTGGTTGCAATGGAAAAACCAGACAGTTTCAGCACAGAACTTTTTTGAACCATTATCCTCGGGCTGCCGGTATATAAAACATCAAGCTGGACTTATCTGCTGCCGTTCCTGCGGTGCCCCAGAACTGTAGCTCCAGTTGTTCCATCTTTTTCTTGGTTGCCTTGTCATACTGCTGATCAACTTATCACCAGCTTCAGCCATGTCCCACCTCAGCCAGCAAAAGGCTGATCAGCAGTGTGATATATTAGGCCCCGACACCAGGAAGAAGACTGTCGGGGGTCAATAAGTGACACTGTCGATCAGCTAGGGCTGGGCGGTATACAGTTTCATATCGAAATTTTCCTGCACGATATGAATTTTTCCCATACCGCAATACCGGTCGGGCCCCTCCCCCTTTAAAATTAATGAATTATCGGCCGCAGCAGCTGTCCCCGCATCGGGGAAATAATCATCATCATAATTCTGTGAGCCGCCCGTGCTTTAAATTAATGAGATGCCAGCCGCGGTGCTATAAATGGTTAAGATGCCGGCCGCATGCGCTATAAATGGTTAAGATGCCAGCTGCATGCGCTTTAAATGGTTAAGATGCCAGCTGCATGCGCTTTAAATGGTTAAGATTAGGGATGTCCCGATACCTGGCATTTTCATGGTATCGGGGACTCGTATGTCCCCGATACCAAGGCAGATACCTGCAGCACTGCGGCCGCATCCCCGTTCTGCCGTCCCCATCCCCGTTCTGCCATCCACATCATGGCGTCCTATGGAGGAACATGTGACACACACATCACTCCACTTCCTCCCCTGCGCCCAGCGTAACGCTACGGAGGAAGGAGGAGTGACGTGTATGTCACATGCTCCTCCATAGGAGGCTATGATTCTGACGGCAGAACGGGGATGCGGGCAGCAACTGCAGGTGAGCAACTACGGGGGGAGGGGGGCTGCTGCTGCTGTTTACAAGGGGGCACTGTCTACAAGGGGGGCTGCTGCTGTTTACAAGGGGGCACTGTATACAAGGGGGGAAGCTGCTGCTGTTTACAAGGGGGCACTGTCTACAAGGGGGCACTGTCTACACGGGGGGGGGGGGGGGCTGCAACTATCTATACTACCTACAAGGGTCTACTACCTACTATTAAAGGCAATCTTACAGTAGGTGACCCGGTTTCTACCGCTGCTCACCATGTGAACATCAGCGCAATCGCTCCGGAGACATTGGTCTCAACGCCAATGCAGATTCCCTGTTCTGTCCAATGGAGGAGAGAAATCTTGGCTCATACTACAGCAGCCACCTCCATTGTACACAACAAGGACCCTACATATCATACGGTAAACAGCGCCAGAAACCGCGTCACCCTGCTGTGATATTCCCTTTAATATAAAAGTACTTGTACTTGGTATCGGCGAGTACTAGAATTAAAAGTCTCGGTACTCGGTCTTAAAAAAATGGTATCGGGACATCCCTAAATAAGATGCAGCCTGGCTTTTAGTGCCTGCATGGGGAGCTGACAGCTTTCCGCTCGCAACTTAAAAGGAAAACTGTCATATTTTCTCCCGCACTATCCACAGGTACTGGTGGATAGCGCGGGAGACACTGATTAAAACGTGCCCTACCTTACCCGGATCCACCGGGTGGGGGGTGAGATTTTCGAACCCACGCAAAAGTCGGACCGCTCCTCCCCTCAGCTCTCCGAAGCTAGAGCAGGGAGGAGAGAGGGCAGATCCCAAGGTCGCACATCTGCAGGAGATAATTAAGCCACGCCCCCTTATCTCCCCCCCTCCCGGAGGATGCAGCTCTACATTACACAAGAAGACACAGCAGGGGGAGAGAGAGGACGTACACAGCTCCTTCCCCTTCCCTCCCCCTGCTCTGTCTCCAGAGGACCTAATCTACAATTGTAGTTTTATTCTATGTGTATATCTTGCTGTAACTGGCAGGGGCGGGGCTTCTGCAGGTTAACTGGCACTGACGTCAGCACCGCTTATGAATATTCATCCCCCCCTGAATGAATAGTCATAAGCGGCGCTGATGTCAGTGCAGAAGCGCCGCCCGTGCCAGTTAAAGCAAGATATACACATAGAATAAGAATACAATTGCGGGCGAACGGCCGGGCGGATCCGGGTAAGGTAGGGATCATTTTAATCAGCGTCTCCCGCACTATCCACCAGTATCTGACAGTTTTCCTTTAATCGTTTCCAGCTCCGCAGCCACATCTTATTCATGTAAAGCACATGCGGCCGGCATCTTAACCATTTATAGCGCATGCGGCCGGCATCTCAGAGCAGCGCCAGAGTCACACATGATTAGTTCCCCGGGGAGGGGGGGAGGGGATACCATTAAATACTGTGGAACCGTCATAACTTACCAAAATTCCGTGATATCCATTTTTGATCATACCACCCAGCACTACGATCAGCCTATTGCTGGCCGAGGTGTGACATGGCTGTGGCTGGCAATAAGATGATCAGCAGTGTGACAAGGCAACAAGGAAGAAGATAGGTACCAGGCACCACAGGAGCAGCGGCAGGCAAGTCCAGGTTGCTATTTTATATGCAAGCAGCTCGGGGTTGATGGTTCAAAAAAGTTTCACTCTAGAGCACCCTTTTAGGGTAGGGGTCACAGGTGCAATATTTTGCTGTGTACTGAAGTCAAGGAGTAGAAAAAGCTGCATATTTAGCTACCCGTTAACTTTAAAAGGGGTACTCCTGTGTTTTTTTTATCAACTGGTGCCAGAAAGTTAAACAGATTTGTAAATCACTTCTATTAAAAATCTTAATCCTTCCAGTACTTTTTAGGGGCTGTATACTAAAGAGAAATCCAAAAAAGAAATGCATTTCCTCTGATGTCATGACCACAGTGCTCTCTGCTGACCTCTGCTGTCCATTTCATGAGGTGTCCAGAGCAGCATATGTTTGCTATGGAGATTTTCTCCTGCTCTGGACAGTTCCTAAAATGGACAGCAGAGGTCAGCAGAGAGAACTGTGGCCATGACATCAGATGAAATGAATTTCTTTTTTGGATTTCTTTAGTATACAGCCCCTAAAAAGTACTGGAAGGATTAAGATGTTTTTAATAGAAGTGAATTACAAATCTGTTTAACTTTCTGGCACCAGTTGATTTAAAAAAAAAAAAAAAAAAAGTTTTCCACGGGAGTACCCCTTTAATGGGTAGGAACATACACAGAAAAATATGACACGTGTGACCCTAAAAAAATTATAGGGTAATAAAGCAACTTACAAACAATCATAGTGCCATAGCGCAGAGCTCTTCCATATTAGCTATGCGGCCTTGGCTTGTAGCTTTGACGTCCTGTAATACTCTTTGAACGCAGTCTACTTAAGGAAAGACCTTTGATGTGAAAAGGGGGCTCGTACTGCCCATTAGATTTTAAAAGGGGTACTCCGGTGGAAAACATTTTCTTTAAATCAACTTGTGCCAGAAAGTTAAACAGATTTGAAAACTTCTTCTATGTCTTAATCCTTCCAGTACGGTTTTTAAACCGTAGACAAAACCATGGTCAACCACGGTTTAGTCTCTGGTTTAAAAACCGCACTGCAACCATATACGTTTTTTTTTTTTTTTTAACATGGACGTCAATGGGAAACGCACATGTATACGGTTCCATACGGGGAAACCGTATAAGGTTTTTACTCTGCACATGCACATTTGCATCCTAACACCCCTCCCATTAAAAATGGACCAACTTTTCATGTTGGAACAGTATGCACTTTTAAAAACAGTATACAGTTTAAAAACGCATATGGTTAACTTTTTCCCATACGGTTCCATCCGTTTTTTTGCCATACGGTTTTCTTTAGAAAAACTGATTGAGGACAGTATGGCAAAAATGTGGTGTGAACCCAGCCTCAGCTGCTGTATGCTCCACAGGAAGTTCTTTTCTTTTCTGTCTGACCACAGTGCTCTCTGCTGACACCTCTGTCCATGTCAGGAACTGGCCAGAGCAACAGCAAATCCCCATAACAAACCTATCCTGCTCTGGACAGTTCCGGAAATGGACAGAGGTACCAGCAGGGAGCACTATGGTCAGACAGGAACTACATAACTTCCTCTGGAGCATGCAGCAGCTGATAAATACTGGAAGGATTAAGAATTTTTAACAGAAGTAATTTACAAATCTGTTTAACTTTCTGGCACCAGTTGATTTAAAAAAAAAAAGAAATAAAAAAAAAAAGAAATAAAAAAAAAAAGAAAAGAAAACATTTCCACCGGAGTACCCCTTTAAGGCAGAAGGAAACTTTCCTCAGTCACAGTAGTTTCAGTCAGAATTGGCTCACTTCTGTCTCAACTGAAAATATAATGAGCAGTAATATAAGCCCCCATCTTCCCATCAATGGTATCTGTCTCTGAGCGGACAGCAGTAGAAGTGAGCTCCCTGCATTCTCAGCCTGTGACAGGATGTCACAGCAACAAGGGGGACAGCTCAGGCTGCGTTCACACGACCTTCTAGACCCGTCCTTCTCCTGTCAAAAATAAAAATGGACAATAAATGATGCAAACAGATGTTATCGGTTTGTATTAGGGCTGCACAATATGGGGAAATTGTGCATTTGCGATATTGGGCATAAATTTTGTGATTTTGATATGCGATGCGATATAAAAATAAAATGGTGAAATCCCATTTCATGTCCAATCGCCTCCATTTCACATCTACCTACCCATTTTATGCCCACCGCATATTTCACATCTCCCCCCCGTCACATCCCCCCCCCCCCCTTGTCACCGCCCCCTGTCACATTTCCCCCCCCCCCCCCCCCTCCCCTCCTGTCACATTCTTGTACTGCAGAAATACACTGGGTTTACCGGGCGGATTTCAAATCTTCCGCAGGACCCGGGAAACCTAGTGTATTGTTGCAGTACAAGACCTTTCCCCATCAGCCAATCACTGGCTTGACACGTGACACCACTGCGGCTAGTGATTGGCTGAAAAGGGAAAGGTCCTATTGTCTGTACTAAGAAGAGAGGGAACTCCGGAGCGCACGGAGACAAGTCTGCAGGGACCGGGACTAGGTAGGGAGAAGTTTTTTTTTTTTCTTCTCCCTGCGCCCTTAGCTCAGTGTTTTTCTAGCAGGGTGCCTCCAGCTGTTGTGAATCTACTACTCCCAGCATGCTCGGACAGCCTTTGCCGGTCCTGGCATGCTAAGAGTTGTAGTTTTGCAACAACTGGAGGCCCCCTGATTGGGAAACACTGACTTAGTATTTAAATTAGTTTTTACCTTCTTTGGCCGGCCCCCGCCACAAGAGCCAGCCAGAGCAGATAATCGCATGTTTTCCTGGGGGGCCATATCGCTATATCGCAAAAAGCAAAAATCGCGATTCGATTGCTTTTGAGATCTATCGTGCAGCCCTAGTTTGTATCCGTTATTGTTCAGTTAATAAACCCCCAAAAAATTTTTTTGTTCGGAGCATGCTCAGAAGTAAAAACAGATCAAAAGACAGATTGAAAAAAAGGATGCAAACGGATGACATTAAAGGTTCACCCGTTTCCATAGACTTCAATGTAAAATTTACTATATCCGTTTTTTTCTTACAGTAGAAAAAATACTGCAATTTCTGCCATCAAAAAAACTGAAATGAGTGCAGACGGGTACAAACGGATTGCAAAAAAATCCCATTGACATGAAATGGATTTTTTTTTCACCGTTTTTAATCAGTTTAAAGAACGGAACCAAAACGCGGATAAAAAAGCGTGAACAGACGGCCGTGTGAACGCACCCTCGGCTGATAATGGAAGATCTCTGCACTATAACATTATATTAGTAACTTGCTGTATTATACTGTTTGACACCATAAACAGGTTCATGCGCCCCTGATGCCAAGTAGTGAAGCCCTTTAGGATCGAGAATAACCGGAGGAAAAAAAAATAATGCTTGCACTAGGGATCGACCTATATCGATTTTTTAGGGCCGATACCGATAATCTGATATTTTATACCGATAATTTATACCGATTTTCCAGTATAAGCTATCGGCTATTTCTCACCCCCCAACCGCAGAAGCCGCTGAAGATCAATGATTTAAAGCGGGCGCTTTAAATCAATGAACTGCAGCGGCTTTTGGGGGGCCAGAGTCCGCCACCGCCACCTGCTTCTCTCCCCCTGCCTGTCCTGGCTGTCCAGGCATGCTGGGAGTTGTTGTTTTGCAACATCTGGAGGTCCTCAGGTTGAAGACCCCAATGGGGCACATAAAAAGTGCAAAAAATAAAAAGTTGAAAAAAAATAATAAAGCTAAAAATAGGGAAAATCCCCCCCCCCTAATAAAAATTGTCAGTTTTTCTTATTTTTACCCCCAAAAAGTGTAAATTAGAACTTTTTTTAGAAACAAATTTGGTATCGGCGCGTGCGTAAATGTCCAAACTGTATAAATATAATGTTAATGATCCCATACGGTGAACGACGTAAACATAAAAAAAAAAAGTCCAAAAATGCTGCTTTTTAGTCAGATTTTATTCCCAAAAATTTAATTTATAAAAAAAATAATCTAAAAGTTTCACATATACAAACGTGGTATCGATAAAAATGACAGATGACGGCGCAGAAAATGAGCCCTCATACCGCCCCATATACGGAAAAAGTTATAAGTGGTCAAAATAGGGCGATTTTAGATTTTGATTTTGTACAAAAAGTTTTTGATTTACTTTATTCTATGAGGATCACAAATAAACTCTGTAAATTCTCATTTCAGGTTATCCCTGTGTGCAGTGCATGGGTGCCCATCTATCCAGAGCAGTGTGTCTCCAGCTGTTGAAAAACTACAACTCCCAGCATGCCCAGACAGCCTTTGGCTGTCTGGGCATGCTGGGGGTTGTAGTTTGACAACACTGATCCAGAGTGCATTGAAATACCATTGAAATGCCCGGTTCCCTATACACCTCCTCCACCCAAACCGAGATGAACTACAAGTCCAATGATGACCCTCACAGCACCCCCATCTCACATATGTATCATTCCTGATAGACAAAGAGGAGACGTCACCCACACCTTTATCTACATGGCTGCGTTCACATTAGGACGCGGCAACGCAAACCCACGTTTCAAAACCGCATAATACCACCTCCCTCCCCCACCACGTACACTAATGCACATCCAGATAACGCGGAGCTGACGCTTCAGGCCAATATAAAGAGAAGATTATACCATTACCCTCGCTGGGTCCGGAGGGGATAATTAGCCGGTATTGTGTCAACCAAAGAAAAAAAAATCTACAGGCGCCAAACTAGTCAGAGGCAAAGGCACGAACCCTTCCGGTGAGGCTCCCCCTCTTAATAGCCGCTTTTTGGTTTCTCCCTTACGGCAACGCGCATTTTACGTGCCCTAATGTGGCCGATGTTTTGAGGCGATTCGACTCCTCCCACATGAAGTAGAAAACCCCGCCTCCACGTAGACTGGTCATGGATGTCACTCCTTCTCAACGCCTTTTAATGACTGGACCCGCCCAAATCCCGTAGCCCCGCCCACATCTCGCTGCTTTCCTCGGTATTCCAGCAGTGACGGGTCCCGCCCTCTTAGAGCCTAGCACCGCCCACCAGCCCTTACCTGGCCCCTCCCACCTCTGTCTGCACCGTGTCTGTATATGTGTGTGTACGCGCGTCCCTGGCCGAGCGGGAAATTCTCATTGATCACCGAATAACGGGCAGCCGTGGGTGGCAGTGCGTGTCCTGGTGAACGGCCGCCTGTCCCGTGCACCGTCTGCTCCCAGTGGAAGCCGCGCAGCACTCCATGGCGTACAGTCAGGGGGGCGGAAAGAAGAAGGTCTGCTACTATTATGATGGTAAGAGCCGGGGCAGCAGCACTGGACCGAGGCCTCCTCCCCCCCCCCCCCCCACCCCTCCTGAGCGGCAGGCTGGGTACCCCAGGTGATCGGTGCAGGTAGCTCAGATGCTGGGCCCGAGGTGCGAGGCCTTCACCGGTCAGTGCGCTGGAAAGTTGTGTCCGGGAGCTCCCTGTGCGGTACCGCGGCCTCCTGCTCGGGACAGCACAACTTCTAGGGGCTGCTGTGTGATAGGCGGGTGCTGGACACTGTTCACACCTACAAGATGCTTTATGTCCAACTACCGATCAGCTGTGCCCACATTAGATGGGAGGTGATGGGGCAGGAGGGATTTATAAAGGCCCCTTATACATTACACATGTCAGCTGACTGGGAGCCTCATACACTACTGTGACTACTGGGGATCGGGCATGTTGGATCAGAACTGCCCAACCCTTTCATTTTTTTAGGAGACTGTTTGCCACCAGAGCTGTCTGACAGCAGCCTACCCCTCCTTTCAGCCAAGCAAAGTCCAGTTCTATATGACCCACCCTTGTATTACTTGCAAGGGCATTTATCTGAATGGAAGAGGTAGGTGACCGTCTCATCTGTATAGCCACCTGTAGCTGACCAATGGCAGACATTCCTTACCTGCCAACAAAAGAAAGCATTAAAGGAGATAAAGGGGATAAGGTTTAGATGACAGGGGGTCTGAGTGCTGGGGCCCCCCACCATCTCCAGAATGGGAACCCTGCTCTCAGTGAATGTAAACAGCACATGCTCAATTCTTTTGTATATGTATATGCTGCAGGATAGCTGTTAGGTTGTGTTCACACTGAGGAAGGCATGGTGACACGCCACTCGCAGAGATTCAGCCTGGCAGCCGCTGTCGGTGGTAGGACCGCGCTGCACTGTGCCGTCACTGTTGAACATGTTATTGTTGTTTCTTTGGGTGGAACAATTTCTGTGGTGGATTTTTCAGCCCCTGAAATTCCGCATTGTGAACGGGTCTCGCGGAATACCCATTCACGGGGCTCGCGGAATACCCATTCACGGGGCTCGCGGAATACCCATTCACGGGGCTCGCGGAATACCCATTCACGGGGCTCGCGGAATACCCATTCACACTAATGTTAAAGTTCACCGAGTGTAATTCCGTAGTGTGAACAGACCCTTAGTGTATATAAGCAAACCGTACTTTTCCTTGAGATGGTGGTTGGCACATCTATGGATTGCCCCTTTATATGGCTTAAATGGAATGTGTCTGCATTATTTCATGCTAAGCGCTTTAGACAACATTGGACCTGTCTTGGAGATGGGGGTTGGTAGATTTTTTTATGTCTCAGCCAAGTGTCAAGGAGGTGGGGCCGAGCTGCTCAAGTGCCATAGCCTGGTGTGCCCCCCCCCCCCCCCCTTGCCCTAATCTTCTAGCCCCTGGACGGACCTCTGTATATCGATCAAGAAGGTGTTTTGGGGTGTGGGCAACTGAGGAGGCTCACCAGGTTGTGACACTTGAGCAGCTTTCCCCCACCTCCTTGACACTTGGCTGAGACTTAAAAAATCTACCAACCACCATCTCCAAGACAGGTCCAATGTTGTTTAAAGCGCTTAGCATGAAATAATGCAGACACATTCCATTTAAGCCAATAGTTGGACAAAAATGACCACTGTGTTAATACTCCACCCGCTCGAACCCCTACACCTGTACAGCGCCCCGACTCACTCCTGACCGGAAGTTGTAACCCCGCCTCCATGCATCTCTATGGGAGAGCCAGATATAAAGGAGCTGAACTTGTCTCCACCTCTCCTATAGAGATGCATGGAGGGTGCGTGTAGACTCCGAGGAGAGTCAGGTGCTGTACAGGAAGTTGCCGGGGGTCGCAGCAGTGGGACCCCTGAGATCAGACATCGGAGTACCCCTTTAAAAGAATGTGGCTTTGGTTACAAGGAATGTGGCCAAAATTTTAGCATAAACTTCTGGATTTAAGTTAGGCCTTGTTCGACCTGTCGTCGGGCTCCATTATGTGGAGCTTCTTTGACAGTTTTGTTACGTTTAGCGGAGAAAAAAAATTGTGCAAGCATTATAATTTTTTTTTCTCCACTATAAATTACCGGGTCACCAATGGACCCCATGCAAGTTAATGAGGTCAGTTGAGACCTCCCCTTACATCCTTCCCTTCAATCCCCTGGTTGGACTTGATGGACGTATGTCTTTTTTCAACCATACTAACTATGTAACTATGTAACTATGTAAGTAGCTGTTTGCATCAGGCTTAAGAAGGAAGAAAAAAATATATAAAAAATGATCGGACCCTGAAAGGGTCGGATGTAAACAGCAATGTGGATCTAGCCTTAGTCAGGTAATAGATGGTCTAAACATACAAGACTAGATTGTCTTTATGTACGCCGGACGTATTCATCCATTTATGTACGCCGAACGTATGCATCCATTTATGTACGCCGGACGTATGCATCCATTTATGTACGCCGGACGTATGCATCCATTTATGTACGCCGGACGTATGCATCCATTTATGTACGCCGGACGTATGCATCCATTTATGTACGCCGGACGTATGCATCCATTTATGTACGCCGGACGTATTCATCCATCTGGTGATTTGGAAGACTGTTTGTTATAAAGCTTTAGTTAATCTGGACCATAGACAATCCTACCAAACTGCACCAACTGTATAGAGAAGTGCAGACTGCTATGCTCTTCAGTAGTACATAGGAATAATTGTGTCCATGTGAGTACACTTACTACATCTATACATCTGAACGGACAGTCCCATACAGTCCAGCTTGGGTGTAAATTAGGGCTGCAACGATTAATCGACATTATCGATAAAATTCGATAACGGGATTCGTTGTCAACGAATCCCATTATCGAATAATCGGCCGATTCGTTGTCCGGGTTCCGGCTGTGATAACACTGCTGCGGGCGCGCAGCCAGACGCTGGTCCGCACCGCCGCAGCCTCTGTTAAGTAGTCTAGTCCCTGTCCCACCCTCCGCTACCCACTGCTCACCAATCACGTATGCGGCTGCTTCTCTGAACTCCTCCCCTCCCCCGCCGCTTGTGGATGATCTACACTTATGGAGCCTCAGCCTGCCGTGGAGGACTCCGTACTACTACTGCAGTTTAATGCACCCTGCCCCTGTTACTGCCGCATTGCTTATTCACATACACATGGGGGGTATCTGCAGAGAATTCCACCCTAGTGTCATCTACAGACGCTAGGATGCAATGCTCTGCATATACCCCTATGTGTATAGCCTAATCGGACAGCCTATCACCGGCCGCAGCGATGTTCCGCCTCGGCTAGTGATAGGCCGACGTCCCTCCGACGTTCACGTCCCCAGCGTAAGGCCGACGTCGGAACATGCGTTTGTTTATTTTGTTTACCTTTTGCAGCCCGAGCATAGGGATACAGCACAGTATAGAGTGTCAGCGCCGGCGGCCGCAACTAATAGAACGAGGAGGGCAGCGCTTGCAGGTGATATGTGTGTATTTTCCCCGATGGGGACAGCGCAGCGCTGGGCTGATAATTAATTTGGGGAATACCGTTATATACCGTGGAACCGCCATAACGGGGGTATGTACAGAGCATTGCATCCTAGTGTCTGTACTACAGACATGGGTTGGGTGCAATGCTCTGCAGTCTGCAAATACACCCATGTGTATAGGAGTGCTATAGAAAAAGTGTAAAGTAAAAACAAATTAAATGTAAATAAACCGCACCCCAATAAATTAGTTCCACCTTTTCCTATTGCTATACAAAAATCGTGAAAAATAAAATAAATGTTAGTAAATCATTAACATTTTATTTTAATAGTTCAGGCAGTTACCCATGCAGCAGTATCAAATTTACACTGATTTCTGTACAGAATCATTAATAATGACCCTGTATAGCAACCGACGCAAATTTAAAAAAAAAAGTCAAAAATTGCTGTTTGGTCACATCACATGCTAGATAATATGGCCATTGTACATAATTCTTCAAGTAGAATCAGCTGGACCCCTTATTTTGGCATTACAGTGACCCCTCGACCTAAGATGGTTCCGACATATAATTTCAACATGCGATGGCCTTTCAGAGGCCATGTTGAAGGCATACGATGCTTTTGTATGTCGGGGCCATCGCATAAACGGCTATCAGGCAGCGCTGACTGCTTCAGCTGCCACCGAATAGCCGTTTATGGTGCCCCGTGAACTCCGGTGATGTCTCCTACCTGTCCTTGGGGCTCCAGAGTGTCCTCTTCGGGATCCCCTGCATCGTCGGCGCTCTCCATCGTCATCACGTTGCTGCGCTCGCCGTCCTGTCATCCAATAGCAGCTGCGTGCGTAGCGACGTGATGGCGGCGACGGAGAGCGAGGATGCCAGTGAAGCAGAGGCCTTGCTGGAGTGTCGGAACACCTCGGGGACGCAGCGGTGACGGTCCGGAGCGGCGGGGACAGGTGAGTACAACTTCGTCTAACAGTGGTCTACAACCTGCGGACCTCCAGATGTTGCGAAACTAGGTGTTGTAGTTTTGTTGGGTGTTGTAGTTTTGCAACATCTGGAGGTCTGCAGGTTGTAGACCACTGTCCTATACTTTACATTGTACGGATCCCTCAACATACGATGGTTTCAATAAACGATGGTCCGTTTGAAACGGATTGCCATCGTATGTTGAGGGACCACTGTATATGACGTTTTTTTTTCCGATTAATCGATATAACAACTAATCTATTTTTTTTCCGATTAATCGGCAACTAATCGATTATGAAAATAATGGTTAGCTGCAGCCCTAGTGTAAATCCTGAAGGAGGTGCTATTAGTGTGAATGAAGGGGAATTATTTGGTTTTTATGGTGTTTGACATATACAATTCTACCTGCTGGTACCATGATGTGGTGGTCTACAGGACAGCATTGTCTCTTGAGGAACCCTTACTACAAAAGTGACTCTCTGCCTCTTCAAGCCAAATACCCCTCTAGAGTACCCCCAAGGAAGCCATTAGTTACGCAATCCTGAGCTCTCTGTCAATCATTGGGGTAGCAGAGGTAGGTGATAAGGTGAAGGAATATGACACCACTTGGTGAACAGGAAACATGTCTTCAGTAAGTGCGCCCCCTCCCTGACTATATAAGCAATGTGTACACTCCATGTTTATAGTGTATCTCGGACTAGGTTCATATTTGTGGGGTTTTCTCCAAATGGATAACATACTGAGGTAACTTTTTGATCTACCACAAAAACTACTGTCATTTCTGTCCCAGTGATATTTTCACCTTTTTTTTTTTTTTTTTTTCTCCTCACATTTTCAAAGGTCTCTTGTGCTGCTTTGAAAATGTGAAAAATCATTTTCGCGACACTTTTGTTTTTCTTCACCCCAATTTTTTATTTTTTTTGCAGCCATATTACATTTTTTGAGCCAAAAATGCAGCCAAAATTGCCTATTTTTGCGCAAAATTTTACATCCTAGAAACTTCTGGCGGAAACATCTCATGAAATATACAAAGTGTCCAGTCAAGCGATAACTGTATAAATAAGACATTTCTGAGCTTTAAAGGGGATACTCTGCTGCTCGACATCTTATACCCTATACGCAGTACCTGGTGTTCTAAACAAATGCCAGGGTTCCTGTTGTGATGCCACACCCCCTCCATTCATGCCTATGGGAGGGGGCGTGTCGGCTAACACTCCCCTTCCCATAGAGGGGGACATCACGATCACGGCCTCCAGCTCTGAGCGTCCTGAACAAAATGTTCAGGACACTGGAGCACCGGTGTACCCCTTTAATGTGAGTGCAGGTGCAGTGACCGAAAAAAAATATTTTTTATAACTTTTTTTTATATATACACACACAGTAACCCCCCCCCCCCCCCCGACCTGCGATGGCCCCGACATATGATTAAATCGACATACGATGCTTTTATATGTCGGGGCCATCGCATTAACTGCTATCTGACAGCGCAAAATGCTTAAGCTGCTGTCGGATAGCAGTTTAAGCATCCCTGGCAGGTTCGCTTACCTATTCCCGTTGCTCCGGGTCCACTTCGCGATCCTCCGGTGTCTTGCGCATCTTCTCCAGGGTCCGGGCCTTGCTTTCCGGTGACATTATTACGTCACTACGCACGCCGCGCCGGCGCAGCAGCGTAATAACGTCACCAGAAAGCGAGGCCCGGACCCTGCAGAAGATGCGCAAGACACCGGAGGATCGTGAATAAGACACCGGAGCAGCGGGACAGCATCGGGAGCCCCTGGGACAGCATCAGGAGCAGTGAGGACCTGGTCCGGAGCAACCGGGACAGGTGAGTACAGCTTCCTATACTTTACATTGCACGGATCCCTCAACATACGATGGATTCGACAAACGATGGGTCGTTTGGAACGAATTACCATCATATGTTGAGGGACCACTGTATGTGTGTGTGTGTGTGTGTATATATATATATATATATATATATATATATATATATATATATATATATATAATTAATATTATATTTTTTATATTATATAACACCTTTCCCCCCCCAAAAAAAACAATAAAACTACAACCATCAAAAAGCTGGTGTGAAATTTTTGATGTAAACTGGACCCTCGCCCCTTTGAAAATATCATGTAAAGCAGACAATATACATGGACATGCCCACTTATACAAAACTGACGTGAACAGTGTAAACCGAGGCACAAAGCTCTTTGAAAATGTGGTCGATTATTATTTTATTTATTTTTTGGTGCAAAATTCTTTGAGACTCTCCCCCCAGTGTCTTTTAAAGTAAAGCTTTCAAGCAGGTAAATTGACAGGCCCGTTGTAATGGTAAAAGGCAATTGATCAGGCATCCGATACATAGAGGGGCATTTATCAAAAGTGAACTTGGGGTCCGTGCGCCAAATTGATGGGATGGCACACAGGCGTTGATGAATCAACTGTCACATGGAGACAGGGTTGAATTGGCCTGTGATTTCTTCTAAATATGGTCTGTGCGTCCTGGCTGGAGGTGCTGTAGGTCTTGCTTGTGCAGGCCCTAAAGGCCTCTTCCTTCTGATGGCGGATCAGGTAACTGCTACACTTGATGCTCATTCTATGAATTGTGTGGCCCATGACTAGGCTGGAGACTTTGGCAGACAACATGGTAGAGGCTGCAGTTGGGCCAAAGTTTGGCTACATAGGTGCAGAACAAAGACACCTCCCTAAGAGACAGGCAAGAGACGTTTTTGCAATACAGTTCCCGTATCAGATTTTTAATAAAAAAAAAAAAAAAAAACAGATTCCTCAAAAACTGTATCAAAACATGTGTGCAAATTTTAATCAGTACAGTGGTCCCTCAACATATGATGGTAATCCGTTCCAAATGGACCATCATTTGTTGAAACCATCGCATGTTGAGGTATCCGTGCAATGTAAAGTATAGTACAGTGGTCTACAACCTCCAGACCTCCAGATGTTGCAAAACTACAACACCCAGCATGCCCGGACAGCCAACGGCTGTCCGGCCATGCTGGGAGCTGTCGTTTTGCAACATCTGGTGGTCCGCAGGTTGAAGATCACTGGTATTGGAGGTTATACTCACCTGTCCCCTCCGCTCCGGACCGTCACCGCTGCCCTGGATGTCGCCTTCCATCGATGTCAGTGTCCCCGATGCTCTGGCAAGGCCTCTGCTTCCCCGGGATCCTCACTCTCACGTT
Organism: Hyla sarda; assembly: GCF_029499605.1. Lineage (NCBI taxonomy): Eukaryota > Metazoa > Chordata > Amphibia > Anura > Hylidae > Hyla > Hyla sarda. Next base: position 243,607,884 of record NC_079191.1, on the reverse strand, counting down.
GCCGCCATCACGTCGCTACACACGCCGCTCCTATTGGATATCGGGACAGCGTGCGCATCGAGTGATGACGACGATGGAGAGCGCAGACGATGCAGGGAATCCCGAAGAGGACGCTCCGGAGCCCTGAGGACAGGTAAGTGATCGTCAGCGGACAACACGGGGCACCGTTAATGGCTATTCGGTGGCAGCTGAAGCAGTCGGTGCTGCCGGATAGCCGTTTATGTGATGGCCCTGACATACAAAAGCATCGTATGTTGATGCTGCTTTCAACATGGCCTCTGATTGGCCATCGTATGTAGAAATGATCGTATGTCGGGGCCATCATAGGTCGGGGGGGGGGGTCACTGTACACGGTTACATAGTTACATAGTTAGTATGGTTGAAAAAAGACATACGTCCATCAAGTCCAACCAGGGGATTGAAGGGAAGGATGTAAGGGGATAAGGGAAAGGGATGTAGTTTTATAATTCTGCATAAGCATTAATGTTATTTTGTTCCAGGAATGTATCTAACCCTGTTTTAAAGCTGTTAATTGTTCCTGCTGTGACCAGTTCCTGAGGTAGACCGTTCCATAAATTCACAGTCCTCACGGTAAAGAAGGCGTGCCGCCCCTTTAGACTAAACCTTTTCTTCTCCAGACGGATGGAGTGCCCCCTCGTCCTTTGGGGGGGTTTAACCTGGAACAGTTTTTCTCCATATTTTTTGTATGGGCCATTAATATACTTATATACATTTATCATATCCCCCCTTAAACGTCTCTTCTCAAGACTAAACAATTGTAACTCCTTTAATCGCTCCTCATAGCTAAGATGTTCCATGCCCCATATTAGTTTAGTCGCGCGTCTCTGCACCCTTTCCAACTCTGCAGTGTCCCTTTTATGTACAGGCGACCAAAACTGAACAGCATATGCCAGGTGAGGCCGTACCAATGCTTTATAAAGGGGGAGTATTATGTCCCTGTCCCTTGAGTCCATGCCTCTTTTGATACATGACAATATCCTGCCGGCTTTGGAAGCAGCAGCCTGACATTGCATGCTATTCTGTAGTCTGTGATCTACAAGTACACCCAGATCCTTCTCTACCAGTGACTCTGCCAGTTTAATCCCCCCTAAGACATACGACGCATGCAGGTTATTAGTACCCAGATGCATAACTTTACATTTATCCACATTGAACCTCATTTGCCAAGTGGATGCCCAGACACTTAGTCTATCCAAGTCATCTTGTAACTTATGCACATCCTCTACAGACTGTACTGTGCTACAAAGCTTGGTGTCATCTGCAAAGATAGAAACAGAGCTGTTAATACCATCCTCTATATCATTGATAAATAAATTAAACAGCAGCGGACCCAGTACTGAACCTTGGGGTACACCACTAATAACCGGGGACCAATCAGAGTACGAATCATTGACCACCACTCTCTGGGTACGATCCATGAGCCAGTGTTCAATCCAGTTACAAACTAAAATTTCCAAACCCAAAGACCTTAACTTACCTGTCAGACGTCTATGAGGGACAGTATCAAACGCTTTAGCAAAATCCATAAACACTATATCCACAGCCATTCCTCTGTCAAGGCTTCTACTCACCTCTTCATAAAAGCAAATTAGATTGGTTTGACAACTTCTATCCTTAGTAAACCCATGCTGGCTATCACTTATAATACAATTATCCCCTATGTATTCCTGTATGTAATCCCTTATAAGTCCTTCAAACAATTTACCCACAATGCACGTTAGACTTACCGGTCTATAATTGCCTGGCGAAGACCTAGAGCCCTTCTTGAAGATTGGTACCACATTAGCCTTGCGCCAGTCCCTTGGCACAATACCAGACACCAGAGAATCTCTAAATATCATGAACAAGGGTACAGATATTACTGAACTTACCTCTCTAAGAACTCTTGGGTGTAGTCCATCCGGCCCTGGAGATTTGCTTACATTTACTTTACTTAACTTACCTTGTACCATCTCTACATTAAGCCAGTTCAATACATTATATGATGTGTTACCAGCACTGACCTGGCCAATGTCAGCTCCTTCTTCCATAGTATATACAGAACTAAAGAACCCATTCAGTAGCTCCGCCTTCTCTTGATCGCCCGTGACAACCTCCCCATTATCATTATTAAGGGGTCCTACATGCTCTGTCCTTGGTTTTTTTTGTATTTATATATCTAAAAAAATATTTAGGATTAGTTTTGCTTTCTTTGGCCACCTGTCTCTCATTTTGAATTTTTGCTGTTTTTATTACATTTTTACAGATTTTATTAAGCTCCTTGTACTGTTTAAATGTTATCGCTGACCCTTCAGATTTGTATTTTTTGAAGGCTATTTTTTTGTTGTTTATTGCTCTTTTAACCTCATTTGTCAGCCATGTAGGATTTAGTTTTAATCATTTATATTTGTTCCCCTTTGGTATATATTTAGCTGTATAGTTATTTAGAGTTGATTTAAAGATGTCCCATTTACCTTCTGTATCAGTATTTGAGAACACCTCCCCCCAGTCTATGTCCTGTAGTGCAGCCCTCAGCCCAGGGAAATTTGCCTTTTTAAAGTTATATGTTTTTGCATTCCCCGTCTGTCTTTGTTTTCTACATTTTAAGTCAAAAGTAACTATATTGTGGTCGCTATTACCAAGGTTTTCCCGCACAGTTACATTACCAACCAGCTCTGCGTTGTTGGAAATGATCAGATCCAACAAGGCATCACTTCTTGTTGGGTCCTCCACAAACTGGCCCATAAAATTATCCTGCAATAAATTTAGGAATTGTCGCCCCTTTGTAGTTTTAGCCAACCCCGGACCCCAATCTATATCTGGATAGTTAAAATCTCCCATTATTACCACTGTACCTGCCCGGGCGGCCCTCTCTATTTGTTTATACAGCCGACCTTCTATCTCTTCAGTGATATTAGGGGGTCTGTAGATTACACCAAATATTATTTTTTCAATATTTCCCTCCTTTTGTAATTCTACCCACAATGATTCCACCTCCTCAAAATCATCACACACTATGGCATCGTTCACACTGACTTTCATACCACTTCTTACATACAGACAGACTCCACCACCTTTTCTGTTCATTCTATCCTTGCGAAACAATGTAAACCCCTGTAGATTGACAGCCCAGTCATGCGAGGAGTCCAGCCATGTCTCAGTGACCCCAACTATATCAATATGTTCCTCCAGTATCAAGGCCTCAAGCTCCCCCATTTTATTTGCTAGGCTTCTGGCATTTGTGAACATACACTTTCCATTAAGTTTTACACATATAGTCTCACTAATGGGATTTTCAGAGTTATTGGGGTTAATGTCATTTTTTGAGTTATAAGGGCTAATTGTACTATTTGAGTTATTGGGGCTAATGGGATTTTTTGAGTTATTGGGGCTAATGGGATTTTTTGCGTTGTTGCGTCTAACGTTGTTGTTTAAGTTATTGGGGCTAACAGTATTTTTTGAGTTAATGGGGCTTATTGTAGTTATTGAGTTATTGGGGCTAATGGAATTTTTTGAATTATTGGGATTACAATTTTTCGGGCTACATTTATTTTTACAGCTGGTTTGTAACGCATGAATCTCCTTATCCACTGTTCTTAACCTCCCCCCACAGGACTCCTCTCCACCCGCCATTATGTTCTGACCCCTCTCTAACCTATCCATCCCACTGCCTGCTTTCTTTGCTTTATTATCCTCCCCCCACTCACCTAGTTTAAATACTCAGCCACTGTATACGAAAACTGTATACGGTTTGAAGAATGATGTCCGGTTGCATCCGTTTTTTAAAGGAGTATTCCAGAGCAAAATAACTTATCCCCTAAGTTTTTTTGCACTACAGATCTCCTTTAAGATAAACATATATGTTTTTAACTTTTCACTCCATTATGAATAAAGTTTCACTTGTTTGATTGCACAGTTTATTTTCTTGGAATTTCAAAGTAAAAAACGGATGGAACCGTACGCACATTTCCCATTGACGCACGGTTCCCATTGATTCCCAAGTAAAAAAAAAAAAAAAAGTATACGGCTTATTACAGTTTTTCTCCCGGACCAAAAACCGTGGTAGACTACGATTTTGGGTAGGGGAAAAAAAAAGACAAAACCGTACAGGATGCGAAACGGACACAACCTGGTGTATCTTTTGCCATACAGTTTTACATAGTTACATAGTTAGTATGGTTGAAAAAAGACATACGTCCATCAAGTCCAACCAGGGAATTGAAGGGAAGGGTGTAAGGGGATAAGGGGAAGGGATGTAGTTTTATATTTCTGCATAAGCATTAATGTTATTTTGTTCCAGGAATGTATCTAACCCTGTTTTAAAGCTGTTAATTGTTCCTGCTGTGACCAGTTCCTGAGGTAGACTGTTCCATAAATTCACAGTCCTCACGATAAAGAAGGCGTGTGTCGCCCCTTTAGACTAAAACCTTTTCTTCTCCAGACAGAGGGAGTGCCCCCTCGTCCTTTGGGGGGGTTTAACCTGGAACAGTTTTTCTCCATACTTTTTGTATGGGCCATTAATATACTTTATATACGTTTATCATATCCCCCCTTAAACGTCTCTTCTCAAGACTAAACAATTGTAACTCCTTTAATCGCTCCTCATAGCTAAGATATTCCATGCCCCATATTAGTTTAGTCGCGCGTCTCTGCACCCTTTCCAGCTCCACAGTGTCCCTTTTATGGACAGGTGAATGAACAGCATATTCCAGGTGAGGCCGTACCAATGCTTTATAAAGGGGGAGTATTATGTCCCTGTCCCTTGAGTCCATGCCTCTTTTGATACATGACAATATCCTGCCGGCTTTGGAAGCAGCAGCCTGACATTGCATGCTATTCTGTAGTCTGTGATCTACAAGTACACCCAGATCCTTCTCTACCAGTGACTCTGCCAGTTTAATCCCCCCTAAGACATACGATGCATGCAGGTTATTAGTACCCAGATGCATAACTTTACATTTATCCACATTGAACCTCATTTGCCAAGTGGATGCCCAGACACTTAGTCTATCCAAGTCATCTTGTAACCTATACATATCCTCTATAGACTGTACTGTGCTACAAAGCTTGGTGTCATCTGCAAAGATAGAAACAGAGCTGTTAATACCATCCTCTATATCATTGATAAATAAATTAAACAGCAGCGGGCCCAGTACTGAACCTTGGGGTACACCACTAATTACCGGGGACCAATCAGAGTACGAATCATTGACCACCACTCTCTGGGTCCGATCCATGAGCCAGTGTTCAATCCAGTTACAAACTAAAATTTCCAAGCCCAAAGACCTTAACTTACCTGTCAGACGTCTATGAGGGACAGTATCAAATGCTTTAGCAAAATCCAGAAACACTATATCCACAGCCATTCCTCTGTCAAGGCTTCTACTCACCTCTTCATAAAAGCAAATTAGATTGGTTTGACAACTTCTATCCTTAGTAAACCCATGCTGGCTATCACTTATAATACTATTATCCCCTATGTATTCCTGTATGTAATCCCTTATAAGTCCTTCAAACAATTTACCCACAATGCACGTTAAACTTACCGGTCTATAGTTTCCTGGGGAAGACCTAGAGCCCTTCTTGAAGATTGGTACCACATTAGCCTTGCGCCAGTCCCTTGGCACAATACCAGACACCAGAGAATCTCTAAATGTCATGAACAGGGGTACAGATATTACTGAACTTACCTCTCTAAGAACTCTTGTGTGTAGTCCATCCGGCCCTGGAGATTTGCTTACATTTACTTTACTTAACTTACCTCCTCCTTCTTCCATAGTATATACAGAACTAAAGAACCCATTCCGTAGCTCCGCCTTCTCTTGATCGCCCATGTCAACCTCCCCATTATCATTATTAAGGGGTCCTACATGCTCTGTCCTTGTTTTTTTTGCATTTATATATCTAAAAAAATATGCCTGAGGACCTCCAGCGGTTCCGGAAGCCGCTACAGGTGGGTGCTGGTAGATCCAGGGGGTCCCCAGCAGCGGGACCCCGGCGATCTGACCTCTTATCCCCTATCCTTTGGATAGGGGATAAGATGTCTAGGGGCGGAGTACCCCTTTAAGCATTAACTCTGGGATGCTTATACTTTTCATTCTGATTCCAAGAGTTTTTTTCTTTTCTTCGTGACATTCTACTTTGTTAGTGGTAACATCCCAAATAAATAATATATTGATTCACATATACAATATGTCTACTCCATGTTTGCATCATAAAGTTGACATGTTTTTACTTTTGGAAGACATCAGAGGGCTTCAAAGTTCAGCAGCAATTTTCCACAAAATTTTCAAAATCTGAATTTTTCAGGGACCAGTTCAGGTTTGAAGTGGATTTGAGGGGCCTTCATATTAGAAATACCTCACAAATGACCCCATTATAAAAACTGCACCCCTCAAAGTATTCAAAATGACATTCAGAAAGTGTGTTCACAGTAATAGCAGCAAAGTGAAGGAGAAAATTCAAAATCTTTTTACACTCGCATGTTCTTGTAGACTACACCCCCTTTAGAATCTAATAAGGGGTGCAGTGAGCATTTACACCCCACTGGCGTTTGACAGATCTTTGGAACAGTGGCCTGTGCAAATGAAAAATTACATTTTTCATTTTCGTGGACAACTGTTCCAAAAATCTGTCAGACACCTGTGGGGCGTAAATGCTCACTGCACCCCTTATTAGATTACATGAGTGTAGTTTCCACAATGGGGTCACATGTGGGGGGGTCACTTGTTCTGGCACTATGGGGGCTTTTTAAACACGTGGCCTTCAATTCTGGACAAATTTTCTCTTCAAAATCCCAATGGCGCTCCTTCTCTTTTGATCATTGTAGTTCGCCCGCAGAGCACTTTACATCCACATATGGGATATTTCCATATTCAGAAGAAATGGGGTTACAAATTTTGGGGGGCTTTTTTTTTCCTATTTTCCCTTGTGAAAATGAAAAATTTAGGGTAACTTAATTTAGGTACTTTTGCAACAGCTGGAGGCACACTGGTTGAAAAACCTTCAGTTAGGTTCTGTTACCTAACTCAGTATTTTCCAACCAGGGTGCCTCCACCTGTTGCAAAACTACAACTCCCAGCATGTACTGATCACCGAAGTGCATGTTGGGAGATGTAGTTATGCAACAGTTGGAGGTACGCAACTACAACTCCCAGCATGCTGAGACAGCTGTTTGCTGTTTGGGCTTGCTGGGATTTGCAGTCTTGCAACATCTGGAGGGCTACAGTTCAGAGATCACTGTACAGTGATCTCCAAACTGTGGCCCTCCAGATGTTGCAAAACTACAAATTACAGCATGCCCAGACAGCAAACTGCTGTGTGGGCATGCTGGGAGTTGTAGTTTTGCAAGATCTGGAGGACTACAGTTAATAGATCACTGCAAAGTCATCTCCAAACTGCAGCCTTCTAAATCTTGCAAAACTACAAATCCCAGAATGCCCAAACGGCTGTCTGGGCATGCTGGGAGTTGTAGTTTTGCAACATCCGGGGGGGGGGGGCGCTACAATTTAGAGAGTTCCGTAGTCTTCACCAGGGAGCCACGAGGGAGCCGCACGTCATCCTCGCCTGCTCAAGCCGATCAGGTAAGGGACCTCCACCACCGCCGGTCACGCTACAGTTCCCCCGTTCTGCCCGGAGTACCGTCGGTGGGCAGGACGGGGGGACTGAACTTTAACCCCCCCCGCCCCCGATCTGCTATTGGTCGTCGCTTCTGGACAACCAATAGGAGGGGTGGCACCCCTGCCACCTAACTCCTATCACTTCAGGGGGACCGGGGGTGTCTTGGACACCCCCGATCCCCCTGATTTTCCGGGCCACCGGACACCGGTATGACCCGGATCCACCGAAAATCGTCGGTCTGAATTGACTGCTGATTTCCCCACGATTGCCGTCATGGGGGGGCGTCTCAGGAGCCCCCTGGGCATATGCACGGGATGCCTGCTGATAGATATCATCAGTCATCCCGGTCCGGTCCCCGACCGGCTAGCGGTGGGGACCGGAATTCCCACGGGCGTATCCATACGCCTGCCGTCCTGAAGAGGTTAAAAGAGCCTCTACACAGCCCGATTCTGCCAGCAGGGCCACACAAGTAACTGCTGGATCATTCATATGGCCTCCAATGTTAAAGTGATTGGAATCCAAAAAAGGGGGAATGTTCCTTCATAAAATATCATTGGTTTTTACACGATTTGTAAGGAAAAAGTTGAGACGTTTTGCTGTAGAAGCTTTTGTAGTTATGCACAGTCTGGTCATATGAATTTATCATGTGCGATTTGTCACAAATCTACACCAGCCCAGACTTGGCCTACAAAAGTGGCTGTGGACATTTTTTGTAAAGTCGCACAGTTTGTTGTAACGGGTCAGAAAGTTGCAGAAAAAGTCCAAGAGGAAGAACCCTAGAGTGGTGTACTGAAGTGTTATTTTAAGAAAAAAATGTGTACTAGCGCCATATTTACCCCACACCATGGAAACATTTAGTGCACATACACATTACCACCACCGAAATTAGAGGTCTAGAAAAATCATTCAACTATACCACAAGAATGGAAGAAACCTGATAAAAACATCTTACACTTCATAATCGTGTAAATCTTTGCCAAAGGTACATTCTCTGGAGATGAACCTCAAATATTGGTGTCCCTATTGCTAAGTATCATAGATTCTCTCTTCCTGAAAAGCTGATGAATACCTGGGAGGCAGCAGAAACATTTAAAGGGGTACTCGTAGCGTTTGGAACAAATTAAGAACGCTGGTGCTGGCGCCGGCAACTCGTGATGTCATAGCCCCGCCCCCTCAATGCAAGTCTATTGGAGGGGGTGTGACAGCTGTCACGTCCCCTCCCATAGACTTGCATTGAGGGGGCGGTGCTATGACATCCGAACGCTAAAGCTGGCAGCTTGTGAGCAGTTTGTCCCAAATGCTGATCAGCAGAGTACCCCTTTAAGGCTGGGTTCACACCACGTTTTGTTAAATACGGTTCCCGTATACAGCTGGGAGGAGGGGGGCGGGGCTCAATTGCGGCGCCCGCACTCAGCCGTATTCGGGAACTGAATTCAATGCATGTGTATGAGCCGACCGGAGTGAACCGCAGCCTGCGGTCGGCTTCGTTTTCGGCCATATGTGATTTCCAGATCGTAGGCAAAAACGTGGTCGACCGCGTTTTTGCCTACGGTCGGGAAACCGAATACGGACGAAAATGAAGCCAACCGGAGGCTGCGGTTCACTCCGGTCGGCTCATAGACATGCATTAAATACGGTTGCCGAATACAGCTGAGTGCGGGCGCCGCAATTAAGCCCCCCCCCTCCTCCCAGCCGTATACGGGGACCGTATTTAACAAAACGTGGTGTGAACCCAGCCTAAACCAAATTTTGTGGCAAGAGTTGGCATAGCTAGCTGAAGTGGTTTGTGATATGTTGCTACTGTAGTGAACAACTTCTCATGTCCATATCCACTCTTAGGCTATGTTCACATGTCAGAATGTCCGCACGGAAAATCTCGGAAATGTGCCGTCTTATAGACAGCAATGCATTCAGTTGTCCATTCTTTTTGTGGACACCGGAACTTGAATTTCCGCGCTAGATGTTTCCGGCGCAGAAATTCTGCTATGTGCACAGCCCAGCAGAATCCTATTGAAATCAATGGGACTCTGCTGCAGAATCCCACACAGAAATTCTGGCGTATGAACATAGCTTAAAGACTAGGTTCAGACAGCGGAATCTTTTGCGGAAAATTTCCATCTAGAGATTTGGAGTGCGGCCGGTGCCGACTGAATCAGTCAGCGCTAGGACCATGCAGACATTGCAGTCCCCAATAGACTGCAATGTGTTCTGCGAGTATATCAGCCTGAAGAAAGAGCACCACCATTCTTCAGGCGGTTATTTTTAAGCAGATTTTCCGTTCACAAATTCCGCTTCAAAAATTCTTAACCTCTTAAAGGGGTAGTCCAGTGGTGAAAAACGTATCCCCTATCCTAAGGATAGGGGATAAGTTTGAGATCGCGGGGGGTCTCACTGCTGGGGCCCCCTGCGATCTTTCTGTACGGGGGCCAGGCTCTCCGGCCAGATAGCGGGTGTCGACCCCCGCACGAAGCAGCGGCCAACACGCCCCCTCAATACTTCTCTATGGCAGAGCCGCTTCGGCTCTGCCATAGAGTTGTATTGAGGGGGCGTGTCGGCCGCCGCTTCGTGCGAAGGTCGACACGCCCCCTTCCCGCGGGCTGTTGGGGCTCCGTACAGGAGATCGCAGGGGGCCCCAGCGGTCGGACCCCCCGCGATCTGCAACTTATCCCCTATGCTTAGGATAGGGGATAAGTTGTTCACCACTGGGTCACCACTGGACTACTCCTTTAAGGACCCAAGGCGTACCTGTACGTCATGAGTCCGCTCCCGATCTATAACGCGAGACCATGGCGTGGCCCCGCGTCATAGCGGGTCGTGCCCTGCCTCTAACAACGTCCGGGACCCATATCTAATAGCGCGCGGCTGTGATCGCAGTGCCGCGTGCTATTAACCCTTTAGACGTGGCGTTTAAAGTTGAACGCCGCGTCTAAAGTGAAACTGAAACCATGCCGGTTAGCTCAGGGAGCTGTTCGGGATCGCCGTGGCAAAATCGCGGCATCCCGAACAGCTTACAAGACAGTTGGAGGATCCCTACTTGCCTCCTCGCTGTCCGATTGCTGAATGACTGCTCAGTGCCTGAGATCCAGGCATGAGCAGTCAAGCAAGCGGCAGAATCGTTGATCACTGGTTTCTTATGAGAAACCAGTGATCAATGTAAAAGATCAGTGTGTGCAGTGTTATAGGTCCCTATGTGAGCTAGAACACTGCAAAAAAAAAAAGTATCATTTAAAAATATATAAAGATCATTTAACACCTCCCTTTTCCCATAAAAAAAAAAAGTGTTAATAAAAATAAGCATGTGGTATCGCCGTGTGCGGAAATGTCCGAATTATAAAAATATATAATTAAACCGCGCGGTCAATGGCGTACGCGCAAACAAATTCCAAAGTCCAATCCGATCAATAAGTCCTATCAATGCAAAAATGGTACCGCTAAAAACTTCAGATCACGGCGAAAAAATTGGGCTCTCATACCGCCCCATACGCAGAAAAATAAAAAAGTTATAGGGGGTCAGAAGATGACAATTTTCAATTTTTAAACGTATAAATTTTCCTGCATGCAGTTATTATTTTTTCCAGAAGTGCGACAAAATCAAACCTATATAAGTAGGGAATCATTTTAATCGTATGGACCTACAGAATAATAAGGTGTCATTTTTACCGAAAAATGTACTGTGAGAAACGGAAGCCACCAAAAGTTACAAAATGGCTTTTTTTTCCAATTTTGTCTCACAATGATATTTTTTTTTTTTTCATTCCGCCGTAGATTTTTGGGTAAAATGACTGACGTCATTACAAAGTAGAATTGGTGGCGCAAAAAATAAGCCATCATATGGATTTTTAGGTGCAAAATTGAAACAGTTATGATTTTTTAAAGGTAAGGAGGAAAAAACGAAAATGGAAAAACTTTATTTATTTATTTTTTTTAAATCAACTGGTGCCAGAAAGTTAAACAGATTTGTAAATTACTTCTATTAATTTTTTTTTAAAGGGTACCTCTCATCAAATAAACTTTTGATATATTTTAGATTAATGAATGTTGAATAACTTTCCAATAGCATGTTAATGAAAAATATGCTTCTTTCTATTGTATTTTTCCCGATCAGTCCTGTCAGCAAGCATTTCTGACTCATGCTGGAGTACTAAACACTCAGAGCTGCCAGCCTGCTTTGTTCACAGCCAAACAGGCTGTGAACAAAGCAGGCTGGCAGCTCTGAGTGTTCTCCTTCGTGAACAAAGCAGACTGGCAGCTCGTAGTGTTTAGGACTCCAGCATGAGTCTGAAATGCTTGCTGCCAGGACTGGTAGGGAGACCCCTAGTGGTCATTTCTTCAAAGTGGAAAATTAAATAGAAAGAAGCATATTTTTTAATGACATGCAATTGTAAAGTTATTCTGCATACATTAATCTATAATATATCAAAAGTTTTTTTGATGAGAGGTACCCTTTAATCCTTCTAGTACTTATTAGCTGCTGAATACTACAGAGGAAATTCTTTTCTTTTTGGAACAGAGCTCTCTGCTGACATCACGAGCACAGTGCTCTCTGCTGACATCTCTGTCCATTTTAGGAACTGTCCAGAGCAGCATATGTTTGCTATGGGGATTTTCTCCTAATCTGGACAGTTCTTAAAATGGACAGAGGTGTCAGCAGAGAGCTCTGTGTTCCAAAAAGAGAAAATAATTTCCTCTGTAGTATTCAGCAGCTAATAAGTACTGGAAGGATTAAGATTTTTTAAAGTAATTTACAAATCTGTTTAACTTTCTGGTGCCAGTTGATTAAAAAAAAAAAGTTTTCCACAGGAGTACCCCTTTAAGTGTGAATTGGGGGACAGAAAACCCATTCACTAGCTTGTACATTTTAGCAACCAGAATTTCTGCCTGCAATTTCAAAGCAGAATTGCAGGCAGAAATTCTGTAGTCTGAACCTAGCCTAAGGGGTACTCTGCCGAAAATCCTCTTATCCAAAGGATAGGGGGATAAGATGTCATATCGCAGGGGTCCCACCACTAAAGACTTGCATTGCAAGGGAAATGGGACAAATCCATAGATCGCTCACTTTAGCAGCATGTCATGGATTTATTGGGAGTTGTACTGTGTGTACTGTTTTTGCAACAACATTGTAATAACAATTTAAGCCCTTTATGACCCAGGAAATTAAAGTTTTCTGCTGTGAGTCTGATGACCTAAAATGACACCTGTCATTCTGGGTTAATAGACCCCTTGTCAGCTCAGGATTTGTATGAATATGTCTATATTACACTCATGTGAAACCAGCATTAGATTGTAAGCTCTTATGGGCAAGGGTCCTCTCTCATTGGATTTATTACCTGTCATTTTAATTGAATCTGTTGGCTCTATATAAATCAGGGGTTCTTAACCTTGTTGGAGGTACTGAACCCCACCAGTTTCATATGCGCATTCACCAAACCCTTCTTAATTGGAAAAATAAAATATGATTTTTTTCAAATTCAAAACATAGGAGGTATATATATTTATACATATGTGCACAAAATGAACAAAACCATTAAGACACATTAGGTGCAGGCAGTGTTCCCCCACACATTAGGTGCAGGCCAGTGGTCTTCAACCTGTGGACCTCCACATGTTACAAAACTACAACTCCCAGCATGCCCGGACAGCCAACGTCTGTCCAGGCATGCTGGGAGTTGTAGTTTTGCAACATCTGGAGGTCCACAGGTTGAAGACCACTGATGTAGGCAGTGTTCCCCCACAGACATACAGCCTCCAGCCATATACAGTGTATGGCTGGAGGCTGTATGCCTGTGTACTGCCTACTTCAGTGTTCCGACCACCGCTCCGGCTATAGCAGTAGGTCTCGGGCCGGTGGTCAGAGCACTGAAGATGACATGCCGCTGGTCACTTACCAAGCTGGCCAGCGCGCGTCTTCCTCCTTCTCTATACTTCAGTCCTCGGCGCCTTCGTTTCCATGGGCGCACGCACGGGACGTCAGTGACATCCCAGCGTGCACTATGCCCCGGCGGCCCTGCGTTTTTAAACTTAACACGGGGCTGCAGGGAGTTAATAGTGATGGGGGAATTGCCCAGTCGCTACAGGACGGGCAAACACCGGCTCTGCTCGGGGCCCCATGCAATTGCTTGGTTTGCCTGTCCTGTTGCGACCTCCCCTGCTGAACCCCTGGGATTGACTCACCGAACCCCTGGGGTTCGATCGAACCCAGGTTAAGAACCACTGATATATAAATAAAGATTCAGCAAAGTGATATTAATGTTAAACAAGTAATGTCCAAAAGTATGGTTTTCTGAAAGAGAAAAAATAAAAATAACAAAATTTTTTGGGGAAAATCTTAAACGGTATATGTAGACCCAATGTAATCAAATATATCATTTCCTTATTAGAAAACCTTTTGTATACATACATTGGTATAGTTGAAAAAAAAATTTCAGTTTTTATTTGCCATGAAAACTGCCAATTTTACTGTGTGAATTTTCACCTACAGCCTGTCGAGTCCAAGGGCTGGTACATGAAGCCCAAAGGACCTTTAAATAAAACTTAAATGATGCCTACTGCATAGTACAGCTTTGTGGGCCCCAGGTAAACAACCCAGATCTACAGCGTGCGTAACTGTTTTTAGTTTGAAAGTGGCAAGATCTAAAGGGATTTCTGTTAAGACCATGTACACATGGCGGGTAAAGGGTGAAATGTCCGCCAGGAAAATACAGGCGGACATTCCACACATTTGAATGTTCTGGCAGGCTCTAGGACCACTTGGGAATGCGCTGTCTCAAATCCGTAGAAAGAATAGCCATGTCTATTCTTCCTGCGGACACTGAAATCGGGATTTCCGCAGAAGATGTTGCTGCTGTGGAAATTCCTCCCCGTGCATAGTGCAGCAGAATCTCATTGAAATCAATGGGACTCTGCTGCAACAGGATATTCCCTGGGAAATTCCACTGTGTGAGCATAACCTAACTCATTCCAATATTGTTCTGAAAAATAAACTCTATTCCATGTGACATTTTTATAATAATAAAAAATAATAATAATTACAGAATAGCCCAAATTAGCTCTAACCAGGCTATAAAGAGAAGAGGGGAAACTCTGGTGAACTGCAGAGTATAGAACAACCCTCACAGGTCCTCAGCTACCACTATATTGCATAGTACCTGAAAAGCCTGTACCAGTCTCCTCAACAGTGAAGAGACTACTCAGGGGCAGTGGCCTAGGAAGTATATCCAGGAAAGTGCCACATCCGAGACAGGCCAGGATGGAGTGTGATTGTGAGATTGGAGAGTGAAAGCTGAACTGTGATTGGTTGTATTGGAAATCTCCAGTTTTTCTCACACATTTTGATAAATCAGTGCCATTGGTGGGGGGAGTTATCATTGGTTTTACCCTGGTTTTGTGGGGTACATTTGTTGCACATTTTGTCTCAGATGCTGTTTTAGAGACTTTTTTTTAAATTGTGACTTTTGCTTTAGAAGATTATTTTATTTATTTTTTTTTATTATTTTTAAGGTTTTTCTATGAGTTGATATCATGCTGTGGTCAGGAATTCATGATGTATGGCTTTTCAGTATCGTGCAACTGCACTAACAGGTGCAGATTTACACCAGCCCTGACTTGGCTTACAAACTGACTGGACAGCATTATTAAAAAGTCACACATTTGTCAAAGGGGTTATCCACCATAAGGTGATTTTAGTATGTACCTGGCAGACAGTAATGTAAATGCTTAGGACAGATCTGCGCTTGTCTTGGGGCTAAATTGCTATGTTGTGAGATTACCATTATACTGTGGCTAGCGGTTTGTGAACTGGTATTTCCTGTTTGAGTTTCCTTCTTTGCCTACAACTCCCATAATTCAATTTTCCTCCCTTCCACAAATCAGCCACCCCACCCATTGAAACATAAATGAGCTGCATCCATAAAAGACCATTAAAAGACCTGTGGTTTTCAGTCAGGGTGCCTACAGCTGTTGCAGATTGATCTCACTCCCACCAAGCGATCCCTCCACCCATTGAAGCAGACAGGCTCCCTGTCATCTGCTGACTAGTGAGTCAGGTCTCGGCCGCATTGCAAGCTGGGAAAAATCTGAGGCAACAGTCATTTTGTATGCTGTTAAAAATAAATATTGGGGTGAAAATCACAGAAGAATTGTGAGAAAACCGTCACACACAGGTACAGACACTATATTATGAACTACACTAACTTTACAGCCCCTGTAGAATAGTCAAACAAAAACAAAAAAATCCTGGAATACCCCTCTAACAAGTCGCAGAGGAAGCGTCATACAAATTGGAGTACTGAAGTAAGAAATGTGATCTGAACCATGTTTATCGCTTGCCCTGCTCCGTGTAATAAATTTGGTGCAGGTACACCATGTCCCCCACATGAATTACTGGAGTAAAAAGATGTGCACCTACTCAACTGTTGAATACCCCCCCCATTGTCTTTAGTCTAGATTTATCAGTGTACTTGAAACCAAAATTGACTGGTTTTGCCCATAGCAACCAAAACTAATCACAACTCCACTTTAATTTTACCAGAGCCTGTTCAGATATGAAAGCCGAGCTGTGATTGGTTGTTATGGGCAAAACCAGACAGTTTTGTTTTCAGTCTGATTTTCTTTTCTCCCCCCCCCCCCCCCCCCCTTAAAATTAATAGGGAAACCTGTTGTTTCCATAATTATCATGAAAGAAAATTTATGTGCAAGGAACTTCTCGGCGGCCATTTTTAACTTAGAAAATGTCAGTTTTGTGGGACGTAAATATTGCCTATCAGCATTGGCTGTAGCATAAAAGAAAAGGCAAAACATTGTTCAAAAAAAAAGGCCCGAATGTAAAATACATATTTCATGCCCCGCCCGCAGCACGGAGCTCGCTATAGTGACTTGTATCGGCGCATCCACAGCATGAAATATGCTGCGGATGCGCTACATGTGACTCAACCCTTAAAAGAGATTAGAAAGTTTGACTTCCTTTGTCTGTAAAAACTGAAATTTTTCTGAGGCTTAAAATGACTGTGTGCTGCAATCTGGGTTTACAGTAGCCAAATAAAACTTGTCCGTAACGATGGCTGCAAGTCTCAGCCCAGCCGCAGTTCTGATGGTGTGAACTGATGGATATTTATTGGGGTCACCAAATGTGATCAGGCTGGGTCATGGGGGCTAAACATGGACATAAAGTCTGTTAGGCTACTGTTGGTTTTACATCCCCGTCATTTTCTTTTGTTCTGCTATGTCGAGCAGAACAAGAAAATAACAATCTGTCATATGACCTACCAATGACCTTTTAGGGTCTATTCACACATACAGTATCCTGGGCATATCTTATCCACAGGATTAGAAGCTGCAGATTTTATGCTGTGTTCAGTTCTTTAGTTTACGCTGAAATCTGTAGCTTCATATCCTGTGCATCAAGAACTGTACGTGTTAATACACCCTTTCGTTGTGGTGTCCTGTATTGCCCTGGACACAATAGCACAGCATGCCAGAATCTGTGACAGATTCCTAAGGGTATATTCACACTATGAAAATTCAAGAAATTTTCAGTGGATCTAAGCACTTCCTGCGTGAAGCTGAAATGATTCAGATTCGGCACTTATGTCAGCGGCAATGACAAATGGGATGTCTCAGGCGCATTCTGCTGGAAGAATGAACATGTCCTGTCTTCTGCCAGAATCATATTTAACCTACAAAACTTCCGACATGTGAACGAAGCAATGGGAGGCTGCTGCAAGTGAATTCCACATTGAATTTCCATAGTGTGAACGAGGCCTTACCGGAGTAAGCAAAAAAGCCCTTAAAGCGCTCTGGTGGAAACTTATTTATTTTTAAATCAACTGGTGCCAGAAAGTTAAACAGATTTGTAATACTTCTATTAAAAAAAATCTTAATCCTACCAGTACTTATTAGCTGCTGAATACTACAGAGGAAATTATTTTCTTTTTGAAACACAGAGCTGTCTGCTGACATCATGAGCACAGTGCTCTCTGCTGACATCTCTGTCCATTTTAGGAAGTGTCCAGAGTAGGAGAAAATTCCCATAGAAAACATGCTGCTCTGGACAGTTCCTAAAATGGACAGAGAGGTCAGCAGAGAGCACTGTGCTTGTGATGTCAGCAGAGAGCACTGTGTTAAAAAAAAAAAAAGAAAAGAATTTCCTCTGTAGTATTCAGCAGCTAATAAGTACTGGAAGGATTAAGATTTTTTTAATAGAAGTAATTTACAAATCTGTTTAACTTTCTGGCACCAGTTGATAAAAAAATAAATAAAAAAAATAAAAAGTTTCCCAGCGGAGTACCCCTTGCCCCCTATGCGTTTTCATGGAAGTTTGTAACATTTTCGACCCCCTCCAATAAAATGCTTTGTATGAATCCTTTGTACAAACTGATCAGGTATGACAGCACTATATAGCAAGTGTGCAGATGTGCACTGTGCTGCGTATTGTGCACTGGTATCCTACTAGATGATGGGATTCCATTTCTATGTATCTAATGATAATGTAGTGTCAGCAGGTTTATTTCTACTATAATATTATAGAAGTGTAAAATAAGTAATAAAATGTATTTACAATGTGCTCTGCTTTGTACATTTACCATTATAAACTGCGCAGTGTGGTTTGAGGTAAAACTTGGACTTGTGGCCATAACAACTTCTGTGTTTAGTAGCCCAACTTTAATTTCTTAGATAATGCGCTTTGTAGTCCTATGAAATATATAGGGATTATTATTCCCCTTGAATCTCGCCCAGGAGAGAATATGGGCCCGGATTTACTAAAAATCTTTTGAGGAAAAAATGTCTAATTTGTCGATAATGGGGGAGATTTATCAAAACCTGTGCAGAGGAAGAGTGGTGCAGTTGCCCATAGCAACCAATCAGATTGCTTCTTTCATTTTCCACAGGCCTCTAAAGAGGCCTGTGGAAAATGAAAGAAGCAATCTGATTGGTTGCTATGGGCAACTGCACCACTCTTCCTCTGCACAGGTTTTGATAAATCTCCCCCCATAATGACAGCTCAGCTTTGATCTCAATGCACTCTAGTAACATGAATGCTGTTCAGGGAGCAGAGTTCCCACCCGTTATTTAGGGTAAAAGCTGATGACGGGTTCCCTTTAAAGTTATGAAGGTGTGTAGGCTTTATTAGCTTATTGTTCCTCCAGTATATCGGAAGTGTATGTTGGAAAGTTGTCAAAAATGTATTTTTAACCAAATAGTGGACTGGTTTAGGTCACATTTTGCAGTAGTTAATAAATCATCAATTTGCGTTTTTTTTTTAATGCAAAAGTTTGGTGCCAACGGCCATCATTTATGCCGTAGCTCCGGCTAGCTCTTATCAGCCCTAGAAACGCTTCTGAACCGGCTGGATGATTTGCCCGTGGGACAAATTCATTAAGTGACGTGTGATGTTTGATGAATTTGTACCATGCACGTCAAATCCGAAGTTACTTTTGTACTCTATCATAGCACAGATGTTAGTACAGGGATGATGATGATTGCCCCTCTATGTTCATCCATTTCCCAAATATACCTGTTATTTTGTGGGACTTAGTGTGGGGCTTTTTCAGACACTGGATAGGTCCTCCATTTTGAAATCCTGGGAAACGTGATTGTTGAAGTCAGCTCTCTAGAATTCCCATTGTATAAGGCCTTAGAGCACAGTGTCCCCTTCATTCTCCCAAACAACCAGAGGGTGCAGTGCTACATCTGTCACCGGCTTGCATAAATGACAAATTTTTATTATTTTATAACACAGATATATAACAAAGCGTTGCTGCCTCTGGGGGCAAGAAAAAGGACAAAGCCATATGCAGAAATCCTGACATTTATTTGTTTTTAAACAGGTGACATTGGGAATTACTACTATGGACAAGGGCATCCCATGAAACCTCATCGGATACGAATGACTCACAATTTGCTTCTGAACTATGGACTATACAGAAAGATGGAAAT
Organism: Hyla sarda; assembly: GCF_029499605.1. Classification (NCBI taxonomy): domain Eukaryota; kingdom Metazoa; phylum Chordata; class Amphibia; order Anura; family Hylidae; genus Hyla; species Hyla sarda. The sequence goes on along the minus strand of NC_079191.1, from coordinate 243,588,333 downwards.
ATATGTAAGTTATTTTAAAATATTAATTGTTAAACCTGATTTCCCCGATCCTCCACTGCTGTCTTTATGGTCCTTGGTTCTGATGCTTAGCACCTCCTGGGGTCTGCATTAACAAGGAAGTGAAGATGGACACCACTGCAGCCAGTGATTGGCTGAGCAGGCACTTTTGGAATGGTGGCAGTGGGGGATTGGGAAGGGTAAGTAATTTTTTTTTTTTTTTTTTATACCCCTGTCTGACTTCACTTGCTTATTAAAATAGTCACACTACCCCTTTAACATTGCTTAAAATACTTTGCTTAATCATAGACATTTATGGGCTTGAACAGCTACTCATCTGGTCATGAGGGTGTCCGGTCCCTTGTTCCCAGCAGGGACACAGGCAGTCACTGTTGAATATTTCCTATAAGTGATGTAAAAACAACTAGATGAGTTTGATCCAGCTGTTTTTTAGTATCTGTAGTAGAGGTTTAACAAGTGGTAGTTTACAGATGTATCCATTACTGTCCTTTTTATGGGTTAATGCCTTAAATTTACCTTTACTTTAATGAACACTGGTATCTTTACAAAATGTAGTACCTGGCAGTCACGTCACCTATAAGTCACTTTGGCTTTAAAAATAAAATACAGTTAAAGAAATATTGCAACCTTTAAAGGACATCTATAGTGCAAAATAACTTATCCCTTATCCGAAGGAACTACAGGACCGGAGTATCGTGACGACACAACTCCGCCCCCTTGTGACGTCACACCCCCCCCCACTTAATGCATGCCTATGGGAGGGGCTGTCACGCCCCCTCCCATAGACTTGAATTGAGGGGGCGGGGCATGACATCTGAAGGGGGCGGGATCGTGACGTCACGATCAGACATCTTATCCCCTATGCCTTGGATAGGGGATAAGATGCCTTGGGACTGGAGTACCACTTTAAGCAAGACAATGCCCGTTGCCAGATTGTTCAAAAATTGTTAGGAACGCTACGAAGAGTTCAGGTTGTTCACTTTGTGAAAATTCCAGATTTATTCTGATGGTAAAGCTGCTATATTTCTGTGGGTAAATCGCGCAGAGTTCTTGCATTTTACCCTTTGGGTGTTACCAGTTGGGGCGTGTTCCTATACTGTCTGACCTTGTCCAATCACTAGAAATCTAATAACTGATATGGCTTACTCCAATTAAAATTACCTACTCTGAGCAATCCACGTGCGTCACTGCCATGAGGACGCCATTCTGCAGAGTACTGATAACCTGCAGGAATTGTATCTATCAACATGATGCTTCCATAGTGAGAGGCAAATGTTAACTTACCCACTACCCCTGTGCTAAGTGCATGTCATCGGGACTTTAATCTGCTGCTGACAGCTCGCCCACACAGTGGGTCTGCGACGATCCTTGGCAGCGGCTGTAGCAAAGACTGGAGCGCAGATCAGGCTTTCCCACCGACTGCACGTCAGAGGGTACACTGTACCAAGTGATTGTTGTCACATATGCAAGACTGTCAGAGAAAGTTCTTCTGGATAAGGCTCGCTGCACCTACAGTTAAAGGGGTTATCCAGGAAAAACTTTTTTTTTTATATATCAACTGGCTCCAGAAAGTTAAAGGGTAGCTCCTACCATCCTATTTTTTTTTCTGTCCCTGCCTATTGCCAATCTATCCCTAACCCCCTCCCTGCTTTTAATTTTTATTTTTACTATATTAAAAATGCTTTTTGTCTGCCTGGCAGTGTGCTCACTACCAGGCAGACTTCCCCAACAGGCACCACGTCACTGATGCCTGCTGGGGGGGACTTCCGCCCTTAGTTCATCTACACAGGGTGCCTCCTGCTGTTTCACCACTACAACTCCCAGCTTGCCCTGACATCTATTGGCTGTCAGGGCATGCTGGGAGTTGTAGTATTGAAACAGCTGGAGGCACCCTGTGTAGATAAACTATTAGTTAGTTACATCCGGCGCTAGCCCGTCCCCTCCATCAACCAACACATACTCCGTTCCCTCCATCACAAACCCCCCTCCCGCATGCCCATTACCTCATTACACTTACTGCAGAGTCCGGCAGCAGGCGTGCAGGGACAGCGACGGCGGCGATGTGCGGGAGGAGTGGCCGGGGAGCCAATGCGCTCGCTCCCTGCCTGTCTGATAGGCAGGGAGTGAGCGCAGGCTGAATGAAAAAGGACCGATGCCCGGCCGCATCAGTCCTTTTTCAGGCGTGACGTCACGCCAGGCTGCAGCCGGCCACTAGGAGGGAGACCCCTAGTGGCCGGTTTTCAAATGTAAATGAAAGAATTTTAATTTAAAAAATAAAAATAAAAGTATATTAGAGAGATGTTGTAGTACATAAGTACAACATATCAAAAAATAAAGTTGGTGACAGTGCCCATTTAAACAGATTTGTAAATGAAAAAGCTGAGTTGGAGGTACTCAATCTGCTTGGTATGTATTGTCCGAGATCTCTATCCTGGTGGTATCCTCAGACCACCTTGAAATTGGAAGAAAAAGTAGTGATAGTAGTGGATGAGATCTAAAGGACTGGGGAATAAAGGGTGTGAAGTAACTGAAATAAAAGAAGATGCAGGGAGTTGAATAGATAAATAGATACAATGTAATAGATGCGAATATAGATAGTTACTATGACTCAGAGAATGTGTGGTGCTTAATAAATGCAAAGCTGGTGATCAAATATGGAAAAAAAATGAATGGTGACTGTTGTGTGTATGTATGTATGTCTACTATGTTGCAAAATGTATCAAGTGTTTCTGAAATAACTACTGCAATAGATGTATCAATTAAATCGATGTACTAAATGTCCAGGGTACAGCACATTTATTAATCAAATAAAAACAATTAGTCAATTTAAACAGTTATGTAGATATGTGGAGTAAGAGTGCAGGGCCCTTGCACTCCTCCCCACCTGTTATAATTAAAAGGTAAAGATCATTCAAAAAAAGAAAAGTATATAAAATGAAACACACAGTATATGTGATAAAGTGACAACACACTCTCAGTTCAAAAGTTCAGTGTGTACTTGCAACCTCTGGAGACCCCCAGTTTGGGTCCCACCGTTGCGAAAAAACAGAGGTACGGCTCAGCCGTTTTTGAGTAAAGTACAGTGGTGGGGATATATACCAAGTCACTAATCCGTAGGTTCAAAGCTATAGATGACAAGGTCTCTAATGATGGTGTAATTTGATGGTTCCTGCATACACAGCGCGGCGGCTGTGCGATAGTATGGAGCGCTGTAGGAACTACAGTTCAAATGAATTGACGGCTTTGTAAATTACTTCTATTAAAAAATCTTAATCCTTTCAGTACTTATGAGCTGATGAAGTTGAGTTGTTCTTTTCTGTCTAAGTGCTCTCTGATGACATCTGTCTCAGGAACCGCCCAGTTTAGAAGCAAATCCCCATAGCACACCTCTTCTACTCTGTGCAGTTCCCGAGACAGGCAGAGATTTCAGCAGAAAGCACTGTTGCCAGACAGAGAACAACAACTCAACTTCAGCAGCTGATGATTATTGAAAGGATTAAGATTTCTTTAATAGAAGTAATTTACAAATCTGTTTAACTTTTCTGGAGCCAGTGGATATTTCCTGGATAACCCCTTTTAACATTGGTAATATTTATTGTGAACACAGATTTTGCTTATTGAGTACTGTGTACAGACAGGGCAGCAAAATGTATTCTATAATACATGCTGCTTTGGAGCACACCACAATTGAGAGCGATGACTTTTTGCTATGTATGATATCAGTTGGTCTATATATACAGTGGGGCAAAAAAGTTTTTAGTCAGACACCAATTGTGCAAGTTCTCCCACTTAAAAAGATGAGAGGCCTGTAATTTTTATCATTTTATACCTCAACTATGAGAGACATAATGAGAAAAAAAAACAAACTCATTGTCTGATTTTTTTTTTTTTTTTTTTTTTTTTTTTGCAAATTATGGTGGAAAATAAGTATTTGGTCAATAACAGAAGTTCATCTCAACACTTTCTTATATACCCTTTGTTGGCAATGACAGAGGTGAAACGTTTTCTGTGAGTCTGTGCAGATCTCTGCAGGCGGTGTGTTTGAGATCATTGTTATGCTGAAAGACCCAGCCACATTTCATCTTCAATGCCCTTGCTGATAAAAGGAGGTTTTCACTCGAAATCTCACAATACATGGCCCCATTCATTTTTTTCTTTTACACAGATCAGTCGTCTTGGTCCCTTACCAGGTGGTCACAGGTGTGCATGAGAGCAAGAAGCTCCTACACAGCTCCTCATCTCCCCTCCCCCTGCTCTGTCTTCTGAGGATGCAGGTCTGCACTGAAAGAAGACAGAGAAGATAAGAGTGTTATCTGAAGGGGAGGATAACAAAGTGCACGGGCTGGGGATGTATAGACTGCGGAGGAATAAATCTCGGACTGGGGATGATTTCTGTGGGGGGGGGGTACTCCTGAATGACACATGCTGGGAGTTGTAGTCCCTGTTATGTGTGTGTACCCAACCAGTGTGCCTCCAGCTGTTGGTTGGAAAACACTGTCCTAGCCTTTTCAGCATACACATCATATTACACCAGTGTTTCCAAACCAGTGTGCCTCCAACTGTTGTAAAACTACTACTCCCAGCATTCCCTGCCCTTTTTGGCCATGCTGGTAGTAGTAGTTTTGCAACACCTAGAGGCACCCTGGTTGGGAAACACTGGTGTATGCCCTATAGAGGTGTGGGGAATTACGACCCCCAGGAGACTACAGAGGCAGCATGCTGGTGTTATACCACAGACTGAAGACTCCTGAATGACACATGCTGGGAGTTGTAGTCCCTTTTGTGTGTGTATGCCAGTGTATCCCAACCAAGGCTGATTATATTAGAGTGCTGTGTATAAGGGGGCCGACCGGGGACAATTGTACGATGGGTAAAGGGCGGAACAAACAAAAAAAAGGAGCCACCCCAAACCAGCAAGGCATGTGGCATGCTGGGATTTGTAGTTTTTAGCACAGCAAGAAACAGGAAATAGAAGCAAAGATAGGAAAACAAAGTGGGGGATAAAAAGACAACAAAGAACGGAAATAGAGAAGCCTAAACAAGAATAGAAATGAAACAAAACAAATAGGGTAAGTCAAAAACGGAAAAACACGTTGACCACCGGAGTACCCCTGTAATTCTAGTACTCGCCGATACCAAGTATGAGTACTTTTATTTTAAAGGGAATCTGATACCAGGGTAACCCGGTTTCTGGCGCTGTTTACCGTATAATATGTGGGTCCTTGTTGAGTAAAATGGAGGTGGCTGCTGTAGTATGAGCCAAGATCTCCCTCTTCTCCATTGGACAGAACAGGGAATTTGCATTGGCGGCGAGACCGATGTCTCCGGAGCGATTGTGCTGATGTTCACATGGTGGGTAGCGGTAGAAACCGGGTCACCTGCACTATCTACATATAGAAGTTAATGCAGGTGACTCTGCTGTAAGATTGCCTTCAATAGTAGGTAATATCCCCTTGTAGTTTATCCCCTTGTAGTATAGATAGTTGCAGACATAAGTAGCAGCCCCCCCCCCTTGTAGACAGCGCCCGCCACGTGTCCCCTTTGTAGACAGCAGCCCCCCCCCCCCCCCCTTTGTAGACAGGGACCCACCCTTGTAGTTAGCGCACACACACACACTCTTGTAGACAGCTTACCTGCGGCTGTCCTCGGTTGTTGCCACTCCGCTGTCCCGTTCTCCTGATCGCATCATGGTGTCCTATGGCGGAGCATGTGACATGCACATCACTCTGCTTCCTCCGTAGCGCAGGGGAGGAGGAGTGATGTGTGTGTGTGTGTGTGTGTGTGTGTGTGTGTCTCATGCTCCTCCATAGGACGCCATGATGCGATCGGGAGAACGGGACAGCGGAGCGGGGCTGCACACCAGCAGGTATTGGACATGGTATCGGGGACATTAAACGAGTCCCTGATACCATGCAAATGCCGATTCATGGTCCCTCAGCCTCATTCATACTCGCTCAGCCCCATATTTACAGTCTTGGCTGCAAATTTTGGCACCCCAGAAATTTTTCAAGAAAATGAAGTCATTTTTCTCAGAAAAGAATCTAACTAGAGTAACTAGAGATGAGTGAAGTTAGTGACTATATTCATCACAAACTTCTCGGCTCAGCAGTTGGTGCCTTTAGCCTGCATAAATTATTTCAGCTTTCAGGTGCTCCGGTGGACTGGAAAAGGTGAATACAGTCCTAGGAGACTCTCTACCAAGACTTTATCTACCTTTTTTCCAGCCCACCGAAGCACCTGAAAGCTAAACTAATTTATGCAGGCTAAAGTCAGCAACTGCCATGACGAATCGAATCACTGTAACTTTGCTCATCTTAAGCAGTAACACATGTTTTGCTATACACCTGTTTATTCCCTTTGTGGGTATTGGAACTAAACCAAAAAAGGGAGGAAAAAAAAAGCAAATTGGACATAATGTGACACCAACCTCCAAAAATGGGCTGGACAAAATTATTGGATCCCTTAACTGAATATTTGGTTGCACACGCTTTAGAAAAAATAACTGAAATCACTGGCCTCCTATAACCATCAATAAGCTTCTTAAACCTCTCAGCCGGAATGTTGGACCACTCTTGCTTTGCAAACTGCTCCAGGTCTCTCTTATTGGAAGGGCACCTTTTCCAAAAACAATTTTAAGATCTCTCCACAGGTGTTCAATGGGATTTAGATCTGGACTCATTTCTGGCCACTTCAGAACTCTCCAGCGCTTTGTTGCCCTCCGTTCTGGGTGCTTTTTGACGTATGTTTGGGGTCATTGTCCTGCTGGAAGACCCAAGATCTCGGACGCAAACCCAGCTTTCTGACACTGGGATGTACAGTGCGACCCAAAATCCGTTGGAAATCCTCAGATTTCATGATGCCTTGCACACATTCAAGGCAGCCAGTGCCAGAGGTAGCAAAACAACCCCAAAACATCATTGAACCTCCACCATATTTCACTGTAGATACTGTGTTCTTTTCTTTGTAGGCCTCATTCCGTTTTCAGTTAACAGTAGAATGATGTGCTTTACCAAAAAGCTCAATCTTGGTCTCATCTGTCCACAAGACGTTTTCCCCGAAGGATTTTGGCATACTCAAGTTCATTTTAGCAAAAAGGAGTCTTGCTTTTTTTTCAAAGTAGAGTTTATTCAAAGAAACATACATGTAAGAACAAAAAATGGCAAACGAGACAAAAGCATAGGATTGATCACAAGATCCAAATAAAGGAGCCAGGGCCCAATGGGAATTGAGAGGTGGATAACAATGCACAAAGAATCATGAGGGCAAGACTAAAATACATAACTGTCCTGAGCAATACAAACAACAAGATCGTCACACTAACCGTAAAGAGGAACTCAGGTTGTGCGGGTGTGGGAGCCCATCAGACAGTTACAGGTGATAGGCTATTGGGGTCCCTGCTCAGGTGAGGGGTATGGGACCAGTAACAGCCAATTGGTTAATATTGTAGAGCAAGGGAAAGAGAGCAACCCTTTAGTTTGCATAGTGTAGAAGAGGGTAGGCAGGGAAGGGACAAGGAGCAGGAGGAAAAGAAAGCCAGGGTAGGGTTAGGTCGATAGTCTTGCTTTTTTATGTCTGTGTCAGCAGTAGGGTCCTCCTGGGTCTCCTGCCATAGCGTTTCACTTCATTTAAATGTCTACGGATAGTTCGTGCTGACACTGATACTCCCTGAGCCTGCAGGACAGCTTGAATATCTTTGGAATTTGTTTGGGGCTGCTTATCCACCATCCGTACTATCCTGCATTGACACCTTTCATCAATTTTCTCTTCCGTCCATGCCCAGATAGCTACAGTGCCATGGGTGGCAAACTTCTTGATAATGTTGCGCACTGTGGACAAAGGCAAATCTAGATCTCTGGAGATGGACTTGTAACCTTGAGATTGTTGATATTTTTCCACAATTTTGGCTCATAAGTCCTCACAGTTCTCTTCTTCTTCTCTTTCTGTTGTCCATGCTTAGTGTGGCACACACAGACACACAATGCAAAGACTAGGTGAACTTCTCTCCTTTATATCTGCTTTCAGGTGTGATTTTTATATTGCCCACACCTGTTACTTGCCCCAGGTGAGTTTAAAGGAGCATCACATGCATGAAACAATCTTATTTATCCACAGTTTTGAAAGGGTACCAATAATTTTGTCCAGACCATTTTTGGAGTTTGGTGTGACATTATGTCCAATTAGCTTTTTTTCCTCCCTCTTTTTTGGTTTAGTTCCAATACACACAAAGGGAATAAACATGTGTATAGCAAAATATGTGTTAATGCAATCCTTTTCTGTGAGAAATACTTAAATTTCTTGAAAAATTTCAGGGTGCCAACATTTACGGCCATGACAGTACACATAACTGGGCTTAGCATCCACACCCTTTTTGAAATAAAGTTTATGCCCCTCCTGACTATTTAGGGAAATGTGCAGATGACAACCAGATGTAATGTAATGATTTGTACAGGTATATGTGGTCTTGTTTTTTAAGCTCAGTTTACTATGTTCTTTTCCTTAGCGCCCTCACAAGGCAACAGCTGAAGAGATGACCAAGTACCATAGTGATGAGTACATAAAATTTTTACGATCGATAAGACCAGATAACATGTCTGAATACAGTAAACAAATGCAGAGATGTAAGTCAACTATTCTTTTCTTTCTTCCCTCTACAATTACCCTGTAAAGTTTTAGTAATTTTGGGATACTATATAAGTATAGTAAATTTGTTGTGACTTTTTTTTTTTTTATATCAACCGGCTCCAGAAAGTTACAGATTTGTAAATTACTTCTATTAAAAAAAATCTTAATCCTTCCAATAATTATCAGCTGCTGAAGTTGACTTGTTGTTTTGCTCTCTGCTGACATCTTTGCTTGTCTCAGGGAACTGCACAGAGTAGAAGAGGTTTTCTATGGGGATTTGCTTCTACTCTGGACAGTTCCCAAGACAGGTGTCATCAGAGAGCACTTAGACAGAAAAGAACAACTCAACTTCAGCAGCGCATAAGTACTGAAAGGATTAAGATGGCTAAGATAGGTTTCTGGATCCAGTTGATGTATATACAAAGTTTTTGCCTGGATAACCTCTTTTAAGCTAAGATGTCTTAATAAAATACAATATGTCAGCTAGGGATCGACCGATTATCGGTTTGGCCGATATTCACGATTTTTGACGTTATCGGTATCGGCAATTACCTTGCTGATAATCCGATAATGTGCCGCCATCCCCACCGCACCCCACGCTGCCCTCATTGCCTCCCCTATCCCCAGTTTTATAATTGCCTGTTCCCGGGGTCTGGGGCCCGCACTACTTCTGGCTCCTGCTGTGACCTGCGTTACGCTGTATGCTGCGTAGCGCAGTGACGTCCTCAACGTGACCGCTCAGGACGGGAGCCAGAAGTAATGAGGACCCTGGGAACAGGTAATTATAAAACTGGGGATAGGGTAGGCGATGGGGCAGCTGCGGTGTGCGGGGGTATGGGGGGATGGCTGGGGGGCAGCGGCGGGGGTAGGGGGGGGGATGGCTGGGGGGCAGCGGCGGGGGTAGGGGGGGGATGGCTGGGGGGCAGCGGCGGTGTGCGGGGGTAGGGGGGGATGGCTGGGGGGCAGCGGCAGTGTGCGGTGCGGGGGTAGGGGGGGGGGGGGGTGACTGGGGGGGCAGCGGCGGTGGTTGGGAGGACCCCCGGACAGGCAGGGGGAGAGAAGCGGTGGTCTCTGATTCAGCCAAAGCCGCTGCAGTTTATTGATTTAAAGCGCCCGCTTTAAATCAATGATCTGCAGCGGCTTCTTGGGGGGGTGGAGAAATAGCCGATATCTTATACCGGAATATCGGTATAAGTTATCGGCTATCGGCCTGAAAGACCACAGATTATCGTATCGGCCCTAAAAAAAAAAATGATATCGGTCGATCCCTAATGTCAGCTTGTCCAAACATCCTTCATCTCTTTATTTTGGTACATTTTAGCAAACTATTGGGAGGGGGACATCCTCTTTGAATGGAGCAATCTCTCTGAAATAGGCCTTGTCCTGTACTGCTTTTTACTGGGGATCGACCGATTATCGGTTTGGCCGATATTCACGATTTTGGGAGTTATCGGTATCTGCAATTACCTTGCTGATAATCCGATAATGCACCGCACCGCCCCTCCCCCATCCCCGGTTTTATAATTACCTGTTCCCGGGGTCCACGCTACTTCTGGCTCCTGCTGCGTCCTGCGTTACGCTGTGCGCAGTGACGAGTGACATGACGTGACGCGACGTCACCGTCAGTGCGCACAGTGACAGCTCAGGAGGACGCCACCAGAGCCAGATGTAGAGTGGACCCAGGTGGCAGTGATAGGACTCGGGAGGACCCCCGGATAGGCAGGGGGAGAGAAGCGGGTGGTGGCCTATGGCACCGCAAAAGCCGCTGCAGTTCATTGATTTAAAGCGCCTGCTTTAAATCAATGATCTGCAGCGGTGTCGTGGGGAGGGGTGGGGGGTGGATAAATAGCCGATAACTTATACCGATATTCCGGTATAAGTTATCGGCTATCGGCCCTAACCTCCACAGATTATCGGTATCGGCCCAAAAATATCGATCGGTCGATCCCTACTTTTTACCTCCTGGCTGTAAAACTATTGTTCATTCTTCATGTTATGCTTGTTGCAGATCTTTGAATAGTCTCCTTTGTATGATGTTGAGTCTCATTGGGGCCTTAAAGGGAACCGGTCATCAGATTCATGCTGCCCAGACCGTGGGCAGCATAAACCTGGTGAAAGGAGTTTGATCCTACACACTATAAATTACTCTGCTTGGCTATTTCAGTGTAATCCTAGTGTAAAAACATGCTCCCGGTACCTGGGGAACTAGTCATGGGGGCGGTTCTCGGTTGCTGCTCTCTGTCTCGCTAGTACTGATTTTTACACTGTTACTACTCTAAAATGCCCAATTGCATTGGAAAATCATAGTGTTGGGATTGCATTACCTTCACCTGTATTATGCTGCCTGCTGTATGGCTAGTGTAAGACTGAGGACAGGTTCCTTTAAAGGTATAATTTTGACACTGGTGTGACTATATTGTCTTATTCAGTCAATGTAGGAGAGGACTGCCCTGTATTCGATGGCCTGTTTGAGTTTTGTCAGCTGTCTACTGGTGGCTCTGTTGGTAAGTGTGCTTTTTACTCTTCCAAACACCATGCATAAAATCTTGTGTCCATAATTACTATTGTGATTCCTCCCCTGCGTTCTCTTCTAGCTGGAGCTGTAAAACTGAATCGCCAACAGACTGACATGGCTGTTAACTGGGCAGGAGGGTTACACCACGCTAAGAAATCTGAAGCATCTGGGTTCTGTTACGTCAATGATATTGTTCTTGCCATTTTGGAACTACTAAAGTGAGTTTTAATATTTGCATGCTTGTTAGTCTTATGTGTTTATTTATTTTTATTTTTTTTCTGCATAAACTTATCAATATATATCAACTGATACCATAAGAATGATCAACATTTTACCTGGTATTATTAAAGGGTTACTCCGCTACCCAGTGTCCGGAACGCTGTGTGCATGCTTCAGTGTTCAATCCTGCCCCCTTGTGATGTCACGCCTCATCATGTGACATCACGTCCCACCCCTCAATGCAAGTCTATGGGAGGGGGCGTGACGGCCATCGCGCCCACTTCCCATAGACTTTCATTGAGGGGGTGAACACGGAAGCCCGCACACAGCGTTTGGAACTCAATGTTCCGGACGCTGGGGAGTGGAGTAACCCTTTAAGTCAGAATACCTGATAGTTGCAGTAGTGATTATGTTGATGAAATTGCATTGTACGGTACCACCAAAAAAGTTGTGGGATTCTAAGATTCTTTAATAGAAGGTACAGTAAAGTGGGATTCCTCTTTAAATATCTTGGCACCCAAACAGTATTGGAGGTGGGAGATTTATATGATACTTTCATTAACTTTAGTTGCCATAATTGGATCATTTGTATAATACCCACCTATTTTAGTGCAGTGTATTATGCCTGTTAACATATTTGGCTTCCATAACTGTTCTGAACGCTGGAGCTGGTGCCAGGAGCTTGTGATGTTATAACCTCTCCCCCTCAATGCAAATCCATGGGAGGGGGCGTGACGGCTGTCACGCCACCCTCCCATAAACTTGCATTGAGGGGGCGGGGTTATGACGTCATGAGCTCCCGGCTCCAACGTTCGGAACAGTTTGTTCCAGACGCTGAGCAGTGGAGTACACTTTTAGGCCTTTTTAGGCCTCTGTGGTAATAATAACAGGGGCCTATGTCTACATTAGTCCTGTCTGTGGTGAGCTTCCCTAGTGCACATCTCAATGATGTTCACAAACCATGAGATGTGAACACAGCCTTATTTAGTTTCAAACACAGTCTAAGGCTGCATTCACACTTCGTTTTTACATTACGGGTGCCGGATCCGGCTGGGGGAGGGGCAAACGGGCTCTCCCATACCCCAGCTGGACCAGCGCTGAACTCCATTTACTTTAATGAGCCGACCGGAGTCAAACGGTGACTCCGGTCAGCTCATTTTTGACCCGTATGCGGTTTCCTGACCGGACCAAAAACCGTAGTAATACTATGGTTTTAGGTCCGGTCACAATACCGGATACGGGTCAAAAATGAGCCGACCGGAGTCACCATTTGACTCCGGTCGGCTCATTAAAGTAAATGGAGTTCAGCGCTGGTCCAGCTGGGGTATGGGAGAGCCTGTTTGCCCCTCCCCCAGCCGGATCCGGCACCCGTAATGTAAAAACGAAGTGTGAATGCAGCCTTTGCTGTAGTTATCTGTGTCTAGATCAATACTGCGTATGTTCTCAAGGAGAGCAGTGAACCTGTTGGAAGTTGTCCAGTTATCTATCCCCATAAATTTCCACCAGCTTTTGCCACTAGGGATCCATGGTGGGAGGACTCGCATAAAAGAGGTGTCTAGCACTTACAACTAGACTTTTAGTGTATAACTAAAGTCCTGTGATTTTTTTTAATTTGCTAGAGTCCAGAATCTGTGCATACTATAAAAGGTACATAGATCTGCTTTGCTTGCCTTTTTGAACATCGTGAGGTTTTTAGCAGCCAGTAATAACATCCTGTAGGGTTGGGCCAAGGTTGAGCAGCAATTGCTGCAAGTTAAAGGGATGTTCCCATCTGACATGTATGGGATATCCATGGATAGTGCCCTAAATGTCTGTATACAGGCCCATCACTGGAACTGGGGGTCCCCAGCTGGTAAGATGACACACATTCTGGTGTTTTCTTGTATGCTTCAGTTCTTTAGTGTAAAAAAATTGTATCATGTTCTTTTGTTTTATTTTTGAAATAGTTGATGTGGGAACAATAGTAAAGGAAAGTTCTGCTTAAAAGTTTGTTGTTTCAATGTGGCCTGCATTGTGTTTGTATGAAAGGTTAGGGCTACTCCTTAGGTTTTGTAGCCATTTTAGTGGTTTGTGTGCAAAAGAAAAAACTTGCACTGAAGTGACACTTGTTACATTATTGCTGTTTCATAATGACTCAAATACATTTCTTTTTTAGGTACCACCAAAGAGTGTTGTATATTGATATTGATATCCATCATGGTGATGGTGTTGAGGAGGCTTTTTATACCACTGACCGTGTCATGACTGTTTCTTTCCATAAATACGGGGAATATTTCCCAGGCACCGGAGATCTCAGAGTATGTAAAGTATTGCCATATGTAAACTGCGTTGATGCTTGTAGTAAAGCTTTTCAGATTGCAAAATGAGCATAGTCTGCAATGCTAATGCTGCTGTCAAATAGTGGAACCCGAATAGCTGACCCTAAAATGTCATTCAATATTTGCTAGGATACATTTGACTGTCATGTCTATGCTAGAATGGTGACAGAGCACAAAGAGACTAAAAGTCTCTCAAATTATTTCTAAGTTGAATGGTCCTAAGAAGGCGGAAATTTGTGCCATTTTTAGTTTTAGTATTAAGAAATTTGTCCAAAAGTTTTAAGCCACGCTACTCCAAATAAACCGTAGCTGAACCAGCAAGTGCAAAAAGTGACCTCTTTGCGCAGATAATGCCAAACATGGATAAATTCCCCTAGAGTTCACTGCAGAAGTTATACTTTGAAGAGGTTTGAAAATCGACTTTTACTTGGAAACCCTGGTTTAAAGTTGTGAAAAGAATTTAGGTAGAAACTATAAAGTTTTGTTGTGAACGAGTTTCTGTTGTTTTATTATTATTCATTATTTATTATGATCTATTATTATTATTATTATTATTATTATTATTATTATATATATATTTTTTTTTGTTAAGGATATTGGGGCTGGTAAAGGAAAGTACTATGCTGTCAATTTCCCAATGAGGGATGGGATTGATGATGAATCCTATGGACAGATATTCAAACCAGTGAGTATACGGCATTCTGCCAGATCCTTCACATTGCATCATGATGTGTGACAAATGGTAGTAATGTTTATATGGTCATTTCTGCAATGTAGATCATATCAAAAGTGATGGAAATGTACCAGCCCAGTGCTGTGGTCTTACAGTGCGGAGCCGATTCATTGTCTGGCGATCGCCTCGGATGTTTCAATTTGACCGTAAAAGGTAAAAAAAAGCTTAAATTATTTTGGGGAGAACTTGCTGATTTGTGTTCAGGACTGTCCGTTGTGTTTTATAGTCTTCCTAACCAAAAGAGAACCTACCAGATATTTTTTTTCCGTCCCCCTAGATGAACAATTACTATTAGAACTGTTTTCAAAATTCTTCTTTAATTCAAAGTATTAGGTACTGTTTCAGTTAGGGGCAAGCTACAGACAGCTTTTTTTATTTAATTTTTTTTACCTCATACCCCATATATGTGCACATTTGGTAAGCATGCATGTGGATTATGTTGGGATAGTGGCGTAAGCTATTGCCAGACTCCACTGGTGGCTCCTTATCTCCCTTCAGAACAAAAGGATTGGTCATGTTGAAGCCAACTCCTCTAACATCATCTGTTAAGGGAACGTAGCGAGACCAACATTAGATGGTCCACTAATTCAGCCAAATTCACAGATACAGCTGACCTGAATCTTATTTATTAATTTCAGGGCTCTGTATATAGGTAAGGTAATATTCATAACATTAGGAAAAAAACAATAATGAAATAATTGACTGGTACAGAGAGAGATGATCCTGCTTGACTTGACAGAGATGGGGGTTGAGTTTTAAAAGATAAAAAAAAAAGCTATAGCTGATAGTCTGAAATCCTGAACAGTAGAGAGGTATCACGTGGATCGGAGCACAGTACTTTGGTATATTTGGTGCTCCCATAAACAATTCGTGGAGCGGGTTCCGCCCCCTCCGCTTCATGCAGTGGGGATAGTCTTTGCCCAGTTCTGGAGATTGTGGGGGATCCCAGAGCTTGAACCCCACACAGTAAGGGATATATTTTAAGTATTAAACAGAATCCCATGCCTTTAAAGGGATATTCGAAATCCCAGGCGAGAAGCATGAATGGGAAAAGTAGGACCCCGAGAATGGAGAGAGGGCAAGGTGAGGAGGTGGTGTGATGGTTGCATGCTTTAATCCCTTAAGGATGCAGGGATTTTTTTATTTTGCACTTTTGTTTTTTCCTCGCCTTCTAAAAATCGTAACTGTTTCAATTTTCCACTTACAGAGGGCTACATGAGGGCTTGTTTCTTGTGCCACTGATTTGTACTTTTGTAATGGCATCAATCATTTTACCACAAAATATAGATCTACAAAAACTACATTCGTTTCTACATTTCTTATGCTTTCGTTTCTACAAAGTGCACTTTTCGGTAAAAATGACACACTATGTAAATTTTGTAGGTCCATACGATTAAAATGATACCCAATTTGTATAGGTTTTGTAGTATTTTGCCACTTTTTAAAAATTATAACTTTTTGTATGAAAATGCTTAAAAGTGCCCTCTTCTGACCCCTATAACTTTTATTTTTCTGAATACAGGGCTATATGAGGGCTAATTTTTTGCGCCGTGAACAGTAGTTTTGATCGGTACCATTTTCTCGGTCACCTCATTGGGGGACACAGGAACCATGGGTACATGCTGCTTGCCACCAGGAGGCTGACACTAGGCAAAAGAAGAAAAAAGTCGGCTCCTCCTGAAAGAATATACCCGCCCCTGGCTCTTAGCTCATCAGTTTTAGCTTAGTGTAAGTAGGAGCCAGACAGGTCTGGTGCTCTCTGACCTGGTCTTAAATTTTTTTTTTTTTTTTGTTAGATACTGTATGGTTAGGAATTTCTTCTCTCCCTATTGTTGTTTTTTTATAAGTAGGGTGACAGGAGCATGGTGCTGCCTGATCTCCCACTTGCGATGAAGGGGCATGGTGCATAGAGTATGGGCCGTCAACCCAAGGACAGCACCAGGTGGTTGTACCCTGGGTCCAGGTCCCCCTCCTGCCTTTGCTCGCCCCACTGTAGTAGCCTGGCATGATTAAGCTTGGCAGTAAGCTCGCTGAAGACTCCAGCAGGTGAGTATGTTCTCTGTGGCCTCCCCCATTCATCCTTTCATGCGTCGCACTTTGGGAGCGGGGACGATCTCAAACTGTTCAACCACCATCTTCGCCTGCATCATTTCCGCATGGAGAACCTGTGGTCGGTAGTCGCATCAATGGATCTGGGCAAGTTTCTCATCTCGGTGGACATTCAGGATACTTGCCTACACATCCCGATCTTTCCGGCCCGCCAACGGTTCCTCCGTTTTGCTGTCCTGCAGATCACTTTCAGTTTGTGGCTCTTCCCTTCGGGGCTGGCCACGGCCCCCAGGTCTTAAGCAAAATTCTGGTGGCGGTGGTGGCTATCTTCCGCTCTCGGGGGGTGTCTGTGCTCACTTACCTGGATGACCTGTTGGTCAAGGCACCCTCCCTTGCGCACAATGGGGAGAGCCCCCGCATCACCCTGCAGACTCAGGCCAGCTTCAGCTGCATTATCAATCAGGCCAAATCCAACCTTGCTCCATCTCAGTGCCTAATTTTTCTGGGGGTCCGCTTCGACACCGTAGCAGCCCGAATAACTCTTCCGGAGGACAGGAGACGCACCTTGAGTGTGGGGGTTTGTCTTTTTTGCTGCTTGGGCTCTGTCCCCATTCGCTCCTGCATGGAATTCCTGGGCAGGATGGTAGCAGCCGTGGAGGCAGTTCCCTTTGCCCAGTTCCGGTATCGCCCTCTCCAGTTGGCCATCCTGTCGCAATGGAACAGGTCCCCTCTTTCTCTTCATATCAGGATCTGGCTTTCCCCCAGGGTGCCAGCCTCCTCGGCTGGGGGAGGGAATGTGCCAGACCAGGACAGTTCAATCTCAGTGGACCCCTCAGGATGGTGGGGAGCCAGGTAAGGGACCTTCTGCTGTCCGCTCAGCTGATTGAGACGGTGTGATTTCGCTGCTGGGGTCCTGATCAGCCCACTGATCTAGCCCAGATTTGTTTTCTTCCAATTGATTGTGGCGTATAAAAGGTTAATGCCGGATATCAGTCCAATTGGCGATGTCCGGCATTAGCCGCGGGCTAATGGCAACGGGGAACAAAGCGTGCTTTGCCCAATGCCCTTAAGGGGGTTAATGAACGGTTGATGTCTTCCTCCCCCCAAATAATAATTTTTATGGTAAAATGGAAGGTGTCATTGCAAATTACAATTGGTCCCACAACAGACAACAACTCATTTAGCTTTTTGGATGGAAAAAAAAGCTTTCACTAAAGACGAGGAGCAAAAAACAAAACTGAAAATTTGTGATGTCCACAAGGCCAAAGCAGGCGGAGTTCTTAAGGGCAAATACCTACAAGGAAAATGCAAAATGCACTTTGCAGAGTTTGATGTATTATCTCATTAGAAATGTAGAAGAATTATCAGTAAAAGTCCTTCTTTTTATTATGCAACATGATTTGTTCTAGGTGTCCCAAAAATCAGTCATCTATCATTTTGTACAGAATACATTTTTTATTTATTTTTCAGACTTGTAGATGAAAACTTGTGATGCAAAACATTGATTTTTCACAGGTCATGCCAAATGTGTAGAAGTTGTAAAGACTTTCAATTTGCCTCTACTGATGCTTGGTGGAGGTGGTTACACTATCCGCAATGTTGCACGCTGCTGGACATATGAGACTGCTGTTGCACTTGATTGTGAAATCCCCAATGGTAAGTCATTGTAATGAATTATCCCTGGATATTTAGTCAACTATTCAATCTCACTTAAATGGAACCAATCATCAGATTTTACCCTATATAACGCTTGGCAAAGCATTATATAGGGTAAAATCTTTATCCTCACCATCCCCAGGGGACGCACCTGCCCCAGGGATAGTGAGGATATGAACTTATAAACTGCTCCCCGCCGTGCCTGTAAGTAGTCCCCTGGGCGGGGAGCTCATCTCACCTAGTCCCTTGTCTTCAGCCGGCAGCGATGTCCCCTCCACTTTATTGACAGGCCGCGTCATCGCTCTGCCCCGTCTGTTCAGTGATGACGCTGCCCGTCAATCAAGCAGGGGGGGCGTCGCTGACGTACGAAAACACTCGACTAGGTGAGAGGAGCTCCCCGCCCAGGGGACTACTTACGGGCACAGCGGGGAGCATCTTATAAATCCATCCCCCGAGGATGGCGAGCATAAAGATTTTATCCTATATAATGCTTTGCCAAGCATTATATAGGGTAAAATCTGATGATTGGTTTTCTTTGAAATGCTGATTTTCTGATAGCTGGTATTCATGCTATATTTTATGGAATATTCATAGGGAAAATCATAGGTATCTGATAGGTAATTGGAATAATTAGAGGAGGATGATGATGATCCCTTGTCCCCTACATGGATATCGGCCACAAAGGGAAATGGAAGTGGGAAAGAGTTCCTTTCCTATGGAGGTCAAATGCCACTATGGGAATACATCTTTAACCACATGTTGGAGAACAATTTTTATATTCTTTATTTTGCTTTCTATGAAAGTGTTGTTGCATTTTAAAACAATGAATTTCGATTAAAGGAGATTTGTGTTACACACTTTCTATAATCCCCTATGCCCGGGCTGCAAAAAGTAACAAAATAAACTTTAACTCCCCTTCTGCCTTCTCCCTGCTGCCCAGGCTCCTTTCATCTCAGTGCACTCAGCCTATCACCGGCCAAGGCGAGACATCACCGGCGATACGCTGAGCGCAGTACGAGTCATCGTACTCTGGAAGCAGCCAATCACCGGAGGACCAAGACACAGATAACAGCGCAACGGGGGGGAACGTCGGAAGGCTAGTTAAAGTTTGTTTTACTTTTTGCAGCCCGGGCACAGGGAATTACAAAAAATGTGTACCACAGACCTCCTTTTAACTGTTGAAAAGATGGCGCACCTTTTAGATCTTACACCTTACAGAATATCTTCTATGTGCATACACAGCTTTTAAAGGGGTTATCCAGGAAAAAACTTTTTTTATTTTTTTATATAGATAGATAGAGATATATATTATATATCAACTGGCTCAAGAAAGTGAAACAAATTTGTAAATTACTTTAAAAATCTTAATCTTTTCAGTACTTATGAACTGCTGAAGTTGAGTTGTTCTTTTCTGTCTATCTGCTCTCTGATGACATCTGTCTCAGAAACTGTCCAGAATAGAAGCAAATCCCCATAGCAAACCTATTCTTCTCTGTGCAGTTCCCGAGACAAGCAGAGATGTCAGCAGAGAGCACTGTTGCCAGACAGAAAAGAACAAAGTTTTAAAGTCTGAATAGGAACCAAATGGGTGACAAACGACTGTGAAAAATCCCATGGACCTTAATAGGATCTGTTGCCTATGGACACTTAGTCCCTCTGATGTAATACTGATATGTTGGATTTAATTGTTACTTATATGTTCTCTTTATGTCTTCCCAGAATTGCCATACAATGATTACTTTGAATATTTCGGTCCAGACTTTAAGCTACATATTAGTCCTTCTAATATGACCAATCAGAACACCCCTGAGTACATGGAAAAAATAAAGTAAGGAGATTATCTAATGTGTTTTATCCTAGCAAATTTAAAGGGGTACTCCGTTGAAAAACATATTGGATAAGATGTCTGATAGCGGGGGTCCCGCTGCTGGGGACACCGGTGATCTCCAGCCTGACACCCTAGTCATTCGTGCACGGAGCGAACTCTGCTCTGTGCAGGATGACTGGCGACTACAGCCACCACACCCTCTCCATTCATGTCTATGGGAGGAGAGGCGTGACGGCTAGTTACTAGCCACCATGCCTCCTACCTTAGACATGGAGGGGGCATGGCGTGCCGTCACGAACACAGAAGCTCCAAGCTTCCATGTTCCAGATGCCGCTGCTGCTGCCCTGGAGAACAAGGGACAAGGGGAAGGACCCTCGCGATCAGACATCTTTTCCCCTATCCTTTTTGGATAGGGGATGAGATTTTTTTTAAGGGTAATGCAGACATATCCAATCTCTGACCCTGTGAAACATCAGCTCAGCAAAAAGTGTGTATCTAATAATTCAAAGTCATATCTTATTCTAAGAATAATATATTTTCTTCCTTATTTGCAGTCAGGGGGAAAAACACTCAGCTTCAAATAGGACCTATCTCTTACTGGAAAACCTCATGAATTAATAGACTAAAGTATGAAACTTTTCTCAAATATAGATAATTAGAAAGACTAAAGAACTTCCTCTCTAATTTAGTAGGTTGCAGCTATTTTGACAGGTCTGTGAGACTTCCTGCTTCTAAACTGCAAAGGTCAATTGTGTAGGAGACTTTAAACACGGGAGATCTGTGCTACTATTTTACTTCATGCTGGATGATTTTTTTTATTAGGTAGAAGTCATGTAATCCTGAAGAAGGCCAACTAATGGGTATACTTTTTCCTGAGTTTGGTTCGGCTGCTGCAGGATGGCTGTGTGTGAAAGAAACTAAAATTAACTAACCCCTTTACAAGCAGCTATGTCGTCCTCTAGCAGATTAACCCATTACAAGCAGCTATATTATTTATTTTGCAGATTAGTAATTTGTATCCTCTTCCTTAAGCTGAGCTACCAAAAACGCAGGAAAACATTACATGGCTAATAAATTATGTTCCGTATGAAGTTCAGGTTTTTTGTGGGAAGTGTGGAAAAACTTTTGCCTAATTTGAGTTTCACAGATTTTTTTGTCTGTTAGTATCCATTGGGGAAAAATTCACAAGGTTTGTGATTTACGTTTTGAAAAATGTACAAGAAAAAAATGGGTAAATCGATTCTCCCATTGTTTTCTATGGAATAGTGATTGAAAAAGTAAAACAGGTGAATTGATGTTCTCAGATCTGACCAGGATTTAGGGTAAGCAAAAAAACCAATTTGTCATTTATATGCCGTATAGTATTAGCTGTCCCCTCAGTTGGTACCTCCAAGAGAAGAAGAGTCTTGCAAATTTTGATCTCTTTGCAAAAGCAAAAAGGAAAAACCTTTTTTTTTTTTCTAATTATATGTATTTGGGAAAAGTTTTCAATCTTTACCAAATCACTCTCTAGTAATCCTTATCCAATGAATGTATCTAATATAAATACTTTATTTCTCCAAGAAGTCCTATTTGAATGAAAAAGATGGATTCTCTTATGCTAATTACTTGTAACATATGAGGCTTGTGTATAATGTCATAATAAAATTACATATCAAACTTATATATAGAGCATTAATGATGTTTGTTACAAATGCCCTCTTATCATAGTCACCATCCTGATACCTGTTATTTCTCCTGTTTAATCTCTCATTTGCTTAGGCAGCGCCTGTTTGAGAACCTGCGTATGTTGCCACACGCTCCTGGTGTTCAGATGCAGGCTATACCGGAGGATGCTATCCAAGAAGACAGCGGTGATGAAGAAGGTGAAGATCCTGACAAGCGTATCTCAAGTGAGTTGAATTTGTTTGTAATTGAAATGAATTTGGAACTTGTCTGGGTCAGCTCCTCAACTGTATTTCCACTAGGGCTACCGGTTCATACCGAAATTTTTGTGCTGCACGATATGAATTTTAACCCATACCGCAATACCGGTTTGGCCCCTCCCCCTCGGGAATGAATCATCAGCCCAGCGCTGCTCTGTCCCCACATCGGGGAACTAATCATATGTGACCCGCGAGCGCTGTTCTGCGCCCCCCAAATTATCATCCCAGTGTTGCACTGTTCCCATCGGGGTACTACTCACATATGTCACCCGCAAATGCTGCCTTCCTCGTCCTCCTGTTTGTTGCGGCCGCCGGCGATGACACTCTATACCAGTGGTCTTCAACCTCCAGATGTTGCAAAACTACAACTCCCAGCATGCCCGGACAGTTGTAGTTTTGCAACATTTGGAGGTCCATAGGTTGAAGACTACTGTATCCCAATACCCGGGCTGCAAAAGGTAAACAAAATAAACTTTAACTCGCCTTCCCCGTCGGTCTGGACCTGCTTCCTGGAGACGGAAACGTTGTAAAGCCGTCAGCCTATCACTGGCCGCAGCGATGTTCCGCCTCTGCCGGTGATAGGTTGAGCCCACTGTCATGTAAGAAGCCGGCTTCTTACATGACAGTGGGCTCAGCCTATCACCGGCCGAGGCGGAACATCGCTGCGGCCAGTGATAGGCTGACGTCTCTCCGACGTTCATGTCCCCAGCGTAATGCCGATGTCGGAACATGCGTTAGTTTATTTTGCTTACCATTTGCAGGCCGGGCATAGGGATACCGCACAGTATAGAGTGTCAGTGCCGGCGGCCGCAACAAACAGGAGGACGAGGAAGGCAGCGCTTGCGGGTGACGGGAGTAGTACCCCGATGGGGACAGTGCAGCGCTGGGCTAATAATTTGGGGGTGGGGGGGGGGGGTTAATACAGTTATATACTGTGGAACCGCCATAAGTTACAAAAATACCGCCATACACATATTTGGCCATACCGCCCAGCCCTAATTTCCACCAATGATATCTGTTGCCTAGTGAAATAGCCTGGCATTCAGGAGCCCTATGGATGTCCTTATTTTTTTTGAACATTACTGGTTGCTGGTTTTTAGATTAGCTAGTGAAAGAAATTTTTATACAGATTTGCCATTTACTTCTAGTTAAAAAGCTCAAGCTTTCCAGTACTTATTAGCTTCTGTGTGCTCCAGAGGAAGTTGTGTAGACTTTCATCTCTCTGTCAGGAAGTGTCCAGAGCAAGAGAGGAACAATTTTTTTTATTACTGTTTTCCAGTACGGGCATCTGACAAGCGGATAGCTTGTGAGGAGGAGTTTTCAGACTCTGAGGATGAAGGTGAAGGAGGAAGACGTAATGTATCGGATCACAAAAAGGGAACCAAAAAAGCAAGACTTGAAGAGGACAAAAAAGAGACTGATGACAAGAAATCGGGTAATGATTGAGCAATCTAGATTTCTTCAACAGACTATTAACATTTCTTCTTTAGTATTTTTAGTCATGGGTTTAAAAGTTGCTGGGGTTTTTGTAATAATTTTAAACCGAAACTTCAGTTAGCACCTTAACAGCCGAGTGATTCCGTCCAAAATGATGATACTCTTTAGCATTTAGCATTTTTTGTACAATATGAAGCAAAGATAGTTATCCAGCTCACCCTCTGTTGCTGCACTCGGGCTGGACCGGGGATAGTCCGTATAACATACAAAGGAAAGGAGATGTCCAGTGCCAAGTTTGTGCAAAGGAACTTCTTTATTGTGTTGCCATGAGAAACAAGGACTCAGATACAGTGACGCGTTTCGACGGGCCGAAAAGCATCACTGTATCTGAGTCCTTGTCATTTCTCATGGCAACACTTGGCGCTGGACATCTCCTTTCCTTTGTAAAGCATTTTTTGTACATTTTTAATATAGATACATATGTTTGTTTGTTTTTTTACATTTAATTAGTAATTTTTCCTCTATAACTTGGGCATCCAGTTGCAGGGGTAAACAGTTCCCTTTCGTGATATTACTCACCGGCAGAGCTTATCTGCTAACATACCATAGCTCTAGCCCGCTTAGTAAGCACTAAGATTTGAGAGAACACTAATCTCAGTAGTTTAGCCTCTTAAATGCTACGGTCAATAGCAACCATGACATCTAAAGTAAAGGTAATTAACCTGTCTGGCCATTGGCACCCAGCCGAGCCATTGTTTGGTTAAGATGCACAACATTTTTTTGTAATGTGAGACTATTTGGCCCTTGGAAACAACCATGCAGTAAATCTGTAGTAATGCATTGTTTAGATTTTTTGTTACTGCTTCTATAAAGAAACCTAAAAATATTGTCAACTTCTTAACAGATGCTAAGGAAGAAGATAAATCAAAGGACAATGTTGTAGAAAAAATGGACACCAAGGGGTAACTTTTATGAATTATTTGCATTTCATCCATTCAGATTTACAAAGTTTACAGATTCATAAAAATGTACAGTGTGACAACTAGGGGGAAAGTTAGCTCACATGATCACCATCTCCAGATTTGCTTGTGAAGTTGTCACTCTGCAATGGATTAGGTTAAAAGTATGGTTGCAGCCAGCATTAATATTGCCAACCATGGCCAAACAGTTTTACAACACTGTGTTTGAAGTAAATTCTAGGTAATCTAGCCTTTTACTAAACACATTGGGGGACATTTATCACTGTTTGCTTATGTATTCCTTTTTTTAGTTCTTTTTATTTTTCTGACTATTTTTTTTTGCTTATGTGTGACTTATTTATCAACTGGTTTCAGCCTGTAGATAAATTTCTTTCACGTAAGCAAATTTTTTATTTTTTTTGCTTTTGATAGTGGTGTTTTCTGCTCCATGTCTGAGCCAGAGTAAATTTTGTAGGTTTTTTCATGTGATGCCACTTTTTTGCGACTTTTGCACTTGATGAATCTCTGACCACTGCAAGTCAAAAATCACTTTTTGCTTTGGTAAGCAAGTTTCCTTTTTTGCTTAGGACACTGCACAATCAAAAAGTCGCACAAAAAAATAGAGTAGTCGCACATGAGACTTTTTTGCGACAGTTTTAGGGGAACGCAGAGACCATGGGTATTATGCTGCTGTCCACTAGGAGGCTGATGCAAGGCAAAAAAAGTCTGCTCCTCCCAGCAGGATAAAGGCTCAGCTAATTAGTTTTAACTAAGTGTCAGTAGGAGGCAGACACAGGTCTGGAGCTCTCCAGACCTGGTCTTTTCTCTTTTAATACTTTCTAGCTAGGGATGTCTAGTTAGGTTTTTTTCCTTTTGTTATTTTTCTAGGTTGGGCAACAGGAGCATGGCGCTACCCAATCTCTCACATGTGATGAAGGGGCACGGTGCATCATCAACCCCTTCTTGCCAACGATCAGCGCCTGGCGGTAGTACCCTGGGTCTGGGTCCCCCACTTGCCCCTGCCCGCCTCGCTTTAGCTGACTGAAGACTTCAAGGGTGAGTATAGGAAAATGGAGTCCGTGGGTGAGTATGAACTACATTTCCCCCCCTCCCTCCCTTCTCTATGCTCTTCTGGGGGTGCCCTTTGCAAATAGGCCCACCTCCTCAGCCGCCATTACATGTGGCTGCGCTGGCCCGGATTCCTCGTTGCCATACCGCAGGGGTCGGTCCTCCTCATTAATCTGGCCACAGATTTCTATATTTCCGCTCCTCCTCGCTGACTCTCGCCTGTGTGCCCACTGCCCTCCTTGTTGGCTAGAGGGGGGGGTCAGGTTCTCCCACCCTTCGCTAGACATGCTTTGCAGCCACTCTTGCTGACCGGAGACCCTCTGACATTCTGCCCCAAGGCTAGTCTCCTTGGGGCAGCGGGTCTCCAATCAGGCGCATTGCTTTGGCCGCGTTCTTTTTCTTTACTGGCTAAGGACCCTCTGCATTTGGGGAGACGGGCTTCCGGTCCCACGTGGCCAGGCGATTCCTCAGTGGGGGGCGGTGCCTGCCACGTCATATGACCTATCTCCCGGCCTGCCCTGTATTGGCCACATAGTGCGGCCGACACCCCATCATGCGGCGGGGACGGCAGCTGCCGCTCCATCATTGTATTGTTCTTAGCCCCTGGCTTCCCCTCTTACTGTTCTGCGGGCGGCTCACGGGGGGCATGGTTCCTCATGCACATCCTCCTCCCGGCAGGCTGCGCTGTTTGATTTATTTAAAAATAATAAATTCCCATGGGCTCTTCGCCCTCCAGTGGCTGGATGGTGGTACAGCACTGTCCTCTCTCCTTGGTTAGGCTCCACTCTAGTGGCCAAAAATAGCTATTACTCTGCATGGCTTTTCTTTGGTATTTCCCCCAGCCTTTTGGCTGTTCCCAAGTCAAGTTTAGTATTTGTTCTTGTCAGTTTACCTCCTAAAGTACTTGCTTTGGCAGCACATATACCAAAAAATACAAAATAAGCAAATAAATAAATACAAACATATCTATATGGAATGCTACAGAGTAGATTAGCTGGCTCCTGTGCTAGGATGATGCAAGTTTGTGAAGCGTTCCATATGAATATGCCCCCTCTATCTGGGGACCATATATTAAATAGATTTTTGAGGATGTAGGCTGATTTAGAAGCTTGCTTCAATCACCCTATGCATTGCCCGCTATCGCAGTATCTTCGGCTGCAGTGCTCTAATTCACCTCGGCTCATAGCTTGAGTCTGACTGACTTGCCGTAGGGCCTGGGTTCTCAACCAGTGGTACGCGATGGAAGGGGGGGGGCGCTGTAATGCCAAAAGGGGATCAGAGGGAGGGGGAGGTAGTAATGGCAAAAGGGGATCAGAGGGAGGGGGGATAATGGCACAAGGGGATTAATATGGGGGGGGGGGGAATGAATCGCCCCATGCCCCCCCCCCCCCTCCCCTCTGATCCCCATTTGCCGTACCCGATAATAATAGCACAAGGGGATAAATATGGAGGGGGTATATTGGCACAAAGGGATTAAAATGGAGGTGGGGGGAAGTAATGATTAACCCTCTCCCTCCCCCCTCCATTTTATTCTCTTGTGCCATTATTCCTCCCTCCATCTTAATCCCCTTGTGCCATTTCCCCCCTCCATCATGTCATATCGGATAATAATGGCACAAGGGGATTAAGATGGAGGGGGTATAATGGCACTAGGGGATTAAGTATCATATTAGTATAAAGGTAAGAACTGGCCTTTTGTCCCGGGTACCCGCGGACATACTTTCAGCCTTTTGGCGGTACAGTCGCCAAAAAGGTTGAGAACCACTTCTGTAGGGGGTTGTATCGGTCAGAAGTGTTATTACACCTGACCATCCCCTTCCAACGTTTGAAGTGCATGGCCTTGTGTCCAGGTGTTTGTGGCACATAACCTTCCGTACTGTACCAATTTGCATTCCTAGCCTGGAGTCCACACTATATGTGCTTTGTAGCCTGTTTTCTGAGCAACTGCTATGAGCCTTGGTCTTTTTTCCCGCAACAACCTGTTGGTCTGCTTCAAGGGGGGTTATGTTTTATTTATTTATTTATTTATTTTTTAATATACACGGACACAGACTCAGAGATGATTATCAGCGTGGCTCGCCACACTGCACTTATCGTCCCTTGGGGGATGCCAAGTAACCTGGTGGCAGCCTGCCCCTTTCCTTCTCCATTGGTCACCTGTACCGATTTGCAGCTTACACTCCATCACCCCACTAACTGTGCGAGGTGGCTGGATGTGGTGCCCCGGCGTGTGCAACGGACTCTTTGCAGCTTCCATGGGGGTAATGGGAAATGGACCCTCTGCATTGACCGATGTGCAGTGGACCCGCTACATCTCCTGCGGGGAGTGTGATGCCTGCCGCAGCTGCAGTTCCAGTTCCTCACTATATGTGTGGGTAGACTGATGTAGCATGGTCCCATTACTACGCCCATGGAGAGCATGATGTCTCCCGCAGCTGCAGTTCTGGTACTCCACTGTGAGAGTTGACCGTTGTGCAATGGACCCTCTACGTCTCCTGCAGGGAGCGTGTTGCCTGCCTCATCCGCGGCTGTAGTTACGTTACCTCACTATACGTGCAGGTAGACCGATGTTGCATGGACCCATTACTGCACCTCGGAGAGCAGTTTGCGGCTGAGATTCCAGTCCTCTGCTACCAGTGGGAGTTGTCCACTGAATGTGTCCTGGCAGATGCAATGTACCTTCTACAGCGGTGGTGACCACTTTTTTGCCTCCATGGATGGTTTACCTTTTGGATTGCAGTGTTATCTGCCACTTTCCTGGCTTGGAGGCCCGTGCCATAATTGCCTCTGTGGAGGCGGTTGTGGTGCCCTGCCACTAACATGGGGGGGTCCAGTGGAGTGGCCCTGTGTATACATTGGGCACATGTCAGTGATGGCATGTGCCCCCTCCATTTGTGGAGTATCTGTGGCCTTCCATGGGCGGTAATTAGCATGTTATCTGCTGTAGCCAGTGCACTGGTGCCCCTCCCTTTTGGAGGGGCAGGTTTGCAGCATACTTGCACTAAACTACAGACATTTTAGTTTTCCTTTCCTTCACTTTCTCCCTTCCATGCAGCGTGTATTTGTGGTCTTGTGACCTACTACTTATTTCTCATGTGGTCATTGCATTTCTCCTCTCTAGGGGAGGTATTGTTTTTCTTATGTGACCCCTATTATGGCTGCTGCAGCCATCTCGTTATTCCCTTCCACTGCCGGACGCGCAGTAGCTTTGTGGGCTGTCGGCTTTTGGGCTTTCAGCCCTTCTGCTTCCCCTTCCTAGAGGGAGTTAAGCATGTCTTGTGCGGTTCCTACCTTTGTTATTTCATCTGTCGTCCTTTGGCCTCCTGTTATTGGATGGTTTGTGGCTTTGGTTTCTATTATTCTCCCTGCCATCGGCCTTCGGCAGAGTGCTGCAGGATTCGGAGTAGTTACAGCTGTTGCTGTCCTAACCTTCTAGTTGCCTTTCCTTAGGGGCTCCTTAGCCCCTAAGGAGAGGCATCTCCGGGGCGATAATGGAAGTCCTGGTGTGGTCTCATGTCTTCCTTTCCATTTGCAGTGAGGGTGCTCTCGGTTTGTCCTCTGCTGTTCTCTCCAGCAGTCTCTGCTTGGGGTGTCTCAGGTCCTTCCTCCTGTGGCTCTTCTGTCGGCTGCCTTTGGATCCTCGAGGTTCTGCAACAGTTCCGGTTGCAGCATGTCAATCCTCCTGCTTGTTGACAGTTGGCAGTTGTTCCTTGCTTGGATGACTGTCTTGGTGGGTGATCTCCCGCATCCAGACCGTGTCTTCTGTTCCGGCGCATTCTAACTTTGGCTCGACTGGCACCTCAGCTGGGTCCCTTGTCTCCCTCTTTGTCAGTTGGTTTTTCTGGGATGTTTCCTCCTGGAGCCTTCCGGTCAGTTCTGACCGTTGGGATCTAGTGCTGGTTCGGACTTGTCTTTCCTCTTGTCTCTTGTGTCTGTGAGTGGTGAGCGGCGCAGTGATTCCAGTGGTAGCAGGGCCTGTTACTTTGCCCGCCATTCTCTTCTAGGGTATAGGACTCCTTCCCTTGTGGATCTAGACTCGTTCGGGACCCTCTCCCTCATTCTACCTTTTCAGGGCCTTCTTGCTTTGGGCTGCCTTCCAGGTGAATGTTCCTTATTTTTCGTTCTTTTGGATGGCTTACCTGATACTTCAACCTTGGCAGGGTTTTTTTTTGTCTCTGGACTTGGCGGGGTTCCTGTCCCGGTTCTCCGCTAGTCCTGCAGGGGGTGGCCTCCTTCCGACTCTGGTCTTGGACTGGGCACACGTTGCCTGAGGTGATTCGCTCTGACTGGGGTTTGCTCGATATCAACTGGTGTGGGACCCTAAGGTTTCTCTACTTATTTCTGGATCTGGGACACTATGGTTCCGATGACGGCCACTCCAGTGTTGCCAATATGCGCTTCCTAGACAGGCATAGTCCTTCCTGTCATGCACTTTTCCCCACCTTCCGGCATGCTCTGAGTTTTCTTTTCAGCCCAGTTTCTCATGGGTTGGTTTTGGGACTGTGGATTTAGTACCTGGATCTTGTTAATTCTCTTTGTCCTTTCTAGTGACTTCTGGTTTCCGCCTTCTGGCCTTCTTTCTGAGCGTGCTCCTGCCGTTGAGGATGGCCCCCTTGCAGGGCTTTCCCTTCGAGCATCTCCAGACAGTTTCTCTTATGGCGGTTGGTGTCACCTCGCCATGTTTGCTTGGCTGTATCTCTGAATTGGGCTTTCTTATCCCTCTCTTCCACATTTGGCCAGGCCCTGGTAGTCCTGCATCGTATATTTTCGTCGGAAGTCAATTCCGCTCTCCTGACAGAACTTTGTTTGTCCCAGCGGGCCTCCAGGGCAACAATTTCTCAATGCATTTGATTGTCTAGTCCCAGTCTCTGTAAGGTTTCCTCCTTCGGGTCCTAGTTCTCTCCTCATGTTTTGTGGGGGCTTCCAGGTGGTTGGTTTCTGTATTCCAGTTTCCCCTGGGTCTCTACTACATTTCTCTGCAGATGGATCTATTCAGTCTCTGGACTGGCCTTCCTTTCTCTGGCAGTTGCTTTTCCCACCCCAGGGACTGCTTTGGGATGTCCCATGGTCTCTGTGTTCCACAATGAGGTGACCGAGAAAAGGGAATTTCTTTTTTATTTTAATGTTTTTTTATTTTTTTTACTCCCCGTAAAATCTTTTCGTAGCCTTCATTGGGGATAGGGGACTGTCACAGTTCCCTGACATCCTTGGCTGTATGTTTTATATGGACTACTGTTAGTTGTATATGTATGGCTACCTCAGCTCTTAAAGGGTTACTGTCATTTGAAAAAGCATTTGACATGTTATCCAGACAAGTCAGGAGTTGAGATTGCACTGGGCCTCACTTCTGAGACAGGCCCCTCTGTATTTGTGAGTTTTAAGCCTTCTGTCACTCAACTCAAACAAGCATGCCCTATTCAATGTTTTTAAACAGTAATAGCCATGGGACTACTAGATTTTTGGTAGTTAAAGGGGTACTCCCCCCCCCCCCCCCCCCCCCTCAGATATCTTATCCCCTGTCCCCAGCAGCGGGACCCCCTGTGATCTCGGCTGTGGCACCCGGACAACCGATGCATGAAGTGAGCTTCGCTCTGTGCTGGATGAGTGGCGATGCGGGGCGGAGGCTCGTGAAGTCACGGTCCATGCCTTCTCAATGCAAGTCTTTGGGAGGGGTTGTGATGGCTGTCACGCCCCCTTCCAAAGACTTGCATTGAAGGGATGCGGCCGTGATGTCACGAGCCTCCGGTGCTGCACTTGACGCTCTAAACGAACGCCTGGTGTAACAGGGAGATCGCGGGGGTCCCCAGTGGTGGTATCCCCACGATCACACGTCTTATTCCCAATCCCTTTGGATAGGGGATAAGATGTCTAGGGGTGGAGTACCCTTTTAAGCACTTCGGTGACTCTTTCAGACTGTGGGGCACCGTCACTTAGTAAGTAGCTTGCTGTGGAATGTGCTCAGCCTCACAGAGCACTCCAGAATACAGGCATTGACAGAAGTTAAGAGACTTTAGACTTCTTTAAGCTTTATTTGCTACAGACCGCATCAGACAAGACAGGTAAACCAGAGGAAGCCCTAATGGGTGAAATGTTCATTGTTCCTTTTCCTTTTGCTGAACATACTAACCAGTCTTGTCCTATGCGGTTTGTAGCGAATAAAGCTGGAATAAATCTAAAGTGATGAGCGCCGCCTTTTTTTACGTGTCTGTCAATGCTTATTTCAGGTTACATCTAAATCAGAGAAATGTCTCTCTGCTGCACACATACTTGTTTTCTGAATCATGACACTTTAGTGACCCAAATATAACACCCCTGTAGCTGCACGGCAGTAGCTGTATATCTACTTTTAATTAAGTGTTTTCTCTAGCAGTTAGTCCCAAACCATCTGAGTGGCATTAAATTTTTTTTTTTTGGCATGCTCTATAAACTTTACTATTTAGTTTAATATATTTTGTTTTTCCCCCCTCCCCCACTTTTTAAATAGTGTCAAGTCAGAACAGCAGACTAATCCCTGAGATGAAGAGTTTTGGTTTCTTTTACATACTGTCTGAAGATGAAAGTAGAATTTGCCTCATCCCCACCTTCTTACAAGAGACTTCTGATTCTACCCTCTTAGCACTTGGCATGGACCGTATTTATTGTAAAACGGTATCGTTTTCCTGGCAGGTCGTATTGAGTTTTCTAATTATGAAGCAACATTTCTTATCTTCGCCATGCTTTATGTAATAGTATTTAAGATGAATGTGTTATGTTTCATGTCTTAAACTGATATATTAAATGCCTTTTTTGCCTTTATTAACTGTGGCTTTTTCTCTTTTCATTGATCTTTTGGTAGTGCTAACAAGATAAGCATTTTGTCATGTTATACACCCCGATTTAAAGGGGTACTCTACTGAAATACATTTTTCTTTTAAAGAAAGTTAAACAAATTTGTAAATTCTTTCTTATTACTTATTAAAAATCTTAATCCTTCCAGTACTTATCAGCTGCTGTATTCTACAGAGGAAGTTCTTTTCTTTTTGAATTTCCTTTCTGTCTGATCACAAGTGCTCTCACAAGACACCTCTGTCCATTTTAGGAACGGTCCAGAGCAGGAGAGGTTTGCTATGGGGATTTGTTCCTACTCTGGACAGTTCCTGAGACACAAAAGTGTCAGCAGAGAGCACTGTGGTCAGACAGAATGGAAATTCAAAAATAAAAAAACTTCCTCTGTAGTATATAGCAGCTGATAAGTACTGGAAGGATTAAGATTTTTTTAATAGTAGTAATTTACAAATCTGTTTAACTTTCTGGCAACAGTTGATTTAAAAGAAAATGTTTTCCAGCGGAGTACCCCTTTAATGTTGTTTGCGTGGTGTCTAAAGAGATACACAATTGAGAGTTAACTCTTGCCATTATGATGCAGTTGTACACTGTAGGCTTTACCTTTTTATCTGAGCATGCTGACCACACAGCTTTGCAACCTTTCTTCAGAAATGCACATAAAGTTTATCTTAAAGGGGTTATTCACAATTAGAAAAACATAGTTGATTTCTTACATAAATGGCTCCACAGGTTGTGTGTGGTATTACATATTGGCTCCATTCACTTTAATGAAACTGAGCTGTAGTACCACAGACAAACTGAGGACAATAGTGGTGTGATTTCTTTAATATAGGCATACAGTTATGTCATCCATTGGCCATGCTATTTTTTATTTTTTTGCAGTGTAACTGTATGTAAATGTAGAAAAGAAAGAAGAAAAGCTCTCTAAAGTGGTGCACACCACTGGGATACTGATACAAAAATCCTTTATCATTTACACATGATTTCACATACAAGGAAACTTCTCTAAAACCAATTATAATTTGCTCATACAAAGGCAAGACTCCACAAGGGTGGGCCATCAGGTTCCTTACCTCCCTGCCATAGGTCATAACAACCCTGTCTGTCTGTGTGTGAACAGAGCTCTATGGATATGTTTGACATTTATGCTGGAAGCTTTTGCTGACATTTACACAAAACCAAGGGCTCGAGCACAATTTGTACAGAGCCTTACAAGATATTAGATGAATAGATATTTGCAGTGTTATGGTCACATGGCGTCAAGAATTTATAGACTGAAAGCAACATAGATTTAATATGCAATCATGACAATCTGTTAACAGATGGCCTTGGATTACCAATAGTCACTTTTATTGCACAATAAAGGCTGCCCAGTATTTCACCATTACTGCCACATTTCGCCAACATGGCTGGGGCTGTGAGCCAATCAGGGTGTGCTCCCATTGTCTGACATCTGCCTTAGTTGAAAACCAGGATTGAGCATTTCCTTATAGGCTATAAGTACTGACACGAGAGATTTATTTATAGTGTAAACAAGAGAATAGTTGGAAGTATTTAGCCATTATATTTTATGTAGTGTTCGAAGTTTGCTTAAAGGACAACTGCAGGGAAATACACTTATCCCCTATCCACAGGATAGGGGATACGTTTCTTATTGGGGGGTCCGACCGCTGGCGCCCCCCACGATCTCCCAAACGGGGCAGAATTGCCGCGATGTGCGCCGGCTCATGCACGTAGCGTCGAGCTCACGGAGCTCGACGGACACGCCCCCCTCCATACAGTTCTATAGGAGAGGCGGGGAGGCACGAACGCTGCATCCCCACCTCTCCCATAGAGAAGACGTGTCTGCTGTGGTGTCATGCTGCGGCTGGCAGAGCCTGGGACCCGTACAGGAGATCGCGGGGGGTCCCAGTCGTTGGAACCCCGCTATCAGACACTTATCCCTGATCCTGTGGATAGGGGAGAAGTTTAAAGGAAAGCGGTCACCCGTTCACCCACATTATAACCCGATACACCAGGTTATAGTGTGGGTGAACAGGAGACCGATGCGGGGTCTTGGACTGCTATGCCTACCTGCAGTCTGGAGCCCCAATCCCCCTTCCAGCACTGATCTGCGCTTTGACGCGTGCCTGCCGGCTAGATTTAAATATTTTTTTAAGTGCCGGTCACGTGAGCGCTCACGTGACCAGTGCTTATGAATATTTCATTTCAGCCGGCAGGCACGCCTCAAAGCGCAAGTCAGCGCTGGAAGGGGGATTGGGGCTCCAGACTGCAGGTAGGCATAGCAGTCCAAGACCCCGCATCGGTCTCCTGTTCACCCACACTATAGGGCGGGTGAACGGGTGACCATTTTCCTTTTAATTTACTGCAGATTTCCTTTTAAAGAAGTCCCATTTAGAAGTTTTTTGTACCCTTATGCACGGGCTGCCAGAATCTAAAATAACAAACTTCTTCCTGGTTGCATGTGGTCAACGTGTAACACTGCTGATCATCAAATCGCTGGCCGAGGTGGGAAATCCCTGCGGCCGGCAATCTGCTGAGTAGCATTGTGATGTGTTGCCCACAGGCAACCAGGAAGAAGACTGGAGCGGCGCCAAGTGAGTCCAGTTTGTTGTTTTAGAGTCTGGCTGGCAGCCGGGGCTTATAGACACAAAAAATCTTCTGAACGGTACTTCTCCTTTTAACATTTTCTATCTTGTCTTGTTAATAGGGGGTTCCTCTTTTATATCTCAGAGACTCAAACGGGACTTTATGCAACAATATATTGCTGGGCCAAGTTTTCACTTGAATGGGTGGCAGCAATAATACATTTTGTTGCATGGAAAATGTGCATCTATAGCAATTTCCCCCTAAAGAAAACAGCTATTCCCCAGTTTTTTTCAGTAACCACATCTGTATTTCTAGGGTATTAACTTTTTTTTTTTTTATTTATTTATTTTTTTTGGAGTCAGAATAACCCTTTTAAGCAAAACAACCAGTGTCAGAGGAAGAAATTTGAAATATTTTAAGGGTAACTAACAAAGGAAGGGTATTTTAATTTACAGTAATAAAACTATTAAAAATCACACCATAACTGTAGGTGAACTAAACAAAATCTGATATTTCCCAGATAACCACTAGGTGGCAGTTTTGGCATATACCAAGCAGTATAGTTCTTGTGTTTTATATTTTAGTGATCCTTGTGGCAAGAAAAGTAATTTATTAAGATTCTTCTACAAGGTGGATGGAAATAATTACACCCAGCAGTTATTCTGTATGTATAATCATCCTCTACAGACCTATTGTGCCAATGATACTGCATAGAAAACTACCAAAAAGTTGTTATTAGGGGTTAGCCTCTTAATGCATTAGTAAACCTGTGAAGTAATTCACCTAATACGCTCTAGTGATAAACTGTTATCCGAATATTGGTATCCTACTGAGTACAACAGTGTAGTATGTGTCATGCCCCCAATAAGGAGGCACTTCTGTTAAATACTCTCTAGAACCACTTTAAAGGGGTACTCCACTGCCTCAGCGTTCGGAACATTTTGTTCCAAATGCTGAGTGCGGGCGCCGGGGCTTGTGATGTCATGGCCACGTCCCCTCATGATAATACGCCCCTTCCATGCAAGTCTATGGGAGGGGGCGTGACGGCCACCACGCCCCATCCCATAGATTTGCATTGAAGGGGTGTGGCCATGACATGAGAAGGGGGCGTGGTTGTTAAATCACGAGCCCCGGCACCCGCACTCAGCATTCGGAACAAAATGTTCTGAATGTGGAAGCAGTTGAGTACCCCTTTAAGTTCTATCTACTTGTACCTAGCACAGAAGAGCAGAGGAACACTGTTGTACATTGGTCGCAAAATGGACTTAAAAGCAATGGGGGAGATAATAAAACTACCTTTTGTCAAAAATGTGGTGCAATTTGTGCCAAAAAATTTGCACCACATTTTCAATGGGTTTCAGAGATTTATCAAAGCCTTTGTAGAAGAGGAGTGGTGCAGTTGCCCATAGCAACCAATCAGATTCCTTCTTTTATTTTTCACAGACCTCTTTAACAATGAAAGAAGCAATCTGGTTGCTATGGGCAACTGCACCACTCTTCCTCTGCACAGATTTTGATAAATCTCCCCCTTTTTGTACATGCTTTGTTATACTTGACAAATAGGCCAAAATACAGTAGTCCTTTTTGGTGCCCATAACAAGACAGCTATTAAATGGTGCAAACAGACTGAGCCACTGTGTTAAAGGGGCACTCCTGCACTTAAAAAGGTACCCCTTAATAACAGGATAGGGGATAAGTGCCTGATCGCGGTGGTCAGACTGCTGGGACCCCCTGCAGTCTCCTGTCCAGCGCCCCAGCTCTCCCCATGGTCGACATTCCACTCCATCTTTCTCTATGGGAGAGCTGGGGATACAGCTCTTGTGTGTCTTCGGCTCTCCCATAGAAATACATTTAGCGGCTATGTCGACCACCGCTTCGTGAGGTGGTCATCACAGCTTCGTGTACAGAGTGGTTGCTTCTACAGTGCATGGAAAGATCCAGGGCGCTGGGCAGGAGATTTCGGGAGTCTCAGCGGTCAGACCCCCTGTGATCAGACACTTATCCCCCATCCTGTGGATAGGGGATACGGTTTTAAGTACCGCAGTACCCCTTTAAATATTGCACATTCTTAGCCTAATTTTACACTGTCCAATAATAGTCATGTTTTTTTTATTTTTTATTGATCTTTCCTATTTGTCTCCAATCCCCTCCCCATCTAACAACAAGCACCAAAAGATGGAGAACTATGCAATACCATTTTTTTCATGTAACTACAAATCTAAATATTGTTTTGAAGATAATACTGTATGTCAAGATCCATTTTAGTCCCCGTTAGTCATAGGCAGATAGAATAGGTAACACTGGCTCCGTGGATCAGCACCCTTCTGCTTCTTACGGCATTGGCGCACAACCTGATCTTTGTGGCTAATTTCTCATCAGGACTTTAATCCAGTTAAAAGATTGTACTTAGGGCTGATCTCATCACAACTAATCTTCTTAATAGTTGATCTATCAGTCGGATACAGTACAACGTAAGCTTTTTAACCTGGCTTGGACTTGCACCTTTTGACTTAAAGAGAAACGTATAAAATATTTTATAGCACCTTTTTAGATGAGAAAACATTTTGGGGTGAAGCCTGATCCACAAAGGGGGTTATTAGTTGTCATTAAAATTAAGGAGCTGGGGAATCGCAAAAAAAATTAAAAAATAAATAAATAAATAAAAAAAATTCTGTAAAATGTTACAAAAATGCAGTGCATGTCAACAAGGGAGGAGAAGCTTTCAGTATGCAGAAAGATATATAGAGTACAATATGCCATAGTTCCATAGGTATGTGGATGATTTATTAAGATCTGGCTCTTCCTAGGAGCAACAGCTGGTTTGCTCTTCACATTTCCATGGACCAATGGTTTCCAAACAGTGTGTCTCCAGCTGTTGCTAAACTACAACTCCCAGCATGCCCGGACAGCCGTTGGCCGTTGGCTGTCCGGGCATGCTGGGAGTTATAGTTTTTCAACCGCTGGAGCACACTGTTTGAAAAACACTGCCATAGACGTCTACCATGCAATAGGTAACATTTTACATTGCATCATGTAAAAGCAGTGGTAAAGGTTTTTTACTTAAAGTAGTCTTCTATACCTGCGGAACTACACAACCTAGCCTGTCCTTGCAACAGGACCTGTCATAAAACCATATTTTCTGAACTCAGATTATATTCCCTAACTACTCCTAACACCCCTCCTGTCCTTATGTTATGTTTGCAGAGCTTTAAAAAAAAAAGCTGTGTATATCATACTTTTCCCCTTGCTCACATTGTGTGAGCTCCCGGCAGGAGAAAGTGGGCGTTCCCCAGCAGGTGTGACATTACTGAAGCCTGAGAGAGCTGTGCCCCGCCATGCTACACACACAAATCCCGAGTTTGGTCTCCTGACAGGCTGAGTGGAGACCAAACTAACTGTTTGACTTGCACAGGGAACAGAAGAGAGCCATCTAGTGGCCGTTTTTTCACTCACATTAAAAACATATTAAGGTTGAGAATTTTATCAGCAAGTATATAGCAAAGTGTATTTTAAAATTACATAAGGAACAATATATTAAGTGTTTAGTTTGGTGACAGGTACTCTTTAAAGACTGTTACTTACAAGAGATATACAGGTGCCAATTCCCTGAGACCCCTGCCGAGAACAGGGCATAATTGTCCCCGGAATGAATGGTGCAAACTGTGCCTGTGTGGCCACTGTTCCATTCACAGTTTATAGGGCCACTTAACTCTGAATTGTTGGGCGGCCCCATGTAGGATGAATAGAGGGGTGATTGAATAAGGACAGTCTGTGTCTTTAATTTAAGTGACAATATTATTCCCAAATTAGGTGGGGGTCCTAGTATTCCCTGTGGATATGGTATGACTTGAAATGGGAAAACGCTTTTTATATGTTTGCCCACTTTTCCAGGATCTAACGTATAAACAGTTCTTAATGTTAACTTCTGGCATCGCTGGGGGTCCCAGCAGTTGTACCCCAGCTGTGCATAAGGGATAACATTTTGAGATTGGAATACTCCTTAATACCCCTTAAGAAATAATGCTGTACATGTATGATGTATGACGCAGTATGCAGTCCCTTAATGCATGCTGTTACGGAGCTGGTTGCAGCTTATTACCGGGCTCCCACCACAATTGTTGACACGGCGGAATCTTGCTCAAATTCCACAGACTCTGGATATTGAGCAGTATTGCATAATTTCTGCGCTTTCAAAACAGATTCTGGAAATAGGAAAAAGGAAATAATAAAATAAAAAAATTACTTCCTGTGGAGCATACAGCAGCTGATAAGTACTGGAAGGATTAAGATTTTTAAATAGAAATAACTTATAAATCTGTTTTAACTTTCTGGCACCAGTTGATTTAAAAAAAAAAAAGTTTTCCATCAGAGTACCTCTTTTAATAAATTTGTAAAAGGTTGTAATACTTTAATAAGTCTTGGAAAGTATGAACTTTGATAAATCTGGAGGACAGTTTGATAAATTTGGCGCATCTTTAGGCACTTTGTCTAAAGTCACACCACCTTTTGCATAATTTGCACTATAATCCTGCATCGAAAATTCTAATGCAGTTTTGTCCAGCTCTTTCTGATGCGGCCGCCCCCCTTTTTCATGAAGCTATATAAAGCATGTGCACTGTTTTTTGAGCTAATTATGCCAGAATTCTAGTGATAGCAGTAGTGAAATTAAAAGTGAATCTGTCCTATTTTGTTGAGGGGGGAATACTGCTTAAAGATGAGAATAGAGATGAGCGAACTTACAGTAAATTCGATTCGTCACGAACTTCTCGGCTCGGCGGTTGCTGACTTTTACTGCATAAAGGAGTTCAGCTTTCAGGTGCTCCGGTGAGCTGGAGACTCTTTCCTAGGAATGTATCCACCTTTTCCAGCCCACCAGAGCACCTGAAAGCTGAACTAATTTATGGAGTAAAAGTCAACAACCGCCGAGCCGAGAAGTTTGTGACGAATCAAATTTACTGCAAGTTCGCTCATCTCTCGATGAGAACATCTGTGTAATACTAAGACTTGTCAATTGCTGCCTCTTTATATGGAAATTGTTTTCCTACTAGTAAAATATATTTTTGAGCCCTGTGATTAGAAAGCGAAGTATATGAACATGTGGCGTGTAAGAATTCTCTTGCAGTATTATCCTGATGGAAGGGTTAGTGTTCTGCGCTCCTCTCCAGCATACCTTCTCCATAGCCCGCTGCCAGTGACCTCTTTCTGCAGACTCTTGGAAGAGCGATTTAATGTTGCAACTGTATTAAGCTGCAGAGCTCTGAGCTCTGATTCCTTATGCAGCAGATCGTACTGAGACCATCTAATCCAGCATTCTACTTAATCTCCCATTTACTACTGGCATTTTTTTTCTGATTGACCTGATAAGTTCTTTGTGCTATATGAGGTAAGAAATAGAACTGATAGAGACCAAAGATATTTTGTCTTTTCAGGTGCAACAGAAAATCTGTTTTTGCCATAAAATAGCAAATTTGATTTACTCTTCTTTTAACTACTTTTTTAACTTCACAAATTTTTATTTCAGGCTTACGTTTTCATTCTCCTCACTTACTAAGACCTGTAATTCTCTTATTTTTCCACTGACAAACAGGGCTTATATTTTATTTTACTTTATTTGTAGGGCAAGATTGGGGGAAAAAATGCAATTGCTCAATTTTGTTGGCTGATAACTTTATTTTAATTTTCTCAGTTCATTATACAGTAAAACTGACATGTGACTTGCAACCAAACATTCATTGGGGATGGATTTGTTGCAACTGTCGCAACTCCACAGACTAATGCAACATTCAACATTGCAGTGCAACACTTTGATCTACAAATCACAATACTTAAAGGGGTATTCCAGGAAAAAACTTAGTTTTTTTTTTTTTTTTATCAACTGGCTCCAGAAAGTTAAACAGATTTGTAAATTACTTCTATAAAAAAAAAAAATCCTTCCAATAATATCAGCTGCAGAAGTTGAGTTGTTCTTTTCTGTCTGGCAACAGTGCTCTCTGCTGACATCTCTGCTTGTCTCGGGAACTGCACAGAGTAGAAGAGGTTTTTTATGGGGATTTGCTTCTGCTCTGGACAGTTCCGAAGACAGGTGTCATCAGAGAGCACTTAGACAGAAAAGAACAACTCAACTTCAGCAGCTCATAAGTACTGAAAGGATTAAGATTTTTTTTGTTTAATAGAAGTAATTTACAAATCTATTTAACTTTCTGGAGCCAGTTGATATAGATATTTAAAAAAAAATAAAAAATTTCCTGGATAACCCCTTTAAGTTGCCATGTAGCCATAGGACTTGAACTTGCCAATTCACTTGATGACTAACAGGCACTAGTGGCCTCTGCTAGCACTTGATATTCACTGATAATTTTGGGCTACACCTGGATTTGACACTTTTTAAAGCGGAAAGTCCATGTCCCGGCTGCAATGAAGCAACACATATGGTGAAACCGCATGTAAGAGCAAGCCTACAGATTCTGGTTTTGCTCAAGTGTTGTAATGCAATTTTGAAGCCAAAGCCAGATGTGGATGTTAAAGGGGTACTCTGCGAAGGTTAAGAAAAATAAATATGCCCCAAGCCACCACAATACCTGTTCTGTGTCTCCTGTGGATATCCATGTGGTTTTGGCAGCTCCTTTTGGCCCCTGATGTCTAAATACTTTATTTATTTTCATGTTTGCATCACAGACTACAACTCGCAGAAGTCAGTGCAGCTCTGTGTAATGGCTGCCAGCCATTTGCTTTCACTGTCTGTGTGCATGCTGTGTTGTAAAGTCAGCCTCACACACTACATGTATTTTCTTTTAAACTCTTTTCCCCCAGCAATAAATCATACTGTAGTCTGAATGGCAGCAGTCAGTGATTTAGATCTATGTATACAAAGGGCAGGGCTGAGGAGACTGAGAATCTTTACTGAGCTTCTCTCACGGCACACAGGGAGGGGGAGGGGAGGTGAGGTGTGGCTGTACAGCCAGAGCTCTTGACCAGACAGCGATCACGTGGTAGTGCCTTGAAGGGAGGGGACTAGCTCCTACTGAGGAGATGAGGTGGATTTGAGAATTGCATATTTCTCCCACTCCCTGCATGTAAGTGACAGCTGAAAGAGAAAATCTGCTCTATATAGCTAATGAATGATATTTAGACAAATACATAGCTTGGTGAGAGGGAAAGGATGGGCTATGGGTTTAGTTTCCCTAAATTTTGCACTTTTCCCTATATTTTGCTTCTTTTACACATGCTCTGGGTGTTAGCTTAGAAACTGCATCTCAAAAACAAAATAAAATACATTTTTTTTTCCCCAAAGTACAAATTAGTTGTGCAAAAATATATATGGTTCTGAGGATGGAAAAATAAAACTTCTCTCTCAAAAGGCAGAGGACAAAAACATAAAAATAAAAATTGCCTGCGTCCTTGTAGTTGACCAGCTGGTTCTTCTGTCCTATATTTGTGCACATATAAGGACTGCTATAATGAGCTTATTTATTTCACATCAATATGTGTGTATGTTGGCTTTCATTACTCGACACCATTCTCGCTGTAAACTTCATAATGACTTCTTAAAAGGATACTCCGGTGGAAAACCATTTTTTTTTTTTTTTTTATCAACTGGTGCCAGTACTTATTAGCTGCTATATGCTCCACAGGAAGTTCTTTTCTTTTTGAATTTATTTTTTGTCTGACCACCGTGCTCTCTGCTGACACCTCTGTCCATGTCAGGAACTGTCCAGAGCAGGAGAGGTTTGCTGTGGGGATTTGCTTCTACTCTGGACAGTTCCTGACATGGACACAGGTGTCAACAGAGAGCACTGTGGTCAGACAGAAAATAAAATGAAAAAGAAAGGAACTTCCTCTATTGTATACAGCAGCTGATAAGTACTGGAAGAATTAAGATTTTTAAATAGAAGTAATTTACAAATCTGTTTAACTTTTTGGTACCAGTTGATTTACAAAACATTTTCCACCGGAGTACCCCTTTTAAATAGAGAGGTGGGGAACCTGTCTCGGTTATGCACTCTGTAATAAAGGAGATCTGTACACTTCTGACATGGATTGCTTAGATAAGACCCTTTACATATTAGTCTTTATTTGGAGAAAGTTGAAGCATATTTTTCAGCCAGTGAAATGTGACCTCCAGAGCACATATACTGACTATGGTGGCTTTCTCTTTTCCATGTATTTATAAGTGGCGCACATAATAAATGTATTCATTGGAGGCTGAACATTGGAATGCAACAGGCAAGTATTGGGGTCACAAACAAAAAGTCTGTCAAGTGGAACAAAGGAAGTGACCTTTTTCTGTACATGGCTTAAATATTCTAAATTGTTCACAGCAATTTACAGTGCACCCTTGTCAGAGAGGGAGGAAATTACACTTATTCATGCAGCTCTGAACCCATTTTCTTTGCTTCTTTTACTCGGTCCCATCCTGTTCTTTTAACTGACTGTGACATTATTCTATATAAAATCTCAATTATACACAACTACACATTGTCCCATTATGTTAACAAAAGGTGTACCCGCA
This sequence comes from Hyla sarda, assembly GCF_029499605.1. Lineage (NCBI taxonomy): Eukaryota > Metazoa > Chordata > Amphibia > Anura > Hylidae > Hyla > Hyla sarda. Next base: position 243,545,063 of record NC_079191.1, on the reverse strand, counting down.
TTTCTCTGCTTTAAATCCAAAAATGGTTTAATAAAAAACAGGATCGCATTACTATCTTCTTCCATACTTGTAGCATTGGAGAGAATTATGTAGCCACTGTGGTGTACTGCTTGGCGGCTCACAGCTCCGATGGTGACATTTCTCTCATGTTAGTTTTTACAGGATGCTGTTTGGTTCAATACAATCTCAAACATTGGTGGTGTTTTTAATGGGGTACTCCGCCCCTAGACATCTTATCTCCTATCCAAAGGGTGGGGGGTAAGATGTCTGATTGCGGGGGTCTCTGCTGCACTCTGTGTTTGTTTAGAGCGTCTGGTGCATCGCCGGAGGTTCATGTCACGGCTACGCCTCCTCAATGCAAGTCTATGGGAGGGGGCGTGACATTTGTCACACCCCCTCCCATACACTTGCATTGAGGGGGCATGGTCATGGTCATGACATCACGAGTGGGGTGTGACCATAAAGTCACAAGCCTCTTCCTTGCATTGCAAGTCATCCGGCACGGAGCGAAGTTCCGGATGTCTGGGGTACCTTTTGGATACTATATAAGATGTCTAGGGGTGGAGTACCCCTTTAAGCTTTTCAATCTCATGGCATGCTCTGGCTATGGTGCTTTCCTTTCCATAATTTTCTAAAGGTGGAAAAAAAACTACATGTTGCAATTTTTTTTCTCCCAAATTCTTCAATAGAAATCCTGAAGTCACATGACTTGTAATGAGACAAATGCAGTAGATAAAACGGCAAATACTTTACTAATACATATGATTTCTTGAAGAAAAAAAACACCCGCCACAAAAACTGCATTGTGAAGAAGAAAAATAAGGGGCAGTTTTTTGCAGTGTTTCTTACAGCATACATCCAGTGATAGCAGGCATTCATTGTGCAGATTTGGTGGAAGTCCTATAGACTTGCATGAGACTTATGTACAATTTGTAGACTGAATGCCTGTAGTCTTCCGCAAGTCTCGGGGTCGGATGGCGGTGTGAAAATGTAAGCAAATATCCTGCTGCCTGAGCCACCAAGTGGGTACCTGTCTCCAAACTAAACGTTTAATATATTGTTCCTAGATAGGACACTTTGCTATTTACTTGCTGTTAAAATTCTCAACCTTTTATATGTTTTTAATGTGATTGAAAAAAAGAAAAAAAAAACGGCCACTAGGTGGCTCTGTTCTGTTCCCTGTCGCAAGTCAAACAGTTAATTTGGTCTCCTCCCGGCCTGGCAGGAGTAGTGCGTGCGGGGCATGGTGGGGCACAGCTCTCACAGGCTTCAAAGACGTTGCGCCTGCTGGGGAACGCCCACTTTCGCCTGCTGGGAGCTCATACAATGTGAGCAATGGGAAAGGTATAATACAGAGCTTTCTAAAGTTCAGAACATTTTTTTTTAGAGGGCAGGAGGGGTGTTAGGAGTAGTTATGGAATATAATCTGAGTTAGTTTAGAAAATATGGTTTAATGACCGGTACTCTTTAAGGTCATATTAAAGTTGTATTTGTTCCTAACCTTAGCGTGGAGTCACATATTTTCAAATGCAAAGCACCTCCAAAACCTAGTGCTGGAATTGTGGAGCTGCTGAATGTCTCCGGTCTCCTTTACTTCAAGTGCTCCATGCTTTGCAAGGTTCTACATGTACAGATGCAAAAAAAAATTAAATAATCTGAAACGTTCTACAAGAGTTATTGCCCAATTTGGGCATTTATTTTTGGTTGTTGCTACAAAGCGTTTGCCTACAGCCCAGTACACACACCCATGTTGTCTGAACTGTAAGGCCACATATGTGGTATGTTTGCTGCATATTTCCCATATGGTATTTCTGCGCAGAAAATGCGTAGCAGCAAGATGGATAAAGTTTAAAAATCATATTTACATGCTGTGGGGGAAAAAACTGCAAAATCTGTGTAAAAACTTCAAATCTACAGCATGTGAATCTTGTTGTCGGAGATGTTACAGATTTATTGACTTCTGCAGGGAAAGTGCAGATATTTTAAACACATGGCCACAAGTTTATCATTCTGAGATGATACTGGTTTGATTTTCCCATAGCAACCAATCATAAGATATAAAAGCTGAGCTGTGGTTGGTTGATAAGGGCAAATCAGGCCAGTTTTTGTCTTAGACCAGTGGTTCTTAACCTTGGTTTGATCGAACCCCAGGGGTTCGGTGAGTCAGTCTCGCGGGTTTGGCGGAGGTCAAGACACACCCGACTCCAGGCCCGTCGCATCAGTCCTGTAGCGACGGGGCAATTCCCCTCCCCCCCCCCCCAAATCACTATTAACTCCTTGCGGCCCCGCGTTAAGTTTAAAAACGCAGGGGTCGCCAGGAGATAGCGCATGCCAGGATGTCAGTGACGTCCAGTGCTTGCACCCATAGAAGCGAAGGCTCCGAGGACCGGAGGATTGAGAAGGAGGAAGGCGCGGGCTGGCCTGCTTGGTAAGTGACCAGCGGCACGTCATCTTCGGTGCTCGGAGCACTGAAGTGGGCAGTACACAGGCATACAGCCTCCAGCCATATACTGTGGATAAAGGGGCGTGGATGCTGTGAAAAGTGGGTGTACCCCAACAGTTTCCAAAAATCCCAACATATTTACTAATGTTTCCACAGAAAATGTGGTGGATTTGAGCTCTAGAAAACCCCACAGCTCAGAACAGTTGTAAAAAAAAGACGTGAAACCTAGTAAACACCATATTTAAAAAAATACCTGTGGGGAATCAAAACCCACAAAGGAAACTACACTTCACACTTACTAAATCAAGGCCATTGTATTAATTATAATGTAAAGGTATATACAATATATTGTTTTTATCACTCATCATGCACAATTGCTCTGTTATCTTTGTAATTGTTTGCACTGGGCATTTACAGTGGTCCCTCAAGTTACAATATTAATTGGTTCCTGGACGACCATTGTATGTTGAAACCATTGTATGTTGAGACCATAACTCTATGGAAACCTGGTAATTGGTTCTAAAGGCACCAAAATGTCATCCAAAAATAGGAAAAAGTGAGAATTAAAGAAAAATAAGTAGATAACTAATACAGATAAAGCAAATCCTTACATATAAAAGTAAGAAAGATCTGCTGGGAGCTGTAAATCACTGTCTATGTCAGTATTACCCAAGCAGGGAGCCTCCAGTTGTTGCAAAACTACAACTCCTTGGCTGTCCGGGCATGCTGGGAGTTGTAGTTTTGCAACAGCTGGGGCCACCCTGCTTGGGAAACACTGGTCTATGTAGAGGACAGGAGCTTCTTCAGGGTCCTGTACAGTACACAGTGTCCTAAAAAGTAATGGAGTCACCCTCACCTAGTGTCCAAAGGAGCAGGTAACCCTGGTACAGGTAAAGTGTACAGAACATGAAATACCTCCCTGTACTGTAGGGAGGCGCTACTAGACACTCTCAGTGCATACGCTTCAGTAATACAGGGGTTTTACCAGTGAATGCCCATTCTGATTGGTCGGTTCTTCCGGCCATTGACAGGTATCACAGATCTGGACTGTCTGTACATTGTATGTTGAGTCTGGTTTCAACTTACAATGGTCCAGAAAAGACCATTATATGTTCAAACTATTGTATGTTGAGACCATTGTAAGTTGAGGGATCACTGTATACCCTCTACCGCTTATGTACCACATACTTAATAATGGCTCTAAGGATGAGCTGAAACACTGTATTCTTCTGATATGGGCTGAATAAATCATTACTTCATTTTTTTTTTTTTTGTTATTGAAAGCCGGAGTGCTGGGCCATTACTTTTTCTATTATTGAGGACTCTGTTCAGGTCTGACACCCCTCTACCAATGGCTAAGTAATGCTCCATTCTTCTTTTGTTGTATATGTTTTAGTCAGTGTTTAGTTACAGTGCCTGGACCTAGGATTCCTCCAGCCTGGGAGTATATTTTGGGGCCTCTTGTGGAATGCAGACACATTCCAAATCCATGCACATTCAATTACTGTGTCATTACTGATACCACCCAGCTATAATGGGTTCATCTAACAATACTCTTTATTTCAGCTCTCACATTATTGAAAACACCAGCGGCATCCAATCTAAGCACTGAAGTAAGGTCCTGGCATGTCCCGGCCCTACAACAGTCTGTAAGTGCAATGTGAACAGTTCTGCGCACGCTGAAAGCAGGAGATTGCTGGTACTTATATAAATCCATCCCGTGCAGCCATAGCAGCCACCAATTTCACAGACTTACAGTCCAGTCCAAGCAGCTGTCACCGAAGGATTTCCTCATCAACTCGGCAGATTACATTTTTGTGCAAATCCAGCGTAATACTATTTTGCTACTCTTTTTAGTTTCTTTCGGAATAATCCAACGGTAGTAAAATGGCTCCAGAGATTTAAGAAGTGTCACTTTTTTTTTGGGATGTGTAAAACACAAATCAATACCACATGACCATCCAACTGCTGAATTTCGACAGCACCAAAGAACATTTAGATTGTTGAACAATTAGGGGTCTTTTTTTTTATTAATCCAGAATACTTATTTTATATAGCCTTATAAAATTACATAGCTACCATTCATTTATAGCAAAAATGTAATATCCAATCTTTACTTGCCCAGTTATTACCCATTTTTTTTTTAAGTTATGTATTTTTGTTACTCATAGGCCCAGATTTATCAAAGAATGTCTACGGTAGAGCTATTTTCCCACGTTTATTTGGGTGGTGGGTTTGACTAGCGTGCGTCTTATTTATCAAGAAGGTGCAGCAGGATGATTAATTTTGCGCAGCTCTGCTGTGGTGGGAAAAGCTCTACCACATACACTTTTTCCAGACACTTGTGAGGGAGGGGAGTAGTCACTTTCCCAGGTCCTGAATTTGGCAGGTTAGGTGTTTTTACTTTCTTTCACAGAGCTTCCTGGACATTATTACTTGCATTTTAGATGCTACAGTCAAATTTGATTGCGGTGTCTAAGGGGTTAAAGCCGGGAATCACCGTGATCGGTGATGTCCGGCTTAGAGATGGTTCCTGGTGGCAGATAGCCGCCAGGACCACCCAGTTATGACCTCAGCTCCTGAGCGCGTGTCATAGAAGGGGAGTGGGATGCTGTCACCCACAAGAGGTTAAAGGTTGAATTGTGAAAGGTAGAAGTGATTCCCACACCTACTGGTAGGGGGTGTAGCTTTGCGCCTAAAAAAAAAGTACCTTTACGCACAAAATAGCGACTTTTGACAAAAGTCGCAATTGATAAATACGGGACCCCTGCATGGTCAAAAAGAAAAAAGTCCTACGGGTAGGCAAAAAGAGTAAAACTGTCTGTATCAAAAGTCGCATAAAAGTCACTAAATATGTTGAACTGCGCCAAAACATAGACAAAAAAAAAATGCTCTAAAAGCAATGATAAATCTCCCCCGTAGACGCTAAAGGCATTTACAAAGAATCATTCTTCAATCCACTGCCAAACTGTTGTTCTTCATTCCAAGTTTCTGATGGACATTAAAGGAGAAGTATCTAGAACAAAAACTTGTCACCTATCCCAACGGTTGGACCCCGGCCCCCACAATCTCCTTTACGGGGCCCCAGCTCTTCCCGGGAACGGAGTGTGTCAACCCCTGCAGGAAGGTGCGGCCAAAATGTCAAAAACATTTCAAGCGTTATAGCAAGGGGTAGGAATACTTTTGTCCACAGAAAATTTTTAGTTTTTCCTTTTTAAAAAATTTTAAATTTCTAAAATTCTGTTTTCACTATGTCCTTATAGGGTATTGATTGAAGAATGAGGGGGGGGGGGGGGGATTTAAAGGTGTACTCCGCCTCTAGGCATTTATCCCCTTTCCAGAGGATAGGGGATAAGATGTCTGATCACAAGGGGGTCCCATCCCACTATCCCCATTTATGTTCAGAACACCAGGTTGGGGGCCTCCGTGTTTGTGACGTCACCAAAGCCGTTGTGCCCCCTCCATTCATGTCTACATGGAGCAGACGTACACAGCTGTCACACCACCTCCCATAGACATAAATGTAGGGGGCGTAACGAGTGTGGTCGCCTGTCATCCGGCATGGAGCAGAGTTCACTCCATGAACAGGATGACTGGGGTGTTGTGCCGGAGATCGTGGGGATCCCATTGGATAATGGATAAGATGTCAATGGGTGGAGTACTACTTTATAGAAGACTTGTGGCCAGCACCACCCTCCAAGGAATCTATACATACCGCTACCTCTAGAGTTTTTTTTAAATAACCATAGGTCCACTTTAAAAAAAATTTTTTGCATTATTGTTGTTGTCATAATTATTTTAGCAAAAGGCCTCGACATTACAAAATCTAAAAATGTTCTGGATGCATCGCGCTTTAATATATTTACAACTACACTTGAATCATCCTGTGTCTAAAGTTAGTTCGCCTAAATTCATATCTGTATGTATTGCATACTGTCCAAGTAGGCATCAAAATGTATACGTGGATTTTGAAACTATAAATAAAATGGTGTGGTAAAATATATGGATGATTTTACATCTCTTAAATGTGCCTTTGGAAATGCATTTCTGGTAAACCAAAAAAAAAAAAAACAAGCCTCTGTGTCTGCTATTGGATTTGGATTTTGGGAATTTATAATTATTCTATGACAAACCATAACCTTCACATTGGCCACTAGGTGGCGCTAAAGATCTGTACAATAGATCTAGTAAGAAAGCAGTGGTTAACCATGGTCTTCTCTGGATAGTCTAATGGAATAAGGTATACACACTTCTGGGAGAACATTCCACACATTTATCTGATAAATAAAAGTTAAAGATCAACAACAAATAAAAAAAATTAAAATAAATGTCATAAAATAATGAAACATTTCGAAATGTGTATATGTTGCTTGAAATGAACTATCCCTGATTGAGACATAAACTAAAATATGTATAAAGCATCAATTACAGATAAGATTAAGATGCAAAAATGGGTATATGTAACTTGATATGAACTATCCCTGATAAAGACATAAATTAAAATATGCATAAAGCATCAATTACAGATGAGATTAGGGTGTAAAAATAAATGGCCATATTGCAACAGATCTTCGTCGCATGAGACGTGCATTGTGGTCAATGGTGACAGACATGTACGACTTCTGACCTGCGACACCACTGTGCGACATTGCAGTGTGACCAAAGTGTCCATGTAGCTACAGCCTTATAGTAGTTGTATAAGATTACAAGATGTGCTATAAAACAGCATCTGTCTTTTCTATGAACTACACATATTTCTTCTCCCATAATAAACCTGCACTGTGTGAACCTAGGCTTACACTTATATGTCGCAGAATAATTGAATGCTTGAGGTCACAACCACACATGCTGGTTTTCCTGTTGACTGCTGAGGTAATGATTTTACCACAAATGTTTCTACACATTTTTTCACCCTTTATTTTGCAAACTTAAAAAAACAAAAATTAACAAGATTACAAAAAAAGAAGTTTTCCCCATCCAGGTAGTTATGTATGTCTGTATATTGGAAACGGTATGAAAGTCAGTGTGAACGATGCCATAGTGTGTGATGATTCTGAGGATGTGGAATCACTGTGGGTAGAATTACAAAAGGAAGCGAAGACTGAAAAGATCATTTTTGGTGTAATCTATAGACCCCCCAACACCACTGAGAAGCTGCCCGGCAGGTACAGTGGTAATAATGGGGGATTTTAACTATACAGATATAGATTGGGGCCGGGGTTGGCTAAAACTACAAAGGGGCGACAATTCCTAAATTTATTGCAGGATAATTTTATGGGTCAGTTTGTGGAGGACCCAACAAGAAGTGATGCCTTGTTGGATCTGATCATTTCCAACAACGCAGAGCTGGTTGGTAATGTAACTGTGCGGGAAAACCTTGGTAATAGCGACCACAATATAGTTACTTTTGACTTAAAATGTAGAAAACAAAGACAGACGGGGAAAGCAAAAACATATAACTTTAAAAAGGCAAATTTCCCTGGGCTGAGGGCTGCACTACAGGACATAGACTGGGGGAGGTGTTCTCAAATAATGATACAGAAGGTAAATGGGAAATGTTCAAATCAACACTGAATAAATATACAGCTAAATATATACCTAAGGCTAAGTTTCCAATTGTTTTATTTTATTTTTTTTTCTGGCAGTTTTTGGATATCTGCCAGTGCAGTTTTTGAGCCAAAGTCAGAAGTGGATCCATAAGGGAGGAGAAGTATAATTCCTTCCTTTATATGTCCTATTCCTTTTGAATACATTTCTGGCTTTGGCTCCAAAACTGCAGTGGCAGATCTCCAAAAACTGCCAGAAAAAAAGTATAAACAATTAAAACTTAATCCTACATGGCTGACAACTGATGTTAAAAGAGCAATAAACAACAACAACAAAAAAAAGCTTTCAAAAAATACAAATCTAGGGGTCAGCTATAACATTTAAACATTACAATTGAGCTTAATAAAATCTGTAAAAATTTTATGAAAACAGCAACAATTCTAAATAGGTGGCCCAAAAAAGCAAAACAAAATCCAAAATATTTTTTAAATATATAAATGAAAAAAAAAAAAACATGACAGAGCATGTAGGACCCCTTAATAATGATAATGGGGAGGTGATCACTGGCGATCAAGAGAAGGCGGAGCTACTGAATGGGTTCTTTAGTTCTGTATATAAGAAGGAAGAGGGAGAAGCTGATGCAGGCCGGGGCAGTGCTGGTAGAACATAATGCAATCTACTGAACTGGCTTAATGTAGAGAGGGTCCAAGATAAATTTAAAGGGAACCAATCATCAGAATTTACCCTATATAATGCTTGGCAAAGCGTTATATAGGGTAAAATTGTTGTCCTCACCAGCCCCGGGGGACACTCCTGCCCCCAGGGATGGTGAAGATATGAAGTTATAAACTAGTCACCGCCGCCGCCGTAAGTAGTCACCTGGACGGGGAGCTCTTCTCCCCTACTCCCGTTCTTCGGCCGGGAGCGACGCCCCTCTGCTTGATTGATGGGTCGCGTCATTGTTCCGCTCACTGAACAGACGGAGCAGAGTGATGACGCGGCCCATCAATCAAGCGGAGGGGGCGTCGCTCTTGGCCAAAGAACGGGAGGAGGTGAGAAGAGCTCCCCGCCCAGGTGACTACTTACGGCGGCGGCGGTGACTAGTTTATAACTTCATATCTTCACCATCCCTGGGGGCAGGAGCATCCCCCGGGAATGGTGAAAATAAAGATTTTACCCTATATAACGCTTTGCCAAGCGTTATATAGGGTAAAATCTGATGATTGGTTCCCTTTAAGTAAAGCGAATGTAAGCAAATCTTCAGGACCGGATGGATTACTCCCAAGAGTTCTTAGAGAACTAAGTTCAGTCATTTCTGTACCCCTTGTTCAGATATTTAGAGATTCACTGGTGTCTGGTATTGTGCCAAGGGACTGGGGAAAGGCGAATGTGGTGCCAATCTTCAAAAAGGGCTCTAGGTCTTCGCCAGGAAACTATAGACCGGTAAGTCTAACGTGCATTGTGGGTAAATTGTTTGAAGGACTCATAAGGGACTATATACAGGAATACATAGGGGGGAATATTATTATAAGTGATAACCAGCATGGGTTTACTAAGGATAGAAGTTGTCAAACCAACGTAACTTGCTTTTATGAAGATGAGATTAGAAGCCTTGACAGTGGAATGGCTGTGGATATAGGGGGGTATTTATCAATTTTGCCTGTTGACAGTTTCTTCTTACCCTTTTTTTTTCACTTTGGTTTTCATGGACATGCACCAAATTTATCATTTGGTGCAAGTTGTTAGTAATTTTGGCTCAAATGTTGAAATGAGCTGTTCACAGCGACTTTTCCACAGAACTTACCGCCACAGAGGACGCGTATTTTACCCTGTAGAGCGTATTTTACCCTGTAGAGCAGCCATTTCGGAGTCCCTCCTGCAGTATATCAGCAAGAGCCAGGAGTTATTTTCTTTTGTGGGGTTTATAGCCAGGTGAAATGGATTTTATTTTCAACTTGAGTAGTTTTTTTTTTTTTTTGTTACTTTAGTGCAGTGGTCTTCAACCTGCGGATCTCTAGATGTTGCAAAACTACAATTTCTAGCATGCCCGGCCAGCCGTTGGCTGTCCGGGCATGCTGGGAGTTGTAGTTTTGCAACATCTGGAGGTCCGCAGGTTGGAGACCACTGCTTTAGTGCTTACCTTTCCTGAACCTGTGTGGCCATGTCCAATGCTGGCTCAACGGAGGGTGAAGGTTCCTCAGAGACAACTATGTCACAGGATAGTATTGAGCAGCCTCAGAGGCGTTGCCTCTTTCACCCAAAAAAATTTATTTTGACGCCTTTACATTTTCTGGCATTGCTAAGTGTGTTTTCCATGTGCAAAATTTCTTGGTGGGGATTTGCGCCAAAGATCGATTGGCGCAAATGATAAATTACTGACTAAAGTTAAAATCACACACAGGACCGTGTGATTTTGAGAAAGTTGTAAATATGACAGTGGAGAAGATGCGCCAAACTTTGCCGCAAAAAGACACTGCGCCAAAGTATTGCGCCAAAGTTACGTGAAAAAAACCACAAATCCTTTGATAAATACCCCCCCATAGTGTTATTGGATTTTGCTAAAGCATTTGATACTGTCCCTCATAGACGTCTGATAGGTAAGTTAAGGTCTTTGGGTTTGGAAACTTTTTTTTTTTTTTTTTTTTAAATGAACTGGTGCCAGAAAGTTAAACAGATTTGTAAATTATTTCTATAAAAAAAATCTTAATCATTATAGTACTTAATCAGTATAGTACTTTAGTATATTAGCAGCTGTATGCTACAGAGGAAATTCTTATTTTTTGAATTTCTTTTTGTCTTGTCCACAGTGCTCTTTGCTGACACCTCTGTCCATGTCAGGAACTGTCCAGAGCAGCATCGGTTTGCTATGGGGATTTTCTCCTGCTCTGGAGAGGGCCACCCTTGTGAATGCTTACCCACATCCTGGAAGCTTTTTTTTTTTTTTTTTTTCTTTCTTTGAATTCTCTAAACACCTACCTAATCGTTTCAGAGGAAATCATAATATTTCAGGACCTCACTCCTTGCACCTGTTTCATGCTGCCCGCAGTTTGGGTGACATAAAACAGGTGACAGTGTCAAGGCCAAACAGCAAATGGGACATAAACAAAAACATGTTTTGGAACCAATTAATTTGGCTTACAAATACTGATGCAAATTGTTGTGCGAATGTGGGTCAATAACCATGTGGCATAATTCTCCAAATTCAGCTGTGCGCATTTTTAGAATTTATATACACTGTATAGAATAACAGCCAATAAGTTAATTTCCTTGCAAAAAAAATGGCACCATAAATAAACACTACAACTTCCATGGCTACAAGTACATTAAAGGAATAGTCCAGTGGTGAACCCAGGGGATAAGTTTGAGATCGCGGGGGGTCCGACCGCTGGGGCCCCCTGCGATCTCCTGTACGGAGCCCTGACAGCCCGCGGGAAGGGGGCGTGTCTATGGCAGAGCCGAAGCGCTGCCTTCGGCAATCTCCGGCTCTGCCATAGAGATGTATTGAGGGGGCATGTCGGCCGCCGCTTCGTGCGGAGGTCGACACCCGCTATCTGGCCGGAGAGCCTGGCCCCCGTACAGAGAGATCACAGGGGGCCCCAGCGGTCCGACCCCCCGCAATCTCAAACTTATCCCCTATCCATAGGATAGGGGATAAGTTTTTCACCACTGGACTACCCCTTTAAGGTGGAGTTTATATGGCACATTAGTCAAGTATGTGTATTGTTTCTTCATACAAACTCAGTGGGAATAACAGAAACAGCAAAAGACACATGCATTTATGTGATCTGTTCTCACATCTGTTATTATCTACCAAAAATGGGAGTGGTTCACATGACTTGGTTCCGACTGGTACAATCTTACTATGCTGTTTTAGTGCTCCCTGCTGTGATCCATGCCTTCCTAGCCATATTATATGCATTTCACCAGCCCTGACCTTGACTTTATGCAATTTAGTTTTTGAAACCATTGTATAGGATAGCAGAAAAACAGGCGTCCTGCACTCACCGTCAAAATTCTGATCAAACAGCTCCCATCTCGGGCTGGTCAGTCCGGCATGTCAGGCAAAGATAGTGTGGGGCGCTCAGAGGCGACTGCCGGCTGTTTCACGCACACAGGTGCGCTTCTTCCGACGTGAAACTGCCGGCAGTTGCCTCTGAGCGCCCCACACTATCTTTGCCTGACATGCCGGACTGACCAGCCCGAGATGGGAGCTGTTTGATCAGAATTTTGACGGTGAGTGCAGGACACCTGTTTTTCTGCTACGCTATACTTGCATTGACTGGGTCTCCTATTGTCCTAGCACCGCCGTCAGCTGATTTGATCTGGTGTGCGCCCGAGTGTTATACTGTCCATCTCGTGGAGATTAAGTTATACAGGTACCGGTGCCACTACATTTGCTTCTTTTGCTGTGAAACCATTGTATGTTGAGACCATAACTCTATGAAAAACTGGTAATTGGTTCTGAAGCCACCAAAATGTCATCCAAGAATAGGAAAAAATGAGGACTAAAGATAAATAAGTAGATAACTAATACAGATAAAGCAAGTCCTTACATTTAAAAGCACTGTCTATGGAGAGGGTCCTGTAAAGTACACGCAATGTCCTAAAAAAGTAACATTGAACCGCCCTCACCTGGTGTCCAAAGGAGCAGCTAACTGTGGCACAGGTTAAGAGTAGTCCAGAACATGTAATACCTCCCTGTACTGTAGGGGGCGCTATCAGACAGGAATTCAGTGTGCACGCTTCAGTAATACAGGGGTTTTTCCAGTGAATGCCCATTCTGATTGGTCAGATCTTCCGGGTATTGACATTTTTGCAGATCAGGACTGTCTGTAGCATTGTATGTTGAGTCTGGTTTCAAGTTATAATGGTCCAAAAAAGACCATTGTATGTTGAAACTATTGTATGTTGAGGCCATTGTAAGTTGAGGGATCACTGTACTATGAATACCTGCACACTTGCAGTCTGCTGTTGCTTACAGAAACTACTCTGGGGAAGAAATCTAGTGAATGCTTCTAACAAATTTCCTGCATCCCTGAGGGGTATCCAAAGTTACTAATGAAAAATCCCTTAGACTTAAAGGGTACACCACTGTAAAACATTTTATTTAAATCAACTGGGGTTAAAAAATCTTAATCCTTCCAGTACTTAACAGCTGCTGTTATGATCCACAGGAAGTTCTTTTATTTTTGAATTTCCTTTCTGCCTGACCACAGTGCTCTCTGCTGACACTTCTGTCCATTTTAGGAACTGTCCAAAACAGAATAGGTATTCTATGGGGATTTGCTCCTACTCTGGACAGTTCCTAAAATGGACAGAGGTGTCAGCAGAGAGCACTGTGGTCAGGCAGAAAAGAAATTGAAAAGAAAAGAACTTCCTGTGGATCAAACAGCATCTAATAAGTACTGGAAGGATTAAGATTTTTTTAATAGAAGTAATTTACAAATTTGTTTAACGTTCTGGCACCAGTTGATTAAAACAAAAAAAAATTCCACCGGAGTACCCCTTTAAATAGGCACTATAGTTTCAACAAATGTTTCATAGATCAGTAGTACAAGAGAGTATAATGAACTCTGTTATACAGAAAAATTACTTCTTTTTCCTGTGATAAAGCTACTTTCCCACCCTCCTGCTGCTAAACTGTTATCCACTCTGAAAATCAGCTCCACGGTGTCCATTTTAGGACATCGTCAGTTGCCAGCCGTAACTCTGTCCTCCGTCCGGTGAAATGGCATCCCGCCTCCTCCCTCAGGCAATCTCCGTCAGGCGTCAGCCACAACTCCCTCCTCTCTCCTTTGTCATCCTAAAGTCTCTCATCCAAAACTTTGTCATCCCTCAGACGAGTCAGTGTCGGCTCTCTGCTACACGGGCTGTGCTATTCAATGTCGGTTCTGCTATATAGACTCTGTAGTGTCTATAGTACGCATGTGCAAGTTTCACAGTTTTGTCTTTGCTATACAATGCTGTGCAGCGTCAGCTCTGCTATGTGGCAGGAAGTTGCGTCTGAGGGAGAATTGTCTGAGGCATGACAGCATTTTGGACGAGAGAGTTTCAGATGAGGGAGGAGGGGGTTGTGGCTGAAGGATGATGGCGATTGGTGCAAGGGAGGAAGCAGGACGCTGTTTCACCTGATGGAGGACGAAGTTACTGCTGACGAGTGAGGATGTCCTAAAATGGACTCCGTACAGCAAAATTCCCTCCTTCAACTCACTCAGAGATCAAATTACAGCTGCCCATAAAAGTCTATAGAGAGATGGGAGGGCTGGTGACTGATGAAACCAGAAGCTGCAGGGAGAGACAACTTTGTAAGTAAGTGATCTCACCTTAGGATTGTATGTCCAGTTTAAATTTCTCACTTCTACTTTATCATGCTTTCCATGCTGCTGCTGATGATTTTTAGGTTCTGTATAGACATATAAGTGCAGGAACCCGTTCCACTAGCTGTGTGCAGTGTATGGCAACACCATAAATATTAGGCTTTGCTTACCAGCTCTGGGAGAACTGAAAATTATAGATGAAACATGTAGGGCAGAAATTTGCTAAAAATGCCATATACAACTTATATAATGGGCAGAACAGCTTATTCTGAAAAGTTACCGGAAACAATTAAGTATGCTCTATTTTCTTGGTTTAGCTCTGGAACATTGATATACAGAGGAGCTTTAAATACCGTACATCCCCCGTATAAATACCGTACATCCCCCGTATCTTGCACAGCCATATTAGTGTATATTAGGGGAAAGAGACACAAGAGCAAGAGCTAGGAGATGCAGTATGGAAAAGAGAGAGAACATATATGCGTTACCAGAAATGCACACTGGCCTCTAAACTTCCAGGTTCACAAGATATATAGATATATTCATTTGCCAGTAGTGTATGCTTTAACAGATTGATAGAATGAATGTGTAACAGACCCATTCTTAAAATCTGATATCTAATATATTTACATTATGATTATGTCCATTTTCCAGAACATGTAATAGCTGTGTGATAGCACAGAGTTTGCTGTAAATAAAGCTATGATTGAGTTAATTTAATCTGTTATTAACAACTACATGTTAAAGGGGTATTCCGGCTTTAGACATTTTATCCCCTATCCAAAGGGATAAAATATTGGAGGCAAGGAGGGAGTGGAGGAATGTTAAAGTTGTTATTAATTTATTTGGTAGTCTGGGGAAATTACTAGAAAAAAAGATTTCTACCCGATAACCTCTTTAAAGGGGTACTCCTGTGGAAAACTTTTTTTTTTTTTTTTTTTTTTTTTTTTATCAACTGGTGCCAGAAAGTTAAACAGATTTGTAAATCACTTCTATTAAAAAATCTTAGCCCTTCCAGTACTTTTTAGGGGCTGTATACTAAAGAGAAATCCAAAAAAGAAATGCATTTCTTCTGATGTCATGACCACAGTGCTCTCTGCTGACCTCTGCTGTCCATTTTAGGAACTGTCCAGAGAAGGAGAAAATCCCCATAGCAAACATATGCTGCTCAGGACAGTTCCTAAAATGGACAGCAGAGAGCACTGTGGTCATGGCATCAGAGGAAATGCATTTCTTTTTTGGATTTCTCTTTAGTATACAGCCCCTAAAAAGTACTGGAAGGATTACGATTTTTTTTAATGGAAATGATTTACAAATCTGTTTAACTTTCTGGCACCAGTTGATTTAAAAAAAAAAAAAAGTTTTCCTTGGGAGTACCCCTTTAATACAGATGGCTTTCCTGTGATCACTGACAATAATAAGGTAATGACCTTGTAAATCATACAGTATTATGCAGCAGTGTGTGAATGTGGTTTTACAAATTCCCTACACTGCAGTTTACTAGCCACGGTGGCAAACAAGGAATAAAGTCAATAAAGGTAAACCCAGCCCAGCGCAAGGCCTCTAAACACCATCTCATTTTATGTTAGTAAAAATACCTAGTGTTAGTAGTTAAAAAGGTTATATACCACATGAAAACTATGAAAATGAAGAATTATGAAACCTGAAATAACATTTAAGTTGCAGAAACATGTTTTTTGCTCCTGACACTTTCTTCCATGTTTGAGAATGTATATTGCTGAAAAATGTGCAAATGCGGGATGTGTGTAATAGCTAAAATAAACGTTCTAAATCACACAGGAAATATGTGGTTAGTAATGCAGAATTATATGCAAACGAATACATATTGTAACAAGCAATATATAGTGCACTTTAGCTTTAAAAAAAATAACAGAACATTTAAATCTGACTATAAATTGGATGTTCTGCAGAATTGCAAGGTGCTTTGGCCATGTAAAGGTCGGTGTCTTTATATGTGTCAAAAAAACTAAACCTCTGCATCTGTAAAAGTGATCATTTTGCAGTTTCTAAAATTATATTTTCTGTTCCTCATTCTTTTTAAAGCACCAATGCACTCATTTAGAGACTTCTACTGGAACCATTTATCAGATATTACAATTGTTATAACTTACTACAGTTCTGTTCTACCCTCTACCTTAAAGGGGTACTCAGGTGCTTACACATCTTATCCCCTATCCAAAGGATAGGGGATAAGATGCCTGATCGCGGGAGTCCCGCCGCTGGGGACCCCCAGGATCATGCACGCGGCACCCCGTTTGTAATCAGTGCCCGGAGCGTGTTCGCTCCGGGACTGATTACAGGCGACCACAGGGCCGGCGGCGTGTGACGTCACGCCCCCGCCCCCATGTGATGTCACGCTCCGCCCCTCAATGCAAGCCTACGGGAGGGGGCGTAATAGCTGTCACGCCCCGGGGAGCGTGACGTCACACGGGGGCAGGGGCGTGACATCACACACCGCCGGCCCTGCGGTCGACCATAATCAGTCCTGGAGTGAACACGCTCCGGGCACTGATTACAAACGGGGTGCCGCATGCATGATCACAGGCATCCCCAGCTGCGGGGCTCCCGCGATCAGGCATCTTATCCCCTATCCTTTGGATAGGGGATAAGATGTGTAAGCACCGGAGTACCCCTTTAAATTGCCCCAAATACTGTCAATACTAGGGGCTTAGAACTGGGTGTGTTTTGGAGAGGGAATGCAGTGAGACAGAGCTCCTTAAGCAGCTACACTTACAGGATCTTTATAATATTGTTAAAGGGGTAATCTGCTGCTCAGCGTTTGGAACAAACTGTTCCAAACGCTGGAGCCAGCGCCGGGAGCTCATGACATCACACCCCATCCCCTCAATGCAAGTCTATGGGAGGGGGCTTGATGGCAGTCACGCCTCCTCCCATAGACTTGCATTGAGGGGGTGGGGTGTGATGTCACAAGCTCCCGGCACTGGCTCCAGCATTCGGAACAGTTTGTTCCAAATGCTGAGCAGCAGAGTACCCCTTTAAGGATCCTGCAAATGTAACTGCCCTGCATCACAGAGGAGAAGACTACTGTGATACAAGGTAATAGGGATGTAGGCATAGGGAGTGTGTAAGAAACGAGGGGCAAAGATTCCTATCTACTGAATTGGGGGCCATGAGCAGCAGTCTGTGAGGGTGACCCATGAGAAGTCTTTATGGGAAAGGTGGAGGGATCATGACTGGCAGTCTATGTGAAAGAGGGTTGCCAAAAACGGCAGTCTACATGAGAAATGGGAGGTCATGAGTGGCAGTCTACATGAGAGATGGGAGGTCATGAGTGGCAGTCTACATGAGAGATGGGAGGTCATGAGTGGCAGTCTACATGAGAGATGGGAGGCCATGAGTGGCAGTCTACATGAGAAATGGGAGGCCATGATTGGCAGTCTACATGAGAGATGGGAGGTCATGAGTGGCAGTCTACATGAGAGATGGGAGGTCATGAGTGGCAGTCTACATGAGAGATGGGAGGTCATGAGTGGCAGTCTACATGAGAGATGGGAGGCCATGAGTGGCAGTCTACATGAGAGATGGGAGGTCATGAGTGGCAGTCTACATGAGAGATGGGAGGTCATGAGTGGCAGTCTACATGAGAGATGGGAGGCCATGAGTGGCAGTCTACATGAGAGATGGGAGGCCATGAGTGGCAGTCTACATGAGAGATGGGAGGTCATGAGTGGCAGTCTACATGAGAGATGGGAGGTCATGAGTGGCAGTCTACATGAGAGATGGGAGGCCATGAGTGGCAGTCTACATGAGAGATGGGAGGTCATGAGTGGCAGTCTACATGAGAGATGGGAGGTCATGAGTGGCAGTCTACATGAGAGATGGGAGGCCATGAGTGGCAGTCTACATGAGAGATGGGAGGCCATGAGTGGCAGTCTACATGAGAAATGGGAGGCCATGATTGGCAGTCTACATGAGAGATGGGAGGTCATGAGTGGCAGTTTACATGAGAGAGGGGCCATGAGTGGCAGTCTATGTGAGAGAAGTATTATGGGAGGCAGTCTGTGGAAGGGGTCTTTTGGTCTGGTCTCAGGTCTGGTCTCAGGTCTGAAATAATCTTTAGCTTTGATCCGGGGAGCATCATTTTGTAGTTACACCCCTGCTCTAATCTCTATCCCTGTGCTTAGGCTTCATCTGGATAGGTTAGTAGAGTGACAGTGGTAAAGGACGGGAGTTTGTGTTGCTATAGAAGTCTGCAGAAGTCAGAGAATACAGATGTGAGGAATCATTGTCATATCTCTCTGGGTTTAGATGGCAAAGAAGCAGGAAGACCATGTCAACAATCAGAGAAGATGTTACTCGTGAGTGACTAGATGTAACAGTTCCTATTTATAGTTCGCTTTTAGGCTTGGACACGAGTATTTATTTATTCATTTTTAAATAGAGCGTTATAAAATATTGAAATAAATGTGGGAAACCACCATTATTTTTAGGTATTTTTCAACGTGTCTTGGATCTTTGTATAGGAAGAGACAGCAGCCATAGAACCCATTTCTTATTTAGACCTCTCTAATATAAGGCCTTTGCCCTCACAGAGACCTGAATTCTCTATGGCATAAATTTACCAAGATGCTGGAGAGCCTGGTTCACATTGCTGCATATTTTCCACTTCTGGATTCATACAGTGGCACCAAATGATGCTATTTGGACTAAGACATTTTAACCCTGCAGGTAGTTATTGTACATAGATCCTATTGTCATGTTTGTTAAAGGGGTACTCTGCTGCTCAACTTTTGGAACAAACTGTTTTGAACGCTGATGCCGGCACTGGGAGCTTGTGATGTCATAGCCCCCTCAATGCAAGTCTATGGGAGGGGCGTGACAATCGTCACACCCCCTCCCATAGACTTGCATTGAGGAGGCTGAGCATGACGTCATGTGGGGGCGGGGCTATGATGTCACGAGCTCCCGGCCCAGCTCCAGCAGTTTGTTTCAAACGCTGAGCAGCGGAGTACCCCTTTAAAGAAGTGTTCGAGAAGAATCGCCTATGAAATATGTGCATTTTACACATGTGCCTTTTAAACTTATTTTGTCAAGTTTGTTTAGCATGTTTTTGTGTTGGTATTTGACATGTATTTCAGTGGATGCATTGGGTGCATAAGATGCATGAAGAATGGACATGGTATCTCTTTTTTTTTTACATACTGAAAATGTGCCTTAGGGGTTTTACCAATGCACCCACTTAGTTCTATATTTTAGACAGTCAAGCATTATCTCTGTTGAAATGATCTTGCATCTCATGTACACAATCGCTATGTATTATTAGAACTGTTTTGCTAATCTTTTCCCAATATGTTTCAGCATAAGACTAATTATCTGTAGCAGTGTTCAGACTATCGTTTCTAGTTTTGGCTGAGGCATTTTCTCACATTTTACATATGGTGTGTCATCAACAGCACCTGTTAATCTTCATAGCAAAGCATTTCTCCTAACATATTGGGTCAGCTGGAAAACATCTACTGACTGATAGATAGTTACATAGTTAGTACGGTTGAAAAAAGACATACGTCCATCAAGTTCAACCAGGAAATTAAAGGGTAGGGGTGTGGCACGATATTGGGGAAGGGATTTTATATTTCTTCATAAGCATTAATGTTATTTTGTTCCAGGAATGTATCTAATCCTGTTTTAAAGCTGTTAATTTTTCCTGCTGTGACCAGTTCCTGAGGTAGACTGTTCCATAAGTTCACAGTTCTCATGGTAAAGAAGGCGTGTCACCCCTTGAGACTAAACTTTTTCTTCTCCAGACGGAGGGAGTGCCCCCTCGTCCTTTGGGGGGGTTTAACCTGGAACAGTTTTTCTCTATATTTTTTGTATGAGTCATTATTATACTTATATACATTTATCATATCCCCCCTTAAATGTCTCTTCTCAAGACTAAACAATTGTAACTCCTTTAATCGTTCCTCGTAGCTAAGATGTCCCATGCCCCATATTAGTTTAGTCGCACGTCTCTGCACCCTTTCCAGCTCCACAGTGTCCCTTTTATGGACTGGTGCCCAAAACTGAACAGCATATTCCAGGTTAGGCCGTACCAATGCTTTATAAAGGGGGAGTATTATGTCCCTGCCCCTCGAGTCCATGCCTCTTTTTATACATGACAATATCCTGCCGGCTTTGGAAGCAGCAGCCTGACATTGCATGCTATTCTGTAGTCTGTGATCTACAAGTACACCCAGATCCTTCTCTACCAGTGACTCTGCCAGTTTAATCCCCCCTAAGACATACGATACATGCAGGTTATTAGTACCCCGATGCATAATTTTACATTTATCCACATTGAACCTCATTTGCCAAGTGGATGCCCAGACACTTAGTCTATCCAAGTCATCTTGTAACCTATACACATCCTCTACAGACTGTACCGTGCTACAAAGCTTGGTGTCATCTGCAAAGATAGAAACAGAGCTGTTAATACCATCCTCTATATCATTGATAAATAAATTAAACAGCAGCGGGCCCAGTACAGAACCTTGGGGTACACCACTAATAACCGGGGACCAATCAGAGTACGAATCATTGACCACCACTCTCTGGGTACGATCCATGAGCCAGTGTTCAATCCAGTTACAAACTAAAATTTCCAAACCCAAAGACCTTAACTTACCTGTCAGACGTCTGTGAGGGACAGTATCAAATGCTTTAGCAAAATCCAGAAACACTATATCCACAGCCATTCCTCTGTCAAGGCTTCTACTCACCTCTTCATAAAAGCAAATTAGATTGTTTTGACAACTTCTATCCTTAGTAAACCCATGCTGGCTATCACTTATAATACAATTATCCCCTATGTATTCCTGTATGTAATCCCTTATAAGTCCTTCAAACAATTTACCCACAATGCACGTTAAACTTACCGGTCTATAGTTTCCTGGGGAAGACCTAGAGCCCTTTTAGAAGATTGGCACCACATTCGCCTTGCGCCAGTTCCTTGGCACAATACCCAGAGAATCTCTAAATATCATGAACAGGGGTACAGATATTACTGAACTTACCTCTCTAGGAACTCTTGGGTGCAATCCATCTGGCCCTGGAGATTTGCTTACATTTATATCACTTAACTTACCTTGTACCATCTCTACATTAAGCCAGTTCAGTACATTACATGATGTGTTACCAGCACTGACCTGGCCAATGTCAGCTCCTTTTTCCATAGTGTATAAAGAACTAAAGAACCCATTCAGTAGCTCCGCCTTCTCTTGATCGCCCGTGACAACCTCCCCATTATCAATATTAAGGGGTCCTACATGCTCTGTCTTTGGTTTTTTTGCATTTATATATATAAAAAAATATTTAGGATTAGTTTTGCTTTCTTTGGCCACCTGTCTCTCGTTTAGAATTTTTGCTGTTTTTATTACATTTTTACAGATTTTATTAAGCTCCTTGTACTGTTTAAATGTTATCGCTGACCCATCAGATTTGTATTTTTTGAAGGCTATTTTTTGTTGTTTATTGCTCTTTTAACATAATTTGTCAGCCATGTAGGATTTAGTTTTAATCATTTACATTTGTTCCCCTTTGGTATATATTTAGATGTATAGTTATTTAGAGTAGATTTAAAGATGTCCCATTTACCTTCTGTATCAGTATTTGAGAACACCTCCCCCCAGTCTATGTCCTGTAGTGCAGCCCTCAGCCCAGGGAAGTTTGCCTTTTTAAAGTTATATGTTTTTGCCTTCCCCGCCTGTCTTTGTTTTCTACATTTTAAGTCAAAAGTAACTATATTGTGGTCACTATTACCAAGGTTTTCCCGCACAGTTACATTACCAACCAGCTCTGCGTTGTTGGAAATGATCAGATCCAACAAGGCATCACTTCTTGTTGGGTCCTCCACAACTGGCCCATAAAATTAATTTAGGAAATTAGTATACAATTAAAGGGGTACTCCCGTGGAAAACTTTTTTTCTTTTTTTATCAACTGGTGCCAGAAAGTTAAACAGATTTGTAAATTGCTTCTATTAAAAAATCTAAATCCTTCCAGTACTTTTTAAGGGCTGTATACTACAGAGAAAATGTTTCCTTTTTTTTTTCTCTTATGCCACGACCACAGTGCTCTCTGCTGACCTCTGCTGTCCATTTTAGGAACTGTCCAGAGCAGGAGAAAATCCCCATAGCAAATATATGCTGCTCTGGACAGTTCCTAAAATGGACAGCAGAGGTCAGCAGAGAGAACTGTGGTCGTGACATAAGAGAAATAAAAAAAGGAAAACATTTTCTCTGTAGTATACAGCCCTTAAAAAGTACTGGAAGGATTTAGATTTTTTAATAAAAATAAGAGAAATCCCAAAAGAAAAACATTTCCTCTGTAGTATACAGCTCCTAAAAAGTACTGGAAGGATTAAGATTTTTTAATAGAAGTCATTTACAAAACTGTTTAACTTTCTGGCACCAGTTGATAAAAAAAAAAAAAAAGGTTTCCACGGGAGTACCCCTTTTAACTAGAATAATGTAGATCAAGTGAGTTAGATTAAATTAAAACAATTTATTAATACAACAATAGTGATATTTCTTGTGGTGTCCTTTGTAGTGCACTTACATCGGACTTACCACGATAAGACTGGTAGTAGATGTACATAAATTAGAAAATAAAAATAAAATAGGCATAAAATGTATAAGTAATAGATGCTGGTATCCCAGTTAGGCAAATAATAGGGAGCGCTACAGGTGCATGCATGGGGATCGTCCTATTTTCAATTGATTGCTATTGAAAAAGAGGTAGATGAGTACCTCAAAAAATGTCTAGCCTCCACCACCTGTACCCCAAAATTGGCAAACTTGACATCATCCATCGGACTGCAAAAACTATATCAGAGCACGCTCCCGGGATTGCACATGTCCCGCCTGCCAGCAGACATCTCCCTGGTGAAGACCTATGCCCGGTAACCTCGCTCCAGGACATTGCTGGTAAGAGGCACAGTGTGCCAAACCCCTAAACCCACTCAAACTTTCCCCATTCTGTCGGGGTAGAGTGGTCTAGATTTGAGGGGTCTCCAGCGCTGCAGAGCGCAGCTTCATGCACCCACAGGATTACAAATAACAGACTATCTATATCCCTCTCACTAATCTCTATCCCTGTGCCGTCAGGGTAGAGTGGGACACATATAAGGAATCTCCTGCGCCGCAGAGCACACTGAATTCACTCACTTAGGCTACATGCACACCATGTTTTCCCTACATTTGAACTGTATACGGCTGGGGAGAGGGGGCGGAGAGTCGGGGGCGGGGCAACCGCATCCTGCCGCATGCGGTCCCCTATCTAAAGTATTTCAATGAGCGACCAGAGTGAAACACTGCCTCCGGTCGGCTCCATTTTTCCCCGTATACGGTTTCCCGACCGGACCTACAAACGTAGTCGACAGCGTTTCACTCCGGTCGCTCATTGAAATACATTAGATAGGGGACCGCATACGGCAGCATGCGGTTGCCCCGCCCCTGACTCTCCGCCCCCCTCTCCCCAGTTGTGTACGGTTCAAAACGTAGGGAAAACGTGGTGGCATGTAGCCTTACTGGCACGCTGCCACTCACAATATCTCTATCAGATACGAGCCACACAGAGACATTGCTGCTCAGATCATAAGACATTGTATTCCACCCGACATAGCACGATCTCTGTGCATGCACCTATAGCACTACCTATTATTTGCCTAAGTGGGATACCAGCACATATTACTTATATATTTTATGCCTATTTTATTTTTATTTTCTAATTTATGTACATCTTCTACCAGTGTTATCGTCTTAAGTCCGATTTAAGGGCCCTACAAAGGACGCCACAAGAAATATCACTATTGTTGTATTAATAAATTGTTTTAATTTAATCTAACTCACTGGATCTACATTATTCTATATCTATTAATAACAATATTAATAACAAAAAACAGACAAATAAGGGAAGAAAGTGTGTGGTATACAAATAAAAGAAAAAACCACTGTGACACCCTCCTCAAAAGTATTTACCCCATGAATGTGACTCCAAAATTAAACATAAACAAAAGAAGCGAGAGAAGCCCAAAAGAGTCACTTATACAAGAATAAAAATTTATTTTATTGATATGCACTAAAATTAGTTACACACATAAAGAGGAAAACAATACATCACAAAAAGCGGCAAAACAATACATCACAAAAAGCGGCAAAACTGGATACCCTGCAGCAGGGATGGTGGTAAAGGGGTATTGCACATAAGCCAATAAACAAATAGTGTTACAAACGCCAATCTATATGATAGCAGCATGTCATTTATACAGTATGAGAAGATGCAAAGTGCAACTAAAGTAAGGTGCTGTATCTTGGTGTATATAAGAACCTATACATCCATAATAAAGTGCATAGTAGTAAAAATAGATATGGCATAATACCCACAACAGGATTCAATAATCACTAAAAGACTGCAGGGACCAGGATGCCGCCACTCCAACACGCGTTTCGGCACGCTAACCTTCGTCCGGGGGGATAATGGAAAAAAAATAGATTTAAAAAAAAAATCTATATATTATTTTAAATTTACTTCATTACCGTGCAAAAAAACAAATAACATAACTTAATTCTTTTTGTAAGTGCAGTTTTTTAGGTGTTACAAAGGAACATTTTTTTAAAACAGTAATTCCAAGACTTTGATTTTCTGATTTTCCTCTTGACAGAGCTGTGTACATTTATTTTCTTATTGAGTCAGGCACTTCCTTTAAGTCATAAGTACAGTAACTGATAGGTCCTAACAATGGCTCCCAGTACTCCAATAGCCCAGGACTTATAGTAGGGCAGCTGCCCAGCAAGCATGCACAAGGAAAAGTCATAGCATGTATCAGAAGGAACAAGAACAAAATGACAACTCACTATTAGATGACAAGAATTGGAGATGATGGTTTGATGATTGTTCCTCTATCTTTCTCTAACCAATACTAACACAAAAACTAAGCTAGCTGCCCCTGCAATATCCCTGCATTAGCTGCATACGGCCAAATACGTAAGGCCATAAAGAAGGGTGAGTTCTCTAATCTAGCATGCTGCTTGCAGTACTGTTTAAAATAGATTCATAAAAGATATGTTTACACTGGATGGAACAAGAATCATATGAAGCATCTGACACCATATCGGAGGTGGATATCTAACCAGAGTCTGATGGGTGCACTGTGTGGTTAGCATGCAACTTTCTTTTATACTAGTAAGATGTAGACACTCTGTACAGGCATTTAATCATGTTTAATGTCTCACAAATGGAACTCTACCCAAACATCTAGATCTAAGCAGATGAAAATGTCCCAGGGCTCAGAAGAAGAAACGGGAGAAGAAATAGCAGGAGGATTCCTGCTATACATAAAAGTAGGCCATAAAATGTATAAAATCTGCTGAGAAATAGTTTTTTTTTGTTTTGTTTTTTAAGCACAACCCCGCATTTTTTACTTGTCTATTTAGAAATCCTAAACATGAACTTTTTTTTGCAATTGTTGTATTTACCGCTTTGTTCATTCTGCCTTTTTTTTTTTTATCCTTTATTTATTTATTTCTGTGTTTTGTTGTTAAGCAGAGCCTCACACCTACAGACGGCATTATTGTCAACTGTGTGCCTCTATATTAAGAAATATTGTCTTACAATATCCTGGGCTACTTTGATCTTCCACTTTTTCCAAACTCCTCCTCCATCCACCTACACATCTTAGTTTTAGCCCTAAGTGTGGCAGACAACCTGAAAGCCACAAGTAAACCAAATCCCTTCTTGTCCGCAATGATGAATATTACAGTACTGTATAGGGAAAAGAGCTGTGCATAAGATATTGCGGGCATTTATCATGGAAAGTGTGTTTTGAAGTAATCTTTTGCTTTGGTTTGGCTGCTGTGGGACATATTTTTATCATAATTCCAAAAAGCACAATAATCAGCTCCCCCCCCCCTTGCCTCCTATGCGACTCAGAGCGGGATGGACTTGGTTCCCATGGTAAAATTGCCACAACATGACAAAAAATCCAGCGCAATCTCAATTCAATGCTTCTTTATTTCACAATCAGGCATCATAGATGCACAAGTGACGCGTTTCGGCTGCGGTTTGCAGCCTTAGTCATACAAGACTAAGTATGACTGAGGCTAAAAGCTGCAGCCTAAATGCATTACTTGTGCATCTATGATGCCTGCTTGATTGCGCTGGATGTTCTAGTCTTGTTGTGGCATATTTATCAGACTATTGCGGGGGGGGGGGGGGGGGGTTGATTCATTTGGCGCACATAAGCAAAAAACAATAAATCACTTCAGAACAACACTTTGTCTGATTTTCCTTCACCTCGGTCACTTTTCGACTTAAAGAAAAAAAATCACAGTTTTGAAAAAGAAATGGGCAACTTTTATATATATATATATATATATATATATATATATACATATATGTATACACACACATATATATTGTATTTATCAGTGTATAACACACACTTTTAAAACTTAAATTTAAGACATAAAACCCTACCTGCATGTTATATGCCGATAAATGTTCTGGTCACTGATTTAAAGTGACCAGTGACGGCTGCTGCAGCCAATGCTTCTCATTTGCTTTTTATATTTTTTATTTTCCTTACCTGGCTGTGCTCTGGCAGGCTCAGGTCAGGCGGCGGGTCTTGTGGGCTGTGCAGCCAGTAAAGAATGACGAGTGACGTCACCTGCCGGCGCGTCTGCGCGGCATCAGGGATGTCACTCGTCATTCCCCTTTATCAGTCCCTGTGCCACATCTTAATAGGTTGAAATAACAAAAATGTATAAATGCTAATGAAAATGATAAATGCAAACTTACAAAGTATAAACTTCTCTGCAAAAAAGGAAAGTCTCATACAGCTACAACAACAAAACAATAAGAAATGGCTGCCATAAATCTGTTTAGAGCCTTATGGGGTTAATGTCACTCCTACACTTAGAGGTTTTGTAAACCAGAGTTCATAGTCAATGGGATGGTGAAGGAGGAAGCATCATGAACAAGCAAGGAAAAGCAAACATAACCGAGAAATGTTTACTGCTAAAGAACAAAATTAAATAAATGGCTTAATGTAAGAAATGAATCATGACTGTATACTCATTGACACAGACATTCTTAAGAAAGAAGCACTATTGTATGACAAGATTATACTTGCCTGGGGATAACTCCAGTCTGTCTCCTATATACTGATAAGAATAAGGTTCTAGACTGTGGTAAGCAGGCATGTAAACTATTCTGTTACCTGCATGCTGAACTGGATGATGTACAGTAGGTCTCTTTATAGAGTAGGTTAATGAAATAATGAACATCTCCTGATATCCCAGACAGATTTTGTCACTGTCTGGAAGGAGAGAGTGTCCTACACACAATGGTCCCTCCAATCATACTCTGGGGCTCTTGCTGATACTTTCTTGGGGGAGTCTTGTTACCTATCGCAACCATTGACTGTCTAAGTTCATTAATAGGACCTCCTATAATCAGGTGACAGACTAACAAAAAATACTATGACATATCATATAAGTGATTACAGTGCACTTATTAATTCCCCTACATAATGAATAAATAATTCCACCCCACCATAACTGTTATCATTACCATGACAGAGCATATAAGGGATTTCAGTGCAGTGATTTCCAGTGATGGCCCTATATAATGCCTAAATAACACCACCATACCATAAAAACTAATATCACCAGGACAGACCATATGATTACAAGTGCAGTAAGTGATTACAGTCTAGTTAGATTTGTTAGTTCACCTTTCTTTTTCTTCCCCAGCTAGCTCAGGCCCTGCTTTCTTAACCCCTCTCAGCATTTGCATATTCATGACATGGGTGGGCTGGATGGGGAATATGGAGGAGGTAGGGAGCGTGGAGAGCCAGCTCCCCGTCTCCATTGCGCACAGCTGTTCCATGCAGCTAGAAGAAAGAAGATCTGTAACTCTGAAACTACTAATCAAATTACTGTAATTGACCGCTCTTTGTAAAGCTGTTCAACTGCACTATAACCCAGTATATTTGGTTTTGTGTGGGTGAACAGCTGTCAGGTTCTCTTTAATGTATATAAAAAAAAAAATGCATGCTTCCTTCAATGTATGCTTCTCAAAAAAATTACCCCACACTCTGGTCAAGTTTAAAGATGCTCTGTGCGGTAGGATTAGACACTCCCATAAAACATATATTCTATATACCACAGGACTCACGAGTTAGTAAAGAAAATAAATCATTTGAAGTGCAATTAATCATTTTATTGTGTCCACTTTTAGCATGCTAGCAGCGTTTTTTTTTTTCATACAAGCAATTTGAAACAAATGTATCCTGTAATCCACAATACTGATCTTAATTAGAATCCAACATTTCATCCCTCCCGGGCCTTGCTCACGGTGGATCTCAGTGTCTGTGTGGAAAGGAGAGTAAGCTGTCCTGCTGAATGGACCCGAGTGTTGAATCCAGCACAGATCCAGCTAATACTCCCTAATAAGCTTCTGTAGTCTTTCTGTCTGCTTCTCATTCTCTCCAGCCTTGTCCTCCTCATCTCCCTCTTCCCCCTCCCCTTTCCATAGACTTCTATGGGCAGCATGTAACCGTTTCTCTCTCAAGAAGGACTTGAGCTGTTTTCAGAGTGAATGATGAGTTTGAGGGATGACGGGTGGCAGGCAAGGAAGGCAAGAAAAGAAAGAGCCAACTTACCATTTTTCCTCCTGGTGTCCTGTGACTCTTCAGTGTAACAGGTTCTTAGGTGTGAATGGGGAGCTGCAAAGATTGTTGAAATGAGAGTGCGTATATAAACTATGGTCCTGGGAGAAACCTGAATGGAGATGCTCCATCCATGAAGCCAGAAGCAGTTATCGAAGATGGAGTCCTGGATATTAGAGGGATGTGAACAGATACATAGAGTTCTGTGGTTAGAGCTTAGGAGCTTAATACACTGCTCAAAATAAGATAACACATCCTAGATCTGAATGAATGAATCGTATGAAATACTTTCGTCTTTACATAGTTGAATGTACTGACAACAAAATCACATAAAAATTATGGAAATCAAATGTATCAACCCAGGGAGGTCTGGATATGGAGTCACTCTCAAAATCAAAGTGGAAAACCACACTACAGGCTGATCCAACTTTGATATAATGTCCTTAAAACAAGTCAAAATGAGGCTCAGTAGTGTGTGTGGCCTCCATGTGCCCATATGACCTCCCTACAACACCTGGGCATGCTCCTAATGAGGTGGCGAATGGTCTCCTGAGGGATGTCTTGCCAGACCTGGACTAAAGCGTCCGCCAACTCCTGGACAGTCTGTGGTGCAATGTGGCATTGGTGGATGAAGCAAGACATGATGTCCCAGATGTGCTCAATCGGATTCAGGTCCATAGCATCAATGCCTTCCTCTTGCAGGAACTGCTGACACACTCCAGCCACATAAGGTCTAGCATTGTCTTGCATTAGGAGGAACCCAGGGCCAACCGCACCAGCATATGGTCTCACAAGGGGTCTGAGGATCTCATCTCGGTACCTTATGGCAGTCGGGCCCTCATACCACCCTAATGAAGTCTGTTTCTGACCGTTTGAGTGAACACATGCACATTTGTAGCTTGCGTGAGATCATTTTGCAGGGCTCTGGCAGTGCTCATCCTGGAGGTAGTGGTCCTGCTGCTAGGTTGTTGCCCTCCTATGGCCTCCTCCATGTCTCCTGATGTTACTGGCCTGTCTTCTGATAGCGCCTCCATGCTCTGGACACTACACTGACAGACACAGCAAACCTTCTTGCCACAGCTCACATTGATGTGCCATACTGGATGAGCTGCACTACCTGAGCCACTTGTGTGGGTTGTAGACTCCGTCTCATGCTACCACTAGAGTGAAAGCACCGCCAGCATTCAAAAGTGACCAGAACATCAGCCAGGTAGTATAGGAACTGAGAAGTGGTCTGTGGTCACCACCTGCAGAACCACTCCTTTATTGGGGGTGTCTTGCTAATTGCCTATAATTTCCACCTGTTGTCTGTTCCATTTGCACAACAGCATGTGAAATTGATTGTCAATCAGTGTTGTTTCCTGAGTGGACAGTGTGATTTCACAGAAGTGCTAGTGACTCGGAGTTACATTGTGTTGTTTAACCCCTTCCCGACCTATGACATACCTGTACGTCATGGGTGGCAAGGTGTTCCCGACCCATGACATACAGGTACGTCATGAACATTACTGCCGCTACTCGCGGCATCCCGCAGCGCCCGGACAGATGGTGGCTATCACTGATAGCCAGCCATCTTACCGTGCAACCACAGGGGGGTTTCATCCCCCACCCCCCCCAGCGATCGCTGCTATCAGCTGGTCAAATCTGACTAGCTGATAGCAGCGTTTCGCTATCAGAATACTTAGCAGCACGGTGTGTCACGGGGATCGGGACACACACACCGCTCTGCTAAGTGTCCCTGACCCGTCCCCCGGCGTCACTTACCCGTCCGAGCGGTGTCCCGAGTGGTCCCGGCGTCCTCCATGCGGTCCCGGCTGCGCTGCGTCCCGGAGGTGAGTTTCTGGCAGCAGTGCGGCATCTTCATTGGCAGCAGTGAGATCACCGAAAAGCGATCTCACTGCTGCCTCTGAGAGTTTCAAAACTGCAACTCCCAGCATGCCCAGACAGCCTTTGGCTTTCTGGGCATGCTGGGAGTTGTAGTTTTGCAACATCTGGAGGTCCTCAGTTTGGAGACCACTGTATAATGGTCTCCAATCTGTGCTCTTCCAGATGTTGCAAAACTACAAATCTCAGCATGCTCAGTCTGTCCAGGCATGCTGGGAGTTGTAGTTCTCTAACATCTGGAAGAGCACAGATTGGAGACCATTATACAGTGGTCTCCAAACTGTGGACCTCCAGATGTTGCAAAACTACAACTCCCAGACTGCCCAAGCATGCTGGAAGTTGTAGTTCGGCAACATCTGATCCTTCAGATATTCAACTTCCAGCATGCCTGGGCAGTCTGGGCATGCTGGGAGTTGTAGTTTTGCAACAACTGGAGGCACACTAGTTGGGAAACATTGTCCGTTTCCTACCTCAGTGCCTCCAGCTGTTGCAATTGTTGCAAAACTATAACTCCTAGCATGCACTGGCAGACCATGCATGCTGGGAGTTGTAGTTTTGCAACAGCTGGAGGCACACTGGTTTGGAAACACTAAGTTTGGTTGCAAAACACTTGAAAGTTTATTACTTAACTTAGTGTTTCCAAACCAGCGTTCCTCCAGCTGTTGCAAAACTACAACTCCCAGCATGCACGGACAGCCAAAGGGCATGCTCGGAGTTTGCAACAGCTGGATGTTTGCCCCCCCCCCCCCCAATGTGAATGTACAGGGTACACTCACATGGGCGGAGGTTTACAGTGAGTGCTGCAAGTTTGAGATGGCGCAAATTTTGCGCTGCAGCTCAAACTTCCAGCGGCAAACTTGCTGTGAACCTCTGCCCATGTGACTGTACCCTAAAAACACTACACTACAATAACACTAACCTAAAATAAAAAGTAAAAAACACTACATATACACATACCCCTACACAGCCCCCCCCCACCAAAAAAAATGAAAAACGTCTGGTACGCTACTGTTTCCAAAACGGAGCCTCCAGCTGTTGCAAAATAATAACTCCCAGTATTGCCGGACAGCCATTGACTGTCCAGGCATGCTGGGAGTTTTGCAACAGCTGGAGGCACCCTGTTTGGGAATCATTGGCATAGAATACCCCTATGCAAATCCCTAATTCAGGCCTCAAATGCGCATGGCGCTCTTTCACTTTGGAGCCCTGTCGTATTTCAGGGCAAAAGTTTTGGGACACATATGGGGTATCGCCGTACTCGGGAGAAATTGCCTTACAAATTTTGGGGGGCTTTTTCTTCTTTAACCCCTTATGAAAAGGTGAAGTTGGGGTCTACACCAGCATGTTAGTGTAAAAAAATAAATTTTTTACACTGACATGCTGGTGTTGCCCTATACTTTTCATTTTCACAAGAGGTAAAAGGGAAAAAAGACCCCCAAAATTTGTAACGCAATTTCTCCCGACTACGGAGATACCCCATATGTGGGCGCAAAGTGCTCTGGGGGCGCACAACAAGGCCCAGAAGGGAGAGTGCACCATGTACATTTGAGGCGATTTGCACACGGGTGGCTGATTGTTACAGCAGTTCTGACAAACGCAAAACAATAAATATCCATATGTGACCCCATTTTGGAAACTACACCCCTCACGGAATTTAATAAGGTGCGCAGTGAGCATTTACACCCCACTGGTGTATGACAGATTTTTGGAACAGTGGTCTGTGAAAATGAAAAATAAAATTTTTGATTTGCACAGTCCACTGTTTCAAATATCTGTCAAACGCCAGTGGGGTGTAAATGCTCACTGCACCCCTTATTAAATTCCATGAGGGGTATAGTTTCCAAAATGGGGTCACATGTGGGGGGGTCCACTGTTCTGGCACCATATGGGCTTCCTAAAAAACTCACTTTCCAAAATCCCATTGTCGCTCCTTCCCTTCTGAGCCCTCTACTGCGCCCGCCGAACACTTTACATATGCATATGAGGTATTTCCTTACTCAAGAGAAATTGGGTTACAAATTTTAGGGTGATTTCTCTCCTTTTACCCCTTGTAAAAATCCAAAAATTGGGTCTACAAGAAAAAGCGAGTGTAAAAAATGAAGATTTAGAATTTTCTCCTTCACTTTGCTGCTATTCCTGTGAAACACCTAAAGGGTTAAAACACTTACTGAATGTCATTTTGAATACTTTGGGGGGTGCAGTTTTTATAATGGGGTCATTTATGGGGTATTTCTAATATGAAGACCCTTAAAATCCACTTCCAACCTGAACTGGGCCCTGAAAAATTACGATTTTGAAAATCTTGAGAAAAATTGGAAAATTGCTGCGGAACTTTGAAGCCCTCTGATGTCTTCCAAAAGTAAAAACTTGTCAATTTTTTAATGCAAACACAAAGTAGACATATTGTATATGTGAATCAATATGTAATTTATTTGGAATATTCATTTTCCTTTCAAGCAGAGACTTTCAAAGTTAGAAAAATGCTAAATTTTCAAAATTTTCATGAAATTTTTAGATTTTTTACCAAGAAAGGATGCAAATATCAGTGAAATTTGACCAATAACATAAAGTAGAATATGTCACGAAAAAACAATCTCGGAATCAGAATGATAAGTAAAAGCATCCCAGAGTTATTAATGTTTAAAGTGACAGTGGTCAGATTTTCAAAAAATGCCCAGGTCATGAAGGTGAAAATGGGCTGGGTCATGAAGGGGTTAAGTGTTCCCTTAATTTTTTTTTTGAGCAGTGTATGTTGGTGAAGAAAAGTTTGTGATGAAATAATAAATCTATATATATAAAACTCAACGTGTGTGTGTGTGTATATATGTGTGTATGTTCCAGCATCACGTCCAAATGGCTAAAGATATTAACATGAAACTTGGCACACATGTTACTTATATGTCAGCAACAAACATAGAATAGGTGATTTAACCCTTACTCACCCCCATTTGCCAGGGGCGAGGTTTATGTTTAAGGTCCCATACAAGTCAATGGGAAATATATGTTACTGCATAACTTCCAAACGGCTGGAGATATTTCGATAATACTTGGTCACATGTTACTTATATGTCCACTTAAAATATAGGATAGTTAATTTAACCCTTAACTACCCCCATTGGTGAGGGTCGGGGTTTTTGTTTAAAGTCCCATGCAAATCAATGGGAAATGTATGTTCCCACATAACTTCTGTACGGCTGGAGATATTTCAATAATTGGTACACATATTACGGGTCGGGATAGGAGGACGGGCTAGGAGGACAGGATAGGAGGATAGGATAGGAGGATGCGATAGGAGGACCAGGATAGGAGGACCGGGAAAGGAGGACCGGGATAGGATGTCGGGATAGGAGGACGCGATAGGAGGTCGAGATAGGAGGACAGGATAGGAGGTCGAGATAGGAAGACGGGATAGGAGGACGGGATAGGAGGACGGGATAGGAGGACTGGATAGGAGGTCGGGATAGGAGGATGGGATAGGAGGACAGGATAGATGGAGTGGATAGGAGGACGGGAAAGGAGGTCGAGATATGAGGACGGGAAAGGAGGACGGGAAAGGAGGAAGGGATAGGAGGATGGGAAAGGAGGACGGGATAGGAGGACGGGAAAGGAGGACGAGATAGGAGGACGGGATAGGAGGACGGGATATGATGACGGGATAGGAGGTCGGGATATGACAACAATATATGAGGACGGGATATGAAGTCAAAAGCTTCCTCCTTTGTTTATTTTCCTCCCCAGCAAGGATTAGGAAGGAAAAACCGGGCAACACCGGGTACTCAGCTAGTATATCTATATACATAAAACTCAATGTGTGTATGTATGTGTGTGTGTATGTATGTGTGTATGTTCCAGCATCACGTCCAAACGGCTAAAGATATTAACATGAAACTTGGCACACATTTTACTTATATGTCAACAACAAACATAGGATAGGTGATTTAACCCTTACCCACCCCCATTTGCCAGGGGCGGGGTTTATGCTTAAAGTCCCATACAAGTCAATGGGAAATGTATGTTCCCACATAACTTCCATACGGCTGGCTATATTTCAATACCTGATACACATATTACGGGTCGGGATAGGAGGTTGGCATAGGAGGTCGACATAGGAGGACGGGATAGGAGGTCGAGATAGGAGGATGAGATATGAGGACAGAATAGGAGGACGGGATAGGAGGTCCAGCTAGGAGGGCTATATAGGAGGAAGGGATAGGAGGTCGAGATAGAAGGTCGAGATAGGAGGACGAGATATGAGGTCGGAATAGGACGTTGAGATAGGAGGTCGGGATAGGAGGACGGGATAGGAGGTTGGGGTAGATGGATGGGATAGGAGGACGTGATAGCAGGTCGGGATAGGAGGTCGAGATAGGACAGGATAGGAGGTCGAGATAGGAGGACAGGATAGGAGGTCAAGATATAAGGACGAGAGGAGGACGGAATATGAGGACAGGGTATGCTGTTGGGATATGACAACAATATATGAGGACGAGATATGAAGTCAGAAGCTTCCTCCTCTGTTGATTTTCCTCCCCAACAAGGATAAGGAAGGAAAAACCGGGCAACACCGGGTATTCAGCTAGTAGTACATAAAGGTTACAAATATTAATTTTGGTTGCCATGTTGTGCAGTTTGACAAGATAATACAAACACATCCTCAATGCGTTGATGCACTCAGCATTACATCTAACTTTGATCAATAGTGATTGCCTTATAGCAGGGCTAGGGGAACTGCATTGCAGCAACATTTGTGCATACACATCTCTAAAAAGAGGAAATAATACTAAAATATAATGCATAATAAAGTCATATATATATATATATATATATATATATATATATATATATATATATACAAGCAACTAGAGCTTCTCACATCCTAAGATTGTAAAGAATATTACAGCAGTTTTCCACCCTGAAATAGCAGTATACATCCTGTTGTAGGGCTAATGCAAATAAATAGGTTTTGTGTCTCCCTAATGTAATTAAATCAGATGGCAATTGAGATAACTAAATGTTGACTGCAGCAGACATAGTGTGCAATTCCCTTTCGCCGTGCATAAAATATGTTTATTTAGAAGGAAAATTTTTAAAAATACCACAAAGAGACGTTTTCTCACCTTGAAAGCAAGTGCTACATTATTCCAATTCCTCTGTACCGGATTTAGCACAGCATGCAGTAAGATGTACTGAATCCAAGTTCCTTCTGTTGCATTCATCTCATTTACATATCTATAGGCTATTTATGTGCATTCTAATTAATTAACTAGTGCAGCTTTTATCCGGAATTAAAAGCATACATTGACAATTCTCTACTGCTATTCTGTAAGAGCTTTGGTTAATAGCCAATATAAATTTACCAGTAGTACAACAGCAATGCAATGTATTTCACCTTTTATTTCAGCTATAGTAACCTTCTCAACACTGGCGTGAAAGAAAACACCATCATCTGTGTGACCCGCTGACAGTGACTGAAGAAACAACCAGTCATTGAATAACCTAATACTTGTGTATTTTGGTTCATACATTGTGGCACATTTATCGTAAATCATTTTCAGCTGCAAGTACTATTTAAGACAGTCATGATTATTAGAACTAAATGTGGTGGTATTTTGAAGATAGACGTATCAGACATATTCACGGGATATAGGTAGGGTTGTCAATAGCCTTATAAAACACAGTGAGAAAAAGTCTTATGCCATGTGTGTTTAAATTGTATGATGTTGTGCCCAACAGAGTCCATGCACTTGTTAGTCAATGTTGTAAAGGTTAAATTACCCTAAGCAGCAGTTTTGCCAGATCCTGCTAGCATAGTTGGCACCAGAATGAGTTCTCCTGGATCCCTGCTAGCAGGCAGAGTATGTTTTCAATCAGTGGTACCAAGTCCTGCGCTGATGTGGCACTAAACTGAGTTTTTAGCGTTCATGTAGAGAGGAAGACTAGAAAACTGGAGCCCTATCTCTCTGAGCACAAAAGGGTCAGGCAGTTGATATCCAACATGCCCAATTCTTAGCTCCCCACCGACATCATCTGTTGAGGGAGAATTGGGATGCCTCATACACATTAGGGGGTTAGGCCAACTTTTTTCTAATGTGTATAGGGACCTTGGGTGAGATTTATCAAAATCTGTGGAGAGGCAACGTTGACCAGTTTCCCATAGCAACCAATCAGATCGCTTCTTTCATTCTTAACAAGGCCTGTGAAAAATGAAAGATACGATCTGATTGGTTGCCATGGGTAACTGGTCAACGTTGCCTCTCCACAGGTTTTGATAAGTCTCCCCCCTTAAAGGGGTACTCCGGCGCTTAGACATCTTATCCCCTATCCAAAGGGTAGGGGATAAGATGCCTGATCGCGTGGGTCCTGCTGCTGGGGACCCCCGTGATCTTGCACGCCGCACTCCGTTTAAAATCAGACCCCGGAGTGTGTTCGCTCCGGGTCTGATTACTGTCGATCACGGGGCCGGAGCGTTGTGATGTCAATGCTCCGCCCCGTGTGACATCACACTCCGCCCCCTAAATGCAAGCCTATGGGAGAGGGCGGAGCCTCGACATCACAACGCTCCGGCCCTGTGATCGACAGTAATCCGACCCGGAGCGAACACGGGACTGATTTTAACAGGGTGTGGCGTGCAAGATCACGGGGGTCCCCAGCGGCGGGACCCCCGCGAACAGGCATATTATCCCCTATCCTTTGGATAGGGGATAAGATGTCTAAGTGCCGAAGTACCCCTTTAAGTCTGAATTAAATTTGGTGTTTAGCAACTATTATGTGCTCAAGTGTAAGAAACTATTTCATATTCTTGGAGAAGGGTAGAATAGAATGTTACACATTTAAAATAAAATGTTATGCATTAAGGCTGTCATATGGTATGTACATTATAAATGAGGTTGAAAAAACTCTTAAAAGAGGGTTATACAAGATTAGAAACCCCATGACCATCTTGCCCATTTGCTATGCCTGGAATCCAACATAGCCCCATTAACCTTTAAAGATGCAGAACTACAGTAATTGACAATAGTCAAGAGTTGTGCTGTTTCTGGGGGGAAAAACATATTTTTTTTTTCTAATCTGTCATTCCCCTTTAACACCTTCAGGGTCAGGCAGAATGTATAGGATCCACTCCATAAATGGTAAGTGCCAGATTGTCTATTACAGCTGACACCTACGAGAATCAACAAGATTTAAGGTTAAAGGAGATCTATTGTGCTGGACAACTTTTCCCCTATCCAAAGGATAGGGGATAAGTGTCTGATCATGGGGGGTCCGACCCCTGAGACCCTGGCTCTCCCCAGGAATGGGGCCTGTCAACCCCCGCACAAAGTGGCGGCTGTCCTGTGCAGGAGATCACGTGAGAGGTCCCACCAGTCAGAACCCCCACAATCTAAAACTTATTCCCTATCCTTTGCACTCCAATCCTTGCTGTTTGAATACACCAGAATTGGAAAAAGCAAAAAAAAAAAAAAGGAAAAGATGGAAAAGAAAATTGCCTTCCCCAAATGGTTCTTATATAATTGGAAGAATACAATTGTTATATAATTGGAAGCATAAAATGTTTTGGTATGCTGAAGCATTAAGATTCCCATTCATTGGAACAACGGGGCCTAGACCATTCCTGAAAAACAACTCCATAGCATTATCTCTTCTCTACCAAACTTTACTGTTGGCATAATGCAGTAAAGCAAGTAATGTTCTCCTGTCACTCACTAAATCCAGAGCTGTCCAATATAATGCCAGATAGTGTTTTGTCACTCCACAGAACACGTTTACATTGCTCCAGTGTCTGGCAGCATTGTGCTTCCTATCGCTCCATTTGATGCTTGGCGTGCTTGGCGATGTAAGTCTTGCATGAAACTGCTTGGCCCTGGAAACCCATACTATGAAGTTTTGTGCTGACTTTAATGCCGAATGAGGTTTGGAGCTCTGCAGTTATTGAGTCAATAAAGCATTGGCAAATTTTATGCGGCGGTTCCTAAATGCAACCACATTTCAATAATACTAGGCCAAGAGAAAAGCTAGGGCAGGCTACAAAATGAAGTGCAGCACAAGAAGGAATGCAGAGAGGAACACTGGGGGGGGGGGGGGGGGCGGGGTGCACAGCTTATAAAAGACTGTAGTCCACTGCAGGTATACAGTAGAAATAGATGAAAGCAGGACTCAATAGGAGCTCACTGAATTTCTTTGTTGCACTATGATAGGATGCCACCGCTGAAACAAACAAGACCATGAAATACCACCCCACCCCCCCACAGATCATCCAGAAGCAACTGCTGCTTTCACATTATAAAATGTATCCGATTTAAAGATCCGTTCAATGTTCCGTTATAAAAAGTCTGAAAATCGGCCGATAGAAAATCCCATTATAGTCTATGGGATTTTTACATTATCCGTTTTAACCCGTTATAGCCCATGATTAATAACGGACATTATCTTGTGACGTGTAATGCATGCACTATTTCTCCTGTTACTATCTTCCGTCATGAAATAACGTCCGTTTTTAATAACGGGCTATAACGGGTTAAAACGGATAATGTAAAAAAGTTATAAATGTTTTTTTTACAACAGAACATTGAACGGATCTTTAAAACGGATACATTTTATAGTGTGAAAGCAGTCTGAGAGGTATAAACATAGGTATACAGCAGAAATAAATGAAAGTGGAACTCACCCAATAAGTTAAGACGTTCAACTGTGGCTCAGAGAAAGCGGGGCAGACCGTAAAACAGACGTCAGCCTCTCCACCAGTCAGTCAGCTCAGCGCTGACCACAGATTTTCTGCTTTGTGACCGGGCACTGTTTTATTAACCTTTCAACCTCTTAAGGACACAGCCCATTTTGGTCTTAACCTCTTAAGGACCCCTGACGTACCGGTACGTCATGAGTCCGCTCGCGTTCTATAAAGCGGGGCCACTTCCGTGACCCGTGGCTAATAGCGCGCAGCACTAATGGTGGTGCTGCGCGCTATTAACCCTTTAGACACGGCATTCAAAGTTGAACGCCGCGTCTAAAGTGAAAGTAAAACCATGCCGGTTAGCCCAGGGAGCTGTTCGGGATCGCCGCGGCATCCCGAACAGCTTACAAGACAGCTGGAGGATCCCTACCTGCCTCCATGCTGTCCGATCGCTGAATGACTGCTCAGTGCCTGAGATCCAGGCAAGAGCAGTCAAGTGGCAGAATCATCGATCAGTGGTTTCTTATGAGAAACCACTGATTAATGTAAAAGATCAGTGTGTGCAGTGTTATAGCCCCCTATGGGAGCTATAACACTGCAAAAAAAAAGTGAATAAAGATCATTTAACCCCTCCACTAATAAAAGTTTGAATCATCCCCCTTTTCCCATTGAATAAAAAACTGTGTAAATAAAAATAAACATATGTGGTATCGCCGCGCGGAAAAGTCTGAATTATAAAAATATATAATTAATTAAATCGCACGGTCAATGGAGTGCGCGCAAAAAAATTCAAAAGTCCCAAATAGTGCATTTTTGGTCACTTTTTATATCATGAAAAAATATCAATAAGTCCTATCAATGCAAACATTAAACCGCTAAAAACTTCTGATCACGGCGCAAAAAATTAGCCCTCATTTTCCTGCATGTAGTTATGATATTTTTCCAGAAGTACGACAAAATCAAACCTATATAAGTAGGGTATCATTTTAATCGTATGGACCTACAGAATAAAGATAAGGTGTCATTTTTACAGAAAAATGTACTGTGTAGAAACGGAAGCCCCCAAAATTTACAAAATGGCGTTTTTTTCCCCAATTTTATCTCACAATGATTTTTTTCCGTTTCGCCGTAGATTTTTTGGTAACATTACTGACGTCATTACAGAGTAGAATTGGTGGCGCAAAAAATAAGCCATCATATGGATTTGTAGGTGCAAAATTGAAAGAGTTATGATTTTTTAAAGGTGAGGAGGAAAAAACTAAAATGCAAAAACGGAAAAAAACCTGGGTCCTTAAGGGGTTAAAGGGGTACTCCGGCATAAATCATCTTATACCCTATCATAGGGATAAGATGTTACATCGCGGGGATCCCACTGCTGGGGACACCTGCAATTGCCAGTGCAGCACCCCGGTCATCCGTGAACGGAGTGAAATCTGCTCCGTGTCAGATGACTGACGACTACAGCCGCCACGCTCCCTCCATTCAGGTCAATAGGAGGGTGCGTAACAGCTACGTACTAGCCGTCACGCCCCCTCTCATAGACATGAATGGGGGGCGTGGTGCGACGTCACAAACACGGGAGTTCCATGCTTCCGTGTTTTTGATGCCGCTGCTGCCGGCCCAGAGATTTAAGGACCATGCCAATTTCATTTTAGCATTTTGGTTTTTTCCTCCTCTCCATCTAAGAGCCATAACTCTTTTTACTTTTTCATCTGCAGACCCATATGAGGGCTTGTTTTTTGTGAGACCAATTGTTCTTTGTAATGACACCTTTCCTTTTACCCTAAAATGTATTGTGCAACAAAAAAATATTATTTTGTGGCGAAAATGAAAAGAAAAAATTCAATTTTGGAGGGTTTAGTTTTTACGCAGTGCACTTTACAGTAAAACTTACATATTTTCTTTATTCTTCGGGTCAGTACGATTAAAATGATACCCACGTGTACGTGCTTTTCTGTTACTATTTAAAAAAACTAGAACTTTTTTTTAAAGAAAATTAGTATGTTTAAAATGGCTGTATTCTGATCCCTATAACTTTAACTTTTTCTTTTTTCCATATAAGGAACTATTTTCAAGGCTCATTTTTTAGCCCCATGATCTACAGTTTTTATCGATACAACTTTTACATCTATGTCACTTTTTGATAATTTTTTATTACATTTTTCTGGGATGTAATGTGACCAAAAAAGCTGAAATTTCGGACTTTGTTTTTCTTTTTATGTTTATGCTGTTCACCATACGAGATCATTAACATATTTTAATTTATTTTTTACACTTTTTCATCGTTATATGGGAAAAGGGGGGGATTATAATTTTTTATGGGGGAGGGGCTTTGAGCGCAGCTCCTGCATTCACTTCATTATAGGATGTAAATGTACATCCTGGTGCGTTAAGTACCAGCACATCAACCATACATTTACGTCCATTGTACTTAAAGGGGTACTCCGGTGGAAAACTTTTTTTTATTTTTTATGAACCGATGCCAGAAAGTTAAACAGATTTGTAAATTACTTCTATTAAAAAAATCTTTACCCTTCCAGTACTTTTTAGCAGCTGTATGCTATAAAGGAAATTCTTTTCTTTTTGAATTTCTTTTATGTCTTGTCCACAGTGCTCTCTGCTGACACCTGATGCCTGTATCAGGAACTGTCCAGAGCAGGAGAAAATCCCCATAGCAAACCTATGCTGCTCTGGACAGTTCCTGATACGGGCATCAGGTGTCAGCAGAGACCACTGTG
Organism: Hyla sarda; assembly: GCF_029499605.1. NCBI lineage: Eukaryota > Metazoa > Chordata > Amphibia > Anura > Hylidae > Hyla > Hyla sarda. Next base: position 243,502,779 of record NC_079191.1, on the reverse strand, counting down.
GACAAGACAAAAGAAATTAGAAAAGAAAATAATTTCCTTTGTAGCATACAGCTGCTTAAAAGTACTGGATGGGGAAAGATTTTTTAATAGTAGTAATTTACAAATCGTTTAACTTTTTGGCACCAGTTGATTAAAAAAAAAAAATGTTTTCCACCAGAGTACCCCTTTAACCCCTTAAGGAATCAGCCCATTTTGGCCTTAAGGACTCAGACAATTTAATTTTTACGTTTTCATTTTTTCCTCCTCGCCTTCTAAAAATCATAACTCTTTTATATTTTCATCCACAGACAAGTATGAGGGCTTGTTTTTTGCGCGACCAGTTGTCCTTTGTAATGACATCACTCATTATATCATAAAATGTATGGCGCAACCAAAAAACACTATTTTTGTGGGGAAATTAAAACAAAAAACGCAATTTTGCTAATTTTGGAAGGTTTCGTTTTCACGCCGTACAATTTATGGTAAAAATGACGTGTGTTCTTTATTCTGAGTGTCAATACGATTAAAATGATACCCATTATTACATACTTTTATATTATTGTTGCGCTTAAAAAAAATCACAAACTTTTTAACCAAATTAGTACGTTTATAATCCCTTTATTTTGATGACCTCTAACTTTTTTATTTTTCCGTATAAGCGGCGGTATGGGGGCTCATTTTTTGCGCCATGATCTGTACTTTTTTTTGATACCACATTTGCATATAAAAAACTTTTAATACATTTTTTATAATTTTTTTTTATAAAATGTATTAAAAAAGTAGGAATCATTAACATTTTATTTTAATAGTTCGGACATTTAGGCACGCGGCGATACCAAATATGTTTATAAAAAAAAATGTTACGCTTTTTGGGGGTAAAATAGGAAAAAACGGACGTTTTACTTTTTTATTGGGGGAGGGGATTTTTCACTTTTTTTTAACTTTTACTTTTACATTTTTTTACATTTTTTTTTTACACTTGAATAGTCCCCATAGGGGACTATTCATAGCAATACCATGATTGCTAATACTGATCTGTTCTATGTATAGGACATAGAACAGATCAGTGTTTTCGGTGATCTTCTGCTCTGGTCTGCTCGATCACAGACCAGAGCAGGAGACGCCGGGAGCCGGACAGAGGAAGGAGAGGAGACCTCCGTGCGGCGTTATGAATGTTCGGATCCCTGCAGCAGGGCGATCCGATCATTCATTCAAATCGCGCACTGCCGCAGATGCCGGGATCTGTATTGATCCCGGCACCTGAGGGGTCAATGGCGGACGCCCGCGAGATCGCGGGCGTCGGCCATTGCCAGTGGGTCCCTTGCTGCGATCAGCAGCCGGGATCAGCCGCGCATGACACGGGCATCGCTCCGATGCCCGCGGTTATGCACAGGACGTAAATGTACGTCCTGGTGCGTTAAGTACATTTACGTCCTGCGTCCTTAAGGGGTTAAGGGGTTGAAGGTTACATACGTCCCTGTGCTTGTTTCTTGTGTGAGCTGCAGGAGGAGCTGCCTTCAGAGAGCTGAGCAGGTCACATGGTTAGGGAAGCAGTAAATACAGATGAGGAAGGTGTGTGCCTCAGCCAATCACAGCCCGTTGCAGCCCATCGCACACTGAAGGGCTCTTGACTCTCTGAGAGCTGAGGATAAAAGAGTGTTACACTGCAAATTGACGTGTTGTCTACACCCAGAAAAGTGGTGCCTGACAGTCATCATGTGTGCTAAGAACTACTGGACTTCCTGCTTGGATGAAAAGCTGAGGGAAACGGTCTGTGCTCAATTTTTTTTTTATAGTTATATAACTTTAACATATGTAGCTATATGAAGGTCATTTCATTTGTAATGTCACATTGAAGACCCAGGGGGAGAGGGGGAGGGGGGGTGTCTTCAAGCTGTGATATCCTGTTGGGAATGCAACAAAGGAATTTAGTGAGATCTTTAGAATGACCTATTCTTTCATTAAAGTTTGTAAGGGCAGGCTGGATTTTATACACCTGTGGCAGTGGGACTGAATGAAACATCTCTACTCAATGCCCAGATTTCTCACACTATGTGAGATTTAAAAAAATTTAGCAATTTTCCCACAGCAACCAATCACGGCATAACTTTCACTTTTCCAGAGCTCGTTAACAGAGCTGTGATTGGTTATTATGGGAAAATCTCTTCCATTTTTTCTCTCTCACAGTTTGATAAATCTGGGCCAATGATTAAAAGGTGGGGCCTATTATTTTTGTCCATATAGTGCATATTATTTATGATTTTTTAGTAGGGATGATGATATTATCCAACAGGGATAGATCATCAATAAATCCTATAGGGTTATAACAGAGGAGAGAAGTATTGTAAAAACTGAAAAACTAAGAACCGGACTAGACATTTTCTTACTGTATATGTGCTATAACCCTATAAACCCTGTAATTTGCAATGCACCTTTAATACCGGCCTAAGCATTTTCTTATATGTGCTATAACCCTATAAACCCTGTAATTTGTAATGCACCTTTAATACCGGCCTAAGCATTTTCTTATATGTGCTATAACCATAAAAACCCTTAAATTTGCAATGCACCTTTAATAAAGAAATTCTTCCTATGATAATGAATGAATGATCCCAATTTTTTGACCCACAAGCCAGCTTCAAATGTGTTAGGTGTTGTTGAGCAACTTTGGCCAAAGGGAAAAAAAAGCCTATTAAAATGTAATGAGTAATACGGCTCTTACCCCAGTGTAATCTGCCAATTATATGGTTATGCTCCTTGTGTACAGCTATGGTGATACTGTGACATAGTTATGACTATGTCACTAGGTCGCACTGGTGTCCAAAGTTGGAAAGTTACAGGACTTTGCAGAGATCTTGAGAGTGACACTTGGCTTTGAAGCAAACAGTTGGTGACACTTGGTTGTCCATTTGTCATATTTAGTCAACGATATAAACAGATCAAAACAAAAATAGAGAAACAGAAACACAGCCGCACATCCACAATTTGTATTTTGATCTACTTGCTTCTCAGCATAATTTCAAAAACTAACATTTTGTTAGTATACATTTTGATCAAAAAGTACAAGCCCACTCGCCACATCAAGGACACCTAGTCAGAGTGGGTCCCTAACCTAACACTGGCGTAGCGCCGTGCGGCGACCACTGCCTCCGAGACACCATGGTCACAGGGGGAATGACCCAGTGGCCAGGCAGCCCCAATGCTGCCCGTCCAAGCCTCCGCCTCCAGGCCACACCACTGCACAGACAAAGCATTACAGTAACAATGATCGCCGCAGAGCACCACACCAGGGTGAAACCTACCATGTGCTCTCTGCCAACCTGTTAGTTTTTGAAATTATGCTGAGGAGCAAGTAGATCAAAATACAAACTTCTGTTTCTCTATTTTTGTTTTATATAAACAGATCAGTGGACAGACCTCTATACTGACCCAAATAGGTACACAATGGCCCTGATTTACTAAGAGTGAAGTTTAGTTTTCTTTGTGGGTTTTAATTCCCTACAATTTATTTTCCACGGTATTTACTAAGGTTTCCCTACAGTTTCCACTTTCCCTACACTTTGCTTTTTTTTACACATGTTCTGATCTGTCGGGTTTTCCTCAGCTCAAATCCACCACATTTTATGTGCAAACCTTAGTAAATATGTAGTTTTTTTTGTGAAAATGTCGGGGACACACCCCCTTTTCCTTCGGCCACGACCCTTTCTCTAGCTTTCTAAGTAAAATGGAGAGCTGGTCAAGTTTTTTTTTTTTCTTCAATTTTGGCACAGACAGATTTTCTGGCACAATGTGCCAGAATCTGGCACACAACCTGAAAAAACATGTCGAGTTTACAATAGTAAATCAGGGCCAATGATTCTACATATGGTAAATTTGCATAGAGATAAAACTGCTTTCTTTTGAGTAATCCCATGATTTTTATTAGTATTGGATGCAGCTTGCTGGGTCTGGTCCTTCTCACTTTTTTTTATTCTGCATGTTATGGTAAAGAGTTTAAAATGGGTCTAAATGCATTTTTGGAGAGTAGTAACATTATAGGTTATGGATTTTAGATCTATAGGGACAGAACGTTGATCCAGGGATTTATTCTGACTGCCATATTGGAGTCGGGAAGGAATTTTTACCTCTAGTATGAGGGTTTTTTGCCTTCCTCTGGATCAACTCAGTGGGGACTCATTAGGGATATAGATTTAACTTGATGGACTTTGGTCTTTTTTCAACCTTATGAACTATGTTACTATGTTATGGTTGTATTTGTTTATAACACTGGTGGTGATAGGTTCCAAACAGCACTGTAAATGTACAGTCATGTAAATGTAAAGGATTGCATTAACACATCTTTTGCTATACACATGTTTATTCCTTTTCTGTGTATTGGAACTAAACCAAAGAAGGGAGAGAAAAAAAGCAAATTGGACATAATGTCACACCAAACTCCAAAAATGGTCTGGACAAAATTATTGTCACCCTTTCAAAATTGTGCAAAAATAAGATTGTTTCCAAGCTCCTTTAAACTCACCTGGGGGTAAGAAACAGGTTTGGGCAATATAAAAATAACACCTGAAAGCAGATATAAAGGAGAGAAGTTCACTTAGTCTTTGCATTGTGTGTCTGTGTGTGCCACACTAAGCATGGACAACAGAAAGAGGAGAAGAGAACTGTCTGAGGATTTGAGAACCAAAATTGTGGAAAAATATCAACAATCTCAAGGTTACAAGTCCATCTCCAGAGATCTAGATTTGCCTTTGTCCACAGTGCGCAACATTATCAAGAAGTTTTCAACCCAGGACACTGTAGCTAATCTCCCTGGGTGTGGAAAGAAGAGAAAAACTGATGAAAGGTGTCAATGTAGGATAGTCTGGATGGTGGATAAGAAGCCCCAAACAAGTTCCAAAGATATTCAAGCTGTCCTGCAGGCTCAGGGAGCATCAGTGTCAGCGTGAACTATCCGTTGACATTTAAATGAAATTAAAAACTATGGCAGGAGACCCAGGAAAACCCCACTGCTGACACAGAGACATATAAAAGCAAGACTAAATTTTCTCAAAATGAACTTGAGTAAGCCAAAATCCTTCTGGGAAAATGTCTTTTGGACAGATGAGACCAAGATAAAGCTTTTTGGTAAAGCACATCATTCTACTGTTTACTGAAAATGTAAGGCCTACAAAGAAAAGAACACAATACCTACAGTGAAATATGATGGAGGTTCGATTATGTTTTGGGGTTGTTTTGCTGCCTCTGGCACTGGGTGCCATGAATGTATGCAAGGCATCATGAAATCTGAGGATTAACAATGGATTTTGAGTCTCGCTGTACAGCCCAGTGTCAGAAAGCTGGGTTTGCGTCCGAGATCTTGGGTCTTCCAGGAGGACAATGACCCCAAAACATATGTCAAAAAGCACCCAGAAATGGATGGCAACAAAGCGCTGGAGAGTTCTGAAGTGGCCAGCAATGAGTCCAGATCTAAATCCCATTGAACACCTGTGGAGAGATCTTAAAATTGCTGTTGGGAAAAGGTGCCCTTCTAATAATTGAGACCTGGAGCAGTTTGCAAAGGAAGAGGTATCCAACATTCCGGCTGAGAGGTGAAAGAAGCTTATTGATGGTTATAGGAAGCGACTGATTTCAGTTATTTTTTCCAAAGGATGTGCAACCAAATATTAAGTTAAGGGTGCCAATAATTTTGTCCAGCCCATTTTTGGAGTTTGGTGTGACATTATGTCCAATTTGCTTTTTTTCCTCCCTTTTTTGGTTTAGTTCCAATACACATAAAGGGAATAAACATGTGTATAGCAAAAGATTTGTTACTGTAATCCTTTTCTGTGAGAAATACTTCACTTTCTTGAAAAATTTCAGGGGTGCCAACATTTACGGCCATGACTGTGCAATGCAGGCTTAGGAGCTAAGACAGAACCATCAGCTGTGGTAAGGCCATACTGCAAAGGCCAGGATCAGAGCTATCTCTGATCTTATCCACCTAAATTAGGTGTCACACTTAATTACGAGAGTAGAATCTATCTTAATATCTAGAGGGACGGGGCAGGTTGCCAATGGTTTGCCATTGCGTGTCTAAAAAATGTCCCCAGTTCTGCTGTAAACACAAACCTATAAGGCTCTGTATACATGTTGTCTGTCAATATAAAATACACATTGTTTTGGTCCATATTTGTAAATGATTTTGGTTCTCATTTTATACAATATTTTTACCAAAACCAGCAGGGTATCCAAAACACATAAAAAGGTGCAAATTATTGTTTTTCTCTGTGATAGTTTCACTCCTAGTGGGTATAATATGATTTTAATAATTTGATTTTATTTCTGTTTATGTAGTGTGAACGGTTAAAAGAGTTGTTTCATAAAGACAATCCCCTTCCATATGCCCTGTTACGGCATATAGACATTTTTAAGGGGGACCCTCTCTATAAGACCCAGCATATCAGTTTATTGCATTGCTATCCACAGGATATGTTATAAATGTCTGATAGATGCTGGCCTCTAGACTCGAGTGTGGTCAACGGAGGTTATTGTTAAAGGCTTTATCCACCATAAGATGAGTTTAGTACGTACCTGGCATACAGTAATGGACATGCTTAGGAATGATCTGTGCTTATCTTGGGGCTAAATGGCTATGTCATGAGATTACCATAACACTGTGGCTAGCTTTTTGTGAACTTGTATTTCCTGTTTGAGTTTTCTTCTTTTGCCTACAAATCCCATAATTCCATGTTCCTCCCTCCCACACATCGGCCACCCCACCCATTAAAACATAAATGAGCTGCATCCATTCAAAAGACCTGTGGTTTTCAAGCAGGGTGCCTACAGCTGTTGCATTAGTTGCAGATTGATCTCTCTCCCACCAAGCGATCGCTTCACCCATTGAAGCAGACAGGCTCCCTGTCATCAGCTGACTAGTGAGTCAGGTCTGGGCCGCATTGCAACCTGGGAAACAGTAATTTTGTATGCTGTTAAAAATAAATATTGGGGTGAAAATCACATAAGAATTGTGAGAAAACCACCACACACAGGTACAGACACTATATTATGAACTATACTAACTTTATAGCCCCTGCAGTATAGTCAAATAAAAAAAAAATCCTGGAAAACCCCTTTAACCTGTTAAGGACATAGGACGTTCTCTAACGTCCTCACTACCTGGGCTTTAATGCCCAAGGACGTTAGAGAACGTCCTGTTGTATTTCCGGTCTCTGCCGCTCGCCGGGCAGAGATCGGAACTGGATGCCTGCTGAAATCCTTCAGCAGGCATCCAGGGCAAACGCCGAGGGGGGCCATGTAGGCCCCCCATGTCGGCGATCGCCGCAAATCGCAAGGGAAATCGCCCTTGCGATCTGCGGCGATACCGGGCTGATCGGGTCTCTGGGACCCGACCGCCCGGTAATTTCGCATGATCCCGGCTGTCACAGACAGCCAGGACCATGCTGAAGGCTAGGAGTGAGGTGGCAAGCCGGCCACCTCCTCCGATCTCCTGCGATCTGTCGGTTAACTAACCGACCAATCGCAGGAGGGGGGGCGGTTACTTCCTCCCGTCCTGCCCGGCCCCTTGAAGTGCGGAGAGGACGGGAGGAAGACCGGAGGACGCGGCGGGGGACGGGGGAGTGCTGGGGACCGGCCCCGGTACTTACCTCGTCCCTGAAGACCCGGATTCCGGCGATGAAGACGGCGGCGGCGGCGGCGACAGGTGAGTAGATCTTCAGCCGCGGTCGGGCCCTTTACAACAATGCACGTCGCCGTAAAGCGACATGCATTGCTGTATTGGGACCCTGTAAACTACAACTCCCAGCATGCCCAGACAGCCCTTGGCATCTGGGCATGCTGGGAGTTGTAGTTTTGCAACATCTGGAGGTCCACAGTTTGGAAACCACTGTGCCCTTCCAGATGTTGCAAAACTACACATCCTCAGCATGCCCTTACTGTCCAGGCATGCTGGGAGTTGTAGTTCTGTAACATCTGGCCCTTCAGATGTTGCAGAACTACAACTCCCAGCATGTCTGGACAGTTTTGGCATACTGGGAGTTGTAGTTTTGCAACATCTGGAAGGGCACAGATTGGGAACCACTGTATTAGTGGTCTGCAAACTGTAGTCCCCCAGATGTTGCTAAACTACAACTCCAAGCATGCTGGGAGTTGTAGTTCGGCAACATCTGGCTCTAAAGATGTTGCCGAACTACTACTCCCAGCATGTGTGAGAATGCTGGGAGTTGTGGTTTTGCAACAACTGGAGGCACACTGGTTGGGAAACATTGTCTGTTTCCTAACTCAGTGTTTCCCAACCGTGTGCCTCCAGCTGTTGCAAAACTATAACTACCAGCATGCACTGATAGACTGTGCATGCTGGGAGTTGTAGTTTTGTAACAGCTGGAGGTCCCCCCCCCCTGTGAATGTACAGGGTACATTCACATGGGCAGGGGGCTTACAGTGAGTATCAGGCTGCAAGTTTGCGATGCAGCAAATTTTGCGCCGCAGCTCAAACTCGCAGCGGGAACTCGCTGTAATCCCCGGCCCCTGTGACTGTACCCTAAAAACACTACACTACACTAACACAAAATAAAATAAAAAGTAAAAAACACTACATATACACATACCCCTACACAGCCCCCCTCCCCTCCCCAATAAAAATGAAAAACGTCCGGTACGCCACTGTTTCCAAAATGGAGCCTCCAGCTGTTGCAAAACAACAACTCCCAGTATTGCTGGACAGCCGTTGACTGTCCAAGCATGCTGGGAGTTTTGCAACAGCTGGAGGCACCCTGTTTGGGAATCACTGGCGTAGAATACCCCTATGTCCACCCCTATGCAAGTCCCTAATTCAGGCCTCAAATGCGCATGGCGCTCTCACTTTGGAGCCCTGTCGTATTTCAAGGCAACAGTTTAGGGTCACATATGGGGTATCGCCGTACTCGGGAGAAATTGTGTTACAAATTTTGGGGGGATTTTTCTCCTTTAACCCCTTATGAAAAGGTGCAGTTGGGGTGTACAACAGCGTGTTAGTGTAAAAAAATAAATTTTTTACACTAACACGCTGGTGTTGCCCTTTACTTTTCATTTTGACAAGAGGTAAAAGGGAAAAACGCCCCCCAAAATTTGTAATGCAATTTCTCCCGAGTACGGAGATACTCCATATGTGGGCGCAAACTTCTCTGGGGGCGCACAACAAGGCCCAGAAGGGAGAGTGCACCATGTACATTTGAGGTGATTTGCACAGGGGTGGCTGATTGTTACAGCGGTTTTGACAAACGCAAAAAAAAAAAAAAACCACATGTGACCCCATTTCGGAAACTACACCCCTCACGGAATGTAATGAGGGGTGCAGTGAGAATTTACACCCCACAGGTGTCTGACAGATCTTTGGAAGAGTGGGCTGTGCAAATTAAAAATTTTGTACAGCCCATTGTTCCAAAGTTCTGACAGACACCAGTGGGGGGTAAATGCTCACTGTACACCTTGTTACGTTCCTCAAGGGGTCTAGTTTCCAAAATGGTATGCCATGTGGGGGTTATTTTGCTCTCCTGGCACCATAGGGGCTTCCTAAATGCGACATGCCCCCCGAGCAAAATTTGCTCTCCAAAAGCCAAATATGACTCCTTCTCTTCTGAGCATTGTAGTTCGCCCGTAGTGCACTTCAGGTCCACTTATGGGGTACCTTCATACTCAGAAGAGATGGGGTTACAAATTTTGGGGGGTATTTTCTGCTATTAACCCTTGCAAAAATGTGAAATTTGGGGGGAAACACACATTTTAGTGAAAAAAAATATATATTTTTTTACATATGCAAAAGTCATGAAACCCCTGTGGGGTATTAAGGCTCACTTTATTCCTTGTTACGTTCCTCAAGGGGTCTAGTTTCCAAAATGGTATGCCATGTGAGGGTTTTTTGCTGTTGTGGCACCATAGGGGCTTCCTAAATGCAACATGCCCCCCGACCAAAATTTGCTCTCCAAAAGCCAAATATGACTCCTTCTCTTCTGAGCATTGTAGTTCGCCCGTAGTGCACTTCAGGTCCACTTATGGGGTACCTCCATACTCAGAAGAGATGGGGTTAAAAATTTTGGGGGGTATTTTCTGCTATTAACCCTTGCAAAAATGTGAAATTTGGGGGGAAACACACATTTTAGTGAAAAAAAATATATATTTTTTTACATATGCAAAAGTCGTGAAACCCCTGTGGGGTATTAAGGCTCACTTTATTCCTTGTTACGTTCCTCAAGGGGTCTAGTTTCCAAAATGGTATGCCATGTGAGGGTTTTTTGCTGTTGTGGCACCATAGGGGCTTCCTAAATGCAACATGCCCCCCGACCAAAATTTGCTCTCCAAAAGCCAAATATGACTCCTTCTCTTCTGAGCATTGTAGTTCGCCCGTAGTGCACTTCAGGTCCACTTATGGGGTACCTCCATACTCAGAAGAGATGGGGTTAAAAATTTTGGGGGGTATTTTCTGCTATTAACCCTTGCAAAAATGTGAAATTTGGGGGGAAACACACATTTTAGTGAAAACATTTTTTTTTTTTTTTACATATGCAAAAGTCGTGAAACACCTGTGGGGTATTAAGGTTCACTTTACCCCTTGTTACGTAGGGGTCTAGTTTCCAAAATGGTATGCCATGTGGGGATTTTTTGCTGTTCTGGTACCATAGGGGCTTCCTAAATGCAACATGCCCCCCAAAAACCATTTCAGAAAAACTTACTCTCCAAAATTCCCTTGTCGCTCCTTCGCTTCTGAGCCCTCTACTGCGCCCGTCGAACACTTTACATAGACATATGAGGTAAGTGCTTACTCGAGAGAAATTGGGCTACAAATATAAGTATACATTTTCTCTTTTTACCCCTTGTAAAAATTCAAAAATTGGGTCTACAAGAACATGCGAGTGTAAAAAATGAAGATGGTGAATTTTCTCCTTCACTTTGCTGCTATTCCTGTGAAACACCTAAAGGATTAAAACGCTGACTGAATGTCATTTTGAATACTTTGGGGGGTGCAGTTTTTATAATGGGGTCATTTGTGGGGTATTTCTAATATGAAGACCCTTCAAATCTACTTCAAACCTGAACTGGTCCCTGAAAAATAGTGAGTTTGAAAATTTTGTGAAAAATTGGAAAATTGCTGCTGAACTTTGAAGCCCTCTGGTGTCTTCCAAAAGTAAAAACTCATTAATTTTATGATGCAAACATAAAGTAGACATATTGTATTTGTGAATAAAATTTTTTTTTATTTGGAATATCCATTTTCCTTACAAGCAGAGAGCTTCAAAGTTCGAAAAATGCAAAATTTTCAATTTTTTCAGCAAATTTTGAAATTTTTCACTATGAAACGATGCAAGTATCGACAAAATTTTACCAATAACATAAAGTAGAATATGTCACGAAAAAACAATCTCGGAATCAGAATGATAGGTAAAAGCATTCCAGAGTTATTAATGTTTAAAGTGACAGTGGTCAGATGTTCAAAAAACGCTCCGGTCCTAAGGTGTAAAATGGCCTGGTCCTTAAGGGGTTAAGCTGAAAAAGGTTGAACTGGCTGGTTTATGTAATTTAACCCCTTCATGACATAGTAACATAGTTCATAGGGTCGAAAAAAGACCAGAGTCCATCAAGTTCAACCTATAACACTGAGTCCCTACTGACTTGATATCGATCTAGAATCCATAACCTGTAATGTTATTAATCTCCAAAAAAGCATCCAGACCCCTTTTAAATTCTTTTACAGAGTTCACCATGACCACCTCCTCTGGCAGAGAATTCTACAGTCTCGCTGCTCTTACTGTAAAAAAAACCCGTCTTTACTGGTGTAGAATAGTGTTGCTCACGAATATTCGCAATTCGAATATTATTCGCGAATATCGCATATTCGCGAATTCGCGAATTTCGCGAATATAGCGCTATATATTCGTAATTACGAATATTCATTTTTTTTTTTTTTTTTTTCACAGTACACATCACAGTGATCATCCCTCTCTGCTTCCAGCTTGTGTGGTGTAAAGAAGGCTCTAATACTACTGTGAGAGACTGGTGTGCGAAAATTCGCATATGATAATTTTCGCATATGCGAATTTCCGCGAATGTTAATTTTGTATGGGTTAATATTCACATATGTTAATTTTCGCATACGCGAATTTACGCATATGCGAAAATAAAACGGGAATATAACGAATATGCGAATATTCGCGAATATATGACGAATATTCATCCATATATTCGCGAATATTCGCGAATTCGAATATGGCCTATGCCGCTCAACACTAGTGTAGAAACCTTCTTTCCTCTAGACGTCGAGGATGCCCCCTTGTTATAGATACAGTCCTGGGTATAAATAGATCATGGGAGAGATCTCTGTACTGCCCCCTGATATATTTATACATAGTTATTAGGTCTCCCCTAAGCCTTCTTTTATCTAAACTAAATAACCCTAATTCTGATAATCTTTCTGGGTACTGTAGTCCTCCCATTCCCCATATTACCCTGGTTGCCTGTCTTTGAACCCTCTACAGCTCCACTATATATTTATTGTACACTGGTGCCCAGTACTGTACACAGTATTCCATGTGTGGTCTGACTAGTGATTTGTACAGCGGTAGAATTATTTCCTTGTCGTGGGCATCTATGCCCCTATTGATGCACCCCATGATTTTACTTGCCTTGGCAGCAGCTGCCCGACACTAGTCACTACAGCTAAATTTACTGTTAGCTAAGACTCCCAAGTCCTTTTCTACATCAGTTGTCCCAAGTGTTCTCCCATTTAATACATAATCCCAGCCCTGATTTTTCTTCCCCATGTGCATTACCTTACATTTATCAGTGCTGAACCTCATCTGCCACTTCCCAGCCAAAACCTCCAACCTATCCTGATCCATTTGTAACAGTGCACTGTCCTCTATAGTGTTTACCGCTTTACAGAGTTTAGTATAATCTGCAAAGATTGCTACTTTACTATTCAACCCCTCTACAAGGTCATTAATAAATATATTAAATAGGACAGGACCCAAGACGGACCCCTGTGGTGCCCCACTAGTAACAGTCACCCTGTCACGATGCCGGCTGGCAGGAGGTGGATCCTCTGTGCCAGAGAGGGATTGGCGTGGACCGTGCTAGTGGACCGGTTCTAAGTCACTACTGGTTTTCACCAGAGCCCGCCGCAAAGCGGGATGGTCTTGCAGCGGCGGTAGTGACCAGGTCGTATCCACTAGCAACGGCTCAACCTCTCTGACTGCTGAAGATAGGCGCGGTACAAGGGAGTAGACAGAAGCAAGGTCGGACGTAGCAGAAGGTCGGGGCAGGCAGCAAGGATCGTAGTCAGGGGCAACGGCAGGAGGTCTGGAACACAGGCTAGGAACACACAAGGAAACGCTTTCACTGGCACAATGGCAACAAGATCCGGCGAGGGAGTGCAGGGGAAGTGAGGTATACATAGGGAGTGCACAGGTGAACACACTAATTAGAACCACTTGCGCCAATCAGCGGCGCAGTGGCCCTTTAAATCGCAGAGACCCGGCGCGCGCGCGCCCTAGGGAGCGGGGCCGCGCGCGCCGGGACAGGACCGACGGAGAGCGAGTCAGGTACGGGAGCCGGGGTGCGCATCGCGAGCGGGCGCCACCCGCATCGCGAATCGCATCCCGGCTGGAGGCGGTATCGCAGCGCACCGGGTCAGTGGATCTGACCGGAGCGCTGCAGTAGCGAGAGTGTAGCGAGCGCTCCGGGGAGGAGCGGGGACCCGGAGCGCTCGGCGTAACAGTACCCCCCCCCTTGGGTCTCCCCCTCTTCTTAGAGCCTGAGAACCTGAGGAGCAGACTTTTGTCTAGGATATTGTCCTCAGGTTCCCAGGATCTCTCTTCAGGACCACAACCCTCCCAATCGACCAAAAAAAAAGTTTTCCCTCTGACCTTCTTGGAGGCCAGTATCTCCTTTACGGAGAAGATGTCCGAGGAGCCGGAAACAGGAGTGGGAGAAACAAGTTTGGGAGAGAAACGGTTGATGATGAGTGGTTTAAGAAGAGAAACGTGAAAGGCATTAGGAATACGAAGAGAAGGAGGAAGAAGAAGTTTGTAAGAGACAGGATTAATCTGGCACAAAATTTTGAAAGGACCAAGATAGCGTGGTCCCAATTTGTAGCTAGGGACACGGAAGCGGACATATTTAGCGGAGAGCCATACCTTGTCTCCAGGAGAAAAAATGGGGGGAGCTCTTCTTTTCTTATCAGCAAACTTCTTCATGCGTGATGAAGCCTGTAAGAGAATTTTGGGTCTCTTTCCATATGGTGGAAAGATCACGAGATATTTCATCCACAGCGGGCAAACCAGAGGGCAAGGGAGTAGGGAGGGGGGGAAGAGGGTGACGGCCGTACACCACGAAAAATGGGGATTTGGAGGAAGATTCAGAGACTCTGAAGTTATACGAGAATTCGGCCCATGGTAGAAGATCTGCCCAGTCATCCTGGCGGGAGGAAACAAAATGCCGTAAATAATCACCCAGGACCTGGTTAATTCTTTCTACTTGCCCATTGGATTGAGGATGATAGGCAGAAGAAAAGTTTAATTTAATCTTGAGTTGTTTACAGAGAGCCCTCCAGAATTTTGACACGAATTGGACGCCTCTGTCCGAGACGATCTGCGTGGGCAACCCGTGAAGACGAAAAATGTGTACAAAAAATTGTTTTGCCAACTGAGGCGCTGAAGGGAGACCAGGAAGAGGGATGAAATGTGCCATCTTGGAGAATCGATCAACGACCACCCAAACAACAGTGTTGCCACGGGATGGGGGTAAGTCTGTAATAAAGTCCATACCAATCAGAGACCAAGGCTGTTCGGGGACAGGCAGAGGATGAAGAAGACCAGCGGGCTTCTGGCGAGGAGTCTTATCCCGGGCACAGACAGTGCAGGCTCGCACAAAATCCACAACATCCGTCTCCAGAGTCGGCCACCAATAGAAACGAGAGATGAGTTGCACGGATTTCTTGATGCCCGCATGACCTGCGAGATGGGAGGAGTGACCCCATTTGAGGATTCCGAGGCGTTGGCGTGGAGAGACGAAGGTCTTCCCTGGAGGAGTTTGCCTGATGGAGGCTGGAGAAGTGGAGATCAGGCAGTCAGGAGGAATGATGTGTTGCGGAGAGAGCTCTACTTCCGAGGCATCCGAGGAACGAGAGAGAGCATCGGCCCTAATGTTCTTATCGGCAGGCCGAAAGTGAATTTGAAAATTAAATCGGGCAAAGAACAGAGACCACCTGGCCTGGCGAGGATTCAGCCGTTGGGCAGACTGGAGATAGGAGAGGTTCTTGTGATCGGTGTAAATAATAACTGGAAATCTTGATCCCTCCAGCAGATGCCTCCATTCCTCAAGTGCTAATTTAATGGCTAGTAGCTCTCGATCCCCGATGGAGTAGTTCCTCTCCACCGGAGAGAAGGTCCTAGAAAAAAAACCACAAGTAACAGCATGCCCGGAAGAATTTTTTTGTAGAAGGACCGCTCCAGCTCCTACTGAGGAGGCATCAGCCTCCAATAGGAAGGGTTTAGATGGGTCAGGTCTGGAGAGCACGGGAGCCGAAGAAAAGGCAGACTTGAGCTGTTTAAAGGCGTCTTCCGCTTGAGGAGGCCATGACTTAGGATTGGCATTCTTTTTGGTTAAAGCCACGATAGGAGCCACAATGGTAGAAAAATGTGGAATAAATTGTCTGTAATAATTGGCGAACCCCAAAAAACGTTGGATAGCACGGAGTCCGGAGGGGCGTGGCCAATCTAAGACGGCAGAGAGTTTGTCTGGATCCATTTGTAGTCCCTGGCCAGAGACCAAGTATCCTAGGAAAGGAAGAGATTGACATTCAAACAGACATTTCTCCATTTTGGCATAAAGTTGATTGTCACGAAGTGTCTGAAGAACCATGCGGACATGCTGGCGATGTTCTTCTAGGTTGGCAGAAAAAATCAGGATATCGTCCAGATACACAACAACACAGGAATATAAGAGATCACGAAAAATTTCATTAACAAAGTCTTGGAAGACGGCAGGGGCGTTGCACAGGCCAAAGGGCATGACCAGATACTCAAAGTGTCCATCTCTAGTGTTAAATGCCGTTTTCCATTCATCCCCCTCTCTGATGCGGATGAGATTATAAGCACCTCTTAAGTCCAGTTTGGTAAAGATGTGGGCACCTTGGAGGTGATCAAAGAGTTCAGAGATGAGAGGTAGGGGGTAGCGGTTCTTTACCGTGATTTTATTAAGACCGCGGTAGTCAATGCAAGGACGTAGGGAGCCATCTTTTTTGGACACAAAGAAAAATCCGGCTCCGGCAGGAGAGGAGGATTTGCGGATAAAGCCCTTTTTAAAATTTTCCTGGATGTACTCAGACATAGCAAGAGTCTCTGGGGCAGAGAGAGGATAAATTCTGCCCCGGGGTGGAGTAGTGCCTGGGAGGAGGTCAATAGGACAGTCATAAGGCCTGTGAGGAGGTAGAGTCAGCTTGTTTTTTGCAAAAAACATCCGCAAAGTCTATATAGGCCTTAGGGAGAACGGTTACAGGGGGAACCACAGGGTCACGGCAAGGAGAACTGGGAACCGGTTTAAGGCAGTCCTTGAAACAAGAGGAACCCCAACTCTTGATCTCCCCAGTGGACCAATCCAGGGTTGGGGAATGGTGTTGAAGCCAGGGTAGTCCGAGGAGAATTTCGGAAGTGCAATTGGGGAGGACCAAAAACTCAATTTTCTCGTGATGAGGTCCGATGCACATTAGGAGGGGCTCCGTGCGGAAACGTATGGTACAGTCCAATCTTTCATTGTTAACACAATTGATGTAGAGGGGTCTGGCGAGACTGGTCACCGGGATGTTGAACCTGTTGATGAGAGAGGCCAAAATAAAATTTCCTGCAGATCCGGAATCCAAGAAGGCCATAGTAGAGAAGGAGAAGGTAGAGGCAGATATCCGCACAGGCACAGTAAGACGTGGAGAAGCAGAGTTGACATCAAGGACTGTCTCACCTTTGTGCGGAGTCAGCGTACGTCTTTCCAGGCGGGGAGGACGGATAGGACAATCCTTCAGGAAGTGTTCGGTACCGGCACAGTACAGGCAGAGATTCTCCATGCGGCGTCGTGTCCTCTCTTGAGGTGTCAGGCGAGACCGGTCGACCTGCATAGCCTCCACGGCGGGAGGCACAGGAACGGATTGCAGGGGACCAGAGGAGAGAGGAGCCGGGGAGAAAAAACGCCTCGTGCGAACAAAGTCCATATCCTGGCGGAGCTCCTGGCGCCTTTCGGAAAAACGCATGTCAATGCGAGTGGCTAGATGAATGAGTTCATGTAGGTTAGCAGGGATTTCTCGTGCGGCCAGAACATCTTTAATGTTGCTGGATAGGCCTTTTTTAAAGGTCGCGCAGAGGGCCTCATTATTCCAGGATAGTTCAGAAGCAAGAGTGCGGAATTGTACGGCGTACTCGCCAACGGAAGAATTACCCTGGACCAGGTTCAACAGGGCAGTCTCAGCAGAAGAGGCTCGGGCAGGTTCCTCAAAGACACTTCGAATTTCCGAGAAGAAGGAGTGTACAGAGGCAGTGACGGGGTCATTGCGGTCCCAGAGCTGTGTGGCCCATGACAGAGCTTTTCCAGACAGAAGGCTGACTACGAAAGCCACCTTAGACCTTTCAGTAGGAAACTGGTCCGACATCATCTCCAAGTGCAGGGAACATTGAGAAAGAAAGCCACGGCAAAATTTAGAGTCCCCATCAAATTTATCCGGCAAGGATAGTCGTAGGCCTGAAGCGGCCACTCGCTGCGGAGGAGGTGCAGGAGCTGGCGGAGGAGATGATTGCTGAAGCTGTGGTAGTAGCTGCTGTAGCATCACGGTCAGTTGAGACAGCTGGTGGCCTTGTTGCGCTATCTGTTGTGACTGCTGGGCGACCACCGTGGTGAGGTCGGCGACAACTGGCAGAGGGACTTCAGCGGGATCCATGGCCGGATCTACTGTCACGATGCCGGCTGGCAGGAGGTGGATCCTCTGTGCCAGAGAGGGATTGGCGTGGACCGTGCTAGTGGACCGGTTCTAAGTCACTACTGGTTTTCACCAGAGCCCGCCGCAAAGCGGGATGGTCTTGCAGCGGCGGTAGTGACCAGGTCGTATCCACTAGCAACGGCTCAACCTCTCTGACTGCTGAAGATAGGCGCGGTACAAGGGAGTAGACAGAAGCAAGGTCGGACGTAGCAGAAGGTCGGGGCAGGCAGCAAGGATCGTAGTCAGGGGCAACGGCAGGAGGTCTGGAACACAGGCTAGGAACACACAAGGAAACGCTTTCACTGGCACAATGGCAACAAGATCCGGCGAGGGAGTGCAGGGGAAGTGAGGTATACATAGGGAGTGCACAGGTGAACACACTAATTAGAACCACTTGCGCCAATCAGCGGCGCAGTGGCCCTTTAAATCGCAGAGACCCGGCGCGCGCGCGCCCTAGGGAGTGGGGCCGCGCGCGCCGGGACAGGACCGACGGAGAGCGAGTCAGGTACGGGAGCCGGGGTGCGCATCGCGAGCGGGCGCCACCCGCATCGCGAATCGCATCCCGGCTGGAGGCGGTATCGCAGCGCACCGGGTCAGTGGATCTGACCGGAGCGCTGCAGTAGCGAGAGTGTAGCGAGCGCTCCGGGGAGGAGCGGGGACCCGGAGCGCTCGGCGTAACACACCCAATCAGAATAAGTACCATTAATAACAACCCTCTGTTTCCTATCACTGAGCCAGTTACTTACCCACTTACACACATTTTCCCCCGGTCAAATCCTTCTCATTTTATGCACCAACCTTTTATGTGGCACCCTATCAAATGCTTTGAAAAAATCCAGATATACGACATCCAGCGATTGCCCCTGGTCCAGTCTGGAGCTCACCTCCTCATAAAAGCTGATCAGGTTAGTTTGACAGGATGATCCCTCATAAAGCCATGCTGATATGGAGTCATACATTTATTTTCATGAAGATACTCCAAAATAGCATTTCTTAGAAAATCCTCAAACAATTTACATACAACGGAGGTTAAACTAACAGGCCTATAATTCCCAGGGTCACCTTTTGCCCCCTTTTTAAATATTTGCCATGCACCAGTCCTTGGGAACAGTCCCTGCTACTATAGAAGATTTTGAATTTGTTTAATATTTTTTGCTTTTTCCTGATGCCTGTTGATATTTTCTTCCTCATCATTTTTTTAAAGGGCCAACAATTTCATTTTTAACCTTTTTGCTATTTATATAGTTAAAAAAACATTTTGTGGTTAGTTTTATTCTCTTTGGCAATAAGTATTTCTGTCTCTATTTTTGTGGCTTTTATCAGTTTTTTTTTACATATTTTAAATTTTTCTCTATAGCTTTTTAATGCTTCTTCACTGCAATCCTGTTTTAGTAGTTTAAATGCTTTATTTTTGTCATTTATTGCCCCCTTAACATTTTTCATCTATATTAGTTTTCTTTTATTTCTGACCCTTTTATTCCCATAAGATATATACATCTTACAGTGAGAATTTAAGATATTTTTAAAAGTCTCCCATTTAGTGTCAGTATTCTTGTTTTTCAGGACATTATCCCAATTTATATTGTTAGGGGCTTCTCTGAGTTGATCAAACTTTGCCTTCCTAAAGTTCAATCTTTTTGTGGCCCCTCGAGAGATTCCCTTATTGAAGAACAAGTTACAATGTATTATATTATGATCACTATTTCCTAGGTGTCCTTCTACTTGCACATTGTTTCTCTCAGGTCTGTTAGTTAATATTAAGTCTAGTAGGGCGCCCCCTCTGGTCAGACCCTGCACCATTTGGGGTAGATAATTGTCTTCAGCTATAGTAAGAAACCTGTTTCCTTTATGAGATTCACAAGTCTCAGTCTCCCAGTTTATATCAGGATAGTTAAAGTCCCCCATTATTATCACCTCATTCTGATTTGGTGCCTTGTTTATTTGCCTCAGTAATTGATTTTCTGCCTCTTCCATTATGTTTGGTGGTTTATAGAAAACCCCTATCGGAATTTTTATTTTTAATCTCCATATATTTCTACTCATAATGACTCCACATTATCATCTCTCTCCCATATATCCTCCCGCAGTGCAGCCTTCACACTCGATTTCACATAAAGACAAACTCCTCCCCCTTTCCGTTTTGTCCGATCCTTCCTGAATAGACTATAAGCTTGTATGTTGACCACCCAGTCACAGCTATCGTCCAACCAAGTCTCTGTTATACCCACTAGGTCATAATTCTCCTCAGACATCAACCATTTCCGTTCCTCTGTTTTATTGGACAGATATCTGGCATTAGTCAACATGCAATTTAAAGGTGTATGTTTTTTCTTCCTATGAAGCCTATCCCTATTAACTATTCTAACCCCTCCCTCCGCTCCACCCCCAGGTATATTAATAAGTCCCCCCTCTCTATCGACAGCATTTTCCTCCTCTATGTTGTAGGTTCCCTCCCCCCTAGTCCCTAGTTTAAACACTCCTCCACCCTTCTAGCCATCAACTCCCCGAGCACAGCTGCACCTTCCCCATTGAGGTGCAGTCCGTCCCTATGGTAGAGCCGGTATACGATAGCGAAGTCGGCCCAGTTCTCCATGAACCCAAACCCCTCCTTCCTACACCAGCTTCTGAGCCACTTGTTTACCTCCCTAATCTCCCGCTGCCTCTCTGGTGTGGCTCGTGGTACAGGTAATATTTCAGAAAATACTACCTTGGAGGTCCTTGCCTTAAACTTGCGGCATAAGTCCCTGAAATCATTTTTAAGGAGACCACATATCTCTTACTTTGTCAATGGTGCCAATATGTACCATGACTGCTGGGTCCTCTCCGGCCCCACGCAGCAACCTGTCAACCCGATCTGCGATGTGCCGAACTCGAGCGCCAGGAAGACAACAAACTGTTTGGTGTTCCCGGTCTTTGTGACAGATCGCCCTGTCTGTCCCCCTAATAATTGAGTCCCCCGCTACCAGTACCTGTCTGGCCTGCCCTGCAATGACCCAGCAATGTTTTTTTTTTTTTTTACTTTTTTTCCTCCTCACATTCTAAAACCCATAGCTTTTTTTATTTTTCCAATGATAAAGTTGTATTAGGGCTTATTGTTTGCGGGACAAGTTGTACTTATTTTATCATATAATGTATTACAAAGCCAGAAAAAAAATGGAATTGTGCAATTTTGTGGGGCAATAATTTTTACGGCGTTCACAATACGGTTAATCTGACATGCTAACTTTATTCTATGGTCAGTAAGATTCCAATGATACCAAACTTGGATAATTTTTTCATTTTATGGTAAAAAAAAAAAGAATAGAAAACTTGAAAAAGGGAAAAAAAAAGTTTGTTCAATGATATGTTCTGACTTTTTTTATTTTCCACCTATAGAGCTGTGTTAGGGTTTATTTTTTGCTCCATGAGCTGTACTTTTAAACAGTGTCAGATAGTGCTTATGTGTGACTTTTTGATCACTTTTTAGTATGTAAATAACATTCACAAGAAATATAGCCTGCACTCACCGTCCAGTACGAGTCTTGCGGCCTCAAACTTCGGTCCACCTCGGTGACGTGGGATTCCTAGCACAAGCTGGCAGCGCTCAGAAAAACAGGCAACTTTTTAGTATGTGATGTGACCAAAAAATCATCAATTTTGGCATTTGAAATGTTATGCATTTACGCCATTCACCATACAGGATCAGTAACATCATAATTTAATAGTTAGGACAATTAGGCACGCAGCGAACCAAATATGTTTATTGTTTTACAGTGTTTTATCTAAATAATCAGAAAAGGGCGGTTCATTTCCTCGGTCATTACCGATGCTCCCACATAAATTAACAGAGAATATGCAGTCTCCAGCATGTGCTCCTCTCAGAGAGTTGGGGTCCGTACAGTTGATCGCTGTGGGTCCCAGTGGTCGGACCCCCTGCGATCTTACACTTATCCCCTATCCTGATAGGGGATAAGTTACTTTTCGCTGCAGTACCCCTTTAACTTCTATGCACTCATGTTTGCTGGTGGGAACCAATGAGATACAGTCCAGACAATGCTAAAGCCTGGAAAGAAGTGTAACCCCTGGACCCCCGATACTAAACCTTTACTATTCTAGATAATAACCTTCCTTTAACTCCCTTACTGCCCTAGACCACCAGGTAAACTACATCAACTCACATATTGCCAAAGACCATTGGTCTTCAAACTGCTGCCCCTCCAGATTTTGCAAAACTACAACTGCCAGCATGCCCAGACAGCTGTTGGCTTGGATAGTTTTGCAACAGCTGGAGGGCTACAGTTTGAAGACCACTGTCTTAGACCAACAAGTATCCTCACTATCTAGATCAAAAAGAATTCTGACTTTAACCTCACTACTAACTGACAATAACCTTCACTATATATACTGTATAATACTATTTATCTGGATGGAACTGGATATGGCTTTGTATATCTGCCTGCCCTATACCCAAGAATAAGGGGCTGTATCTTTATATTCATTTGGTGTGGTTCTGTATTGTCTAACTGAGATGGAACAATGCTCAGGTCCCTTAAAGGAAATCTGTCATTGGTGTCACCTGCATCGCTGCTTCTTCTCTGCTGGATTCAACTGGTAGCAAACAGCAGCAGTGATGATACTAAGCTCCGCCCATGCTTCAAGTCGGCCCCGGAATGGAAGATACGGTGGAAGATCCACGGAACGGGACCAGGTACAGTGCATAGTGAAAGTATTCGGCCCCCTTGAACTTTTTGTCCTTTTGCCACATTTCAGGCTTCAAACATAAAGATATAAAACTGTAATTTTTTGTGAAGAATCAACAACAAGTGGACACAATCATGAAGTGGAACAAAATGTATTGGATATTTCAAACTTTTTTAACAAATAAAAAACTGAAAAATTGGGCATGCAAAATTATTCAGCCCCTTTACTTTCAGTGCAGCAAACTCTCTCCAGAAGTTCAGTGAGGATCTCTGAATGATCCAATGTTGACCTAAATGACTAATGATGATAAATAAAATCCACCTGTGTGTAGGATAAATGCACCTGCACTGTGATAGTCTCAGAGGTCCGTTTAAAGCACAGAGAGCATCATGGAGAACAAGGAACACACCAGGCAGGTCCAAGATACTGTTGTGGAGAAGTTTAAAGCCGGATTTGGATACAAAAGGAGAATTGTCTTCCAACAAGACAATGATCCAAAACATAAAGCAAAATCTACAATGGAATGGTTCACAAATAAACATATCCAGGTGTTAGAATGGCCAAGTCAAAGTCCAGACCTGAATCCAATCGAGAATCTGTGGAAAGAACTGAAAACTGCTGTTCACAAACGCTCTCCATCCAACCTCACTGAGCTCAAGCTGTTTTGCAAGGAGGAATGGGCAAAAATTTCAGTCTCTGGATGTGCAAAACGTATAGAGACATACCCCAAGCGACTTACAGCTGTAATCGCAGCAAAAGGTGGCGCTACAAAGTATTAATTTAAGGGGGCTGAATAATTTTGCACGCCTAAATTTTTCTGTTTTTTATTTGTTAAAAAGTTTGAAATATCCAAACTTCATTCCACTTCATGATTGTGTCCCACTTGTTGTTGATTCTTCACAAAAAATTACAGTTTTATATCTTTATGTTTGAAGCCTGAAATGTGGCAAAAGGTTGAAAAGTTCAAGGGGGCCGAATACATTCACTATGCACTGTAAGTATTGTTGTTATCAGTGTCACCTGCACTACCTGTCTGTGCAGGTTAATGCAGGTGACACTGATGACAGATTTCCCTTAATACCCTGCTTATTAGCTACAAAAGACTTAAAAAAATACTATTGTTACTGATGCAACAGAAAGTTACAGGCAGTCCATGAGACCTTGCCTCTGGTGAGGGGGGAACCATATTGAACTTTTGCAAAGAGCACATAAGCCTTTAGCCACATCCCTGTTGCATGTGTATTGTGAGTGCATGCACATTTCTAAGGAAAGAAGTGGCATCACGATGCATTATGGATAGAAGATAAGCTGGCGAAAATCGTGTCACAGTTTGGGCCATGTTTTTGAAAACCTTGGGTGCTGGCCTTAATGAACGTGCTACTTTGATACGTACCACCTACCTAAACATTTCTGAAGACCAGTTGCAATCATAGTCCTTAAAGGAGTAGTCCGGCGCGCACTTTTTTCATTTTATCCCGTCCGAGCTGCAAAATAAAAGAAAATACACTTTCTCTTACCTGCCAACGAGCCCCCGGAGCTCCGATACACTCCGGTACAGGTGTTCGGTCCCCGGGCTGTATTCTTCTTACTTCCTGTTAGCCCGACACATCACACGGAGCTTCAGCCTATCACTGGCCGAGGCGGGACATCGCTGATAGGCTGAAGCTCCGTGCGACATGCCGGGCTAACAGGAAGAAAGAAGAATACAGCCCGGGGACCGAACACCTGTACTGGAGTATACCGGAGCTCCGGGGGCTCGTTGGCAGGTAAGAGAAAGTGTGTTTTCTTTTATTTTGCAGCCCGGACGGGATAAAATGAAAAAAGTGCGCGCCGGACTACTCCTTTAATTACAGTGGCCTTTATTTGTAGGATAATGTGCCCTGCCACACAGCAAAGTTTTCTGCAATGTTTTGAGGAACATGACAAAGAATTCAAGGAATGAAGTTGGACTCCATATTTCCTACATCTTCATCCAATCAGCATATGTGCAGGAGAAATAAGTCTGATCCATGATGGCCCCACCTCACTGCTTACAGAACTTAAAGGAAAACTGTCAGCTTGCTCCCCCCACACTAACCAGCGGTAATGGCTGAACCAGCTCATCAATATTCCTCCCCTCCCTCCGCCTCTCCCCGCTCTTTAATGAAGAGGTGGAGGGAGGGGAGGAATATTGATGAGCTGGGCGGCGCTGCAGCCAGCGGCCGCTGACATCAGAGTGCGAGTTACCCCGCCTGTGCCAGTTAGCACTTCATTAGCATATACAGAAAAACGAAGATTTCGGCCGGGCGGATCTGGGCACAGTAGGCATCAAACTGATCAGCGTCCCCCGCATCAAACAGTTTTCCTTTCATGTATTTGCTACTAATGTTTTGCACCAGATACTACAAGACTTCTTAAAAGCTCTGGTTTAGTCCATGCCTTCATAGGTCAAAGCTGTTTTGTTGGGAAATGGGGATCCCATGATATATTTTTTTTTATGTTATGGCTGAATTTCATATTATAAAAGTAGCTTCCCTAGAAGCATTGATTCTACTGGAGAATCCCTTATGGAATTCCTATTAGCACAGCAGCAACTGATCTACAAAGTCATAAAATGTACAAATAAGAGCAGAAATAAAACTGAAGCTCTCCATAGCCACATTCTGGCTGGTGCTCATACCTCCTTAATAAGATACAATAGAAAAAGTAGTAAAAATAGGACTCTAAGATCCAACTGCAGCATTACTGCTTACATCATAATCGAAAAACATTTTCTGGATGACTCTCAAGCCATTTGACATGGTGCTTTATGGGCAGAGGAGTCAGAAGTTGAACTTAATGGAGAACAGAAGCCCCATTGTCTGCTGTTAATAAAATACAACATTCCAAAGTAGGTAAGCCATCAACAGTTACACTACGAGAGTGTGATGGTGTGTTGGTTGTCTGCTATCATAGGACCCATAAAATCTGGGCCATAAATTCGCCAGTAAAACAGAAAATGAATAACTTGTAGTCAGTAATAGAAGTAGGAACAGCAACACAGGGGATTGGGTACCTGTGTATTAAGAATAAATTATGCTCTGTTGTATTCTTGAATCTGAGATTGACACATGTTTACAACACTACAGCGTCATAAAAACATAACATTTGATACAGGAACTTTCTTTGGATTTTTAAATCTTCATTGTAGCATTAACAGTGCTACTAGGATGTGGAGTAAAACTGGCATTTGTCCGTTTCACAAGCTTCCATGAAGCTATCAACTAAAAAAACATGTTTGAGAGGTATCAGCAATTTAGCGCTTAGCAATTCTTTCCATATTTTGAGTTACATTTTCTGAGAGAGTTTCATTGCATCACATTGTCAGGTACTAGTCCATCAATATTAGTCTCAGATATGGAACCTGCAAAAACTTGGAAAAAAAATCAGAAATCTTATATGCATGTCCTTTATATGTTAGTTAAGGAAAACATAAGAATATTCAGATTACTTTCTTCATCAACTATGCTCACATGCCCATCACAAAAAGCTGGTCTCTATGCTGGCAAAAGGCATTGTAGGGAATCAAAATTGGGAAACAATTGTCGTCTTCTAATCTCAACATTTGTTGTCGTCACTAATCTCAACATTTTTATGGCAGGAAGTCAGGTACCAATATATGATTATCCAAAGAGCTTATTTATCACAGGGTAGAAGTTATTATATTAATAAAATAAAGCACCACAGTCTTATATTTGCCTTTTGAAAATTCCGGAATTCATATTTTAGTAAATAGTCAAGGTCCATAGTAGGTCCAATACTTTTGTGGATTTATGTCCATACAAAAATGTATTTATATGCCAGAACTGCAAATTTGTTCACAGAACATTTACAAGGACAAAAAACAAATCATCCTCCAAAAGGAAAATATAAACCTATACTGAAAAATAGAATTCTGTAGGACACTTGCACTCTTTAAATAGTTAGGTAATGTCCTTGCAGATTCAATGTTCCAATGAGGTCTATTCTTTCACGGCAGCTTTCATATCTTTGCTTGATGTTACTCTTTACTGTTCAATCCCTGTAGACATCTTTGTAATATCCAATGAGTCCATCCTTGTAATATCCAATGTATCCTTCCTTGTAATATCCAATGTATCCTTCCTGGATTTGGGATATTATGACAAACAATATTACATACAAAGAAACATAGTTTGACATAGATGTTCCTAAATCCTGCAAGATTGGGAAAACTATTTCCCTAAATTTCTTGGAATCTTTTGTTTTATATAATGAAATAAAATCAGTGTTATCTGCCAAGATCATGGGTCAGAAGTCCTGGTCTATATAGGAAACACTTCTCCAATATAAGTAGGAACCTTGTCCTGTCATAGCCAGATGTTGAGTAACCATGTAAGATGGTTATGGTGCTTCTCCTGGAGTTAGAGCTGTTTTCTTTCTAGAAGCAGGTCAGGCACTTGGTGGATAGGATTCAATCACTCAAATCCTTATGGGCATTTTCTCTCTTTTTATCATATTCCAGATGTTACACAAAATCCTGCATCCATTTGCTCTTAAGTGTCCATCCAGAGCCAAATTGCATTCCGGGGTTGGTTTAGGCACTGCAAGGATGCTACGTGGAAAAGTAGTAGAAATTCTCTTAATGTAGAAGGAATTGAAATTTGTAGGTCTAAGATGAATAGATGGATACGTTTACATATAAATTACATACCATGGTGAACAGAGATGCCATGTTCATCTAACATTTATATGTATGTCTATAAATGATTACTTAGATTACATTTTTTTGAAGACATAGGATATATTTAGTAACTAAAATCAGTTTTGTAACACTGTACATACCTTTGACTCCCACTTTGAACAGTCAGGATGAGGCAGGGTTCACACATTGCAGCCACAAGGTGGTTGGGTGCAACCGGAAAACTAGACTATTTTTTTTCAGGTTAAGTACAGGTGAAGCACATAACCTTGTACTTCATCCGCACTTGCTCTAAGACCATGGTACTAAAGTAGATAATTCTTTAAAATAAAAACACATCACCAGGTCCTCAGTTCTCAAATGTCAAACATAACTACTATCCTTGTTGTCTACACCTGATATATATATATATATATATATATATAGAAAACTTATTTTCAGAAACTGTGAATACTTAGGACCCACACTGTAGTGAATTGTCTTTTTGGGCAATACATGTCTGTTTAGGTCATAAGCCACTAACCTGTAACTCCCAGCATTCCTGGGATTTTAGTTTCACAGCAGTTGAAGAGCTACTGTTTTGCATCAGCTGACACAGAATATACATTTACATATGGTGTAAGAATAGTTCCATATTTTGTTAGCTTCTAGAAATTTGTTTGTGGTGCTGTATAGAATTTTGATCCAAATAGGGTGCAAGAATTAATCACGTGTGCTCAAATAGTCAAAATGTAAAATAATGGGGATGATAGAGTCTACTTAAACTGGTCCATAAAGGCCTTCTATATACACTGAGAGAGTTTAAAAAGCTATGTAAACTTCCCTTTGTCTCTTTGTTTGTCATTTCATGAGCCTGTTACTTCTACAATTGTAAGACAATTACACTGCATAATTTACTGTATTGGCACTATATAAAGAGTATAGGATGAAGATGCCCTTAGGCAGATACTGCAGAATGGCATAATCTCTGCAAATGTCCTATGGAGAGAAGAAAAAAAAAAAAGAAAAACCCCAATAGCAATGGAGAGTACTGCATGGCAAACTTTAGTTGTAAAATTGTGTTTCACTTTACAGACATCCAAATTAAACAGCCCATTCATAACTTACATATACCAAATCAGACACTTTGTTTCAGATGGATGTCATCTCAGTTGGGTTAGAATCTTTAGTTTTCTATAACTACAGCTTATGACAACCTCCTACATTCTGCACACACCAGATTGTACTACTATTCTGGGCACTGAGTTTACTGGAGGTCTGATGGTGTTGCACAAACCCCCTTTCTTGACTAACACTCCACAACCACCAATATATGTTTCTACGCTTCCAACTATAATTCATGAATTGGTCTATATGTATTATACCATCTCATTGCCATCTTACAAGGAATGATCAGGGTAAACAATTCTAAGGTGAAGATTTATCAGACTTTGCGCAGAATTTTTTTTACACTATGTCAGAACTAGGATGAGGTCCTGTTCTTCTGTAAGGGAATTGTTATTGTTCAGTGTAAGTGAAAATGATCACTTCATACTTTCACCCCAACCAGCACTGTAGAGCTGGACTAAAATAAGACCTTAAACTCTTAGGCTGCTTTCACACTATAAAATTCATCCGTTTTAAAGATCCGTTTGATGTTCCGTTATGAAAACTATGAAAATCAGCCGTTAAATGACCGTTAGAAAATCCCATTATAGTCTATGGGATTTTTACATTATCCATTTTAATCCGTTATAATCCATTATTAATTACGGACGTTATTTTGTGACGGGAGCATGAACGGAAGAAATAGTGCATGTAGTATTTCTCCTGTTACTATCTTCCGTCACAAAATAACGTCCGTTATTAATAAAGGACTATAACTGATTAAAACGGATAATGTAAAAATCCCATAGACTATAATGGGATTTTCTAACGGACGTTTAATGGCTGATTTTCATGGTTTCATAACAGAACAAACAGATCTTTAAAACGGATGAATTTTATAGTGTGAAAGCAGCCTTACAAAAAAATTTAACTTGCACAAGCCACCACACCAATACAGTGATCCCTCAATTTACAATGGCCTCAACATACAATGGTCTTTTCTGGACCATTGTATCTTGAAACCAGACACCACATACAATGCTACAGACAGTCCAGATCTGCAAAACGTGTCAATGGCTGGAAGAACTGACCAATCAGAATGGGCATTCACTGGTAAAACCCCTGTATTACTGAAGTGCATGCACTGAATTCCTGTCTGGTAGCGCCACCTACAGTACTGGGAGGTACATGTTCTGTACTACTCTTTACCTGTGCCAGGGTTAACTGCTCCAGGTAAGGGTGGCTCCATGTGTTTTTTTTTTATTTTGGAGGACATTGCAGGTACAGTACAGAACCCTGATGAAGCTCCTGTCCTCTACATAGACAGTGATTTACAGCTCCCTGCAGCTCTTTCTTACTTTTATATGTAAGGACTTGCTTTATCTATATTACTGATCTACTTTTTTTAATCCTCACTTTTGGATGACATTTTGGTGGCTTCAGAACCAATTACCAGGTTTCCATAGAGTTATGGTCTCAACATACAATGGTCATTCTGGAACTGAATATTTTAACTTGAGGGACTAGAGTATCTACAGTTCACTTCTCAGCTCATTTACCAAGAATGGAGACCAAGTATTGCACACCGACAATAAGAGTACCAATATACTTCACAAAAATGCCATGAAACTTAACTTGTGTGTGAGGAAGTGATAAAATGGAAGAGATAGCTAAAGTGGATGTCTCCAAAATATAGTAAGCCTAAAGCTGGCCATACATGGTCTCATTTAATGAGCAGGCCTATGGAGATTCTCTTGGGATTTACGAAATCCTTCCCTTTCTTAGAGGAAAGAATAATGAACAGCACTCAAAAGGGGCTGGGGAATTGGCAGATGTCTTCTTGAATGCCACTGAAACTAAAAGCACCTTTTGGTTAGCAAATCTTTGCCAAAACTGGCATGCCTTAATAGCTATGAACAGCTTTGCAGACATGTATATCTTTTAGAGAGGCCTTTTCCTGCCTATAGTGTCATCACCCATGATCAGTATTCATTTACTGTAAAAAAACCATTGGTACACATTCTGCCAAACTGCACAGTAGTCAGCATATACAACAGCAGACCACTTCAAAAATATACAATTGTGCATAGTCTACATATCTGTGTGAAATTACAATGTAACATGCCATGCACACATAGTAAAAAGAACTGAGATGACTTCTACTTGTTGTCCATTTATTGGTAGTTTGTGGTAAACAGATAACATGTCAAAGAAAAAAAAATATATATATCTATATATAACATAACATCCTGTCCATACCTGAAAAGTATGCATTTTATAAACTGGTATATAAAATGTAAACCGGGACACAAGTCAGTGGAGACTGTAGGCATACAACCATGCTGTGGCTTTTGCAGGCCTCAAAAGAGCAAAATAAAAAAAGGTAATAGTTCTAATTGTTAAGTAGCTTGGTATAAAATGCATGAAGTCAATGTGCTGTAAGTGCGCCGAGGCCAAGTGTCAGAGTCAGACTTCTTTAGGCAGAGGCCTACTATGCCTACTGCCCAAATCCATCAGATAGATCCCGTTTGTTCTTAACCTACGTATCGTACATGCACCAATTGCATTTCAATCTAAAAAGCGATACAAGATTAAGCAAAACTATTCACATTTAAAAGCACAAAGCATGGTGTTTGCCAACATTGTGGGATAAGCCATTTTGCATAAGGAGCGAGTACTTGGTAAGCATCTATGGTACCAAACAAAAATCCCTGCTCTAAAGTGAAGGCGATATTGGCTACAGCAGGTTGTTTGTCTGCTTACATAAAAACAGTGACAATGTTCCAAAAAAAAAATAAAAAAAGTTAAAACCCAAACAAGGGAACCATCGTTACATCATCTACGAGAAGCATCAGTCAGGACTAGATCATGGGGTTGGTCATAAGAAAGTGCAAGACACCAAGCACTAAAACATTGTGTAAACAGAGACTGAATATCAGGTTCCCCAATTTTGACTTTATAGGAAAAAATAAAAAAGGAAAAGAATGCAAGCTGTGTCATAAACCATCTTCATATTAATATTAGGCGTGAATACAATCTACCCAACATCCCATTCAGGTAAAAAATAAAAAAATTAAGAAAAGGCATTAATGTCCAAAGAATCCAGCCAAGTTTACCCAGAACGCTGTTACCAAACACTATGGTTGGAATGTATACAAGTATAGAGAGGGAAATAGGCCTGCATGCCCTTAGGCAAGTTTGCAGCCTTCTAAAAGGGATGCAAGGCATTGTGGTGGGTCACATGTAAATGCACTTCATTGGGTTAACAAAAAAGGCTATTATGCATGTAAGATGGATTTCAATTGAGCACCTTTTATCTAAGTGAAAGCTTCATTTTCTGGATCAACTTCAGTTAAGGCCAACTTAAAAAGTCCACTGGAGCTGTCCTCACCATGGGGGGGGGGGGGGGATCTATCAAAACCTGTGCAAAGGAAAAGTTGCCCATAGCAACCAATCACTTTTCATAGGTCTTAAAAAAAAAAAAAAAAACTGATTGGTTGCTATGGGCAAGTTCTCTTCACCGGTTTGGATAAATCTCCCCCCCCCCATGTGTTTAGGCAATAAGCTGCCAAAACCAAAGGCTAGTTACACAATGGCAGCTGGGTTGAGAACCCCTACCACTAATATACTTAAACACAAAAGGAGAGGGGGGGGGGGGGGGGGTAACATGCAGGTTAGCTGGAAGCAAATGCTATGACTGAAATAAGCCATTAGTGTTAACTCTATGTCAAAGAAACACAAAACATATACATTTTATTCACATTTATTTTTCGCTTTTAGTGTGCTCACAGAAAATTAGAACACCTTAAGCAAGAGTTTAATAGCAATTTTGTAAGCAAAGTTACATTCCATCTCTAAGTCAAATTGGTCAAAGCTTCTCCAGTATTTACAAAACATGAAAGACAAGATGCTACACAAAAACCATTGCATCTGAAGTTTTCCTTAATTCTTAAAGACAACTGGAAAAGAAAGCATTGCCTGCTGTAATCAAAAACATACCACAGTAGAAACAGTAACCATTCCACTTATCACAGCTTTGTAGAGTTTAAAATTTGTGGTTAAAAGGTCCAATGACTGCAGTTTTACAAAAATGGCCAGGGTGGAAGGAGTTGCAAACTTCATGTGCTTTTGGATATCAAGATTCCTTTTATACAATAGTCACAGTTAAAAACACCCTGCTGGTAATACATAATTACATTTTATTAAGGTCATAAACCAGCAATAAACAATAAAGCCTATACAACTCGTAATTCTACTTAATCACCGACTGATACAGCTAACATGAGATAAGTGAAAAGTTCCTATGGTTTAAATGAATTACTAAAACTATGATCTGGGTATTGATTTTTTTTATTATTATTATTTTGCTTGCCATCTTAGTCAAGACCTTTAGTGTTGTAAACCTTTTAGAAGGTTGCCCTCACAAAATACATCATTATGTCTCTTAAAATTAAAAAAAAGAGAAAAAAAAAAAAACAAAAGAAACCTGACCCCATTCTGTGTGGCACAGTATCTTGGCAATGTGTGCACCACCTAAACCCCAGTGTGGCCCCTATCACTTCATTTAATATCCCCCTATATAGACCCACCCATCTCCTTCATGTATGGGCATGTCCATAAATTGACAAAACAAAAAAAAAAAAAAAAAAATAAAGTATACATTTTCAATAAAAAGATGCAAAGTACGCAAAACATTAATACTGATGCGAAAGAGAATTAAGGCCGGTGACTGCTGTAAACTCTACCCGGCCTGTTGGAATGGTGGTAACAGAATGATTTGAGATGGGATCTGTAAGGAGGAAAAAACAGACAAAAAAAAAAAATCTTTAAATCAATCCCTGGTTGTAGACAAGTTCTCCAAAACCAGTACCTGGCACCACTCCAACAAACAAACAAGGGGAGGAAAAAAAGTTCTTTGATTATCTCAAAACGGCCATCTCTTTACTCTGCTGACTCGGCTGCTGGACTGGATTCGGATGGAGCTTCTTGTGTTGGAGCTGCAGGCTCTTCGGCTTTTGGTGCCTCTGGTTCAGTAGATGGCGCTTCAGGAGCGGCGACAGTGGCCGGGGCCTCCTCTGCGGGCTTTTCCTCAGGCTTTGGCTCCTCGGTAGGCTTTAACTCCTCTGCGGGCTTTTCTGGTGCAGGCTCTTCAGGTTTGGTCTCCTGGGGCTCAGGCGATGCTGCAGCAGCCTCCTCTTTCTTTTCCTCTGTGCTGCTTGCAGCAGGGGCCTCTTCTTGGGCAGGCTTTGCTTCTTCATCGGCGGCCTCGGGAGCAGCTGCAGGAGCCTCCTCCTTGGCGCCTTCACTGGAGGCAGCTGCCCCTTCGCCTTCAGCTCCTTCACTATTTTCCTTTTTGTTCTTTTTAAAAGAAAAGCCACTCAGCTTAAAAGACTTTTTGAAGGAAAAGCGCTTCTTTTTCTTCTTGGGGGTCTCGTTGCTGGTGGAAGGGGTAGAAGTGGACCCTGCTTCTTCTGTTTTGGCTGAGGCCTCCCCCTCAGCTGGAGAGGCTGGTTCTGTGCTCTCCCCATCAGCAGACGCAGCAGCCTCTTTCTCTGGAGCGGCCTCAGCTGCTGCAGCCTCCTCTTTGGGGGTCTCCTCGGCAGGGGCACTTCCATTAGCCTGAACTTCCTCCTTTTCTGCCTCAGCAGCTGCAGGAGAAGCGTCACCGTTGGCCTTTACATGCCCATTTTCCTGTGGAGGGTAAAAATATAAATAAAAAAATAAAAAACAGGGTCATTTATGAGTTGCCAGTGGTAACAACAATAACCCTACTGGCAATACACCTCCCATCTTAGGGTGCATTCACACCACGTTTTGCAATACAGTTCCTGTGTACGTTTTCTATGGGAAAACCGTATTGAATACCGTATGCATTGACTCTCCATTGAAAACCGTATGCCAAAAGATGCATCAGGTTGTGTCCGTTTTGCATCCTGTACGGTTGTGTCAGTTTTTTTCCCGTACCCAAAACCGTAGCCTACCATGGTTTTTGGTCCGGGTGAAAAACTGTATTAAACCGTATATTTTATTATTATTTTTTTTAACATGGGAGTCAATAAGAACCATATGTGCATACGGTTTTTGACTTTGCACAGTTTTTTTTCTTAGAATTTCAAACAAGTGAAACTTTTCACTCCCTTTTGAATAAAGTCAACGTATACATCTTTCTTAAAAAAGGGTGCAACCGGACATCATTTTTCAAACCGTATACGGGTTGAAATTTGTACACACATTTTGATACAGTTTAGGCTGCATTCACATCTGTTTTACACTACGGGTGCCGGATCCAGCTGGGTTGGGGGGGCTTGGGGGAGGGGCAAACCGGGCTCTCCCGTACCCCAGCCGGACCAGCGCTGAACTCCATTCACTTTAATGAGCCGACCGGAGTCAAAACTGTGACCGGACCTAGAGCCGCAGTATATCGGATCCGGCACCCGTAGTGTAAAACCCGAGCTGTGAATGCAGCCTTAGATTTTGAGGAATCCTTTTTTCATCAAAAACCTAACACGGGGACTGGATTGCAAAAATGTTGTGTAAATGCGCCCTTAGCACCATAAGGCATACTATAAAGCAGTGTGTGCCCAACTAGGGTACCTCCAGCTGTTTCAATACTACAACCCTGCTGTCCAGGCATGCTGGGAGTTATAGTTCTGCAATAGCTGGAGGCACCATAGTTGGGGAAAACTGCTCTATAGCAGTGGTCTTCAACCTGCGGACTTCTAGATGTTGCTAAACTACAACTCCCAGCATGCCCAGACAGCCTTTGGCTGTCCGGGCATGCTGGGAGTTGTAGTTTTGCAACATCTGGAGGTCCGCAGGTTGAAGACCACCGCTCTATAGGGTTAGAATCCACCACTGCTCATCTACCTGTTACCCATCCCATCCATCACACACTGTTTGCTGCACAGCCGCTTGTTTCCCTCCCAATACCAGCCCGTGCAAGTGCAGTCCCCCCACGCGGCCAGCAGAGGGCGCTGCGCCTCCACCAGCGGCAGCAGCATTATGCTCCAGGGAGCTCGGCAGGCTGCGCGTACATTAGCTCTCAGATCACGCCTTCTTCCTAGCAGCAGCTCCAGCAAGGAGACAAAGCCTGCGCTTTCCCTCTCATCCAAGATGTTAAAGCGTTACTGAAATGAGGGGGGCTCACTCTAGCCCTCCAGCTACACAATGGCGTCTGCAGACCCCTCCCATGCATCCCAGTTAAATGTCATCTGGACGGTCACCCAGCTCTCCTCGCATCCTGCACATAGTAGTGTTGGGGGGGTAGACAAAGCATGGCTAACAATAGAGCGCCCATGCCACGCTGAATAAAGCCATGAGCATCCACATGTTGCTACCCGGTCCCTTCATCGTCTATACCAGGGGTCTCCAATCTGTAGTCTCCAAAACTACAACTCCCAACATGCCCGGACAGCCTTCGGCTGTCCGGGCATGCTGGGAGTTGTAGTTTTGCAACATCTGGCTGTCAGGGCAGAACAAAGCGCGGCTCAGCCATAGCAGCATTTACCTGGCCGTTGGTCTTGGAGGGTGAGGGGGCCACGGCTTCCCCGGGCTTCTCGGCGGTGGCGGCTTCGCCTTTGGCTGCGGTCTTGGAGAATTGGGCTCCCATCGTTGTCTGTGTATCCAACAAAAAAGGTAGGTGTCACCCCCAGACAAAAAGAGACTGGACACTGCAAGGAGAGACTAGTGCAGACAGAGGAGGAAACAAAGAGGTGCTGATGGGGCTGGAGGCTGCTGGCCACTACACCCGAGGATCGCAGCTGCAACTCCTCTTTGCTGGAACAGGAGGGGAGGGAGAGAAGAGAGAGCAGAAGACACGATATTCACCAATGCTGTGCACGCAAACTACGGCCGCTCCTGTGCGCTCTCGCCCGGGCACAATCCTATTATATATATCCCAATGCTCGGTCTCCGCGCTGGATACAACAGGAAAATGGAGAAATCTCCCCGCTCGCTAATAAGATGCGGAGTCCAACGCCCAAGTGCACAGATGAATGGGCTTCCCAAGGCATGACGGCAGCCCAGTCCCGCGCCCGCCAATCACAGCGCGCCCAGACAAAGGACGGGGCGGGGCCAAGCTTTTGGGCAGAACAATGCAGCCAGCGCGCACACATATCGCTAAATTCTAATGACTGATGCGCTGTGTGAACCGGGCCCACCAGAACCGTACTCACCAGTGTGCTAAGGTCCCGGAGCGCCGTGCAATGAGGGCCGGCCTGACTCCATTTATATGTGGAGAGAGCCCAGCTGCCTCCTCTAATTGATGGCCGTGATTGGATCGGGGAGAGACCCCGTGTGTGAGGAGAAGGGCCGTGGCTGCCGGTCACACCGTGCGATTATTTACGGCCGCCTTCTCCTCGGGGGCTAATGAAATGGCGCTGTCACATTACTCGTGATTTGTTGGCCCCAGCCACACGGTGGAGGCTTTACCTGGTCGAGAGCCATGTCTACTACTAGAGAGAGAGCGGACTCAGTGCTGTATTAAGGGTTAACACTGGAATGGGGGCTCGGGGGTGTGAAGATGGGCCCTGGGTATTCAGCCCCCGGACATGTCCTCATCTACCCCCCCCCCCATGCTTCAGGACAGGGGGCATGCCCCTTCCCTCCTGTATACTGTATCTGGACAGTGGGCATACATAACCCCTTCCCTCCTATATACTGTATCGGGACAGTGGGCATTCATAACCCCTTCCCTCCTGTATACTGTATCGGGACAGTGGGCATTCATAACCCCTTACCTCCTATATACTGTATCGGTACAGTGAGCATACATAACCCCTTCCCTCCTGTATACTGTATCGGGACAGTGGGCATTCATAACCCCTTACCTCCTATATACTGTATCGGGACAGTGGGCATTCATAACCCCTTCCCTCCTGTATACTGTATCGGGACAGTGGGCATTCATAACCCCTTACCTCCTATATACTGTATCGGGACAGTGGGCATACATAACCCCTTCCCTCCTGTATACTGTATCTGGACAGTATGCATACATAACCCCTTACCTCCTATATACTGTATCGGGACAGTGGGCATACATAACCCCTTCCCTCCTGTATACTGTATCTGGACAGTGGGCATACATAACCCCTTACCTCCTATATACTGTATCGGGACAGTGGGCATACATAACCCCTTCCCTCCTGTATACTGTATCGGGACAGTGGGCATTCATAACCCCTTACCTCCTATATACTGTATCGGGACAGTGGGCATTCATAACCCCTTCCCTCCTGTATACTGTATCGGGACAGTGGGCATACATAACCCCTTCCCTCCTGTATACTGTATCGGGACAGTGGGCATTCATAACCCCTTACCTCCTATATACTGTATCGGGACAGTGGGCATTCATAACCCCTTCCCTCCTGTATACTGTATCGGGACAGTGGGCATACATAACCCCTTCCCTCCTGTATACTGTATCGGGACAGTGGGCATACATAACCCCTTACCTCCTATATACTGTATCGGGACAGTGGGCATTCATAACCCCTTCCCTCCTGTATACTGTATCGGGACAGTGGGCATACATAACCCCTTCCCTCCTGTATACTGTATCGGGACAGTGGGCATTCATAACCCCTTACCTCCTATATACTGTATCGGGACAGTGGGCATTCATAACCCCTTCCCTCCTGTATACTGTATCGGGACAGTGGGCATACATAACCCCTTCCCTCCTGTATACTGTATCGGGACAGTGGGCATACATAACCCCTTACCTCCTATATACTGTATCGGGACAGTGGGCATTCATAACCCCTTACCTCCTATATACTGTATCGGTACAGTGAGCATACATAACCCCTTACCTCCTATATACTGTATCGGGACAGTGGGCATACATAACTCCTTACCTCCTATATACTGTATCGGGACAGTGGGCATACATAACCCCTTCCCTCCTATATACTGTATCGGGACAGTGGGCATACATAACCTCTTCTCTCCTATATACTGTATCGGGACAGTGGGCATACATAACCCCTTCCCTCCTATATACTGTATCGGGACAGTGGGCATACATAACCCCTTCCCTCCTATATACTGTATCGGAACAGTGGACATACATAACCCCTTACCTCCTATATAATGTATCGGGACAGTGGGCATACATAACCCCTTACCTCCTATATACTGTATCGGGACAGTGGGCATACATAACCCCTTCCCTCCTATATACTGTATCGGTACAGTGAGCATACATAACCCCTTACCTCCTATATACTGTATCGGGACAGTGGGCATACATAACCCCTTACCTCCTATATACTGTATCGGGACAGTGGGCATACATAACCCCTTCCCTCCTATATACTGTATCGGGACAGTGGGCATACATAACCTCTTCTCTCCTATATACTGTATCGGGACAGTGGCCATACATAACCCCTTACCTCCTATATACTGTATCGGGACAGTGAGCATACATAACCCCTTACCTCCTATATACTGTATCGGGACAGTGGGCATACATAACCCCTTCCCTCCTATATACTGTATCGGGACAGTGGGCATACATAACCCCTTCCCTCCTATATACTGTATCGGGACAGTGGGCATACATAACCCCTTCCCTCCTATATACTGTATCGGAACAGTGGACATACATAACCCCTTACCTCCTATATACTGTATCGGGACAGTGGGCATACATAACCCCTTACCTCCTATATACTGTATCGGGACAGTGGGCATACATAACCCCTTCCCTCCTATATACTGTATCGGTACAGTGAGCATACATAACCCTTTACCTCCTATATACTGTATCGGGACAGTGGGCATACATAACCCCATACCTCCTATATACTGTATCGGGACAGTGGGCATACATAACCCCTTCCCTCCTATATACTGTATCGGGACAGTGGGCATACATAACCTCTTCTCTCCTATATACTGTATCGGGACAGTGGGCATACATAACCCCTTCCCTCCTATATACTGTATCGGGACAGTGGGCATACATAACCCCTTCCCTCCTATATACTGTATCGGAACAGTGGACATACATAACCCCTTACCTCCTATATACTGTATCGGGACAGTGGGCATACATAACCCCTTACCTCCTATATACTGTATCGGGACAGTGGGCATACATAACCCCTTCCCTCCTATATACTGTATCGGTACAGTGAGCATACATAACCCCTTACCTCCTATATACTGTATCGGGACAGTGGACATACATAACCCCTTACCTCCTATATACTGAATCGGGACAGTGGGCATACATAACCCCTTACCTCCTATATACTGTATCGGGACAGTGGCCATACATAACCCCTTACCTCCTATATACTGTATCGGGACAGTGGACATACATAACCCCTTACCTCCTATATACTGAATCGGGACAGTGGGCATACATAACCCCTTCTCTCCTATATACTGTATCGGGACAGTGGCCATACATAACCCCTTACCTCCTATATACTGTATCGGGACAGTGGACATACATAACCCCTTACCTCCTATATACTGAATCGGGACAGTGGGCATACATAACCCCTTCTCTCCTATATACTGTATCGGGACAGTGGGCATACATAACCCCTTCCCTCCTATATACTGTATCGGGACAGTGGGCATACATAACCCCTTACCTCCTATATACTATATCGGGACAGTGGGCATACATAACCCCTTACCTCCTATATACTGTATCGGGACAGTGGGCATACATAACCCCTTCTCTCCTATATACTGTATCGGGACAGTGGGCATACATAACCCCTTCCCTCCTATATACTGTATCGGGACAGTGGGCATACATAACCCCTTACCTCCTATATACTATATCGGGACAGTGGGCATACATAACCCCTTACCTCCTATATACTGTATCGGGACAGTGGGCATAAATAACCCCTTACCTCCTATATACTGTATCGGGACAGTGGGCATACATAACCCCTTACCTCCTATATACTGTATCGGGACAGTGGGCATACATAACCCCTCACCTCCTATATACTGTATCGGGACAGTGGGCATACATAACCCCTTACCTCCTATATACTGTATCGGGACAGTGGGCATACATAACCCCTTACCTCCTATATACTGTTTTGAGACAGTGGGCATACCCCTTCCCCCTTGTATATTTTATCCGGCCACTGGTCATAAATAACCCCTTCCTGCTGTATCGAGACAGTGGGCATACATGAGCCCTTCCATCTTGAATACTGCATAGGTGCAGTGGGCATACCCCTTCCCTTTCATATACTGTATTGGGACAGTGGGCATACCCTACCCCATTCCTCCTGTATACTGTATTGGGACAGTGGGCATACCCTACCCCATTCCTCCTGTATAATGTATTGGGACAGTGAGCATACTTTACCCCTTTTCCACCTGTATACTGTATTGGGACAGTGGGTATACATAACACCCTCCCTCTTGTATACTGTATCGGGACAGTCGGCATACCTTTACCCCTTCTCTTCTGTATACTGTTTTGGGACAGTGGGCATACCCCTTCTCTCCTGTATACTGTATTGTGACAGTTTGCATACCCTACCTCTTCCCTCCTATATACTGTATCAGGACAATGTGCATACCTTACCCCTTCCCTACTGTGTACTATATCAGGATATTGGGCATACCCCTTCCCTCCTGTATTGGGATATTGGGACTACCTTACCCCTTCTATCCTGTATACTGTATTGGGATATTGGACAAACCTAACACCCTTCCTCCTGTATAATGTATTGGGACATTGGGCATACCCTACCCCATTCCTCCTGTATAATGTATTGGGACAGTGAGCATACCCTACCCCATTCCTCCTGTATAATGTTTTGGGACAGTGGGCATACTTTACCCCTTTTCCACCTGTATACTGTATTGGAACAGTGGGTATACATAACACCCTCCCTCTTGTATACTGTATCGGGACAGTGGGCATACCTTTACCCCTTCTCTTCTGTATACTGTTTCGGGACAGTGGGCATACCCCTTCTCTCCTGTATACTGTATTTTGACAGTTGGCATACCCTACCCCTTCCCTTCTGTATACTGTATCGGTACAGTGGGCATACCCCTTCCCTCCTGTATTGGGCATAACTAACCCCTTCTATCCTGTATACTGTATTGGAATATTGGACAAACCTAACACCTTTTCTACTGTATTGGGACAGTGGCATACCTTACCCCTTCCCTCCTGGATACTATATCAGAATATGGGGCATACCAAACCACTTTCCTCCTGTATACTGTTTTGGGACAGTGGGCATACCCCCTTCTCTGATGTATAATGTATTGTGACTGTTAGCATACCCTACCCCTTTCATCCTGTATACTGTATCAGGATATTGGGCAAATCTAGTACCTTTCCTCCTGTATACTGTATCAGGATATTACCTAACACCTTGAACACAGTGCTCTCTGCTGACATCTCTGTCCATTTTAGCAACCATGCATAGCAGATGTATGCTAAGGGCAGCATGGTGGCTCAGTGGTTAGCACAGCTGCCTTGCAGTGCTGTGGACTTGGGTTCAAATCCCACTAAGGGCAACAATAAATAAAGCGGTATTATTATTATAATAACGTCAGCAGAGAGAACTGTGGTCGTGATGTCATCAGAGAGCATTCCAAAAAGAAAAGAATTTCCTCTGTAGTATTTAGCAGCTAATAAGTACAGGAAGGATTTAGAATTTTTTTAATACAAGTAATTTACAAATATACTTGATAGAAGAATGAAAAAGTCATCACTCACCAGTATTGCAATTCAGCAATATTTATTGCACAAATTCACAGCCTAGTACATATGCACGGGAGGACAGCAGATGGTACCGGGGGGGTATCACAGAGAGGCGACACCGGGGTTTCGCACTGGATAGTGCTTCCATGGGCCCGTTGAAGCACTATCCAGTGCGAAACCCCGGTGTCGCCTCTCTGGGATACCCCCCCGGTACCATCTGCTGTCCTCCCGTGCATATGTACTAGGCTGTGAATTTGTGCAATAAATATTGCTGAATTGGAATACTGGTGAGTGCCGACTTCTTCATTCTTCTATCAAGTATATCAAGGTTATTTTCTTACATGTGTCCGAGCACCATCATATCCATCACCGCTATAGCGACTTAGAATCCGTTCACTGAAGGTACAGAAGTAAGCAGTGCCGAACGTCTTGAATATAATTTACAAATATGTTTAACTTTCTGCCACCAGTTGATTTAAAAGAAAAAAGATTTTCACCGGAGTACCCCTTTATGTGTGACCACTGTCCTAATACAGTATATAAGAGGGAAGGGGTTAAGTTTGATCACTGTCCTGATATAGTATATATAGGAGGGAAGGGGTTAAGTGTGATCTTCGTCCTGAAGCAGTATATAGGAGGGAAGGGGTTAAGTGTGATCTTCATCCTGATGCAGTATATAGGAGGGAAGGGGTTAAGTGTGATCTTCGTCCTGATGCAGTATACAGGAGGGAAGGGGTTAAGTGTGATCTTCGTCCTGATGCAGTATATAGGAGGGAAGGGGTTAAGTGTGATCTTCGTCCTGATGCAGTATATAGGAGGGACGGGGTTAAGTGTGATCTTCGTCCTGAAGCAGTATATAGGAGGGAAGGGGTTAAGTATGATCTTCGTCCTGATGCAGTATACAGGAGGGAAGGGGTTAAGTATGATCTTAGTCCTGATGAAGTATACAGGAGGGAAGGGGTTAAGTGTGATCTTCGTCCTGATGCAGTATACAGGAGGGAAGGGGTTAAGTGGGATCACTGTCCTGATCCAGTATATAGGAGGGAAGGGGTTAAGTGGGATCACTGTCCTGATGCAGTATACAGGAGGGGAGTCATACAGTATTTAGGAGGGTAGTCAAACAGTATATAGGAGGGGAGTCATACAGTATACAGGAGGGGTGTCATACAGTATACAGGAGGGGAGTCATACAGTATATAGGAGGAGAGTCATACAGTATACAGGAGGGGAGTTATACAGTATATAGGAGGAGAGTCATACAGTATATAGGAGGAGAGTCATACAGTATATAGGAGGGGAGTCATACAGTATATAGGAGGGGAGTCATACAGTATATAGGAGGAGAGTCATACAGTATACAGGAGGGGAGTCATACAGTATATAGGAGGGGAGTCAAACAGTATAAATAGGAGGGGAGTCATACAGTATACAGGAGGGGAGTTATACAGTATATAGGAGGAGAGTCATACAGTATATAGGAGGAGAGTCAAACAGTATATAGGAGGGGAGTCATACAGTATATAGGAGGAGAGTCATACAGTATACAGGAGGGGAGTCATACAGTATATAGGAGGGGAGTCAAACAGTATAAATAGGAGGGGAGTCATACAGTATATATAGGAGGGGAGTCATACAGTATACAGGAGGGGAGTCAAACAGTATAAATAGGAGGGGAGTCATACAGTATATAGGAGGGGTGTCATACAGTATACAGGAGGGGAGTCATACAGTATATAGGAGGGGAGTCATACAGTATACAGGAGAGTCATACAGTATACAGGAGAGTCATACAGTATACAGGAGGGGTGTCATACAGTATACAGGAGGGGAGTCATACAGTATACAGGAGGGGTGTCATACAGTATACAGGATGGGAGTCATACAGTATATAAGAGGAGAGTCATACAGTATATAGGAGGGGAGTCACACAGTATATATAGGAGGGGAGTCATACAGTATATAGGAGGAGAGTCAAACAGTATATAGGAGGGGAGTCATACAGTATATAGGAGGGGAGTCATACAGTATATAGGAGGGGAGTCATACAGTATATAGGAGGGGAGTCAAACAGTATATAGGAGGGGAGTCATACAGTATATAGGAGGGGAGTCATACAGTATATAGGAGGGGAGTCATACAGTATATATAGGAGGGGAGTCATACAGTATACAGGAGGGGAGTCATACAGTATATAGAAGGGGAGTCCTACAGTATATAGGAGGGGAGTCAAACAGTATAAATAGGAGGGGAGTCATACAGTATATAGGAGGGGAGTCAAACAGTATAAATAGGAGGGGAGTCATACAGTATATAGGAGGGGTGTCATACAGTATATATAGGAGGGGAGTCATACAGTATACAGGAGGGGAGTCATACAGTATATAGGAGGGGAGTCATACAGTATATAGGAGGGGAGTCATACAGTATATATAGGAGGAGTGTCATACAGTATACAGGAGGGGAGTCATACAGTAAATAGGAGGGGAGTCATACAGTATATATAGGAGGAGTGTCATACAGTATACAGGAGGGGAGTCATACAGTATACAGGAGGGGAGTCATACAGTATATAGGAGGGGAGTCATACA
This sequence comes from Hyla sarda, assembly GCF_029499605.1. Lineage (NCBI taxonomy): Eukaryota > Metazoa > Chordata > Amphibia > Anura > Hylidae > Hyla > Hyla sarda. The sequence continues at coordinate 243,458,068 of NC_079191.1, read as the reverse complement.
GTATATAGGAGGGGAGTCATACAGTATACAGGAGGGGAGTCATACAGTATATAGAAGGGGAGTCCTACAGTATATAGGAGGGGAGTCAAACAGTATAAATAGGAGGGGAGTCATACAGTATATAGGAGGGGAGTCAAACAGTATAAATAGGAGGGGAGTCATACAGTATATAGGAGGGGTGTCATACAGTATATATAGGAGGGGAGTCATACAGTATACAGGAGGGGAGTCATACAGTATATAGGAGGGGAGTCATACAGTATATAGGAGGGGAGTCATACAGTATATATAGGAGGAGTGTCATACAGTATACAGGAGGGGAGTCATACAGTAAATAGGAGGGGAGTCATACAGTATATATAGGAGGAGTGTCATACAGTATACAGGAGGGGAGTCATACAGTATACAGGAGGGGAGTCATACAGTATATAGGAGGGGAGTCATACAGTATATAGGAGGGGAGTCATACAGTATACAGGAGGGGAGTCATACAGTATATAGGAGGGGAGTCAAACAGTATATAGGAGGGGAGTCATACAGTATATATAGGAGGGGAGTCATACAGTATATAGGAGGGGTATCATACAGTATACAGGAGGGGTGTCATACAGTATACAGGAGGGGAGTCATACAGTATACAGGAGGGGAGTCATACAGTATATAGGAGGGGAGTCAAACAGTATATCTAAGAGGGGAGTCATACAGTATATAGGAGGGGAGTCATACAGTATATAAGAGGGGAGTCATACAGTATATAGGAGGGGAGTCATACAGTATATAGGAGGAGAGTCATACAGTATATAGGAGGAGAGTCATACAGTATATAGGAGGGGAGTCATACAGTATATATAGGAGGAGAGTCATACAGTATACAGGAGGGAAGTCATACATTATATAGGAGGGAAGTCATACAGTATATAGGAGGGGAGTCATACAGTATATAGGAGGGGAGTCATACAGTATATAGGAGGGGAGTCATACAGTATATAGGAGGGGAGTCATACAGTATATATAGGAGGGGAGTCATACAGTATACAGGAGGGGAGTCATACAGTATATAGAAGGGGAGTCCTACAGTATATAGGAGGGGAGTCAAACAGTATAAATAGGAGGGGAGTCATACAGTATATAGGAGGGGTGTCATACAGTATATATAGGAGGGGAGTCATACAGTATACAGGAGGGGAGTCATACAGTATATAGGAGGGGAGTCATACAGTATATAGGAGGGGAGTCATACAGTATATATAGGAGGAGTGTCATACAGTATACAGGAGGGGAGTCATACAGTAAATAGGAGGGGAGTCATACAGTATATATAGGAGGAGTGTCATACAGTATACAGGAGGGGAGTCATACAGTATACAGGAGGGGAGTCATACAGTATATAGGAGGGGAGTCATACAGTATATAGGAGGGGAGTCATACAGTATACAGGAGGGGAGTCATACAGTATATAGGAGGGGAGTCAAACAGTATATAGGAGGGGAGTCATACAGTATATATAGGAGGGGAGTCATACAGTATATAGGAGGGGTATCATACAGTATACAGGAGGGGTGTCATACAGTATACAGGAGGGGAGTCATACAGTATACAGGAGGGGAGTCATACAGTATATAGGAGGGGAGTCAAACAGTATATCTAAGAGGGGAGTCATACAGTATATAGGAGGGGAGTCATACAGTATATAAGAGGGGAGTCATACAGTATATAGGAGGGGAGTCATACAGTATATAGGAGGAGAGTCATACAGTATATAGGAGGAGAGTCATACAGTATATAGGAGGGGAGTCATACAGTATATATAGGAGGAGAGTCATACAGTATACAGGAGGGAAGTCATACATTATATAGGAGGGAAGTCATACAGTATATAGGAGGGGAGTCATACAGTATATAGGAGGGGAGTCATACAGTATACAGGAGGGGAGTCATACAGTATACAGGAGGGGAGTCATACAGTATACAGGAGGGGAGTCATACAGTATATAGGAGGAGAGTCATACAGTATGTAGGAGGGGAGTCATACAGTATATAGGAGGGGAGTCAAACAGTATAAATAGGAGGGGAGTCATACAGTATATAGGAGGGGAGTCAAACAGTATATATAGGAGGGGAGTCATACAGTATACAGTAGGGGAGTCATACAGTATACAGTAGGGGAGTCATACAGTATATAGGAGGAGAGTCATACAGTATATAGGAGGGGAATCATACAGTATATAGTAGGGGAGTCACACAGTATATAGGAGGGGTGTCATACAGTATACAGGAGGGGAGTCATACAGTATACAGTAGGGGTGTCATACAGTATACAGGAGGGGAGTTATACAGTATATAGGAGGGGAGTCATACAGTATGTAGGAGGGGAGTCAAACAGTATATATAGGAGGGGAGTCATACAGTATATAGGAGGAGAGTCATACAGTATACAGGAGGGGAGTCATACAGTATATAGGAGGGGAGTCAAACAGTATATATAGGAGGGGAGTCATACAGTATACAGGAGGGGAGTCATACAGTATACAGGAGGGGAGTCATACAGTATATAGGAGGAGAGTCATACAGTATATAGGAGGGGAGTCATACAGTATATAGGAGGGGAGTCACACAGTATATAGGAGGGGAGTCATACAGTATATAGGAGGGGAGTCACACAGTATATAGGAGGAGAGTCATACAGTATATAGTAGAAGAGTCATACAGTATATAGGAGGGGAGTCCTACAGTATATATAGGAGGGGAGTCATACAGTATATAGGAGGGGAGTTATACAGTATATAGGAGGGGAGTCATACAGTATATATAGGAGGGGAGTCATACAGTATATAGGAGGGAAGTCATACAGTATATAGGAGGGGAGTCATACAGTATAAAGGAGGGGAGTCATACAGTATACAGGAGGGGAGTCATACAGTATATAGGAGGGGAGTCATACAGTATATAGGAGGGGAGTCATACAGTATATAGGAGGGGAGTCATACAGTATATATAGGAGGGGAATCATACAGTATATAGGAGGGGAGTCATACAGTATATAGGAGGGGAGTCATACAGTATAAAGGAGGGGAGTCATACAGTATACAGGAGGGGAGTCATACAGTATATAGAAGGGGGGTCATACAGTATATAGAAGGGGAGTCATACAGTATATAGGAGGGGAGTCATACAGTATATATAGGAGGGGAGTCATACAGTATATAGGAGGGGAGTCATACAGTATAAAGGAGGGGAGTCATACAGTATATAGGAGGGGAGTCATACAGTATACAGGAGGGGAGTCATACAGTATATAGGAGGGGAGTCATACAGTATATAGGAGGGGAGTCATACAGTATACAGGAGGGGAGTCATACAGTATATAGGAGGGGAGTCATACAGTATATAGGAGGGGAGTCATACAGTATATATAGGAGGGGAGCTATACAGTATACAGGAGGGGAGTCATACAGTATACAGGAGAGTCATACAGTATATAGGAGGGGAGTCATACAGTATATAGGAGGAGAGTCATACAGTATATAGGAGGGGAGTCATACAGTATACAGGAGGGGAGTCATACAGTATATAGGAGGAGAGTCATACATTATACAGGAGGGGAGTCATACAGTATACAGGAGGGGAGTCATACAGTATATAGGAGGGGTGTCATACAGTATATATAGGAGGGGAGTCATACAGTATATAGGAGGGGAGTCATACAGTATATAGGAGGGGAGTCATACAGTATATAGGAGGAGAGTCATACAGTATATAGGAGGGGAGTCATACAGTATATAGGAGGGGAGTCATACAGTATATAGGAGGGGAGTCATACAGTATATAGGAGGGGAGTCATACAGTATATAGGAGGGATTGGATTAACTTCTTTTCTGTATTAGGAGAGTTATCACACTTAACCCCTTCCCTCCTATATACTATACCAGGAGAGTGGTAACACTTAACCCCTTCTCTCCTATATCAGGAGAGTTGTGCCACTTCCCTCCTGACAGGACGCCTGTACATGTTGGTCAGCTCCAGCATTGCCGCCTCTTGGCAATGTCAATTCATTCACATTTAGCGTTCTCTTTCTCTGGGCCCGGAGGGGGAGGGGAGGTGGTAGTCATAATGGCAGTGTGAGTGTCCATTGTTTGCTCTTTGTTTAGAGCCCACGGTGGGGGGTGGGAAGGGTCCAGGCACAGCTGAGGTACAATGGAGGTGAGGTGAAGGGTGGGCGTGCCTGGAAAGCTATCTCATCCCTCAGCTGGACGTGCGAGGACAGGGACATCTTCTCCCTTACACTGGAGGCAATAAGGCAGCTGCACAGAACTTTCCCGCCATCCAGCAGCTGGTATAATAACCTGACTGCCCCCCTACATGAGGGCTCACAGCCACTATGAAACCTCTGCCCCCATGTAGATAACAAATACTCCCATGTAGTAAAGTCTATGACTGGACCTGGAGATATGTGCAAACATCATAGACTTCTATCTCCCCCCAAATGGCTGATAACAGGCAGCAATAGTGTTCAGCAAATACATTGTATCGGCATCAGTCCTGGTGCCCATTTATTGACCTAAATTTACATGATTAACAGAGCGAAAATTAGGCCAGAATAATACAGGGGCAAAAATCCATCCATATTACGATCCTGTTCACACTTGTTCTGGGTATGGATGTCCCGATACCATTTTTTTCAGACCGAGTACGAGTACCTATACCAATTATGAGTATTTTTATTTTAAAGGGAATCTGACACCAGGGTGACCCGGTCTCTGGTGCTGTTTACCATATGATATGTAGGGTCCTTGTTGTGTACAATGGAGGTGGCTGCTGTAATATGAGCCAAGATTTCTCTCTTCTCCATTGGGCATAACAGGGATTTTGCATTGGCGGTGAGACCGATGTACACATGGTGAGCAGTGGATGAAACCCGGTCACCTACCTATAAATTCAAGTTAGTGCAGGTGACTCCACCCCATGGCAGCGTTACCCCTCACCCCATGGCAGCTGTAGTGTTAATCCCTCACCCCACGGCAGCATAAAACGCTGCCGCGGGGTGAGGGGTTAACGCCCCGCTGTCAAGTGAGTAATGTACTTTACATACTCACCAGCTCCTCGCGTGGCGTCTTCCTCTCCCGGCGGCGCTCCTCGACTGAGGCACAGGCCGGCGACGTCACTGTCATGTGACGTTACATTGCCACATGACTGCGAGGATCCACGCAGCCCCGGAAGAAAAGACTCCGCTCCGATGGCACCAGGGCAGGTAAGGAAACCCTGTAGTCCGATGCCGTGACAGCGGCTCACGGGCTCAGATCATTCCGGGACACTGAATTGTCCCGGAATGAGGGTGACTGGGACCCGGGACAGACTTGCGGAGCCGCGGCAAAGGTGTAAAAGAGCCACATGCGCCTCCGGAGCCGCGGGTTGCCGACCCCTGGGATAGGGGATAAGATGTCTAGGGGCGGAGTACCCCTTTAAGTTAGAAAAGGGAGCTATAGCACCAGTGTGAACCAAGCGTAAGCCTATGTTCACTCATTGTATTTTGGCCCTTATTTATTTATTTTTTTATCGGTAAACATTTGGAAAGGAAAAAATAAAGCAGAAAAAACAATATGGGACCATAAATTGCTGAAAATATGGACCAATAAACTAAGTAGGACCATAGCCTAAAAGTGGTGGTAGAACTGTCACATGATGATGGGGCTGGCAGCTGTCTCCCACAACTCCACTATAGCCACACTATGAGCAAAGTACATCCACATCTGGGGCTTAAAGGGGTACTCCAGCCCTGAGGCATCTTATCCCCAATCCAAAGGGGACCGCCACCCGGCTGTTTGTGAGCTGGCACCGCAGCGTGCAGCTCAAACAGGAGGGTGGCGACCACAGGGCCGGAGTATCGTGACTAGGTTCACACCCCGTTTTTGCAATATAGTTCCCGTAAACGTTTTCAAGTGTAAAACCGTATTGAACCGTATTGAAAACCGTATGCATTGACTCTCCATTGAAAACTGTATGCCAAAAGATGCATCTGGTTGCATCCGTTTTGCGTCTTGTACGGGTTGGTCAGTTTTTTTTTCCCGTACCCAAAACCGTAGCCTACCACGGTTTTTGGTCCGGGTAAAAAACCGTGTTGAAACTGTATAAGTTTTTTTTTTTTTTAACATGGGAGTCAATGGGAACCGTACAGAACTGTATGTAAATACGGTTCCATCCGGTTCGCACCATGCGGTTTTTGACGTTGCACAATTTTTTTCTTGGAATTTCAATCAAACAAGTGAAACTTTATAATGGAGTAAAAAGTTAAAAACGTATACTTTTTTCCCCTTAAAAAACGTATCCAACCGGACATCATTCTTCAAACCCTATACGGTTTTCAACCGTATACGGGTTAAAATTTGTACACACGTTTTGACAGTTTAGTCAGGTTTTGAGGAATCCGTTTATTATGAAAAACCTGATACGTGAACTGTATTGCAAAAACGTGGTGTGAACTCAGCCTAAGTTCACGTTCCCACTTGGGGTATAAGCAGCTATTTCACGTTGTGCAAAATCTGCAGCAGCAGCAGGAAATACGTTGCGTATCCCTCCCTTTACAGAACACATAGGGCTGCCGTCAGAAAGCCTTGTGTATATGGTGAGCGAGGGTTACGAAACGTATTTCCCGCTGCTGCTGCAGATTATGTGCAGCGTGAAATACGCTGCGTATACGTCAAATGGGAACGTATAATTTCTAATGTTGTTACTGCACAGCTGTTCGCAGAAACTTACCTTACGAACTATGTTCCATTAATTTCAATAGGAGATGTGGAAAAAGTATGGTTTCCTAAAACCACAAAGCATTTTTTCAAAACTATAAGTGGGTCGAAAACACAGAAAAAAGGTGCAAAGCTTTATAGTATAGATTTCTCCAGTGTCATTTACACTCCTGGTTTTAGTTGGTTCTGTTCAAAATCCCAGCCTGAGGAAGCATTCACACAGCTGGATCTTCTGCAGCAGATTACATTGACTTCAATAGGGTCTGCTGTGGATTTTCTGTTGTGGGAATTTTGACCGTTTGAAAATACCCTTAGGGTATGCTCGGAGCGGCAATATGCTGCTACAAGCAGACAAACTGAAGCGATGTGCGAGTCGCTGCGCATGCACGGTGTACTCGCACACATCGTGGCCACTCCCCCTGCTCTATGAGCTAGGCTGAGAGCTGCCGCGATGTGCGGGTATACTGCGCATGTGCGAAGCAAATCGCACATCGCAGTGTGTCTGCTCATAGCGGCGTATTGCACCTATAAAGGCATCATACAGCGGTCCTTCAGCGGCAGATCCGCATCATAATACACACTGGGGAACCCCTCGTGTGAACGTACCCTTAGGGTCCATTCACACGGGCGTATTTTTGCTGCAGATTTGCTGCTGCAGAATTTGCTGCCCATTGACTTCAATGGGTAGGAAAATCAACTGCAAATCTGCAGCCTATCTGCAGCAAAAATACGCCCATGTGATTGGACCCTAAGGGTACGTTCACACGTTCTTAATTGGCTGCAGATTTCCGATGTAACCTCCAGATTAGGCTAGGTTCACACTGTGTTTGGGTATCCGTCAGACGTATCTGTTTCCGATGTAAGCTCCAGATTAGGCTAGGTTCACACTGTGTTAGGGTATCCGTCAGACGTATCTGTTTCCGATGTAAGCTACAGATTAGGCTAGGTTCACACTGTGTTAGGGCTTCCGCCAGACGTATCTGTTTCCGATGTAAACTCCAGATTAGGCTAGGTTCACACTGTGTTAGGGTATCCGTCTGACGTATCTGTTTCCGATGTAAACTCTAGATTAGGCTAGGTTCACACTGTGTTAGGGTATCCGTCAAACGTATCTGTTTCCGATGTAAGCTCTAGATTAGGCTAGGTTCACATTGTGTTAGGGCTTCTGTCAGACGTATCTGTTTCCGATGTAAGCTCCAGATTAGGCTAGGTTCACACTGTGTTAGGGTATCCGTCAAACGTATCTGTTTCCGATGTAAGCTCTAGATTAGGCTAGGTTCACTTTGTGTTAGGGCTTCTGTCAGACGTATCTGTTTCCGATGTAGGCTCAAGATTAGGCTAGGTTCACACTGTGTTAGGGTATCCGTCAGACGTATCTGTTTCCGATGTAAGCTCTAGATTAGGCTAGGTTCACACTGTGTTAGGGCTTCCGTCAGACGTATCTGTTTCTGATGTAAGCTCCAGATTAGGCTAGGTTCACACTGTGTTAGCGCTTCTGTCAGACGTATCTGTTTCCGATGTATGCTCCAGATTAGGCTAGGTTCACACTGTGTTAGGGCTTCCGTCAGACGTATCTGTTTCCGATGTAACCTCCAGATTAGGCTAGGTTCACACTGTGTTAGGGCGTCCGCCAAACGTATCTGTTTCCGATGTAAACTCCAGATTAGGCTAGGTTCACACTGTGTTAGGGTATCCGTCAGACGTATCTGTTTCCGATGTAAACTCCAGATTAGGCTAGGTTCACACTGTGTTAGGGTATCCATCAGACGTATCTGTTTCCGATGTAAGCTCCAGATTAGGCTAGGTTCACACTGTGTTAGGGCTTCCGTCAGACGTATCTGTTTCCGATGTAGGCTCCAGATTAGGCTAGGTTTACACTGTGTTAGGGCTTCCGTCAGACGTATCTGTTTCCGATGTAAACTCCAGATTAGGCTAGGTTCACACTGTGTTAGGGCTTCTGTCAGACGTATCTGTTTCTGATGTAAGCTCCAGATTAGGCTAGGTTCACACTGTGTTAGCGCTTCTGTCAAACGTATCTGTTTCCGATGTATACTCCAGATTAGGCTAGGTTCAAACTGTGTTAGGGCTTCCGTCAGACGTATCTGTTTCCGATGTAAGCTCTAGATGTGGCTAGGTTCACACTGTGTTAGGGTATCCGTCAGCCGTATCTGTTTCCAATGTAAGCTACAGATTAGGCTAGGTTCACACTGTGTTAGGGCTTCCGTCAGACGTATCTGTTTCCGATGTAAGCTCCAGATTAGGCTAGGTTCACACTGTGTTAGGGCTTCCGTCAGACGTATCTGTTTCCGATGTAAGCTCCAGATAAGGCTAGGTTCACACTGTGTTAGGGCTTCCGTAAGACGTATCTGTTTCCGATGTAAGCTCCAGATTAGGCTAGGTTCACACTGTGTTAGGGTATCCGTCAGACGTATCTGTTTCCGATATAAACTCCAGATTAGGCTGGGTTCACACTGTGTTAGGGTATCCGTCAAACGTATCTGTTTCCGATGTAAGCTCCAGATTAGGCTAGGTTCACACTGTGTTAGGGTATCCGTCAGACGTATCTGTTTCCGATGTGAGCTCTAGATTAGGCTAGGTTCACACTGTGTTAGGGCTTCCGTCAGACGTATCTGTTTCTGATGTAAGCTCCAGATTAGGCTAGGTTCACACTGTGTTAGGGCTTCCGTCAGACGTATCTGTTTCCGATGTAACCTCCAGATTAGGCTAGGTTCACACTGTGTTAGGGCGTCCGCCAAACGTATCTGTTTCCGATGTAAACTCCAGATTAGGCTAGGTTCACACTGTGTTAGGGTATCCGTCAGACGTATCTGTTTCCGATGTAAACTCCAGATTAGGCTAGGTTCACACTGTGTTAGGGTATCCATCAGACGTATCTGTTTCCGATGTAAGCTCCAGATTAGGCTAGGTTCACACTGTGTTAGGGCTTCCTTCAGACGTATCTGTTTCCGATGTAGGCTCCAGATTAGGCTAGGTTTACACTGTGTTAGGGCTTCCGTCAGACGTATCTGTTTCCGATGTAAACTCCAGATTAGGCTAGGTTCACACTGTGTTAGGGCTTCTGTCAGACGTATCTGTTTCTGATGTAAGCTCCAGATTAGGCTAGGTTCACACTGTGTTAGCGCTTCTGTCAAACGTATCTGTTTCCGATGTATACTCCAGATTAGGCTAGGTTCAAACTGTGTTAGGGCTTCCGTCAGACGTATCTGTTTCCGATGTAAGCTCTAGATGTGGCTAGGTTCACACTGTGTTAGGGTATCCGTCAGCCGTATCTGTTTCCGATGTAAGCTCCAGATTAGGCTAGGTTCACACTGTGTTAGGGTATCCGTCAGACGTATCTGTTTCCGATGTGAGCTCTAGATTAGGCTAGGTTCACACTGTGTTAGGGCTTCCGTCAGACGTATCTGTTTCTGATGTAAGCTCCAGATTAGGCTAGGTTCACACTGTGTTAGGGCTTCCGTCAGACGTATCTGTTTCCGATGTAACCTCCAGATTAGGCTAGGTTCACACTGTGTTAGGGCGTCCGCCAAACGTATCTGTTTCCGATGTAAACTCCAGATTAGGCTAGGTTCACACTGTGTTAGGGTATCCGTCAGACGTATCTGTTTCCGATGTAAACTCCAGATTAGGCTAGGTTCACACTGTGTTAGGGTATCCATCAGACGTATCTGTTTCCGATGTAAGCTCCAGATTAGGCTAGGTTCACACTGTGTTAGGGCTTCCGTCAGACGTATCTGTTTCCGATGTAGGCTCCAGATTAGGCTAGGTTTACACAGTGTTAGGGCTTCCGTCAGACGTATCTGTTTCCGATGTAAACTCCAGATTAGGCTAGGTTCACACTGTGTTAGGGCTTCTGTCAGACGTATCTGTTTCTGATGTAAGCTCCAGATTAGGCTAGGTTCACACTGTGTTAGCGCTTCTGTCAAACGTATCTGTTTCCGATGTATACTCCAGATTAGGCTAGGTTCAAACTGTGTTAGGGCTTCCGTCAGACGTATCTGTTTCCGATGTAAGCTCTAGATGTGGCTAGGTTCACACTGTGTTAGGGTATCCGTCAGCCGTATCTGTTTCCAATGTAAGCTACAGATTAGGCTAGGTTCACACTGTGTTAGGGCTTCCGTCAGACGTATCTGTTTCCGATGTAAGCTCCAGATTAGGCTAGGTTCACACTGTGTTAGGGCTTCCGTCAGACGTATCTGTTTCCGATGTAAGCTCCAGATAAGGCTAGGTTCACACTGTGTTAGGGCTTCCGTAAGACGTATCTGTTTCCGATGTAAGCTCCAGATTAGGCTAGGTTCACACTGTGTTAGGGTATCCGTCAGACGTATCTGTTTCCGATATAAACTCCAGATTAGGCTGGGTTCACACTGTGTTAGGGTATCCGTCAAACGTATCTGTTTCCGATGTAAGCTCCAGATTAGGCTAGGTTCACACTGTGTTAGGGTATCCGTCAGACGTATCTGTTTCCGATGTGAGCTCTAGATTAGGCTAGGTTCACACTGTGTTAGGGCTTCCGTCAGACGTATCTGTTTCCGATGTAACCTCCAGATTAGGCTAGGTTCACACTGTGTTAGGGCGTCCGCCAAACGTATCTGTTTCCGATGTAAACTCCAGATTAGGCTAGGTTCACACTGTGTTAGGGTATCCGTCAGACGTATCTGTTTCCGATGTAAACTCCAGATTAGGCTAGGTTCACACTGTGTTAGGGTATCCATCAGACGTATCTGTTTCCGATGTAAGCTCCAGATTAGGCTAGGTTCACACTGTGTTAGGGCTTCCGTCAGACGTATCTGTTTCCGATGTAGGCTCCAGATTAGGCTAGGTTTACACTGTGTTAGGGCTTCTGTCAGACGTATCTGTTTCTGATGTAAGCTCCAGATTAGGCTAGGTTCACACTGTGTTAGCGCTTCTGTCAAATGTATCTGTTTCCGATGTATACTCCAGATTAGGCTAGGTTCAAACTGTGTTAGGGCTTCCGTCAGACGTATCTGTTTCCGATGTAAGCTCTAGATGTGGCTAGGTTCACACTGTGTTAGGGTATCCGTCAGCCGTATCTGTTTCCAATGTAAGCTACAGATTAGGCTAGGTTCACACTGTGTTAGGGCTTCCGTCAGACGTATCTGTTTCCGATGTAAGCTCCAGATTAGGCTAGGTTCACACTGTGTTAGGGCTTCCGTCAGACGTATCTGTTTCCGATGTAAGCTCCAGATAAGGCTAGGTTCACACTGTGTTAGGGCTTCCGTAAGACGTATCTGTTTCCGATGTAAGCTCCAGATTAGGCTAGGTTCACACTGTGTTAGGGTATCCGTCAGACGTATCTGTTTCCGATATAAACTCCAGATTAGGCTGGGTTCACACTGTGTTAGGGTATCCGTCAAACGTATCTGTTTCCGATGTAAGCTCCAGATTAGGCTAGGTTCACACTGTGTTAGGGTATCCGTCAGACGTATCTGTTTCCGATGTGAGCTCTAGATTAGGCTAGGTTCACACTGTGTTAGGGCTTCCGTCAGACGTATCTGTTTCCGATGTAAGCTCCAGATTAGGCTAGGTTCACACTGTGTTAGGGCGTCCGCCAAACGTATCTGTTTCCGATGTAAACTCCAGATTAGGCTAGGTTCACACTGTGTTAGGGTATCCGTCAGACGTATCTGTTTCCGATGTAAACTCCAGATTAGGCTAGGTTCACACTGTGTTAGGGCTTCCGTCAGACGTATCTGTTTCCGATGTAGGCTCCAGATTAGGCTAGATTCACACTGTGTAAGGGCTTCCGTCAGACGTATCTGTTTCCGATGTAAGCTCCAGATTAGGCTCGGTTCACACTGTGTTAGGGCTTATGTCAGACGTATCTGTTTCTGATGTAAGCTCCAGATTAGGCTAGGTTCACACTGTGTTAGCGCTTCTGTCAAACGTATATGTTTCCGATGTAAGCTCTAGATGTGGCTAGGTTAACACTGTGTTAGGCTATCCGTCAGCCGTATCTTTTTCCAATGTAAGCTACAGATTAGGCTAGGTTCACACTGTGTTAGGGCTTCCGTCAGACGTATCTGTTTCCGATGTAAACTCCAGATTAGGCTAGGTTCACACTGTGTTAGGGTATCCGTCAGACGTATCTGTTTCCGATATGAACTCCAGATTAGGCTGGGTTTACACTGTGTTAGGGTATCCGTGAAATGTATCTGTTTCCGATGTAAGCTCCAGATTAGGCTAGGTTCACACTGTGTTAGGGTATCCGTCAGACGTATCTGTTTCCGATGTGAGCTCTAGATTAGGCTAGGTTCACACTGTGTTAGGGCTTCCGTCAGATGTATCTGTTTCCGATGTAAGCTCCAGATTAGGCTAGGTTCACACTGTGTTAGGGCGTCCGCCAAACGTATCTGTTTCCGATGTGAACTCCAGATTAGGCTAGGTTCACACTGTGTTAGGGTATCCGTCAGACGTATCTGTTTCCGATGTAAACTCCAGATTAGGCTAGGTTCACACTGTGTAAGGGCTTCCGTCAGACGTATCTGTTTCCGATGTAAACTCCAGATTAGGCTCGGTTCACACTGTGTTAGGGCTTATGTCAGACGTATCTGTTTCTGATGTAAGCTCCAGATTAGGCTAGGTTCACACTGTGTTAGCGCTTCTGTCAAACGCATCTGTTTCCGATGTAAGCTCTAGATGTGGCTAGGTTAACACTGTGTTAGGCTATCCGTCAGCCGTATTTTTTTCCAATGTAAACTACAGATTAGGCTAGGTTCACACTGTGTTAGGGCTTCCGTCAGACGTATCTGTTTCCGATGTAAGCTCCAGATTAGGCTAGGTTCACACTGTGTTAGGGCTTCCGTCAGACGTATCTGTTTCCGATGTAAGCTCCAGATTAGGCTAGGTTCACACTGTGTTAGGGCTTCCGTCAGACGTATCTGTTTCCGATTTAGGCTCCAGATTAGGATAGGTTCACACTGTGTTAGGGCTTCCATCAGACGTATCTGTTTCCGATGAGGTTGAATTTATCAGAATTTCTGTTTTGTTTTGCAGCATGTGGATGTTTGTAAACCTCATTCAGACTATTTGGTTGGGGACAGAAAAGGTGGGGGTCTCCGATCAAACTTGGCTGTTACTGGTAGTTCCAGCTGTACACTTTGGGGACTGGGATTTGGAGATCCTTGTTCTTAGTAGTGGTGAGGGTCCCGCCGTCTGGAACTCCATATAGAAACTTTCATGGTATTAGGATGTTTTAATAGATCGGTCAAATAGAATTATGTCATACTAATTCTCTGATTCCTGTAGGGTGGTCCAGGAGTGTCGAAATCTTTGTGAGAGCTGAATATACCCATACCTAGATAAGCTGACACACTGACAACTCCAGCTGCAGATGTCTGATCATTTGGTCATTTGACTGCAGTTTTGACTGATAGCATAGACTTTACATTAATGGGGTACTCCGGCCCTGAGACATCTTATCCCCTATCCAAAGCAATCTTGTATTCGCCACCCACCTGTTTGAGCTGCACGCGGGGGCGGGGGTGACGTCACGATACTCTGGCCCCGTGGTCGCCACCTGGCTGTTTGTGTGCTGGCACCACGGCGTGCAGCTCAAACAGGTGGGTGGCGAATACAAGATTGCGGGACACCCACGGTGAGACTTCTTATCCCCTATCCTTTTGAAAGGAGATAAGATGTCTCATGACTTCTATTAAAAAATCTTAATCCTTCCTGTACTTATTAGCTGCTGAATACTACAGAGGAAATTCTTTTCTTTTTGGAATGCTCTCTGATCACATCACGAGCACAGTGCTCTTTGCTGATGTTATTATAATAATAAGTCTGTATTTATTGTTGTCCTTAGTGAGATTTGAACCCAAGGCCCCAGCACTGCAAGGCAGCAGTGCTAACCACTAAGCCACCATGCTGTCCTTAGCATACATCTCCTATGCACGGTTACTAAAATGGACAGAGATGTCAGCAGAGAGCACTGTGTTCGTGATGTCATCAGTGTTCCAAAAAGAAAGGAATTTCCTCTGTAGCATTCAGCAGCTAATAAGTACTGGAAGGATTAAGATTTTTTAATAGAAGTAATTTACAAATATGTTTAACTTTCTGCCACCAGTTGATTTAAAAGAAAAAAGGTTTTCACCGGAGTACCCCTTTAAGCAGGACAAGTAATGCTGCCATGCCGTCATGTCTGCCGTCAGCCATTCATACAGTAAATGCACAACCGAATGCATCCATCATGGCAGAGGATTTTTTGTAGCAGATTATCTGCCAGGTTAAACATACATTAGGGAGGAATGAATGTGGCTGTAAATGCCGGCAGATGTAGTGGGAATGATAGGGTTGATAAGGTATACTGGATGAAGTCATCCATGATAGTTGGCAGGTTACTGGTATATCACCTGCTGCCTCCAGCTGGTTACTGAATGTAATAAACTCATGGCACAACCCTTCTTGCCCACAGTGCCTGACTTCACATCTACAGACGTACACGGTGACATGTCTATCATGGGGCTCCGTTCTGCGCTATATGATATGTTGCGCACACCGGATTGTGACACACACACTTGTTCCCTATTTACAAAGTGAAAAGAGCTCTATTAATACACGTCTTCTGGGCGGGGAAGTGGGCTGTAAACTCAGAGGTGCCCACAGCTTCTCTTTTTTTCACAAGCCTGTATGCTGGGCTCGTTTCCATGGCAACAGAGGGGCAAAGATTCGAAATGTGTGCATTTTTTTTCTGACATGAAGAGAAGGGGGGGGGGAGAGCAGATGGAGCTGGGGGGGTGAGGGGAGGGAATAGAAAAGGAGGGGCAGAGGGTGTGAGGAGGAGGGATGGAAGGTTAAGGGGAAAAAGGAGGACAATAGGGCACAGCCCTAAAGCAACGTGGAGGAGGCAGGATAGTCTTGGTTTGGCGTTGCTGGGTAGAAAGAAGAGAGAAAATCTGTGTGGAGTGTAGAGCAATGTGTCCCCTCCTCCCCACTCCTGTGTGGGCTGTCTGCTGAGAGAGGAGGGGTGGTGGATCATAGGAAGAGTGGGTGCTGGAGAGAGGGTGTTTACTGGTGGGGGATGGGGATGTATTGATGTCTGGATGCATATAAATGCACCATCTCAGGGGAAATGGTTGGGTTAGTGAAAGGATGGAGATGGGTCAGACTGTCTGTGATTTGGTAGGCATAGCTAGACGAGGAACTGTACAGCCACATCCCCCAGCTGTCATCTGCCTCGCCTACCATTACAGGATAACCGGGCGGGGGGATCCATTGATTTGTGTGGATCACAGTCACTTTTGCTGCTTATAAGCAGATATAGGCAGTTGTGCACAGTCATGTTCCAAACATTGAGCTATTCTTTCCCAGAATTCTTATTGTTATGGTATAACTCCTATCTCACTCATCGTATGTTTCCCAGGAAGACAAATCCAGCATTGTCTGACCACTTGTTACATAGTAATGGAGCAGCCTTGTTATGTTACCTGCTGCTGCCCTCACACATCAGGGTTGGTTGGCGGAGAAGCTGCACATTCACCTCATCAGGGCAGGGAAGTCATTACTGCTGACCTGACATACCCCCTGCTGCAGCCACCTACCTCATAGGAGCATTGCTTCAGTTTATTTTTCTGTCTGCAATTCAGGCATTACGTTCCAAAACTGAATATATGTGGATCTTATGTTTCTAATATACGCATTGTTTTTATCCCTCGCATCTTCAGCTGGCGCAGGTCCAACCACAGGAAGTTGCTCATATTTGTGGCTGATGAGATAAAATAGAATTGAGCCTTTAAAAGGGTATTCCTGTTTCTGCAAATACCTCATGGTTTTCAAGATCTCTGCTTGCTGTAAAGGTATGTTCACACGGCAGAATGTCCGTGCGGAATTGCGTCAGAATATTCCTCATGGACATTCCGCTGCAGCAGAGTCCCATTGATTTCAAAGGGATTCTGCTGCACTGTGCATACAGTGGAACTTCTTGGTGGAAATCCCGATACCGGCGTCCGCAGAAAGAATAGCCATGTCTGTTCTTACTGCGGATGCTGCTCGGAAATGCATTGCCATCTATGAGACGGCGCATTTCCTAGTGGTCCCAGCACCCGACGGATTATTCAATTGTGTGGAATGTCCGCCTGTGTTTTCTGGGTGGACATTTCGCATGTTTTATGCTGTGTGAACATGGCCTAAATGAGAAACTTCTTTGTTTACTTCCTGAGGGTGAAGCTCTGTTCTGTGATGCTGCCAGACAGGTGGAGAAGAGCGATGTCCTAGACATAAACAATGTATTTATTCCAGAAAGCTGATGTTTATCACCTATAACCCTGCTCATTGTGTGTATAGAGCTTTATGTTCCCTTACTGCTTGGTTTCCCAACCAAGGTGCCTCCAGCTGTTGCAAAACTACAACTTCCAGCATGCCCAGTCAGCCTTTGGCTGGGAGATGTAGTTTTGCAGCTGCTAATGGCACCCTGGTTGGGAAAGCTGTCCTACTGACTACAAGCCAAGCTCTTGCAGAGCATTATTACTGACAACAACCCCCCTCCCCCAGTAAATTCTAACCTAAAGTCTAAGGCCACATTCACACATCAAAATTCAAGTGCTGATTTGGATGCAGAATCTACACTTATTCTCTGTTCAAATCACCATATTTTCTGCCTACAAACCGCATCCCATTGATTTAGGTGGGTAACAGCTTGACAGTGCATATGATGCTGATATTTCCACACAGTGTTTTGAAAACAGTGACACTGAATTTTCAGATTCTAAAAATATGAACATGACATTTTCAAGAGCGTTTCCACATGGCTTCTTCTCATTGAAATTAATGAAAGCTTAAAAAACCACACCAAAAAACACACCAAAAGCCATGTAAATTACACTTAGGGTAGGGTATCACAGAGCGCATCTGCAGTGCCTTTCACGCTGCAGATGCGCCGACAGCAGTCACAAGAGCGAGCTCGCTGCTGCGGCTGGGAGATCTGTGTATCTGCTAGTAGGATCTGCTCGTAGCAGATGCGCAGTAGGAAATCTGCTGCTACGAGCTTATACACAAAGCTACACAACCGCAGCAGGGAGCTTGCATGTGCTCCGCATGATCCTACCCATAGGTGTATGTTTTGCTCTATAATTGTTAATATCACTAAATTAAAGGGGTACTCCACCCCTAGACATCTTATCCCTTATCCAAAGGATAGGGGATAAGATGTCTGATCGCGGGGGTCCCGCCGCTGGGGATCCCCGCAATATAGCATGCGGCACTCACCTGTTTCTTGTCCAGAAGCGCTGGGTCGCGACCACGGGAACGGAAGTCCGTGACGCCATGACTCCACCGCCGTGTGACTTCACGCCTTGTCCCCTCAATGCAAGTCTATGGGAGGGGGCGTGACGGCCGTCACGCCCCCTCCCATAGACTTGCATTGAGGGGACGGGGTGTGACGTCACACGGGGGCGGAGTCATGGCGTCACGGACTTCCATTCCCGTGGTCGCGACCCAGACCCTCCAGCGCTTCCGGACAAGAAACAAGTGGGTGCCGCATGCTATATTGCGGGGGTCCCCAGCGATCAGACATCTTATCCCCTATCCTTTGGATAAGGGATAAGATGTCTAGGGGTGGAGTACCCCTTTAAAGCTTTCCATTACATTTTACCCTGAATCTGGATATTTTTTTTAAATGGATCTTTTGACAATCTAATGTCTGCTGGGCAGAGATACCCCTATCATGCATGACTGTGGTCAATAAGGATCTGATAGGTTGGACTTTTGTCTCAAAATGATGTTGTGTTCCCAAGAAATAAGAAATTCAAGTGATGTCTGTTATTTGCTACAATTTATTCACAGCACTGTTCAACTTTAGGGCACTGTTATGTGGTATGGGGGGGGGGGGACTGGAAAATATGAAAATGAAAAGGACGAACGCTATACATCACAATAAAATATATACAGTTAAAAAGAAAAAGGTTCAGTTACAATATAATGTGTTTGCACATTACCCTTATCCCATGACTACATATTTCTCTAATTGATTCTCCTAACTTTATGCTGCCATTCCTCGGTCACGTAGCATCTAAAGTGAATGCAGCATTTTGTGGTGTAGCTTGAGCTAACTGAATGCGCAAAACATACTGAAAATAGGGATGGCATGATAGCCATGAATCTGAACGCTTGCACACAAGCTCCATTCAGTTACTAAAGAAAGGTCATATCTACAATGCCAGGAATTCTCCTTGTAGTGTTCCCGATATGATAGATACTAGCAAAAAGCTAATAAGTTGGTTTCTGTTCTCTGTGGAAACCTCAGTGAAGATGTCATGAGAGTTTCCAGGAACTGTAAGACACCCCTTGCACTGATTTACTATATTTGCTGTTTTTCTTGTACTTTCCAGCTAAAAACATTTTATTGTTGGTGGATTTTTATCAATTTCAATGGGGCTTTTATACATTGTACCCAACATCAGCTTTTGAGGTCAAATTAGATTTTACTGTCTCATTCATGTTTGACCCACTGGAAATTATGGCTAAATGTTGCTTGAAGTGTTACAGATTGAGGACTGATAAGTGTCATTTAATTTATCAAATACTTGTATGTTTCTTTACATCAAAACATGTTTGGTCCTCTACAAGGAGTGCTGCGTACATTAGAGTGAGCAAAGGAAATCTACTTCATTGACATGTAATGATCCTCATATACAGCACATTCAGAAAGTTTTCAGGCCCTTTCACTTTTTCATAACCGTATATACTCGAGTATAAGCCGACCCGAGTATAAGCCGAGGCACCTAATTTCAACCCAAAATCCCAGGAAAAGTTATTGACTCGAGTATAAGCCTAGGGTGGGAAATACATAATCCCCCCCTGTCATCATCCAGACCCCCGTCATTAACATCCTCATCATCATCACCCTGTCATCATCCAGACCCTCATCATCATCCCCTTGTCATCATCCCCACCCCCCTTCATCATCCCCTTGTCATCATCCCACACCCCCCCTTCATCATCCCCTTGTCATCATCCCCACCCCCTTCATCATCCCCTTGTCATCATCCCACACCCCCCCTTCATCATCTCCTTGTCATCATCCGCCCCAGTGGTCTTCAACCTGCGGACCTCCAGAGGTTTCAAAACTACAACTCCCAGCAAGCCCGGGCAGCCATCGGCTGTCCGGGCTTGCTGGGAGTTGTAGTTTTGAAACCTCTGGAGGTCCGCAGGTTGAAGACCACTGCGGCCTTCGACATCATCCAGCCCCCTCTCACCCCCTTTAGTTCTGTACAGTACTCGCCTGCGCTCGGCGCTGGTCCGGTGCTGCAGGACTGCCCGGTGAGGAGGTCGTCCGGTGGGATAGTGGTTCCGGGCTGCTATCTTCACCGGGGGCGCCTCTTCTCCGCGCTTCGGGCCCAGAATAGAGGCGTTGCCTTGACGATGACGCAGAAGTACGTTGGTAATGAACGTACCTCTGCGTCGTCGTCAAGGCAACGTGACTATTCTGGGGCCGGGCCCGAAGCGCTTAGAAGAGGCCTCCCCGGTGAAGATAGCAGCCCGGAACCACTATCCCACCGGACGACCTCCTCTCCGGACAGTCCTGCAGCATCGGACCAGCGCCGAGCGGAGGCGAGTACTGTACAGAACTAAAGGGGGTGAGAGGGGGCTGGATGATGTCGAAGGCCGCAGTGGTTTTCAACCTGCGGACCTCCAGAGGTTTCAAAACTACAATTCCCCAGCAAGCCCGGACAGCCGATGGCTGCCCGGGCTTGCTGGGAGTTGTAGTTTTGAAACCTCTGGAGGTCCGCAGGTTGAAGACCACTGCGGGTGGAGAGTTCACTCGAGTATAAGCCGGCTTATACTCGAGTATATATGGTATGTTGCGGCCAAATGCAAAAATAAAGAACTATATATTTTCCCCATCATTCTGCGTTAAAAATCCAATTAGAACGTGCAAAAAAATTTTTAGGGAGAATTTATTAAAAAGAAAAAAGCAAACATTTTTCATGGAGATGAGTATTTAGACCCTATACTATGACACTTAAAATGTAGCTCTGGGGTCTCACATTTCTCTTGATCATCTTTGAGATGGTTCTACTTATTAATCAGAGTCACCTGTGGTAAATTCAGTGGATTGGATATGAGTCGGAAGGACAGACCCCTGTCTATGCATATCGACAATGCATTACAAAAACTAAGGCAAAAGGCAGGAAGAATTGCCTGTAGAGCTCAGAGACAGACTAATGTGGAGACACAGATCTAGAGATCTTTGCAGTGAAAGTTCCCAAAAGCACATATGCCTCTATAATCCTTAAATGGGCACTGTCAGATACTAAAACTTTTGATATGTTGTAAAGCATGAAAAAACAATAGGTTTTGCAATTGCTTTCATTAGAAAATGTTCTGTATTTCATACTGAAAAAGCCAGTCAAACAACTGCCCCCCTGCCTGCTTAGACACATACTAGTCCTGCTGTGTCCATGCATCATGGACACACTTCCTTGATTGACAGTTGTGAGCGCAGGGCTCAAAGCTGGAGAAAACATCCTCCCACTGTCAGCTTGTGTCCCGCTACTGTCAGTGAGGACAAGCTGGGAGTTGTAGTTTTGCTAATGCTAGGGGAGATGTGAGCAGACAGCATACTGAGGGAGGGGGGCGGAGACCTGCACAGTGAGGCCACGCCCCCTCCATTTGAGGGGAATTCAGACTAGTGAGCTAAATTGAAAGTGTAATAAAAAAATTAATAAAGGTGCTAGACACATAAAAATCAGATGTACATGGTCAGGATTAGGTACTGAGTGATATATTAAAAAAAAAAATTTGTTGGATCTGAAGGTACACTTTAAATAAAAGACATTTTGTACAACCAGGACTGCTCCTAGAGCCGGCCACCCCAGCAATCTAAGTAAACGGGGAAGATTTCTAACATTCTGTTTTGACATTGTCATTATGGGCATACTAAATGTAAAATGAGTGGGAGAGGATCTGACAAAGGGGGAGGGTCTGAAAACTTTCTAAATGCACTGTATATGAGCACTATTACATGTTAATGAAGTATATTTCCTTTGCTCCATCTAATGTATCAATTTAAACAGATATTTCAAAAATAATGAGAAACGTAAAAAACACAAAGTACGGTATAAAAAATAATAATAATAATTAAGTTAGACTAACCAGCCCCTTTAGAGGTTCTGTCATAGACCTTTCTAAATCATGACTTTTATGAAGACAGACAGGATTTTCCAATTGAAATTTGAGAAGGGACATAAACTAAAAGATATCTCCCACTGTATATGGAATTTTTCTCAGGTCCCTGTGCTGCCATATATGCAGAGATTCATCAGTCAGGACAAATTGTTTCAGAGCTATAGACAAAATGATTATCATTAGGGGATAAGGGGATGTTTTAGTGGTGGGGTACAACCATAGAAATGCAGCATAACGTTTTTTGGAATACTTACACTGCAGTTTTTGAATCAAAGTCAGAAGTTGATCCTGCATGAAGAAGAAGTCTGAGTCCTTTCTTTATATTTCCAAAATCTTTTTGACGCACTTCTGGCTTTGGCTCAAAAACTGCCTAGTGAAAACACAGCCTAATGGAGTTTATTTCCCAGATACGTTAAAATAAGAGTCCAAAACATAATGAAATAACATTAAAATCTTTTCTTACCTCTCCGTTCCCGCTGAAATTTCATGGCAGAATCTCCGCGGAGCATCCTAGTCTCTATTTCCTATTGGCTGACAGTGATGAGAGCCATAACGCCAGTAGCAGGGCATATGACAGCTGAGGCCACTGATTGGCCCATGTCAGCCGCTAGTAAACAGAGACATGGGCTGGATCACTATGGAAAACAAAGGTGAGTAAAGGTTTTCATGTTATTTTATGACATTAAGACCTTTTGCTTCAATTTTTTTCAAAGGATGGATAACTCCTTTAATATCTCACTGGTGGGGGTTCAAACTGATCACCCAACTGATGAAGAATTGATCGCCTTTCCTAAGGATAAGACTTTAACTCCTTAAGGACCGGGGTTTTTTCCGTTTTTGCATTTTCGTTTTTTGCTCCTTGCCTTTAAAAAATCATAACTCTTTAAATTTTGCACCTAAAAATCCATATGATGGCTTATTTTTTGCGCCACCAATTCTACTTTGTAATGATGTCAGTCATTTTGGCCAAAAATCTACGGTGAATTAGAAAAAAAAATCATTGTGAGACAAAATTGAAAAAAAAAAAAACGCCATTTTGTAACTTCGGAGGGCTTCCATTTCTACGTAGTAATTTTTTCGGTAAAAATGACACCTGATATTTATTCTGTAGGTCCATACGGTTAAAGTTGTACCCTACTTATATAGGTTGGATTTTGTCGTACTTCTGGAAAAAATCATAACTTCATGCAGGAAAATTAATACGTTTAAAATTGTCATTTCTGACCCCTATAACTTTTTTATTTTTTCGCGTATTGGGCAGTATGAGGGCTCGTTATCTGAAGTTTTTAACGGTACCATTTTTGCATTGATAGGACTTATTGATCGCTTTTTATTCATTTTTTCCTGATATAAAAAGTGACCAAAAATGCACTATTTTGGACTTTGGAATTTGCCATTGATCGTGCGGTTTAACTAACGATATATTTTTATGATTCAGACATTTCCGCACACGGCGATATCACATATGTTTATTTTTATTTACACTGATTTTTTTTCACTTTTTTTTTGCAATGTTATAGCTCCCATAGGGACCTTTAACACTGCACACACTGATCTTTCACATTGATCACTGGCCTTGATCTCAGGCACTGAGCAGTCATTCGGCGTTCGGACAGCGAGGAGGCAGGTAGGGACCCTCCTGCTGTCCTGTAAGCTGTTCGGGATGCCGCGATTTCGCCGTAGCTATCCCGAACAGCCCACTAAGCTAACCGGCACACTTTCACTTTAGACTCAGCATTCAACTTTGAACGCCGCGTCTAAAGGGTTAATAGCGCGCGGCACTGCGATCAATGCTGCGCGCTATTAGCCACGGGTCCCGGCCGTTGTTAGAGGCTGGGCCCGACCCGCTACGACCCGCGTTATAGATTGGGAGCGGACACATGACGTTCCAGTACGTCATGTGTCCTTAAGGGGTTAAAGGGGTATTTCGGGCAAAAACATTTTATCCCCTATCCAAAGGATTGTGTATATGATGTCTGATCGTGGGGGGCCCGCTATTGAGACCCCACTCGATCTCCCTGCAGTACCCGCGGGTGCTGAATCTCCAGTTTTGGAAACCTCCGGGTTTCCGGGACTGGAGGCGTGATGTTACGCCACACCCCCTCCATTCATGTCTATGGGAGGGGGCGTGACGGACATCACGCCCCCTCCCATAGACATGAATGGAGGGGGTCTGGCGTGACGTCACGTCCCCAGTCCCAGAAACCTGGAGGTTTCCGAAACTGGAGATTCAGCACCCGCATAGAATGCGGGTGCTGCAGGGAGATCGTGGGGGGTCTCAACAGCAGGCCCCCCGCGATCAGACATCTTATCCCCTATCCTTTGGATAGGGGATAAAATGTTTTTGCCCAGAATACCCCTTTAATGTTAAAGGGGAATGTGTCACAAGGTTTATGCTGTCCTATCGGAGGGCAACATAAACTATGACAGATATCCTGATTCCAGGATGGTATTTCTGGTGTGTTTTCCGACAGACAGTCCCCCCGAACCCAGTGCACTGCTGTTTCCACCCACCTGCCACTGATTTCTGCCTAAGCATAAGATAAAGTCAGTCACAGTATAAAGGAGAGCGGCTGCTCATGAATATCCAGGATATCATCATTGGTAGAACGAGGGCCCTGCACTCAGGGTGCTAGAGATAAATACTGATTTTATAACATCTCCTGTATAAAAGGATGTAAGTAATACTTCATTGGGATCATGGTCTCTGTCACTATTTTATGCTGCCCTCAGATAGAACTGAATAATCCTGCTGGCAGACTCCCTTTAATGTCCCGGAGAGCCACTTTGACCATTGTAAAATCATTCAGGCGAATAAAGAGGTTTTTTCAGGATGTTAACATTTGATGTCCTGTCCTTAGGGGCTTTAGCATTCCTGCGAGCGAAAAAGCGGAACTGGGGGGTCAGCACCATATTGAATCACTATTTATATATGGTGAGTCCTATACAGTAAAAACCTAGGTGTATAGTACAGAAAAGTTTGTTTTTAAACCTATTTAGTCTTGTAGGTAATGCATACAGTGTCAATCCCATTAGCACCATTTCAACATTTGATTTTTCATGGTAACATGATAGGAGAGTACAATACACGAGTAGAGAAAAGTAGATTGCACTCACCCAGTAGTAAAGTTAAAACGTCCTCTTTATTCGATCATCACTTAAAACATTCCGAAGGAAGGGTAGAGAGATGCGGTCAGCTCACGCTGACCGCATCTCTCTACCCTTCCTTCGGAATGTTTTAAGTGATGATCTAATAAAGAGGACGTTTTAACTTTACTACTGGGTGAGTGCAATCTACTTTTCTCTACTTGTGTATTGCATATACCATTTCTGGACATTTGATTGGCACCCCCTGAAGTTATCCTCTGCGCTGTTCCACTCCACATGCTGTGTCATTAACCCCTAGCGTTCCAGCATTGGTGCCTGCCTTGCTTTTCTCAGCCATAGTATGATAGGAGAATGTTTGCTCCTATTTTTTAGGAGGTCGCATTTTAGAAACCTGTGAACACAAGGAAGACTCATATTGGCCTTAAAGGGGTTATCCAGGAAAAAACTTTTATATATATATATATATATATATATATATAGACAAAGAATAAGTCAGCCAGCACTTTAGTTGATACCAAACTATTATATGGACCAGATGGGTCCATATAATAGTTTGGTATCAACTAAAGTGCTGGCTGACTTATTCTTTGTCTGTATTGCACATACGGGGAAGTGGCTACCTCCATGTTGGCCTTGCACCCCACCCACCTCTATCAGGTGTGTATATAAGGTGTCTTGGATGTTCCAGATCCTGCCATGCTTACTGAACTGTTCACACAGAGGCATATAGACAGTGTAGGGTCCGTCCCAAGGAGGCTACCTTATCGCGGTGGGACGGTCCAAGCTATTTGACCGCCGGCGGAGACAAATTTGCGAGCTAAGTGCCTCACTATTTCATAGTTTCACATTTGCATCTATTACGCCATAGCTGTATAGCTCTCCATGTTTTAACTGCATTTTCATGTTTCACCTATATCCTTGTGCTGGCAGTGTGCTGCTGCATTCTTCTGTTGCTGTATATCTAGCCTAGTAGCGTGCACCTGTAGGCCAGGTCCATATAATAGTTTGGTATCAACTAAAGTGCTGGCTGACTTATTCTTTGTCTGTATTGCACATATGGGGGAGTGGCTACCTCCATGTTGGCCTTGCACCCCACCCACCTCTATCAGGTGTGTATATAAGGTGTCTTGGATGTTCCAGATCCTGCCATGCTTACTGAACTGTTCACACAGAGGCATATTCACAGTGTAGGGTCCGTCCCAGGAGGCTACCTTATCGCGGTGGGACGGTCCAAGCTATTTGACCGCCGGCGGAGACAAATTTGCGAGCTAAGTGCCTCACTATTTCATAGTTTCACATTTGCATCTATTACACCATAGCTGTATAGCTCTCCATGTTTTAACTGCATATTCATGTTGCACCTATATCCTTGTGCTGGCAGTGTGCTGCTGCATTCTTCTGTTGCTGTATATATATATATATATATATATATATATATATATATATATATATCAACTGGCTCCAGAAAGTTAAACAGATTTGTAAATTACTTCTATTAAAAAATCTTAATCCTTTCAGTACTTATGAGCTTCTGAAGTTAAGGTTGTTCTTTACTGTCTTAAGTGCTCTCTGATGACACGTGTCTCGGGAACCGCCCAGTTTAGAAGAGGTTTGCTATGGGGATTTGCTATGGGGATTTGCTTCCCTGGGCGGTTCCCGAGACACGTGTCATCAGAGAGCACTTAGACAGAAAAGAACAACCTTAACTTCAGAAGCTCATAAGTACTGAAAGGATTAAGATTTTTTAATAGAAGTAATTTACAAATCTGTTTAACTTTCTGGAGCCAATTGATATATAAAACATTTTTTTTCCCTAGATAACCCCTTTAAACATAAAATAATTGTCAACCAAAGAAGTTTTAGCCCCATTTTCATGTCTGTTAGTTAAGATGTAAAGGATCATTTCATGGAGGGTTATAGATGAGTTACGGCTAGGCACCTGCAACATTTCGGAACTTTCTTTTTCTTGATATTAGACCTTGGGTGTGGGTCTGACATCCCACAGAGATACTAAATTGTAACTAATTTGAGTTGTCAACTTATAAGCATATGTATTATAGTTCATAAACCACAAGTGTCTTGTCTTATGTATGTTAGGTTATTGCTCAAACACTGCACTAACCGGTGTTGGTATTGGTGTGGACATTGTAAAGAGTACATTTTCCTTATGTAAATTCACTTTTCTCTTTCTTCACACGATGTAAACCCTTTAGTGATCAACTTGTAAATGTGTGATATGTCTTATTAGCTGGAAGGCAAAACACTTAACAATTGGGCTGTTCATGATGCATCGACGCCATCACTGAACTCTTGAACATTCTCAGGCCAGCAGACATTGCGGGTTTATATTTCAGTCAGTGATATGTTAAATACAGCACCCATCCTTGGAGTCACACAAACACTCTTTTGATAGATGTATGTCATATGCCCCAAGGCAGTCAATGATAATATTGTAGAAATGCACTGTGCTCCATTGTAAAAAAAAGTATAAAAGCATTGAAAAGGATGGGGATTACTGGCATGTATATTGCCCAGACACACACTCAGTACAAGCGATCTTTGTAATGAAGCTCCATTCTAAAGAATGCTTCTGGTCAGGTGGCGCAAAGGGGGGAGACGGGGAGAAAGAGTGAACCAGGGTTACTTTTGTACCCCTCCCTCGATAAACATGGCTGAAAAGGCACAAAGAAAGGCAGTGTGTTCAGATCCAATGACATAATACAAAACTAAAGTGAAAGAAATCTGGCGCTTTCATTCTTAATCCTGTTTTGCATTTTCCAATGTGTCACTGCATGTCCTCCTTTGCCTGCATACTCATTGCATAGCATAGCAATAATACTTAAACCAATAAACACATTACTTGCCCTTGATCCTTGGGTCAGGTGGCATTGTATCTTTATCAAACAGCCGGAGAAATGATGCATCATTTATGAGAAGCAATATGTGTGCTAAAATATTAATAGCAATATTATATTCTGTGTAACTAATTGAAGCTATGTGTTAAAAAATAATTGATAGTTAGATAACATTTCTATCTTAACATCCAGTGGTTAATGCTTTCCCCCACTGGCGATTGTCTGATACATGGGCACTGACCTCTGGGAACCCCAAAATGAGGAGCAGCAGAACTTGATAAAGTCAGTGACCTCTTCAGCTTTTGCTCAATATCCTCAATCCCATCCTGGCAATGAGTTATGATGGAATTCATGACCAGATCAAGCGTGGCCTTAGGGTGCATGCACACCACGTTTTTGCTATACAGTTCCTGTATCAGGTTTTTGATGAAAAACGGATTCCTCAATGCCTGACTAAACTGTATCAAAAAGTGTGTACAAATTTTAACCCATATATGGTTGAAAACCGTATACTGTTTGAAAAAAGATGTCCGGGTGCATCCATTTTTTAAGAAAAAAACTTATACGTTCTTAACTTTTCACTCCATTTCGAATAAAGTTTCACTTGTTTGATTGAAATTCCAAGAAAAAAAACTCTGTGCAAAGTCAAAAACTGTATGGTGCAAACCGGATGGAACCGTACTCACATACAGTTCTGTACGGTTCCCATTGACTCCAATGTTAAAAAAAAAAACTTATACGGTTTAATACAGTTTTTCACCCAGACCAAGAAACGTGGTAGACTACGGTTTTGGGTACGGGTAAAAAACTGGACAAAACCGTACAGGATGCAAAACGGACTAAACCAGATGATGCGTTCGACATACAGTTTACAATGTTAAGTCAATGCATACGGTTTTCTATACAGTTCCATACAGTTTTTAACTTGAAACCGTATACGGGAACTGTATAACAAAAATGTGGTGTGCATGCCCCCTTAGACATACCCCAACTGATACCTGTGCAAATGATTTTGTATAAGCAAGTGCACTGACACACAGAAATATGCCAGTATATCACTGTTACAAAATAAAGTATAAAAAAGTGAAAATCTGATAGGGAGAAGGAAAACAAAGGAAATAAGAAGAAAGGAATAATAAACATGTTTTAAGTACAAAACAGCAAAAGTCTAAGGCCTCTTTCACACTGCCATTTAGCTCTGTTACATGCAGCTCCATTGGACAGTCTGTCAGAACGACAAGAGTTTAGCAGAGAAAAAATAAGTAAACTACCGGATCTCAGACAGACCCCATTCAAGTCAACAGGATCCGTTGGGACCTGTGGTGTCATTTGTGCTCCGACCTCATTTGTGTCTATTCGGCGCAAAAAAAAATGAACTGAATGGAGCCAGAACAGGACAGGGCACAACAGCAATGATAACCTAGCCTAAAAAAGGGTATTCCAGGGAAAAACTATTTTTTTTTTTTTTTTTAATCAACTGGCTTTTGAAAGTTAAACAGATTTGTAAATGACTTCTATTAAAAAATCTTAATCCTTCCAGTAGTTATCAGCTGCTGAAGTTGAGTTCTTTTCTTTCTGACAGCAGTGCCCTCTGCTGACACCTCTGCTTGTCTCAGGAACTGTCTGAAGCAATAGAGGTTTGCTATGGGGATTTGCCCCTACTCTGGACAGTTCCTGAGACAAGCAGAGGTGTCAGCAGAGAGCACTGTTGTCGGACAGAAAAGAACAACTCAACTTCAGCAGCTGATAACTACTGCAAGGATTAAGATGTTTTTAATAGAGGTAATTTACAAATCTGTTTACATTTCTGGAGCCAGTTGATATATAAAAAACATTTTTTTTCCTGGAATTCCCCTTTAATCATTTCTGGTAACATTCCATAGAGTAATATGCTGTTTATAATAATCAGAGTTTGGTGAGAAAAAACAACAAACAAAAATGCCTGAATTGCTTACTAATGTATTTTGTTTATAATAAAAAAAAACTGATATAAATGAAAAGGAATCTGAAACCAGGTTATTGCTGTCCCATCAGAGATCCTGATTTTCATCATATATTCCATGTATTCATGAAGCCTTAAATGTCCTTAAATCATTGTTTTTCTCCAAGAGATCAAGCATGCTGCATATGCCGCTCTCACTTCCTACTAACCACTGATTGCCAGCTTTTTTACTCAAACAGTACTTGCTGTACCAGTGATTAAATAAACAGCAGTTTTAGGACATCACCTGCATGAAAAGGTTTAAAGAGTACCTGTCATGACATGATACCTTTTTTAATCCTCCTAGTTCACTCTCCCCATCATGATAAACCACCCCTGCCTTTATTTTTATTATTTTATTACCTTGATATTGTTCTGTATCTTCTGCTCAGTCTCAGTGGGCTCCACAAATTGGAAAGGGGCGTTCCCCAGCAGATGTGACATCATTTGAATCCCTGCTGGGGAGAACTTCCTCCCTCACTCTGCCAAGAGCAGTTCAGTGTGAGATGCACCCTTCAGCAGAAATATTCAGCTCTGTACACTCTATACACTGTGCTTATGTTACATACTGCGCTCCGGTGGTTAGCACCGGCCGCAAGCACAGTAGCCCCGTGTCCCCCGTCACTGGTGGGGCCGGGATTCGCATTGTGGGACGCGCCTGCATGCGAATCCCGGCCCGTCACTTACCCATGTCCACTCCTGCTGCTGCTTTGTCTCAGCCTCGGCGCGCGCGTCCCTGTCCCTTAGGGCGAATGCGCGCCAGAGCTTTGAGATTTAAAGGGCCAGTGCGCCCATAATTAGTAAGTGCACCTGAACACTACATTATAAATCCCTGCACCTCCCACACATCCCTGCCGGATCTTCAGTGCTCAATGCCGAAGAGAAAGTGTTCCCATTGCCTGTTTTGCCTCCCTGCGTTACCAGACTTCCTTGTTACGTTTTTTGACTACGAACCTTTGCCGCCGGCCTTGACCTTCTGCTACGTTGACTACGCCTCTGTCTCATCCTCCTGTACCTTGCCCAGTACCTGTGTGGTCGAGCCGTATCGGGGGTAGCGACCTGGGTGCCGCCTGCTGCAGCAAATCCATCCTGCCTTGCGGCGGGCTCTGGTGAAGACCAGCGGCACCTTAGACTCCACTCCTCGATATGGTCCGAATCATCAGCCACACAGATAGAGGATCCACTACCTGCTCTGTGACATCTTCATCCAGGTACGTGACAGCTTAGCTGCGGTCCCACCTTTATTTCCTGAATTTTGTCTCTGCCAGGCTGCTACAGGAGACAATCTGTAAGCAGGACTGCAGGCAGGAGCAGAGGATCCCTGGTGGCCAAACTTTTAGGTGTTAATTTTACACATCAAGTTACATAATTTCATTAAGTATCATATTATAAAAGTAATTCAAATAGGCTAATCTATAATATATTCTTCCCGATTCTAATGCTCAGTTTGAACTTTAGCAAGTTCTCTTGACCACGTCTACATGCCTAAATGTATTGAAATTCCGCTATGTGATTGGCTGATTAGCTATTTTTGTTAACAAGAAATTGAATGGGTGTACCTAATAGAGTGAGTGAGTGTATGTACCCCTCAATAGCGGCATAAATATGTAAACTTGTTAGCCTAGAAAACAGTTCTTACATAGTTATATAGATGCAACATTTAAGTTTTGGCTGCCAGTATGCTATAAAAAATGAAAAATTCTTCTTTAAGCACAACTGGAGTGGCCATGTAAAATGATAAAATAAAAAAATCAGTTAGGTTATCTTTTTAGGATCCTATCACTATCATTGCTTTGATTTGATGTAAACCATGAACTGTTTTGATGAATATCAGGAATACAGCTTGCTACATTAGGGAGGGTGTATTCACACGTATATTCACACATATATAATGTGCAGAATTTGATGCTGCAGATTTGAAGCGGTGTTCAGTCATTTACCGTATTTTTCGCCATATAAGATGCTCTGGCATATAAGACGCACCCAATTTTAAAGGAGGAAAATCTAGAAAAAAAAGATTCTGAACCAAATACAATGTAAAGTATAGGACAGTGATCTTCAACCTGCGGACCTCCAGATGTTGCAAAACTACAACTCCCAGAATGCCCGGACAGCCATGCCAGGAGTTGTTGTTTTGCAACATCTGGAGGTCCGCAGGTTGAAGACCACTGGTATAGGAGGTAGTACTCACGTGTCCCCACCGCTCCGGACCCATCACCGCTCGTCACCGCTGCCCTGAATGTCGCCCTCCATCGCTGTCACCATGTCCCCGGGGTGTCCCCGTCGCTCTGGAACGTCTCTGCTGCCCGGGATCCTCGCTCTCCGTCGCCGCCATCACGTCGCTACGCACGCCGCTACGCATGCCGCTACGCACGCTGCTACGCACGCTGCTCCTATTGGATGACGGGACGGCACGTGCGACGATGTGATGACGATGAAGGAGAGCGCTGGCCATGCAGGGGATCCCGGCATGGAGCAGTCATGTCACGATTCGGCTGGCTGGAGGTGGATCCTCTGTGCCAGAGAGGGATTGGCGTGGACCGTGTCGGTGGACCGGTTCTAAGTTGCTACTGGTATTCACCAGAGCCTGCCGCTAAGCGGGATGGCCTTGCAGCGGCGGTAGCAACCAGGTCGTATCCACCGGCAACGGCTCAACCTCTCTGACTGCTGAGATAAGCGCGGTACAAAGGAGTAGACAAGAGCAAGGTCGGACGTAGCAGAAGGTCAGGGCAGGCAGCAAGGATCGTAGTCAGGGGCAACGGCAGGAGGTCTGGAACACAGGCTAGGAACACACAAGGAAACGCTTTCACTGGCACAATGGCAACAAGATCCGGCGAGGGAGTGCAGGGGAAGCGAGGCATAAGTAGGGAAGTGCACAGGTGAAAGTACTGATTAAAACCTCATGCGCCAATCAGTGGCGCACCGGCCCTTTAAATCGCAAGGACCCGGCGCGCGCGCGCCCTAAGGAGCGGGGCCGCGCGCGCCGGGACAGCACAGACGGGCAACGGGTCTTGTAAGCGAGTCGGGATGCGCATCGCGAGCGGGCGCGTCCCGCATCGCGAATCGAATCCCGGCTGGGAGCATTATCGCAGCGCACCCGGTCGGCAGGTCTGACCGGGGCGCTGCAAATAAGAGAACGCTGTGAGCGCTCCGGGGAGGAGCAGGGACCCGATCGCTCAGCGTAATAAGTCATTCACCGATTGGACACCGAGGGGGCAGGTAAGGTCCCTCCCGGTGTCCTGTAAGCTGCTTGGGATGCCGCGATTTCACCGTGGCGGTCCCGAACAGCCCGACTGAGCAGCCGGGTTAGTTTCACTTTCGCAGTCAGCTTTGATCGCCGCGTCTGAAGGGTTAATACAGGGCATCACCGCGATCGGTGATGTCCTGTATTAGCTGCGGGTCCCGGCCGTTGATGGCCGCAGGGACCGCCGCGATAGGACAGGGTTTTAATGTGTATGTGCCGTATAAGACGCACCAACTCCCCCCCCCAGTTTTGAGGAAGAAAAAGTGCGTCTTATACGGCAAAAAATACGGTAGTTTACATTGACATCTGCAGCTTAAAATCCGGAGCAGGATACTGTACCTGTGAATACACCCTTATATTATAAATTGTAATTGCAACAAAATATAACCGTGTGTAACTGGTAAATCCAAAAAATTCAGTATTTGGATGCCCATCTGAGACACTATTTTAATGTACTAATAAACAATTGGTTTACATGCACAACATATATATTATAAAATGATTTACAGCTGACAAACATCCACATATATACACAAAAACACAATACGTTTCTCTGATCCAGGTTCTTTGCGATGGTTCTTATGTTGAATGATCCAATACAATAAGTCAGTAGCGAGTTGTGCTTCTGTAAATGACTTAAGCTTAGCAGACATGGCAATCCCCAGTGCAGATCCACGTGGCCCTTTGTTGACAGAAACAGATGGCATTGTTACCTACAGTTCCAGTCAGTTTACTGTTTTCTTCCTAGCAGATGGTGTGGCAGAAAAAGTTCGATGTCCTGCTCCTTTGTCTCCCGACCTAATACTGTAGCAGTGATGAATGTCACTCCATTCATATAACATGCAGAAGAATGAAAGGAGCTTATCAAAATACCCTATCGATGGTGTACTATCTTTTCAGCTTTGTGCTAGTGCTCTGCCGGGAACAATAGAAGTATCTGTGTTATTGGAACATTCTATTGTGTAAGTTCACTAAATCCACATTGCCAAACTGAGTGCTGCTATAAATATATCTGCATGTCGGTAGGTTTAATACTGCCTAAGGACTGGTTATTATTTTGTATAAATATCCAACATATTTTTGAGAGCTATAAATATGTTGTATTTGTTAGGTATGTAAAATGTGAGTGTATTAAAGGTAGCTGCGTTTAGTAAGTGAAATATGTAGGCAGCCCTTATTAACATGCTGTACACTTGCTATGTCATTTTCCATCTGCTTTTGGCCTCTTTCACATTGATACATTTATTGTGCTTAAAAATGCCTAAAAACATATCCAATTTTAGCAACTGTAACAGTATAAAGGGAATATTTCAGCTGTAGATCACACTGTAGATGTTCAGTCAAGCTGAACATATACCGTAACTTACATAAGTGAGTACACCAGTCCACCCCTCACATTTTTGTAAATATTTTATTATATCTTTTCAGGTGACAACACTGAAGAGATAACACTCTCGTACAATGTAAACTAGTTAATGCACAGCCTGTATAAGAGTGCTTAAAGGGATACTCCGCTCCTAGACATTTCTGATCACGGGTGTCCGGCCGCTGGGACCCCCCGCAATCGCCATCAGACACCTGGCGTGACGTCACAGCCACAGCTAATGTTCAGAATGTCAGGTGACTGCACAGAGATCGCGGGGGGTACCAGCGGCTGGACCCCCACGATCAGACATCGTATCCCCTATCCTTTGGATGTCTAGGGGTGTAGTACCCCTTTAACATTGTGTCACTTCAAAATAACCCAACACAGCCATTAATTTCTAAACCTTGGCAAGAAACCCGCCTTGACGGGGCCCAAATTGGACCCAGAGTGTCAATATTTTATGTGGTCATCATTATTTTCCAGCATTGCCTTAAGCCTCTTGGTCATGGAGTTCACCAGAGTTTTACAGGTTGGCACTGGAATTCTCTTCCACTCCTCCATGATGACATCACAGAGCTGATGGATGTAAGAGATCTTATGCTCTCCGACCTTCCATTTGAGGATGTCCCACAGATGCTCAATAGGGTTTAGGTCTGGAGACATGCTTGAATATTCCCATCACCTTTACCCTTAGCTCCTTTAGCAAGACAGTGGTTGTCTTAAAGGTGTTTTTGGGTCATCATGATGGAATACTTCCCTTCAGCCCAGTCTCTGAAGGTAGGGAATCATGCTCTGCTTCAGTATGTCACAGTACATGTTGGCATTTATGGTTCCATTAATGAACTGTAGCTCCTTAGTGCCAGTAGCACTCACGCAGGCCCAGGCCATGACACTTCCAACACCTTGCTTGACTGGCAAGACACACCTGTTTTGTACTCCTCACCTGGTTGCCGCCACACATGCATGACACCATCTGATTTTATCTTAGTCTCATGGGGGGGGGGGGGAGATTTATCATTGAATTTACCCCTTTTTCTTGTGTATTTTTTTTTGTGCAAAAATTTGTGCAGTGGCTTTTATTGCGTCTTTTTTGTGCATCTTTTTTGATAGAGCAAAAAGTACGTACTCAATTTTTTTGTGTATTGTTTAGACGCATTTTTTTGCGCTAATACATTTTTTTCAACGCAAATATACACCACCAAAAAGGACATGTAGGAAAGTGTTCTACCGAGACAGCCGGGGGATGCAGGAGCAATTCCTCAACACTGCTAAACTACAACTACTCCCATCATGGGACAGAGTCTGTCCCATGATGGGAGTAGTTGTAGTATCGCAGCCAGCTTCACATGCGGCTACACTGCGTTGCTTGCCGACTCCTGTATACACTGTTACATTTCATAATCCCCACCCAGAAGACGGGAGCTCTGATTAGTGAATAGCTATTCACCAATCAGAGCTCCTGTCTCCTGGCGGCGGCGATTATGAATTATGAGCGGTGTATACAGGAGCCAGCAGGTAGCGCAGTGTAGCCGCATGTGCTGCTGGCTTGTTAACTTAATAAATGCAGATCGCAGTGGGGTCTCTGGAGAATGACCTGCTGAATCTGTACCTCAGCCCCTGGACTATGGCTCCCATGATGGACGGAGTCTGTCCATGTTGGGAGTAGTAATCCTAAAAGTCCCGCCGCCGGGGGATGTGCAAGTGCCATCCCTTAGTGCTGTGGTACTACAACTACTCCCATCATGGGACAGACTCTGTCCATGATGGGAATTATAGTCCAGGGGCTGAGGTGCAGATCACAGCAGGTCATCCTGTTGAGACCCGCTGCGATCAACATTTATTAACTGTAAAAGCTGGCGGCACATGCGGCTACACTGCGCTGCCCGCCAGCTCCTGTATGCACCGCTCATAATTCATAATCGCCGCCGCCGGGAGACAGGAGCTCTAATTGGTGAATAGCTATTTGACAGCTGTATACAGGAGCCGATGGAGAGCGCAGTGTAGCCGCATGTGCCGCCGGCTTTTACAGTTAATAAATGCAGATCTCAGCGGATCTCTGAAGAATGACCCAGTGTGATCTGCCCCTCAAGTTAATAAGCCAGCAGCACATGTGGCTACACTGCGCTCCCCTGCTGGCTCCAGGTGGGGAATTCTATATACACTGTCATAATTTAATAATCTCTGCTGGGAGACGGGAGCTCTGATTGGTGAATAGCTATATATGCCACCGGCTTATTAACTTAATAAATGCAGATCGCAGTTAGTCTCAGCAGAATGACCTGCTGCGATCTGCACCTCAGCCCCTGGACTATAATTCCCATTATGGAAGGAGTCTGTCCATGATGGGAGTAGTCGTCCTAAAAGTCCAGCAGCTGGGGATGTTCAAGTGCCATCCCTTAGCACTGCTGTACTACAACTACTCCCATCATGGGGAAGACTTTGTCCCATGATGTGAGTAGTAGTCCCAAGGGCAAAGGGACAGATCGAGCTACACAGTCCAGGCCTGACTCTGTTCTCATTATGCGTTTTGCATAATGGGAACAGAGCCTTTCTGGCAGTGTGTTCCCAAACAGGGAGAATCCAGCTGTTGCTTAACTACAGCCCCCATGATGGGAGTTGTAGTTTAGCAACAATTGGAGGCTCCCTGTTTATGAACACGCTGCATTATGTGCGCTCTCCCCAGGGGAGAGCACAAAAAATGTACTAACCAATATTTCTTGTTTTTCTTTTCTTCTCATTTCAGATACCTGAATGCAGAGGACTACGTCAGATTCGGTGGACTGCAACGATGAAAAGTGTTTTTTTAATTTCAATAAAATGGTTAACGAGGGCTGTGGGGGAGTGTTTTTTTTAAATAATTTTTTTTCAATGTGTTGTGTTTTTTATAATTGAATTTTCAGGCTTAGTAGTGGAAGCCGTCTTATAGACGGAATCCATTACTAAGCTGTGGCTTAGCATTAGCCCCCAAATCAGCTAACGCTAACCTCCAATTATTGCCCCGGTACCCACCACCACAGGGGTGACGGGAAGAGCCGGTACCAACAGGCCCGGAGCATCAAAAATGGCGCTCCTGGGCCTAAGCTGTAACAGGCTGGCGTTATTTAGGCTGGAAAGGGCCAGTAACAATGGTCCTTGCCCACCTTGGTAATGTCAGGCTGTTGCTGCTTGTTGGTATCTGGCTGATACTGAAAATAGAGAGAACCCTATGCAGGTTTTTTTTGTGTGTTTTTTTTAAATAAATAAATAAAACGTGTGTGGTTCCCCCATTTTTTTCATTATCAGCCAGATACCAACCAAGCAGCAATAGCCTGACGTTACCAGGGTGGACGAGGATCACTGTTGCCTGTTACCGCTTAGGCCCAGGAGCACCATTTTTGATGCTCCGGGCCTGTTGGTACCTGCTCTTCCTGGAACCCCTGTGGCGGTGGGTACCGGGGTAATAATTGGGGGTTAGCGCTAACTGATTTTGGGGCTGACATTAGGCACCAGTTTAGTAATGAATTCTGTCTACAAGACGGCTTCCACTACTAAACCTGAAAATTCAATTATAAAAAACAACACATTGAAAAAAATGTTTTATTGAAAAAAAAACACTTCCTCACTGCCTTCGTTAACCCTTTTATTGACATTAAAAAAACGCTGTTCATCATCGCAATCCGCTGAATCTGACATAGTCCTCTGCTTTCACGTATCTAAAATGAGAAGAAAACAAAAACAATAAAACTACAACCATTACTGTGATTTCTATCAAAAAGCATGTGTGAAATTTTTGATGTAAACTGGACTCTCACCCCTTTGAAAATATCATGTAAAGCAGACAATATACGTGGACACGCACACTTTTACAAAACTGACGTGAATAGTGTAAACTGCGGCACAAAGATCTGTGAAAATGTGGTTGATACTTTTTGCGCCAAAATTTATATATTTTTTTGGCGCAAAATTCTTTGAGAATCTCCCCCTCTGTGTACTTTATAAAGATTTATGATTTTACTATTGTGCAGAGTTTTGTTCGGTATACATTGCTGCTCCGGCACTTATAGCTATGTGAGCAGTGTACCCCAGCTCTGTGAAGTGTGAGGTAGAGAAGGAATGCACGGTAGAGCGAGGGGGGGGGGCGTTTCTATATTTGCACAAAATTTATCAGGAGTGCACAACTTTAGTAAATCTTGAGCAAGAGTGTAAATTAGACAAGCAGTGTAAAGGGGCAGATCTGTGTCTACAATAGACACCTAATAATAAATCTCCCCCATGGTTCCCATAATCCATGACCTTAGTCTTCAGCAAACTGTTTGCAGGGTTTTATTGCACATTATCTTCAGAAGAGGCTTCCTTCTGGGATGACAGTCATGCTGACAAATTTGATGTGGTGTGAGGCGTATGGTCTGAGCAATAACAGGCTGACCCCCCCTACCCCTTTAAAGGACATCTGCAGCGTAATTAACACTTATCCCCTATCTAGGTCGACGCTACGCGCCTTCAGCACTCACTATGAATGCTAATAGTGGCGCCCCGTTAGGGAGATCGAGGGGGGTCCCAGCGGTCGGACCCCCCGCGATCAAACACTTCTCCCCTATCTTGTAGATAGGGGATAAGTGTATATTGCGCTGCAGTTGTCCTTTAACCTATGTAGAAATGTTGGCAGCATTCATGTATTTATTTCCCCAAAACTACCCCCTGGATATGACGCTGAGCACATACACTCACCCACAATTGATCGTATCCACTTATCTAATTAAAAAAACGTATCTTTTATTGAAGCCGAAATTTTGGTTAAAAACCTCAACCCTCTGGTCTCATTGGTATAACAAGTAACAGTTTATGAAACAAACATGCCACTGCATGTAATTGTAAAGTGCACATATAAGGTCCTGTGGCTGCAATCTACAGCTACCAAGGACCAGATAGGTTATTATTAAAACCTAGAAACACATTGCCCACGTAACATTTCACCACAGACAGTGGCTTTCTCAAAGGCTTTAGGGCAAATGGCCCTAATTGGTCCACACCTAAAGCCCTTGAGAAAGCCACTGTCTGTGGTGAAATGTTACGTGGGCAATGTGTTTGTAGGTTTTAATAATAACCTATCTGGTCCTTGGTAGCTGTAGATTGCAGCCACAGCACCTTATATGTGCACTTTACAAGTACATGCAGTGGCAGGTTTGTTTCATAAACTGTTACTTGTTATACCAATGAGACCAGTGGGTTGAGGTTTTTAACCAAAATTTTTGCTTCAATAAAAGATACGTTTTATAATGATATTAGTGGATGGGAAAATAGGGTTTTTGCGATCGGTCATGCGATCAATTGAGGGTGTATAGTTAAATTAACCCTCCATCCATAGGTCCTTTTATATTTATAGAGCACATACACTCAACTCCTTTGGTCGACCATAGCAACTTGTCCTGTGTAATAGCTGTATGGTCTTGCCCCCCCTGCTGCAGCTTAGTTTTATGGTCTTGGCAATCTTCTTATAGCCTTGGACATCTTTAGAGTTCATGCTGAACTTCCAGTGAGCAGTATTAGAAAGTGTGAGAGCGATAATTCTAAATTTAAGACAACTGCTCCCCATTCACACCTACAACCTTTTAACACCAAAGAGTCACATAGCACCAAGGATTTAAATGGCTTAGGCTGGGTTCACACTACGTTTTGTCCCATACGGGAGCGCATACGGCAGGGGGGAGCTAAAAGCTTGCGCTCCCGTATGTGACCGTATGCACTCCCGTATGTCATTCATTTCAATGAGCCGACCGGAGTGAAACGTTCGGTCCGGTCGGCTCATTTTTGCGCCGTATGCGCTTTTACAACCGGACCTAAAACAGTGGTTGACCACAGTTTTAGGTCCGGTTGTAAAAGCGCATACGGCGCAAAAATGAGCCGACCGGACCGAACGTTTCACTCCGGTCGGCTCATTGAAATGAATGACATACGGGAGCGCATACGGTGACATACGGGAGCGCGAGGTTTTAGCTCCCCCCTGCCGTATGCGCCCCCGTATGGGACAAAATGTAGTGTGAACCCAGCCTTATTGGGCTCAATTGTGGACATTTCTACTTTCTAGTTTAACCCCTTAAGGACCAAGCCCATTTTGGCCTTGGACCAGGCCAATTCTATTTTTATTATTCTGTGTTTTCCTCCTCACCTTCTAAAATCCATAACTCTTTTATATTTTCATCCACAGAGCCATACGAGGGCTTGATTTTGCACTACCAATTGTACTTTGTAATGACATCACTCATTTTACCATAAAATGTACGGCAAACCCCAAAACATTTTATTTGTATAAGGAAATTTTAATAAAAAAACACAATTTAGCAAATTTTGGAGGTTATTGTTTTCACGCTGTACGCTTAACGATAAAAATGCCAGCGGCGGGACCCTCGCGATCTAACATCTTATCCCCTATCCTTTGGATAAGGGATAAGATGTGTGCAGCAGAGTACCCCTTTAATGGCGGGCATAAGCACGAGCGCGACAGCGCTGATAGCAGCTGGGACCTGAAATGCATGATGCTCGGGTCATGTACAGGACGTAAATGTACATCCTGGTGCGCGAAGTAGCAGTGCATCAGGACATACATTTCTGTCCATTGTCGTTAAGGGGTTAAGGACTCAAGCATACTTATGTATTATGACTATTCTGTAACTCTATTATAAAATATGCAATTGGGGATTTTACAAAGCAATTCTCATGTATTTTGTAATTAGCCTTGTGAAATGTGCAACTTCGATCTTTACAACTGCGGATCTGCAACTTCAACTACGCAGCAGATCTGGTGTGTGTGGATATACTCTGAGGGAGAATATATCTATTATACAGTGTTGTATGGAGCTCAATATGGTGGGGTATGTGGCACCTATGGCTATTGGCTAGAGTAGGCTTCATTGGAGTTTGTACCTACTTCAGATTTCCAAATGTTGGAAGGTATGCAGCATTGTTACTGTATTTTTCACCAGTGATGTCAAAAGCAGGACAAAGTATGAAAGCTCTTATTCAGATCCATATTTGCATCCATGTTATTGTCATTTATGGTTGAAAAATAGTTAAAATATAAATGAAAACTCTGATACCACACTGACCTTACCAATAGGATAAATACAATACAGACACACATAGGGAAAAACAAATTTGCCTTATCCATCTATGTTTGGACTTTTAACATAAATGAAATATTTCAATAAAGTCTGTGAATATGTCTTAGTACATTCTAAGGAACAGCAAAACATCTGCTATAGCATTAAATTATGGCGAGAGAAGCCACAGATTATGTTAGTACTGCATGAGTAAAGCTTCTCTTCTTTATTTTAGGAGAAAATGATCCTCATACCAGCTTCATACAGGATGCTTGGTGGGATTTCATGCTGACGAGGTAAGAAACGTTAACTGTATCACTGAACTTTTAAAGTAAACTGCCGATTCAAACCTTCATTCTCTAAGTAACAGGTGATGCCAGGCCGGAGGTCCTCCCATTGGCTGCACTTTGAAATAATCTTAGAGAACAGCACCCACAAGATCAACAATGGTTGCAAGGAGAAATCTTCAATAGAATTGCATTTACCATTGGCAAGTGACACTTGGTTTACACCCTACAATTATACCGATTCAGTTTATGGGCTGATGATTTGCAGTATGATTTAACACAGCAGTGTTTTAGTGTTTTGAGAGGATTTGAACATATCTGTTTATGTTTCACAGTGCATGACTTTCTACAGACATGCCAAAGAAAGAGTTCTAAACATAATATAATACAATTTTGACATAATGTATATAGTAAACTTTCATCACGCTTCACACGACCCAGCTGAATTAGCTTCAATTAGTTAAACTTTCCATTTCTTTAATTTACGTCTTCTGGAGATCTAAGAAAAGCTATAGCTGCGCTGTAACATAATATGTAATGTTGTCTCATAGGAAAAGCTAAAGCACTGCATCAGATCTGTCTGCGAACAGGTCAGATTAAGTGTAGATGTGACACAAAGGATAGCAGCCATGCTTTAAAGGAGATGAAAAACGTATCCCCTATCCTAAGGATCCCCGCGATCTCCCGTACGGGGAGGCGAAGCTGCGGCTGACAAGCCCCCTCATTACAACTCTATGGCAGAGCTGGAGTGTAAGCGGCTGTAGGAAGTGGATCCGCTGGACCTGTGTGGACAATGACTGAACCGTATCAGGGAGCGGAG
This sequence comes from Hyla sarda, assembly GCF_029499605.1. Lineage (NCBI taxonomy): Eukaryota > Metazoa > Chordata > Amphibia > Anura > Hylidae > Hyla > Hyla sarda. Next base: position 243,415,426 of record NC_079191.1, on the reverse strand, counting down.
TCTAAGGTGCCGCTGGTTTTCATCAGAGCCCGCTGCAAAGTGGGATGATCTTGCTGTGGCAGGTAGCACCCAGGTCGCTACCCCTGACACGGTTAGTCCACACAGGCTGTCTAGGTGATATTTGGCCCTGGAGCATATAAGAATAGTCAGTCATAGCAGAAGATCAAGGGCTGGCGGGAAAGAAGCATAGTCAGGTCACAGGCACGAGGTCAGGAGGCAAGTGGCAAAGGTGCAAGGTCAGGTCACTAGCAGGAGATCTGGAACACTAATAGGCAAAACACAGAGGAACACTTTCACTAGCCACAAGGCACAAAGGTCCGACAGGGAACAATGGGAAGTGCCAGAACTGAATAGGATTGGTTTTGACAAGCACCAATTATTGGTGCACTGGCCCTTAAAATTTAGAAGAACTGACGCGCGCGTGCCCTAGGACGGGCAGGCAGAGACGAGCAGGAGGAGGACAAAGCGGGGCTCGCAAACCCGCAATTTGAGGAACAGGAGCACCAGAGAAAGCTTAGGACGGGGCAGAAGGTGAGCGGCAGTTCGGGGTTCGCATGCTGGCGTGTTCCGCAATGTGAACCGCGGCACTGCCGGGAACAGAGGGCAACATAAGAGAGCACTTCCAGCCGGAGTGAGAGCCCTGACATGGAGCACTGCCTTCGGCAATCTCTGGCTTTGCCATAGCACTGTATTGAGGGGGCATGTCGGCCTCCACTACATGCGGTGGTCGGCACGCGCTCTCTGGCCAGAAAGCCGGGGCCCCATACAGGAGATCGTGGGGGTCCCAGCGGACGGACCCCCCCGTGATCTGAAACTTATACCTATCCTTAGGATAGGGGATACGTTTTTCAATCCTGTATACCTCCTTTAATGAACCATTGTGCTATAGTAGGGAAAAACAGAAGTGACAGGCAGTCTATCATACACCATTCAACATATATTGTTATTGCCACAGTAGCCGTCAATGTTTATCACTAATGCAATAATATTATAACATCCTTTCTTTGTCTAGGCCCTAATCCCCCTAATAAAAAGGAAGTCTGTCAGCTGTAGATCATGCTCAGAGCTGAAGTGTCAAAGAGGCAGTGCTGAGCCTCCTCCCTCCCTCCCCCACCCCTCCCTGCCTTCATTGACAGCCATGTACATTAATCTGTAAAGACAGGGAGGGGTGGAGGAGGCTCTGAGCATGATCTACAGCTTAAATATGCCCTTTATACCAGCAAAGAGGCATCTGCTAAATGACATCATTTATTCCACTAGGCTATCACTGGTATGACCACTCAGAGCCTGAAATTTTCTCACTAGTTGAAGAGATCATGCTACCCTTAAATCAGAGTGAATACTCAGTCCAATGCACTAGTAGATTTTATTAAATAACACATCTGTTTATGGGTAGCAATGCCAGTGCTATATCCATTGTAGGCATGTCAGAACTATTGTATAACAATCATTCCTTAAAAAAACATAAAAATGAACATCAAATGAAGCTTTAACCCCTTCAGGACGGAGCCCATTTTGGCCTTAAGGACCGGAGCGTTTTTTGCACATCTGACCACTGTCACTTTAAACATTAATAACTCTGGAATGCTTTTAGTTATCATTCTGATTCCGAGATTGTTTTTTCGTGACATATTCTACTTTAACATAGTGGTAAAATTCTATGGTAACTTGCATCCTTTCTTGGTGAAAAATCCCAAAATTTGACGAAAAAATTAGAAAATTTTGCATTTTTCTAACTTTGAAGCTCTCTGCTTGTAAGGAAAATGGATATTACGAATACATTTTTTTTTGGTTCACATATACAATATGTCTACTTTATGTTTGCATCATAAAATTGACGTGTTTTTACTTTTGGAAGACATCAGAGGGCTTCAACGGTCAGCAGCAATTTTCCGATTTTTCACCAAATTTTCAAACTCAGTATTTTTCAGGGACCAGTTCAGGTTTGAAGTGGATTTGAAGGGTCTTCATATTAGAAATACCCCATAAATGACCCCATTATAAAAACTACACCCCCCAAAGTATTCAAAATGACATTCATTCAGCGTTTTAACCCTTTAGGTGTTTCACACGAATAGCAGCAAAGTGAAGGAGAAAATTCACAATCTTCATTTTTTACACTTACATGTTCTTGTAGACCCAATTTTTAAATTTTTACAAGGGGTAAAAGGACAAAATGTTTACTTGTATTTGTAGCCCAATTTCTCTCGAGTAAGCACATACCTCATATGTCTATGTAAAGTGTTCGGCGGGCGCAGTAGAGGGCTCAGAAGCGAAGGAGCGACAAGGGGATTTTGGAGAGTACGTTTTTCTGAAATGGTTTTTGGGGGGCATGTTACCTTTAGGAAGCCCTTATGGTGCCAGAACAGCAAAAAAAAACCCACATGGCATACCATTTTGGAAACTAGACCCCTCGGGGAATGTAACATGGGATAAAGTGAACCTTAATACCCCACAGGTGTTTCACGACTTTTGCAAATGTAAAAAAAAAAATAATAATTTTACCTAAAATGCTTGTTTTCCCAAAATTTTTTTATTTTTAAAAAGGGTAATAGCAGAAAATACCCCTAAAAATTTGAAGCCCAATTTCTCCCGATTCAGAAAACACCCCATATGGGGGTGAAAAGTGCTCTGCTGGCGCACTACAGGTCTCGGAAGAGAAGGAGTCACATTTGGCTTTTTGAACGCAAATTTTTCTCTGGGGGCATGCCGCATTTAGGAACCCCTATGGTGCCAGGATAGCAAAAAAAAAAACACATGGCATACCATTTTGGAAACTAGACCCCTCGGGGAACGTAACAAGGGGTTAAGTGAACCTTTATACCCCACAGGTGTTTCACGACTTTTGCATATGTAAAAATTTTTTACCTAAAATGCTTGTTTTCCCAAAAATTTTACATTTTTAAAAAGGGTAAAAGCAGAAAATACCCCCCAAAATTTGTAACACAATTTCTCCCGAGTACGGCGATACCCCATATGTGACCCTAAACTGTTGCCTTGAAATACGACAGGGCTCCAAAGTGAGAGCGCCATGCGCATTTGAGGCCTAAATTAGGGATTGCATAGGGGTGGACATAGGGGTATTCTACGCCAGTGATTCCCAAACAGGGTGCCTCCAGCTGTTGCAAAACTCCCAGCATGCCTGGACAGTCAACGGCTGTCCGACAATACTGGGAGTTGTTTTGCAACAGCTGGAGGCTCCGTTCTGGAAACAGTGGCGTACCAGACGTTTTTCATTTTTTTTGGGGAGGGGAGGGGGGCTGTGTAGGGGAATGTGTATATGTAGTGTTTTTTACTTTTTATTTTATTTTTTGTGGTAGTGTAGTGTAGTGTAGTGTTTTTAGGGTACAGTCACACGGGCGGGGGTTCACAGTAGTTTCTCGCTGGCAATTTGAGCTGCAGCAGAAAGTTTGCGGCAGCTCAAATTTGCAGCCAGATACTTACTGTAATCCTCCGCCCATGTGAGTGTACCCTGTACGTTCACATTGGGGGGGACATCCAGCTGTTGCATAACTACAACTCCCAGCATGCCCGTTGGCTGTCGGTGACTGCTGAGAGTTGCAGTTTTGCAACAACTGTAGGCACACAGGTTATGTATCACTGAGTTTGCGACCTAACTCAGTGTTTCACAACCAGTGTGCCTTCAGCTGTTGCAAAACTACAACTCTCAGCAGTCACCGACAGCCAACGGGCATGCTGGGAGTTGTAGTTATGCAACCAGCAGATGCACCACTACAACTCCCAGCATGCACTTTAGCTGTTTGTGCAAGCTGGGAGTTGTAGTTAGACAACAGCTGAAGGTACACTTTTCCATAGAAAGAATGTGCCTCCAGCTGTTGCAAAACCATAAGTCCCAGCATGCCCATAAGGGAATGCTGGGAGTTGTGGTGGTCTGCCTCCTGCTGTTGCATAACTACAGCTCCCAGCATGCCCTTTTTGCATGCTGGGAGCTGTTGCTAAGCAACAGCAGGAGGCTGTCACTCACCTCCAACGATCCAGATGCTGCAGGTCAGTCCCTCGTTGTCTCCGCCGCCGCAGCTGCTCCTGGGGCCCCGATCCCAACAGGGGCGCCGGGGATCGGGGTCCCCAGCACCCGGGGTGCACGTCCCGCACCCGCTAACGTCCTCCAGAAGAGGGGCGGAGCGGGTGCGGGAGTGACACCCGCAGCAGGCGCCCTGATTGGTCGGCCGGTAATCCGGCCGACGAATCAGGGCAATCGTGAGGTGGCACCAGTGCCACCTCACCCCTGCAGGCTCTGGCTGTTCGGGGCCGTCAGAGACGGCCCCGAACAGCCAGTAATTCCGGGTCACCGGGTCACTGGAGACCCGATTGACCCGGAATCGCCGCAGATCGCTGGACTGAATTGTCCAGCGATCTGCGGCGATCGCCGATATGGGGGGGCATAATGACCCCCCTGGGCGATATGCCGGGATGCCTGCTGAACGATTTCAGCAGGCATCCGGCTCCGGTCCCCAACCGGCTAGCGGTGGGGGCCGGAATTCCCACGGGCGTATGGATACGCCCTCGGTCCTTAAGGACTCGGGATTCAGGGCGTATCCATACACCCTATGTCCTGAAGAGGTTAAAGGGGTACAATTTTTGGAAATTTTTTTTTTCATATCAACTGGTGCCAGGAAGTTAAACAGATTTGTAAATTACTTCTATTTTAAGTCTTAATTCTTTCAGTACTTATCCGCTGCTGTATTCTACAGAGGAAGTTGAGTTGTTCTTTTCAGTCTGACCACAGTGCTTTCTGCTGACACCTCTGTCCATGTCAGGAACTGTCCAGAGTAGGAGATATTTGCTATGGGGATTTGCTCCTACTCTGGACAGTTCCTGACACGAACAGAGGTGTCAGCAGAGAGCACTGTGGTCAGACAGAAAAGAACAACTGATATGTTGATATGACATTTTTGTTTTTAACCAGCGCACCCCTTTAATATATGTGAACATACCCTTTTTAGGTAGAAATCATATCTGTTTACAAAGAAGTGTCCCTGTCTGTCCTAAAATACAGTAATTGATGATTTACTGTATATTAAAATCAGTAAGACTATTTTTATTAACAAATCTAGTGGAATCTCTGACAAACACCCACAGTCCTTTAGAAATAGTCTTATGGTGCTATTAAAAAAAACAATAATATTCATGTAAACATTAGTCATTTATAAATATCCATGAGACTGTTGGTCTGTATGAATTATTTCTGAAAAATGTTGGTTCCTAAATCAAGACATATTTTTGTACTTGTAAATGAGAACAATTGGAAAAACAGGTCGAAAAGGGAACTTAAAATTGCTGAGTCTGTTCATTATCTTCATAAAGAGAAAAAAAATGTCTTTATATACAAAGCAAAAAACTAAATTGATCAGCATTTACAAAACATTAAAATAAATGTGTAGGTGCACACTGCCATGGCTGCAAAGTAATTGCAAACACACACAAAAAAAGCAGCAACATACTACTAACGCTAAGGCATATATGATAACATTAAACATATGAATTACTTTAAACTGTTTCAATGATGTATTTGCTATACATGTAGAACTAAGATTCTTGGTGCACATTTTTATCAAATTGTGACTCTAACATGGTTTTTCTGCCACACAATTTGTGAACATATGCTTACCAAAACCAGAAGCATTGTCTCTGTCCCTTACTACCTCTGTCTCCAGGAGCAGTTGTAACCATGTCCTTTATCTTTTCCTTCATCTCTGTTTCTCTGAAGCATGTACAGTTGCTTACCAGTAACGTGCCATGCATTCAGCTCCCCTTTCTCGCTGTACCTCCAGACATGCTGTAACAGTTTATGGTGTTTCCCATAGGGACCGCGCGCATGCATGGGCCTCCTCTTATAGATCCAGTGCATGCTTCTGATTTCTGTCTCTCTCGTTTCCATTCCTGGGGTTCCTAAGCAATATTTTAGTATCTACAAGTGAAGTCTGTTTCCTTGTTCCTGATCTGCATAACTGACCTGAGCCTGATATCCTGACCTTGCTTCTGCCTGATCCCTTGCACCTGCTTGATTCTCCAGTGTATAACCCCGATTGTCAACCACCCCTGAACTCTCATCTAGTCTGCAACACCTGGTTGCATCTGAGCTTCTCAGCTCTGCAGTTTCACAGATGTTGCGCTGCTATGACACCATTTCAGTTCTGCCTCTGCTGTGCTATGCTAATAAATCCAGCATCAGATAGCCCCTCTTGCCTGTATCCCTGGTGCTTCAGGCCTACTTGGCCAGCTGCCACCTAACTAGGACCACTCTTGCGGCAGTGACCTGGTATCTTCCCTGCTCCAGCTTCCGCATCCTGGAGCAGGATAAAGGCTGAAAACAAGAGGAATACTTAGATTTTGCTCTCAAGTTTGGTCCAAAGCTAAACCATTTAATACAGTGGGTCCACATACGTTGGATCATTACACAGAGACTGTATAACTCAACCTGTGTGTGTGTCTGTATGTTCCAGCATCACTTCCAAACGGCTTGAGATATTTTGATGAAACTTCATACACATGTTACTTATTTGTCAACTAAAAATATAGGATAGTTAAATAACTCTATCCCACCCCCATTTGCAAGAGTGTTTTTTTTTTCCTAAAGTCCCATGCAAGTCTATGGGATTTCATGTACCTTACTCCACAAACTGTACTCTGCATCACTGGGTGAGTGTCCATCCAGCTTGCAAGCCACTCCCCTCCTGTAAGTAACACCCCCTTCCACAAGCCATGCTCCTTCTATTCTTGGCCCTTTTTTTCACATCACGAATCCTTTAATCACAATCTCTTAATCACAGCTCAGCCCCACCTCACTCTACATTTCAGAGTGAATGTATTAGACCAGCTTGCAAGCCTCGTCCCCTCCAACAAGCCGTGCCCCTTTTTATCGCCTAAAATCTCTTCATCACAGCTGAGGGCAAAAGATGAGGATAGGATACAAGATCATTCAATTACTTGTTAACACAAATTACTAATCAACCAATCACATGGCAGCAACTTCATGCATTTAGGCATGTAGATGTGATCAAGACAACTTGCTGAAGTTCAATCTGAGCATCAGAATGTGGCAGAATAGGGATTTAACTAATCAATCCTGCTTTGTATTAACGGTTCAGGCTGGTGGTGGTGTTAAGGGGGGGGAGGGTATTTTCTTGGCACACTTTGGACCTCTTGCCCAATTGAGCATTGTTTAAATGTGATTCTGTGTCCACAGAGTCCTGTAAAACTTTTTTTTTTATCACCTCTTGTATTGTTATTTAATTGAAACAGATTTAAATGATGGGTACACATAAATTATTATGATGTCACCTACTAAATAAAGTGTAACATTTATTTTATCAATACAGAGTGAGGACATGGGTGGATGCCATAATGCTACTACTAATCTTGAATGGAAGTAAAAATTGTAGCCGTGAAAATTGTAAACATGACCTTTTCAGTCTATCCTTTTGCCTAGCTTGGTTTACAAGATGTCTAATAGCCCGCACGTTCCCTCCCCAAAATGACAGAACACAGAAACATTTATGTGTTGTATATGGTTCTTAAGACAATTCCTTGTAACATTCTCAATGTTGATGCAATAGAGCCAGACTGGCTATAGCTCAAGAGGCTCAAAGATGTCCATTGAGATCAGTGGATGGCTCATTGATTTTATTAAGAGTTATGCTGCTTAGCTGCGGGCAGGAAGACTATTCAGCTCCATGTTCCCTGCTGATAGCAAAAGTATCAGGAATTCTTTGGGATCAGCTAGTCATTTGGGGACCCATCAGTAGAAGAAGGGTTATCCAAACAAGAGTTGCTGTCAACTGTATGTTTAGTCATTTTTTCTTATTTGCGTATTGTCTTGTATAATGGGTTTTCTTTAACCCTGGGAGGCAGTGTCTAATAAAACTCATAACTTGATATGCCTGTACTTTCTGGGTCCTCTTTTTTCTTAAGAGACTGTTAATAATGTAAAGATAAATTTGACCTAGTTGACAATGCAGCGCATGCAGACGGTCTGACTCTGGTTCTCAATAAATCTGTCATCTTGAGAGCCCACTACACTATTGAAGAGAAAAAGATTCCATTTTTGTTTATTTCACTGGAAACAATGCATATGAATGCCGGACTTGATGACAGACTGCCCTATCTAGTTAATAGGACTCACATCGTGTTTCTGTAGGAAGCCGTATATCATCAGACTGCACTTGTTTTCTTCTAAGGAAGTCTTTTTTTCCCCTTTTTTTTCATAATATTTCCTCTTGGGTTGGTTTTCTGTGGATTTTAATTAGTCCGACCCTAGGACAAGTTAACTAAATCCTTCTAGTATATCAAATATTTTTCCTGTTTAATAGTATAGTAATTAAATATTAAATTAAAGGCAATATGATATCACATTTGTTTTTGGCTGCATGGTGTTCCTTAAAAGTTGCAGTAAAGTTGCAGGATTACAGCAACAAGGCCTTAAAGGGGTATTCCAGGAATGTTTTTTTATTTGACTATGCTACAGGGGCTGTAAAGTTAGTGTAGTCCATAATATAGTGTCTGTACCTGTGTGTGACGGTTTTCTCACAAATTATTCTGTGATTTTCACCCCGATATTTATTTTTACCAGCATACAAAATGACTGCTGTCTCGGATTTTTCCCAGGTTGCAATGCGGTCGAGACCTGACTCACTAGTCAGCTGATGACAGGGAGCCTGTCTGCTTCAATGGATGGAGAGAGCAATCTGCAACTAATGCAACAGCTGTAGGCACCCTGATTGAAAACCACAGGTCTGCAGCTCATTTATGTTTCAATGGGTGGTAGGCAAACAAGAAAACTGAAAACAGGAAATACAAGTTCACAGAAAGCTAGCCACAATATTATGGTAATCTCACAGCATAACCATGTAGCCCAAGACAAGCTCAGATCCTTCCTAAGCATGTCCATTACTGTATGCCAGGTACATACTAAAATCACCTTATGCTGGATAAACCATTTAATTTTCCCCTTGAAACCAGCACAAAAAAAAAAGATTTTTTTTTCTTAAGGAAATATTGCAGTCATGGTAGTTCCATTAGCAGTGACTTGTGGACAATGCTGTAATGCCATGAACTGTTCACCCCCATTCTCTCTAAATTCAGTCTTGGGCATAAGTATCTTGATCTCTACAAGAGTTCCATCTCTGCTATGATGGGCCTCTAAAAACTTTTATAAGATAACTTTGGTATGCTTCATCCATCATTCAGGAGAAGAAATAACATTCTTACAGTTGCCACGTTTGCCCATCAATTCACTTACGCTGTGTGATTAGGATGATAGGACTTGTTGGTTCCAGGACAGCTAGCCACTGATCAGTTTGTTCTCTGGACAGATACAGACTTCCAAAGGATGATGGGTTTCAGCGGCGCTGACCAGGAGTGGACACGTCAGGTGAGTAAAAAGAAGTTTTATTGGAAGAATGCAACGCGCTTCATCTTGTGGAAAGGGCTGCAATGATTGATGGATCGCTCATGGAACCCTTTACTTCTATCATTCAATGGCCACACATCCCCATTACACTGGGCAATATGCAACCGACAAGCGAAAACTGACACAGTCCTGTTCTGCCAATTACTATCTCGTGTGATAAGCCCACTGGCTAGTCATACAGTAGCTGCACAGAGGTATGCTGGTCACCGTACATGCGGTCAATCCCCTGGTACTACATGAGGTCACTACTAACTAAACTGCTCTTTGTCTTCCTTCTCCTAACATACCCTCCTAGAAAAGCCATAATGCTGCCCTGTGTCAGATCTTCGGAAATGTTCCCCCCCAGTGAAGGTGGCATAATACCTTCTGTTTCTGGTATATAAGATCTGACACTCATATCACAGTCTAGACCATTTAGATCTGTTGTGACAGTGTATACTTGTATCATTCTGTTTTATGTTCCTGCTTTATTGGATTCAGGTTATCTTGTTTCCAGAGGTGACATAAATGTTTCTAACGTGTGTGAAAGCAGATTGTTGGTAATAGGATATGATGAAATGTTTTATTCATCCCATTTGGCACACACCAGACTAAAGGCAAAGCTTCTTACACGGTGCATGCATCTGTATTACACATTCAATGTCATATTTGTATCCAGTGCATTCAATGTCGCTGTAGTGACACGCCAATGTTTAGAGTGCACACACATTCTAAAGATAGTGAAACACTGCACTGGATATTAATATAGTTCGTACTTACTATGGTTATATGGCTACTTACTAGGTATGGTTAGGAAATCCTTTGTGTCCACACAGACTGTCTGCATGAAATATACACATGGAGCATGTACCGCAAGTTAATGACTTTGAAGCTGCTTTTAAGCACGAAAATAATCCAGTTTAACAAAGTATAATTTATGAGAAATCACTTTGTTCTGTCATTTGTTTTTTACACGATAGCTATTATTTTATTACAGGGGTAGAAAACTTTTTTTTTTTTTTAATCAACTGGTGCTTGAAAGTTAAACAGATTTGTAAATTACTTCTATTAAAAAATCTTAACCCTTCCAGTACTTATTAGCTGCTGAATACTACAGAGGAAATTCTTTTCTTTCTGGAACACAGAGCTCTCTGCTGACATCATGAGCACAGTGCTCTCTGCTGACATCTCTGTCCATTTTAAGAACTGTCCAGAGTAGGAGAAAATCCCCATAGAAAACATTCTGCTCTGGAGAGTTCCTAAAATGGACTGATATGTCAGCAGAGAGCACTGTGCTCGTGATGTCAGCAGAGAGCACTGTGTTCCAAAAAGAAAATAATTTCCTCTGTAGTATTCAGCAGCTAATAAGTACTTGAAGAAGTAATATTTTTTAATAGAAGAAATTTACAAATCTGTTTAACTTTCTGGCACCAGTTGATTTGAAAACATTTTTTTCCACCAGAGTACCCCTTTAAAGCTTCATTTGATTGGATGTTCTGCACTTTTTTAGGAATGATTGTTATACAATAGCGCTGACATGCCTACAATGGATATAGCACTGGCATTGCTACCCATAAACAGATGTGTTATTTAATAAAATCTACTAGTGCATCGGACTGAGTATTCACTCTGATTTAAGGGTAGCATGATCTATTCAACCAGTGAGAAAAGTTCAGGCTCTGAGTGGACATACCAGTGATAGCCTAGTGGAATAAATGATGTCATTTAGCAGATGCCTCTTTGCTGGTATAAATGGCATCTTTAAGCTGTAGATCATGCTCAGAGCCTCCTCCACCCCTCCCTGTCTTTACAGATTAATGTACATGGCTGTCAATGAAGGCAGGGAGGGGTGGGGGAGGGAGGGAGGAGGCTCAGCACTGCCTCTTTGACACTTCAGCTCTGAGCATGATCTACAGCTGACAGACTCCCTTTTTATTAGGGGGATTAGGGCCTAGACAAAGAGAGGATGTTATAATATTATTGCATTAGTGATAAACATTGACGGCTACTGTGGCAATAACAATATATGTTGAATGGTGTATGATAGACTGCCTGTCACTTCTGTTTTTCCCTACTATAGCACAATGGTTCATTAAAGGAGGTATACAGGATTGAAAAACGTATCCCCTATCCTAAGGATAGGTATAAGTTTCAGATCGCGGGGGGTCCGACCGCTGGGACCCCCGGCTTTCTGGCCAGAGAGCACGTGCAGACCACCGCATGAAAAAAAGTTTTCCACCGGAGTACCCCTTTAACTCTTTACATAATGCTATACAGGAGTTATAAGGATTTGTAAGCTGGCTATATTTAAGTGCGTTGTAGATATAAAAATAGATATTGGACCATGACAGTAATATTTGATGCATGTGTTGATCTCTGGTATATTTCAATATTCCTCAACCAGAATCATGATCTCGGTGAAAGAAGGCCCCTTCAAAGACCTGTAACAATTGCTCCTCTATGTAGGGCCCTACAATGAGCAAATACTTGTTCGTTGGCAGATCATATATTTTAAATGGACATCTTTCCGTGTAAACAAAGAATGTGCTGCCAACAATAAAGGATGATAATAACCGCTTGAACGATTGAGCGCTTGTATTTGCCCATCTAATAGGACCCTTATTGTCACACTTGGCCACAGGTACACCCACCATAGAGGCCGCTCATGAGGCTGCTCTGGAGCCCGTGGAGCAGAGGAACCAACTCAAGTTGCTATAATGCAATAACCTGTTCCAGACTCTTCTTGTCACAGTCACTGTAAGGGAGTGCGGAATGAACCGATTGATCGGACACAGGGGGTGAAAGGCACCAGGACGGCATTGTTACGCTAGCAGAGCCTCCTCCTTCTCTATGTATGCATGTGTCTCCGGTTTATATGAGCTGATATGATTCTTCATGGTAGTACACTAACCAGCCTTGAAGCTTCATGGGGCAATGGCTCTGATTCTAAGAGTAAGTTCATATCTGTTTCCATACGCTTGTATTCATTTTAAACTAAACCTTTTCTTTTTTTGTTGATATGTAAAAACCTGTGAGACCAGCAAAAAAAAGTATATGTTTTAAACGTATACACACGTAGACCTGTACCACACCATTCGTCACCAACTCACTTCTATGGGACATAAAAAATATGTTTGAAGAGGATTTTTTTTGTGGTACAGAAATAGTGGTATGTACAGAACTTTTTTTATCCCACAGAAAAAACTTAAACAATCGTAGAGGGGACAAAACCTGGCGAACAGTGAAATACTTTTGACTACATTAGCATAATGAAAGTTTTTGGGTATTCCACAGAATGTGGTATAGATGTGAACGAGCCCTTAAAGGGGTACTCTGGTTGAAAACATTTTTTTTTTTAAATCAGCTGGTGCCAGAGAGTTAAACAGATTTGTAAATAGCTTCTATTAAAAATCATAATCCTTCCAGTAGTTATTAGTTGCTGTTTACTACAGAGAAAGTTATTTTCTTTTTGAATTTCTTTTCTGTCTGACCACAGTGCTCTCTGCTGACACCTCTGTCCATGTCAGGAACTGTCCAGAGTAGAAGCAAATCCCCATAGCAAACCTAGAATTATCCAGGAATAGAAAAACAGAACTAGTTTATTCCAAAAACAGCTCCTCGTCTGTCCTCAGGTTGTGTGTGGTATTACAACTGCACTACCACACACAACCTAAAGACAGATGTGGTGCTGTTTTTGAAAGACGTCAGCAGTTTTTCTAATCCTGGATAACTTCTTTAATCCTGGACCTAATAATGGCTGTCAATTCACTAATTCTTCTTGGGTGAGGGTTCCTAAATTAAGGGAACCACAGCTATGAAGTCCGCTGAACAGGTCCTGTTGTTACATATTATTAGAAGTATGAATTTATGGCTGTTCTCCACAGTGCAGGACCCTAAGTTTGTTTAGACATTTGTGTGGATGAGCTCCCAGAAAACAAAACCAAAGCATGAATTTACAACTAGATTACAATGTCTTTATTTATTCATGGGAAGGAAGGAATGCAAAGAGTAATGTAATTAATTGCAGCCAGACATCGGAGAGAAGAATCTTTAATCAGGTTTTAGTTTGTTATGTGTTTAAAGCCAAACAAATATTTTAGATGTTTTAAGTAGATTTTAGCATGATTAAATAGTGCTACATTTCTAAAAAAAAAAAAATATATATATATATATATATATATATATATATATATATATATATACAAATAAGGCCCCTTTGACCCAGCAGTGCAGCGGCCATTACAAAATGAGGGGAGATTAGCGGGAGAGAAATCCCTGCTAATCTACCCTCATTTTGTAAAAAAAGAAAAAGAGAGCCTAACGGCCATTTTTGAGCTGAGCACAACGGCAGTGTGAAAGAAGCCATGCAGATTTAGGGTACGTTCACACGGACACAGATTTGATGCGCAGGATTTTCTGCTGCAGATTTCAATGTAAACTCAATGACTGAGCACAGCTTCTAATCTGCAGTTACAAATCCTGCACAGGATCATGTACGTGTGAACGTATCCATACCTAATTTATGCAATAGTGGTCTTTACATGTCACATTCCTCTCCTCATCAGGTGAATAAGAGCAGTAATGTGCAGGTAAGGGTATGTTTACACTGCCAAATCTCATCGCATAGAATTGCGCTGGGGAATTCTGCTGTGTGAACCTTAACATTGGCGTGAATAGGTCTTCCGCAGACTCATTCACTCTATGGAACTTCAGCAGCAGAGAATTCCGTCACTGAAATTGATCTGCTGAAAGGTGGAGTTAGGTGCGCACTGCATTGCCATCAATGGTGATGGCGCAGGTCCGCACAGTCCTACTGTCAAGGGATTTCAGCAGCGGCTGCCAAATGGAATCTCCGTGCAGAATTGCAGATTGGAATTCAGTGAGCAGCCGAGCAGAATTCCTGATCGGAATTCTGTAAGCAGAGATTCCTCAGTGTGAACATACCCTAAGGCTGTGGAAAGTATACAGTGGTCCCTCAACATACAATGGTAATTAGTTCCAAATGAACCATCGTTACTTGAATCCATCGTATGTTGAGGGATCCGTGCAATAGTAATATAGAAAGTTATACTGACGTGTCCCCGCTGCTCCGGACCGTCACCGCTGCCCTGGATCGTTGCTCTTCATCGCCTTCATCACGTCCCCGGGTCTCCCCGTCACTCCGGACCATCACCGCTGCCCTGGATCGTTGCTCCCCATCGCCTTCATCACGTCCCCGGGTCTCCCCATTGCTCCGGACCGTCACCGCTGCCCTGGATCGTTGCTCCCCATCGCCGTTATCACGTCGCTGCGCACGCCGCTCCTATTGGATAACCGGACGGCGTGCGCAGCGACGTGATGATGATGAAGGAGAGCGATGGCCATGCAGCATGAAGAGGGTGTTCCGGAGAGGCGGGAACAGGTGAGTGACACTCACCGGAGCACACGGGGCACATTAAAAGGCTAGCCATTTATGCGATGGCCCCGATACCCCGACATACAAATGCATTGTATGTTGATGCTGCCGTCAACATGCGATGGCTTCTGAGAGGCCATTGTATGTTGAAATTATCGTATGTCGGGGCCATCATAGGTCGGGGGATCACTGTACCTGTAATGGATACCACTGTATAGCCATACTATAACACCTGTCATTGACCACCACAAATGTATTTTGTGTAGTATATGGAATAGTGCAGCCTGGGGCACTACTCCATACAGCAAAAAAAAAAAAAGTATAGTGACAGGTGAATAGAGGCCTTTGGGTACATTTATATGTACATTAAATTCTTTCCTGACACTCGGCAAACTTAAAGTGCAGTGTATAAAATCTCAAAGTTCTACATCCCTATGTACTTCCTGTAAACCGAGCTGGGTTTTAGCCCTCTTCATGTTCCCTTCACAGTGGAGAGAAACTTTAAAAAGGACATCCATTCCTTCATCCTTGGGGTCTGTGGTCGTCTTATGGCTTCAACTCCCACCAATCATGTACTGATATATACGGCCAATATACTTTATACTTGTACGGCTACACCAGTGTTTTTCAAACAGTGTGTCTCCAGCTGTTGCAAAACTTCAACTTCCAGCATGCCGGACAGCCTTTGGCTGTCCGGGCATGCTGGGAGTTGTAGTTTTGCAACAGCTGGAGACACGCTGTTTGGAAAACATTCGGTTAGGGTGCTTTCACACTAGTGTACGGTTGTACGGTTGTAGTGTACGGTTGCTGGATCCGGTTGGGAGGGGCGATAACCGGCC
Organism: Hyla sarda; assembly: GCF_029499605.1. Lineage (NCBI taxonomy): Eukaryota > Metazoa > Chordata > Amphibia > Anura > Hylidae > Hyla > Hyla sarda. The sequence goes on along the minus strand of NC_079191.1, from coordinate 243,399,783 downwards.
GCTCCCGTATCCCAGCCAGATCCTGCCGAACCCCATTCATTTCAATGAGCCAACCGGAGTCAAACGCTGACTCCGGTTGTCTCATTTTTGCCCCGTATACGGTTTTCTGACCGGACCTAAAACCGTGGTATACCACTGTTCTAGGTCCGGTCAGAAAACCCTTACAATGTTTGTAGGGACTGCCTTTGAATCTTAAGAAGAGCTAGTCACCAATCACAGGGGTTGTTAAGACATCTCAGTTTATGGTTGATATAAATGGTTTATACTGATCATATTAATAGGTTAGCGTGGCAATGGACAAATATACAGCTATCGAGTTAGACTCGTTGATTCTTTTTTTTTAGTTCTATTTGGTTCAATTAAAAGGTGAAAGTTATGGACAATTCATTCTGCAAGTCAGTCTTTTGGCTTGTATACACCATAAATATTGGAAGTGTTTGGACACAATGAGTACTGTAAATTGCATTATACAACCTGCATAATAAATTAACTAGAGACATTTGCCACGCTCTGCCTTGTTTATTGCCATTCTTGCTCTAGGCTACATGCTGAAGCCTTCTGACTGACATTCACAGACCACACACAAATGCTCGGTTGTAGTAAGTGCTATCAAAGATTAGAGGCACTGACTTGATCCTTGTTCAGTGGGAAACTGTAAATGGAGAGAAAATAAATTTACCATGTAAAATGATAGGAGCGCAAAACTGTCATTACCGGAGCTGTCGCCATGGCAGTCACAATAGAGGCCAACATATGAAGGTCCCAATTCTGCTGTTTAAGGAATCTCAGAGGCGAGGAGCAGTTAGTGATCATTTCTTATTGTCACTGGAAATGCGGAGGGATCAGGAAAATGGAAGAAGAGCAATTGAGTGTAGAATACAAGGATGGGAGAAGCTGTAAATTATGCAAGCAGCGTGGTGAGATGACAGAAAATGACACCATAGTAATAATTTGCTTACTATTTCCTAGTCACTTCCTGCTGATGGTGGAAAGCTGAATGTTCTGTAAGGGTAGGGTCACACACAGCGTATCCGCAGCGTATTTGATGCTGGGAATGCGCTGCCAGCAGTCACAGAGCGACAGCAGAGTGAGCTCCTTGCTCCCTGTAGCTCTGTGTGTGTCCGGTTTTAGCCAGATTTACTGAGCTGACACACAGAGCTACCCAGCTGCAGCAGGGAGCTCGCTTTTCAGTCGCTCTGTGACTGCCGGTAGCACATCCGCAGCGTCAAGTACGCTGGTAAAATCAGATGTGCACCACATACATGTATCCTTTGGATAGGGGAAAGCATGTCTAGGGGCCAAGTACCCCTTTAAGCTCTGCTGTTGCCAGGTAATAAAGCATATACTTTCCCACATCTAACTCGCTTGTATGCGCAGAGGTTACCAACTGCCAATACCTTTAGGAGACAGCAGTTGAACTGAACATATGTGACCCACTATAGTGGGTCCTCAGTGGGGTGTACCTAAGGGCAACAGTTATCAAAGCAATGCAGGCACATGGGAGATTAGTAAAGCTAAGTGGACATTCATCAAGCTTTTTACACTGCTTTTTCTGTGCAAATATGTCGCAGATTTGTCACACTTGGGCACAAAAATGAGTGACTTTGACTAAAATGACTTAGGTACACACTTTTTCCCTTTGCAGTGGTCAGAGATTTATGAAGTGTGACGTTTCTCAAAAAGTCGCAGATTCGTCACATAGCCATCAATTACACCAAAAGCATACACCAGCCCAGACCTGGCTTACAAAACTGGCTATAGACAGCAACAAAGTCCTGCAGGTGAAAAAAGTCTCAGAAAAGTCACAGAGAAGGAACCATACAAAATGTGTTCTAGCCCCATATTTATCACATGCCCTGCACCATTTAGTAAACTTGATGCATGTACACTCCAACTATGATCAAAACCTGTGTATAACATCAGTGCACCTACACTGACTTAAAACAGATTTAAAAAATGACAATTTTACATTGCTCTGTTTTGGAATAAACCAAGTCAATGTCTACCCAAACGTGACTAGAAAATGTGTGTCAAACATGATATCCCATGGGACTTCAATTCCAATCTCCCTGTCTCCTTCTCAGATTACAAACCTGTGTGACTACATCAGTATCTCCCCTGGGATTGTATCCTTCCTCACCCCTTACATCCTCATTAGTCTGTGTCCTCCCATTGTCCCAGCTGTTTTGCTTCTAGATCCCAGACTGTGCAGAAATGGCCATTTCCCCACAGAAAGGCTCTGTTCATATCATTAAGACTTCCCAATATATATCTCCAGTGAAAAGCTCCAATGTATACCACTGCATTAGACCCTTGCAATCATTCTCCACTCAATTGAAGACAATGGACATCAAAGTATTTTCCAAGTAGATTTTTTTAGTTTTTTTTTTTTGTGTTGCTTGTTGTGTGCCAGAATTTCTGATAAAAAATCCAAAAAACCTACTAACTCTCCACTTTACTCAAAAACCCCTACAAAAGGACCGTGACCACCATGGAAAAGGGACATGTCTCCAAAAAAAAAAAAAAAACATTTTCGAAAGAAACTACAAATTTTCAAATGTTTTCACATAAAATGTGGTGGATTTGAGTTCTGGAAAACTTGACAGCTCAGAGCATGTGTAAAAAGCAAAACGTAGTAAAAAAAAATGCCAAGTAGAAGATACAATTGTAAAAACCATGGAAAAATACCTGTCGGAAACAAAAACCCACAAAAAAGTACACTCCACTCTTAGTAAATGAGGCCCAATGGCCCTGATTTACTGTGTAGTGTATTTTTCTTTGTGTTTTTTTCATGACAGGTATCCACAGATCAAATCCACCATATCTTATGTGGATACCTAACTAAATTTGTTGGGATTTTTTTAAACTGTCTGGGACATGCCCCTTTCCTGCAGCCACACCCATTTTCTTGGTGGCCATGCCCATTTCTTCGGGTTTTCTGAGTTAAATGGAGAGTTGGTCGGGTTTGTGAGATTTTTTGGCCTCATATTCTGGTGCACGAAGTGTGCAACACAATTTGGGTGCAAACCCCTAGAAAAAAACAGTTGGGACCACATTAGTAAATGAGTCTTCTTCGATATAATGCGACAAGGTTTATCATTCTAGATTTGGAGACTTTCTGACATTCTTCTCTATAGATCCTCTCTTCTTTTTTGATCCTCTTAAGCTCTATTAGGTTGGATGGAGACCATTGGGGGCAGACCTTTTCTGGTCTTTACAGACATGTTCAAGTCAGCGCTCTTGCTGGGCCACTCAAGGACATTCACAGAGTTGTCCCATAGCCACTCCTGTATTGTCTTGGCTCTGTCCTTTTGGTCATTGTCTTTTTGAAAGAAGAACCTTCAGCCAAGTCTAAGGTCCAGTGCACTTTGGATAAGGTGTTCATTAAGGATATTTCTGCATTTTGCTCCATTCAGCTTTACTTCAATCCTGATCAGTTTCCTTTTCCCTGTGCCACTGGAAAAACACCCCCACTGCATAATGCTGCCACCACCATGCTTTAGTGTAGGATAGTTTTGGGCAGGTGGTGAGCATTGCCTTCCCCCAGACATGATCCTTAGAATAAAGGCCAACATATTTAATCTTGGTTTCATCGGACAAGAGAATCTTCTTTCTCGAAGTATGAGAGTCCTTTATGTGCATGTTTGCAAACTTCAGGTGGCCTTTCATCTGTATTTTACTACGGATATGCTTCTTTGCCCTAATGCACAGATTGTGAAGTGCTTTAGTAATGGTTTACCTTTTAAAGGTTTCTTCTAGGTGCACACAGGATCCTTGGAGCTCAGCCATAGTAGTGACCATTGGGTTCTTGGTCATCTCTCTGAGAGGTATCCCACTGTATGCCTAAGAGGAGCCTTGTGACTACCTATATATTCTGATCTATATATATGTTTATCTATAAAGATCTTACGTTCTCTTATTTGTATATGTACTAAGAATAATTCCCGGCGTGTGCTTTTTGACAAATGTTTGGTGTTTTCCATCTTACGGTGTTAGAAATAAAACTGTGTAGTTGTTGTTCCTTTTTTAGGTACCTTCTTCTTTCACAATGTCTGTTAAGCTTGTAGGTTTGTCATTGAAGTGTGGTTAGGTACATTTGCTGGGAGAAGTCATAGTACATGTAAAGGAGTTCAATGGTAGAGCTTTCTAATATTTATTTTGTGAGACGTTGGTCAGTGGTATTTTTAGACAATACTCATGTAAGGAATTTGTTTTTGCTTTACAACTTTTCTATGAACTGGAGACATAGGATAAGACTTGGATTGCATACAGGCCAATATAGGTCTAAGAATATCATAATTTGGCTCCATACAGTGGATAACTTGTACAGGTAACTCATTTGGTTCTGTGCATGAGCCCATAAAGATAGATGGATGTTTATTATATTTATATAGGTGCATACAAAAATGGATAGATGTAAAATCTCCTTTCCGATACCCATCTTGGAAGAGGTTGACCTCAACACCAGCTTTCCTAGACCTAAATCATTTACGAAATAACTTGAGAAGTTAATGTCTAACACGACTAGTCACCTGTAATGCAACAAAGGAAACAGTATGACAAGTAAATATGCCTGTAAGAAGGTGGCTGTCAAGCTGTCTGACATGCACGTAGGTGATACATTCTGTAAACTAGGGACTTGTCCAGTAGCAGATATGTAGCCGGCCATGGCTGTCCCTGCTCGGTTAGCAATTCATGTAATCTCACTGTGCCTCAGGCAGAAACAAATTTGCAAGTGACTTTCTGAGCTTGAATGGCTCAGTTTACAGTGCACAGTGCATTTAGATATATTATTAAAGGGGTTATCTGACATTGGCAAAAATAAATATTCTGCTGGATTTGGAGAAAAATAATAACAAATCCCTTACTTACCTAGTCCTGGTCCCCCACTGTTTCTGTTCAACTCTGTCCCATCTCCCAAACTTTCTTCCTCCTTCCAAGACATTGCAGAATTTTTTGGCCCAGCCTATCACTGCCCACATCGGCGTGTCATCTTGGATAGCGATTTGATGAGAAGGCAATCTTTGTAATGAGCGCTTGTCTCAGAAGCAGGAAGAAGACAGAACATCAGAGAACTGAATGGAGCCTAACAGGAGCTGCAGGGGACCAGCAGTGGACTGGGGTTAGGTAAGTATATTTCTTTCCATTTTCCAGGCTCCAGCAGGATATTTGTTTTTGCAAAAATGCCGGATAACCCCTTAAAGTATACATATATTATCAACTGAACGTCAAGTCATATTCTCAATGTTGTAACTAACATATGAATACTATTATAAAATGAGTCAGGCTTTCCAGGATATCAAATGGTTGAGTAGTTACACAGTGCTGATGGCTGCACATCAACTACTGCATTTAGAGAGTCTCTAGTCACCTGCATCAGTGATTAATTATTATATAAGGAAATGCTTATTTTCTCGAAAGTATAGGGGATAAGATGTCAGATCGCCAGGGGTCCCACTGGTGGGGACCCCCGGGATCTCCGCTGGGGCACCACACTATCGTTACTGCACAGAGCATGCGTAATGACTGGCGATACAGTGACCTGATCATCGCGATGTCATGGCTCCGCCCCCTCGTGACATCATGGCCCGCCCCTTAATGCAAGTCGTGATGGCCACCATGCCCCCTCCCATAGACTTGTATTGAGGGGGCGGGCCGTGATGTCACGAGGGGGCGGAGCGGTGACATAACCATGCTCCGGCCCCTGGATTGCCCATCATTACGCATGGAGCGAGTAAGCTTTGTGCAGTAATGATAGCGGGGTGCCGCAGCGGAGATCACGGGGGTCCCCAGCAGTGGGACCCCGCCGATCTGACATCTTATCCTCTATCCTTTGGATAGGGGATAAGATGCTAGGGGCAGAGTAGCCCTTTAAAGGATAAGGACTGTACAGACAGTTGGTGTTTAATCTGTAAGTTTTTTTTATTCCCAACACAAATTTGAATCATATCCCTCTTTTAAAAGCCAAAATTGCCAATAAATATGTCACCCAGCTTTCGAGTCTCCTGAATGGTAAATTCACCTATTAAAGAGACAATAGGGTATCTTAGAGCGAAATTTAAGATTTTTTATTAATTTTTTGCTAAAATGACAACTTGTCACCTATGCACATGATAGGAAATAAGTGTCTGATTACTGGGGGTTTGACCACTGGGGTTGCCACCACTCACTAGGATGGGGGCAGTTTTTTTTCCTGTTTGAATGGAAAGGTAGTTAAGTATGCGCACTGCAAGTCCTTTCAACCTCTCAAGTATTTTCAAAAATAACTAAAGGTAGCAGATTGAGTGTTTGACTATATTCACCAGTGCCATAGAAGGGAATTTATCAAACAATTTAGACAGCTTTTTTTTGTCTAAATTTGTCTCAGGAAAAGTCGCAGGCTGGTCCTGTGTGACTTTTCCTGTGACATTTCATTTAGACTATTTAATTTTCATGACCACAAAGTGATCTGATTTAGATCACTTTGTGCAGTGTTGACTAATTTATCACGGACCAGATATAGAAGAAATCACAGGGCATTTCAACCCTGCCCTATATCACTCCAAGTGTATTAAAAAGTACCTGTCACTAAATAAACTTTTGTAAACTAACTCAGGCTATGTTCCCTGACTACTCCTATCACTCCTTCCACTTAAAAAGCTGTGTATCATACCTTTTATTCTTGCTCACATAGTGCAATCTCCTAGCAGGAGAAAGTGAGCATTTCCCACAGGCATGACATCACTGAAGCCTGCTGGGGGACCACTTCTGCCCTCACATCGTTGCAGTGCTGTGATGATTAGAAGACCACAGGCTCTGTGCAGCTTTAAGTGAGGCTCTATGCATGTTTCAGTGAGGCTCTTTGTAGCTTTCAATGAGGCTCTTTGCAGCTTTCAATAAGGCTCTGTGCAGCTGTCAATCAAGCTCAGAGCAGAGAAACACTTCCTGAGTTTGGTCTCCTGCCAGGCTGGGAGGAGACCAAACTCACTGTATTTATTGTGGAACAGAACAGAGCCACCTACTGCCATTTTTACTATTACATTTTAAACATATTTATGTTGATAATTTTAAAAGCAAGTGAATGGGAAAGTGTCTGCTAATTACGCAAGGAACACTATATTAAAATGTTATTTCGTGACAGGTCTATGCAACTTTTAATACAATTATTGTATGACCCGACACTGCTTTGCAAAATTTAACCAGAGCAGTTCAGCGGCCATTCATCAATGTCCGTGCACCATTTGCTGAATTTGGCGCAAGGACGCCACTTTCCCAGCAACTTTGTTTGCTCTAAAGTGAGCAAAAAGCAAGTTCACATTTGATAAATGCCCCTCATAGGGCTTAAATGGAATGGCATATACAAATACTAACTGCCACTTTATTCAAACAGAGGAACATGGGATGGCATTCTAGTGATCAGTGGGAGTCCCAGCAATAATCCCACCATAAGGTACTTATCTTCTATCCTGTGGATTGGTGATAAGTTCTGATTAGGGCAACACCCTTCTGTGGTCATACATATGAGATAACTGTTGGCAAAAAGCTGGTGCATATATTAGTACAGATTGATGAGGATAATTAAATAATAATGTAAAGAAATAAATGGACAGGAAGCCCTACACTTACATATTTACTTTTTGTTCATAGGGGATAGGTCAGTCAATCACTGGCCATTGTAGCCATGCCAGCGATCAGTCTACCTAGATGCTGTGTTTGCTACTGACCATGGCATCTAAGAGACTAAATAGCTGGGATCAGAGTTATCTCTTGCAGTGGGAGACCAGCTGTCCGGTTTTGCTCCTTTACCTATGGGATCTGAGTGGCATGAGTAAACAGCATTCTGTGCTAACTATCCCTCGCGGATGACATATCTGCATGTACTTCATTTCTCACAACATTGCTCAGCTTCTCCTGCTATATATGATACTGGCAGGTTTAACGTGTCAGGTTACCTTTACATAGAGTGAAAGACCTATTCTAGAATAAAATGTAACCAAATTTTGCCCATGTTCTACTCAAGATGATAGGTAAGGCCATAACAGTTTTGCCTGAGCACAGCTCGGCTGATCACGGGGGTTTTGTCACTGCGCCTCTGCGATCAATCAGCTGGGACCCTGCTGCAACTGCCGAAAATGGAGAGGACTTCATGTCTGGCAGTTTAACCCTTTACATATTATAGTCAGGAGACTTTACCATGCACAGGCAATGAGAGAGAGGGAAAACATGCAATGCTGGAGCAGCAGAATCCCAGCTGTAATACACGGCTAGAATCCTGATGATTCTGAGAGCAGTTATCTCAGCAGTTACAACTTATCCCACAAAATACGAGCCACATATAGGCTAAAAGGAATTCAGACGCTAAGGGGTTAAAAATAAACAGAATGCACCAACTAGATTTACTTAAGACATACGTTTAAACTCTACAATAAAAAAGTGGACATTTTCGGAAGGGTTTTTCCAATTTGAATGCGACTGTTAAGTGGTTAAATTATAATTATTTTACTTTAAATAATGCCATAGTTTAGTATCTTTTGAGTGAGAATGCCAAAATGTGAGTAATAACATTAGTCAATTGATAAAATTAGAAGATTGATAAGAATTAGTTATGGTCTGACCCCACACAGCTAAATGTAATGCTTGATGTGAAAACTGGCAGTAAGAAGATTGCTTATGTGTCAGAGTTTCACATACAATGAAGTATGTTTGTCCTTCCTAATACTCTCTAATCCTTGGATCAGTCAGTCAAGTATAAAGCAGACAGTGAGCAGTAAATGGTGTGGCTACAGAGAGTGGGAGCAGATGTTGTTTGCCCGCCACTGCCCACCCTTTTAACGCACAACACAAATACAAGACTCCGTCTCTAATCTTCTAATGTGATTATTCTGAAAGTTCTAGGCCTTTGGGCTAAACATTTTATCAGAAAAGATGGAGCAGATTTTGTTTAGTATATGTTTGTCAAAAATGAATAAATTGCAGGAAAGTCTTCCTTTTTATTTAGACAATTTACTTTTTACTCCAGAGGAAAGGCAGTGTTCATAGACAAATCCACATAACCATCAAGTGTACCTCCATAGTAATATTTCTAAACATTACTTACATTTGGAGTTCTGCGCTGGAATAGCTTTACAAAGCGCCCATTTTCCCCGCCGCATATGATTTTGCATTAGGAGACAGAGCTTCCAGCTCCTTAGCAGCTGTCTCCAGTGAGCAACTTGGCTCTGTAGAATCACATTACGCTGAGTATTGCACTGAAGCCGGTGCTATAGAGATGGAGCGTTATCTCTATATTGTGGTGGGGAGCTGGGAGACTGGACGCTTGGAAAGCTATTCCAGTTCTGAATTTAAAGGGGTACTCCTACCCTAGACATGTTATCCCCCATCCAAAAGATAGGAAATAAAATGTCTGATCGCAGGGGGCCATGCCACTGGGACCCTCCATGATCCCCAACGCATTACCCCAGTCATCCGCTGCCCGTAGTGAACTCCGCTCCTTGCAAGATGACGGGCGACCACAACGATCACACCCCCTCCATTCACGTCTATTGGAGAAGGTGTCACGGCTAGTGAGGCGGGACGTCACAAACAGGCTTCCATGTGCATGAACGCTTCAGTGCCAGCCTAGGGATCCGACCACTGGAACCCCCCCCCCCACAATCCGATGTGTTATCATGCTACCTATTTAAAAGAACGTTGGATATTCCTGGTCAGTTTGTGCCCACAAAAATCTAGAATTACTACAGCCAAAAAAGTTACAATTGAAATTTCCCTATTTACCCGCTTCCTTGTCAGCAATCATGGTGATTCTTTGGAGATGGGAGGTATGAATGGTTGCATTAAACCACAAGCACTGCTTATCTCATGGAAACCCAAAGAACTGGACAGTACAAATCCAACTATTTTACCACCATGATCAGTCTTATAGGGAGGAATGTTTTAGTCCCAGCTATTACATAGCCTTGCCCTCCGGTGCTCGAGCTCTGGTGAGTGTGCTAACACAGCATTCTACTTTCCTGCCCACTGAAAGCAGGCAGTGGTGCCAGAGCTTTGTTGCAACCACCACATGCGGGTGCAGTTTTGGAAGAAAAGTATAAATCAAGTCAGCTTGCTACTAAGATGCCTAGTAACAGGGAGCAAGGCTATGTAATACTTTTTTGCATGGATTTTCTAACATAACTAAAGCAGCATTAGATAAGTGTAGCCAAATTGGCAATCTTCTATGTATGGCAGCTTCCTGACTCTACCCCAACATATAATGTCTTGAGAAATTGGTATTGAATGTTGAATTTCAGTTACTCTTTCCTTTTGTTCTCAGGGACATAAGCAGTTGCCACAGTGGTCTGGCACCGGCTTACCCCGCCTATTTCCATTGAGAACAAATGAATGTGTATGGGTTGATCGGAAAAAATAACTCTTGGCTGACAACTATTTAATGTGTATGGCTACTTTTAGGGTAATTTACATGAAAAGATATTGTCATTATGCTATAGGCAGCCATATAATTGAATATTTTTGTCTGAATGATTGTGCTGCCAGCATCTAATGCCATGGAATCCCCTAACTAAAGTGCAAAGAACTTAATAAAACATTGTTATTATGATAGATCAGTAGTCTCCAACCTGTGGAACTGTGGCATGCTGGGAGTTGTAGTTTTGCAACATCTGGAGGTCCGCAGGTTGAAGACCACTGTAATAGATGATTGTCAATAGATGGCTGCCAGACACCTTTGGCATAGAGTTGCCGATGTTGTTGCCGATGTTGTTTAAAGGGGTATTCCAGTAAAAAAAACTTTTTCATATCTATTGGCTCCAGAAAGTTAAACAGATTTGTAAATTACTTTTATTAAAAAATCGTAATCCTTCCAGTACTTATCAGCTGCTAAAGTTAAGTTGTTCTTTTCTGTCTGACAACAGTGCTCTCTGCTGACCCCCTTGTCTGTCTCAGGAACTGTCTAGACCAGGAGAGGTTTGCTATGGGGATTTGCTCCTTCTCTAGACAGTTCCTGAGACAGACAGAGGTGTCAGCAGAGAGCACTGTTGTCAGACAGAAAAGAACAACTCAAATTCAGCAGCTGATAAGTACTGGAAGGATTAAGATTTTTTTTTTTTTTTTATAGAAGTAATGTACAACTTTCTGGAGCCAGTATATATGAAAAAAGAAAATGTTTTTACTGGAATACCCCTTTGAGTCTAAAGCTTGCTATACGCATCAGATAAATGTTGGCCAAAACCGGTAGAACAATAATATTTATTGGGCATCCCAACTGTCTCTTGTACCCTCTCTTCATTGCTTTAAAACATATTTAAACCATGATACATTTAAAGTATCTAAATATTTAAAGCGCATCCATAACTTTGGCTGCCTTATCTGTGCCTTTATCATCCAAAAATGGAAGAAACATGCACCGAGGTGCCAATTACACAGTGGTCCTAGTGCTGACATAAAGAAGAGAGGTATGGAGGACCCAGGGCATTGCAGACCCCTGGCCACGCCTATCCGACTGTTGCCGACACCAGACAAAAGTGTTTTTTAGAATAATAAAGGCACAGTTAAAGCAGCCAAAGGCATGGCTGTATTACACTATTAAGCTGCTTTTACATACAGGGCATAGTTTTAGGGGGTAAATTCTGGTGACAGTTGTGCTTTAACCAATTTACAGATATTTAGCCATATCCTGTTTTACATGGCAGGAGAATTCTACATCTAGTATTGAAAAGTTTATAAGGTGAATTGTAGAGTTTTTGCTTGTTGAGGTCTCTGGTCCTGCTGCTTTCTGCCCTTCATTCTCTGTTTGTTCTTTAAATGGAACCAAGCATTAGATTTAATGATATATTAGGCGTATGAATGTGTTATTTATGGTAAAATCTTTATCCTTGCCATACCTGTGATGTTTTTGCCCCCAGGGATCGTGAGGATATGAAGTTTGTGAGTTACCCACGCTGCCCCATAAGTAGTCCCCTTGGTGGGGAGCTATACTTACTTAGTCCCAACACTCTGGCCGTAGCGAGGCCCCCTTAGTGTGATTGAAGGCCTACGTCATTGCCCTGCTCCGTCTGCTTAGGTAGCAGAGCGATGACGCTCTCACAAACTCCCCCTCCTGCTGCTATCCTCAGTGCCCCTCTCTGCTCCCCAAACTCACCAATAGTGCCTCCTACTCTGTATTAGAAATATTGCCCTGAAATGTTCCCACAAAGTGATAGTTTTCCCATTGTGCCCATTGTAAAATAATGCGTTCTTTATAAGTTTATACTGTAGCTAAATGAATCCTGTAGTAAAAAAAGGAAATATTTTCCATAATAACATTATTTTGTTTTTGTTTAGTAAGCAAAGACTATTAGTTTTATCTACTCCATTAATATTACCTAGTATATCATGAAACTCTTGTATGCACCTATTTTTTTATGTTCAGTTTTATAATACAGCATTTTAAGTTGTTTTTCTTAATTTATCTGATGGAGTCAAGAGGTGTATTAGAGACAATCTGAGTCTCCTCTGCATCTTTACGGTATATTACTTCTTGTAGTAATCCAGTAGCTGTCTGGCCAGCTAGGTAAGAAGCAATTATCAAATGGTAAATATAAGTCTGTTTATAGATGTTTTATCAATCGTAGCCATAGTTTCCTACACTTGTTTTCTTTTACTTTTGACTTTGTGACTTTGGTAGATTATTAAACTGATCAAGGTAAATATAATAGAGGTGGTTTCCCTCCTAAAATCCCCAGTTTAAAATCGTAAGTTTGAAATGGAAATTCCCTTTCTATCTGAACTTCTGTTTTTGTTAAGAACATTTTTTAACATTCAGACTTCCTTTAATTTCTTGCATTTTCTTTTCAATTGAATTTTATTGAAAATGTAACAAATATATATTGTTACAAACATTTTTCAGTAGCAAAGAATTTCTTTCATTTTCTATCCTTCTTTATTCTATGGCACGTTTTGAACTGCATGGAAGATAAAGAGTTTCTGGTTACGTAGTCAAATATATTTGTACATGTTGCATAAGTTACGGTTTCAAATTTAGAACAATGCTTTTGACTTTAGTTTAAAGGGGTACTCCGGTGGAAAACTTTTTTTTTTTTTTATGAATTGGTGCTAGAAACAGATTTGTAAATTACTTCTATTAAAAAATCTTAATCCTTTTTGGTACTTTTTAGCAGCTGTTTGCTACAGAGGAAAATCTTTATTTTTCAATTTCTTTTTTGTGTTGTCCACAGTGCTCTCTGCTGACACCTCTGTCCGTGTCAGGAACTGTCCAGAGCAGCATAGGTTGCTATGGGGATTTTCTCCTGCTCTGGACAGTTCCTGATACGGGCATCAGGTGTCAGCAGAGAGCACTGTGGACAACACAAAAAAGAAATTCAGAAAAAAAGATTTTCCTCTGTAGCAAAAAGCTGCTAAAAAGTACTGAAAGTATTAAGATTTTTTAATAGAAGTAATTTACAAATCTGTCCAACTTTCTGGCACCAGTTCATAAAAAAAAAAAAAAAAAAAAAAAAGGAGTACCCCTTCAATTTTCTGATAATGTTTTAGAATCTTTTGCATTTTATTCATGATGTGACATACGAGTAAAAAGTAGTCTGTATATTTAACCCCTCCCTCATTCCCTCGTACATGTACATTAGATGTGCGGTGGGGACATATGGAGTGGGCTCAGGAGTGATACGATAGGTGTCAGCTGTGTATGGCTGACACTTGCAGGTAGTAATAGCCTGATCATTGAGTCATTCATTGTCTATAATAGTGTCAGAGCTAGCTAAGTACAGTATTCAGCTATCTAAGGAGTATTCAACTATCTCCGGTGTTCTTAAAGATAATAAATAGGGTGACGCTGAACATATAAACTCCATGCAGATGTGCTCTTGGTGGGATTTGATTTTAGGACCTCAGTGGTGCAAGATAACCATACTCCCTATGAATAATCCTAAATATGTATAAAGTATTTTGTCATAAACTATAGTCCAAAAAATGGTTATGTCTAGCTCCCAGAACATAATGTGATTAAAATTCCAAAATTTTATAAATCTTAAAAACAGCACAAATGAAACAACACCCATACTGAATGTAAAAATTCACTGAAATGCTGACCATATGGTTCTTATTCATGGTATTTTGTCATACTGCTTTTCCCACACCTTCTCCTAACCTGCTCAAACATATGTCCCCTTCACCATATGGTAATTGGGCCTCTCTGTTTTCAGGGTGGAATTTTATTTCCAGTACACTCTATGTATCTTGCAAGAAGGAGAGCTATTACTATGTTGTAAAACAGCTAAGAAATGTGCCCAAATGATTAACTTTTGCATGGCATATTCTATCTGGGTTACACTAGTGATAGCACAGTGCATTAATAATGAGTAGAATCCATTATTAAATTGAAAACTTCTATGTAATGCAAAAATATATTTCCCTTAAGAGCAAACTAAATCTGATGCAATCAAATGACACCGTCTTAAATTTTCTGCTGCATATACAACGCAGAGTGTTACTGTGGTATAAACCCTTGAGAGAATGAGCTCAATATTGTTATATTCCTTCTACTGCTTGGGGAGGATTATTAATGCTGCACACAGCACCTCTGCTGGAATCTGTGTGCTCTTGGGTGAGCATTTAAGCGAAATAATAATTGATAAAGCTCGTAATTTCTTTCTGATGTGATGTAGAGGCAATAAACAGCAGCCAAATATAGAAAGGTTGGATATACAGTATAAGCTCCTCAAAATCTATGCAGCTAATATTTCACCCAATACTTGGGCACTTTTCTCACAGTTTTTAACAGCTCTAGCCTTTTCAGGGAAGGATTCCACCGGTGTTCAAGTGGTTTTCCAAATTTCACCTGCAGTTTCAAATATAACCTACATTCTTTATGGGATTGATGTTTTAGTATTTGGTCCTGATTTTACACACAACACAAAAAAAGGTACAAATCTTTTAATAAAAGTTTTTCTCTGTGTCGGATCCACTCCTAGTTTTTAGCTGAAAATACTGACCTAAATAATGAACAAAATACTGTGTGTAAACTTAGCCTTACTTGTTGAACCAGACATACAAAAATTGTCCCTTTGTATCTAGAATCTGTCATCATTGTTCTACATTGTTCTGTATTGTGCTAGTTTAAGGTATTCTGTGCCACCCTTCTTTTAAGTTTTTACTTGTAAAGTATGTAGACCCTATAGCTCTGTTGGTATTCAGCACTAGATTTAAGCCACTGTCCTAACAGGGGCAGTGCATAAAATGACTGTGCGTGTGACTGTGAGAGCATGGGGACAGTGCATGTGTGAGAAAAGTGCTACGCCCTTGTGACCTTGAAGAAGGGCCGGCTGCTGCTCTGTCTGGATACTGGAGGCTGGGAGAGAGTCCGTAATGGGTTGAGGACAGCTCTCTGTGTGCTTTTGGCTGAAACTGGGTGTGTACCTATAAGGCTGAGTTCACATATGTCTGCCATCTGGCATAGGTGAACTCAGCTGAGATCTGAACACAACTGATTCCACAACTGATGACAAGTTGTCATCAGCTGTATGGCATCTGGTGTCCATTGTTTCTGGACGCTGGACAGGGGAATGCAGCAAGTTGCGATTCCCTTTCCGGTGCTGTCCGGCGCTTCCAACCATCCAACGTCAAATTTGAGACGCTGGATGATTGTAAACTGTCTCATTCAAATGAATGGGATCAATTCTAGCATCAGTTTCCCTCCGGTACACACCGGAGGAAAATTATGCTGGACGCCTGATATATGTGAACCCAGCCTCTTTTTGAACTGGACACGCTCCCCTTTTTTGGCTTTTCACAGTGCAATGTCGGGTTTGTTGGATTTTCATGGCACTTATTGCCACAGACATGTTGCAGATACTCTGTGCCAAAATAACCCCACAAAAACTCGTCGGTTTCATCTTAGTAAATGAGGCCCAATATGTTGCCATTGGTAGGTATGCTCCATTAAAAAGTTGACAGATTAATAAACTTTCTGGATTTTAGAAGTATATATCTTAAAAGCTTCCTTGTCTAAATTGTAGTAGTTTAAAGAAAGATCTGGGAACGGTCAAGTATTGGGTGGGGGCCATTCCCTGCAATCCAGGCAGCCTTTTGTGTGCCTTAAAGGTAGGCTGCTCGACCAGCTGAGGGGGATTTGCATGTTGCAGCTCACACTGCCAGAGAGCTGAGTTTTGAGATCTTCCTTGTGGAGTGTGGAAGCTGGTGAGCAGAGTGCCTGGAGGCTTGGAAAAGACTTGCTTGATGCCGCATGAACACACACCTAAGGAACGCAGGTGGACCTTTGTTACTTTTTCTTTGATCTGCATTTAAGACTGTTTGCTGTTTGCCAAGTGTGAATAAAACACTGAACTTTGATTTGAAAAGTCCTGTTTCCATGCCTCTATACTGCAACCACACCTGTCTGCAAGAGCGAGTCATCACAATATATATATATATATATATATATATATATATATATATAATATTATTTACGCCTTGTAGGCGGTTTAAGTAAAAGTCAGTGATGGATAGTAACAAGGGTGCTAGGGGGTTGCAGTCTGGGATTCACAGATGGCCAGCTCATCTGCTGTGAACCTAACATAAACAGACAGTAAACATTTGCCTGTAAGAAACAAAATATGATATCAGTGTATAGTAATGTCCATGAAACATAGGGCAGAGTAACCTCAAATTCAGGGTTTTCAGGTATTTTCTGATATGTGATTGTTTGTTCTGTAGATTGTGCTTCTGCCAATGCTGGGACTGCACCTAAAAAGACCTAAAGCACCAGGAAAATACTTCATGTTCAATATGTTCAATCATCCATTTTATAAACAAATTTCATCCAATGGTGAGAATGTTAACATTAGGGATGAGCAATTTAAATCTGACAAATCCAAATTCATTACGAATTTCAGGAAAGATTCACTTCGCAACAAATCAGAATATCACTGTGATTCGATTGCACAAATCGCTTAATTAAATTCCATTTAGTGCGGTCCAGGCTCCAGGGCATCTAAAATGGGGCAATCAACTCTGAGAAGGAGGGTAGGCGGGATGACCCTCAATCACATGGAGCATGCAGCCTATCAGCAGCCAGCCACCCCTGTGACGTCACAGCCCTATATATTCGGCAGCCATCTTGCAGCCTGGCATTCCAGCGTTTTATTTCAGAGAGGAAGAGATAGAGCAGAGTGTGCATTGCACAGAAAAATGGCTTGACAGGAGTGATTCACCACAAGCCTAAATCACTGCAGAAAAGCACTGACAGGGAAGGGGGAGAGAGAGAAAGTACACATTTGGGTGTAATAGACAGCGATTCTGTACTGCTGCAGTGGTGTACAGTAACTCTAAAGCTTATAGGGGCCAGTTTGACTGAGCACTAAAAGCCATTGTCACCTGCTATCAGTGCCTAATAATACTGTACTGGGCTCTACTACACAGCTATTCTGTACTGCTGCAGTGATGTACATCAACTCTAAAGCTTATAGGGGCCAGTTAGGCTGAGCACTAAAAACCATTGTCACCTGCTATTAGTGCCAAATGATACTGTACTGGGCTCTACTACACAGCGATTCTCTCCTGCTGCAGTGGTGTACAGCAACTCTAAAGCTTATAGGGGTCAGTTAAGCTGAGCACTAAAAGCCATTGTCACCTGCAATTAGTGCCTAATACTGTACTGGGCTCCACTACACAGCAATTCTGTACTGCTGCAGTGGTGTACAGCTACTCTAAAGCTTATAGAAGCCAGTTAGGCTGAGCACTAAAAACCGTTGTCACCTGCTATTAGTGCCAAATGATACTGTACTGGGCTCTACTACAGAGGTGGTGAGTTAGGGTGAGCACGAAAAGCCATAGTAACCTGATTACAGTGCCTAATACAGGTTGGGTAGCTGAGCTTATTGTCCTCTCATAAAAGTAACCTGTGCGTGCATAGATGGTGTATGGTTTTTTTCCCCCTGTAAAACTAATGTGGGCCTAGTTACTGTGAAGGGCCAGCCAAAGCTGCACACTTGTTTTTATAGCCTTATACAGTTTGTAGTGGAGCGTATTGTCCACCTCTCATAAGTCTAAACTGTACGTACACCTACGTGATGTCCATTATATATTTTCCTGTAAAACTAATTCGGGCCTAGTTACTGTGAAAGGCCAGACAAAGGTACACACTTGTTTCTGTAGTCTAATACAGTTTTAAGCATAGTGGAGCGCATTGTCCTCCTCTCATAAATGTAACATATATGCACTCAGCTGGTGTATAATTATGTCAGGCAGAGAAGTGCCAAGACGTGCACAGAGGAGTGGCAGAGGCTTAAATTAATCAGGGGCAGGCATAGGTCGCAGCAGAGTGGGGGCGTGTGGCAGCAGGAGTCGCAGCGAGAGGTCTGAGCTCCCAGTGTCATCTAGCAGTCGTGTTGCGACCAGCAACCCAGCAGCCGTGATTGATTGGTTCACTCGGTCATCCACTTCATCCCAAGTGACATCCGACACCCCCAGTCAACAGTTGGTGGGTTCCTCAAACTCAACCCTCAGTTGACATGGCCCTCATGCTGCTGCTGCCCCCTACAGGCTCTCTCATTGTGCTGCCACATGGTCTCCTCATGCTTATGCTGCCACCTTCACACTCTGTCATTATGCCGCCATGTGGTCTCATCAGGCTGTTGCTGCCACTTCCAGGCTCTCTCATTGTGCTGCTATATGGTCTCCTCATGCTGATGCTGCCACCTCCAGGCTCTGCCATTGTGCCTCCATATGGTCTCCTCATGCTGTTGGCACATTAAATTAAACTTTTAAAATTTGAATCTATATAAAATCTTCAATTTAAATTTTACAAAATATCTTTAATCTTTTCAATTGGGAGGCCCTATGGTCTCGTCAGGCTGTTGCCACCTCCAGGCTGGGTCATTCTGCCACATTATAGTCTCCTCATGCTGCTGCCACCTCCAGGCTGTGTCATTGTGCCACCATGTGGTTTCCTCATGCTGCTGACATGTAAATTTTTATTCTGCTGACAATGAAACTTTTTAGGTTCACCTTTTTCAAATCTTCAATTTAAATGTTACAAAATATCTTTAATGTTTTCAAATGTGAGGCCTTATGGTCTCGTCAGGCTGTTGCCACCTATACGCTGGGTCATTCTGCCCCTATATGGTCTCCTCTTGCTGCCGCCTATTCCAGGCTTTGTCATTCTGCCACATTATGGTCTCCTCATGCTGCTGCCACCTCCAGGCTGTGTCATTGTGCCACCATATGGTCTCCTCATGCTGTTGGCACATTAAATTAAACTTTTACAATTTGAATCTATATAAAATCTTCAATTAAAATTTTACAAAATATATTTAATCTTTTCAATTATGAGGCCCTATGGTCTCATCGTCTGCTGCCACCTCTAGGCTTTGTCATTGTGCCGCCATGTGACTCCTTGTTATATTGGGTTTTGTGGTCATACAGTATTTGTTGAAAGTAAACGCTTTGGAAACAGGGACATTAAACTTGTGAATCTAATAAAAATCTTCAATTGAAATTTAAAAAAATTTCTTCAATCTTTTCTATTGTGAGGCCCTATGGCCGTCGTCATATATTACCTTTGGAATTACCACAAGAATCCAATGAAACAGGTTGGAGCCATAACAATGAACCATAACTGATTAAATGAAACATTCGCACTTTCATAGTCGGGGCATGAGAGGCAGGAGCATGAGAGGCAGGAGCTGGAACAGGTGGTAGCTCGTCTCGCGGAGGACCGGAGGACCCCCAGCTCGATTTTAAGATACAAGCTTTTTCAATGCAGCCACTTCTAGCTTTATGCGCCCACTTATCCAATGGCACAGAAGCTGATGTCCAAGTTGCTGGTACTGCAGTCCCTCCCTTTTCAAGTGGACACTCAGAGCATGGGGGTGCGCTGAGAGGCAGGGGCTGGGACAGGCAGTAGTTGGCCACGCGGTGGGCCGCCAGCTCGATTTTAAGATACAACTAGGAGCTTTGCCATAGTTTACACTGCAGCAATTATACACTATTGGAGCTGGAATTACCGCGGCTGCTGGAACCAGACTTGCCTTCCAATGGGTCCTCCATAAAGGATTTAAAGTTTGCTCATTCCAATTACCAGGCTCTGTCATTGTGCCGCCATGTGATCTCCTCATTCTGCTGGAACATTAAACCTGTGAATCTATTCAAAATCTTCTATTTAAAATTTTAAAAATCTATGTAATCTTTACAAGAATGAGGCCCCATGGTCATCGTCATATATTACCTCTGGAATTACCACAAGTATCCAAGGAAACAGGTTGGAGCGATAACAATGAACCATAACTGATTAAATGAAATATTTGCAGTTCCACTCAGAGTAAGACAGTCGGGGCGGGGGCGCTTAGAGGCAGGGGCTGTAACAGGTGTTTGCTTGCCTCGCGGTGGACCGCCAGCTCGATTCTCACCAGAATGGGTCCTCAAAAAGGGATTTACATTTTTTTAAATACATTTAAATAAAATAAAAAATCTCTTCAATTGCGACGTCATATGGTCTCTCGACCCTGCTGCCACATCCAGATGCTCTGCGGCAGTGATTCTAATAGCGATGCCTGTAATCTGCATGTCATTATTATTTCACTAACACAGCACACTCCCTATGCGTGCTACAACAAGGCAAAGTGTTCTACACCCCTATTGAGGCTCTCTGAAGCCCAGAAATAGCTGTTTTAATAGCAATTTGCCATGAATAAATTCGGACCGAACCACATTTTTTCGGAGAATTCGACAAATCGGCCGAATCAAATTTTTCTAAAATTCGCTCATCTCTAGTTAACATCACACGTTTCAAGCATATTAAACCCTCCTTCAATGGAAATAATTTTGGCCTGAACTGACCTGAAAGGAGTCATGTTTTTATATCTGTAGTCACCCCGGCAGATGTGTGTGATTGATAGCTTCCTATAATAATTTTAAACCATATACAACCTACAATCCAACTTTTCCCCATGGTGTAGATTTCCATATAGTGATATTCTCAGAATTACTAATTTGGTTGGTTTTACACCACAGTAGCCTTAAAGGGGTACTCCACCCCTGGACATCTTAGGATAGGGGATAAGATGTCTGATTGCTGGGATCCCACCACTGGGGGACCCCGCGATCTCGGCTGTGACACCCCAGACATCCGGGGCACGGAGAAAACTTTGCACTATACCGGATGACGATGGCGATGCGGGGCGGAAGCTCGTAATGTCACGGCCACACCCTGCTCGTGATGTCAAGGCCACGCCCCGATCGTGACATCACGGTCACTTCCCCTCAATGCAAATCTTTGGGAGGGGCGTGACGGCCATCATGCCCCCTCCCATAGACTTGCATTGAGGGGGTTTGGCCGCGATGTCACGAGCAGGGCGTGACGTCACGAGCCTCCGGCACTGCACCCGACACTCTAAATGAACGCCGGGTGCAGCAGGGAGATCGCGGGGGTCCCCAACAGCGGGACCCCCGTGATCAGATATCTTATCTCTATCCTTTGAAGGCGGAGTACCCATTTAATCAGACATCTTATCCCAATCCTTAGGGGCGGAGTACCCCTTTAAGCAGCTGAACGTATTGATCAGAAGTGATCAGCTATTCAAACCAACATCTGACTGGAACTGGCAAAAGTCAGGAGCTCATTGTAACTGGAGCTTTCGGTTGATGGTCAGACAACTGTAAACTCAACCACTCACATGAAATATAATAATAAACAACTGCATCTGGTTATGTTGTCCTTACAGGGTAGTCATATGATCATTTTAATATTACTTTAGTACGACTGTTAAATCTAGTTTTTTACAGTAACAATGCTGGTCATGAGAACAGTTTTCCATTTATGGTACATGTGTGATCCTTTGTGCAGGACATACTCTGTAACACCTCCCCTCCAAGGAGTTATTCAGCAAAAATCTTTTTTCTGTAAATATATCCTGCATCTGGGGCTCGACACACAACAATGCAGCTCAGCTAATCGTTGGCCACAGCGGTGTCCCACCTTGGCCAGTGACTTGCTGAGCGGCAACATGACAGATTGGGCACAGGCCCCAGTCTTTTTCTGATGCCTGGGCCCAATCTGTCATTCTGTTGAGTGTTGAGCCCGAGAAATATGAAGAGGATCGCACGGAAGATGGAAGGAAGCATCAGAAGAGCAGCGGGAGGTAAGGCCTGGTTTATATTTTTTTTATGCAGCCATTCTGGACATATTGACAGAAAAAATATTTTTTCCAGATAATCTCTTTAACTCAACTGTACTAGACAGTTTTTTTTCTTTTAATTTGGTAAATGTACCATAGTACATAGCTTATAATAAGTCACAGTGCATTCAAGTTAACAATTGAAGAAATACATCATTTGTTTATAATTCATTACATTCTTCATGGTGTGTTTTCTTACATTATATACATTAGCTTTGGCTTACAATGACATACAATGCAGGCAGGTGAGCTATTCCAGAAATGTAGATATGATTTGTTTCTAAATTCCTTACATTCTTTTAATCCGAGGGTACATAGCTTAAACATATGGGAGATTATTATGACAAAGATATGTGTAGAGTAGAATGATGTTTAATAGACTGAAACCTACTTCTTATGCTTGACTTACACACATTAGGGCCCATGCACACATTTGTGCAACAACTCCTTAGTGGTTATTCTGTACCTGGATTTCATACAGGGGTCTTCTGTCTGAATTTAATATGCCATGTTTTACAGAACACAACATTATGGAGGAATTTTAATGTTAACTGCTCAACTAGACAACCCATTTTGGCTTTCAGGACACATGCAAATTTCATTTTTGCATTTTTTCTCCTCACATTTGAAGAGACATAACTCTTATTTTTCCATTCACAGATCCATATAAGGGCTTACTATAATTTTATTGACATTTTTGTTTTTACGCAGTGCACGTTACGGTAAATTTTACTAAGTATGTTTATTCTGTGCTTCAATATGATTAACATGATATACATGTTTACATGCTTTTCTATTATTGTACTACATAATGAGGGCTCATTTATTTTTTTTTGCTCCTTTATCTTTAGTTTTGGTACCATTTTGTTTTGATGGGATCTTTTGAACAGTTTTTGTTATTTGTTTTTCTGACAAGGTGTGATCAAAGATCAGCATTTTATAGGTTTGATATTTTTTTTACATTGAGCCATGGGGGTTCATAAACATAATATCTTAATTGTTTAGACGTATTCGCTCATGGCGATATGTTTAATTTTCTATTTATTTATTTTTTATTTATTAATTTAATTATTATTATTATGTTTGTAAAATTGATAAAGAGGGTGATTTTCATTTTATAAGGAGTGGACTTTTATATAATGAAATTTTTTTTAAATTTTTTTACTTTACACTTATTAAGTTCACATATGGTACTATTATATGAAATTAAATCATTAGACTGCATTCCCTGTACAACGTGAATGTGCAAGGAAATTGGTGCCCCACTGATTCAGCCTGGCTTTGCCAGGATTAATCACTGGAGCAATGATCCACTCTGCAGCAGAAGGGTAATTGACCTCGTCCGCCATTTTAGGTCATTGGACCCCTGCAATCTCACTGCAGTGGTCTGATGAGCAACCCACCTTTAGATGCTGTGATCAAAGTGGTTATTAGCATGATGGCAGCAGCCGGGACTCATAGTCTATGAAGGGACATAGGTGGTAAACCCAACGTGACTCTGTGATTGTCGAAAAAATAGTATGTATTAGTATATATTTGTTAGGCGTTTTATTTGTTGCTTTATCTCCTGTGTTTTTCTTATTGCAAGTCATGTGATTCTTTTATCGTGGGACTCAAGAATTTCAATTGAAGTAATGTGGGATCGCGAGAAGAAACCCCAACATACATGCACACATGGTGTTATTTTTTTATATCTGTATTATTCTATAGGAGGAAAAACACCACAATTTCTTGAAAAGAAAAATTCCATACCCAGAGCATGCTGCGCTTTTGAATAACTGCCACTGAGCCTAAAAAAAATGGCACAAAAGGGTAAAAAAAATGGCAAACAAAAAACACAACATGTGGGTATGGTGTTTCATATTTCCCTATTGACTCTCCAGCTTTTTGGCCCAAAAACGCCATACAAGAGCATGGTCTGTATTTTGGACTTTTGAAAAAAAAAATGCCTTGTCTGTTTTCAATCCAACAATATTGTTTATATCCTTTCACATTCAATATATGACAGTATGAGCTACCGTATTTTTCGCCGTATAAGACGCACTTTTTCTTCCCCAAAACTGGGTGGGAAAAGTTGGTGCGTCTTATACGGCGAATACACACCTATCACGGCGGTCCCTGCGGCCATCAATGGCCGGGACCCGAGGCTAATACAGGACATCACCGATCGCGGTGATGCCCTGTATTAACCCTTCAGACGTGGCGATCGAAGCTGACCGCCGCGTCTGAAGCGAAA
Source organism: Hyla sarda (assembly GCF_029499605.1). Classification (NCBI taxonomy): domain Eukaryota; kingdom Metazoa; phylum Chordata; class Amphibia; order Anura; family Hylidae; genus Hyla; species Hyla sarda. The sequence continues at coordinate 243,375,405 of NC_079191.1, read as the reverse complement.
GTGACACTAACCCGGCTGCTCAGTCGGGCTGTTCGGGACCGCCGCCGTGAAATCGTGGAGTCCCGAACAGCTTACAGGACACCGGGAGGGACCTTACCTGCCTCCTCGGTGTCTACTCTGTGCCGGGATCCCCTGCATGGCCGGCGCTCTCCTTTGACGTCATGACGTCGTCACGCACGCCGTCCCGTCATCCAATAGGAGTGGCGTGCGCAGCGACTTGATGACGGCGATGTGATGACGGCGACGGAGAGCGTGGATCCCGGGGAAGAAGACGTCCGGAGCGTCGGGGACACCACGGGGACGCAGCGACAGCGATGGAGCGACATCCAGGGCAGCGGTGACGGGTCCGGAGCACCGGGGACACGCCGGGGAGTATTACCTCCTATACCAGTGGTCTTCAACCTGCGGACCTCCAGATGTTGCAAAACTACAACTCCCAGCATGCCCGGACAGCCGTTGGCTGTCCGGGCATGCTGGGAGTTGTAGTTTTGCAACATCTGGAGGTCTGCAGGTTGAAGAGATCACTGTTGGGTTCAGAATCTTTTTTTTCTAGATGTTGCACCTTTAAAATTGGGTGCGTCTTATATGCCGGTGCGTCCTATAGGGCGAAAAATACGGGTACTTTGCATACAGTCGTTTTTGACCTCCTGCATATAATTGGAATTTGATTCTTGTCCCTGGGTGCTGTGTAGAGGCGTATGGTGGCCGTTGTAGGAAGCATGTTATTATAAGCAAGTTGTCTTTGTGGTGTGAGGGATAAATTATCTGTGGCCCATCCTTTTACTGCGTGGAATGCATGTTCCTACTTAAGTTTAGGATTTAATGATCTCTAATGTCTTTTTACAATCCTGAAGTCCTGTAATGAGTGCAGATTACCAGATGAAACGTATTTAAAAGCACTCATAAGGGTTGTTTATATAGCCTTAGTCAGTGCTCTGTTAGCACAGATGGGGTCCTGTCTTTAAGCAGTAGGAAAGAGTTGGAGATGCAGCAGACATTCATATTCTTTATTTTATTAGTAGTCCCTAAAAATAATTGTGGCAGACCACATTGTTATCACATGCCCCCAATAAAGAATAAAATAATGAAGTATATAGTCACGGACATACTTCCTGTTTGTTGTGGAAATCTGGATTTCCCAGTTTTGCAGACTCATCTTTCAGAAATGACACATGACATACGTATTAAGCTGAGAATGAGACTTTTTTCCGTATTCAGGAAATATTACCCAAGTGCTGACAGTATCAAGCAGACGCATACACCTTGGGGCTTACAAAACCAGGAAAATCACTGATTTCTCACAACAGTTTTACTAGAATATGTTAAGTTAAATGGAAGTGAGTTAAAAAGGAGTGGAAAGGCCCTTAGGAGTATTTCGAAATGACAGTCGAAATTTACAGAAGTTTTTACTACTTACATTGTGAGGAAAAGGGCTTGCCGGGTTCCACTTTTTATGAAAAGTGAAACCTAAAACATTAGATGACAAAAAATATAAAAAACTATTATTTATATTAAATGATTTCATAAAAACATAAATAACTAAATAATACTTCATAGAGTCCAATCCACTATGATCTCTGTTCATTTTAGGCATCATTCTAGTTTACACATACCAGTATATAAATAGTAAAGTGGACCCGGAGCAGCGGGAATAGGTAAGCGAACCTGCCCGGGATGCTTAAACTGCTATCCGACAGCAGCTTAAGCATTTTGCGCTGTCGGATAGCAGTTAATGCGATGGCCCCGACATATAAAAGCATCGTATGTCGATGCTGACATCAACATGCGATGGCCTCTGAGAGGCCATCGTATGTTGATTTTATCATATGTCGGGGGGTTACTGTATATCCAAAAATGGTTCAAACCATTAGTAATTTACAGAACAGCTAAAATGTTAACCAATCAATAGGTCATAAGGTCAACTAATAATAATAATATAACACAAAGTAAGTAGAGATAAACAGATCTGAGATTTTTTTGGGTTCGATATGGCAAACCTGATCCAAAAGTCCCCCGATTGCCCAGGGATTGCTGAGGCAAAGTATGTACAGAAGCAGAGTGCCTGACCCAGCGAATGTAGCTAATGTAACAAAATTTGCTGCTTATCTAACTATCACTGCCTCAGAGCAGGGAATCCTGTCTTTGATAGGAGTCCTTTCTCTTGTGTGAACAATTCATTTAAAAAAGTTGTGATTCTGACTAAAGATGAGCGAACTTACAGTGATTTGATTTGTCACAAACTTCTCGGCTCGGCAGTTGCTGACTTGCATAAATGATTTCAGCTTTCAGGTGCTCCGGTGGGCTGGAGACTCTCTCCTAGGACTGTATCCACCTTTTCCAGCCCACCAGAGCACCTGAAAGCTGAACTAATTTATGCAGGCTAAAGTCAGCAACTGCCAAGCCGAGAAGTTTGTGATGAATCAAATTACTGTAACTTCGATCTTCTCTAATTCTGCCAAATCCAAATTCTTTGGGAAATACAAATCAAACCTAAGTCATATTGAATTTCTTCACTAATTTCAAAAATTAATCCTTAGTGACTAAAAAAGCCCCAATGGACATGGGACCTACCACACCAGTGTGAGTTTTTCATATAATGCTTTGCCCTGGATGAAGCATTACTTTGTATTAAACCACTTTTACATGGCATTATTTGGATCAGTATTTTGTATCAGTATTGGTAAATTTAAACTAGAAAAAATACATAGAAAAAAATAATGCGTAGATTTGGACCCACTCGTGTTTAGCAAAATACTTTAATACTGCCTTGTGGAGAAGACCTTATTTTTATGCTTTTATGGTAAGGAGGAGGTGGTTAAAGGGGTACTCCGGTGGAAAACTTTTTTTTATTAAAATCAACTGGTGCCAGAAAGTTAAACAGATTTGTAAATTACTTCTATTAAAAAATCTTAATCCTTCCAGTATTTATTAGCTGCTGAATACTACAGAGGAAATTCTTTTCTTTTTGGAACACAGTGCTCTCTGCTGACATCACAAGCACAGAGCTCTCTGCTGACATCTCTGTCCATTTTAGGAACTGTCCAGAGCAGCATATGTTTGCTATGGGGATTTTCTCCTACTTTGGACAGTTCTTAAAATGGACAGACATGTTGGCAGAGAGCACTGTGGTCATGATGTCAGCAGAGATCTCTGTGTTCCAAAAAGAAAAGAATTTCCTCTGTAGTATTCAGCAGCTAATAAGTACTGGAAGGATTTAGATTTGTTAATAGAAGTAATTTAAAAATCTGGAGGAAAAAAAAATTCCCTCCATTCAGGGACCAGGACCCGTCTGACGACCAGCGCTAGCCACATAAGGTACCCACTTTGATTATAAGACATAAGCATTGTACCTTACATCGTACTGCCGCTGCATACTAGGAGACGGCAGTGTCTCCAGCTGCGAGCCCTCTGCATAGAGGATCGGAACTTTATCTCATAAGCGCTGTTTTACATTAAAAATTGCCGCTGCATATATAGGAGACTGCAGTGTCTCTAGCAGCGAATCCTCGGCACAGAGGATTAGAACTTATTACAAAACACTGTGATTTTATTATTCATTTCTCATATTGCCACTGCGTAAATCAGGAGACAGCAGTGACTCCAGCTGCGAGCCCTCTGCACAGAGGATCGGAACCTGATACAAAAGTATATACAAATTCATACAATTACCATTCATTTTTGCTGTATTCTATTCAAGACTTTAACCACTTTCTCTTCCAACTGGATACAAATATTTGTGAAAATAGCAACTCAAACTGTTATATTGCCGCTATTCACAAATCACCAATTCCGATCATCCTTATAGATACGTGGACACTTATTTATTGTTACATACAAAACAATTGTTACGCCGAGCGCTCCGGGTCCCCGCTCCTCCCCGGAGCGCTCACAGCGTTCTCCTGTTCGCAGCGCCCCGATCAGACCCGCTGACCAGGTGCGCTGCGATAATGTTCCCAGCCGGGATGCGATTCGCGATGCGGGACGCACCCGCTCGCGGTGCGCATCCCGACCCGCTTACCAGACTCGCTCCCCGTCTGTGCTGCCCCAGCGTGCGCGGCCCCGCTCCCTAGGGTGCGCGCGCGCCGGGTCTTTGCGATTTAAAGGGCCGGTACGCCACTGATTGGCACATGGGTTTTAATTAGTGTCTTCACCTGTGCACTTCCCTATATTACCTCACTTCCCCTGCACTCCCATGCCTTCTGGTTTGCCCGCTGTTGATGAGGTGACTCGGGACTTCTCCACCATCTGGAAAGAGACTCAAAAATCTCTCCTACAGGCCTCATCCCGGATGAAGAAACATGCCGACAAAAAAAGAAGAACTCCTCCTGTCTTTTCTCCTGGAGACAAAGTGTGGCTCTCCGCCAAGTATGTCCGCTTTCGTGTCCCCAGTTATAAACTGGGACCACGTTATCTTGGTCCTTTTAAAATCAAATGCCAAATCAACCCTGTCTCCTACAAACTCCTTCTTCCTCCTTCTCTCCGTATTCCTAATGCTTTTCATGTCTCTCTCCTTAAACCATTCATCCTTAACCGCTTCTCTCTTAAGGTTGTTGCTCCTACTCCTGTTTCCGGGTCCTCTGACATCTTCTCGGTTAAAGAAATTCTGGCATCCAAGACGGTCAGAAGTAAAAAAAAAATTCTTGTAGATTGGGAGAATTGCGGCCCGGAGGAGAGGTCATGGGAACCCGAGGACAACATCCTTGACAAGGACCTTATCCACACATTCTCAGGTTCTAAAAAGAGGGGGAGACCCAAGGGGGGGTACTGTTACGCCGAACGCTCCGGGTCCCCGCTCCTCCCCGGAGCGCTCACAGCGTTCTCCTGTTCGCAGCGCCCCGGTCAGACCCGCTGACCGGGTGTGCTGAGATAATGTTCCCAGCCGGGATGCGATTCGCGATGCGGGACGCGCCCGCTCGCGGTGCGCATCCCGACCCGCTTACCAGACTCGCTCCCCGTCTGTGCTGCCTCGGCGTGCGCGACCCCGCTCCCTAGGGCGCGCGCCGGGTCTTTGCGATTTAAAGGGCCGGTGCGCCACTGCTTAATTAGTGTCTTCACCTGTGCACTTCCCTATATTACCTCACTTCCCCTGCACTTCCTTGCCGGATCTTGTTGCCATTGTGCCAGTGAAAGCGTTCCTTGTGTGTTCCTAGCCTGTGTTCCAGACCTCCTTGCCGTTGCCCCTGACTACGATCCTTGCTGCCTGCCCTGACCTTCTGCTACGGTCGACCCTGCTCTTGTCTAATCTCTTGTACCGTGCATATCTCAGCAGTCAGAGAGGTTGAGCCGTTGCCGGTGGATACGACCTGGTTGCTACCGCCGCTGCAAGTCCATCCCGCTTTGCGGCGGGCTCTGGTGAAAACCAGTAGCAACTTAGAACCGGTCCACCGTCACGGTCCGCGCCAATCCCTCTCTGACACAGAGGATCCACCTCCAGCCTGCCGAATCCTGACAACAATAGACACAATATTGGGAAAATATTACGCTGATTTGTTATCTCTGTCTAGTGACACCCTAATTTCCAGTGTAGGCCGTAAGCTATGAACTCCAAACTAATATTGCAAAGACCAAAGAGAACACAACGGAGTCATTTCAAAAAAAGTATGTGCCAAACATGCACAAATTTTATTATTTCCGTAGAAAACAAGACAGTGCATAGATAAAAACATGTATATGCGAGAAAGAGGAATACAACAATAGATGGTGATATCACCGGCTCTGCACAGGAAGGAATCAAGGTACGTATATAATGGAATATATCCCAAATTGAAATATAAAAAAATATTTTTTATGCATATAAACAGATGGCAAGGGCACATCTAAAGTACATATATATAGCTATTGCACATTAAAGAATATTGCACATAATAAAGATCGGTCATATGTAGAGCATAAGCAATGTAAACATTTAAAGAAAGTGCTATGTGCATAGAACAGCTGCCTGTAAATGCAGCATAAAGGGATACAGACCTAGTAGCAGCATGTGGACCTAAGTACTGTGCACTGGCAGAGACCGGGATAGCACTAGGGAGTGGTGCTATCCCGGTCTCTGCCAGTGCACAGTACTTAGGTCCACATGCTGCTACTAGGTCTGTATCCCTTTATGCTGCATTTACAGGCAGCTGTTCTATGCACATAGCACTTTCTTTAAATGTTTACATTGCTTATGCTCTACATATGACCGATCTTTATTATGTGCAATATTCTTTAATGTGCAATAGCTATATATATGTACTTTAGATGTGCCCTTGCCATCTGTTTATATGCATAAAAAACATTTTTTTATATTTCAATTTGGGATATATTCCATTATATACGTACCTTGATTCCTTCCTGTGCAGAGCCGGTGATACCACCATCTATTGTTGTATTCCTCTTTCTCCCATATACATGTTTTTATCTATGCACTGTCTTGTTTTCTACGGAAATAATAAAATTTGTGCATGTTTGGCACATACGTTTTTTTGAAATGACTCCGTTGTGTTCACTTATTTATTGTTGTACATTTTTATTTGTTTATTATAATTATTGTATTTTAACATTATATATTAACCCCTTAAGGACGCAGGACGTAAATGTACGTCCTGGTGCGGTGGTACTTAACGCACCAGGACGTACATTTACGTCCTAAGCATAACCGCGGGCATCGGAGCGATGCCCGTGTCATGCGCGGCTGATCCCGGCTGCTGATCACAGCCAGGGACCCGCCGGCAATGGCCGACGCCCGCGATCTCGCGGGCGTCTGCCATTAACCCCTCAGGTGCCGGGATCAATACAGATCCCGGCATCTGCGGCAGTGCGCGATTTGAATGAATGATCGGATCGCCCGCAGCGCTGCTGCGGGGATCCGATCATTCATAACGCCGCACGGAGGTCCCCTCTCCTTCCTCCGTGCGGCTCCCGACGTCTCCTGCTCTGGTCTGTGATCGAGCAGACCAGAGCAGGAGATGACCGATAATACTGATCTGTTCTATGTCCTATACATAGAACAGATCAGTATTAGCAATCATGGTATTGCTATGAATAGTCCCCTATGGGGACTATTCAAGTGTAAAAAAAAATGTAAAAGTAAAAGTAAAAAAAAAGTGAAAAATCCCCTCCCCCAATAATTAGTAAAACGTCCGTTTTTTCCTATTTTACCCCCAAAAAGCGTAAAAAAATTTTTTTATAGACATATTTGGTATCGCCGCGTGCGTAAATGTCCGAACTATTAAAATAAAATGTTAATGATCCCGTACGGTTAACGGCGTGAATGAAAAAAAATAAAAAAAGTCCAAAATTCCTACTTTTTTAATACATTTTATTTTAAAAAAAATTATAAAAAATTTATTAAAAGTTTTTTATATGCAAATGTGGTATCAAAAAAAAGTACAGATCATGGCGCAAAAAATGAGTCCCCATACCGCCGCTTATACGGAAAAATAAAAAAGTTATAGGTCATCAAAATAAAGGGATTATAAACGTACTCATTTGGTTAAAAAGTTTGTGATTTTTTTTAAGCGCAACAATAATAGAAAAGTATGTAATAATGGGTATCATTTTAATCGTATTGACCCTCAGAATAAAGAACACACGTCATTTTTACCATAAATTGTACGCCGTGAAAACGAAACCTTCCAAAATTAGCAAAATTGCGTTTTTCGTTTTAATTTCCCCACAAAAATAGTGTTTTTTGGTTGCGCAATACATTTTATGATATAATGAGCGATGTCATTACAAAGGACAACTGGTCGCGCAAAAAACAAGCCCTCATACTAGTCTGTGGATGAAAATATAAAAGAGTTATGATTTTTAGAAGGCGAGGAGGAAAAAATGAAAACGTAAAAATTAAATTGTCTGAGTCCTTAAGGCCAAAATGGGCTGAGTCCTTAAGGGGTTAAATTGCCATGGATTAAATATTTACTAATTTTACTGTGGGATTACAAGGGCCCTGTGATCCGCAGTATATTACTCCTAAATGTACAATTTTATATCATGTTTAATAAACGTTTTAATTTAATCCAATATTCAAGACTCTGAGCCCCAATTTCTTTAATTTTTAATTTATAACTCTATTTAACTTTCTGGCACCAGTTGATGTAAAAAAAAAGTTTTCACCAGAGTACCCCTTTAAGTATATGTCCAACCAATGCATTCAAAATCATGAAATACTCAGAGATGTCTCTACTTTTACAACATAGGTACCTGAATGCAGCAACCAGGCAGCTACAGGCATTCAGACTTGTAATGTGTAAAAACAGGCAATAATATATTTTATAGACGAAGTTACATAGACAAATTACATAGAATAAATGATGCTGTCAGTCTGTTCAAATGGAAAAGTGTAAAATAAAAGTATTTCAGATACAATAGCTGTCACTGTGCATATGTGTTGTATTAGCAGACAAATATTGACACTGCTTATCACAAAGCAGGGGCTGACACAACTTTTCAGCACAACCCTGAGATTGTGTTTAATCTGGAACACATTGTAAGTTTTGCAGGAGCACCCGTTGCATTTCTGAGATCATTTCTTCCAAGTCTGTACTAAATGCTACAGATTTTCAAATTTCTGTCCAGCTAAGAACACTGGGAAAAAAACCAACTGAACAAACTGGTTAGTCTAGTTTATTATACTATCTGCTTCTTTTAGCATTATTTACTGATCTCTGAGAACAGGCTAATCTTTTATTCATGTGTTACGTGCTTCTCTTGGGAAAAACATAATTATTTGGAATGTTCTGTTTTTAAGTGTTAATAAACTCCTGTAAGTGAATATAGAATATAATAAAAGTCAACATAGAGGACACTTTCCTAATAAAAGTTATTATCCAAAGTATCATCTTACTGGGTTTACCCTCCTTTGTGCTGCCATTGTCAACTGACACCTCTGGACCAACTGAGCTATTAGAGAAAAAGAAATCTTTGGTGGTTTGTATAGAAATCCAACTGACTGCACAAAAACCTGCTAAATGCGGCTCTGGATTTCAGAGGAAACATTCATTAAGCCATAGAATACCTTGGAGAAATAGAAGACATTCAGAAGTTAAATCTGTATGCTCCTGTAAGTCCTATAGTGTATTGAATGACTATAATACCATAGTAATGCTTAATCCCCAAACCATGTCTTTTGGGGTAGAAGCTACTAGAATTAATTTGCCTAATTTTTAAGTACATTCATAATGTTTACATAAATCATCCAAATATGCATTTTCATATCTGTGAAAAGGTGAAAAGTGCATGTTTATTGCAGTTGGGGTTGGGGGGGGGGGATGAAAACGATGCCAATTGTATGGTATATAACATGTAACAAAATAAACTTTTACTTACCTCCAGTTCTCCTGTGGTGCCTCTGGTGTCCTGCTCTGATCTCCTGTAGCCATCGTCTTTCGGAGCTGCAGCGTGAATTTGGGGTCCGATAAGCACTCAGGCCCAATGTCTCATATTGCTGCTCAGTGAATTGTTTGCCAAGGTAGGACATGCTGAGCTGCAGTATGACACACTGGGCCCAGGTGCCTTCCAAGCCCGTCAGTCACACTGCAGCTCAAAAAAATTAGCGATGTGTGGACCGGAGCAGAACACCGAAGGCACCTAGGGAGCGCTGGAGGAAAACCCCACCAGCTGGATAACCCTTTTAAGGAAAATGCAAACATGAGAGCATACCGTATATACTCGAGTATAAGCCGAGTTTTTCAGTAGGATTTTTCATGCTGAAAACGCCCCCCTCGGCTTATACTCGAGTGAACTCTCCTCCTGTCAATCCCTTCTCGGTGGTCTTCATCCTGCGGAGCTCCAGATGTTGCAAAACTACAACTCCCAGCATGCCCGGACAGCCATCGGCTGTCCGAGCATGTTGGGAGTTGTAGTTTTGAAACATCTGGAGGTCCGCAGGTTGAAGACCACTGTGGCCTTCGCCATCATCCAGACCCCCCTTTAGTTTTCTACTCACCTCCCCTCGGTGGGAAGGAAGGGTGAGCTGGTCCGGGCCATCTATGCTGCAGGGAGGGTTAGTCGTTCCGGGCTGTCCATCTTCACCGGGAGGCCCTCTTCTCCGCGCTCCGGGCCCGGTCCCGGACTAGTGACGTTGCCTTGATGACGACGCACAGGGACGTATTGGATTGATGGCCAAGCCTACAGAAATCGGTGGGATCAGGCAACATTAACCTAATGTGTACAAGGAGTGTTAGAATAATTATGGTATTATCTTAGGAATGTACAGTAAATAACGAAATAATTCTGTTTGAAATGCTTGTAGTTGTTTTTTGACTGCAGAGGATGTGCTGATTAGTGTTACTCGCAAATTTTATTTGCGAATATTGCAAATTCGCGAATATAGCACTATATTTTCGCAATTACGAATATTCATTCTTTTTGTTTTGTTTTTTCCACAGTACACATCACAGTGATCACCCCTCTCTGCTTCCAGCTTGTGTGGTGTAAAGAAGGCTCTAATACTACTGTGTGAGACTGGCGTGCAAATTTCCGCATATACGAATATTCGCTTATGCTAATTTTTGTATACGCAAATTTCCGCATAAGCGAATTTTCGCTTATACTAATTTTTTATATGCTAATTTTCGCATATGCGAAAATAAACCGCGAATATTACGAATATGCAAATTTAGCGAATATATGACGAATATTCGTCCATATATTCGCAAAATATCGAAAATTCGAATATGGTCTATGCCGCTCAACACTAGTGCTGATATTGCCCTTTATATCACTATCATTACTCTTTTGATTACATTGTCTGCATATACTTTTATAAGAATGGGTGAACTTTGAGCTAACAGAACACCAGTGACACATGTAAGCAAATCATTACATGTCCACACCCTGGTACTTTATTTACTAGCACACATTACTTCCTGTGGATGTAATACAAGCTTGTTTTGCAATCTTAAGACAGTAAAAAAGGAAAGCATTATTTCAGGTATATCGGTTTCAAGAACCTGCTTTTCTTGCTGGATTTATGATTCTGCTCCATTTAGTTGAATGCATGTGTATATGCTTATGTCAAGTTTACTCGCTTGTTTGGAGAGGCCAGACATATCAGTGACATCAGAGGCATAGAAACTAAGCAGAAGTGAAACCTTATAGGAAGTGTAAACAGAAAATTAGATCCTGTTTTATTCTGGTTTCGTACGTTGTTAAAATGGAAATATTGATGGTAAAGTTTTGTACATTTTAATGTTACCAATAACATCTCCTTTTCTATTTAAAAAAAAATATATAAACTATATTGGCATAAGGTAACCAAAATCACTGCTTTCAGTGATTTACAAGCCAAGACAACTTTGTCATGTTCATTTTGGAGAAAAAAAATTAAATTAATTAAGAGAATAAAGTTTGTGTTTTTTGTTTTCTTTACTACTGCACTTTATCATTTCCTGTTACCACTGGGCTGGATTAGTTTATAGCCTCCTCTGTTGTATTTACATCATGCTTTTATAAAAAGGAAATGCTACATTAGACTATCGTATAAATAAAGCACTATTTACATCTTACAAAATTTTAGTATTTTCCACATTAAAATTGCCCATGAAATAAAAAGAAATCTGTCACTTACAAAATTGCTACCAGACTGCTGCAACGGTTACAAAGCTATGGGGCAGCGTAGCTAACAGTACCTTTATTTCACTTGTCCGTGGCTGTAATTCAATAAGAAATGCTTTTTATTTCCATTATGAAGAGTCGTGGCTAAGACACTGAAGTACCCTGAACTGTAACGCCTCTCCCGCTCTCATACACCACCCTATCCATCCTTTCCCTCTTTGATTGACAGACAGGGCTCTCTGATCACTCAGAACATATCGTGTGCAAGACAGCTCTAGCCCTTTGACAGTGACAGTAGGGTGACAAGTGGTGAGGCAGAGAAGTTGCTTCTGAAGCAGGCAAGTTCACCTCACACGCGCCACAATATGAAAACATGGCACATATGTGGGATTTTAGCAGGGCTTGGAGAGCCCTATCTGTCAATCAAGGAGGGGGAGGGGGATGTAGGAGAGCAGGGAGAGGTGTTACTGCACTTAGCCACACCTTTTTACACTTCAGTGCATTAATAAAAAACATTTTTTTATTGAGTTGCAGCCACAGACAGGGGAACATCAGGGATCACTAGTTACACTGCACCTATTTGTTCCAATTTTCCAGGAGAGGATGGAGAGGTTGGGGTAGGAGAATGAGGAGTGGCATCACAGCAGGGGGGCATTTCAGTGCCTTAGCCACACATCTTTGACACTTCAGTGCGGGAATAAAAAGCATTTTTTATTGAATAACAACCACATACAGGTTAAATAAAGGTAATATCAGACACACTGTATAGCTACGGTGAGGCAAAAAAGTATTTAGTCAGTCACCAATTGTGCAAGTTCTCCCACTTAAAAAGATGATAGAGGCCTGTAATTTTCATCATAGGTATACCTCAACTATGAGAGTCATGATGATAAAGAAAAATCCATAAAATCGCATTGTCTAATTTTTAAAGAATTTATTAGCAAATGATGGTGGAAAATAAGTATTTGGTCACCTACAAGCAAGCAAGATTTCTGGCTCTCACAGACATGTAACTTCTTCTTTAAGAGTCTCCTCTGTCCTCCACTTGTTACCTGTATTAATGGCACCTGTTTGAACTTATCAGTATAAAAAACACAACCTCAAACAGTCACACTCCAAACTCCACTATAGCCAAGAACAAAGAGCTGTCGAAGGACACCAGAAACAAAATTGTAGACCTGCACCAGGCTGGGAAGTCTGAATCTGGCAAGCAGCTTGGTGTGAAGAAACCAACTGTGAGAGCAATTATTAGAAAATGGAAGACATACAAGACCACTGATAATCTCCCTCGAGGTGGGGCTCCACGCAAGATCTCACACTGTTGTGTCAAAATGATCACAAGAACAGTGAGCAGAAATCCCAGAACCACACTGGGGGACCTAGGGAATGACCTGCAGAGAGCTAGGACCAAAGTACAAAGGCTACCATCAGTAACACACTACGCCGCCAGGGACTCAAATCATGCAGTGCCAGATGTGTCCCTTTGCTTAAGCCAGTACATTTCCAGGCCCGTATGAAGTTTACTTCATCCCAATCCAGAAGAGGATTGGGAAAATGTCATATGGGCAGATGAAACCAAAGTAGAAATTTTTGGTAAAAACACAACTTGTCGTGTTTGGAGGAGAAAGAATGCTCAGTTGCATCCAAAGAACACCATACCTACTGTGAAGCATGGGGGTGGAAACATCATGCTTTGGGGCTGTTTTTCTGCAAAGGGACCAGGACAACTCATGCGTGTAAAGGAAAGAATGAATGGGGCCATGTATTGTGAGATTTTGAGTGAAAACCTCCTTTCATCAGTAAGGGCATTGAAGATGAGATGTGGCTGGGTCTTTCAGCATGATAATGATCAAAACACACTGCCCGGGCAATGAAAGAGTGGCTTCATAAGAAGCATTTCAAGGTTCTGGAGTGACCTAGCCAGTCTCCAGATCTCGACCCCATAGAAAACCTTTTGAGGGAGTTGAAAATCCATGTTGCCCAGCGACAGACCCAAAACATCACTGCTCTAGAGGAGATCCGCATGGAGGAATGGGCCAAAATACCAGCAACAGTGTGTGAAAACCTTGTGAAGACTTACAGAACACGTTTGACCTCTGTCATGGCCAACAAAGGGTATATAACAAAGTATTGAGATTAACTTTTGTTATTGACCAAATACTTATTTTCCACCATAATTTGCAAATAAATTCTTTAAAAATCAGACAATGTGATATTATGGATTTTTTCTCTCATTATTTCTCTCATAGTTGAGGTATACCTATGATGAAAATTACAGGCCTCTCATCTGTTTAAGTGGGAGAACTTGCACAATTGGTGGCTGACTAAATACTTTTTTGCCCCACTGTATGTTACTATTGCAGCAGTCTGGTACCATTTTTTATTTGATAGATTTATTAATTTATTTGGGAAGAAAAGTTAACTATTGTCTGTTGTAATTATATAAAATGCAAACGCTCAGTAACAGAAACCCAACATGGAATACATTTTTATTGACATCATGTAAATAATCAGTACAACAATGCCATCAAGAAAAGCATCAGAAATAAAAATGAAAAATCAATACGCAAAAGTTCTACAGTAAAGAAGATTTTTATTTTACGATAAAACAAGACATTGTCCGGGAAAGTGCAGGGCAATGCTCACATATGACTAGTAACTAAGCCTGTAGGGAAACATAAGAAACCAAAGCACTAGAACATTAGAAAGACCTGAGAACCATTTACCTTAAATTCATCCTATGGTAAATAGAGATTAATTTTAAAAGAGGGGAAGGGACTAACATCAAGGAAGGAAAGAAAGTAAAATAGAAGAAAAAAAAAAAACACCATAACAAGCCTGCCTCTACAGCAACCTCAAAGTGCCTAGGACTATTTCAGTACAGTGATGAAAGGAACACACAGCTATAAAAGATCAGTGGATAAGTTGCCGAAACCAACATAGAAACCAGATCTGGTCAAGCCTGGATGGATTCCGAAAAATCATTTGATAGGGTACATTGGAGATTCCTGCAAGCTTTCCTAGTACAATTGGGGTTGGGTACTAAATTCACTGACAGGGTGATGGCTATATATCCAGTGCCCTCTGTTCAGGCCTGAGCTACTGGTTTCCTTTTAGAGTCCTTTCTTATTCACAATGGAAGCCGGCAGTGCCGTCTCTTGTCTTACTTGCCTCCCTACCAGGAACAAAGCCAACCTGGTCACAATGAAGAAAGTTAGAAATGAGTCTGACCAACCTTTTATCCAGTAGTGGTGAGAATAGAAGGTTACAAGTTGAGAAGGACATTTTTCAACTGTACTTACTATGTAACTATGGCTGAGCACGGACCTGTGCTTTATAAATTGTATAAAGCAGGAAATGAATATGAGCGTCAAGATAAGAGATAATTCAGAGCTATATAATCACATTAATAATTTGTTTTCTATGGATACAGCTAGTTACAGGGTAGAGCTGGCTCGTGTGGTGTTTTTACTTATAAAATTGTGAACATTCCAAGAAGCCTCCTGCTGTGTTCTACAATAGGAGACTGCACAATGGAGGTCGATTTGCAAAACAATAATTGAGTGGTGAAAGAAAAATTCCAAGAGTGTCTTGGATATAGTGTCTCAGTTACTCATTCACTATATTGTTTCACTTTAGAACACTTTTTGTTGGCTTTTTAAGCAATACATTTAGGAAATGGTTAACGGTTAAAAGTCAGTGCTGGCAAACATCTGAATACATGTTTGCATTTATAGTTGTAGCTCTCCTACAAGATACGTTTTTATTACACGTTGGAGAGATTTGGGGTACATGAAAAAGCAGGTGCAGATGCATTGAATTTTTCATCACTTTTCTTGGTGATGCTGTCAATAGTATAATGGGTTCAGATCAAGGAGTTTGTACTCTTTTAATGAAGAATGAATGGGACCATCAGGCTAAACCTTCACTATAAACTGGTCATATAACAGGTTTGAAGCATTGTGTTTATTGATAACAACAGCAACACAAACTATTTTTATTATTATTATCATCACCATTATGACACAGCTGATTACTGTTCCTTATTATGGAGGTTTTGGTGAGGGCAGGGTCATGTACATGTACTGTAAAATATCTTGGTCAGTTACTGAGAAAGTTTTCTATGTTAACCATATGTTGTAAGAATTTTTGGTGATGTTTTTTCTAATTTTCCATTTTGCTATCTATTTAAAATAATCCTGAAATCTTGCAGTTTGATTTCTGGCCACTAGGCCTAAAAGTAAGATGAGACTTCCTGTTCTGTACAGCAGTGTCCTTCTTATTATCACAGGCAGAAATACAGTTAAATTTGATACTAGTAGAAAGATAACAGAGGTAAAACAATAGCTGATGGTCACAGATCATCCTTCTCCTCCTCCTCCTCCTCCTCCCTGTAGAATGACCTCTCAAAAGGTCACAGGGAGCTCAGTAATGTTTCTAATTCTTTGAAAGTGACAGGTATTTGTCTATTGTACAAAAAATGTAATTAGGAAAAGTAAATTTTAAAAAATCTATCCGGATTATTTAGATTTTCATTAGCAAACTTCAGACAGGCTTGTACATGTAATTTCTTGAAAAGAAGGACCTTGTGGGCACTCCAGGATTTCAGTCCTGACAAGGCATTGTGATATACCAATTGGTGACTGTGGTCCCAGCTGCCTTCAGATCATTGACAAGATCCTCCTGTGTAGTTCTGCGCTGATTTCTCACCAAACTCATGATCATTGAAACTCCATGAGATGAGATCTTGAATTGAGCCCCCGACCGACGGAGATTGACAGCTAATTTTGTGTTTCTTCTTTTTGTGAATAACCGCACCAACTGTTGTTAAGTTCTTGGAGATGGTCTTATAGCCCATTCCAGCTTTGTGTAGGTCTACAATCTTGTCCCTGACATCCTTGGACTGCTCTTTGGTCTTGGCCATGGTGGGGAGTTTGGAATCTGATTGATTGATTGATTTTTCTTCTGTGGACAGGTGTCTTTTATACAGGTAACAAGCTGGGATTAGAAGCACTCCCTGTAAGAGAGTGCTCCTAATCTCAGCTCTTTGACTATATAAATCAGGAATCTTGCGGCTTGAGTAAAATGCTAATCAATTCATAACTTTTCTGAAGTACATTTTCTGGATTTTTTTGTTTGCTTTGTTATTCTGTCTCTGCCACTAAACCTACCATAAAAATTATAGACTGACAAACTTATAGAATCGGCAAGGGATTGAATATTTTTTTCCTTCACTGTATGAAAGAAAGGTGAATTGGCTCCTCTGCCTTTGATATCACCATCTATTTGATGAAGACAATTTCATAGACATTGCCTGCCCTGCCCACAGGCAGAGGACACGATAAGCTGCACAGTCTTCTTTACCTCCTGCTCTATGATGGTCACTTAAATCATAGTATTCAAGCCTGGATAGGTGGGTCAACCACTGGGCTCCAGGTACTGAACCCCTACACCACCCTTGAACACCTGGTATTTTGTATCAGGGCTAGATCACCAGAAATATACCCTTTTTTTCGCCATATAGCACGCTCCGGCATATAAGACACACCCAATTTTAAAGGGTGAAAATCTAGAAAAAAAAGATTCTGAACCTTCAACCTGCAGACCTCCAGATATTGCAAAACTACAACTCCCAGCATGCCAGGAGTTGTAGTTTTGCAACATCTAAAGGTCTGCAGGTTGAAGACCACTGGTATAGGAGGTAATACTCACGTGTCCCCGCTGCTCCGGACCATCACCCTGGATGTCGCCCTCCATCGCTGTCGCCGCGTCCCCTGGGTGTCCCCGTCGCTCCGGAACGTCTCTGCTGCCGGGTATCCTCGCTCTCCGTCGCCGCCATCACGTCGCTACGCACGCCACTCTTATTGGATGATGGGACGGCGTGCGCGACGACGTGATGACGAGGAAGGAGAGCGCCGGCCATGCAGGGGATCCCGGCACAAAGCAGACACACGAGGAGGCAGGTAAGGTCCCTCCCGACTGAGCAGCCGGGTTAGTGCCACTTTCGCTTCAGACGCGGCAGTCAGCTTTGATCGCCGCGTCTGAAGGGTTAATACAGGGCATCAGCGCTATCGGTGATGTCCTGTATTAACCGCGGGTCCCGGCTGTTGATGGCCGCAGGGACCGATGCGACAGGACAGGTTTTAATGTGTATTTGCCGTATAAGACGCACCAACTTCCCCCCCCCCCCCCCAGTTTTGGGGAAGAAACAGTGCGTCTTATAAGGTGAAAAATACGGTAGGCATTAACCAATTCACTCTGCTGCACTCATTTACTACTCTTAACCACCAGGGACATTTTATTAGACCCTTTACTACTCTAGTATCCTAGATGTGTGTGTTGCCCTAGGTCACTGCCCTTAACATGAACATTTAAAGAAATAATCTAACCACTAAGACTTATCAGTGAAGATTTATACCTTAAAACAAGTATTTAGTGACACGCGACATATAAATAATAGATAAATTCTACTTTTTTTTTTTTACAGTGAAATAATATATAAGGATATCATACAATTTCTTTTGTAACTTGCTTCAGAAAGGTTGTGCCGACATTTCATTTGTCAATAATGATATTTTAATGACATTAACATGGTTGCATTTTGTTTTAGATAGCTCCATATGGGAAAGAGTTATTTAAAGAATGTCCTATGTAATTTAAGTAGCCTTCCCACATTCCCAGCCTACCCACAATGGAGAAAGTTCAGGATATGATATACAGCCCAAGTAGCCAAACTAAGTCTAAGTAAATTCTAATTCCTGTCCACTGAACGTTTGTGCACTTTATTTCTTATACTGCACATTCTTTGTTTAAAAACCTCTTTAAGTAACAAACATTATAATAAATGACTTTCCTAGAGAACTAGAGTGTCTAAGGAAACATCTCTGTCTTTGGCTCCTCTTTTTCCATAGCATTATGAGGGTCCGGCAATGTCAGCTTCTATCTAAGACATTTGGAATAGTCCTTTGGGTTTGCGAGCCAAATCTCAACACCAGAACAATGTGGAACACTGCTGTTAAGCTCCTGGGTCTCTGTATATTACAGTTTAGGTGATTAAATATTATTCTTTCCTTTGAGCAGTAATTTGAGAAGAAAAAATATTTAAGACCTTTTAATTAAAGGGAAGAAAAAACATTGTTTCCCAGCAGTATACCTGCGAGTTCTGCCATATATCAAGGAGAAAAATTCAGCAAAATGCAAAAAAAAATACAAAGTTATGTTATTGTGGTGCTTATATCTGTTTTTCTGAAAGCTGTTGACAGCTGTATGCGCTATGTGACACATTTATATTGTTTTCTGTAATGACCTCCAACATTAGTTTTCTTCATGTATTCTTTTTTATAACTTACCATAAATGGTTTAATGTGTCTAATTTGGCTACTGGGCTATTTTTTCTTGTTAGGTTACAAGAACATTTTCTAGTTACAAACCAATTTATCATTAGGAGTCTACATTGGCTCACATTATTCCTGCGTTAGGGGGCTTATTTATCTACTCATTCAGCATTCACTATACGGCAAGTACTATATGCTATACTACTTTAATATATGTTCATATATAATGGGTATATAGTAAGAAACAACTTGTTCCCCCTTTCTTAAAGGTTTGTTTTCATACATGCTGTTTAGGTTTGTTTTCATACATGTGTTTAGTTTTTAAATGTGGTACACTTATCACAGTGTATCAGACAAAACTGGCGCCCTTGAAGACTAGTTTAAAGAAGTACCATAAGAAAAAACTTATCGCTGGGGGGGGGTTGGACTGCTTGGGCCCCCTGCAATCTCTTGTCTGGGACCCTGGCTCTTCCCGGTAGTGTCGCACCACACCCCCTCCATATTTCTCTATGGGAGTGCCGGTGATAGCTGAATGTCTCTTCCATAGAGATATATGGAGGGGGTGGCCCCTGCCAAAGTCCTGTACAGGGGATGGTGAGGAAATCCGACCATCGGGAATCTTAAACTTACGTTTTTCCCCATGATATATCTCCTTTAAGTTTCGACCAACTTTGTTGTCCTAAATTGAGGCAGAATTTGCAATAGATTTTGGCATGTTTTTGACGATTTGTTTGGTGCATCCACAGCCATGCCTCCTTTCCCCAAACAATGTCCCTTTTAAAGAGGCTTTTCCCCTTTTGGATTTGGTGGAAAAGTGTCTAATCAATATAGTACAGCTGGTGTGCCAGTTTTTGGTGCAAATTGTACCAACATTTGGCACATTTGCAATAACAAATCTGGGCCAATATGTTTCCTTCTTTCTAGGAGTGTTACTTTCCAAGTGGTTATGGCCGGCTGCTTTACTCGATGATGTGGCAGTAATGACATTAATATCACCTTTGCAGCTTTGCCAAGGTAAAACGTTTTTTTTTTATACTTCTGGCATAGCATAAAAAGCTTTTCATGTTTACCGAACTGGTGTTTGTGCATGTCACTATTCACACAGTCTTTTCACTGAGCAAATCTTTGAGATATTGATTTAGCTTGGTCTTTTACTAAACCTTGCTGGTAAAAATAACAATAACTCCTGAACACTGTGTAGATATAGGATTCACAAACAGACGTTTTATTTCTGTAGCTTTGTTCACTGTAAGAAAACAAAGGTGTGGAGCCAGGGCTGTGCGGAGCTGTAAGTGTATCTGGCTGATCCGTCTATAAATCTTGAATAATATTTGAAGATACTGTTTATGGCTTGCAATGGACGCATCCTCTAGCACGTTTTTTAGTGTGACACACTTGCACTTTTTTAAGCACTTCGGTGATAGAGAGCACATGCCTCGGCTCTTATGCCACATTAAAATGGATTAAAGCTAAATAAATAAATAAATAAATAAATTTTTGTATAAAAAAATCTATATATAGTTTGAATAATGTTTGGTATTGCCACATTCATAACAATGTGTATAACAGATAAATCATATGATGTGTTTTGTGAAAATAAAACAAAAAAATTGAAGAATTGCTATTCTTTCCCTGCCCACAACACAATAATAAAAGTTAATAAATACGTTTAGGTACTTCAGAACCCCTTTGGTACCCCCTTGCACAAGAAAAAACAAGCCCTCACAAGGCAACATTGACGTATAACAAAAGAGCTGTAGCTCTCAGTATACTGCTTCCTAAAAACAAAGTCTGTTTAGTCTCCTGAGGATGCTTTTGAAAACAGCAAAACATGTTGAGCCCCAACACCTCACTAGGATAGTACAGGTAGTATTTTTCACTTTGCATTGACTTATTTTCTGTGCATTCTTTTGTGAGTAATATCCACACTCGTGTAGTAGGTAGATTTAAAGGGGTACTCCTCTGGAAAACATTTTTTTTTTAAATCAACTGGTGCCAGAAAGTTAAACAGATTTGTACATTACTTCTATTAAAAAAATCTTAATTCTTCCTGTACTTATCAGCTGTTGTATGCTCCACAGGAAGTTCTTTTCTTTTTGAATTTCCTTTCTGTCTGACCACAGTGCTCTCTGCTGACTCCTCTGTCCATTTTAGGAACTGTCCAGAGTCGGAGCAAATCCCCATAGCAAACCTATCCTGCTCTGGACAGTCCCAAAAATGGACAGAGGTGTCAGAAGAGAGCACTGTGGTCAGACAGAAAGGAAATTCAAAACGAAAAGAACTTCCTGTGGAGCATACAACAGCTGATAAGTACAGGAAGGATTAAGATTTTCTAATAGAAGTAATTTACAAATCTGCTTAACTTTCTGGTACCAGATGATTTAAAAAAATGTTTTCCAGGGGAGTATCCCTTAAAATTTTTGGAACCCTGTTTTGTTGCATCTAACTGTAATATGTGTTACGCCGAGCGCTCCGGGTCCGCTGCGATTATGTTCCCAGCCGGGATGCGATTCGCGATGCAGGATGCTCCCGCTCGCGATGCGCATCCCGACCCGCTTACCAGACTCGTTCCCCGTCTGTGCTGTCCCGGCGCGCGCGGCCCCGCTCCCTAGGGCGCGCGCGTGCCGGGTCTTTGCGATTTAAAGGGTTGCTGCGCCACTGATTGGCGCATGGGTTTTAATCAGTACCTTCACCTGTGCACTTCCCTATTTATACCTCACTTCCCCTGCACTCCCTTGCCGGATCTTGTTGCCATTGTGCCAGTGAAAGCGTTTCCTTGTGTGTTCCTAGCCTGTGTTCCAGACCTCCTGCCGTTGCCCCTGACTACGATCCTTACTGCCTGCCCTGACCTTCTGCTACGTCCGACCCTGCTCTTGTCTAATCCCTTGTACCGCGCCTATCTCAGCAGTCAGAGAGGTTGAACCGTTGCCGGTGGATACGACCTGGTTGCTACCTCCGCTGCAAGACCATCCCGCTTTGCGGCGGGCTCTGGTGAATACCAGTAGCAACTTAGAACCGGTCCACCAACACGGTCCACGCCAATCTCTCTCTGGCACAGAGGATCCACCTCCAGCCAGCCGAATCGTGACAATATGTTTAGTGTGTCCATGTCCATTTATACAGTATGTGAACTGACTTTACAATTTATGAAATGTGAAGATGTTTTTTTGCATGGTATTGGTGGTTTTCCTAGTATGATGGCTTTTGCCATGCAGACTGGCACTCTGTTTACAGGTGGTGCCCATTCTTCTCTTGGTAGTTGGCGGATTTATCAAGAGACATGCACCTCTTGAGAAATCCCCTGCAATCTTACATTGGCAAGGGTTTACTTAAGACTGGTGTGTGAAACGTCAGTCTTAGTGAATCCCCCCCCCCCCCATTATTCGTTACCCAATACTGTACGCTATGTTTTTGCCACTTAATGGTATACATGTTTTTTTCAGCAAACTTTATTTATTGACATGCTAAAAAGTATCTAGTTCACATGTCAATATTTATTGATATGTACCGTGCTTTATCTGTGCAATATCTATTGTGTACTGGGTACGTGTTCTGTGCCTTATCAATCAGTGATGACAGCAGGCTTTGCTACCTTGTACAAAATAACTGCCATATGTCTATATGATTCTAAAACGCATGTTTTGGATATATTGGTATATTTGTTTGCATAAAAAATAATAATATATATACATTGGTCCCTCAACTTACAATGGCCTCAACATACAATAGTTTCAACATACGATGGTCTTTTCTGGACCATTGTAACTTGAAACCAGACTCAACATACAATGCTACAGACAGTCCAGATCTGTGAAACGTGTCAATGGCTGGAAGAATCGACCAATCAGAATGGGCATTCACTGATAAAACCCCTGTATTACTGAAGTGCATGCACAGACTGGCTGTCCGGTAGCGCTTCCCTACAGTACAGAGAGGTATTACATGTTCTGTACTACTCTTAACCTGTGCCACAGTTAGCTGCTCCTTTGGACACCAAGTAAGGGTGGCCCCATTTTACTTTTTTAGGACACGTGTACTGTACAGAACCCTGAAGAGATTCCTGAAGAAAGAGCTGCTGAGAGTTGTAAATCATTGTCTATATAGAATAGACAGTGATTTACAACAACCAGCAGCTCTTTCTTACTTTTATATGTAAGGACTTGCTTTATCTGTATTAGTTATCTACTTATTTTTCTTTATTCCTAACTTTTTCCTATTTTTTGGATGACATTTTGGTGGCTTCAGAACCAATTACCAGGTTTCCATAGAGTTCTGATCTCAACATACAATGGTTTCTACATGCAATGGTCATCCCGGAACCGATTAATATTGTAACTTGAGGGACCACTGTATAGAGAGAGAGAGAGAGAGAGAGAGAGAGAGAGAGTAAAAACCCAGTGTCCACTCAGCCTAAGAAATGAATACATGAATACAAAGAAATGAGAAGAACAATTTTAGGTGACTTTTTAGTATCACACACAGTAGACATGACTTTTTACACAGCTGAAGATTCTTGGAAACAAGGGTTGCCTTTGGAGACAAAGTCATATAGTCTACAAAATTGTATTCTTTATCCATCTCATCCTTCAGATTAGGCATGCATATGTCAAGCAGTCAGACACAGATGAAGTCAATTTATCTTGTGCCTTGTCTCCTTCGTTGGGTGAGAGGTTAGTTTTGTTTGTGTGCTCCCTCATTTTACACGGACCATTAAAGCCCGGTCATGTGGGAAGGGCCTGAGGTCCTGAAAGTGAAGAGCTTTGCATTGGTGTGACAGTAACTTGAGCATAATTTGATTACTGAAGGCAGCTGTACGTCAGTACTTATGGACATTTCCATAAAAAATGTATCACATATTATTAACAAACAATATGCCACTATTATATGAAATGTAGCAAAAATATGGTATGATTTTCTTGATACAATTTTTCGGGCTAGATTTCAGGCATTTGATTTCAGGCATTTTTCATTAGGAAAAATGTGTCTGCAAAATAACGGACAGGTTACGATTGTTTCTTTTGTTTTAAATAAATATTAAAGAAGCAATCTGATTGGTTGCTATAGGGAACTGCACCACTCTTCCGCTACACAATTTGATAAATCTCGCCCAATATGTAAAAATGGGGACGCATTTTGACATATTGTGTGAACAGACAACCACTTTCCCATAGACTTACAGAGAGCAAAGAGAGTAATTTTATCTGACATTTTGCTTTGAAAAAAGCTGGAAATAACACTGTGGTAACCTACCTGAAAATTTGTCTGTGTCTTTAAAGGGGATACTCAACAAAGAATATGTTTATTTAAAAAAATACTAATTCTAAATACAATACTTATTTAAAGAGGTTGTCAGGAGGAAGGGCAGGGCCTTTAGCACAGTTTCCATTCTACAGTATATAAAAAAAAAATAAACCTATACTCACCTCCAGCACTCCCGTGGTGCCTCCAGTGTCTGACTGCGATCCTCTTCCTGAGCTGGTGTTTGGGCCCAAACTTAACATTGGGGCCCAGTGTGTCATACTGCCACTCAGCCAATCACTGGCAGAGACGGGACATCACTGCTGCCAGTGATTGACTGAGCAGCTGTATGATGCACTGGGCCCAGACATCATTCTCAGAAAGAGAATCACACCTGACACAGTTCATTGTTGGCACAGTGGCACACTTTATTAGGGGGCACAGTAGCAACAGTAATTGTTTTAGGGGACACAGTGGCATCATTGTATGTAGGAGCACAGTGGATGGTACATAATATTTAGGGGCACAGTATTATATTTAGGTTAAAGTATGTGGAAATTAAATATTTAATGGTGCAATGTGTGGTAATATTAGGTATGCAGTGTAACAATATTTGAAGCTTGTATAGAAAGTAATGATCCAGAGATATATGGCCAGCAAACTCTACATAGTGGAGATATAGCTGGAAGAAGCCTTCATGGCAGTCTGAACTAAATGAAGAAGAAAATGACTCACAGGGACTCACCGGTGATGTCTTCTTTGATGAGTCATTACTCAAATCAGAGAAGCCGTCACCTGTGAGTCCCTGAATGTAAATGTTTATCCTGCTTCTGACCAGGGCTGGACTGGGGATAAAAACCAGCCCTGGAAATATCTGCATACCAGCCCCACAGGTCAAAGGGTGCAGTCGCAATGTAAATCAAATACCAGGCTTTCACTCTCAGTTCTAAGCACTGCAGCCTGTGAGGGAAACATGGCATTTGATGTGTAAGAGTTCAATTCTGTCGAGCTGCAGACTTGATGCTGTGCCCTGCCGGCCAGCCAGGCCATCCTGCAAAAACTTTACAGGCTTACAGCCAGGGGTAAAATTAATGTCACATGGGCCCCTGGGAAATTTTTTCCAACT
Organism: Hyla sarda; assembly: GCF_029499605.1. NCBI lineage: Eukaryota > Metazoa > Chordata > Amphibia > Anura > Hylidae > Hyla > Hyla sarda. Next base: position 243,350,172 of record NC_079191.1, on the reverse strand, counting down.
TCATCCCTCCCCTTTACAATCTCCATATCTATAGTCTTTCAAAAGCTAACAATATATGATTATATACAGGACCATATAGAGGCATATAAAAGTTGTACACAGAATCTGTGTACCATATATGTGATTATATAAAGGACCATATAGAGATACATAAAAGCAGTACACAGGATCTGTATACCCTATAAGTGATTATAGTTTCATCTAGGGACCCACAGGTAACGTCTTTCCTGATCAGTGACTGTTGCGGCGAGCGCTCCGGCCACTCACTTTGGCCCTGAGCGCTCCCCTTCCTCCGGCGTGTCCAGGATTCCCATCAAGGGGTGCGCCCGCATGCTAATCTCAGGCCGTCACTTACCCCTTTCTCATGCTGGCTTCTCCACTGCTTTTGTTTCCTGGATCGCCTCCTAGGGGATGCGCGTGTCGGCATCCTGCCATTTAAAGGGCCAGTGCGCCCTTGATTATTGTTTGCACCTTCTTATAAGTATTTGCTTTCCCACAAACCCTTGCCGGATCTTTGTGTGCCCTGTGCCCAAGAGAAAGTATTACTGTGTTTAGTCCTGTCTGTGTTCTGACCTTCCGCTCTGTGACCTGACCTTGCTTCTGTGCCGCCTGCCTGTTGACCTCCTGTTACGTTTCCTGACCACTCATCTGTGCCACCAGCCCTGACCTTCTGCTTATCCTGACTACGAGTTGCCTCATCCTTCCTGCGCTACGTTTCATCTCAGCAGCCTGTGTGGACGAGTCGTACCAGGGGTAGCGACCTGGGTGCTGCCTGCCGCAGCCAGTCCTTCCCGTTTTGCGGCGGTCTCTGGTGAAAACCAGTGGCACCTTAGACTCTGCTCCCTGGTACAGCCCACGTCATCTTCCACACAAGTACGTCGGATCCACTACCTCCGTGAGTGTTGCAGCGACATCCTCTTTCCTTTTCTTTTTGGTCTAGATCAGGGCTTCTTCAAGCCAAAACTCATCCCTTCAGCATCTGCAGGACAAACATGTTAGACTGCACATTTTTCCAAGTGCCCTCCTCACCTCTAGCTAATTTCCCCATCTATAGGCCCTGAACTGTTATAATGCCAATAATGGAAAATAGGTAGTTAGCTAGGTAGGTATTTAACTAAGTAGTTAGGTAGCCAGGTATGTAGGTAGTTAGGTAGCCAGGTATGTAGGTAGTTAGGTAGCCAGGTATGTAGGTAAGTAGTTAGGTAGCCTGGTATATAGGTAGGTATCCAGGTATGTAGGTAAGTAGTTATCTAGCCAAATAGGGAAAAAAGCAGCAGAGCCCAATAATGAAAAATGGTTAGTGATGCACACAGATTCTGGAACCCTGGTCAGGTGTTCCACACATTAAATAGCAAAAAAAGGATCTTCCATCCAAAAAAACCATGCCAAGACATGCCAAATCACAGCAAGCGGTGTTTCAACCAGCTCACCTGGTCATTTTCAAACTGCTTGAAAATGACCAGCTTTGCTTTCCCACTATAAAATTCATCTGTTTTAAAGATCCGTTTGATGTTCCGTTATGAAAACCCTGAAAATCGGCCATTAAACGTCCGTTAGAAAATCCCATTATAGTCTCTGGGATTTTTACATTATCCGTCTTAATCCGTTAAAGTCCGTTATTAATAACGGACATTATTTTGTGACGGAAGATAGTAACGGGAGAAATACTGCATGCACTATTTCTTCCGTTCATTCTCCCGTCACAAAATAACATCCGTTATTAATAACGGACTATAATGGATTAAAACGAATAATGTAAAAATCCCATAAACTATAATTGGATTTGCTAATGGACGTATGGGATTTTAATGGCCGATTAATGGCCGATTTTCAGGGTTTTCATAACGGATCATCAAACGGATCTTTAAAATGGATGAATTTTATAGTGTGAAAGCAGCCTTAGCTGATTAAAACATCACTTGCTGCGGTTAGGCTCTTATTGTCTTTTTGGATGAAATCAAAATGCACGTTTTGTAAGGACTTTTTGTGCTGTGGAAAGATCCTTTTTGCTAGTTAGGTAGCCAGGTATGTAGGTAGGTAGCCAGGTAGGTAGTTAGGTAGCCAGGTATGTAGGTATGTAGTCCCCTTAGATTAGCCCACCAGTAGGCAGGTTGTCCCCTCAGATTAGACCTCCCAGTAGGCAGGTAGTCCCCTCAGATTAGACACCCCCAGTAGGCAGGTAGTCCCCTCAAATTAGATCCCCTCCCCTACTCAGGTAGTCCCCTCAGATTTTTAGATTAGATCCCCCCCTCCCCATCCCCAGTAAGCAGTTAGTCCCCCCCTGTAGGCAGATAGTACTCTTCACTCACCCTGTAGCTGCTTTGGCTGCAGCCTGCAGTACACAACATTTTTCAATGAAGAGGACGATGATGCTGCTGTAGGAGCCGGAGTTACCTTTCGCCAGGCAGAGGCCCCTTTCCCCCAGATGACAAGCGGCGTGGCTGTCGTACAGAAATGGCTGTAATGCAGTTCCTACCTAGCGCATACTTGCATTGTTGCAAAATGAAAAAAAAATTTCCACCGGAGTACCCCTTTTAGTGATCCTCTATTCCATTTAATGTCTAATCACATAAACTAGAATTTTAGGGCCAGGTTCTCTGCATATTTACATTTCTCTGTTCCTCCTATTGTTAGACATTGCAAAATCAAAAGGTGATAATAAATTTAAAGCTAAACTTATTTTTTGACGTAGATCAGCAGCAGCTTAGCCATGAAGTTGTAGACTACTCAGGCTTACAGAACTCTCCTCAGTTATGGTAGTAACTTCCATGTTTTATACTGCCTATGGAAGCAACATCAGCAGAACATCAAGATAATCACAGATTAGATTGTAGAGCAGACACATACAGTCCTGAGATAACCATGTGTAATGGTAAGCATTAACAAGTGTCAGGAAAGAACATAACCAGTGCACTGTACAGCAGAGGAAGTACATTCTGTGGGGTGATGAATCATTCTTTACGTAGCCTGATAGCAAATCTAATGTTATAAACACATTCCAGTAAGTATAGTTGTAGTAACTGTTAAGTCTGGTGAGGGATATATAATGATCTGTGATTGTTTTCCTTGGGTGAACGAAAGGAAATGTCCATAAAAATGATTTGCTGGGTTTATTATGGAAGATTCGAACTGACCTGCACAGAGCCCTGACCTCAACCCAACTGAGCAACCTTTATTAATAAATATTGTCTAATCCAGTTCTAATTTAATAATATTAGTAATATAATCTGTAAAGTATGCTAAATGTTTAACCCCTTAAGGACTCAGCTTTTTTCATTTTTAGCACTTTCGTTTTTTTCCTCCTCACCTTTTAAAAATCACAACCCTTTCAATTTCCCACCTAAAAATCCATTTTATGGCTTAATTTTTGCACAACCAATTCTACTTTGCAGTGTCATTTTAAAGAAATAAAGAAAAAAAGCAATTTTGTAACTTTTGGGTGCTTCTGTTTCTACGCAGTGCATTTTCGGTAAAAATTACACCTTATCATTATTCTGTAGGTCCATACAGTTAAAATGATACCCTACTTATATAGGTTTTATTTTGTCGTACGTCTGAAAAAAATCATAACTACATGCAGGAAAATGCATACGTTTAAAATATTCATCTTCTGACCCCTATAACTTTTTTATTTTTCCGCATATGGGATGGTTGAGGGCTATTTTTTTGCGCCATGATCTGAAGTTTTTATTGGTACCATTTTTGTTTTGATTGGACCTTTTGATTGCTTTTTTATTCATTTTTTTATGGAATAAAAAGTGACAAAAAATACGCTATTTTGGACTTTGAATTTTTTTTTGTACGCCATTGACCGTGCGGTTTAATTAATGATATATTTTTATAGTTTGGACAATTACTCACGTGGCAATACCACATATGTTTATATTTATTTCTATTTACATAGGTTTTTTTTTATGGGAAAAGAGGGGTAATTCTTACTGTTGTCGCCGCTCGACTGCTTCTGCCTGGATCTCAGGCACGGAGCAGTCATTCAGCGATCGGACACGCAGGAGGCAGGTAAAGATCCTCCTGGTGTCCTGCAAGCTGTTCGGGACGCCGCGATTTTACCGCGGCGGTCCTGAACAGTCCAACTGAGCTGCCGGGATGCTCTTGGTTTCACTTCAGACGCGGCGGTCAACTTTGATCGCCGCATCCGAAGGGTTAATACCGGGCATCACCACGATCGGTGGTGTCCGGTATTAGCCGCAGGTCCCGGCCGTTGATGGGACCGACCCGATATGATGTGGGGTCAACTCGTGACCCCGCATAATATTGTGGGAGTCGGCGCAGGACGTAAAAATGTGTCCTGTGTCGTTAAGGAGTTAAAGGGTGTCTATTTCAGAAAGCCTGTTTTCATATACCCTTTTAGGGAATTTTGGTCTAAATAAAGGCATACTCAGCCCCTAGACATCTTACCCCCCCATGATCAGGATGCCAGGGTGCCGGGCTGGAGATTGCAGGGGGGAGGGGGGGGGGGCTAGTGATGAGACATCTTATCATCTATTCTTTGTCTTGGGGTGGAGTAGAGGGGTCAAGGGGTCAGGTGGAGGTCTGTTTAAATCTTCATCTCTTGGCTACAGTGATTTAAATAGTTGCATTAAACTATGTAATTTTCTTGGTTCACAGAAGGGGTAAGGACATATAAAACATAACGTTTAATCGTGCTAATAAAACAACAGAATCCCCACTGACATACAAACAACAAGGAGATAGATTAAAGAGGCCCAGAGGCCACAACTAGCGATGATAGTTGGAGTCAAACAGTTCAGTGGCCTGAATAGAGATAACAAGTGGGGTGACCGGGAAAATGTGGAGACCCGGTGGGGTGGGACTCGGACCCTAGTGTACCCTACCAGGGGAGATGTTGTGCCCACTAGCCCTGCTCGCTCAGGGAGCTGTCGGGGCACTCGTCCTTGAAAGGACGACCCCTTCCCCGGTCTATCCCTTGGTCAGCCCCTAAACTAGAACAAATGTAAAGCCCGCCCAACGCGTTTCCCCCAAGTTAATGGGTTCATCAGGGGCTCCAGGGCAAACAAAAAAGTTAATACTGCGTTACCGAATGTAAACAATAATACATAAGGTGCGATGCAAAAAGTGCAAGCAAAAAATCAATTAATAGGCCAGCAACGTGCAACAATAATAATGATGAAGTGCACTAATTAGAACCAACACGTGAACAAAGTCCACAAAAATAAACAAACACAATTCCCTTAGAGCAAAACCAAAGGAGAAAGTGAAATAGGTGTGCTGGTTACCCAGAGCAGAGCCCTGCTACTGGGTTTGACTCACGTGACCACAATGGCGGTCGGCGAGATGTCGGGAACTGCAGTGGCAGAGTGCGCGGTTATGGCGTCTGTATCCCGTCGGATGTAATTTTCTTATTCCTGTGGCTGTGCCCAGAGAAAGTAAACACTGCCTGCAAAGTATATTCATGATCAGCTTTTTATTGTGGGACCCTTCTGACAAGTAAGGACTGTCCAAGGTAAAGAACTTCTTTTCAGTGAGGCTGCATAGAAAAGAATTGGCTTTGCTCATTTCAATGTGTGTTTCCATTTTGTCACTTATTGTGCATATAAAACAATAGTTTGAATTGGATCCAGTCTAGAAAATGTTGAACAACCGCAGTGGCAGCTATTACATAACCAACTGACATTGTTATTGTCATAATTGGAAAATAAAATTCAATAAATAAATAGATAGATAGAATAAATAGAAATAAAAAGGATAAAAATATGTATCTTATATTTACACATTTAAAGCATTAAGCAATTATAAAGATATATTACTCACTACCTAATCCTGACCATGCACATAACATTTTTATGTATCTAGCCTGTGTGTGTGCGCTCCCTGTGCTCGTTCACAGGCAGTGCATGATTGTGCATAAACTGTATCTTATAAAGCGGGGATCGCCTATACTGAATACCGGCGTGCTTTACGGCTGGTATGCAGTATGTTGCAAAATCAAGACCAGTCTGTCTGGATAAAGATATTATATATATATATATATATATATATATATATATATATATATATATATAAAATGAAATTTAAGTAGTTAATTTGTTTTCCCTTAGTCTGACAGCAGCACAATGATGGGTTTATCTCCGCCCCTGTGAGCTGCAGGACCCAGGAATTTTTAATGAAAGAAAATAAAAATACACGCCCCTCTGGGCATAAAAGCCCCCTCAGGACAGCCCCCCCTCGAGTTTATTATATAGTACAACTTAGATACAAAAAAATATACATTTGGGAGGGAGCCTTGTGCTGCTGTCAGACTAAGGAATAACAAATTAACTACTTAAATTTCAATTTCCCTGTCGTCTGACCAGCAGCACAATGATGGGGATTTACATAGTACCCAAAAGGGTGGGAATTCAATATTAACAGCGTTAATAATAGATCTTGCAAAGGCAAAGTCAGGAGAAGAGGCACAGTCCATCTTACAATGCTTGAAAAACGTAGATGGAGTGCTCCAAGAGGCACTCTGACAAATATGCTCTAAGGGAACTGAGCCTCGCTCAGCTTTAGAGGTGGATAGAGCTCTAGTAGAGTGGGCTGTGAACCTTGGAAGTTCTAGGTCAGCCAAGGTATAAGCATCCTTGATGCATTGACAAATCCATCGCCCCAACGTGGGCTTGGAGGCTTTTTTCCCCTTATTTGAGCTCTGAAATAGAACAAATAAGTTCTCATCTTTACTAAACGGAGCAGTTCTTTCAATATAAACCTCTCACAAGGTCAAGGTTGTTAAGATGACCTTCCTCACCTAAGGAGGAATCAGGGACATATCTTGGTAGAGAAATCAACTGATTTCTGTTAGAGAAGGATGAGACTTTAGGGGAAAAATCAGGTAAGTACCTCAAAAGGATCTTGTTCGGAAGGAACGTTGTGTAGGGTTCAGCCGAGGAAAGGGCTTGCAGTTCTCCAAGTCTCTTGGCCGTGATGATTGCAAGAAGGAAACAGACCTTCATAGAGAGAAATTTGAGTCCTACATCCTGTAGGGGTTCAAAGGGAGGAAAACAAACATGTTTAAGAACAAGTACCAAGAGACAACAGGCTTGACCATTCTAGGACGCAGTCTAGATACAGCCTTTATAAAGCTTCCTACTTCAGGAATCTGGTAGAGCTTTTTCCCCAAGAAAGCTGACATAGCAGTAACTTGAACCTTTAGGGTATTAGGTGAAAGACCCTTGTCAAAACCATCCCGAAGAAACTCCAGAATCTGCGGTATTGTGGGAGATGAAGAATCCAGCTGCCTAGCAGCACACCAAGCAGTAAATATCTTCTTTACTCTGGCATATGCTTTATTGGTAGCCACACTCCTAGAGTGGGAAAGTGTTTCCAATATACGGTCCGAAAAACCCTTGGCTTTTAAAATGGACCTGTCAACCTTCAAGCTGTTAGGCTGAGGGACGTTAGGTTGTGGCATAGTTGGTTGCCCTGGGCTCCCAGATTGTGCCTCAGAGGGAGTCTCCAGAATGTTCCCTGGCTCATTTTCATGAAAAGGGAGAACTAGGATCTCTTCGGCCAGAAAGGAATTATTGCTATCACCGAGGCCTGATCCTGTCTGACCTTCATCAATACCCTGGGTATCATTGAGGTCGGCGGAAAGATGTATACCAGCCTGAAGTCCCATCGAAAATACATTGCGTCCACAGCCCAAGGTTGGTCCTCCGAGTATAGGGAACAAAACTGTGGTAGTTTGTTGTTGAATCTGGTCGCCATAAGGTCGATCTCCAGTAGACCCCAAAGCTGGCATAACTGCTGAAAAATTTGAGGGCATAGGGACCATTCGCCTGGAATTGAAGTTAGCCGGCGTAGGCAATCTGCCAAAGTATTCTGGACTCCTCTGATATGGACTGCGGATAACCTTGTTATCCTTGTTTCCGCCCAATTGAAGATCTTCCCCACTTCCTGAAGAAGCGACTGAGATCTGGTACCTCCTTGCTTGTTGATGTAGAACACTGGCGCCATATTGTCCGATTGCGCGCGGACCGCTGTTCCGGTCAGGAGATGTTCGAACCTTTTGAGGGCATAGAATATCGCTCTCAGTTCTCTGGCATTGGAAGAAAGGCTCATCTCTTCTGGACTCCAAGTTCCTGAGATCATGACATCTGACATATGAGCTCCCCATCCTGAGCCGGAGGCATCGGTAGTAACAATTGTCCAAACTGGATCCTCCAGAGACATCCCGTCTCTCAGGTTGGCCCACCAATGGAGAGATTGTCTGGTGACAGTTGAGAGAACATGTAAGGAGTCCAACCCTGAGATAGTTCGGTTCCAGATGTGTAAAATCTCCGACTGTAAGGGTCTGATGTGCCATAGAGCCCAAGGAACCGCTTCCGCTGCTGATGACAACAACCCCAGGAATCTCATTAGAGTTCTGAGGGGGACCTGGCGAGGTGTTCTTAGGAAGCGATATCCTCTTAGGATACGATCCTTCCGGGGTACAGAGAGGTCAACTTCATTTCCATCGAGTCTATGAGGAACCCGAGGAATTGTTTGGTTGTGATCGGGGTCAAATCTGATTTGTCCCAATTGACCAACCAGCCCAAGCTCTGGAGTAAATCTAGAGTAATCTGAACATGCTCTAGGAGAATCAGTTCTGTTCTGGCTATTAAGAGCCAGTCGTCCAGGTATGGGATAACTCTTATCCCTGATAACCTTAGAACCGCCATCATAGAGGATACCACCTTGGTGAATACGAATGGAGCAGAGGTGATCCCGAATGGAAGGACCTTGAATTGCAGATGGAACAGAATCCCTCGGATCCTGACCGCAATCCTGAGAAACTTCCTGAAATCCTGATGGATTGGAATATGGAAGTAGGCATCCATTAAGTCCAGGGATGCCATGTACTCTCCTCTGGAAAGCAGAGGTCTGACTGACCTGATAGTCTCCATTTTGAACTTTCTTTTTTGAAAGTGGCGGTTCAAATACCTTAAGTCTATTATAAGACAATGTTTTCCTGAAGGCTTGGGTACAAGGAAAACCGGGGAGTATACACCTCGGCCTTCCTCTGAGGGGGGAACAGGCTCCAGTGCGGCCAAAGAAATTAGCTCTAGAATAGCGCTTTCTAAAATAACTTGCTTTGGTTCCTGAAGAATAGTGGATATCAGAAACTTTTCTGAGGGCAGTGTAGTTAGGGAGAGAGAATAACCGTTTTTTATTATCTCTAACACCCAAGGATCCTTGATCCTTTGTGCCCAAACCGGAAAAAATAAAGCAAGTCGGCAGCCTACTGGAGTAACGACCCCGTCAAAAGGGTTGCTTCTTTTGTTCAGAAGCCCCCTTACCCTGATTACCCTTTCTGGAGGTAGAATATCTATTCTGTCTACCCCTTCTGGGAGGAGAATACTTCCTTGAGTATCTCTTAGACGAGTTAAGGGGGAGGGGCAAGGATTTCCCCTTCCTATCCGACAACTCTTCCATTAAAGTATCCAACTCTGAGCCAAAAAGTTTACCAGGGGTAAAGAGCATATTGCAGAGTTGGGTTTTGGAATAATTATCTCCCGGCAAGGGACGGAGCCAAAGGGCTCTTCTGCCCGCAGTGGAAAGCCCCATAGTTTTTGCACCAAACTTTACTTGTTGGGATGAGGAGCCACACAAAAAATTGATTCCCAGGAAAAGGAGACTCAGTGAGCAGGAGTCTCCTGCTCACTGAGCAGGCACTCTCGGGAATAGAGGTGGGGGAGGACAGTGGGACGGAGTTGCAGGATAGTCAGGCAGTCAGCTGGGTTACAGTTAGAAAGCGGGGTAGGGGAAAAAGTGTCAGGGAGGCTAGTCCTGAACTGGCACACCCCAACAAGTTTGCCCGCTTGGCAGATGAGGGGGATGCCATTACAGAGCTAGCAGAACTGCAGCAGGATACTGCCTCTGACCGCCAGGGGGGTGTCTGCTCCAGTAAGGAGGGAGGGAGGAGTACAGGGCAGGCTAGACAGGTACTAGTGTTGGGGGACTCAATTATTAGGGGGACAGACAGGGCAATCTATCACAAAGACCGGGATCGCCGAACAGTGTGTTGTCTGCCTGGCGCACGAGTTCGGCACATCGCGGATTGGGTTGACAGGTTGTTGGGCGGGGCTGGAGAGGACCCAGCAGTCATGGTACATATTGGCACCAATGACAAAGTAAGAGGTAGGTGGAGTGTCCTTAAAAATGATTTCAGGGACTTAGGCCGCAAGCTTAAGGCAAGGACCTCCAAGCTAGTATTTTCTGAAATACTACTAGTACCACGAGCTGCACCAGAGAGGCAGCGGAAGATCAGGGAGGTAAACAAGTGGCTCAGAAGCTGATGTAGGAAGGAGGGGTTTTGGTTCATGGAGAACTGGGCTGACTTCGCTGTCGGTTACCGGCTCTACCGTAGGGACGGGCTGCACCTCAATGGGGAGGGTGCAGCTGTGCTTGGGGAGAAGATGGCTAGAAGGGTGGAGGAGTGTTTAAACTAGGGACTTGGGGGGAGGGAACCTACAGCAAAGAGGGGGAAGATAGTGTAGATAGAGAGGTGGGAATTATAAATGTACCTGGGGGTGGAGCGGAGGGAGGGGTTAGAATAGTTAATAGGAATAGGCTTCATAGGAAAATAAAACTTACACCCTTGAATCCCATTAACCCCAATAACATAAAGGATGGAAATGTAAAGTGTATGTTCACAAATCTCAGAAGCCTAGCAAATAAAATTGGGGAGCTTGAGGCCTTGATACTGGAGGAACATATTGATATAGTTGGGGTCACTGAGACATGGCTGGACTCCTCGCATGACTGGGCTGTCAATCTGCAGGGGTTTACATTGTTTCGCAAAGATAGAATGAACAGAAAAGGTGGTGGAGTCTGTCTGTATGTAAGAAGTGGTATGAAAGTCAGTGTGAACGATGCCATAGTGTGTGATGATTCTGAGGAGGTGGAATCACTGTGGGTAGAATTACAAAAGGAGGGAAATACTGAAAAAATAATACTTGGTGTAATCTACAGACCCCCTAATATCACTGAAGAGATAGAAGGTCAGCTGCATAAACAAATAGAGAGGGACGCCCGGGCAGGTACAGTGGTAATAATGGGAGATTTTAACTATCAAGATATAGATTGGGGTCCGGGGTTGGCTAAAACTACAAAGGGGCGTCAATTCCTAAATTTATTGCAGTATAATTTTATGGGCCAGTTTGTGGAGGACCCAACAAGAAGTGATGCCTTGTTGGATCTGATCATTTCCAACAACGCAGAGCTGGTTGGTAATGTAACTGTGCGGGAAAACCTTGGTAATAGTGACCACAATATAGTTACTTTTGACTTAAAATGAGAAAACAAAGACAGGCGGGGAAGGCAAAAACATATAACTTTAAAAAAAGCAAATTTCCCTGGGCTGAGAGCTGCACTACAGGACATAGACTGGGGGGAGGTGTTCTCAAATACTGATACAGAAGGTAAATGGGACATCTTTAAATCAACTCTAAATAACTATACAGCTAAATATATACCAAAGGGGAACAAATGTAAACGATTAAAACTAAATCCTACATGGCTGACAAATTATGTTAAAAGAGCAATAAACAACAAAAAAATAGCCTTCAAAAAATTCAAATCTGATGGGACAGCTATAACATTTAAACAGTACATAGAGCTTAATAAAATCTGAAAAAATGTAATAAAAACAGCAAAAATTCAAAACGAGAGACAGGTGGCCAAAGAAAGCAAAACTAATCCTAAATATTTTTTTAGATATATAAATGCAAAAAAAAACAAGGACAGAGCATGTAGGACCCCTTAATAATGATAATGGGGAGGTTGTCACAGGCGATAAAGAGAAGGCGGAGCTACTGAATGGGTTCTTTAGTTCTGTATATACTAGGGAAGAAGGGGGAGCTGACATTGGACAGGTCAGTGCTGGTAACACATCATGTAATGTACTGAACTGGCTTAATGTAGAGATGGTACAAGGTAAGTTAAGTAATATAAATGTAAGCAAATCTCCAGGGCCAGATGGATTGCACCCAAGAGTTCTTAGAGAGGTAAGTTCAGTGATATCTTTACCCCTGTTCATGATATTTAGAGATTCACTGGTGTCTGGTATTGTGCCAAGGGACTGGCGCAAGGCGAATGTGGTGCCAATCTTCAAAAAGGGCTCTAGGTCTTCCCCAGGAAACTATAGACCGGTAAGTTTAACGTGCATTGTGGGTAAATTGTTTGAAGGACTTATAAGGGATTACATACAGGAATACATAGGGGATAATTGTATTATAAGTGATAAACAGCATGGGTTTACTAAGGATAGAAGTTGTGAAACCAATCTAATTTGCTTTTATGAAGAGGTGAGTAGAAGCCTTGACAGAGGAATGGCTGTGGATATAGTGTTTCTGGATTTTGCTAAAGCATTTGATACTGTCCCTCATAGACGTCTGACAGGTAAGTTAAGGTCTTTGGGTTTGGAAATTTTAGTTTGTAACTGGATTGAACACTGGCTCATGGATCGTACCCAGAGAGTGGTGGTCAATGATTCGTACTCTGATTGGTCCCCGGTAATTAGTGGTGTACCCCAAGGTTCAGTACTGGGCCCGCTGTTGTTTAATTTATTTATCAATGATATAGAGGATGGCATTAACAGCTCTGTTTCTATCTTTGCAGATGACACCAAGCTTTGTAGTACAGTACAGTCTATAGAGGATGTGCATAAGTTACAAGATGACTTGGATAGACTAAGTGTCTGGGCATCCACTTGGCAAATGAGGTTCAATGTGGATAAATGTAAAGTTATGCATCTGGGTACTAATAACATGCATGCATCGTATGTCTTAGGGGGAATTAAACTGGCAGAGTCACTGGTAGAGAAGGATCTGGGTGTCCTTGTGGATCACAGACTACAGAATAGCATGCAATGTAAGGCTGCTGCTTCCAAAGCCAGCAGGATATTGTCATGTATCAAAAGAGGCATGGACTCAAGGGACAGGGACATAATACTGCCCCTTTATAAAGCATTGGTACGGCCTCACCTGGAATATATTGTTCAGTTTTGGTCGCCTGTACATAAAAGGGACACTGGGGAGCTGGAAAGGGTGCAGAGACGCGCGACTAAACTAATATGGGGCATGGAACATCTTAGCTATGAGGAGCGATTAAAGGAGTTACAATTGTTTAGTCTTGAGAAGAGACGTTTAAGGGGGGATATGATAAACGTATATAAGTATATTAATGGCCCATACAAAAAATATGGAGAAAAACTGTTCTAGGTTAAACCCCCCCAAAGAAAAAATTTAGTCTCAAGGGGCGACACGCCTTCTTTACCATGAGAACTGTGAATTTATGGAACAGTCTACCTCAGGAACTGGTCACAGCAGGAAACATTAACAGCTTTAAAACAGGATTAGATACATTCCTGGAACAAAATAACATTAATGCTTATGAAGAAATATAAAATCCCATCCCTTCCCCAATATCGCGCCACACCCCTACCCTTTAATTCCCTGGTTGAACTTGATGGACATATGTCTTTTTTCGACCGTACTAACTATGTAACTGTGTAATCTTCCCAAAGTAAGCCAGCAAGTCCTCCTCAGAAACTCCAGAAGATATTTCTTCCTGAAGTCTATTTAGCCAGGTTCTTACGGCCACCGCTACACCGTTAGAGGCCACCGCTACTGAAGCTTGACTAGCTCCTGCAATGTAAGTGTGCTTAAACGCAATCTCCATCCTCCTGTCAAGCGGATCCTTCAGATTTGAGCCATCTTCTGCGGGGAGCACCGTACGTTTGGACATTTTAGCTATGGCCATGTCTACTTTGGGAGGATTCAACCACACCTTACATTGCGATTGATCAAGAGGGTACATAATTTTGTACAGCTTAGAGATTACCGGTGCCTTGTCTGGTTTCTCCCATTCCGCTGACATGAGTGCGGACAGGACATCATCCATTTGAAAGGATCTAAAGACCCTAGAGGTAGATGGGGCATCCTCTTTAGGCTTAGGCTGCGATTCAGCCTGAATAAATCTTAATAGTTTCTGTGTCTTTTCTGGTGGAAAGAAACTTTTTGAAGTGTCCTCAATCATGTCCTCATCCGAGGAGTCGACCAGGGTCTCCCTGTCTTCACCTTCATCCACCTCCATAGGGGCAGGAGAGGGATGGCTGTAGCGAGAGCGCTTTCTAGGGATGGAAAGAGACTCCTTAAGGTCCCTGATGGATCCCGCGACAAAGTCCTTTACCCAGACGTACACATCACGGATATCCGGTTCCCCAGGCGAGGGAAGAGCAGGAAGTGGCCGACAAGATGCACAAGTAGTGAATTCACTATCATCAGGCAAAGGTGTGTTACATTTTCTGCAGGAAAGGTGACATGTCTTTTCTAGCGATTTGCGGGACCTAGACCCACCCGAATCTCTTGAAGACATCTAAGAGAGAAATTTTTTTCTCTAGTTAGTAAAAGAAAGACATAAAAAAACTGAAAAAGTGGGGTTTAGAACCCTAGAGAAAATAGGGGACACACCGTGGTAACCACAAGGATACAGAAGCACTCTGACAGCAAAAAGCACTGGCAAAATGTGTCAGGGCAGGCTGCAGACTCCGAAGAGACTGAGCTGTGGCCTGCCAGCTTCTTATGGTGTCTCCCACTAGGAAGACACGCCCCCCCAGGAAGTTGAAATTTACCTCCAAGGGGAGAATAAAAGAATATACCAGCAGCTTTGGTAAATCTTAAAAGATACCCTGCTGAAAGGAAAAACTAAAATTTAAAAGAGAAGCTAAAACAGAAGCAGGAGCGATCATGTCATCACATGATCACGACCCCGCCCACCAGTTTGGTAAGAGAGCGCGCGAGCGGAGCGCGCACCATAAGAGGGAGGCAGAGGCTACACATGCACGCGGCTCCCGGACGCCGCCGGGAGCCAGACGCGCCACAGTCGCACTAAGGTAAGCCGGACGCTGTCCGGCAGGTAATACTGAAAAAAAGATAGAGAACATAGTTCCCAGCAATAAGATGAATCCCAAGTATTCTCCCCCTGAAAAGACTGAAGGGGAGAAGGGACAAGTTACGGACAGATATGCTGTCGACCTAGGTCCTGCTCACAGGACAGAAAAAACTTTAGGTGGGGCTGTCCTGAGGGGGCTTTTATGCCCAGAGGGGCGTGTATTTTTATTTTCTTTCATTAAAAATTCCTGGGTCCTGCAACTCACAGGGGCGGAGATACATCCCATCATTGTGCTGCTGGTCAGACGACAGGGAAATAGATCAAAATTAGAGAACAACACACAATTTCCTAAATGTCAAAGTTATAGTGTAGTCCTATGTGAATATATCCTAACATGAGTAAAATAGCAGTATTTTAAGCTTATTTTATAAATTGTATTTATTCTAAAGCACAAAATAAAAAATGTAAATGAGATCATTGAAAAAGAACACTGATCAAAATTAGAGAACACTTTCAGATACCTGTAAGTTATTGGTGTTAATCTGACAACTGGTGCTAATTTCCTTAATTATCTGACAAACCCTATTTAACTGTCAGCCTAACTTTCCAGTTTACACTGACTTTGCCAAAATGGTGTGCCGTTCCAGAGTGACTGAAACCCTCTGACAGCAGGTTGTCCAGATGAAGGCCAAAGGGGTGAACCTATCAGCCATAGCAAAATAAGTTGGTCGTTCCAAGTCTGATTTCTAGAATAGTGCATCTTTACAATATCACAAACTCAATCAAGTCCTCTAAGAAGGCTGGTTGCCCTCGAAAAATGCAGGAGAGGATGGGATACTGCAGAGAATCTCCATGGGTAATTGTTTCAACATTGCAGCTGGAATTTCTCACCAGTTCAGCACTGAACACAGAATCTGTCTCGTCATACAGTGTCTCGACGTTTAAGAGCATTTGGACTGAAAGCCCACTCTGCAGTGACCAAACCCCTCATTATCAGAAAGAATCAAAAGGCTAGACTCACCTTTGCTGAAGAGCATGTTGTCTGGACAATGGAGAGTGGTCCAGAGTTCATTTTAGTAATGAAAGCAAGTTTAATTTATTTGGGTCTGATGGGAAACATTATGTTTGTCAAGAAACTGGGGAAAGACTGAACCCAAAGTGTGTAAAGAAGTCAGTGAAAGGTGGGGGAGGAAGTGTCATGTTCTCTAATTTTGATCTTCATTGCATGAGTATATATATATATATATATATATATATATATATATATATATCATTGACTAAGCATCAAGATTTTTGGTTAATGGCAATGCCAGTGTTTTTATGTTATTTTTTGTTGTTGTTCACCACCATTATTGATATGATACATTTATGGAATAGATTGTTAAGAAAATTAGGTTATCAAATAAGTCCATTTTTTTTATTTATTTGTCATTAAAGGGGTTGTTCAAAATAAATGCGAACAAAATTACAGCCTGCTAGGGTTCTAAAATAATAAAACACACTATACTCACCTGTTTTATTCTGCCTCTGTTTCCTTGCCTTACTCACCTGGATGATACACCTGCAGCAAATCACTGGCTTTAGGATTAATCAGCACTACGGAATTACTGCTGTTTCTTTTGGGCTAATATCGGGAGAGAAGGGAGAGTGAATCATTCAGACAAGCAAATCGTGGCAGCGGTGAGGACCAGGGCAGCATCTCTTGTCTCTAATCCAGGGGATCTAAACTAGGTACTATTGAAGTCTTTTAAGGTATAATATAATGAATTGTAATACATTATGACGGGGATTTATAATTTTGATTGGTTTTCCCAGTATGTGATTTATCATTAGTTGAATGCCTCATCTATTTCATTGCCTGTGTGCCGATTGTACTTAAACCATATAATACACCGTCATTTGATTTAAGCTGAAAAAATAAACCACCCCCTGTGTGGCATTAAAATGCGACTTTGTGGCAGAAAAACTTTGTAATTAAAGGGGTTGTGCAGCGAAAATTAAACTTTTCCCTTATCTACAGGAAAGGGGATAAGTGTCTGATCACGATGGGTACGACTGCTGGGACCCCCCGCCACCTCCTGCACGGCACACCGGCTCTCAAAGGCGTGCTTGCTGGGAACAGCACGTGTGCCATTCATTTCTAAGTAGGTGCCAGAAATGCCTGAGAACAGCATTAGAGTCTTTTCGGCGTGCTTGGGTATCGTGCTGGAGATCACGGGGGTCCCAACAGTTGGACCCCATGATCGGACACTTATCCCATATCCAGTGGATAGGTGGTAAGTTACTTTTCGCTGCACAACTCTTTTAATAAATTCAGCACATAATATAGAACCTGTCAAAAACCGAAAGTCAGCTTGAGATGCATACATCTGTAAAAAGCTGCTAATGTTTGCAGTTTGCGGGCTGTTCAAAAATTTGCAACAATTTAAAGCAAAATATACTTACTGATATAAATACATCAATGACAAATACATCAAGATACAAATACATCAATGATAAATACCCTCTATATACTTACGTATTCTATATACTTTTTCTTTAATGCATACTAACACCCATTGAAAATAAATATGTTCTTCAAATATGTGACCTTTCTGTTGATAAATATGTAATGGCGGTGCAGAATGTTCTCATGGTGAGAGGTAATTAATCAAGCAGGAAAATAATTTTTGACACACTTTTGATGGACAAGAACAATAATACGACAATGAAATGGAAATTAATAGAAATAAAGTTCATAAAATATTCATTCTTGCTAGTTAAGATTTTGGAATTTTAAGTTTTTACTGTTTTCTTTTGTAAATATCCACTAGCTTTTACAATTAATTCTGCTTTATCATTTACTTTTTACCAGCAGTATGGACTACCTCATGTATTATGAAGTTATATAGTAATTCAGAGCTATATTTAGAACCTGGAGCTTGTCATGATACCTTTGTTTAAAATTCCACCAAAGAGATAACAGGAAGCAGCAAATGTTCACATGCTGAAAAGTTCCTAATTTGTGTCAAGGCGTAGTAAACAATGCTGTTGAAGTCCCATTGATTTATGACACTGGAGGAAATCCGAGTAAATAGACACAAGGGAGGAATAGATTCCTGTTTCCCTCTGCTAGCCGATGTACACTTTGAGCCACCCTACCACATACATCAGTCATGTAAAATATAGGATATCCCTGGGAAGAAAAAAAAACTATAGGAAAACAGACAAGGATGTCTAGAGACTCTCAGAAAACAAGCCATCATACATGTCAAAGGGTTATCGTACTTGAAATCAAGTGTTTGAATGTTTAGCCATTTCCAGAATGAAGTGAAAGAAATACACATGGCAAGTGGCATTTCTTGATCATATATATGATTGAAAATGGTCCTCTACATGAAATGGCTGCCAGACATCATAGTTTGATCACAGCTGTTCCTCCTGACTCCCTCTCAATGCATATGCAGTCAGGAATGATCAGATCCAACATATTGGATTATTTTATCTCTGATATCTGCTGTTAGGAAAGAGTCGGGACGACCGACACATAGATTAGATGGTTGGCCGATCCTGCTGAAATAGACCATACAGATCACTTGTATGGAAATAGAAAGACTTGGTTTAATGCATATTGAGGTAAGCATACCATGTTGAAAACTAACATGCTACATAATCAGAACCACCTATTCTTGTCTCTAATGCTATTCTCCTGCTGCACCAGATTTCTGGAAAATGATACCCTATATGTTCAGATTAATTCCCAAAATAAGCAGTTTACAATGTTTCCTAACAATGCATAGTTTTACGCAGGCCTACCTCATTCCTTAATGCATCTCCCTTACTTTTACCATGACCTCCTTTATTCAACAGTGTAACTCAAACCTAGTGCACTCATATACACTTCATACACAGATGCTGGTTGGTGAATGGATCATGCAGTTTTATGTGTACTACTCTATTTTTATGAAATATGCATTCAGCATTGTACAAATAAAGTACATAGACTTGGTTGGTAACCAAAGTGCTGGGAACGTCATGCAAAGCCCAGCACTCAGGGTGTCAATCAAGCTTTAGTGGCTGGAAGTGGGGTGGAGGCAGAGTGACCACATGCCACTGCAGCTCTGCCTTCATGCCTACTTACTGGTATTGGGAGTGGGGATTAAGGCTGAATATAGTGAAAATGCTGCATCGCTTTGTGGTGCCTTGGTGGGGGTGTAGGGTAGTTGGGGTGTTGCTGTTCTGGATAATAAAGGGCGCTGTTAACCTTTGTCACTCGTGACGCCAGGGTGAGGGTTAAAACTCTGAGGTAATGTTGGGCCTATCGCCACCCTTCCCAAGAGCGATAGGTGAGTGCGAAATAAATGGATTGTCCACAACCACTGTTTAACGGAAAACTTGCAGGAACTTTTACTGAAGATTTTCTGAAGCAGGCGATAGCAATAACAGTCCAGATAACAGAGTCTATTTCTAGTTGATCAGCGATTGACAGTTGGTTGGGATCAGATAAGCTCAATTTAGCTTTTAGAAGATTCCGTAGCATAGATCTGCTGGATTTAGGGGTGCATTTAGGTCCAGTGATCTTGCGGAGAGTAGCGGGGAATTGCTGAAGCATAACCGCTTTGGTATAGGCCGAGGCCGCAAGGCTTTGGCCTAGTAAATGTACTTGAAAGTTGCGGAGGTCCTACCTCGTTCAGTGACAGCAACCCAAGAGAGCGAATAATGGCTGCAGCTCCCTTATATGGGCAGGAGCTGGCCGTTTTGGATTGGTCCATAACAACTGTCACTCACAGTTACACAGCATTGAGGGTGAACATGTGACACAAGAACCACCTAAGGTCCTTCAACATACCATAGAGTTCTGAGCAACGGGTCACATGACCTAAGGTCCTGCGACGCAAAACAAGTGAGTAATGCAATTTACATATTTACAATGATAATTGTTATAAATATTAACTTACTAAGGGGGGACTAGGGGCTAACTAGGGAAGCGGACCCCGACAGTCCTAGGGACTCTGACTTTGGGAACCCCCCCTTCCAAGGCACAGTATGAAATATGGTGCCGGGACACCACAAAATAACAGAGCATCCAAACATTGCGACCAACGACTGTTTCCCTTTAAAAAGCCAAATATGTTAAAAAAAAACTAATTGGCCTTTAGAATGGAATTCAGAATTAAAAGATGTGATAGCTCGTGTAATACAAACATCCCTTCATTTATAAATAGTAACTCTATTCATTCTAATCTTACTGCTTGTTCTGATGTAACCTTAACTCCAGAATATTTTGTGGACGATGTTACAGTTTGTATACACTTCTCATAAGGCTTATCCAGTCCCAAGGGGAAAGTAGTGTTTCAAAAGTACCTGAAAAAACAATTGGCCTATAAAAGCTACTGTAGCTACTTATTTCTCTTTTTGAATAGGTTGTGCAAGAAGGGTCAATTCTGAGAAAGCTCAACAAAAATAAACCAGAAAGAAAACAATGAAAAATATAAAAGTAATGAGATCTTTTTTTTTTTTTTTTTAACCAATACAAATGTATCGTTGGAACATATACCTTTCTTGGTCTGAAGGAAAAAAGAACAATTATTAATAATGATTATAAAATAATTTGGAATAATTGCTCTGATCTTTATGTCAATGACAAATTATTTAGTACCATAAACTGGGGTTACATGTACAGATTTTGAACCTTTAATATGGATGTAACACTATAAGCTACTGTAATACTTCTAAACCAAACATAGATTTTATACAGTTCTATGGTAATCTAGGTTTGGTCTCATAAAACTTTAGCTGGTCTGGGTCTTGTTGCCTTAATGTAAACAAACTGTGTATGTACTGCAATTTTTTTAAGAAATCATATGCTGCAGAGCCAGGGGGAAATAATAAAAAAAAAAAAACATACTTAACTAGCCCTGGTTCCCTGTTGGTCCCCTGTACTAACCATTCGCTTCCATCTGGTCCACTAATCTTCTGTCTTCTTTTTGTCTCAGGCTCGGAAGTTGGTAGAAGGTAGAAGATTGGGGGACCTGACAGAGGCGAATGGGAGCTACTGGGAATCAGGCTAGGTATATTTTTTTCCTATTCACCCCCATCCTCATTGCATATGATTTTAGACAAAAGGCTGTAATACCCCTTTATAGAGAACAATTTTTTTTTAACTATGGAAAAAGAGTTATTTGTGAACATCTGGAGCATTTCCATCAAGACAATCTCTGGTTCATTGTTAGTAAAGGGCTTCATGGGAACATATCTCTTGCCAAGCGGTCAGTCTTTAACACTGTCAGTTCGTCTGTCACTGGACCACAGCTAGGCTCGAAGTAGCTAAGAATTCTGGACCCTGCTGTACAGACTGTGGCAAGGAAAGGGTGTATTTCCCTTGCTAACTCTGGAGAATCCACCTGTGGCCTGATTAATGAGGTATCAGGAAGGGGAAGTGTGTTTAAAAGGAAAAGAAACAGAATAGTTGGGGCTCTCCCTGGCAAACAGTATGCTGGCTGTTAGAGGGGGGGACACACGGGCCCTGTTTAGGTAACACGCAGAAGGCGCTGCGAGTGGTCCAAGAAGTGGTGTGAACTGTAACAGGTTGCAGGAGACACATGTTTAACTGGCTGAGGGTAGCTCACCAGTTCATAGTCAGGGCATGCTGATATGTGTAGTCAGTGACCAGACAGTCTAGGACTTTATTTTGTTCCTGTTTATGTTTTGTTTTACCTGCAACCTGTGGAAATAAAGCTGGCGAGGAGCCAGACTTGTATGCGGAACTGTGGTCTGTGGTTTTATTGTGAGGAACGTGTCCCGTGGCAAATGACCAGGACGATCCTAGAGCTAATCCCCAAGACGGATCGTCACATTTTGGTGGAGGATGCGGGCACACCGTTGCTAAGGGCAACCCATTGCCAAGGGCAACCAACGGGCGAGTTGGAGAGGAGCCGTTGCTAGGAGCAATCCCCTGCAAGATTGCAAGTCGGAGGAGCCCAGCAGAGGAGTTCAAGCACAGGATGGTGTCTGTGGAGGAGCGTTGCTAGGGGCAACGGATCGAGATTTTTTTGGGGGGGAAAAAGACATCGGCAGGCCGTTGCTGGGGGGCAACCGACGTGGGCCATAACCAGTGGTTGCCAGGATGAAGCCGAGGTCCTGTGAACTGTTTGTGGGCGGCATCCCACTGTGGGTGGACTTGGATTGTTGCCAGACTGTATCTCGGATTATGCCAGAAATAATTCCCTTTGTGAAGTCCTGCCCAGAGCCCGGTAAGACTGTTTAAATTACCTTTGATACATGTTTTGGGACAGTAAGCCATATGATGGAGGTATGTGCGGAACTTACAGTGGAAATTGTACTGGGCAGAGACTTTCCGTATTTCTGGCAGCTGTGGGATGCTGAGAGTGCACCTGAGAGTTTACACACAAATGTTCCGGAAGGAGTGAGGACTGGGGGGTCTCTACTGGACTGTGTGAATGGTGCTGTATATTGTGAACCCATGCAGGCTGATAATGTTTTTCTTGTTAATGTGTTCTGATGTAAAGAGTACTGTTGCCACCTCTCGCAGGACAAAAGAAAACCTGTGTGAGCTGGAAATAGAAGGTAAAAAGATGATGGTTTTGTTAGATCCAAAGTGTATAATAAGTCTGGTAAAGACCAGCTGCAGAAAGCCAGTCTCTGCTGTAATGTCTATACAAGCCGGTATTTGGGGTTATAAAACAGTTAATGTGTGTATTTCTACTCCCTATGGTACCACAAGTCGCAAGGTAGCAATAGAGCCTACCTTAGAGTATGAAGTAGTGCTGGGGAAGGATTTTCCATTTTTTCAGCAGTTGTGGGAAGATAGTCAGGTGACTAGAGCAGGAACACCTGATAGGCTCACAACACTTGATTTACACCACATAGCAGGGGACAGTAACTCTGCAGAGGCTGAGGACAGGGAGTGTCAGCAGACCCTAGGTATATGTCAGGTGGGAGTGTGCCAGACCACTAGGGGAGCTGAAGAACAGTCCGCGAGTCAAGTTAAAGAGGTGACTGGAAAAGAAGCTACAGAGATGGCTGTGGAAAAACCAAAACTCCGGAAAAGAGTACCAGTGGAGCTGGGGGCTGCGCTTACGGTCACAGACAGAGTCCTAAGTGAAGAAGATGTGGTGTCTGAACTAGAGAGAGGTCGTAACCAGGAAGGTTGACCCACTGGACCACATATTGTTGCAGACCCAGGAGCCCTAGTAGTTTATTCCAGGCCATGGAGAGACTGTGACAAGACAAAAGAAAAGTCTGCCAAGGAGCCGAGAGACAGTTCAGAGGAACTGTTTGGGAATCACCTGGATTCGCTGGTGCCCAGAGCCATTGAACTTGTTGCTAGGGGCAACAAACTTACCGCCAAGGGATTGCCGATCCGATGGGAGTGTTTAGCAAGAGTTTCCAGAGTTGCCAACGTGGTGGGAGAGGAAGAGTGCTAGGTGTCAGTGGCACCTGTTGTTGATGATAATGATGAGGCACAAGTGGCCACAACCCTGAAAAAGGGGGAGACTTCATCTAGAGATGGAGAAGAGCTGGGTCAAGTGTCTGACAGAGGACCAGAGGATGTCTCAAGGTCTAACAGCGAGAGTGAGGAGACTGCTGTCAGTAAAAGGTCTCGGAAAAGACGAGCTGGCCTTGGAAAAAAACTGGAGCAGATCCAGAATCTGGAAGAAACCCTGCAGATGGTTTCTGTGAAGTTGATGGAGAAAGAAAAAGAGGTACATCGCTTGACAGAGGAGAAGGACAAATCACTTGCTGACTTTAAGAAAGAGCAAGAAGCGAGGCTTCAGCTGGAAAAAGTCATGGAGCATCACAAAAGGGAGTTTGTGGCTCTGTAGGATGAACTGTCCCGCTCCCAGGGTCTTGTGACCAGCAAGGAGAGGGAAGTGGAGAGTCTGGCCAAACAGATGTAATTTCAGGAAGAAGTGAGTCTTCTACATGGTGCATATCAGGCTCTGCGGAGTGATCACAAGGCTAGGCTCGTAGCCATGGAAAAAATAGAAAAAGAGAAGAATGAAATGAAGATGGAAGTTGAGGCTCTTGCCAGCAATCTGGAGAGTGTCTCTAAAGCTAAGAGACAATTTGAGGAGGAAGTCAGTACGAAGAATGCCCTTGCACATGCTCTTCAATCTGCTCGTCATGACAATGACTTGCTCCGTGAGCAGTGTGAGGAGGCCCTGGAACAAGTTGAGACTCTGAAACATGAAAACAAGAACTTGCAACAGGAGATCTCAGATCTATCTGAACAGATTGGTGAGAGTGGAAAATTTATCAATGAGTTAGAGAAGACCAAGAAACAGTTGCTGGACAGTGAGAAGATGATCTCTGCACAACTCAAGAGTGAGCAGCTGAAATATATAAAGCTGGAAGATGACATGAAGATCTTAAAAGAGAGCCTGGAAGCGCAGAACGAAACGCGCAGAAGGTCCCACGTAGCTGCCTTGGTTTTGCTGGGAGCGCAGCTCTACAAGCAGGTGGCTGTGCTGGCAGACAATGAATAGTTGAGGAAACAATTGCTGTCTTTGGAAGATACTGTCAGGGACTTGACAGAGTTACTTGACAGTGAGAGGATGAAGTCCGCTAACCTCCAGTGTAAGCAGCAAAAATGTGAGAAAAAGGAAGAGGACCAGGAAGTTCTAAAAGAGAGCAGAGACCAAGCTATGGTGGAATTGGCTCAAGAAAGGCTTCTGGGGCAGAAGTTACGGGATACAGGGATGCTTTCTCTGAAGCCGGTAAAAAGTCCTCTAATGCTAAGATTGACGTGAAGCCCTGTAAGAAGTCCTCTGAAGCTAGGAATGAGCTGAAACCTGGTGTGAAATCCTCTGAAGTGGAGACTAAGGAGAAGTCAGGCGGGAAATCCTCTGAACCTGAGCAGACCAAAAATTCTGAAGGTAATGCTGAGGCAGAGAAATCCTCTGATGCAGAACCTAAACCAGAGTCAACCTCAAAAGCTATGAGTAAAGAGAATGGCACAACTGAAGCTACAGGTGAAGAGAAGAGTAAGCCTGAAGAAGCTGCAGAGAAGAGCCAAACAGTATAAGAAGCTGATTCTACACAAGAATCTGAAGGAGCCAAAGACTCTGAAGCCAAACCTGAGGAAGCTGGTGCGCCTGAAGAGAAAGCTGGAAGGGATGAGGTGAAACCATATGAGAAATCCACTGAAGTCAAAACTGTGGTGAAGCCAGGTGGGAAGTCCTCTAAAGTTGAAACTAAGATGGACCCGTGTCGGAGGTCCTCTGAAGCTACAGAGAACAAGACAGTGGTTGGTGAAGCCACTGAGGCCGAAAGATTCTCTGAAGCAGAGGCAGAGGTCCGGCAAGCCAAAAGAAGACAAAGGTTAGAAGCATTGGTCCTCTCTGTCCTTAATTTCAAGAACCCTGCCCACACCAGGGTGAAGAACCTGGTACTGGAGAGGTGTGACTTGTAATTGGTGGCTGGTAAAAGTCCGGAAGAAAAAAAGTCAAGGACTTCAGAGACTGTGGGACAAAAGTTGTCCAAGGAAAAGGTAAGGCAGTTGGACTCTGCCTTTTGAATAAAAGTGCTCCTTCCCGGTGGTCTGAGCAGAGGGGGGGATATGTGGTAGTGTGGCAAGGAAAGGGTGTATTTCCCTTGCTAACTCTGGAGAATCCACCTGTGGCCTGATTAATGAGGTATCAGGAAGGGTAAGTGTGTTTAAAAGGAAAGGAAACAGAATAGTTGGGGCTCTCCCTGGGAAACAGTATGCTGGCTGTTAGAGGGGGAGACACACGGACCCTGTTTAGGTAACACGCAGAAGGCGCTGCGAGTGGTCCAAGAAGTGGTGGGAACTGTGAGTAACAGGTTGCAGGAGACACATGTTTAACTGGCTGAGGGTAGCTCACCAGTTCGTAGTCAGGGCATGCTGATATGTGTAGTCAGTGACCAGACGGTCTAGGACTTTATTTTGTTCCTGTTTTGTTTTACCTGCAACCTGTGGAAATAAAGCTGGCGAGGAGCCAGACTTGTATGCAGAACTGTGGTCTGTGGTTTTATTGTGAGGAACGTGTCCCGTGGCAAGTGACCAGGACGATCCCAGAGCTAATCCCCAAGACGGATCGTCACAAGACATGGGGGGGAATTTATCAAGAAATTTAGAAAGCTTTTTAAATGTGTTGCACAAAATGCCGCACGATGGGTCCATGTGACTTTTTGTGTGACAATTGCTTTAGAAATGTTTCCATGATTTTTACCCTATTAGAGCACTTTGTGCAGTGGTCACTGTCACTGATTTACTAAGTGCAAATGTCTCAAAATTGTTGTACAATCCCAGAAATAGACGGCTTCTCAGGTCAATTCAGCCTTACATTTTCTGTGTGACTTTCGAGTCAGGGTATATGCGACTTTTCACACAAAAGTCGCATGTCCGCACAAAATCTGCAACTTTTTTAGAAGTTGCATCAGCGAAATTTATCAAAGTCTGTGTGCCATTTGATAAATTTGGCTCAAGTCCGCAACTATTACAGCAAACTTTTTTGTTCTAAAATAGTTAAGAATTCACACCACTCTTTGTAAATGCCCCCCATAGGCCCTACACTAGACTATTGCTAACCAAACATAGTTTAATCACAGGTAATGCAAATGATTCTTTAATGTATACCCCAAAATGAAAAGAAACAATTACCTTGACGTGATCTAAGGTGATACAAGGTGCTCAACCCCAAGTGCAGTTGTGCACCTACGTTGGAGTGGAGGACCTGCACCTATGGATCACAATGTGGTTTCACTGCTGTGGTTAATGTAAACAATGACATTAGCTAACCCTCAAAACTGATGTAAAATTGAGACATTAGCCAGTATATCCTTATTCCATGAATGGAATTCTCTGCTGTGTCAGGTAAATATACATTGTTAAAGCAGTGAAATAATTCATAGATAAATATTTATCTATGAATTATTTCACTGCTCATGAATATATCTGTATTCACAGTCAAGGGTCAAGTCCTGGGAAAAAAAGTGTAGGACTCAAGATTTCCACTCAACCGCTGGTCCTGAAGGACCCCTGCTAAAGGGAACGGTGTTCCTGTTGTGGAAAAAGTAAAGGCACTCAGTTCCCACATGTTCCTGCAGGACTTGAGCCCTGTTCACGGTGCTTTGTACCATGGGAATGGTCAGAGGCATCCAGATGTTTGTGTGTTGAAGCAGTTTACAGATAATTTATGAATGCTAAGGCTATGTTCACACCGGTTTTTTTTAAGGCATCATTAGTTTGTGAAAAAAAATTGTCTGCAAAATTTGCTTCTGCATTTTTTATCATTAATGTGCTCTTTGTAAGTCTTTGGGAGGCATTACGAATGCATTTTTGTAGCAGCGTAAATAGGTGACACGTTACTTATTTACGATAGATAGTGTTGTTTCTAGGAAAAAAGTTTCAGATTTTGGACAACTATTCTAATACCACTAAATGACACAAAAAAAGTTGTATTAAAATTGTGTCTTCAAAACTTCTCATGCTAAGCTATAAAATGTTGTGGTTGTTGAAAGTTATAATTATAAGAATGTGACCTTTATATCAAATATATAACCAATTGGATGGGAATGGTGTATTTCTGTCTTTTGCATTATTTAGGCTTGGAGAATTTATAGATAACTAGCTGAGTACCCGGAGTTACCCGGTTTTTCCTTCCTAATCCTTGTTAGGGAGGAAAATAAACAAAGGAGGAAGCTTTTGACTTCATATCCCATCCTCATATATTGTTGTCACATCCCAACTCCATATCTCGCCCTCCTATCCCGACCTCCTATCCCAACCTCCTATCCCGTCCTCCTATCCAGTCCTCCTATCCCGTCCTCCTATCCCATCCTCCTATCTCGACCTCCTATCTCGACCGCCTATCCTGACCTCCAATGCCGACCTCCTATCCCATCCTCCTATCCTGTCCTCCTATCCTGACCTCCTATCTCGACCTCCTATCCTGACCACCTATGCTGTTCTCATATCCCGTCCACCTATCTCGACCTCCTATCCCGACCTTCTTTCCCGTCCTCCTATTTTGACCTCCTATCTCGATCTCCTATCCCGTCCTCCTATCCCATCCTCCTATCTCGACTTCCGATCTCGACCTCCTATCCCGACGTTCTATCCCGAGCTCCTATCTCGACCTCCTATCCCGACCTCTTATCCCGACCTCCTTTCCTGACCTCCTATCCCGACCTCCTATCCCGACCTCCTATCCCGACCTCCTATCCCGACCTCCTATCCCGACCTCCTATGTGTACCAGGTATTGAAATATCTCCAGCCATACTGAAGTTATGTGGGAACATACATTTCCCACTGATTTGCATGGGACTTTAAACAAAAACACAGACCCTCACAAATGGGGGTAGTTAAGGGTTAAATTTACTATCCTATATTTTAAGTGGACATATAAGTAACATGTGACCAAGTATTATCGAAATAGCTCCAGCCGTTTGGAAGTTATGCAGTAACATATATTTCGCATTGACTTGTATGGGACTTTAAACAAAAAACCCCGACCCTGGCAAATGGGGGTGGGTAAGGATTAAATTACCTATCCTATGTTTGTTGTTGACATATAAGTAACATGTGTTCCAAGTATCACGTTAATATCTTATGGACGTGATGCTGGAACATTCACACATATATATACACACATACATACACACACATTTTCTATATATATATATATATATATAGAGAGAGAGAGAGAGAGAGAGAGAGAGAGAGAGAGAGAGAGAGAGAGAGAGAGAGAAATTGCAATTGAAGATGTATTGAACCTAGTGCTACCGAGAGAGAGAGAGAGAGAGAGAGAGAGAGAGAGAGAGAGAGAGAGAGAGAGAGAGAGAGAGAGAGAGAGAGAGAGATAGATTTGATTTCCTGGCTTGTCCAAATGGGCCAATTAATTTTTTTTTTTTTTTGCAAATGTGGAGTATTGTCTGCAGTCACATGTTTATCAAATTAGAAACCCACCAATGACTCCACTGATAGTGAGGGCGCTTTTTATGTGTTCCATATATATGCTGTTTTTGTTTGTTTCTATACAGTGGATATTGTGGAAACAACAGTAAATATGAGAGATTCTGCTTATTTATTTTTCTTTAATATGCTCCTGTTTTTTTTTTTTTTTTTTGAAAATTTGCATTAAACATCAAAGTGGATTATGCGAATATGCCCCTAAAGCTCATGGACACAAAATAGCTGTGTGCATGAACTCTCTGGTGGTACACATAGTCCTAAAGACCTGCCCTAACAAGATCAGCACCACAATGTAACACAAGGGCTTGATGTCACTATCAGGTCTAATCTTAATATATATTTACAACAAATCTGTGTTTATGGACCAGTTTCCCAGTGACTACAGAGAGGTTATCAAAAGTGTACAAAATTGTTCCATAAGTGTGATTACCAAGAGTGAAAACATCTGAATCACGGTGTTATGAACCACATCACAATAACCAACACTCTAGTTGCATACTCTGACACTTCACAATCAGACAGTATCAGACATCAGTATCAGAGACCGGAATCTACTGGTGCCAAAGGTCAGTACAGCAGCAATCTCCAAATCTATTGTAAGATGACTGCTTCTGAATGCCACACTGCACAGAGCGACTAATAACTTGCCTGTCTCTTTATGCATGTGGTATTGGTAGTTGCAATGGACTTAGTCTAAGGAGAATGCAATGAATTAAATTTGGCTTATACTTTCCATAAGAACTCAACTTTACAGCAACTGCAAGCATACCTGATCCAGCAACAGCCTAAATTTTTTTTTCTCCTGATGATAGCCTCTAGAGATGAGCGAACTTTTCAAAAATTCGATTCGGCCGAATCTATATTAAAAACGGCTATTTCTGGCTTACAGAGAGCCTCAATAGGGGTATAGAACACTTTGCTGTGTTATAACACGCATTTGCGGTCTGCTGGGGTAGTGAAATAATATTGTTATTCAGAATAACATGCATTACCGGCATCGCATTTAGAATCACTGCCGCAGAGCGGCACAATGACAGAGCCTGGAGGTGGCATCAGTATGAGGAGACCATATAGTGGCTGAATGACACAGCATGGAGGTGTTGGCAGCATGAGGAGATCATATAGTGGCTGAATGACACAGCATGGAGGTGGTGGCAGCATGAAGAGACCATATAGTAGCTGGACGACACAGCTTGGATGAGGCTGAAGCATGAGGAGACCATATAGTGTCTAAATGGCACAGCCTGGAGTTGGCGGCAGATGAGGAGACAATAGGGCCTCACAATCTCTAATAATAAAAGATGAATTTTGAAATTGCAATTGAAGATGTATTGAACCTAGTGCTACCATAAACATGTATAGGTAATGTCCTAGGCTCAGCAGCATCACTAAATCATGTAGTTGCTATATGACACATACAGGAGCAGGCAGTAGCATGAGCGCACAAGAGGGATTCACAACCCCTAACATTAAAAGGTGAATGTTGAAATCTCTATTGAAGATGCATGTTAGCTAGTGCTACCATCCAAAAATATAAGGCCCAAGCCCAGAAGCATCAATAAGCCAAGTAGTTCCTGAAACACACATGAGCAGGCATAAGCAGTACACCAGAGGGCTTACAGAGAGCCTCAATAGAAAGCCTTAGATAGAAAGATCAAAGTAGAAATTTCTATTATGCATGTATTTAGCTTGTGCTAAACATCCAAAAATTTAAGGTCCAAGCCCAGAAGCATCAGTAAGCCAAGTAATTCCTGAAAGACACCGGAGCAGGCATCAGCAGTACACCAGAGGGTTTCATATCCACTTACATTTAAAGATCAATGTTGAAATTTCTATTAAGCATGTATTTAGCTTGTGCTAAACATCCAAAAATGTAAGGCCCAAGCCCAGAAGCATCAGTAAGCCAAGTGATTCCTGAAAGACACAAGAGCAGTCAGGCACAAGCATCAGCAGTGCACCAGAGGGTTTCATAACCCCTTACATTGAAAGATCAATGTTGAAATTTCTATTAAGCATGTATTTAGCTTGTGCTAAACATCCAAAAATGTAAGGCCCAAGCCCAGAAGCATCAGTAATCCAAGTGATTCCTGAAACACACAGGAGCAGGCATAAGCAGTACACCAGAGGGCTTACAGAGAGCCTCAATAGAAAGCCTTAGATAGAAAGATCAAAGTAGAAATTTCTATTATGCATGTATTTAGCTTGTGCTAAACATCCAAAAATTTAAGGTCCAATCCCAGAAGCATCAGTAAGCCAAGTAATTCCTGAAAGACACCGGAGCAGTCCGGAGCAGGCATCAGCAGTACACCAGAGGGTTTCATATCCCCTTACATTGAAAGATCAATGTTGAAATTTCTATTAAGCATGTATTTAGCTTGTGCTAAACATCCCAAAATGTAAGGCCCAAGCCCAGAAGCATCAGTAAGCCAAGTGATTCCTGAAAGACACAGGAGCAGTCAGGCACAAGCATCAGCAGTGCACCAGAGGTTTTCATAACCCCTTACAATGAAAGATCAATGTTGAAATCTGAATTAATCCCTAAGATTAAAAGATGAATTCAGAAATGTAAACTGAAGATTTTGGATAGCTAGTGCTACCTACCAACAACAACATTTTATTCCCAGACCCAGGGCCAGCAACGGTATCAGTAAACCATATATTGCCTTAATGACACAGCCAGGAGTTGGCTGAAGCATGATTACACACCAGGGCTTCACAAGAATTTTTGAAATTTGTAATGAAGATTTTGAATAGCTGATGCTACCTACCATAACAACATTTTTATTCCCACACCCAGGCCCAGCAGCAGTATTAGTAAAATATATATATTGCCTGAATGACACAGCCTGGAGTTGGCTGAAGCATGAGGAGACCATTGAAATGTATGATTTTTTTTATTTAAATTTAAGATTTTGAAATTTAAATTAATGATTTTGAAATTGAACTTTTAACTCCCAAGTTTTAGTGTCCTGGACCCTGGCGTGTGGGTACAAAGGGCCAAATCTAACAAACCCCCACAGGGCTCATGTGGCCGTGAGATGTAGGCGCAACGTCTCCACTGCCCTGACCAGCCATTGTTTCCAACACTTTTTGCCAAGGCAAACCATGTGAAGAACAGCGTGACACCGCCGTGCCCTGCACACATGGTATGCTGACGGGCCACTGAGACTTGTCCAGGCAGTGGAGGCTGAGGACACGGTGGAGGATGAGGAGGCGGTTTCGCACACTTTCACAGGACCAATGGGCTGACAGCGTGGAGGAGGAAGCGGCGTGACCTGTCCAAGTTGGGGTTGTGGCTATGCAGGAACCACATTCACCCAGTGAGCCATAAAGGACATGTATTGTCCCTGACCGTAGTTACAGCTCCACACGTCGGCGCTGCCGTGCACTTTGGTACACACCGACAGGCTCAAGGACTGGCCCACCTTCTCTTCCACAAAATTGTGCAGGGCTGGTAATGCCTTCTTCACAAAGAAATGACGGCTTGGTACTCTCCACATCGGCTCGCCACAAGTCATCAGTTCTCTGAAAGGTGCAGAGTCCACCACTTGAAAAGAGAGGGACTGCAGCACCAGCAACTTAGACAGGAGAACATTTAACTTCTGCGCCGTTGGATGAGTGGGCGCATACTGTTGTTTCTTGGACATGACTTCGTGGATGGATTGTTGGCGGAATGGCTGGCTAAAAGTGGGAGAAGCAGAAGCATCTGGAGCGACAGAAGGAGGGTATGACACATAGCTCCCTTCGGCTGAAGTGGTTGAGCCTTGGCTGGCTGAAGGAGGGAGCGGCTGGCAACTGGGTGATGCAGCAGGCTGGACCACTACATCGGAGCCACGGTTCTCCCAGGCTGCTTTATGTGTTGACGCAGGGGCGTGACGCCAACATTGGGACTCTGGCCACGCTTCACCTTCTGCCGACATATTTTGCATGTGGCTACGTGAACCTCCTCCGGATGCCTGATGATAAACTGCCACACCGATTAGTAGCTGATTTTCCCACCAACAGTCCGCACTGATTGCTTGCTACTGCCGCTGTCTCCAGGAACCCCTGTTCCACCACCTCCCGGAAAGGTAGGCTGCCGCAAAGCAGGTGGTCTCACCCAGGCATGTTCGGCTCCAGAATTTCCACTTCTGCCACCACGCTGACTGCCAACCATGCTACCGCCTTGCTGGCCCAGCTGCTGCCTCAAGGGCAACCTGCAACTCTCTTCTCCTGATGTTGATGAAGCCCCTTCTGCACCTGGCTCCCAATTGCGATTGGCTTCATCATCATCAACAAGTGTCTGCACGTCACTGATGTCCTCCTCAGGTTCCTCAACAGTGTCTGCTTCAGGACCCTGAACCCTGGCAACACCCCCTCCCACGTCACTCTCCTCATCACTACTTGGCTGCCTAGCGGAGGAAGCGGTGCATGTCTCTTGGCTGGGCAGTAGTTGCTGACTGTCCTCTATTAGATTGTCCTCAGTGAATAGTGGAGCTGAACCCACAGCATAAGATACTTCTGTAGGAGAGGGAACAGCATAGGAAATAAGCAATGGGAGGACAGGGACTGCTCCCGGGCCATTCCAACTGAGGGTTGTGTCTGAGGAACCCACCGACTGTTGACTGGGGGTGTCAGATGTCACTTGCGATGAAGTGGATGACCGTGTTAACCAATCGACAGATGGGTTGCTGGTTGAGACACGGCTGCTAGCTGATAATGGGAGCTCAGACTTCTCGCTGCGACTCCTGCTGCCACTCGTCCCTAGTCTGCTGCGACCTCTGCCTGAAGGATTTAGGCCTGTGCCACTCCTCTGTGCACATCCTGGCACTTCTCTGCCTGACATACTTAGTGCGTATATGAGGGTAGTACAATACACTTCACAACTCTTAAAACAGTATTTGCCTAGAATAGCAGCAGGTGATTACTTTTGGCTGTCCTTTCACAGTATGTAGGCCCTTGACAGATCAACAGGTACAAAATGGTACACTACTTAGATGTACGTATGCGGTATGCACTGATGAGGTTAGAAAAATGCGATACAAAACACCTAAAAACTCTGTATTTTTGACCCCCCCCCCCGACCCTCCTCATTCCCGTTGGGACTTCTTAACTCCCCTCTCAAGCTGTTCTCAGCATCCGACAATAACTACACTTGGAATATCTGCTTACATACTCATTACATGCGGTTGGTAGCTGCGTCTACCTTAATGTATTGTATTGTTTGTTTGTTCTTAAAACAATAAAAACATATTTGATAAAAATAAAAAATAAAAAATAAAAACTCTGTATTTTTGTAAAACATCAGCTGGTGAGTACTATTGCTTGGACTTTCACAGTATGTAGGCCCTTGACAGATTAACAGGTACAATATGGTACACTACTTAGATGTAGGTGGTATGCACGTATGAGGGCAAAAAAAAATGCGCTACAGTGCACTTGGAAAACGTATTTTCATAAAACAACAGCCAGTGATTAGTTTTCCCTGGCCTTTCACTGTATGTGGGCTTGTCACAGATTAACAGGTACAAAAAAAGTGCACTACTTAGATGTAGGTATGTGGTTTGCACGTATGGGGACAAAAAAATGCGCTACAGTACACTTGGAAAACATATTTTCATAAAACAACAGCCAGCGATTACTTTTCCCTGGCCTTTCACTGTATGTAGGCTTGTTACAGATTGGGGTATGCACGTATGAGGGCAGAAAAATGCACTACAGTAGGCTGAAAAAACGTATTTTTGCACAACAGCTGGACACAACAGTGCAGCACCACAAATAAAAAATAAAAATTTCACTCTGTCACAGAGTATTCATAATGGTGTGAACTGCTGGTAATTATACCGTCTACAGCAGGCATAGGCAACCTTCGGCACTTCAGATGTTTTGGACTACATCTCCCATGATGCTCTTACAGCCAAAATGCTGACAAAGCATCATGAGAGGTATAGTCCAAAACATGTGGTGTGCTGAAGGTTGCCTATGCCTGGTCTGCAGACTAGTATAAGCAGCAGATGATTTCTTGTGGAAAAAATACACAGAATTGTGCTGAAAAATCATTCCTGCCTCCTGTGATACAGTTCATGAAGTTAAGGCAGCTTGTTGATATGTATGAGGCAACGAAAAGCTATCTGCCCCTCTCTGATAAAATGCTGAATAAAGTGACTGGGAGGTTAATGGCTGGTGTAAAAATCCTTTTCAGTGACAACAAGCGAAGCACTGCACTGCTCTGTCCACAACGCTGATGTGACTAGCAGTTGGAAGTGGAACGCTGCGGTATGATCAATTCAGTGTCTCTGTGTAATACACAGAGACACGCAGCCATCCTCTCTCTGCAGTGTATGCCATGAAATTAGCAGCCACAAAATGGCTGCCGATTATATAGGACTGTGACATCACAGGGGTCAATGAATGCTGATACGCTGCATCCTGCATGTGATTCAGGGTCATCACACCTACCTCCCTTCCCGCCTTGCCTTCCCGCCTTCCCAGCATCCCCTGCCCCACGTACTGACATGTGTATCCGCCATGTTAGATGTCCTGGAGCCTGGAACGCTGTAAAATGGAGTTTAATGAAGCGATTTGCGCGATAGAATCGCGGCAATATTTGCATTCGTTGCGAATCGAATAAATCCTGAAATTCGTAATGAATTCGGGTTCGTCTGCTTCGATTCGCTCATCTCTAATAGCCTCTCATTGGGGGGTGAATGGCTTAGTGAGGAGACATTTGAGGAAAATCTATCTTGCTGTACAGTAGAAGTCAGTCATACCTGTTAAAAAGGGGGTCTGTTTGCAGACAGTGCAAAAACTCCTACTTCATGCAAGTGTGGGTTCCTTCACAGTCTCCCTAAGAATACAAAACATTGTCTAATCATATTTCAACGATGTAGTAAGAGACAGTGCCAACTATCCCATAGTGGTAAGATAGGGGATTGAATTAAAATAGGCACATACGGCCACCCTGACATATCATCGGGCCTCCAGCTTTCTCAAGGGTATGGGTTTTACTTTTAAACAATTTTGTTTACCTCCTGGTAGTCACTTGGAAACTGGTCCTTTGGTAAGTAAACACAGATTTGTAAATATGTAACAGAATTAGGGCCCATTTCTATGAATTGCGTAGAAGGGGGCCCACCTACTCACTCCAGCTGTGTAAAAACACCTACTATTGTGACAGACCTAGCCCATACATGCATTATACAAATTGCCATTTGAAGGGGTATTCTCACCATCAAAAGTCATCCCCTATCCATAGGATTGGTGGTAACTAACTGACTGGTGAGGACCTGACAGCTAGGGACCCCTATTCATCCTGAGAACGTTGGTCAAATGTCATCTGAAGTAATGGAGCAGTACTCTAAAGGTATTCTTTAAAGGAGCGCCAAGCCAAATTCCCTGCTCCACTTCCCTACTGTAGGCCCTGTGCCTACATGTGACTGACTGTAACTTGTTGAGACGGTACATGTTTCTATAAAGTTTTCCTCACCAATCCCTGCCAGGCACCACATATATAAGGTTTCTCTACTCATCTCCTGTTGCCTTAGCAATTGTGTAGTTTACTACTAGCAAAGGTGTCTGAATTTGCTCCTGCTGATCCTTATTCCTGACCTATGCCTGTTTTACTAACGTTGCCTCTCTCTTATCCCGGTACCTTGTTGATACTCCAGCGACCTGGCTGCATCTGAGCTTCTCAGCTGTACTGTGCTACAGACTCAATGCTGCTATAACACCTTTTTGGCTCTGCTACTCTGTACTCTGTTTTGCTACGCTACTACCAACTACAGTGTCAACTCGTCCCTCCTGTCTGTATCCCGGTGCTTGGCACTGGGTCACTCTGGTCTGTCTGACCAGCTGCCACCTACTTGGGACCACTCTTGTAATAGAGACCTGGTATCTCCCCTACAGCATAATTCCAGCTTCTACATCCTGGAGCGAGATAAAGGGAGAAAACTAGGGGAATACTTAGATTTAGCTCCCATAATTGGCACAAAGTAAAACTAGTAGGTGGCAGAGTGGGTCCACACACGTTGGGGCATTACAGTTTGCTCAGGCCATGGATCCCTTGGAAAATGCCAAGCCTGATGTGCAAGGTCTGTTTCAACAGCTTCAACACCAGAGTGATCGCCAAGATTTCCTGATACAGTGTTCGAACACAATTTCTCTGAATCTAGATGCTTTACCTTTACTTGCACCAGCCTCATTGCAGGTCCTAGCAACTTCAGCGATTCCGGTTACTTTGTGTTTACATCATGGTGACTACGGTGTTTAACTGCCTTTGCCTCTGTGCTACGGTGGCGACCCAAAGCCCTGAAAAGGATTCCTAAATCAATGCCTGATCCATTTAGAGCTACATGATGACAAGTTTCTGTATGAGTGTGTGAAGTAGCCTTCATCATCTCCCCGCTCACTGGAGATGATCGAGCATGGGCTAACCTTCTATGGGAGCAAAGCAGTCCTAAGACTGCTAAGCTACAGACTTTCCTGTCTGTCATGACTGTGGGACAAAGCGCTTTGTGATAATATACTATCCAATTTTGTAAAAATGTGCCCGCAAAATCGTGGACAAATTACGTAGGCATTTTTAACATTAATGTGCTCTATGTAAGTCTATGGGTAAGTGTTTGTCTGTGCACACAATATGTTAAAAATACGATATTTGCAGCCACATGAGTAAGTTAAATGTCACTTATTTACACAGCTGCAAAAATGCAGAAATAATTTGTTTGCAACTTTGCGGACCCATTTCTACAAATGAAATTCTGCTGAAAAAACGCTGTGTGAACCCAGCCTAACCCTGATACAGATCACTTTTTGCATGCCCTAAATTTTTCTGAATTTATAATGTATAATATCATAAGGTTGTGTGTGGGAAAGAATGTTGCTTTAATAGTTTCAGAAGTTCTGAATCTGCCTGAAGAAGAATCAAAATGTGTTTTGACAGCTTGGAGGCTTAACCTTTCAAGGTTAGACAATGAAAGGTATCACTTTAACTACAAACTTTCTGCCTCGTTGTCTCTAAGTGGTCTTATCAATAGTGTCTACTTGAGACAATTAACATGCCACAATCAGTGCCCATCATAAGGAGTCACTACTGAACTGGAGAAAACTGTCAGCACCTTCAAAAGTGCTAAATCTTTATTCACTGAGAAACTTACCACTAGAGCAAGATAGGTGGTATTGCTGTCAGGGGTATGGGCAAATCATATAGTTACTGCCTGCAGTCCACAAGTCATACATATTAAAGGAAAACTGTAGTGGTATATAACCTATCCCCTATCCGAAGGGGGTCCGACCACCAATAGAAGTTAAGATTATGGGGAAGATTTACCAAGAGCATTATTTTCATACGCTTATTTAAAGATTCATCCATTCTCAGTTAGCTGGATTTACTAAGAGGTGCACGCAAAACATAGACCCTTATTTACTAAGAGTGTAGTGTAGTTTTGTTGTTTTTTGTTTCTGACATTTCCATGGTATTTACTATTGTATCTTGTATATGCCATTTTCCTACATTTTGTTCTTTTTACACATGCTCTGAGTTGGCAGGTTTTCCAGAGCTCAAATCCACCACATTTATAGGTCTTTGTAGGCTTCTTTCGACAATATTGTTTTTTTTTTGGGAGACACTCCCCTCTTCCCTGATGACCACACCCCTTTGTAGGGTTTTCTCAGTAACATGGACAGTTAGTAGTTTTTCATGTTTTTTTTGGTCGGAAATTCTGGCACACAACACATGTGTCACAAAAAAACCCTACAAAATCTACTCAGAAAAGCCTTAGTAAATTAAACCCATAATGTTTGCACAAAATTCTCAACTTTCGAGTAAATTTGTCACTGGTGTGTCTTAGTAAATATTCCCCTAAATACTTGAAAATCTGCTCCATCAGTCACACACTTAGCGAATAGGATATTTTTCAATAGGCAAGCATCTTTATAAATGAAGAAAATAGATAGTGGGGCAAAACATTTATTTAGTCAGCCACCAATTGTGTAAGTTCTCCCACTTAAAAAGCTGAGAGAGGCCTGTAATTGTCATCATAGGTATACCTCAACTATGAGAGACATAATGAGAAAAAAAAAAATCCATAAAATCCCATTGTCTGATTTTTAAAGAATTTATTAACAAATTATGGTGGAAAATAAGTATATGGTCACCTACAAACAAGCAAGATTTCTGGCTCTCACAGACCTGTAACTTCTTCTTTAAGAGTCTCCTCTGTCCTCTACTCATTACCTGTATTAATGGCACCTGTTTGAACTTGTTATCAGTATAAAAGACACCTGTCCACAACCTCAAACAGTCACACTCCAAACTCCACTATGGCCAAGACCAAAGAGCTGTCAAAGGACACCAGAAACAAAATTGTAGGCCTGCACCAGGCTGGGAAGACTTAATCTGCAATAGGCAAGCAGCTTGGGAGCAATTATTAGA
The DNA here is from genome assembly GCF_029499605.1 of Hyla sarda. NCBI lineage: Eukaryota > Metazoa > Chordata > Amphibia > Anura > Hylidae > Hyla > Hyla sarda. Next base: position 243,310,929 of record NC_079191.1, on the reverse strand, counting down.
AAATGGAAGACATACAAGACCACTTATAATCTCCCTAGATCTGGGGCTCCACGAAAGATCTCACACCGTGGTGTCAAAATAATCACAAGAACTGTGAGAAAAAATCTAAGAACCACACGGGGTGACCTAGTAAAAGACCTGCAGAGAGCTGAGACCAAAGTAACCAGGATGACTGATCCGTGTAAAGGAAAGAATGAATGGGGCAACGAAGGACTGGCTTTGTAAGAAGCATTTCAAGGTCCTGGAGTGGCCTAGCCAGTCTCCAGATCTCAACCCCATAGAAATCCTTTAGAGGGAGTTGAAATCCGTGTTGCCCAGCAACAGCCCCAAAACATCACTGCTCTAGAGGAGATTTGCATGGAGGAATGCGCTAAAGTACCAGCAACAGTGTGTGAAAACCATGTGAAGCACTGACAAATGGCCCAAGGATGGTGCAGGGGTTAATTTTTAACCATGTAAACAAACCCCACATCTGGGAGTAACTCCAGGTGGGGGTGCAATACTCCATGTGAAAAATCCTCACTTTAAAACTTAACTTTTATCTCTTAAAGGGTAGCTCCCACCATCCTATATATTTTTTCTGTCCCTGCCTATTGCCCATCTATCCCTTACCCCCTCCCTGCTTTAATTTTTTTTTTACCATATTAAAAATAACTTTTTGTCTGCCTGGTAGTGTGCTCACTACCAGGCAGACTTCACCAGCAGGCACCACGTCACTGATGCCTGCTGGGGGGGACTTCCGCCCTTAGTTAATCTACACAGGGTGCCTCCAGCTGTTTCACCACTACAACTCCCAGCTTGCCCTGACATCTATTGGCTGTCAGGGCATGTTGGGAGTTGTAGTAGTTAAACAGCTGGAGGCACCCTGTGTAGATGAACTATAACTTAGTGCCATGCGGCGCTACGCCTGCCGCTGCATACCCCGTTCCGTCCTTCACAAACACCCCGCCCGCCACATACCCCGTTCCCTCTGTCACACACAGCCCCCGCATACCCAGTTCCCCTTGTCACAAACACATACGCAGTTCCCCCTGTCCCCCTCCTTCTGATGCTTACTGATACTGCAGACTCCGGCAGCGGGCGTGCAGGGTCAGCGGCGGCAACGACATGTGCGGGAGGAGTGGCCTCCCAGCCAGTGGCCGGGGAGCCAATGCGCTCGTTCCCGCCTTTCTGATTGACAGGCAGGGAGCGAGAGCAGCCTAAATGAAAAAGGACTGATTGCCAGGCCAAAATCAGTCCTTTTTCAGGCATGACGTCACGCCAGGCTGCAGCCGGCCACTAGGAGGGTGACCCCTAGTGTCCGGTTTTCAAATGTAAAATTCACCCTCAAAATGAAAAAATAAATAATGAAAATATATTACTGATATGTTGTAGTACATAAGTACTAAAACATATCAAAAAATAAAGTTGGTGACAGTTCCCATTTAAGTTTATAAATGAGACTTATGAACCTAATGGTTAAAAACCCCGCAACAGATAGCCACACTAGTATTTGTATATGCTCTTAACCGAGGGCATGTAAATGCCCTGTGCCTGCAAAACTACAGGGACTGTTGAGTGGCTGTATTGTTGTCTTTAAAAACACTGTAGCATTGTCTATGCTACAGTGTTTTTAAAGTCAGCAATACAGCCACTCAACAGTCCCTGTAGTCCTGCAGGCACAGGGAATTTACATGCTCTCCATTGAGAGCATAAAAAATACTAGTTGAAAGTTAAGTTTTAAAGGGAGGGTGTTTCATATGGGGTATTGTACCCCACCCAAAACCTTGTCAAGACTTACAGAAAACATTTAACCTCTGTCATTGCCAACAAAGGGTATATAACAAAGTATTGAGATGAATTTTTGTTATTGACCAAATACTTATTTTCCACCATAATTTGCAAATAAATTCTTCAAAAAATCAGACAATGGCCCAGATTTATCAAACTGTGTGAGAGAAAAAATGGAGGGATTTTCCCACAGTAACCAATCACAGCTCAGCTTTCACTTTACCAGAGCTCATTAGCTGAGCTGTGATTGGTCGCTGTAGGAAAATCCCTCCATTTTTTCTCTCACACAGTTTGATAAATCTGGGCCAATGTGATTTTATGGATTTTTTTTTCTCATTATGTCTCTCATAGTTGAGGTATACCTATGATGAAAATTACAGGCCTCTCTCATCTTTTTAAGTGGGAGAACTTGCACAATTGGTGGCTGACTTCATACTTTTTTGCCTCACTGTATGAGAGAAATGCCCCTTTTAGATGTTAAAAATAGATTTTCACCTTTAACCCCTTAACGACATAGTACCTAGTACCTAACGCGCCAGGATGTACATTTACGTCCTATGCATGTTCCGAGCACCGTTCTGGTGCTCGCATCATGCGCGGCAGGTCCTGGCTGCTATCAGTAGCCAGGAACCTGCCAGTGATGGCGGACATCCGTGATAGCGCTGATGTCTGCCATTAAACCTTCTGATCCCGTGATCAATACAGATTACGGCATCTGCGGCAGTGTCGCAATTAAAATGGATGATCGGATCACCCTTGGCGCTGTCGTGTGGGGCCCGATCATCCAGCATGGTGGACAGAGGTCCCCTCACCTGCCTCCGGCAATCTCCAGGGGTCTTCTGCTCTGGTCTGAGATAGAACAGGCCAGAGCAGAAGATCACGGATAACACAGAGTTATGCCCTATTAAAATAAAGTTAAAAAATGTTTTTTAACCCCTTAAGGACTCAGGGTTTTTCCGTTTTTGCACTTTCGTTTTTTCCTCCTTACCTTTTAAAAATCATAACCCTTTCAATTTTCCACCTAAAAATCCACATTATGGCTTATTTTTTGCGTCGCCAATTCTACTTTGCAGTGACATTAGTCATTTTACCCAAAAATGCACGGCGAAACGGAAAAAAAAATCATTGTGCGACAAAATCGAAAAAAACCCGCCATTTTGTAACTTTTGGGGGCTTCCGTTTCTACGCAGTGCATATTTCGGTAAAAATTACACCTTATCATTATTCTGTAGGTCCATACGGTTAAAATGATACCCTACTTATATAGGTTTGATTTTGTCGCACTTCTGGAAAAAATCATAACTACATGCAGGAAAATTTATACGTTTAAAAATGTCATCTTCTGACCCCTATAACTTTTTTATTTTGCCACGTACGGGGCGGTATGAGGACTCATTTTTTGCGCCGTGATCTGAAGTTTTTATTGGTGTGATTTTTGTTTTGATCTGACTTTTTGATCACTTTTTATTCATTTTTTAATGTTATAAAAAGTTACCAAAATACGCTTTTTTTTTTGGACTTTGGAATTGTTTTGCGCGTACGCCATTGACCGTACGGCTTAATTAATTATATATTTTTATAGTTCGGACATTTACGCACGCGGTGATACCACATATGTTTATTTATTTATTTTTTTACACTGTTTTATTTTTTTTTATGGGAAAAGGGGGGTGATTCAAACTTTTATTAGGGAAGGGGTTAAATGACCTTTATTAACACTTTTTTTTTACTTTTTTTTTGCAGTGTTATAGGTCCCATAGGGACCTATAACACTGCACACACTGATCTCTCATCCTGATCACAGGCGTGAATTAACACGCCTGTAATCAGCATTATCGGCGCTTGACTGCTCCTGCCTGGATCTCAGGCACGGAGCAGTCATTCGTCGATCGGACACCGAGGAGGCAGGTAAGAGCCCTTCCGGTGTCCGATCAGCTGTTCGGGACGCCGCGATTTCACCGCGGCGGTCCCGAACAGCCCGACTGAGCAGCCGGGATACTTTCAGTTTCACTTTAGAAGCGGCGGTCAGCTTTGACCGCCGCTTCTAAAGGGTTAATACCACACATCGCCGCGATCGGCGATGTGTGGTATTAGCCGCGGGTCCCGGCCGTTGATTAGCGCCGGGACCCACGCGATATGATGCGGGATCGCGGCGCGATCCCGCTTCATATCGCGGGAGCCGGCGCAGGACGTAAATATACGTCCTGCGTCATTAAGGGGTTAAAAAAAGGAAAAAAATTGGAAAAATCCCCTCCCCAATAAAAATGTAAATTGTCTCTTTTTCCCATTTTACCCCAAAAAGAGTTATAAAAAGAAGAATTAACCCCTTAAGGACCCAACCCATTTTCACCTTAAGGACCCGAGCATTTTTTGCACATCTGGCCACTGTCACTTTAAGCATTAATAACTCTGGGATGCTATTCTGGTTCCAAGACTGTTTTTACATGACATATTCTTCTATATGTTAGTGGTAAATTTTCATCGATACTTGCATAATTTGTTGGTGAAAATTCCAAAATTTGATAAAAAAATTGAAAATGTAGCATTTTTTTAAACTTTGAAACTCTCTGCTTATAAGGAAAATTGATATTCCAAATAAATTATATATTGATTCACATATACAATATGTCTACTTTATGTTGCCATCATAAAGTTGACATGTTTTTACTTTTGGAAGACATCAAAGGGCTTCAAACTTCAGCAGCAAATTTCCAATTTTCACAAAAGTTTCAAAATCGGAATTTTTCAGGGACCAGTTCAGGTTTGAAGTGGATTTGAAGGGCCTTCATATTAGAAATACCCCATAAGTGACTGCATTATAAAAACTGCACTCCTCAAAGTATTCAAAATGACATTCAGAAAGTGTTTTAACCCTTTAGGTGTTTCACAGGAATAGCAGCAAAATGAAGGGGAAAATTCTAAATCTTAGTTTTTTACACTCGCATGTTCTTGTAGACCCAGTTTTTAAATTTTTACAAGGGGTAAAAGCAGAGAAATCCCCCTAAAATTTGTAACCTAATTTATCTCGAGTAAGGAAATATGTCATATGTGAATGTCAAGTGCTCTGCGTGTGCACTAGAGGGCTCAGAAGGGAAGGAGCGATAATGGGATTTTGGAGAGGGAGTTTTTCTGAAATGTTTTTTTGGGGGCATGTCACATTTAGGAAACCCCTATGGTGCCAGAACAGCAAAAAAACAAAAAATAAAACACATGGCATACTATTTTGGAAACTACACCCCTCAAGGAACGTAACAAGGAGTACAGTGAGCCTTAACTGGTGTTTGACGACATTTCGTTAAAGTTGGATGTGTAAATGATTATTTATTTTTCACTAAAATGCTGGTTTTTCACAGAATATTAAATTTTTACAAGGGGTAATAGGAGAAAATGCCCCCCAAAATTTGTAACCCCATACAGTGAGCCTTAACACTCCCCAGGTGTTTGACAAACTTCTGCTAAAGTTGGACGTGAAAATGAAAAATTTGATTTTTGTTTCACAAAAATGTTGGTGTTCCCCTAAATTTTTTATTTTTACAAGGGGTAATAGAAGAAAAAGCCTCCCAAAATTAGAATGACCTCATATGTGGATATAAAGTGCTCTGTGGGCGAACAACAATGCTTAGAAGAGAAGGAGAGCCATTGGGCTTTTGGAGAGAGAATAGTTTTGGAATGGAAGTCGGGGCCATGTGCGTTTACAGAGCCCCCATGGTGCCAGAACAATGGACCTCCCAACATATGACCCTATTTCGTAAACTACACACCTCATGGAATGTAATAAGGGGTTTAGTGAGCATTTACACCCCACTGCCATTTGACAGATTTTTGAAACAGTGGGCTGTGCAAATGAAAAATAAATTTTTTCATTTTCATGGACCACCGTTAAAAAAAATCTGTCAGACACCTGTAGGGTGTAAATGCTCCCTGCACTTCTTATTACATTCCTTGAGGGTATAGTTTCCAAAATGGGGGTCACATGTGGGGGGGTTCACTGTTCAGGCACCACGGGGGCTTTGTAAACGCGCATGGCCTTCAATTCCAGACACAGTCTCTCTTCAAAAGCCCAATGGCGCTTTTTCTCTTTTTGGCATTGTAGTGTGCCACAGAGCATGGGGTATTTATATACTCAGAAGAAATGGTGTTACAAATTTTGGGGGCTTTTTTCCTATTACCCCTTGAGAAAATGAAAAATTTGGGATAACTCAAGCATTTTTTGGTAAAAAAATATGTAATTTTCACGTCCAACTTTAATGAAAAGGCTCACTATACCCCTTGTTATGTTCCGTGAGGGGTGTAGTTTCCAAAATGGGTTCACATGTTTTTTTTGGGTTATTTTTTTGCGTTCAGCCACCCCTGTTCAAATCACCTCAAATGTACATGGCACTCTCACATGGAGCCTTGTTGTGCACCCGCAGAGCATTTTACGTTCACATATGGGGTATTTCCTGACTCAGGAGAAATTGTGTTACAAATTTAGTTTTTTAGATTTTTCCTTTTACCTCTTGTGAAAATGAAAAGTATGGGGCAACACCAGCATGATAAATGCTAGTAAAACATTTTTACAATAACATGCTGGAAGGGTGAAAGGAGAAAAGCCCCCCAAAATTTGTTAGGCAATTTCTCCCGAGTATGGAAATACCCCATATGTGGCCCTAAACTGTTGCCTTGAAATACGACCTGGCTCCTAAATTAGAGATTTGCACAGGGACGGACCCGGATGCAAGAATTAGACTTGCCTCTGATACCAAAATTACCCTACGGTAGTGTTTCCCAAACAGGGTGCCTCCAGCTGTTGCAAAACTCCCAGCATGCCTGGACAGTCAATGGTTGTCCGGCAATACTGGATGTTGTTGTTTTGCAACAGCTGGAGGCTCCATTTTGTAAACAGTGCCGGACCAGACATTTTTTCATTTTTATTGGGGGGTGGAGTAACTGTGTAGGGGTATGTGTATATGTAGTATTTTACCATTTATTTTGTGTAGGTGTAGTGTAGTGTTTTTAGGATACATTCACACAGGCAGGGGTTTACAGCAAATTTCCCGCTGGGAGTTTGAGCTGCAGCGGAAAATTTGCTGCATCTCAAACTTGCAGCGAGAAACTCATTGTAAACCCCCGCCTGTGTGAATGTATGCTGTACATTCACATTGGGGGGAATTTCTAGCTGTGGCAAAACTACAACTCCCTGCATGCTCTTTGGCTGTCCATGCATGCTGCGGGTTGTAGTTATGCAATAGCTGGAGACACAGTGGTTGCAAAACACTGAGAGTTTGTTACTTACCTCAGTGTTTCACAACCAGTGTGCCTCCAGCTGTTGCAAAACTACAACTCCCAGCATGTACGGTCTATCAGTGCATGCTGCGAGTTGTAGTTTGAAACATCTGGAGGCAGACTGGTTGGGAAACACTGAGTTAGGTAACAAACTCAGTGTTTTGCAACCAGTGTGCCTTCAGCTGTTCCAAAAGCTACAACCCCCCCCCCCCCCAGCATGCATGGACAGCTGAAGGGCATGCTGGGACTTGTAGTTATGCAACAGCTTGAGGCATACTACTAACACTCCCAGCATGCCCTTTGGCTGCCCATGCATGCTGGGGGTTGTAGTTATGCAACAGCTGGAGGCACACTACTGCAACTCCCAGCATGCCCTTTGGTAGTTTGTTCATGCTGGGGGTTGTAGTTATGCAATTGCTGGATGCACACTTTTTCATAGAAAAAATATGCCTCCAGCTGTTGCATAACTACAACCCCCAGCATGCACAAACTAAAAAGGGCATGCTGGGAGTTGTAGTTGTGCCTTCTGCTGTTGCATAACAACAACTCCCAGCATGCCCTTTTGTGCATGCTGGGAGTTGTTGCAACAGCAGGAGGCCAGCCTTACCTCATGCTGCTGCACAAGCTGAATCCTGCCTGCTGCCACCGCTGCTGTCTCCACTCCGGGGTCCCAATCCTGCCACCGATGCTGGGGATTGGGGGCCTCCACTTCAGGTACATACTCCCGGCACCTGCTTTCGCCCTCTGGAGTAGGGGCGGAGCAGGTGCTGTTAGGGACACCCCCACAGCAGGCGTCCTGATTCATTGGCTGACGAATCAGGATAATCGTGAGGTGACACCAGTGCCACCTCACTCCTGCTGCTAAAGCGTGATAGGTGCCGTGTCGGACGTCAACTATCATCCTTCTTTTCTGGGTCACCAGGGACCTGATTGACCTGGAATTGCTGCAAATCGCCAATCTGAATTGATTGGCGATTTGAGGCGATTTCCAAAATGGGAGTCTTAGGACCCCCCCAGGGGTTTGCACGGGTTGCCTGCTGAATGATTTCAGCAGACATCCTGTTCCGGTCCGCACCTTGCGCGCGGCGTGGACCGGAATTCCAATGAGCATACAAGTATGCCCTGGGTTCTTAATTTTTAATAAAAGTGATTTAAAAGTTTTATATATGCAAATAAGGTATCGATAAAAAGTACAGATCACGGTGCAAAAAATACAGCCGTGTATACGGAAAAAATTATGACATTATAGGTCATCAAACTAGAGGGATTTTAAACATTCTAATTTGGTTAAACAGTTTGAGATTTTTTTTAAGCAGTACAAAAATAGAAAGGTATGTAACCATGGGTATCATTTTAATCGTATTGACCCATAGAATAAAGAAAACATGTCATTTTTACCATAAAGTGTACAACGTGAAAATGAAACCTTCCAACATTTTTTTTTCCCCAAACAAATAATATTTTTTTGGTTGCACCATACATTTCATGGTAAAATTAGTGATGTCATTACAAAGGACAACTTTGCCCTTATAAGGGTCTGTGGATCAAAATATAAAAGAGTTATGATTTTTAGAAGGTCGAGGAGGAAATAAAAAGGGGTTCTTAAGGGGTTAAATATAATTTTAGCTTCAGACACACCTTTTAACCTTTTTGTGTAGGAGTTAAAGCAAATGATTGTAAAAGAACTTTTCCAAAGAATAAAGCTTCTTCTGGGTAAGTGCTTATTTGCATAACACCTGCCGAATCCGTTTCTCAATAAATGGATTCCTACAACATGATCTGCAACTGCAAGTTTTGACCTGCTTTGCATCATTAGTTTGCATCATGACTTAATTTTCTGCTCAACAATTCAAAGTGCTCTTCTAGCCTTTGCCCATGTTTTAAGTCCCCTATACAGCAAAGATTGGTTATATGCATATACATCTGCTTTGCACCACTTTTGTATGAGGGAGAATTGAATAGTATAGACAAAACACATTTAAGAGCTTTAAAGGGGTTCTCTGCTGCTTAGACATCTTATCCCCTATCCAAAGGATAGGGGATAAGATGCCTGATTGCGGGAGTCCTGCTGCTGGGGACCCCCGGGATCTTGCACGCGTCACCCTGTTTGTAATCGGTCCCCGGAGCGTGTTCGCTCCAGGTCTGATTACTGTCGATCACGGGGCCGGCGGCGTGTGACGTCATGTCTCCACCCCCGTGTGACCTCACGCTCCGCCCCTCAATACAAGTCTATGGGAGGGGGCGTGACAGCTATCACGTCCCCTCTCGTAGGCTAGCATTGAGGGGCGGAGCGTGATGTCACACGGGGCGGAGGCGAGTCGTCACACACCGTCGGCCCTGTGGTCGCCGGTAATCAGACCCGGAGCGAACACGCTCCGGGGACTGATTACAAACGGGGTGCCACGTGCAAGATCACGGGGGTCCCCAGCAGCGGGACTCCCGCAATCAGGCATCTTATCCCCATCCTTTGGATAGGGGATAAGATGTCTAAGCACCAGTGAACCCCTTTAATAGAAGCAACTGTGAACAAAATAAACATATTATTTTTCCACATCGTGTAACTAGCTTTAGTATTCCTTTACAGCTGTCACGCCCCCTCCCATAGGCTTTCATTGAGGGGGCAGAGGGTGACGTCACACGGGGGCGGAGCCGTGATGTCACTATGCTCCGTCCACGTGATTGCCAGTAATCAGACCCAGAGCGAGCACGCTCTGGGGGCTGATTCTAACGGGGTACGACGTAGAAGATCACGGGGGCCCCCAGCGGCGGGACCCCCGCGATCTGGCATCTTATCCCCTATCCTTTGGATAGGGGATAAGATGTCTTAGCACCAGAGTACCACTTTAAAAGTATGTGTCCTGCAAAAAAACAATCTCTCATGTGGCTATGTCAGTAAAATAAAAACATTTCTAGCTGTGGGCTATGTTTACACACGCATTAATTTTTTGTCTTATTTTCAGTTGTTTTTCTGTTTACAGTTTTTCCAGCCATTTATTGTTTTAAGTCCATCTTTAAAAAAATAAAAAAAGTGTGTGAACAAAGCCTTAGAATGCCTCGATGAATAAAATGAAAAGAAAACTGGGCAATAAGGTCCAAGTTAGCTTGGTAACTAAGGGATTCAAAATTGCCTTTAGTATTTAATTGTTTATATGTATGGATTATGTGAAACTTTAACTCTCTATTTATTACTCCTCTTGGTCTGTTCATTTAGTACTCTGATACTCTCTTGGATTCATGAAAATGTTATAAAATAACTTTCTAAAAATTCTTTGTGAGTCAAAGTGTTTTCTAGTGAAATGGAAACTTTAAGGTACTGCTTTAAAAAAAAAAAAAAAAAAAAAAAAGAAGCTAATCCTTGCTAGGATGCTCGGTTTGGCATGCCTGTTTATTTCAATTAGGAAAGAGGAATAAGCCACAGTCAGACTCCTCTGGCAGCAGCTTAGCTCTCTTAAAAAGAAAGAAATCTACCATTGGATGAAAGTCAGTACTTACCTTTTTTTCCATTTTCATTGCATTTTCAAATTAAACACATGGCACGTAAACACATTTTACATCATTAACCCTTTAACAGAGGAGAGAATGAGAAATAGTATTTCCACCGGTAATCTACAGTTTTCAGTCAGAAGGAAAGGAGCTGCTTGATACCACTAATATCATACTTTACATTCTAAGTGTGTAGAAACATCTGACTTTAATTTTTTTTACTTTTTTTTTTAATAAAATCATATCATTTTGTTTGGAGGGAAATCAATATAATTCTCATCTGCAAAAGTGAAATATGTTGGAAACGTTGTTAAAGAGTTGGTATCTGCTCCATGACAAGTAGAGATTAAATACATTATAGAAATTATATTTGGCTTTGATTTAAAAGTAAATTTGGAAAGTTACTGTCATGCATTACACACACAATTTGTCTGCAGCCATTTTCATGTAAGGCAAATTTAGTTACAAATTTCCTTCTGCATATTTTTATACAACATATTATTTTTCTTTCTTCTCACTAATCTGGAAAAAGGCTACTTTGTAGGCCGTTGGACTAAACCATTGTAATTATTGTAATTGCTGCCTTTCGAGTCCCTTGATGTTCAGAGATGATTTACATGACTGCTGGTTGCTAGATCCCTAATGGCTTTAGGTGTGCTCACTAACCTCACACGTACTTTGTACTCCGGTTATTTTATAGCTCTGCTTAGACGTTTTTATCTATTTTCTGTTATGGAACTGGGAGACTCTGGGATAGGCTAAACACCAATGACTAAATATGTCTGGATTTATCTATCAGTTTATCAGTCTCTTTCTCTCAACATTAATTATTAACACATCTAGGCAGCATTACGAATTTACATTATGTTACTTTTTTGGGCTGACAAACATTGGCTACTAATGTCTATAAAAGCAATCTTTATAAGACAGAAAATAACAGTAACCAATACACAACCAAATTTCTTTTCCCTCATCACTTCCTGGAGATAATAGTAGTCTAAAACATTTCTTTGTCTATTATTTGCAGCTGTTATAAACCACACTCATCTTGGGACAATGTCTATAAAGACAAATAAATAGCTTTAGCATCTTCATAAAAAGAACAATAACATAACTTCTATATACTTATATCTATTGAATTAGATTTAAGATGCGATACCTTTCTGTAAAACTGGTGGTCAGCCCCTGCCTCTTACCTGTGCTGCCAGGTTCTGATCTGTGCCCCGCTCTCTGCTTCTGGTTACTGCTTCCATACTGTTTCTCTTCTTCTTCCCTGCAGTTCTAGTCCCAGCCCATAGGGTATATGTGCATTCTCCTACTTTAATATAAAGGGACAGTACACGCATCAAAAACTTGTCCCCTTCCAAACCTATTGACTGTTATTGACTATACCACTGCCTGGCCCTTGTGTACCGTGCTGACTCTCCATTGCTTGACCTGTACTGCTGAATATGTCTTCTTAACTGGACCTTCCTGTTACCACACACCGGTGCCACTTGTCCTCTGGACCAACCACTATCCACACCAGAAGTACTCTTGGGAAACAACCTTGTACCCTAAAGCAAACTTTCAGCTTCTGCTTCCTGGAACTGAATAAGGGGTGAAAACCTACAGGGTAGTTACATTCCACACCCGAGTGTGGCTTAAACTAGTTCAGTAGCACAGTCTACACTTGTTGTCTTGTTCCACTGTCATTTCAGGTAACTTTTCACGGTTAGTATTCCTGTGTGTGCATGTAAGGGAAATTGCTACTTCTGGCCAATATATAAATCATATATTGCATTTTAATCAGATTTATACTGTGTTGGCTTCATGTTTATTTTCAGAAGATATATGTCTATATAACACACCCTAAGAAGCAGCAGCATGGAAGACATAATAGTGCACTTCTGAGCTGTCTTAACTGTGAATCAAGCCCTGGAGTGATATCTAATATGTATAGTAAGCTTGTGTACTCTCTCTGCAGACTCTTTGTCTGCTTCTGGCTCTCTCCATCCATTTTTAGAGTGGATGGTGAGTTAAGGAAGGGTTCGGAAGAAAATTATCTCCCATAACATACATTAGAAAGGTTCTATTTGTCCAAATTTCTTAAAATGACAGTGCCTGCTTAAGCACCTCAAAAATCATCAGACATTTGAGTTATGTGCTATATATTCTGTGCTGAGATGAAAAGTTACTACAATAAGCAATATACTGTAAGGATTACACCTGGCCAGGCTTCCCATGATGTGCCCTCGCCAGTCAAGAGTTACAGATACTGGTCCAAACAGCAGCGGCGGAATATTTAAATCCCTGCAATCTCAGCCCTGCTTGTGATTTCATCTCATACCTGACTCACTAACTTTCAGCCTGTTATTGTCTTATAAGTTTCATTGACCTCCTGTCTATTTTCTGACCATTCTTTAGCCCATGGCTCTGTGCCTCGTAGTCTGTCTGGTTTAACCCTTGCTTGTCTTTGACTATCCCTTCTGCATCATTTGGTACCTTGTCGCCAGGGCTGTTTGAAGGAATTTGGGGGCTCCAAGCAAAATAGACATGGAGCCCCCCCCCCCTTGATGTTCATGCACGTCACGCTCTAGTGTCAGCATCAGGACGTAATAACCCCGGCCCTTAAATTCTGGGAGTGAGTGAACGTCGATACGAGGCCCCCACATTAGGTGCAGCAGCATTCCCCCCACATTAGGTGCAGCAGTGTTGCCCCCACATTAGGTGCAGCAGCGTTCCCCCCACATTAGGTGCAGCAGCATTCCCCCCACATTAGGTGCAGCAGCGTTCCCCCCCACATTAGGTGCAGAAGTGTTCCCCCCACATTAGGTGCAGCAGTGTTCCCCCCACATTAGGTGCAGCAGTGTTCCCCCACATTAAGTGCCGCAGTGTTCCCCCCACATTAGGTGCAGTAGTGTTCCCCCCATATTAGGTGCCGCAGTGTTCCCTCCATATTAGGTGCAGCAGTGTTCCTCCCCACATTAGGTGCAGCAGTGTTTCCCCCACATTAGGTGCAGAAGTTTTCCCCCCACATTAGGTGCAGCAGTGTTCCCCCCACATTAGGTGCAGCAGTGTTCTCTCCACATTAGGTGCAGCTGTGTTCCTCCACATTAGTTGCAGCAGTGTTCCCCCACATTAGGTAGGCAGTGTTCCCCACCGACATACAACCTCCAGCCATATACAGTGTATGGCTGGAGGCTGTATGCCTGTGTACTGCCCCACTTCAGTGCTCCGACCGACTTTCCTCCGGTCCGGCCATAGCATTAGTTCCCGGGACCGGAGAAGTGGTGGTCGGAATACCGAAGACGACGTCCTGCCAGTCACTTACCAAGCTGGCCAGCGCGCGTATTCCTCCTCCTCGATGCTCCGGTCTTCTGTGCCTCCTTTGCTATAGGCGCAAGCACGGGACGTGTGTGCGCCTAAACTTAATGCGGGGCCACAGAGAGTTAACGGGTGCATCCCTGTGTCCCAAAAACATATTTCGGGACACAGGGATGTCCTTAATAGTGATGGGGGAAATTGCCCCGTTGCTACAGGACGGGCAAGCACCGGCTCTGCTCGGGGCCCCGGGCCAGCTTGGGACCCCAAGTAATTGCTTGGTTTGCCTGTTCTGTAGCGACAGGCCTGCTTGTCGCTATCTTGGTTTGGACCTGGCCTGTCTGACGTTGCTTTGTTGCATCAGTTTGTCTCTTTGCTGTACTGGGCTCCCTGGCTTGTGTTTTGGTAAATTTTTTGTGCCGTGACCTGCTTCATGACTTCTGCACTATATTTTGTTTCATCGTTTAGACATTGATATCCTGCACCTTTAGTAGTGAAGGGTCTGTTACCATGGTTGGGTCCACCCTATTAAGGAGGGGAGTAGCCCAAAAGGCAGAGGAAGAGGTCTAGACAAGCTCAGGGCTGCACTTTTCCTTACCCGATGTTACTCTTTCATTAGTTATTGTTACGCCTAGCGCTCCGGGTCCCCGCTCCTCCCCGGAGCGCTCACGGCGTCCTTCTCCCTGCAGCTCCCCGGTCAGCGCTGACCGGGAGCGCTGCTCTGCCATGGCCGTTGGGGATGCGATTCGCACAGCGGGACGCGCCCGCTCGCGAATCGCATCCCAGGTCACTTACCCGTTCCCGTCTCCTGCGGTCATGTGCTGGCGCGCGCGGCTCCGCTCTCTAGGGCGCGCGCGCCAGCTCCCTGAGACTTAAAGGGCCAGTGCACCAATGATTGGTGCCTGGCCCAATTAGCTTAATTGGTTCCCACCTGTTCCCTGGCTATATCTAGTCTCCTCCCTTGCACTCCCTTGCCGGATCTTGTTGCCTTAGTGCCAGTGAAAGCGTTCCTTGTGTGTTAAATAGCCTGTGTACCAGTACCTTTGCTATCTCCCCTGACTACGAACCTTGCCGCCTGCCCCCGACCATCTGCTACGTCCGACCTTGCTACTGCCTACTCCCTTGTACCTCGCCTATCTTCAGTATCTTCAGCAGCCAGAGAGGTGAGCCGTTGCTAGTGGATACGACCTGGTCACTACCGCCGCAGCAAGACCATCCCGCTTTGCGGCGGGCTCTGGTGAAAACCAGTAGTGGCTTAGAACCGGTCCACTAGCACGGTCCACGCCAATCCCTCTCTGGCACAGAGGATCCACTACCTGCCAGCCGGCATCGTGACAGTAGATCCGGCCATGGATCCCGCTGAAGTTCCTCTGCCAGCTGCCGCCGACCTCCCTACATTGGTCGCCCGACAAGAGCACCAGCTGTCGTACTTGACCTCCATGACACAGCAACTCCAGTCGCAGCTACAGCAGCTCCAGTCACAGCAACAGCAGCAACAGTCGCAGCTACAGCAAGTTCAGTCTCAGCTACAGCAGCAACAACCATCTCCTCCGCCAGCTCCTGCACCCCTTCCGCAGCGAGTGGCCACTCCTAGCCTCCGCCTGTCTTTGCCGGACAAATTTAATGGGGACTCTAAGTTTTGCCGTGGCTTTCTTTCCCAATGTTCCCTGCATCTGGAGATGATGTCGGACCTGTTTCCCACTGAAAGGTCTAAGGTGGCTTTCGTAGTCAGCCTTCTGTCCGGAAAAGCCCTGTCATGGGCCACACCGCTCTGGGACCGCAATGACCCCGTCACTGCCTCTGTACACTCCTTCTTCTCGGAAATCCGAAGTGTCTTTGAGGAACCTGCCCGAGCCTCTTCTGCTGAGACTGCCCTGTTGAACCTGGTCCAGGGTAATTCTTCCGTTGGCGAGTATGCCGTACAATTCCGTACTCTTGCTTCAGAATTGTCCTGGAATAATGAGGCCCTCTGCGCGACCTTCAAAAAAGGCCTATCCAGCAACATTAAAGATGTTCTGGCCGCACGAGAGACTCCTGCTAACCTGCATGAACTCATTCATCTAGCCACTCGCATTGACATGCGTTTTTCTGAGAGGCATCAAGAGCTCCGCCAGGAAAAAGACTTAGATCTCTGGCCACCTCTCCCACAGTCTCCACTGCAATCTGCGCCTAGGCCTCCCGCCGAGGAGGCCATGCAAGTGGATCGGTCTCGCCTGACCCTGGAAGAGAGGAATCGCCGTAAGGAAGAGAATCTTTGCCTGTACTGTGCCAGTACTGAACATTTTTTGGTGGATTGCCCAATCCGTCCTCCACGTCTGGGAAACGCACGCTCGCACTCAGCTCTCGTGGGTGTGGCGTCTCTTGATGCCAAGTCGGCTTCTCCACGTCTCACGGTACCTGTTCGGATTTCCACTTCAGCCAGCTCTCCCCTCTCAGCCGTGGCCTGCCTGGACTCTGGAGCTTCTGGGAATTTTATTCGGGACTCCTTTGTGAATAAATTCCGTATTCCGGTGACCCGTCTTGTCAAGCCACTCCACATTTCCGCGGTCAACGGAGCCAGGTTGGACTGTACCATACGTTTCCGCACGGAGCCCCTTCTTATGAGCATCGGATCTCATCACGAGAGGATTGAACTTTTGGTCCTCCCCAATTGCACCTCGGAAATTCTCCTTGGACTTCCCTGGCTTCAACTTCATTCCCCAATCCTGGATTGGTCCACTGGGGAGATCAAGAGTTGGGGGTCCTCTTGTGCCAAGAACTGTCTAAAACCGGTTCCCAGTAACCCTTGCCGTAACTCTGTGGTTCCTCCTGTATTCGGTCCCCCTAAGGTCTTTAAGGACTCTGCCTGCCACAGGAAATGCCCCTCCCCCCCTCCCAGTTCCATCAGGCAAGCTTCTGTGTCCCCTCATGGCCCTCGTCCTGGTGTCACACTGCCCCGTGCCAGGTCTCGCCCTCTGCCCTCTCTCCCCATTCCTACTCCTGCGGTTCTGCCTGCCGTTGAGGAATCCCTCCATCCTTTCCCGGTGTCCTCATCCCAGGGGAGGCAGTTACCCGATAAAGAGAAGGGGAGACCTAAGGGGGGGGGTACTGTTACGCCTAGCGCTCCGGGTCCCCGCTCCTCCCCGGAGCGCTCACGGCGTCCTTCTCCCTGCAGCTCCCCGGTCAGCGCTGACCGGGAGCGCTGCTCTGCCATGGCCGTTGGGGATGCGATTCGCACAGCGGGACGCGCCCGCTCGCGAATCGCATCCCAGGTCACTTACCCGTTCCCGTCTCCTGCGGTCATGTGCTGGCGCGCGCGGCTCCGCTCTCTAGGGCGCGCGCGCGCCAGCTCCCTGAGACTTAAAGGGCCAGTGCACCAATGATTGGTGCCTGGCCCAATTAGCTTATTTGGTTCCCACCTGTTCCCTGGCTATATCTAGTCTCCTCCCTTGCACTCCCTTGCCGGATCTTGTTGCCTTAGTGCCAGTGAAAGCGTTCCTTGTGTGTTAAATAGCCTGTGTACCAGTACCTTTGCTATCTCCCCTGACTACGAACCTTGCCGCCTGCCCCCGACCATCTGCTACGTCCGACCTTGCTACTGCCTACTCCCTTGTACCTCGCCTATCTTCAGTATCTTCAGCAGCCAGAGAGGTGAGCCGTTGCTAGTGGATACGACCTGGTCACTACCGCCGCAGCAAGACCATCCCGCTTTGCGGCGGGCTCTGGTGAAAACCAGTAGTGGCTTAGAACCGGTCCACTAGCACGGTCCACGCCAATCCCTCTCTGGCACAGAGGATCCACTACCTGCCAGCCGGCATCGTGACAGTAGATCCGGCCATGGATCCCGCTGAAGTTCCTCTGCCAGCTGCCGCCGACCTCCCTACATTGGTCGCCCGACAAGAGCACCAGCTGTCGTACTTGACCTCCATGACACAGCAACTCCAGTCGCAGCTACAGCAGCTCCAGTCACAGCAACAGCAGCAACAGTCGCAGCTACAGCAAGTTCAGTCTCAGCTACAGCAGCAACAACCATCTCCTCCGCCAGCTCCTGCACCCCTTCCGCAGCGAGTGGCCACTCCTAGCCTCCGCCTGTCTTTGCCGGACAAATTTAATGGGGACTCTAAGTTTTGCCGTGGCTTTCTTTCCCAATGTTCCCTGCATCTGGAGATGATGTCGGACCTGTTTCCCACTGAAAGGTCTAAGGTGGCTTTCGTAGTCAGCCTTCTGTCCGGAAAAGCCCTGTCATGGGCCACACCGCTCTGGGACCGCAATGACCCCGTCACTGCCTCTGTACACTCCTTCTTCTCGGAAATCCGAAGTGTCTTTGAGGAACCTGCCCGAGCCTCTTCTGCTGAGACTGCCCTGTTGAACCTGGTCCAGGGTAATTCTTCCGTTGGCGAGTATGCCGTACAATTCCGTACTCTTGCTTCAGAATTGTCCTGGAATAATGAGGCCCTCTGCGCGACCTTCAAAAAAGGCCTATCCAGCAACATTAAAGATGTTCTGGCCGCACGAGAGACTCCTGCTAACCTGCATGAACTCATTCATCTAGCCACTCGCATTGACATGCGTTTTTCTGAGAGGCATCAAGAGCTCCGCCAGGAAAAAGACTTAGATCTCTGGCCACCTCTCCCACAGTCTCCACTGCAATCTGCGCCTAGGCCTCCCGCCGAGGAGGCCATGCAAGTGGATCGGTCTCGCCTGACCCTGGAAGAGAGGAATCGCCGTAAGGAAGAGAATCTTTGCCTGTACTGTGCCAGTACTGAACATTTTTTGGTGGATTGCCCAATCCGTCCTCCACGTCTGGGAAACGCACGCTCGCACTCAGCTCTCGTGGGTGTGGCGTCTCTTGATGCCAAGTCGGCTTCTCCACGTCTCACGGTACCTGTTCGGATTTCCACTTCAGCCAGCTCTCCCCTCTCAGCCGTGGCCTGCCTGGACTCTGGAGCTTCTGGGAATTTTATTCGGGACTCCTTTGTGAATAAATTCCGTATTCCGGTGACCCGTCTTGTCAAGCCACTCCACATTTCCGCGGTCAACGGAGCCAGGTTGGACTGTACCATACGTTTCCGCACGGAGCCCCTTCTTATGAGCATCGGATCTCATCACGAGAGGATTGAACTTTTGGTCCTCCCCAATTGCACCTCGGAAATTCTCCTTGGACTTCCCTGGCTTCAACTTCATTCCCCAATCCTGGATTGGTCCACTGGGGAGATCAAGAGTTGGGGGTCCTCTTGTGCCAAGAACTGTCTAAAACCGGTTCCCAGTAACCCTTGCCGTAACTCTGTGGTTCCTCCTGTATTCGGTCCCCCTAAGGTCTTTAAGGACTCTGCCTGCCACAGGAAATGCCCCTCCCCCCCTCCCAGTTCCATCAGGCAAGCTTCTGTGTCCCCTCATGGCCCTCGTCCTGGTGTCACACTGCCCCGTGCCAGGTCTCGCCCTCTGCCCTCTCTCCCCATTCCTACTCCTGCGGTTCTGCCTGCCGTTGAGGAATCCCTCCATCCTTTCCCGGTGTCCTCATCCCAGGGGAGGCAGTTACCCGATAAAGAGAAGGGGAGACCTAAGGGGGGGGGTACTGTTACGCCTAGCGCTCCGGGTCCCCGCTCCTCCCCGGAGCGCTCACGGCGTCCTTCTCCCTGCAGCTCCCCGGTCAGCGCTGACCGGGAGCGCTGCTCTGCCATGGCCGTTGGGGATGCGATTCGCACAGCGGGACGCGCCCGCTCGCGAATCGCATCCCAGGTCACTTACCCGTTCCCGTCTCCTGCGGTCATGTGCTGGCGCGCGCGGCTCCGCTCTCTAGGGCGCGCGCGCGCCAGCTCCCTGAGACTTAAAGGGCCAGTGCACCAATGATTGGTGCCTGGCCCAATTAGCTTAATTGGTTCCCACCTGTTCCCTGGCTATATCTAGTCTCCTCCCTTGCACTCCCTTGCCGGATCTTGTTGCCTTAGTGCCAGTGAAAGCGTTCCTTGTGTGTTAAATAGCCTGTGTACCAGTACCTTTGCTATCTCCCCTGACTACGAACCTTGCCGCCTGCCCCCGACCATCTGCTACGTCCGACCTTGCTACTGCCTACTCCCTTGTACCTCGCCTATCTTCAGTATCTTCAGCAGCCAGAGAGGTGAGCCGTTGCTAGTGGATACGACCTGGTCACTACCGCCGCAGCAAGACCATCCCGCTTTGCGGCGGGCTCTGGTGAAAACCAGTAGTGGCTTAGAACCGGTCCACTAGCACGGTCCACGCCAATCCCTCTCTGGCACAGAGGATCCACTACCTGCCAGCCGGCATCGTGACAGTTATTGCATGTACTGTTTTTTATTACTTACATCCCCTTCACCAGAATTTTACTATGGCTGCTAATGCCCTCTGTTCTGTCCCCTTCATTCCACTCCCTCGACCCACTCACTCGCTGGATGAAAAACAAAAGGAAAACAGTTTTTTTTTTTAAAGTGATAACTTGATTGCTTTACCAAGAATATTATGTGCACAAACTTTAGGAAAAGAGGCCCCATCCATCAGGCAATTTAACAAACATATAATAGCGCAAAAGATGTTACGATATTGATACATCATTAGAATATGAAGAATAACCTCAAATCAGCAATTCTGTGTCCTGGTCTAGAGAAGTGTTTACCTACCGCTATATCCCCTTTCGTTCTTTGTAATGTAGATTCTTTGAGGGTTCTGTGTACACCGTATCACAATCTACGTGTCAATCTACCAATCCTATCAATCTATCACACTAGATGTAGGTGACAATGGGTCAGTGAGTTTGTAGTCTAGCTGTGAGTATGTGAACTGTGTCATTTTTTACTGTTACAAGGGAAGTGCCATTCTATCACTTAAGAGGATAGTCCTTATGTTTGGTGGCTGTGTGTAAGAGTGGAGAGATAAATATGAGAATGTTTCTTTAAGTCTATTGTGTTCATGAAATATGGGTTAAAGATCAGTAATGGGAGAGGTGTCCAAACAGGCTTGTTTATAGGCAAGTTATAAGGGAACCATTGTTTGTCTGACATCTCATAAGGCTTTAACTAGATGCAGTTCTCATTTAAAGCTTTCACATGGCTTAACCCCTGAAGTGCACATAAACAACTTAGTTATCCATTTTTTTTTTAGCTACCTCCGACTCCAGGAATTTCCCCCATATCAAAGTTATTTCATTAAAGCTATTGCTTCCAATGGCTGTGTTTAGGAGCACAACTACCAATATTCAATCTATTTGCATCTATTCCACATCTGATTGACATTATTTCCTGAAAGTTTGGAAACTGATGGTAGTAAAACTGACTGTAGTAAAAGACGCTGTTGTTTAGTTACACACTAAAATGATTAGTGCGGGAGAGAGGTGGATGTTGTACTGGCCTCCCTTGTGGAATATTTTTATCAGAATTTTTGTGGTTTAGCTTGTTTGCCTCAATGACAGCTGGATAATAAGCAGTCACTATCACCCTTGCACCTGTTCACAAGATCATTGGAGACAGTATATTTTATGGTGTAACCGTATTCTGCCCAGCACATAACGATCATCAGCTTTGGTTTATTATGTTGTTAAATGGTAATAGCCAAATGGAATAAAGTTAGGTGTTTTCTTTCAAACGGCTTCCTTGTGGAAAGAGAATACATTTTTTTGGATTCAGACAATTTCAGCTTGTCTGCTACGCAGTAGACAATGGGTGAATCATACAGCTTCTCACTGAAAAAAATATTTTCAAGCAATGGAGATAATTGTCGGCTGAAGGACCATTCATTTACTCATATCATATATAAAAGGAAAAAATTAGGTCAGCACATCCAAAACAACTGTTCTAACTATGAAGGTGCACACTGCCATGGCTGCAACACAAATGTAAACATACAAAAGTACAAAAGTAACAGCAGCACTCTGTAAGCACACACAATAAATTGGTCAGCACATCTAAAAGTATGCAGGTGCACGCTTAACACTTAGCGCTACAACTCAACCTCAACTTTTTCTATAGCAGTAATGCATCTATAATTTATTAATATTGTAGATATATCTTTCAACTTGCAGTGTGCTGCAGTAATCTTTGTGAGTTTACTATATTACGTGTACAACCAGTTCACATTACAACACCTATTAGAACATATAGACAAAAAAGAGTCAGAACAGCTCCTGGAGCAGCTTCTGGAGAACACTGCCTATCCATGTATTCCATGGGAAACCATTTCTTTTAATGGCTAGCGTGTAATTCTACATTTTACTTTCTAAATGTATGGCTAGATATTCTCTTTAAAATTCTCTTTAATATTCTCTAGATATTCTCTCCAGTAAATGACCTATTGTTTAAAACTAGTTTTTATATTAATCAGATTTTTTTCTAATTTTCCATTTTATTATCTATATTTTAAAATAATCCTAAAATCTTGCAATTTTCATTCTGGCTATTAGGGTTTATCCCTAAGCAGAGACTTACTATTCTGTAAAAATCATTTGCCAGCAGTGCCCTCCTTATCTTTAGAGTCAGGAGTACAAGGAAAGGTGACACCAGTGTATAAATAAAAGAGGTACACACAATAGCTGTTGCGCACAGATTAGCCCCCACTCTGGGATGACCTCTCCAAAGGTCACTGAACTTGCTCAGACACCTTTCTCAATTATATCAATAGAACAGTTTCAGTATATTTTTTTTATATTTTGTTACACTTGAAACAGCTCAGGCAAAATGTCTGCAACTGTAATAATTGTCAAGAGTCATTTCTACAATCTTCTATTAAAGCTAGAAGTCATCTGGTTGCCATGGCAACCAATGATAATCCGTCCATTGTGTTGCACAAGGGAGCTATTATACAGTACATATTATACAGTACATACAGTACATATGGCAGAACTGGCACCTGTCATCTATCCGCCTAGATGCCACAGTCACTTTTGACCATGACCAAGAATTTAAATTGTAGGCAATCACCAACAGTATGTGTTAGCTACTCATAGCAGCCAACAACCCCCATGCATGGAATGAGCTAAGTTTCTAGACCCACTCCATACTACCGTAGTGCACATCAGTCGTACATGTATGGCTAACCAAGTGGTTAAAGGGATACAATGCCTAATCCTTACATAGTTCTAATTCCACAAACTAAACAGCTACTCCCATCTAGAATTGTCATCAGTTTGAAGAGTCTGAACGTTTCTCAGAACATTTTTGAAAAAAAATACCTGACATTGTGTTATATATTAGTATTTGGACAAATAAATTGTCTCTGAAAAAGATTATTATTGTTTATGCTAGTGAGCGACCGAGATTGATTTAATTTTTTAGAGCCAATACCGATACCTATAACCTGTGAACTTTCAGGCCGATAGCCGATAACTTATACTGAGATTCCGTGCATTTAATTCCCCCCCCCCCCACAAATATCCTTGGTAAAATGAGGGTGCGTGTGTGTGTGCGGGTATACCCTGATAAACTGTTTCTGGCCCCACAGAAGCCGCTGCAGATAATGATTTTAAGTGGATGCTTTAAATCAATGAACTGCAGTGGCTTTTTCGGGGCCAGAGACCGCCGTCGCCACCTGCTTCTCTCCTCCTGCCTGTCCTGGGGTCCTGAGTCCAACCACCGACGCTGCCCAATTGCCTCCCCCTGCCTATCCTCTGGCCAGAGACCACCACCGCCGCTGCCCCATTGCCTCCCCCATCCCCGGTTTTATAATGACCTGTTCCCGGCGTCCACGCTACTTCTGGCTCTGGCGGCATCCTGCGCTGTCACTGTGCGCCAGGCCACTGACAGTGACGTTGCGTTGAGGACGTCACTCGTCATTGCGCAGGACGCCTCAGGAGCCAGCAACAGCGCAGGATGCCACAGGAGCCAGAAGTAGCGTGGACCCCAGGAACAGGTAATTATAAAACCAGGGATGGGGGAGGCAATGGGGCAGCGGCGGTTTCTGGCCAGAGGATAGGCAGGGGGAGGCAATCGGGCAGTGTCGGTGGTTTGACTCAGGACCCCAGGACAGGCAGGGGGAGAGAAGCAAGTGGCAGCGGTGGTCTCTGGCCCCGCAAAAGACGCTGCAGTTCATTGATTTAAAGCGCCCACATTATCAGCATTATCGGCAAGGTTAGATGCCGATACCGATAACTTACAAAATCGTGAATATCGGCCGATAATATCAATCAATCCGATAATCGTTCGATCCCTATTTTATGCTGGCAATTCTTGAACAATATGCTATTTGTTACAGTAATTATTAGACATTTTATTTGTCATTGTCTGCAAAAACATTGTCATATGGTACTATCTGAACAGATCAATGTTCATGTGATAAAATAAAGATGTAACTATTGTTACCCCATATGATGTTAGTTAGAATTGATCGGTTCAGGGGGAGGCACAAGTGTTTGGTGGACATGGATTACTATCGTCACCATACAGTATATGGATAACTGAAGTCCAGCAAAAGAGAAGCTCTTTATGTTGTCTTATAGAGAAGGCTGTGTTGGAGGATTTCATTCTATCACCTTTAGAGACAACCTATTAGAATTTCCATTGACTATTGTCCACTATGAAGTTAATAAATAATTTTGTTACTTTGGGGCCTAAAGCCATGTTTTCATAGAATATGATGTAAAACAGAGTTATTGTGCCAAGCAGAAGCTGGAGGCTATTAATAATTCTCTTCTGCCAACAATACAAGGAAGGGCCATATAAAAGGACTTTGCCAACTTTTATTTCAACACACCTCACACACCTCGCTAGTGATCTTTCATTACAGCATGTCTCAGTTTTAAGAACTTCCATTGATAAAATGGTATATATTACTGATTTATTCCTTATATTTTTATTGAGACACGTATTGGAGTGTTACTAACTGAGATGTGCCTACGTTTTTATGAACTTCTATAATCATATGGTTTTATTCATAAATTGAACACGTATCAAATCTATCTAGCACTGAGAGTAAGAAATGTAGCAAACAAAAAACATACAGTACATTTTAAATGGGGATAAAATCTGCCAAGTAACAGTACATGAAATTCATGTAATGGACATTAAAGGGGTACTCCGGTGGAAAACAATTATTATTATTTTTTTAAATCAACTGGTGGCAAAAAATTAAACAGATTTGTAAATTACTTCTATTTAAAAATATTAATCCTTCCAGAAATTATGAGCTGCTGTATACTAAAGAGGAAGTTGAGTTGTTCTTTTCTGTCTGACCACAGTGCTCTCTCCTGACATAGTCCATGTCAGGAACTGTCCAGAGAAGGAGCAAATCTCCATAGCAAACCTCTCCTGCTCTGGACAGTTCCTGACATGGACAGAGGTGTCAGCAGAGAGCACTGTGGTCAAACAGAAAATAATTATATAACTTCCTGTGGTGCACACAGCAGCTGATAACTACAGGAAGGCTTTAGATTTCTTAATAGAAGTATGTTACAGATCTGTTTAACTTTCTGACACCAGTTTATTTGAAATAATTTGTTTTTCACTGGAGTACCCCTTATGTAATCATCTAATGTAAACAGTACTTATTAATGGATTTATACAGGCAGTAGAGATCATTTGGGCAAATAGAGCTGGGCAATTATGAACATTTAGATGGGCATTAATAAAAAGTATAAATATCTTATTGTGGAAACTGAATGATTTCCTCTTCTCACAATTTTTAAAACTTGTATATTTATATGTTCATTTAGAATAAATCTGCATGTTGTAAAAAGAGGCATAGGAATGTTATTTTTCACATGGTGTGTGCCAAAACCTGTACCAAAAATACTGAGCTGTGCAACAGAAAATGTTAGGTTTTTATGATGCTAGAATCAGTGAAATGTGTGCTAAACATGCACAAAAAAAAGCTATGAAATGTGTGTGTTTACGCTCTGAAAAACATTTTCAAACATAACGCTACACCCCTTTTTGTGACCAAGTTGGATTTGTCCGGAAAGGATATTTTGCTGATGAAAACATTTCAGTCATTTGGTAGAAATGCAATTCTCAATCAGTTTGTGGTCAATCAATCAGTTATCATAAGTAGAAACATTTTATTTACCCCCCCCCCCACATACACACATACTCTTTTTGTATTTTGTAGGACACTGTTTGCATCAGTCTGTGGTCCGCAAATAGGACTGATCTTCGTGCTTTTATGGGGAATTTTTTTTCCATGTGGATGTTCTACTCTATTTTGAAATCTCCCTTGTGGCCCAAATAACCATTCTATTAATAACAAAGAATTAGGGCATTGCTGTTTATGCAACTCAGAAATATTTCATGGAAAGCACCTTTAAACATTGCACATATAAATAAAATGGTTGCATAAGAAAAATACAATAGCTGAAGTGTTTTTTCCTACAATCCTAGGGAATAGCTATATGACATCAATTACTGATTCATTTAATGGGGGTCTGGTTGCTGAGACCCCATTATCCTCTGAGGAAGCAGTAGGGCTGGTCGAGAGATGCTGCTCTTTTCAGCTTTTCCCAGCTCAGAAATGCTCCCAGCCCCCTGCTGAGCAGGAACTTCAACACAGACCCATTTACTTGTCTAGCTGCATAGGGAAAAACAATTGGTGGGGGTGTCACATGTCAGTCTCCACTGATCATAATAATGTTATATTAATAATATGCAGTAACATTAAGGAACACCCCTTTAACTATGTTACACTATGCTATAATATTAGTACTGTATATCTATCATAAACCCTGATGGAAAGCTAATGCATCTGTTATAGGTCAATGCAGTTTGTAAAATCGGATCCTAACATATCTGGAGGGATCTGTCAAAAAGAATCCTGACAGATCATAACAGTCATGCAACCTGCTAAGGGTGCATGCACACTACGTTTCTTAAGATATGGGACCGTATATGGCTGGGGAGAGGGGGGCGGAGAGTCGGGGGCGGGGCAACCGCACGCTGCCGTATGCGGTCCCATATATAATGTATTTCAATGAGCAACCGGAGTGAAACGCTGCCTCCGGTGGGCCCCGTTTTGGCCCGTATATGGTTTCCCGACCGGACCTACGAACATAGTCAACAGCATTTTTAGGTCTGGTCGGGAAACCGTATACAGGGCAAAACGGAGCCAACCGGAGGCAGCGTTTCAATCTGGTCGCCCATTGAAATACATTAGATACGGGACCGCATACGGCAGCGTGCGGTTGCCCCGCCCCGACTCTCCGCCACACTCTCCCCAGCCGTATACGGTCCCGTATCTTAAGAAACGTAGTGTGCATGCACCCTAAGCTAAATGCCTTGGTGCCAGTGTTAGCAGAGTCCAAAGACATGTTTATCTAAAGGGATGACCAAGCAAAGAACTTTTCCTCTACTGAATATAGAAACATTCTGAAATAACCTATTTGGGCTATACAGTGTGAACAGTCCTGCACTGGCTAGTTTATACAGAGG
Source organism: Hyla sarda (assembly GCF_029499605.1). Lineage (NCBI taxonomy): Eukaryota > Metazoa > Chordata > Amphibia > Anura > Hylidae > Hyla > Hyla sarda. The sequence continues at coordinate 243,283,768 of NC_079191.1, read as the reverse complement.
GGATAGATTTTCAGCCATAGCTGTAACAGCTGTTCTATGGTACAATCAAGGGAAGTGATAGTGCGGGTCTTCTGCCAAATGAAAGAATATTAACATTAACTGGGAAAGGAAGCACCTGTGATGGTGTTCTGCCAATAACACACCTTGGCGTTTGCTTCCTCGGATATCACACTCTGTCATTCCAGTTGAAAGCGTTGGAAAATACATACATTTCATTAGGATTCATTATCTATCAGCTAGTATGTACAACTTTTACTGGCCTTACATATAACTAGTAAATCAAGAAAGTAATAGGTTTTATGTTTAGAAACCACTGTCAACAATCATGCGGTTACCCATGGCGGCAAAACATTGTGCAAACAAAGGTTAGAATGCAAATATCTCAGGCATGTACATTATTTTGTTGCCTACCAGTTTAACACATTGGCCCAGAATTTGAAGCTGCTCTTAGTTCTGACTAATAAATGAGTATATTGAACAGAAACATTCCCTGATCAAGTACTTATAACAATAAACCAATAATCTCTTAAAGATAAAATATTTTTGTATATTTTAGACACATTAAGTGTCTTACCTAGGATTCAATTTAATGTAAGATTTATCTGGCCTAGATTTATCAATATGTTTGAAACCAAAACGGTCTGGGTTTGCTCGCTGCACCCAATCACAGCTCAGCTTTCATATATTAACAAGTTCTAGTATAGTGAAATCTGAGCTGTGATTGGTTGTTATGGGCAAAAACAGACAGTTTCAGACAGATTTATAATAGTGACTATCACTACTGAGCACCTATCATGTTCATGCATTACACAGAGAGCATGCTCATGTCAATATAATACTTTACAGTATGTTTCCAGTAGTGACACTGTAGAGAAATTGAACACTCATAGCTGTATTTTAAAGCAGATTACAGCTGATCGCTGGTAGAGCCCACTAGAGACAAGCAAACTTTCAAAAGGTTCAGTTTGGCCACTTTGACTGAACCTCCAAAAAAGTTTGGTTAGGACAGATACTACTGGGAGCAGTTTTGGTTGCCACCAGGTTTCCTAGCCAGAAGCAGAAAGTTTTAGATGCCCAATGCCCCAATTGTGGAAAAAATGTCTGCTTCTGTCTGGGGAACCCTGTGACAGTAAGCGAAGAGGTTAGTATGGCTTTTATTTTATTTATTTATTTATTTATTTTTTTATTTATGTGTATAGAACTACTTTGGATCAAGAACCCAAAAAAGATTTTTTTTTAAATAAAAGGTTTACACCAGGTTTAATAAAATAGAAAAATACTTTATTGAGATAACCCTAGGGCTTTTATTAAGGAAACAAAAATCTTGATATAATTACAATAAGCTGGGCATGCCTTAAAGGGGTACTCTGCTGCCCTGCTTACGGAGCTCCGCTCCCCAGCGTCCAGAAGTTCATTGTTCTCAACGCTGTGTGCGGGCTTCCATGTTCAGGGCTGCCCCTCGTGATGTCATGCCCGCCCCCTCATGACGTCACGCCCGCCCCCTCAACGAAAGTCTATGGGAAGGGGGCGCGATGGCCGTCATGCCCCCTTCCCATAGACTTTCGTTGAGGGGGCGGGCGTGACATCACGAGGGGTGGCCCTGAACACGGAAGCCCGCACACAGCGTTTGGAACAATAAACTTCTGGACGCTGGGGAGCGGAGTTCCGGAAGCAGGGCAGCGGAGTATCCCTTTCAGGAGGTTTGGCTTAAATGAACCACCTGATGTTCGGGTTCGTGCCCAACTGAATTTTTTGCAAGGTTTACACCAAATATGTGTTTGCCTGGTTTGATTCACTGAACACTAATTCCAAATTCAGGACCCCTTGTGTTCAGTTTAATGTACATTTTTACTTCCCAATTAAAATCAATTGGGGAAATTCATGCTGATTAAAATAACAGGAGATTTTTTCCTCACCATTTGGATGAAATTTTTAAGATCTTATTCACTTTGCTGCTCCTGTAAATTCTACTGTGGACATTCTAAGCAGCAAATCTGCTTCAAATATGTAGATATACCCTTGGGATGTCACATGTAAGTCACAGGCATCAGTGCTCAACTCCACTAAACTTACTGAATACCTAAAAGCAAGTTCCAAACTTTTTCAGAAGAGTAGAGGGAGGAGAACAGAAGTAAGCTAAGTTCACATTAATAGCATTTGTTTCAGAATGAGAATACATCCAGTATATTTACATGATACAGATTTGTAAACATGTTATCATTTAAAATTATTTTTTATTTCATATTCTATAACATTTTCAGCATCTATTTGCCATATAATAAATCCTTTTTATAGAGTATGAATCCTTGAAGTAGTGTATAAAACTAGTTTGCCTTCTTCTTTTAGTGTAAGGATTCCCCATAAGGGATACATTTACCCGGCACTTTATCAGTAACATCTGGGTTCTCGTCATCATGTGAGGTTACTGAGATTACTAACACATGTCATTCCCAATTGTTTAACAATGGGTGGAGTGCACTTAGGCTGATCATTTACTCCTATCTGAAAGCTGATAGCAATGGCTGATTTGTGTCTTGTTTCAAATCCTTTGCATGATGCAAACATAATAATATAATTAAAAGGTAAAGAAAAAATACTGATGAACAATACAACAGTCCCTGCTCTGCTTACTCTACTGTGCTGAGCTGTGTCAGGATTGTGACAATATGGTACATCACCTGGCCGGCAGTGGCCATGTCATGGTGAGTCAGCCTTCAAGTCAACACACACCCATGTAAACAAAGAAATGGCAGGGGATCAGATGATGAAGGTGGTAAGGAATGATAAGTAATCAGTAAAGTAGTTACAGATTTTATGTAAACTTTTAACTCCTTTAGAACACATCCCATTTTGGCATTTTTGCGTTTTTTTCCTCCTTACATAATTCTTTTAATTTTCCATCCACAGACCCATCTAATGGCTTCTTTTAGGCACAAGCAATTGTACAGAGTAGTGACACTTTTCATTTTACCATACAATGCACAGTGCAAGCAATAAAATATCATTTGTGACAGGAAATGTTGCTTTAATGCTGTACACTTTATGGTAAAACTCCTTATTCTGTAGGTCAATGCAATCAAAATGATACTTATGTTGCATGCTTTTCTTTTATAGTACTGCTTTAAAGGGGTACTCCGGCGCTTAGACATAGTTACATAGTTACATAGTTAGTACGGTCGAAAAAAGACATATGTCCATCAAGTTCAACCAGGGAATTAAGGGGTAGGGGTGTGGCGCGATATTGGGGAAGGGATGAGATTTTATATTTCTTCATAAGCATTAATCTTATTTTGTTCCAGGAATGTATCTAATCCTGTTTTAAAGCTGTTAATTGTTCCTGCTGTGACCAGTTCCTGAGGTAGACCGTTCCATAAATTCACAGTCCTCATGGTAACATCTTATCCCCTATCCAAAGGACGGAGCATAGTGACTTCACGGCTCTGCCCCGTGTGACCTCAAGCTCCGCCCCCTCAATGCAAGCCTATAGGAGGGGGCGTGACAGCTGTCACGCCCCTCCAATAGACTTGCATTGAGGGGGCGGAGCGTGATGTCACACGGGGGCGGAGCCATGATATCACTATGCTCCGTCCTCATGGTCGAGATGGACTCAGGCTGCATGGTAGATCCCGGGGGTCCCCAGCTTTCTTCTTTATCTGTATATGTAGCTGTATGAGGGATCATTTTTTGACCTGTAGATTTTATCAGTACCAGTGCTGCATATATGGGACCTTTTTATCATTTTTTTTTTTTTGCTGGTATGTGATGTGTGAAAGATCAGCAATTTTAGACTTTGGTATTTATTTTAGTTTACACCGGTCACCATACAGGATCATTAACATAATATTTTAATAGTTTGGATATTTCCACATGTGACAATACCAAATATGTTTAAAAAAATTTTGAGATCCCACAGGGAACAATTTATAGCTATTTTTGATTGATATTACTGTTCAGTGCTATGTATATGTGTAGCACTGATCAGTGATATCAGCGATCGACTTGTACGGCCAGCTGGAAGGTAGACCATACAAGTAGATGGCAGCAGAGTGGCGCAGAGCAGGTAAGGAAATCTGACCACTATCTTAACTCATTGGACCCCCAAAATCGAGTTGTAGGTGGTCTGATGAGTCTCTCAAAGCTCCCCTAATGCTTTAGATGCCAATATCAGTATTGAGAGCACCCAGGACCTGTATTCTATGAATCGAGGGCAGCTCCTATGCTCGCTTCATAGGTTGTACATGCTGCAGGGTGTAAATAAACATCCTGGTGCGCTAAGAACCAGGCAGCCAGGGCATACATTTATGCATTGCATCCTCTAGGGGTTAAAGAGAAGATTTTTCTTATAATTGCTCCAATTCCTCTATATTAAAAAATGAAACATCTTTCTAAATTTTCTTTTCATGCTGCAGTATAAATTATTTTTGTATTTCAGATTTTGGTAAATGATTTTGGTCTACTTGCCCTTCATCCATCGCTGGTTTTAGGCTTAGTGTGGCCCTAGGCAATATCAAAAGAGGGGTCCCAAAAGTCGTAATAGTGCACTAACCAGATTTGCACATTTTTGGTCACTTTAAATACCATAAAAAATATTTAAAAAGCAATTGAAAAGTCCCATCAAAACAAAAATGGTACCGATAAAAACTACAAATCACAGCGCAAAAAATTACCCTCATACATCCTCATATACAGAAAAATAAAAGAGTTATAGGGATCAGAATAGTACAATTTTATATTTTTGTATAGTTCCCCCACATTAGGTTGGCAGTATAGTCCCCCCACATTAGGTTGGCAGTATAGTTCCCCCACATTAGGTTGGCTGTATAGTTCCCCCACATTAGGTTGCCAGTATAACTTCCCAAGATTAGGTTGGCAGTATAGGTCCTCCACATTAGGTTGCAGTTCCCCCACATTAGGTTGGCAGTATAGTCCCCCCCACATTTGGTTGAAGTTCCCCCACATTAGGTTGGCAGTATAGTTTCCCCCCACATTAGGTTGTAGTTCCCCCACATTAGGTCGGCAGTATGTTCCCCCACAATAGGTAGGCAGTATAGTTCCTCCACATTAGGTTGTAGTTTCCCCACATTAGCAAGGCAGTATAGTTGCCCCACATTTGGTTGGCTGTATAGTCCCCCCACATTAGGTTGGCAGTATAGTTCCCCCCACATTAGCTTGTAGTTCCCCCACTTTAGGTTGGCAGTATAGTTCCCCCCCCCCCCACATTTGGTTGAAGTTCCCCCACATTAGGTTGGCAGTATAGTTCCCCCCACATTAGGTTGTAGCTCCCCCACATTAGTTCGGCAGTATGTTCCCCCACAATAGGTAGGCAGTATAGTTCCCCCACATTAGGTTGTAGTTCCCCCACATTAGGTAGGCAGTGTAGTTCCCCACATTTGGTTGGCTGTATAGTCCCCCCACATTAGGTTGGCAGTATAGTTCCCCACACATTAGGTTGTAGTTCCCCCACATTAGGTTGGCAGTATAGTTCCCCCCCACATTTGGTTGAAGTCCCCCACATTAGGTTGGCAGTATAGTTCCCCCCACATTAGGTTGTAGTTCCCCCACATTAGTTCGGCAGTATGTTCCCCCACAATAGGTAGGCCGTATAGTTCCCCCACATTAGATTGTAGTTCCCCCGCATTAGGTAGGCAGTATAGTTCCCCCACATTAGGTTAGCTGTATAGTCCCCCCCACGTTAGGTTGGTAGTATAATTCCCCCCACATTAGGTTGGCAGTTTAGTTCCCCCACATTAGGTTGCCAGTATAGCTTCCCAAGATTAGGTAGGCAGTATAGTTCCCCCACATTAGGTTGTAGTTCCCCCACATTAGGTAGGCAGTATAGTTCCCCCACATTTGGTTGGCTGTGTAGCCCCCCCACATTAGGTTGGCAGTATAGTTTCCCCCACATTAGGTTGTAGTTCCTCCACATTAGGTTGGCAGTATAGTTCCCCCCCCCACATTTGGTTGAAGTTCCCCCACATTTGGTTGGCAGTATAGTTTCCCCCACATTAGGTTGTAGTTCCCCCACATTAGGTCGGCAGTATGTTCCCCCACAATAGGTAGGCAGTATAGTTCCCCCACATTAGGTTAGCTGTATGGTCCCCCCACATTAGGTTGGTAGTATAGTTCCCCCCACATTAGGTTGGCAGTATAGTTCCCCCACATTAGGTTGACTGTATAGTTCCCCCATATTAGGTTGCCGGTATAGCTTCCCAAGATTAGCTTGGCAGTATAGTTCCCCCACATTAGTTTATACAAGTCATTCATTCACGGGTGAACAGGCAGAAGTCCCACTTTTACCAGTGGGGGACAACTTCTGCAAGCCCCCCCAGGACCATCTATCGATGGTCCTGGTCAGTGATCACTGTGATTTGTCCCTGTGGACCAATCACAGTGATCGCTGACTGGGGGGTTAAAGTTCAGATCCTCCGCTCTGCCCGCCCCTAGAAGTCAGGCTGAGCGGGGGAAGAGGATCCAGAGAACTGCGGGGGGACCGCGGCACATACCTGTGGGGGGACCGATGCGGCATTGGGGACTGGGGACCGGCAGCAGGCACATGTGGAGGCGGCAGCGGCGGCAGGCAAGTGGAAAAGGCAGCGACAGCAGGCAAGTGGAGGCAGCAGTGAAAATCACAGTAAAATGATCTTTCCTGTTGCTTCAAGAAGTTTCAAAATTACAACTCCCAGCATGCCCAGATAGCCTTTGGCTGTAACATCGGTAACATCTGGAGGGCCGCAGTTTGGAGACACTGTGCAGTGGTCTCCAATCTGTGATCTTCCAGATGTTGCAAAACTACAACTCTCAGCATGCCCAGACAGTCCAGGCATGCTGGGAGTTGTAGTTCTGTAACATCTGGCCCTTGTTTTGCTACAGTTTGGACACCACTACTTAGCGGCCTCCAAACTGTTCTCCCCAGTTGTTGCAAAGCTACAACTCCAAGCATGCCCTTCGGCTGTCTGGGCCTGCTGGGAGTTGTAGTTTTGCAACAACTGGAAGCACACTGGTTGGGAAACATTGTTTCCTAACTCAGTGTTTCCCAATCAGTGTGCCTTCAGCTATTGCAAAACTATAACTCCCAGCATGCACTGACAGCCGAAGGGCATGCTGGGAGTTATAGTTTTGCAACAACTGGAGGAGAACAGTTTGGAGACCACTAAGTAGTGGTGTCTAAACTGTAGCCCTCCAGATGTTGCAAAACTCCAACTCCAAGCATGCCCACACTGCCCAGGCATGCTGGGAGTTGTAGATCGGCAACAACTGAAGGGCCAGATGTTACAGTACAACAACTACCAGCATGCCTGGACTGTCTGGACATGCTGAGAGTTGTAGTTTTGCAACATCTGGAAGAGCACAGGTTGGAGACTGCACAGTGGTCTCCAAACTGCGGCCCTCCAGATGTTGCAAAACTACAACTCCCAGCATGCACAGACAGCCAAAGGGCATGTTGGGAGTTGTAGTTTTGCTACAGCTCGAGGTTCCCCCCCCCCCATGTGAATGTACAGGGTACATTCACACCGGCGGGGGTTTACAGCGAGTTTCTCGCTGCAAGTTTGAGATGCAGCAAACTTTCCGCTGCAGCTCAAACTCCCAGCGGGAAACTCACTGTGAACCTCCGCCCATGTGAAGGTACGCTAAAAACACTACACAAACACAAAATAAAGATTAAAACACCACATATACACATACCCCTACACAGTCCCCAATAAAAATGAAAAACATCAGGTATGGCACTGTTTCCAACAGTGGTCCATGAAAATGAAAAATGTAATTTTTAATTTGCACAGCCCACTGTTCCAAAAGTCTGTCAAACACCATTGGGGTGTAAATGCACCCCTTATTAATTTCTGTGAGGGGTGTAGTTTCCAAAATGGGGTCACATGTGGGGGGTCCACTGTTCTGACACCATGGGGGTTTTGTAAACGCAAATGACTATCCTTTTTCTGAGCATTGTAGTTCGCCCGCAGAGCACTTGACTTCCACACATGGGGTGTTTCCACATTTCAGAAAGAATGGGGTTACAAATTTTGGGGGGCATTTTCTGCTATAACCTCTTGAAAAAATAGTTAATTTGGGGGGAAAAACTGCATTTGAATGACATTTTTCAAAATGTTATTTACACCTCCAACTTAACGAAAAGTCATCAAACACCTGTGGGGTGTTTTTGCTGTTATGGCACCACAGGGGCTTCCTAAATGTGACATACCCCCCAAAAACCATTTCAGCTAAATTTGCTTTCAAAAAGCAAAATGTGGCTCCTTCTCTTCTGATCTTTGTAGTGCACCAGCAGAGCACTTGACGTCCACATTTGGGGTATTGCCATACTCAGAAGAAATGGGGTTACAACTTTTGGGGGGAATTTTCTCCTATTACCTCTTGTAAAATTGGTAAATTTTGGGAAAAACTGCATTTTACATTTAAACATCCGAATTTAAAGAAATGTTTTCAAACACCTGTTGCGTGTTAAGGCTCACTGGACCCCTTCTTACATGCCTTGAGGGGTGTAGATTCCAAAATAGTATGCCATGTGTTTATTTTTTTATTTTTTTTGCTGTTATGGAACCATAGGGGCTTCCTAAATGCAACATGCCCCCCAAAAACCATTTCAGCAAAATTCACTCTCCAAAATCCCATTGTCGCTCCTTCTCTTCTGAGCCCTCTAGTGCACCCACAGAGCACTTTATGTTCACATATCAGGTATTTTCTTACTTGAGAGAAATTGGGTTACACAATTTGGGGGGCATTTTCTCCTTTTACCCCTTGTAAAAATTCAAAAGCTGGGTCTACAAGAACATGTTAGTGTAAAAAATGGAGATTTTGAATTTTCTCCTTCAATTTGCTGCTATTCCTGTGAAACACCTAAAGGGTTAACAAACATTCTGAATATCATTTTGTATACTTTGATGGGTGCAGTTTTTATAATGGGGTCATTTATGGGGTATTTCTTATATGAAGACCCCTCAAATCCACTTCAAAACTGAACTGGTCCTTGAAAAATTCAGAATTTTGTGAAAAATTGGAAAATTGATGCTGAACTTTGAAGCCCTCTGATGTCTTCCAAAAGTAAAAATACGTCAATTTTATGATGCAAACATAAAGTAGACATATTGTATGTGTGAATCAAAATATAATTTATTCGGAATGTCTATTTTCCTCACAAGCAGCGAGCTTCAAACTGAGAAAAATGCAAAATTTTGTAATTTTTCATGAAATTTTGTAATTTTTCACTAAGAAATGATGCAAGTATCCATGAAAATTTACCACTATGATAAAGTAGAATATGTCACGAAAAAACATTCTCGGAATCAAATTCATAAGTAAAAGCATCCCAGAGTTATTAATGCTTAGTGACAGTGGTTAGATGTGCAAAAAACGTTCTGGTCCTTAGGGTCAAAATGACCTTAAGGGGTTAAAGGGGTACTCCCCTGGAAACCTTTTTTTTTTTTTTTAATCACCTGGTACCAGAAAGTTTAAACAGATTTGTAATTTAAACGTGTAGAAGAATGTAAAATGAGTGGCACTCACCACGTCCAGGTAGCGACAAACTTCTTTATTTCTTAAAGTGCAGTTAGGACATAAAGGTGCAGGGAGACAGGAACGCCGGATAATCCGGTAGACTGGTCACAGCCGTATCGTGCTTCTGCACTTCCTCAGACCATCATATGTGTTCCTGTCTCCCTGCACCTTTATGTCCTAACTGCACTTTAAGAAATAAAGATGTTTGTCGCTACCCGGACGTGGTGAGTGCCGCTCATTTCACATTCTTATACACTTTTGATTTATGACTCTGTCCAAGCTGAGCACCCCACCAGAAGTAACACTTGTACACACCTGTTTCTGCTAAGAGCGTTTTTTGGGCTGTATGGCTGGCTGTGCCGAACGCTGTCTCTTATTGCAAGATTTGTAATTTACTTCTATTTAGAAATCTTAACCCTTCCAATACTTATCAGCTGCTATATGCTCCACAGGAAGCTCTTTTCTTTTTTGAATTTCCTTTCCAGTTTGACCACAGTGCTCTCTGCTGACACCTCTGTCCATTTTAGGAACTGTCTGGAGCAGGATAGGCTTTATGGGGAGTTGCTCCTACTCTGGACAGTTCCTAAAATGGACAGAGGTGTCAGCAGAGAGCACAGTGGTCAGACGGAAAATACATTTAAAAAGAAAAGAACTTCCCGTGGAGCATACAGCAGCTGATAAGTACTGGAAGGATGAAGATTTTTAAATTGAAGTCATTTACAAATCTGTTTATCTTTCTGGCTCCAGTTGGAGATGACATAAATATCTAATACCTTGTGAAAGAATGGAGGTCCCCAAAATGCGATCATTCAGATAAACAACAAAGCAAACACCTGAGTGATTACTATAAAAATGAAAAACATCACCGTACAAAGTGCCATTTCCACATATGTTCTATGTAGAGGAGCTGTATAAATGTGGCTCTATATTCTAATAAGCTTTCTTTTCAAACTTCCCACAGGTTATTCATTTCCTGACTCTGCAGCCAGCCAAGCGGCCTAATAATGAGTCCGAGGAAGTGTTTAGAAGGATGATATGTCAGTTTTAGTTCCACAGCAGCTGCACAGTGAAAGACTTTATCATGGATGTGCTGGTTGCTAGGAGACCCAGACTGGCATTGCTTGTTTCTCTGACTTGCATTGGCTGAAATACACCTGGCATTTGGAGCTTAGGTCTATTTTAATTACATTTATTTTACATTTTGTTGCATTATGATAACGTTATGATACATTTAGGATAATAAATAATAATAAATAATCTTGTTTGGTATCTGCCGATAACGAGATGGAATTTTACAAGAAGGTAAATGCCTGAAAAACAAGGAAATAGATTTGAATTTTATTTCCCATTACTCATTTGCAACAGTATTTTGCATATCACATATCACCACATCTCCTTACATCTGTGTAAAAAAAAGAATGTAATTATATCTTCAACCTATTTTTCTACGTATCTATCTCTCTTATTTCTATATATAATTTGGTGTGTATTTATTTCTGTCTATATATTCTCTATCATATCTCTATCTCACTCTCCCGTTCTAATGAATACAGATAAACCTCTGGAGAAGACCGCCCCTTTGAAAAGAATGTGACTAATATTCATCTTAATATAGTCTATGATGGCTACCCTACTATAAACAGACCCCCCCATTAACCCAACCAAGTAGTTCAGTTTAACCCCTTTGAAACAAACAACTGCAAAACAAAAGGGGGAGGGGGGGGGGGCGCTTCTTCTTGTATTAACATAGTGGTCTCAAACTGTGGCCCTCCAAATGTTGCAAAACGTCAACTCCCAGCATGCCTGTTATGCCCCCTCCCATAGACATGAATGGATGGGGCGTGGCGTTATATCACGTCTCTGACTATGGAAGCCAGTGAGTGGCCTAGCAACATCTGGAGGGCTACAGTTTGGAGACCACTATACAGTGGTCTCTAAACTGTAGCCCTCCAGATGTTGCAAAACTACAACTCCCAGCATGTCCAGACAGCTGTTTGGGCATGCTGAGGTTTGTAGTTTTGCAACAGCTGGAGGGCTACAGTTTGGAGATCACTGTGCAGTGGTCTCTAAACTGGGGCCCTCTAGATTTTGCAAAACTACAACTCCCAGCATGCCCACACAGCAGTCTGCTGTCTGGGCATGCTGGGATTTGTAGTTTTGCAACATCTGGAGGGCCACAGTGGGGAGATCACCGTGTGGTGGTTTCTAAACCATGGCCCTCTGAATCTTGCAAAACTGCAACTCCCAGCATGCACAAACAGCAAACAGCTGTCTCGCCATACTGGTAGTTGTAGTTGCGCACCTCCAGCTGTTGTATAACTACATCTCCCAGCATGGCATTCGGCAATCAGAACATGCTGGGAGTTGTAGTTTTGCAACAGCTTTAGTCACACTGGTTGGAAAATACTGAGTTAGGTAACAAAACCTAACTGAAGGTTTTCCAGCCAGTGTGCCTCCAGCTGTTGCAAAAGTACAACTCCCAGTTGTAGTTTTGCAACAGATGGAGGCTTGCACCCCCCCCCCCCCATGTGAATGTAAAGGGTACATTCACACGAGTAGGTTTACAGTGAGTATCCTGCTTCAAGTTTGAGCTGCGGCAAGTTTTCCGCCGCAGCTCAAACTCCTAGCAGGAAACTCACCATAAACCCCCGTCTGTGTGAATGTACCCTAAAAACACTACACTAACACATAATAAAGGGTAAAACACAACATATACACCCCCTTACACTGCCCCCCCCCCAATTAAAATGAAAAACGTATCGTACGGCAGTTTTTCCAAAATGAAGCCTCCACCTGTTGCAAAACAACAACGCCACTGACTGTCCAGGCATGCTGGGAGTTTAGCAACAGCTGGAGAAACCCTGTTTGGGAATCACTGGCATAGAATACCCCTATGTCCATCCCTATGCAATCCCTAATTTAGTCCTCAAATGCACATGGCACTCTCTCACTTCGGAGCCCTGTCATATTTAAAGGAAACAGTTTGGGGCCACATATGGGGTATTTCCATACTCGGGAGCAATTGACGTACAAATTTTGGGGGCTTTTTCTCATTTAACCCCTTATGAAAAGGAAAAGTTGGGGTCTACACCAGCCTGTTAGTGTAAATATTTTTTTTTTTTTTTACACTAACATGCTGGTGTTGCCCCATACTTTTTATCTTCAGAAGAGTATGGAAATACCCCACATGTGGGTGTAGAATGCTCTGCGGATGCACAACAAGGCTCAGGGGTGAGAGCGTACCATGTACATTTGAGGCCTAAATTGGTGATTTGCACAGGGGTGACTGATTTTACAGTGGTTGTGACATAAACGCAAAAAAATAAATACCCACGTTAAAGATACCTACATTTTTCATTTTCACAAGGGAAAATAGGAAAAAAATCCCCCCAAAATTTGTAACCCCATTACTTCTGAGTAAGAACATACCCCATATGTGGGTGTAAAGTGCTCTGCTGGTGAACTACAATGCTCAGAAGAGAAGGAGCGCCATTGGGCTTTTGGAGAGAAAATTTGTACGGAATTGAAGGCCATGTGTGTTTACAAAGCCCCCATAGTGCCAGAACAATGTACCCCCACATGTGACCCCATTTTGGAAACTACACCCCTCACGTAATGTAATTAATGAAAAGTCGTCAAACACCTGTGGGGTGTTAAGACTCACTGTACCCCTTGTTACGTTCCTTGAGGGGTGTAGTTTCCAAAATAGTGTGCCATGTGGGGGCTTTTTTTCTGTTCTGGCACCACAGGGGCTTCTTAAATGTGACCTGCCCCCCAAAAACTATTTCAGCAAAATTTGTTTCCAAAAGCCAAATATGGCTCCTTCTCTTCTGAGCATTGTAGTTCACCCGCACTGCACTTGATGTCCACACATGGGCTATTTTCATAATCAGAAGAAATGGGGTTACAAATTTTTGGGGGCATGTTCTCCTATTATACCTTGTAAAAATGTGAGATTTGGGGAAAAAAACTGCATTTTATTGAAAAAAAAAATTTTGTTTACACATCCCACTTTAACGAAAAGTCGTCAAACACCTGTGGGGTGTTAAAGGGGTACTCAGGTGGAAAACTTTTTTTTTTTTTAAATCAACTGGCTCCAGAAAGTTAAACAGATTCGTAAATTACCTCTAGTACTGAAAGATTTTTTTAATAGAGGTAATTTACAAATCTATTTAACTTTCTGGAGCCAGTTGATATGAAAAAAAAAAGTTTTTCCCTGGAATACCCCTTTAATATCCAGCTGATGATATACTATTTTAACATTTTTTGTGTGTATAACAGCCACATTTCCCCCCCTGCTGAGTTTTAACTATGCCAGCTAGCATTCTATCAAGTTTACCCCTTCCAAAAGTTTCTTCTGACCTTGAAAAAACTATTTTTTGGTGTTTCTGTCAAAAATGACTATGCCTCCTGAGCATTTCTAAGATTTTTCAAAGATACCAGGATTATTTATGTAAATCTTTTCCTTATTAATTTACAGCTTGTCTTCCTTTTACCTTTTTTTCTGAAAATGAATTTCTTTACAAAAGAATCCTCTCAGATAAGCCTTCAAGACATCTCAGGTTATTTGAATATTAGTTAAACCCTTATTTATTTTCTGGAAATAATTTATATCTGCAATTATGCTTTGCCCTTTATTAATTATCATAATCCAATGTGGATTAATTCTAAACAATAAATTCTTTCTAGCTATATTGATTTCAGAAAAAAACATAAATTAATGCTAAAACAAGATCTTTTCGACAATGATACAAAACTAAATGTCCGTAGGGGTACAGAGGCAGCACCATCTACCAATGGGTAAGAATCTTTGTATGATGTAATCCTAATGTTTAAATATGCAAGTCTCCCTTCCTATTGGAGCAAGTTATTATACTAGTCATCTCATCTACTGTACTGCCTATGAGGGCCTTATGTATTATAGAATAGGGGGATAGGTGTGATACAGATGCTAATACTATATGCTTTGTGGGTTTATTTAATAAAGTGGTAAAGGTTAGATACATATTTATTTGATACTATGTCACTATGTTAAGCTGTTGCCAGTGTTTACTTAAAGGGGTACTCCTCCCCTAGACATCTTATCCCCTATCCAAAGGATAGGGGATAAGATGTCAGATCGCCGGGGTCCCGCTGCTGGGGACCCTGGGGATCGCTGCTGCAGCACCCCGCTATCATTACTGCGCAGAGCGAGATCGCTCTGCACGTAATGACGGGCAATACAGGGGCCGGAGCATCGTTACGTCATGGCTCCGCCCCTCTTGATGTCACGGCCCGCCCCCGTCAATACAAGTCTATGGGAGGGGGTGTGGCGGTTGTCACGCCCCCTGCCATAGACTTGCATTAAGGGCACGGGCCATGATGTCATGAGGGGCGGAGCCATGACATCACACTGCTCCGGCCCCTGTATCGCCCGTCATTACGTGCAGAGCGATCTTGCTCTGTGCAGTAATGATAGCGGGGTGCTGCAGCAGCGATCCCAGGGGTCCCCAGCAGCGGGACCCCGGTGATCTAACATCTTATCCCCTATCCTTTGGGGCGAAGTACCCCTTTAATGTAAAATAGCGTATGGTTTGTATAAAGGCATATTATAAAGTTTAACAGTACTTTTAAAGTTATGGACCAATATACTGTTAGGGTAGGGTCACACGTAGCGCATCCACAGTGTATTTCATGCTGTGGATGCACCAATGCCAGTGGACTTCACTCTAGTGACTGGCGTTAGTACATCTGCAGCACGAAATACGCTTCAGATGCTCTATGTGTATCCCTACCCTTAGGCTTAATCTTGATGAAAAATCCAGTGTCCAGGTCATATGGCAACTATGAGGATATACCTTAAGGCTTCTGAATTCCGGCACTATACTCTATGTGGCGAGTGCCATTACAAAGGGAAGGGAAACATGATGGTGCCTTTAAAGTACAAGTGCAGGTAGACCAGATGTAAGCCAATCCACCGATCATCCTTCTGCAACTCTTGCAGCGGGGCACGCATTCCCTGACATCGTGTTTATGGTGCCAGGCATCAAGGTGTATTGCTCCCCGTCTTACTGTCCATAGCTGGATTGTGGGATCCTGAAGCATTTCTGATTTGTTCCTGGCTCTGTAATCATCTAGCATTCCTGGCTCTGTAATCATCTAGGCAGCTTTGCAAAGGTTGGATCCAGGTGAGTTTGAGGGCAGGAAGGAGGATGGGGAGGCACAGAGAGAAAATCAGAAAATAGAAATAGATTAGAAAATACTTTGTTCACACATCATTAGATTTAATAATGGAGCAAATTGGCCCAGCTTACACCACAATGAAATATCCTGTATTTAGACTCAGTATATTATGTAGCTGTCTATGCATTTTGTCCACAGTTGCTTTATGACACGGTCTGATCTTTTGTCTTCATTCTACTATATCATCTGTGTCTTAGCTTTGACCAGAGCACCACCACCCTTATTCACATTCATCCACCTATACCACATCGAGTCCATCAGTGAGAGCAGTGCCGTGCCACTCGCGCTATCTTCTACACTGTCTGTCATAACATGAACAAATAAACAGCTATTAGAGGGTATTATCTCATCAGTCCTGGCTGCGCTGTGTCGCCACTGGCTGACTGAGTGTACCACACATGAACACCCGCCTCTGTGATGTCTGGACATAGCTCCACATATCTATGCATGCTCCTTTAGTGTCTCCTGGACCCCTATGTTCCATTGAAGAGAAGGAATATTATAAATAGATCTTTTAATATTGCTCATCTTATTTGTACATTGAAAAGGAGATGGTGATCAAGTAGTTGTAAACTATTAAACAGATAAAAACAAAAAAAATTTAAATAAAGAATGAGAAAAGAAAAGGTGGAAAAAGGGGGGATATGCTGAAGCTGTGGTAAATCCTGGCTGAACACATTTACGAACCTCCTTCAGGTAGCTTTGGGGCTTGTGTGGTTGCTGTCATGGCTTATACCAGCATAATGGTAAAAAAAATAAACCTAATGATAATAAAAACACATAAAAGATATAAAACAAAGGGATGTAAAGAACAATACTGAAGGACTTGATAGCAGAGAACGTGATAGCAATCAAGTCGATTTTGACAACATAGGCTAGAAATTTGCAGATGCAAATATCCTTCCTCTTTGATAAAACAGGGTACAGAGGGAATCACTTTATCTACAGTTGGGAAAGTACAGAGACTGATCCTGTTTGTTGTTACCTTTCATCCGATCATGATCAAGATTCTTCAGGCCCTGAAGAAACATTGGCCCATTTTTAGCCAATCTTACCAGGATGGATATGAATTCCAGTCTACCCTGTTTTAAGCTCTGCTCTAATGTACATGATCACATTGTCAATGCCGATATACAGTCATGGCCGTAAATGTTGGCACCCCTGAAATTTTTCAAGAAAATGAAGTATTTCTCACAGAAAAGGGTTGCAGTAACACATGTTTTGCTGCACACATGTTTATTCCCTTTGTGTGTATTGGAACTAAACCAAAAAGGGAGGAAAGAAAGCTAATTGGACATAATGTCACACCAAACTCCAAAAATGGGCTGGACAAAATTATTGGCACCTTTTCAAAATTGTGGAAAAATAGGATAGTTTCAAGCATTAAACTCACCTGAAGCAAGTAACAGGCGAAGGCCATATAACAATCACACCTGAAAGCAGATAAAAAGGAGAGATGTTCACTTAGTCTGTGCATTGTGTGTCTGTGTGTGCCACACTAAGCATGGACAACAGAAAGAGGAGAAGAGAACTGTCTGAGGACTTGAAAACCAAAATTGTGGAAAAATATCAACAATCTCAAGGTTACAAGTCCATCTCCAGAGATCTAGATTTGCCTTTGTCCACAGTGTGCACCATTATCAAGAAGTTTGCAGCTGTAGCTAATCTCCCTGGGCGTGGATGGCAGAGAAAAATTGATGAAGGGTGTCAACACAGGATAGTCCAGAAGGTGGATAAGCAGCCCCAAACAAGTTCCAAAGATATTCAAGCTGTCCTACAGGCTCAGGGAGCATCAGTGTTAGCGCAAACTAAGTGAAATGAAACACTGTGGCATGAGACCCAGGAGGACCCCACTGCTGACACAGAGACTACACAAGACTACATTTTGCCAAAATGAACTGGAGTAAGCCAAAATCCTTCTGGGAAAACATCTTGTGGACAGATGAGACCAAGATAGAGCTTTTTGGTAAAGCACATCATTCTACTGTTTACCAAAAATGGAATGAGGCCTATAAAGAAAAGAACACAGTACCTACAGTGATATATGGTGGAGGTTCAATGATGTTTTGTTTTTTGTTTTTATGCCCCTGGCACTGGGTGCCATGAATGTGTGCAAGGCATCATGAAATCTGAGGATTACCAACGGATTTTGGGTCACACTGTACAGCCCAGTGTCAGAAAGCTGGGTTTGCGTCTGAGATCTTGGGTCTTCCAGCAGAACAATGACCACAAACATACATCAAAAAGCCCCCAGAAATGGATGGCATCAAAGTGCTGGAGAGTTCTGAAGTGGCCAGCAATGAGTCCAGATATAAATCCCATTGAACACCTGTAGAGAGATCTTAAAATTGCTGTTGGGAAAATGCGCCATTCCAATAAGAGAGACCTGGAGCAGTTTGCAAAGGAAGAGTGGTCCAACATTCCGTCTGAGAGGTGTAAGAAGCTTATTGATGGTTACAGGAAGCGACTGATTTCAGTTATTTTTTTTCCAAAGGGTGTGCAACCAAATATTAAGTTAAGGGTGCCAATAATTTTGTCCAGCCATTTTTGGAGTTTGGTGTGACATTATGTCCAATTTGCTTTTTTCCTCCCTTTTTTAGTTTATTTCCAATACACACAAAGGGAATAAACATGTGAATAGCAAAACATGTGTTACTGCAATCCTTTTCTGTGAGAAATACTTCATTTTCTTGAAATATTTTTGGGGGTGTCATCATTTACGGCCATGGCTGTAGGTAGTCTTTGAACAGAATTAAGACAACAAGAGTTGGCTTCACGTAAGAAAGGTACATATCTTGTAGCCATTATTCTGGTGTTATTTTCGATTATTATATCACCCATCCTCATACAGGAGAGAAATATCTGATTAAGAGTCAATATACATGTAGTCATTCTTTTGTCATTTATTTACAAAAAAGTCCATGCGGTCTCCCATACGTTAGGGAGATTATCCAACATATGCAAGACCATCTAGAAAAATTACCCATTAGGTAACATAATACCTTGTCATCAATACTATTGCACATTGTGGAGATGAGACACAACTGAGACTTCAAGTTATTAAACATGTGGGCCCCCTCAGAGTGGTGGTGACAGAGAGTTGCTTCACTCAAACAAGGGAATCCCCATGGCTTAAACAGAGAATGCAATTTTTATGTTCTATTCATAGTTTTTGTAGGTCAGATTTAATTAAACTTTTTTCCCATTACTATTATGTTCCCAGCAATTACTTATCAAATTATCAAATGTTTAAAAAATAACGGCTGACATTTATCATTGCCTTTAGACTGTTCTTTGTCTCTATATAGGGCACAAAAAAGGCGCAAGCAGGGTTTATTTGCGCCTTTTTTGCACCTTTGGTTTATACATTTCTGCTGATTTTGAGTTACAATCCACAGATTTTGGCAATGCACATGATATTAAAGGGTTTTAACAACTGCGTCTTTTAGTGAAAAGGTGCAAAAAAGGCGCAGAGCCACTGAAAAGTCTCACTTAGCCCACTTAGCTTAGCTTTTTGGTGTATGTGAAGAGAGAAATTTCAGAAAATGTGACCTGCACAAAATTTATTAAATGCTCTGTGACCATTTAATACATTTGGCGCTCCTACACATTACCAGCACACAAAAAAAAGGTGTAGAACAATGCTTCACTTACACCTACAATAATAAATGCCGGCCAATTTTCTTAAAGGGGTACTCGACTGCCCCAGCATTGTTCCGAACGCTGCATCACGCCATGACCCCTGTCTGCAAATTTATGGGAGGGGGCGTGACGTCACGACCCATGCAGCCCGCACCTAACGTTCAGAACAAAATGTTCCGAATGCTGGGACAGTGGAGTACCCCTTCAAGTGGTGTTTTACTCTTTTAGAACTTCTGTAGTTTTTTATTTATTACCTTTATATTAATGTAATCCTCTATGTATTATTTGCAATTTACACTGTTTATTTTGCATGCATTTATTTCTTTACAGATACAGATAGTCAGACATCACATGTATTCAGTCATACCTAGTATCTACTACCTATTTATCTATGCAGTGATCATAATCTTTATTATCTATAACTATCTACATGTTGCCTTTGACACCAATCAACCAGAAACATCACACTTGTTTATCTGGTGCATCTCTCGTTGCTTGGTGATATATAACATTCCATAGCTGTATCCCTCTGCTTGCTTTTTATTAGCTTTATAAGCTTTCCAAGGAGTGCTCTCTCCTTTGCATGCGCGGGGTCTACTTCACCCAGCCGCATCATGGGGGATATTAATCAAAACCTGTCCAGAGGAAAAGTTGCCCAGTTGCCCATAGCAACCAATCAGATCGCTTCTTTCATTTTTAACAAGGCCTCTGCAAAATGAAAGAAGCAATCTGATTGGTTGCTATGGGCAACTGGGCAACTTTTCCTTTGCACAGGTTTTGATAAATCTCCCCCCATGTTCTTATTTCCCTCTCAGCACTGCTACCTAACAGACATTACTACAATACTATATTAAGCGTTATGTTTACCTTCCTTACACTCATATATATAGATCAATCTAGTTAGCTTCTTCTTATTAGCGTCAAGTTTATAGCAGACTTGGGATATCTTAGAATATCTTTCACATATAGGATTTTCTGTAAAGGTCATAACACTGAAATAATGGCTACAAAATCATTGGGTTACATGGTGTATTTTTGATGATTTTGAGAGCCATTGAGCCATATAGGACCATTTTGACCTTAGTCAGACACCACAACATATACAGCAGGTAATGAAAATATGCAAGGTGAATAAAAAAAAAAAGGATGGTGCAAAATTATAGCCTTGGTAGTCATAACTAAGAGAAAATAACACAAATGTATTTACATGAAAAGACTCACTTTCTATTAAGTTTTATCTACACACTACAAATGTTCAAAGTGATTTCCATTGGGGACACAGCAGATGTCTCGGTGGAAGTCCGGCTCTGTTTAGACATATGCCAGCATATCCTCAGATGTGGACTCCATTGTTTCTGTGATGTGTTGTCTCAGGTCCTGTGGCTGAATACAGTCCTTAATTGATGTAGGCCTGTAAATGGGAATGTGGAGGTGGACCACCCTGCTAATGTACTACATTTGTCAGATCCTCCTCTATCTGTGGCATAAGCCATTCCTTTAACGTGTCCCGGAAGGAGTGGCCAGTCACAGTATCCTCAGCATAAAAGAAGGGACCATAGACTTCGCACCTTCTCATTGTACAGAACATGTTTACTTTGGGTGCTCCATAAGAGCACATGGCTTTTCCGAGCCTTCCATTCTAATGTTTTAGAGATTGATCTTCCCACTGAGGTATAAGGTAGCCTCATTGCTGAACGCCGGCCTGTTCAAAGGAAGATTTTTTTTTTTTTTGCTTTGATGTCACCATCTTAAGTCACCAAAGATGAAGACAGGCGTTCTGCACTCACCACATAAGACCTGGTAATTCAGCTCCCATCTCGGGCTGCTCCTCCGGCAGGGGCTTCAAGACGTTGTGGGGCGCTCAGAGACGACTGCTGGCGGTTTCACGCATAGGAATAGGTTTTCACGCATAGGAATGCGCTTCATCCGGCCTCCTTTGGAGGCCAGATGAAGCGCATTTCTATGCGTGAAACCGCCGGCAGTCGCCTCTGAGCACCCAGCATCGTCTTGAAGTCCCTGCCGGAGGAGCAGTCCGAGATGGGAGCTGAATTATCAGGTCTTCTGCGGTGAGTGCAGGACACCTGTCTTTATCTTTGGTGTCTCTACCATTGATTTCTAGTTGCATTGTCCTAGCACTGCCGCTACTGGACACGGCTGGTTTCCTTACCTGGAGTGATCATATCCATCTTGAGGAGCTGTAGGCTTAAGGTATCGGTGCCACTTTTTTGTTCTTTGGTTGTTATTCCATCTTAAGCCACACCATATAAGCACATGTCAAATTTAGCAGTTGAAAATGAAAGCTGTGCTGTGATTGATTATTATGCGTAACTAAGTTTTACTTTGCTTTTTAGTCACTGACCATTTACTACTGAAGTTATTGTAGCTACAGGCCTTTACTTTGAATGATCCTTTGTGGATCGCCGTGTATTTGCACAGTGATAGGATTAATTTGCCCTAATTATATAGGAGATATATGTTCATAAACTTTATAATAATTTTTTCGGTTTATCCTTCTACCGTGGGAGCAGTACTCCTGCAGTATCCTTTTTGTGCTAACATTATAAAAATGATTAAATGATTTGTAAGTATACCACATACCTGTATATGTTCTATATTTTCTCCATTCTCCTTACATTCATTTTCCCGTATTTGTTCCTCTTTTATGTATGGTCTGATGTCTGTTGACATAACCCTTGTAACCTAATCTTGAACTGATTTTATGGTTTACTAGCGATAAGCTAATTGTATACGTGATACTGGAAGATCTCGTTTTTTATATACACACTTATGTGCAATTTTCAGAGTGATAATAAAGATGTGCAAATCGGACTTTTGTTTTGGTGTAAGAATTTTGTTTGATTTCTTACAATAATGCTTATTTAAATTATCACACCATGGAATTGATATTTCATATATTGTTTTTTAAACCAACATTTATGTTCTTTACCTGTGTTAGGAAGAAAGTATATGCAAATCAACAAATCGGAGTATCGACCGTCACGCCCACTACCATAGATTTGTATTGAGGGGCAGGACGTCACTAGGGGGCGAGGCTGTGACGTCATGATACTGCGGCACCTGTATCGCACGTCATCAGGCACGGAGCAAAGTTCGCTCAGTGCAGCAGATGACACAGGGTGCTGCAGGAGAGATCGCAGGGGTTCCCAGCGGCAGGACCCCCACGATCAGACATCTTATTCCTTATCCTTTGGCTAGGGGATAAGATGTCTAGGGGCGGAGTACCCCTTTATGGACTAGGCCAATGTTTATTCTTGCATTTCTTTTTCCTCCTCTCCTTTTAAAATCCATAGCCGATTGATTTTTTCCCCTACAGACACATATGAGGGCTTGTTTTTTGTGTGACTACTTGTACCTTGTAATGATATCTTTCATTTTACCATATGATGTCCCATGAAACAAAAACATTTATAAGAAAACTGCAATTTAGCTAATTTGGGGGGGTTTGGTTTTTATGCAGTGCACTTTATGGTAAAAATGATATTTATCTTCATTATCTTTATTCTGTAGGTCAATGCGATTAAAACGATACCCAATTTATATAATTTTTCTATTATTGTACTACTAATGTACTACAAAAAAATGATACCTTTTTTTTCCAAAATTCAAGTACCAGGAAGCAAGGGCGTACCTGTATGCCTTTCTTCCTTAACAGGTTAAAGGAGTACTCTGCCCCTAGACATCTTATCCCCTATCCAAAGGAGGGGATGTGGAGTGACGTCATGAGGGGGCTTGGCGTGATGTCATGATCATGGCTGCCCGAACTCAGCGTTCTAAACATAATGTTCAAAATGTGTCTTCACTGAGATCGTGGGGGTCCCAGCAGCCGGACCCCTGCGATCAGACATCTTATCCCCTATCCTTTGGATAGGGGATAAGATGTCTAAGGGCGTAATGCCTCTTTAAAGAAATTGTCCTTTTCTGACCCCTATAACTTTTTTATTTTTCCGTATACAGCGATATCTGAGGGCTCATATTTTGCACCGTGATCCTTAGTTTTTATCGGTACCATTTTTGCTTTGATGGTACTTTTTGATCGTTTTTTAGAATTTTTTTCTGATATATGATGTGATAAAAAATCTGTATTTTTGGTGTTTGAAATTTTTTTTTTTTTACGTTTAAGCCGTTGCGGGATCATAAACATTATATTTTAATAGTTTGGACATGGCGAAAAAAGCTTGGACAGTGGCGAAAACCAGTTCTTACTGAACATTTTTGTTAAAACTAGAATTGACTGCTTTTCCCTAATTAAAACCAGATTTTACTTTACAGTAAAAATTAGTTTTAACTGGGGAAAAGCGATAAATTCTTGTTTTAGTTCAGTAAGAATTGGTTTTCACCACTGGTTTAGGGAAAACCAGTTTTAACTTAAAACAGGTTTTCACTGTAGCATATACGGTGGCTAAAGCTTCTGGATCTATAATAGGCTATAATGTTTAGAAATATTTATAAGGAAAGGTGAATTAGTTCAGAATTTAGAACTGTACGTGATGGGGCACAGCAATCATCAGCATTACAGCCTCCTTCTTTAACACACTCCGATGGATATGTGTGGACTATTTCCATTCCTGCAGTCCTCCTATACTATCATCCTGGGGCTAAGTATCTTTTTCATATATAGTTTTTTGGATGCATGTATCATATTATGCATTATTGTAGACATTTTTTCTCAATCCCGTCTATGGCTACTGATACACATCGTAAAGTAGACTGCATTCTGAGGCACTATTGTTGAATTTTCTGTGCTATTGTGCTGTCTATGGATCAGTAATTTATCTAATTGGACGTGCTGCTCCCTTTGGCAGCTCCCCATATCTTTCTGATGTATACTGCTATATTTATGTATGTTTAATAATATATTGTAAAATGATCATATTTGTCAATACAATTTTTTATCTATTCTGTAAAAAGAAAGTACGGTACTCTTACTTAGACCCCCAAGAAGCGACTGTAGGTAATTTGTCAGCACATGTTCCATTCCCCTGCAGCACCAGCACTACAAGGGAAGTGAAGCATTACACAGTGACCATTAAAAGCAATGAATGTCTGTGTAAAGCATGGATGTGTCGGGTTCTCCAAAATTCCCTAATGGTTTATCTGAAAATGGGTTTTCTAAGCCAGTCCTTTAAGCCCAGGACTCTGAAGTCATTATCCTTTTAGTAAATCCAGTTTAACTTCTTTAAAAGGCATGGTGATCTCCTCTGTATAAAGTATTTTGTTTCTTGCCAATATAACACATGGAATAACATTAACAATAAATTATAAATCTCTAACTTAAAATATTAATAGTCATCCCTAAAATGTAACTATCTTTTAAAGTAAATTTATTGATACGACTATATAAAGCTTCAGCCATATGTGAATGGTTCAACCATGTGTCACTGGAGTAACATGATGTACTGCTTATCTGTTACAAAGGTAATAATAATGAACACATGTACTTGGAATTTTCACCCAATTTACAAACAAAGGGAAAATGTTTAAACATTTTGAATGCAATATGTATGATACACATAATATATAACCTTCGCTCGATATCTCTTGAATAAATTTTTTTTTACTTTGCTGCGGTACTTTTGACTCCCACATCCTTACTCTACTTCTTATTCATGAGTATTTAAGTCAAATATTTGCCTGGATCTTTCTCTTTTAAATTGTTGTGATCAATGATTTCCTCTCTTCCTTCCTTTCAATCCTATCATCTCCATGAGGAAATAATCTTTTAGAGCCTTTCAAATGCAACAATGGAATCATGTTCAAATTAATATTCATTACTTAAATGCCGCAACTATGTCCTCTTGTCATTTTTATTCAAATTTTTATGTGGAAAGCAGTTAAGAACCTATCTATGGGTACTGGGTGCTCATGTGATGCCAAAAGAGACATAAGACTGTAATGAAATGGTTATAAATGGAAAATAGGGGGCAGTATATTTTTGCTAAAATGGGAAAGCCCCCCCCCCCCAAACTAAGACTAAGAAACTGCAGGATAATAAAATAAAACTCTGATCCTTTTTTTTTTTTTTTTTTTTTTTATTCAAAGGAAGTATTTATTAGTACAGTAGTAAACAACAAGGGTCCGCATAAGACACATTCCGCTGAAAGCGTAACAACGTAGGTAAGTTTAGCTATAGCTAGCCACAGTCAACGTGAGTCTAGCAGTATATAGAACATTGAAATGGCAGGGATGTGGACCATCTACAGAAAAACTCCATTCTCAATGTAAGCTTTCTCTACGTTGGTAGTGCAGACATCACAACTAATAAATCCATAGAACACATTAGTATCAAAGAGAAAAGTAAACTACAACAAACAAACAAAAAAAAAAAAAACAAAAAAAAAAAAAACAAAAAAAAAAACAAATGTATATAGATATGAAACATCAGTGAGAGAAGGTGGGGCAAGAGAAGTAAGAAGGAGAGAAAGAAAAAGAGAGAGAGGGGAGGGACAAAAGGTAGAGACATTGGGGGGGGGGGCAGGAGAGGTAGCAAAGTCGGGGGCTAGAGGGGAGAGGGCACTCAGACTGCGAGAGTATGGGTATAAGAGAGTAGTACACTCACCGCAAACGGATCTAGTCGACCCAGCCTCACGACTCCAGCCTCGTCTTCCCAAGGAAACCGCCGTCTGTCAAGTAAAGTAGGGTCATGTCTCATGGGCTATCCCTAGCTGTGTAGAGTGGGGAGTCAATGAAGGCCAGCCAGGGTTGCCAAATTGAAATGTACCTTTCCTGTCTACCATGAGAGTCTGCCATCAACTCTTCCATCCGGCACAGGAAGAGAACTTCCTTGTACCATTCCGAGATGGTCGGAGGGAGGGGACTCCTCCAACGTCTGGGTATAACCGTCCGTGCAGCCATCAATAGGAAGTGTGCTAATCTCTTAGAGGGTGTTTGTCTGGAAACCGGTAGAATGGATAGCAGCAGAGCTTTAGGATCATTTGGGTAAGATACTCCGGAGATGTGCGCTATACGGGACAGCACAAGCCCCCAAAACTCTCCAAGCACAGGGCATGACCACCAAATATGGGTCATTGACCCATGGGGGGTGTCACATCGCCAGCACAAATCAGGCACGGTCGGGAAAAAACGGTGTAGAACAGAGGGGACTCTATACCAGCGGGACAACAACTTGTAGTTGGTCTCCTGTGCTCTGCATGAGATGGACAGGCGATGACACATAGTGAATGCAGCAGTCCAGTCAGAAGGCGCATAGGTTGTGTGCAGCTCTGACTCCCACTCCGCCACAAACCGAGGCGGAGACTGGGCCGCCTCCTCTAATAATAGGCCATAAATCTGGGAGACTGGTCTGGCCGGAGCGGAGCCAGAAGAGCACATCTTCTCTAGGGGTGATAGTGATCTGGCCAATTGTAGAGTCTGTCCTGTTGTCTTAATGAAGTGGTCCAATTGCAAGTATTGCATATATGTATAAGGCGTGCGGAGGGTAGTGGGTATTAAGTCTGCGTAAGGTCTTATCAGGGTACCGTTTAGGAAGGAGCTCAAGGGGAGAGGCACGTCCCGCGGTCTCCCCAAAAACTCATTGCAGTGTAGGCCGGGTTCAAAAAGCGGGTTACCCAGTACAGGCGTCAGCGGTCCATTAGGGCTAATCAATCCACGTCCCGTAATGTATCGACGATACGCCGTGATCAGTTCCTTAGTCACCCAAGGCAAGTCCCTCAAAACTCTCTGTGGGATAGCACTACGGGGTAACCACGGGAAGGAGGTGGTGAGGCCACTTACTGTTGTCTCCACCGCCACCCATCTCTTGGAGTTTCGGCCATGGAAGAAATCCAAAAGTCTCGCCAGTGTAGCCGCGATATAATAGGCTTTGCAGTCCGGGACCGCCAAGCCCCCCGCTTGCTTACGTCTGACCAAGATCTGTTTGGCTATCCTCGACGGTCTACCAGCCCAAATGAACGCTCGGAACAAGCTGTCCAGTTTTTTAAAGAAGGGGGGTGGGAGTGCTATCGGGACCGTCTGGAATAAATAGAGCAGCCTTGGGAGCACGTTCATTTTTAGAATGTTTGTTTTGCCCAACCACGAGAAAGTCCCCTTAGTCCATTTACGTAGATCCCTATCAATGGATAACAATAGGGGTTGGAAGTTTAGGGCAAAGCTATCGGAAAGGTTTGAAGGAACCTGAACCCCAAGGTATTTGATCGAGACTGAGTTCCATCGGAAGGGGTGATCACGTTTAAGTTGATCCACCATCACCTCCGGGAGCGTGACATTGAGGGCCATACTTTTGGAGAAGTTAATTTTGTGGTTACTAAAATGGGAATACAATGCAATAGCCCGTAGTATGGCAGGGAGAGATGACTGCGGCGATGTGACATACAAAAGCAGATCATCTGCAAATGCTGAGCAGACATGTCGCTCCCCACCCCGCTGGAATCCTGAGATAGCCTGGTCAGATCTGAGTGCGTTAAGTAAGTGTTCCATACATAAAACATACAGCAGGGGGGAGAGCGGACACCCCTGTCTTGTCCCATTCCGAATCTGTATAGGGGAAGAGAGGGAGCCATTAATCCTAATTCTCGCCTGAGGGTCACTGTAAAGTGCAGAAATGCGGCCCAACATAGCAGGTCCCAGACCGATCTGCGAGAGGGTAGCCTTCATGAATCCCCAATCCACCCTGTCAAATGCCTTCTCGGCATCAAGTGACAGTAACATCAATGGTTGACGGTCGGCTCTAGCCAGATGGATGATGGAGAAAGCTCGTATGGTGTTATCACGCGTTTCTCTAGTCTTGATAAAGCCAGATTGGTCAGGGTGGATCAGGGGTCCAAGAACAGCGGCCAAGCGGTTTGCCAGTAGCTTAGCGAATAGCTTGGTATCTACGTTGAGTAGGGAGATGGGGCGGTAGCTAGCGCATAGGTTCGGATCCCTACCCTCTTTGGGTATCACTGTTATGTGTGCAGTCAGCGAATCAGGGGGAAAAGTGGAGTCTTTGGAAATGACGTTGAAGGCACCGCACAATATCGGGAGCAGGTCTCCCTTCAGTGTCTTGTAGAATTTGGCGGTATAACCGTCAGGACCTGGACTTTTACCAGCCGGCATATTGGATATGGCGGCGGCTATCTCTTCCTCCGTGAACGGTGCCTCCAAGGACTCAATGTCAGCGTCTGTCAGTCTAGGAAGGGCTGTACTGGACAAATAGTCGGTCAGGGAGAGGGGGGGAGAGGAGGAGGGGAAGGTCGGGGATGGAGAGGGAATGTTGTATAAATCAGTGTAATATCTTTCAAAGGCAGTTAAGATTTCTCTCGTGAGAAATGTCCTGCCCCCTTGGGGAGTTGTGATAGAGGGGACGTACAACGCCTCTCTCCTGTCGCGCAGCGCCCTAGCCAGATATTTCCCAGGTTTGTTACCCCATTCGTAAAACGCCTTAGAGCAATGTTGTCGGTAGTATTTGTAACTGTCGTTCAGAAGTGTACAGATGTCATGTCGGGTTTTGATCAGGGCTCGCAGAGACGATTCCTGCCGGGATCGTTTGTGTTGGGCCTCAAGGGTCGCTAGAGAGTCGAGTAGAAGCTTCAGTTTGTCCGACTTCGCCTTTTTAAGGCGAGAGCCATGCCTAATCAACACCCCTCTCAGTACACATTTAAGTGCCTCCCACTGAGTGGGAAGCGGCGTGTCATCTCCTGCATGGTCGGTCAAGAAATGGGCTATGGTGGACTTAAGGTCGGTCAGGCATAGTGAGTCCAACAGTAGAGACTCATTCAGTCTCCAGTTATATTGGGGTCTACTGAGGGAGGGTATTAAAACCGTACAGTGGACCGGGGCGTGGTCGGACAGAAATATGTTACCTATGTGGGAAGAGGATAGTCGAGATAGATAAAAATGGGGTAAAAAAATATAGTCCAGTCGGCTGTAGGAGTCATGGGGGCTAGAGTAGAACGTGTAGTCTCTATCGTTGGCATGTTGGAGTCTCCACACGTCACACAGCTGCAAGGAATGTAAGAGTTTCTTAAGTTTGCTGAGCTGACAGTACGAAACAGCGGAGTGCCGTGCGGAGGTATCCAACAACGGGTTCAAAGCAAGATTCAGGTCACCCCCCAGGATGAGCATGCCCTGTGCGAAGGAGCACAAGTCCTCCAGTGTCTTCAATAGGAATTGTATCTGTAAACTATTTGGGGCGTATATCGTCGCTACAGTCACCACCTGGTCTAAAATCGTGCCCTTAATAAACAGAAAGCGGGCATCCGGATCGGACTTAACCTCCAAAATTCTGAACGGTAGGGTACGATGGAATCCAATCGAGACCCCCTTCGAGCGTGATTCAGAATTTGTGCTGTGGAACCAGGTGGTGAAATAGCGGCCGAGACGCTCTGGCGTGTGTCCCGTCTTGAAATGCGTTTCCTGTATGCATAAGATTTTAGTGTGCAGTTTGTGTAAGTGGTAAAGGATTTTGGATCGTTTCTCTGGGATGTTAAAGCCCTGAACATTCAATGTGGTTACCTTTACATTCGTCATGATGTTGAAGACGGAGGAGTCCTGTCGGAGAGGCTTGGAGTACGCGGCTCGGCAGAGAGATCCGGAACCTGGTGAGGGGGAGAGAAACACACACAATAGGAGGAGAGGTTATTGAGAGGACAAAAAGGAGGGGTAAGAAGAGAAAGAGAAATGAAAAAAAAATGAAAAGCAAGAACACTTGCAAAAAATGTCTAACCGCAGAACAGATCTTCTGCCAAAAAGGTGTATAAAAACTACACCAGCCCTATTAGGGGAGGAAACTAAGGCTAAAGGAGAGGTCCTTCCAGATAACAGGATACGTTAATGGACAATCAAACAATAAGCAGAGTTAGTCCGTCTGCACAAGGCCTATAGTAGACAGGAGCTAAACTAGCGGTATTAACATAGATGTGGGGACGTGTTAGAAATAAGGGCGATGAGCACTAGGGGGCATCAGGGGGGATCGGGGGGGGGGGGTAGATGGGGGAGGGGGGGCCAGTAATTGTATAATCCCAGTCCAGCTTGTAGGAAAGTTGAGTCCGTGGCAGGTGTCAGGGACTTAGAGGGTTGGGGTGGAAGGAGAGGCAGTTAAGACTAGGGTGAGCGACTGGAACAGTCATTCAGAGCCGGTCAGGGCTCTATGCCATGATCCTCCGGACCGTTCATTCGTCGTCTCTGTCTCTGGGGTAGAGGTTCTCCGGCTGTCCGTCTGCGAGTAGGGGTTCTTTGCGACGCTCGTGGCACTGGTGGAGGGGCATACGGGTCCCTCAAGAAGGCTATCCAGTCCGGGAGCGACAGCTGTGGCAGGTCCAGGGTATCGAGGAAGGTCTGTAGGTCGCCTGGGTGGCGCAGAGTAGCAGTAGTGGACCCAGAGGAGACATGTAGGGCAAACGGGAAGCCCCATCTGTACTGGATATTGCGTTCCTGTAGCATACGTAGTAATGGTCGCAGTAAGGCTCTTTGGCGAAGTGTACGCCGAGATAGATCAGGGTAAATTTGGAGAGTAGCCCCGTCAAAGTCCACATCTCCCATATGACGCACCTTTTGCATAAGTTGTTCCTTCACTGTATATTTGTGTATACGGCAAATGACATCACGGGGGCGAGATGGATCCGTGCTGGGTGCTCTCAGTGCACGGTGCACCCGGTCAAGTTCTATGTGGGTCTCCGGGGGGCGTCCTAGGACCAAGTTGAAAACTCCAGTGATGGTAGCGTGTAGGTCAGGAGCCCTAGTGGCTTCTGGGAGGCCACGTATACGAACATTGTTCCTGCGGTTTCTGTTTTCAATGTCGTCCAGGTGGTCAGCTAGGGCGTGGTGGGTGGACGTTTGAGCGTTCAGGGCTGTTTGCATCTCTTTCATTGAGGTAATGACAGATTCACGAAAGTCCTCCAAAACACAAACCCTTCCCTGTAAGTCTGCTACATCGCGCTTAACAGGTTGGAGATCCTGACGCCATGCAAACTTAAGATCAGAGGCCATGGCGGACATCTCAGACTTGGTAGGGAGCAGCGCCAATAATGCTTGCAGTTCGGGGTGCCCCTTTAAAAGTGCCACAGCTTGAGCAGGTGGAGGGAGGGAGGATGCAATGTAGTCACTGCCTTGAGAATCATTAGTCACTATGGAAGCATGAGTCCCCGAGGATCGTGGATCTCCTTGTGGCCATACTTGGGGGGTCAGATCCCCGTTTGCATAATCCGTACGTGAAGCAGGGTAGGGAGACAGATGTGCGGGCGGTCGAGTGCAGGGCTCTCGGGCAGCTGCACAGGGCCCCACCAGTGGCTCAGGCAAGTATCTCAGTCCCTGCATCAATCCCTCTTCAGGTGGGTACAGCTGGGAGGTGGGCGAGGGGGGTCCCCTCTGACTCCCAAACATGGAAGGGGTGCTGGGTGTGGGTGAGTGATCCACGCGGGGCTTCTGTGCAGGTGGGGTCAGTGGAGTCAGGGGCCGGTGTGATGGCTCAGCTGTGTCCCCCTCAGCACTCACCTCCATTGGGAAGATGGACGGGTCGGAGGCTTCCCCGGAGAGCCGCCGCCGGTCCCGTCCGCTCTCTTGCACGCTGGGGATCATCAGGCAGTCACCGTCCCGTGGCGTCTCCGTGGGGCGCTGCATTCCTGTTCGCGCTGCGCTCAATGTGCGTGGAGGCGGCGGATGTGCAGTCTCTCCGCTGGTGAGGAGCAGGTTCGGTGCGGCTGCGACTCTGCGGGCCTCAGTGGGTAAGTGGGTCTTCTGTGCTGCCGAGGAGTTAGTCGCGGCACGTTGCCTCGTTGTCGGCGGGGAGGAGGCGGGAGTAGATGGTGGCGGCTGCTCTCGCGCCATTTTGGACTGACCCGCCAGTTCCTTCGGCGGCTCCGAGAGCCTGCTCAGGGGACTGAAGAAGTTTTTGATGGGGACCCCTAAGTGCCTGGGTGTCCCTGCGGAGTGTCCCCTCTTTCCTGGACGCCTAGTGCTCATGAAAGGCGGTGGATTCCCCGTTTGTAGAGGCCAGGGAGACGGAGCTCTGCTCTCCTGCGTCTGTCTCACTCCATAGCCGGACACGCCCCCAACTCTGATCCTTTTTATTCCAGGCAGTAAATATCACTCCAGACTAAGCACAGAAGCCTACAAGTGAGAAGGCGGAGGAAACTGTAAGTGCTTATGAAATATGAAATAAGAGGGAACAATGGGATAAGTTAAACCAGCCCTAAAATCTAATGGGGTATATTTATAGGCCGGTGGGGAAAGATAATTCAGACTCCTGGCCGGAAAGTTCATATGATCTAAGGATCAGGGGAACCTGATAGTGAAATGTCCCCAAAAGTGCAACTAAGAAGGTCTGGCGGAGGAGCTCCACCTAGTACGATGATAATAAAGTTATTGTCTTCCAGTGATAGAGATATACTACTGAGAATTTCTAGAGAAAAGGGGAAAATAGAATATAAAGGAGGCAATTTTTTCTTGTATCCAGATTTCTCCAGAGAGACACAAAAGAAAAGGATGTCCTTCAGAGAAGCAAGAAATAAACTGCGCGGTTTAGATATACAATATTATTTGATATTTCCAGTCAAGATGAGAGTCGTTTGTAAAGGGAAAACTATTTTTTTTTTATTCTGCAGAAGAATTAACAAATTGGATGGAGCATCAGGGGCTGTGATGTTCTCTTGTGGAGGGAGGGGGAGGGGAAAGGAGGAGGGAGGAGGAGTGGAAGTGAGAAGTAGAGGAATTCGGGTAAATGTTAACCCGGGTTAATTTCAGGGGGGGGGGGCTGGTCAGGGGGAGGGCGGTCTAGTGTGGCACAACATGGGTTAGATATAGAGAATAGAGAAAAGTTTGCTCATGGGTAACAACAAACAAGAGGGCAGGATGATAGTGTGGAATGTTAGAGGAATTAAAGAGAAGCTAAAAAGAATAGCAATTTTTGATAGGGTGAAGAATTATTTACCAGCAATAATATGTTTGAGTGAGACTCCTCTCACCAAGGACTCACTCCATTTGATAAAGAAAAAATGGACAAAAATTGAGTTTAACTCAACGCTATCATCCTATTCTTCAGGGGTATCAGTTTTAATTCATAATAAAATTAAAATACAAATCTACTGTTCGCTCTGTGACCCAAGGGGGAGATATGTGTTTATATATGCAAAGTGGGAGGATAGGGATGTCATTTTAGTGTTTGTGTATATTCCACCACCATTTACTCTTGAAGTGCTTTATAATTTGATTGAATTTGTGACAGATAGGAATTATAGAGATCTATATGTCATGGGTGACTTTAACTGCATGATGGACGGAATTAGGGACTGGAAGGGAGAAAAAGTGGGTAATAATGCGACCCAGTTAGCTAAATTTTGTGGAGAAATGGGACTTAGAGACGTGTGGAGAAGAAACTATCCAGATAGAGAAATTTCTTCCTGCTATGATACATCACACAGAACGGCATGAAGGATTGATCTGATACTCGTGAATGATAGCGCATTGCAGGGTATTTAAAGTATGACATATGAACTCAGGGGAGTTTCAGATCATGCCATGATGCTGTGTAAAAGACATATAGGAGGTGCATACAATAAAAGTAGAATGCTGAATAGTAATCTCCATTGGTTAAAGGGGTTCTCCGGTGCTTAGACATCTTCTCCCCTATCCAAAGGGTAGGGGATAAGATGCCTGATCGTGGGAGTCCCGCTGCTGGGGACCCCTGTGATCTTGCATGCGGCACCCCGTTTGTAATCAGTCCCCAGAGCGTGTTCGCTCCGGGTCTGATTACTGTCAATCACAGGGCCGGTGGCGTGCGACATCATGCCTCCGCCCCCGTGTGACCTCATGCTCCGCCCCTCAATGCAAGTCTACGGGAGGGAGCGTGACAGCTATCACGCCCCCTCCCGTAGGCTTGCATTGAGGGGCGGAGCCTGACATCACACAGGGGCGGAGGCGTGACGTCTCACACCGTCGGCCCTGTGATCGCCGGTAATCAGACCCGGATTGAACACGCTCGGGGAAATGATTGCAAACGGGGTGCCGCGTGCAAGATCACGGGGGTCCCCAGTGGCGGGACTCCCGTGATCAGGCATCTTATCCCCTATCCTTTAGATAGGGGATTAAATGTCTAAGCACCGGAGTACCCCTTTAAGTATTGAGGAAATAACAAAAGGGGTTGAGGAAGAAATAAAGTCCTTTTGGGCGATTAATAAGGGCACAGCAAGCCTGCATATGGTATGGGATACAATAAAAGCATATTTAAGGGGCATTTTATACAGAAATGAGACCTGGGAAGAACTAACACAGGTAGAAGAACACTATAAAAATCTGCTATTAAACAAAGCACAACATAAGATTTTCTTTTGGGGGCAAAAATTTTTTGTAGAAGGAGGGAGGCCTTATAAATGGTATTATTAAAGATCAAAGGGAAATCGGGAAATAGCTGGCCTTCGAAATGAAGAAGGTAGCATAGTAAATGAGAATGTGGAGATGGTGAAAATAGCGCAGGCATACTATCAAAATTGATATAAATCAGAAAAAAAGAGCAAATAGTATTGCAATAAAAACAGATATCCCTAAGATAAAGGAGGAAGATAAAAGGCTTTTAAATGCGGACATCAGTCTAATAGAATTGCAAGGGGCCCTAATATCCTTTTCTAGAAACTCTGCCCCAGGACCAGATGGGTTAGTTTTTGAAATTTATAAAACATTTATGGACCCACTATTATTTTACTTAATGGAAGTTAATAATTAATCTTTGATAAAAGGGGAATTGTCCCAATCAATGATGGAGGCACACATTATCTTAATTCCCAAAAAAGGTAAAGATAACACTGAAATTGATGTGTATAGACCAATCTCTCTGTTGAATACAGACTACAATTTTTTTTTCTCCAAGATATGGGCAATAAAATTATATGGGGTAATGAGAGAGGTCATTGGAATAGAACAGAAGGGGTTTCTAAGTGGTAGAAGTTTATTTAGTAAGATTCACAGGACCTTTCTGAACACACAGATTGAAGGGGGGGGGGGGTTCTGGATGCAGAAAAAGCATTCGACAGAGTGAAGTGTGGCTTCCTTTTTGAGGTTTTGGAGGAATTCGATCTGGGGGAGATATTTCAACTTGAAAGGTGCACTAGGCAGGGGTGCCCTTTATTCCCAATGCTATTCACGTTTTTTGTAGAGCCCCAGGCTAAGATCTTAAAAGAAACAGATACATTTAGGGGATTTGGGATCAATTGGGAAATAGAAAGGATATTATTACACGCGGATGACATGCTCCTGTTTATTGTTAACCCAAAAGAAAAGGAACCCTTGATAGTCCAAATGGTAGAAAAATACGGAGATTTCTCAGGTCTTAAAATAAACTGGGGAAAATCATGTTTATTGCCCCTAGAGGAGGAGATAGAGGGTCAAATTGGCAGTGTCAACATTTTTAAAACCACAGAAAATTTTGAATATCTGGGTATAGTAGTGTCCGGGAAAGTGTAAGAATATGAGAATTTAAACCTCAAACCCATGGGGGAAAAAAATGTGAATAAGTGTAAAATTTGGGGAGGGATGGGTTCGGATATGGTTGAGAGGTTAGTGCTTATTAAATCAGTAATCCTACCTATGTATTTTTTAAGGGTATCGCCAGTCTTGATAAATGAACATTTTTTGGGGGGTTTGGAAGAAAAAAAGAAATGAGTTCTTGTGGGGAAGAAAACATGTGAGGATAAAGAGCTGTTCTTTGAACCCACTGATGGAAAGGGGTGGGTTGGGTTTACCAAATTTGTATTATTACTATATAGCGGCACAATTGACATATATAACACAAGAACACCATATGTTGCTAGAATTGATAAGGAGTAAGGAAATAAGGGATGAGCACATGTTTTAAATTTTTGAAAGCGGTAGATTAAAAAATAAAAAATTAAAAGTAAATTTTACATTACAAACTTTAAATCACAAATGGAGTAAATTAAAGGGGTACTCCGGTGCTTACACATCTTATCCCCTATCCAAAGGATAGGGGATAAGATGCCTGATCGCGGGAGTCCCGCAACTGGGGACACCCGTGATCATGCATGCGGCACCCCGTTTGTAATCAGTCCCTGGAGCGTGTTCCCTCCGGGACTGATTACGGTCGACTGCAGGGCCGCCGGCGTGTGACGTCACGCCCCCGCCCCCGTGTGACATCATGCTCCGCCCCTCAATGTAAGCCTACGGGAGGGGGCGTGATAGCTGCGGGACTCCCGCGGTCAGGCATCTTATCCCCTATCCTTTGGATAGGGGATAAGATGTGTAAGCACCGGAGTACCTCTTTAAGGAGGAGTATAGAATGTAAAGAGAGTTTTTCTTTCACCCCATTGTGATATAATGCTTTTTTACCTTAAATCAAAAAAAAATCATAAGTTATATTAACTGGGAAGAGAAAGGTGTAACATTTTTGCAACAAGTAGTTAATAAGGGAATAATAATTAAGTGGGAGAAATTGGTTCAGGAATTTTCTTTAGATAAAGAGAAACACTATTTCGGATATATTCAATTATGGAATGCACTTAGGAAGAAGAAAAGTAACGAGAGCCTGAAAATAGAAAATCACAAGGTTATAGAATTTTTGCTAGGTCAGCAAGGAGGGAAAATGATCTTGGGTAAAATATATAAATTAATTGTTAAAGAAGGACAGGCGATTCAAGTCTTTAAAAGTACGAAAGGCTGGAATAGGGACATAGGTGAGATGGAAGAAGAGGAATGGAATATGGTCAAAAGGTTAGGTTAAAAAGGATGGGGATTAGGACAAACTCAAGTTGTCCTAAATGTAATGAAGAAGAAGCAGGAGTGACACATACTATGGAACTTCCCAAAAATCCAAGAATTTGGGGAAGAGGTTTATAAGAAAATAAAGTTGGATTATAAGGATATGATTCTGTATGAAATTAAGACAGCGATAATGGGTCTAAATATAAGAAATGGGAGTTATAAAAAGAAAGATTTGAGGAGTTATATTTCTGTGGGAATAAGAGGAAAACATTTTGTAAACTATGGGAGCTATGGAAGAGTGGAGCAGTATGAGCTAAGAAAGGTAGTGTTGTGCCAGGCTAGGGGGGGGGGGGGGGGGGTGTATGGCTTTTGTGCCCTTTTGTCTTGTTATATAAATGTTGAAAATTGAAAAAAAAAATAGAAAGAAATATGTGGATACCTTTTTCTATAGATAAATGCTTTGTTAAGCACACAAATGTGTTAGCTATGTAGTACAGATATGTATAGGTTGCCTAGGCTTAAAAATAAATAAACAAACAAATGAATAAAAATGTATAAATATTTAAAAGGTTTCATTTAAGTGACACTCATACTAGTCTCTTGTGAACAGGATGCCCATTAAAAATTATGTACATCAATCATATGCATTACTTAAGTGGACACTGAACAACCTTCCCATTGTAGACAGCTACATTTGGTGTGTTAAACTTTAGATAATATTAAACCCTCCAGGAAACTAGGGAACTCTCAATCTAAGCTCGACACCCTGAAATAAGAGAAAATGGATGTCCGGCTGCCAGTTCAGGATAAAATCCAAACTTTAATGAAAAATCTTTAAAAAACATACAGATGGACAAAATATAGAAAAACAACAAAAAGTAAAAGCACAAAAGAAATGTCTACGCGTTTCGACTTGTCAACAAGTCTTACTCATGGCACATTACTAAGACATAACTACAGATTTATATATAGTACCACAAGGCACGTGATCAACCATCTGACATATACGCCCCTATGAAAGTGTCATACCTGTGGGCGGAGAAGAGAAAAGGAGTTCTGTAGATAACAGTCCAAAAGCATGTGTATATATAACAAATGTTACTCATACATATATCTTTGAACTACAATAGTACTGTATCACAATATGAATGGGGAAGCAGAGACACGATTTTATCAGGAGATATAAGACAAGTCATTCCTATAGTTAAGGTCAGACGGGAAGCGACTCTACAAATTTAGTATCCAGAACGCTTCCTGTCTGAATACTTGCTTATTTCATTCCCTCCACTACAAGGCGGACGCACCCTTTCTATGCCGGACACTCTACATCTTGGTATGGAGCCAGAGTGTATTTCTATCACATGTTTAGTGAAACCTTACATCGATCTAGTTTCACCTCTGTTTATATCAGGTATATACATGTGCTCCTGCATTCTAGTCTTCAGTTTTCTTGTGATACATCCCATGTGTTGTAAATTGCAGTCTTCACAATAAATAGTACTGTATATACTACATGTGAAGACTGACAGTTAATTAGGGTTTTGATGTTATAATGTTCTCCCGTTTTACACAAACTAAACATGGAGGAG
Organism: Hyla sarda; assembly: GCF_029499605.1. Classification (NCBI taxonomy): domain Eukaryota; kingdom Metazoa; phylum Chordata; class Amphibia; order Anura; family Hylidae; genus Hyla; species Hyla sarda. The sequence continues at coordinate 243,245,144 of NC_079191.1, read as the reverse complement.
TTGTTCATATATTTACATGTCTCACATCTAGGATGTCCACACTTATTATTCCCTTTACTAGACAACCAGGTATCCTTTCTGCATTCACTGTAAAAGCATCTCTTTAAAGGGGTACTCAGCTGCTCAATGCTCGGAACTAAATATTCTGAACGCATAGTGCTGGCGCCGTACATCACAGCCCTGGGCAGGGCGTTATGTCACGAGGGGGCAGGACTGTGACATCACGAGCCCCCGGCGCCGGCTCTATGGGTTCGAAACATTTTGATCCGAACACTGAGCAGCGGAGTACCCCTTTAAAGAGATGCTGTTACAATGAAAATGCATTTTGCAGGCATTATATAACAGGTGTTGCTGAATAGATAAATATATGGTTTAGTGGCATAAGATTTGGAAGAAATATTCTGAAAGCCGTGATTTTTATTTTTTAGTTTTTAGTCCACAGAGTTGTACTTTCTTTTTGTGTGATGAATTGACTTTTTGTGGTACTATTTTTGGATACATGTGATATTCTGATCAGTTTTTATTTCAAAAAGATTAACAAAGAGTGCTAATTTTGGCAAATATGTTGTTTATTTTTTTTTATAGAGTTCACTGTTCAGGTTTAATAAACTAATAAATGTATAGGCCGGTTCATTATGGATGCTTCAGTCCCAATTATGTGTATATATTTATTAATATTTAATAATGGGGAAAAGGGGGAATGTTTATTTATTTATTTTTTTTTATTTATCATTATTATATTATCATTATTATTCATTTATTTATGTGATTTTACTTTATTTTTCCAATTTGTCCCAGATATACCCTTTAAGACTCTGTCACAAACAATAATACTAAATAGAGATTTTAAACATTATGAGGAATTGATACACAAAGTATATTAGAAAATTGCATTACATTTTACGATGTGATGATAAAGCTTGGTTTGATGACACTAAAAAAACCTTTTGATTTATAAATATTACCTATGACAGCTGCATTCCCTAGATAACAGATAAGCACAGTAATGGTCTATTTACATTGGCATCTAGTTTCATGGCTTCTGTTTTCAGGATCTATGACAAATCAGTTATAATATAAGGTTTAAATGTGAATGCAAACATCTTTATGACAAACAACCACAAGCCGGGTCAATACTAATAAAAATGGAAAGGGACTGTCCATTCTTGTTTACGACTCAATGACTTGCCTCTCTTTAGTTTGGCCACTCATGTGTGGCCTAGTCAGACAGAATCGTCTATGACAAGTTCTAGTTTTCTTTGCAAATGATTGTGTTCATTCGTCTCTACTGTATAATCCATGATAAAATAACATCTCTAAAGTGTATCCGTCTCATTTAATCGCGAAGTTGAGGGGGTTTTGGAAAATTTGCAATTCTTTTCATTGAGTAATGTTTTAGATTTCACTAATGTTTAAGATTTCTTTTTGATATCTCAGTTGAATTTTAATAAGACACTAAATCCTAAGGTTGCCTATCCCCTTTTCAACCCCATGAAATGAAGAGAAACTATACACTTTTCCCATAACATGACTGCCCTTCTGCAAACCCTTTAGACTTTTTCCCTTACCTACACATAATCACAGGGTCAGGGACAGGCATACACTTGCTTCTCAGTGTACTGATATACAAGCACTGAAAGAACTAATAGTCCCAATACCTTAACCATATAGTAGTAGATGCCATCTCTCCTCATGCTCTGCAGACTCTATTAGTAAATACAGTGCTTTTATAACCAGTGACTCACAGGTGACGTCTTCTCTGATCTGTGTTGTTCTCGTTTCCTTTTGTTCTCCACCTGGTCCAGACAACTATGATGGGTTCTTCCAGCCATGATCCATCTTTGCAAACTCTGCCAGATCAACATCTTAGGCTTTTCACATTTTTCAGTATCCTCTCCATCTATCCCTCACCTCTATACAAACTCCCTATCCATAGTGGCATAGACCATTTGTCAAAAAATGTGGATGCTGTACCTGTTCAGATAGCCATAGTTTTTCTCTTCCTACATTCATAGCCATAACAGCCATTAACTATTTATGTCAATGTTACTTTATGATGATTTATCTGGCCAGGTAGGTTAGTTGATAGGACCCGCTCCATTTGAGAAACCTTGGCGTTGGTGTGCGGGCTCAAGTGTGTCCTTCATATAAGGATATACTGGCTAATGTCTCAATTTTTCATCAGTTTTGAGGGTTAGCTAATGTCATTGTTTACATTAACCACAGTTGTGAAACCACATTGGGATCCATAGGTGCAGGTCCTCCACTCCAATGTAGGTGCACAACTGCACTTGGGGTTGAGCACATTGTATCACCCCAGATCACATCAATGTAAGTGCAATTTTTACTGTACATTAAACTCATTTATATTAACTTTTATTGTGCGGTAAATGCAGAGAATGAAACAACCACATCCTTTTTATAGATGTCATTTACAGATCACTATAAATAATATATTTTCAGTATTATATAGGTTGTTATGGCTTCAGGGATAGGAAATATCATAACCTACAATCCAGCAATACACTATGTATCTGTCATTCTCCAAAATCATGTATTATATAAACATACCTACAAAGGGACTGACACACACAGTACCAATATAAACCACAATCTTTATTATTAAAATACCATACATTACAACAACAAGAGCCACCCATATTAAAATAACTCACCCTTAAAACACAATTAATAATAAAACCACCTTAGAAAAATAACGACCACCTCAATCTTAATAACACCTTGCTAACATGTTAGATTGTTGTGGGGGTTTGTAATTTTCTGTGATGATTTTATTATTTGTATTCTATTTTTATATAATTTTTTTTATGTATCCCTATTATATTGCTATTACTTTCCAAAGTGGGTCACAAATGCCCTGTGGCTCACTTGGTAGTGTTTTTTGTGATATTTTAAATACATAAGTGTATGCATTTGATATCATAGAAGAGTTCAATTCCATGTGACCTTTAGCGCCAATACTTTGGTTTTGAGACTTTGCGACTCCCAGCAGAATGATTGTCTTCCTTTGTTTAATCAAGTATCTTCCCCATGAATCATCCCTCTTCTTTTTAGCCCAGTAATATACATAGAAGAAAGGAGACTCAACAGCAAAAATCTAAATAGGTCTTTGTAACACAAAGTACTAGTCCATGCCTGCTTTGCCCTTCGCCTGCCATCACCATGCTACTGCTTCCAGTTTCATCGCAGGCCCCAAGGTTGTACACACATACTCTTGTGACAGTGTGTTTTTCCTAATTTGTTCCCTTTAAATTCTAGCTTTACACTATCTATTAAGGTAGCCCCACCAATTTCTAGTTGATTAAGCATTGTTACTGCTCCTTGTGTCCATTTTTGAAGGTCTCACTTTATCAGGACCACTCTTGCTGGTAGTAGACCTGTATCTTCCATGCAGCTGAAACCCAGCGTCCGACAGTTTTATATCTTTCTTGGTCTACCCAAATGTTTTCCTCTGTTTAGGCTAATACAAAGTTATACATACAGCTGACTGGGAACAACCAATCTCTATTGTCACACTCCATGTTCTATTCTGAAGGAGTTTTATAAATATAAATATATATATGTATTTATATATATATAAATCAGCTCATCACACCCCCTTCTCAGGTAGCGTGCCGTAGGATCTGGCTCCAGTTACAAAGTCTCAGAAACTGATTTATGCCAAGCCAGAATTCTCCTCACAAGGGAAGAGGACCCATCTGCAGAAAGCTGTTTGCAAGATGTTTGCCCCTCGTCAGTACACAGCAGGGTGTTCTGGCTTGGCTGTAGTAAGAGGCCTGTGATGAACTAAAAGGGGTAAGTATTCTCCTTAGGGAGGAGAACCGCTTCCAGTGTAGAACGGAGATTCAAAAAAGCCATTAGCACTCCGTGGGCTTTCTAGGTAAGGAATATGCAAAAGCAGCTCATCACACAACCTAGTCACAGGCATCTTATTACAGCCAAGCCAGAACACCCTGCTCTGTACTGACGAGGGGCAAGCACCCCAAAACTACTGTCTGCATAAATCTCAATCAGTTTCTGAGACTTCGTAAATGGAGCCAGAGCTGATCTTAGGGCATGCTACCTGAGAAGGTGGTGTGATGAACTGCTTTGCATATGTCTTATCCAGAAAACCCGCAGAGTGCTAATGGCCTTTTTGAATCTCCATTCTACAAATATATATAAAAGGAAATTTTATTTACTTGAGGTATAAATTGAACAAAGACAGAATGTTCTGTTGGATTATATCTGTTACATGCTTTAATTGTGGTAATTCCGTATTTTTTGTCAAGGGTTGTGCTCTCCAGACACTCTCTAAAAGGGTTAAAAGGACCAAAAGAGAAAGAAGACTTTTCGTTTTAAATAGCATTACTATATATGAACTCAGTATTTTTTATAGCTTGTTTTATTTTTACAGAAAAATTGACACTAACATGTTCTGTAATTGGCTCTGAGAAATGTGACAGTGTTTCAAGATTTTCATTGAAGAACACAGCCAAGCATAAGTGTGTTCATCTCACCACCTCTGTTGACATTAATCTGTCTCTGCCATTTTTCCACAGTCATTGCTCGTTTTCCTGTAATGAAACATTGTCTGAGTAATGCTGTAAGTATGTACACATTGATTCACTGTAAATGTGAGTAGTAGGGCCATTATGTGGGCTCTAAACCATGGATGAGCTCTCCCTGACAGCTGTCACTAGAGCTGGTGTACTAATCAATGGTGATTTTTTTTTCATTGTTACAGGAAAATGCAATCTTATTGCTCTTAAGCAGTAAGCCATTTAGAAGCAAGAGCAACAAAAGTATTTTATTGCTAAACTGGATTATACAATTAGCACAATGTTCTGATTATGAGGATTTAAAGGTATATAATTTATGCCCATCAATGTATCATTGCGATACAGTTTTCGTTCTCAATATCCCTATGAAGAACCTTTACATTCAGATGTCTCTTAAGGTAAAGTCCCAGCTTTGATCTTGCATCAAGGGTATTGTATTATAAGTAATTACATAATTAGTGTTATTACAAAGTCCTCGTAGAACAATTCTGACCATGTGTTTTTCTGTAAGATCTGCCAACACATATTGGTTGCTTTAAGACATTCTGTATCTGTGCATTGACAGTGTACAAGACACCATACACAGCAGTCTGCACTCTGTTATAGGACCTCAAGGTCAAGCTCGGAGAATTCAAAATTCCTGGCAGGCCTGTAGATCACTCCCCAGTACAGGTCACCTGTCTAACCCAGGAAGAAGTACAGTGCCGCCTACAAAAATCAAAATAGACAAAGCACCAGGTCCAGATGGCATTCACCCCCCGTGTTCTAAAGAAATTAAGTAATGTAATAGACAGACCCCTATTTTTAATATTCAAGGATTTTATAGTGACAGGGAAGGTTCTCTAGGACTGGCGCCAATATTTAAAAAGGGGTCAAAAGTTGACCCCGGGAATTATAGACCTGTTAGTTTAACCTCCACTGTATGTCAATTTTTGAGGGTTTTCTAAGAGATGCTGTTCTGGAATATCTTGATAAAAATAAATGTATAACTCCATATCAGCATGGCTTTATGAGGGATCGATCCTGTCAAACTAACCTGATCAGCTTTTATGAGGAGTGGACTCCAGACTGGACCAGGGACAATAGCTGGATGTCGTATATCTGGATTTTTCCAAAGCATTCGATATGGTTCCACATAAAAGATTGGTACATAAAATGAGGAGGATTGGGCTGGGGGAGAATGTGTGTAGGTGGGTAAGTAACTGGCTTAGTGATAGGAAATAGAGGGTGGTTATTAATGGTACTTATTCTGATTGGGTGACTGTTACTAGTGGGGTATCACAGGGGGCAGTCTTGGGTCTTATTGGAGCTGGAGAGGGTTCAAAGATGGGCAACCAGGGTAAAACGGGAAATGGGAGGACTACAGTACCCAGAAAGATGATTAGAATTAGGGTTATTTAGTTTAGAAAAAAGAAGGCTTAGGGGAGACCTAATAACTATGTATAAATATATCAGGGAGATCTCTCCCATGATCTATTTATACCCAGGACTGTATCCATAACAAGGGAGCATCCTCTATGTTTAGAGGAAAGAAGGTTTCTACACCAGCACAGACGGGGTTCTTTACTGTAAAAGCAGTGAGACTATGGAACTCTCTGCCAGAGAAGGTGGTCATTGCTGGTTATGTATACTAGATTTATAGGGACAGAACGTTGATCCAGGGATTTCTTCTGATGCCATATTTGGAGTCGGGAAGGAATTTTTACCTCTAGTATGAGGGTTTTTTTGCCTTACTCTTGATCAACTCAGTAGGGACTCATTAGGGTTATAGGTTGAACTTAATGGACTCTGGTCTTTTTTCAATCTTATGAACTATGTTTCTATCATTACCCGTGTCCAGCTGCTAAACAGAACAATTATGATATGCTCTGTGCTGAAGTGAGATGTTTCTGAACTATTACTACATGTAAGCCTCTTCATCCAAGATACAACACCAGAAAGAGGAACTGATCTTATAGGGACAGTCCAATTTAATATATACTACTGTAAGTGTGTGTGTGTGTGTGGGGGGGGGGGGGGGGCACTACCTCGTGTATTACCTTCAATCAGCCAGTACAAATCCCAAAGCCTCAAACCTTTCAATGAATGTACTAACTATCAGGCTAATGGCACGGACCACCTCCACACTCCAGGGCACAGTGACCAACTTAGAGTATTTACTTAGGGGGTAAGGGAGTTCCTCACAGGGCTTACTATGCCAATATATCTCTTTGAAGTCATTGTATGTATAACTTTATGATGTACAGACCAGGGACTGAGAAGTTACTACAGTTTTGTTTTACCAATCCTGGTATAGATTTCTCAGGCGGCCACAGGACTAGCCACAGCAGAGTTATCAAAAAGCTGATGCTTCTTAATAAACCCATCACTGCTAATAGAGGTTTAATTTTACATAAGATGCCAGTCTAAGTTAATCCCCCACCACCACCACCACCACCAAAAAAATAAAATAAAAAGAGCCTGGATTCAACACTGATAGACACTGCTTGTCCTAATACAGCTGTGTGAAAGGGGGATTAGGCCTATAAAGGTTTTCAGACTTTTTATATGAAAGTAATGTTTTTATTCAATGACACATAGAACTGGCTTCAGGATGACATCCCATGCCCAGTCCCCTATTTCTTCAACTCTTCACTGATCTACATGACAACATTATGAGCGCTGTATATACTGTATTTAGTAAACGCTGTATGGAAGTATTATTGAGATATTGTGGTAATACATGGACACTGCATGACATTGTTATTTGGGTATTTAAACACTTTTTGGCAGACATTTTTTAAGCAAATAAAAATTTTAATGTTTAAAAGCTTTAATGTTTACTCTAGTTCAGTTATTCAAATAATGTTGCATCATTTTTGTTTGGCATAATCCTGTCAGGGACAGGTTTATATTTGTCATTTTTCATTAATAGCATTTTCATTGTTTCCGATATCAGGGGAAAAAATATCAGGGGAAAATATATTAACAGTACAATACATAAAAAACATACAGTATCATTTTTTGCTGATTTCCCCTGGTAACTGGGACTGATATATTAGTCTCAGTTAAAAGGGAGAAAATCGCCCCCAATGACTAATTGGGTTTACTAAGTCCAACAACTCCTATAGCCTGGCAAAGACATTAAGCACTGTGTATACAACAATCGGGAAGGCAGGGATGGTAGCAGCCAGCTAACAGCTGGCTCATGGCTCATACAGTAGCATTATCTATGAACTGCTGCATACTTTGCAAGGGTGTTCAGAAACACCCTTGCAGAGTAAGTTGTAGGCTGCCTGGACATTTAAAGTCAATGGGTGAAAACTTGAGATGGGCGAATTGAAGCTGACAAAGTTGAATTCATTCCGAATTTCATGAAAAATTAGATTCTGAACAAATCCGAATTTCCTCGCTTCGTGGTAACAAATTGCCTCATTCACTACATTTTGTGCGGACTGAGAGGGTTAAAATGGAGTGTGAGGACATGGGGCAAGGAATTCTGGGAAGGCGGATAGGCATGTAGCCTATCAGCAGCCATCCAGCCCTGTGATGTCACAGCCCTATATATTAGGCAGCCATTGCCGAAGATGGGCATTTCCCGGACGTTTTGCTGAGAGAGAGCTGTGACTGTGTGCAAGCACTAATCACCGTTACTGACAGTTACAGGCAGGCAGGGACAGTTTAGAAGTTGTTTCAGAGTCTGCCAATTGAGTTCAGAACCGGAGGCAATCCCCTTTCAAAGACTGCAAGCATCCATAGTGCAGGCAGGGACAGCTCAGAGAGAGAGAGAGTATGCTTTTTTCTGTTGCAAACACATCCAGATTCTGTCATTGTGCCGCTCTGCGGCAGTGATTCTAATAGCGACACTTGTAGTCTACATGTCATACTGAATAACAATATTATTTCACTACCCCAGCACACTCCCTATGTGTGTTACGGCAAGGCAAAGTGTTCTTCACCCCTATTCAGGCTCTCTGTAGCCTGGAAATAGCCGTTTTTAATAGCGATTCACCGCGAATATATTTGGATCGAAGCAAATTTTTTGGGAAAATTTGGAGAATCAGCCGAATCGAATTTTTGAAAAATTCGCCCATCTCTAGTGAAAACATAACATCAGGTGGCATTGCAGTGTTCAATACTGTGATATAATTAATTTTTCCATCACTTTCTATTGGAAACGCAACATGATGCATTTGCAAACTAAAATGCCACTGCAACGCAACCAGAGAGTGTGTTTTCACTCTTATGCTTCATTCACGTGGCAGAATTTCAGAGAGGAATCTGGCAGAAAAATTCAGCACGGAAATTCCACTGCAGTCCGATTGTTTTCAATCAGGTTTTGCTGTACCGTGCACATGGCAGAATTTCCAATTCTGATTCTAGCCTACTCCTAATCCAGTTGGAAATACATTGTCATCTATGAAGATGGCACATTTTTTTATGGTCCTGGCATTGGCATGTTCTACCAGGGTCCACTGTCTGCAGAATGTCTGCTGGAAATTTTCCGAGTGGACATTCCACAAAAAAATCTGCTATGTGAACATATCCTTAGGATGCTTCCCCCATAAGTGGTTAATGATAGTATCAAATATGTAATATATTGCAGTTTTATGGAGCCCCATATATTGTAGTATTGTTTAAGGAAGAGTCCAGGTTGTTCATAACTTCTTCCATTTAAAAATGATGAAGGCCACTGTGCACTTGTCCCCTTCTCCAGATTGTGCCCCACACAATCCTGAATCTTAACTTTACATGCAGTTCTTTTCACCTTATTGCTTGGTTTTTGCTCTGATATACATTGTCAGCTATGAGACTTTTCATTGACAGGGCTGTGTCTTTCCAAATCCTGTCCGATCAACTGAATTTGCCTCCAGTCTCCAGTCAAGGTGTAGACACATCTCAGAGATGATCTAAAGAAATGGGAGACCCTACAGCTATATTTAAAGAGTCATAGAAAAGGATCTGAATACACTGCTCAAAAAAATGAAGGGAACACTAAGATAACACATCCTAGATCTGAATGAATGAACTAATCATATCAAATACTTTCGTCTTTACATAGTTGAATGTGCTGACAACAAAATCACACAAAAATTATCAATGGAAATAATATTTATCAACCCATGGAGGTCTGGATATGGAGTCACACTCAAAATCAAAGTGGAAAACCACACTACAGGCTGATCCAACTTTGATGTGATGTCCTTAAAACAAGTCAAAATGAGGCTTAGTAGTGTGTGTGGCCTCCACGTGCCTGTATGACCTCCCTACAACGCCTGGGCATGCTCCTGATGAGGTGGCGGATGGTCTCGAGAGATGTCCTCCCAGACCTGGACTAAGATGTCCCAAATGTGCTCAATCGGATTCAGGTCTGGGGAACGGGCGGGCCAGTCCATAGCATCAATGCCTTCCTCTTGCAGGAACTGCTGACACACTCCAGCCACATGACGTCTAGCATTGTCTTGCATCAGGAGGAACCCAGGGCCAACCACACCAGCATATGGTCTCACAAGGGGTCTGAGGATCTCATCTCGGTACCTAATGGCAGTCAGGCTACCTCTGGCAAGCACATGGAGGGCTGGACGGCCACCCAAAGAAATGCCACCCCACACCATTACTGACCCACCACCAAACCGGTCATGCTGAAGGATGTTGCAGGCAGCAGAACGTTTTCCATGGTGTCTCCAGACTCTGTCACGTCTGTCACATGTGCTCAGTGTGAATCTGCTTTCATCTGTGAAGAGCACAGGGCACCAGTGGCAAATTTGCCAATCTTGGTGTTCTCTGACAAATGCCAACTGTCCTGCACGGTGTTGGGCTGTAAGCAGAACCCCCACCTGTGGACATCGGGCCCTCGTACCACCCTCATGGAGTCTGTTTCTGACCGTTTGAGTGGACACATGCATATTTGTGGCCTGCTGGAGGTCATTTTACAGGGCTCTGGCAATGCTCCTCCTCCTCCTGCTGGTTGTTGTTACCCTCCTACGGCCTCTTCCATGTCTCCTGATGTACTGCCCTGTCTCCTGGTGGCGCCTCCATGCTCTGGACATTACGCTGACAGACACAGCAAACCTTCTTGCCACAGCTCGCATTTATGTGCCATCCTGGATGAGCTGCACTACCTGAGCCACTTGTGTGGGTTGTAGACTCCGTCTCATTCTACCACTAGAGTGAAAGCACTGCCAGCATTCAAAAGTGACCAAAACATTAGCCAGGAAGCATGGGAACTGAGAAGTGGTCTGTGATCACCACCTGGGGGGTGTCTTGATAATTGCCTATAATTTCCACCTGTTGTCTGTTCCATTTGCACAACAGCATATGAAATTGATTGTCAATCAGTGTTGCTTTCTGAGTGGACAGTGTGATTTCACAGAAGTGTGATTGACTTGGAGTTACATTGGAGTTTATTTTTTTTGAGCAGTGTACTTATGTCCATGCAAAATTATAGTCTTTCATTTTTAATAAATTCTACAACTCTATTTTTACATTTTCAATATAGGGTATTGAGGAAAATAGGTTTCTTTTTTATTTTAGCATAAGACTCAATGTAACAAAATGTGATAAAAGTTAAAGGGGTACTCCGGTGGAAACTTTTTTTTTTTTTTTTAATCAACTGGTGTAAAAAAGTTAAACAGATTTATAAAAAATTCCTTCTATTAATAAATCTGCTGGCATCTCTGTCCATTTTAAGAACTGTCCAGAGTAGGAGAAAATCCCCATAGCAAACATACGCTGCTCTGGACAGTTCCTAAAATGGACAGAGATGTCAGCAGAGAGCACTGTGTTCCAAAGAGAAAATAATTTCCTCTGTAGTATTCAGCAGTTGATAAGTACTGGAAGGATTAAGATTTTTTAATAGTACTAATTTACAAATCTGTTTAACTTTCTGGCATTAGATGATTAAGAAAAAAAAAAGTTTTCCAAGTACCCCTTTAACCCCTTAAGGACCCGGGCTTTTTCCATTTTTTCATTTTCAATTTTTCCTCCTTAACTTAAAAAAATCATAACTCTTTAAAATTTTCACCTAAAATTCTATATGATGGCTTATTTTTTGCATCACTAATTCTACTTTTTAATGACATTAGTAATTTTACCCAAAAATCTACGGTGAAACGGGAAAAAAAATCAATGTGCGTCAAAATTGATAAAAAAAACACTATTTTGTAAGTTTTGGGGGCTTCCGTTTTTTACGCAGTACATTTTCGGCAAAAATGATACCTTATCTTTATTCTGTAGGTCCATATGGTTAAAATGATACCCTACTTATATAGGTTTGATTTTGTATCACTTAAAAATCATGAATACATGCAGGAAAATTTATACGTTTAAAATGGTAATCTTCTGACGCCTATAACTTTTTTATTTTTCTGTGTTCAGGGCGCTATGAGAGCTAATTTTTTGCGTCGTGACCTGAAGTTTTTAGGGGTACCATTTTTGTTCTGGTCAGACTGTTTGATCACTTTTTATTCACTTTTTTGTGGTATAAAAAGTGATAAAAAATGCGCTATTTTGGACTTTTGAATTTTTTTGCGCGTACGCCATTGCGGTATATTTTTATAATTCGGACATTTCCACACGCGGCGATACCACATATGTTTATTTTTATTTACACTGTGTTTTTTTTATTCTTGGAAATGCCGGGTGATTCAAACTTTTATTAGGGGAAGGGATCATTGAAAGGGTTAATGATATTTTTACACTTTTTTTATGCAATATTATAGCCTCTATAGGGGGCTATAACATTGCATTAACTGATCTTTTACACTGATTGATTCATTTCCATAGGAATGGATCAATCAGTGTTTTCGGCAATTGAATGCTCAAGCCTGGATCTCAGGCTTGAAGCATTCATTCGGCGATCGGACAGCACAGGAGAAGGTAAGAAGACCTCCTCCTGTACTACAGCTGTTCGGGATGCCGCGATTATACCGTGGCGATCCCGAACAGTGCTATTAGAGGTGGGTCCCGGCTTCACTATGACGCCGTGTGACCCCGCGTTATATTGCAGGACCGGGACGCAGGACGTACCCATACGTCCTGGGTCCTTAAGGGGTTAAGGACCTAGCCCATTTTCACTTTAAGGACCCGGGCATTTTTTGCACATCTGACCACTGTCACTTTAAGCATTAATAACTCTGGGATGCTTTTACTTTTCATGACATATTCTACTTTATCTTAGAGGTAAATTTTCGTCGATACTTCTTGGTGAAAAATCCCAAAATGTAATGAAAAATTTGAAAATGTTGCATTTTTTTTACTTTGAAACGCTCTGCTTATAAGAAAAATGGACATCCCAAATAAATTATATATTGATTCACATAAACAAAATGTCCACTTTATGTTTCCATCATAAAGTTGACATGTTTTTACTTTTTGGACGACATCAGAGGGCTTCAAAGATCAGCAGCAATTTTCCAATTTTTCTCAAAATTTTCTAAATCAGGGACCAGTTCAGGTTTGAAGTGGATTTGAGGGGCCTTATGATTAGAAATACCCCATAAATGACCCCATTATAAAAACTGCACCCCTCAAATTATCCAAAATGACATTCAGTTAGTGTGTTAACCCTTTAAGTGTTTCAAAGGCATAGCAGCAAATTGGAGGAGAAAATTCAAAATCTACATTTTTTACACTCGCATGTTCTTGTAGATCCAGTTTTTGCATTTTTACAAGGGGTAAAAGGAGAGAAATCACCGTAAAATTTGTAACCCAATTCCTCTCGAGTAAGAAAATATCTCATATGTTTATGTTAAGTGCTCTGTGGGTGCACATGAGGGCTCAGAAGAGGAGTCACATTTGGCTTTTGGAAAGCAAATTTTGCTGAAATGGTTTTTGAGGGGGCATGTCACATTTAGGAAGCCCAGAACAGCAAAAGAACAGAAAAAAAAAATAAAAAAATAAAAACACATGGCATACTATTTTGGAAACTACACCCCTCAAGGAACGTAACAAGGGGTACAGTGAGCCTTAAAACCCCACAGGTGTTTGAGGATTTTTCGTTAATGTCGGATGTGTAAATGAAAAAAAAAATTCACTAAAATGTTTTTCCCAAATTTTTCATTTTTACAAGGGGTGATAGGAGAAAATGCCCCCCATAATGTGCAACCCCATTTCTTCTAAGTATGGAAATACCCCATGTGTGGATGTCAAGTGCTCTGCTGGCGGAACACATTGCTCAGAAGAGGAGGAGCACTATTTAGCTTTTGGAGAGAGAATTTGGTTGGAATAGAAGTCGGGGGCCATGTACGTTTACAAAGCCCCCCGTTGTGCCAGAACTGTGGACCCCCCCACATGTGACCCCATTTTGCAAACTACACCCCTCACAGAATTTAATAAGGAGTGCAGTGAGCCTTTACACTCCACTGGCGTTTGACAGATCTTTGGAATGGTGTGGAAATGAAAAATACAATTTTTCATTTTCATGGACCACTGTTCCAAAAATCTGTCAGACACTTGTGGGGCATAAATGCTCACTGTACCCCTTATTACATTCCGTGAGGGCTGTAGTTTCCAAAATGGGGTCATATGTGGGGGGGTCCATTGTTCTGGCACTATAGGGGCTTTGTAAACACACGTGGTCTTCAATTCTGGACAAATTTTCCAGCATTTTAGTTTGCCCACAGAGCACTTTACATCCCCATATGGGGTATGTTCTTACTCAGAAGAAATGGGGTTACAAATTTTGTGGGGCTTTTTTTCCCTATTTTCCCTTGTGAAAATAAAAATTTTTGAGTAACACCAGCATTTTAGTAAACAAAAAAAGTTTTTTTTTTCATTTTCCCATCCAACTTTAACGAAAATTCGTCAAACATCTGTGGAGTGTTATGGTTCACTATACCCCTTATTACATTCTGTGAGGGGTGTAGTTTCCAAAATGGGGTCACATATGGGGGGTCCACAGTTCTGGCACCACGGGGGGCTTTGTAAACGCACATGGCCCCTGACTTCTATTCCAACCAAATTCTCTCTCCAAAAGCTAAATGGCACTCCTCTTCTGAGCATTATAGTTTGTCAGCAGAGCACTTGACGTCCACACATGGGGTATTTCCATACTCAGAAGAAATGGGGTTACAAATTATGGGGGGGCATTTTCCCCTATTACCCCTTGTAAAAATTTTACATTTTGGGAAAAATCCACATTTTAGTGAATTTTTTAAAATTCATTTACACATCCGACTTTAATGAAAAGTCGTCAAACACCTGTGATGTGTTAAGGCTCGCTGTACCCCTTGTTACGTTCCTTGAGGGGTGCAGTTTCCAAAATAGTATGCCGTGTTTTTTTTTTTTTTTGCTGTTCTGGCACCATAGGGGCTTCCTAAATGTGACATGCCCCCCATAAACCATTTCAGAAAATTTGCTTTGCATGTGGGTATTTATTTTTTTGCGTTTGTCAGAACCGCTGTAAAATCAGCCACCCCTGTGCAAATCCCCAATTTAGGCCTCAAATGTACATGGTGCGCTCTCACTCCTGAGCCGTGTTGTGCGTCCGCAGAGCATTTTGCCCCCACATATGGGGTATTTCTGTACTCAGGAGAAATTGCATTATAATTTTTTTTCCCTTTTACCTCTTGTGAAAATAAAAAATATCGGGCAACACCAGCATGTGTAAAACTTTATTTTTTATTTTTTTAGGCTAAGTTTCCACTTGTTATTTTTTTCTGGCAGTTTTTGGAATACTTCCACTGCAGTTTTTGAGCCAAAGTCAGAAGTGGATTCATAAGGGAGGAGAAGTATAAGTCTTTCCACTATATGTCCTATTCCTTTTGAATACACTTCTGGCTTTGGCTCAAAAACTGCAGTGACAGATATCCAAAAACTGTCAGAAAAAAAACCAAGTGGAAACTTAGCCTTACACTAACAGACTGGTGTAGACCCCAACTTTTCCTTTTCACAAGGGGTAAAAGGAGAAAAAGCCCCCAAAATTTGTAATGCAATTTCTCCCGAGTACAGAAATACCCCATATGTAGCCCTAAACTGTTTCCATGAAATACGACAGGGCTCCGAAGTGAGAGAGCGCAATGCGCATTTGAGGACTAAATTAGGGATTGCATAGGGGTAGACATAGGGGTATACTATGCCAGTGATTCCCAAACAGGGTGCCTCCAGCTGTTGCTAAACTCCCAGCATGCCTGGACAGTCAGTGGCTGTCCGGAAATGCTGGGAGTTGTTGTTTTGCAACAGCTGGAGTCTCTGTTTTGGAAACACTGCCGTACGAGACGTTTTTCATTTTTATTCGTGTAAGGGGGTGTATGTGTAGTGTTTTACCCTTTATTATATGTAGTGTAGTGTTTTTAGGGTACATTCATTACGGTGAAATTCCTCTTAGGAGTTTGTGCTGCGTGGAAAATTTGATGCAGCTCAAACTTGAAGCAGGAAACTCACTGTAATCCCGCCCGTGTGAATGTACCCTGTACATTTACATGGGAGCAACCTTCCAGCTGTTTCAAAACTACAACTCCCAGCATGCACTGACAGACCGTGCATGCTGGTAGTTGTAGTTTTGCAACAGCTGAAGGCACACTGGTTGGAAAACCTTCAGTTAGGTTCCGTTACCTATCTCAGTATTTTCCATCCAGTGCGCCTCCAGCTGTTGCAAAACTACAACTCCCAGCATGCACTGACAGACCGTGCATGCTGGTAGTTGTAGTTTTGCAACAGCTGAAGGCACACTGGTTGGAAAACCTTCAGTTAGGTTCTGTTACCTAACTCAGTATTTTCCAACCAGTGTGCCTCCAGCTGTTGCAAAACTACAACTCCCAGCATGTTCTGATCGCCGAAGGGCATGCTGGGAGATGTAGTTATACAACAGCTGGAGGTACAGAACTACAACTCCCAGCATGGAGAGACAGCTGCTTGCCGTTTGTGCATGCTTGGAGTTGTAGTTTTGCAAGATTTAGAGGGCCACTGTTTAGAAACCACTGCACAGTGCTCTCCTAACTGTGTCCCTCCAGATGTTGCAAAACTACAAATCCCAGCATGCCCAGACAGCCAACTGCTGTGTGGGCATACTGGGAGTAGTAGTTTTGCAAGATCTAGAGGGCCACAGTTTAGAGACCACTGCAATGTGATCTCCAAACTGTACTCCTGAAGCTGTTGCATAACTACAAATCCCAGCATGCCCAAACAGCAAACAGCTGTCTGGGCATGCTGGGAGTTGTAGTTTTGCAACATCTGGACATCTAAAGTTTACAGACCACTGTAGAGTGGTGTCCAAACTGTAGCCCTCCAGATGTTGCAAGGCAACAACTTACCGGCTTTTGTAGTCGCAGGATCGCCGCACCAGGGAGAGGATCGCTGCCCACCACCGCCGATAACTGACTTCCAGTGCTGCGGCCGGTCACACCACAGTTACCCCATTCTGCCCTGACTACCATGGGTGGGCAGAATGGGGGAACAGAACTTTAACCCCCCGCCCCCGATCTGCTATTGATCAGTCGCTTATGACTGACCAATAGCAGGGATAGGAGGGGTGGCACCCCTGCCACCTTACTCCTATCCCTTCTGGGGGATCAGGGGGATCTTGGACAGCCCCGATCCCCCTAATTTTCTGGATCACCGGAGACCCGTATGACTCGGAATCACTGCAGATCGCCGGCCCCCACTGCAGATTCAGACCGGCCCCCCAGGGGTCTGCACGGGGTGCCTGCTGAATGATTTCAGCAGGCATCCTGGTCCGTTCCCCACCCGGCACCCAGTGGGGACCGAAATTCCCACGGGCGTACAGGTACGCCGTGGGTCCTTAAGTTTTAAAGAGTTAAGTGGTTAAACTGTAAAATTGCATAAAATTTTGGCCCAATTGTGGATGTTGTCCCTTTATGCACTGCTCCCATATTTGGTTATTAAAAAATCTGATACTAAATTCTCTGAATGACCCTTGGCGTAGAATTTTTCAGATTTCCAACAGAAATCTCTGAGCAGTAAAAAAAAAAAAAAAGGTTTAAGTGCCCTGTACAGCTCTTCTATTGTGGAAATCAGAGGTGGTCTGAGATCATCATGTACAGAAATTTTGAGTAAGAAGCCATTTTCACAGTACAGTTCCCTATTAGGGATTTTTTATTTAAATCTGTATCCTGAGTAGATTTCTTTTTATCTAATGGGCTCAGTCTTTGGGGCTGGGGGTTGGAGAACATAAAAAGCGCATACTTACCTTCCTTGCACGCGCCACCATTCTTCCAGATCTGTCCTGTGTTTAGGGTCGGAATTGGCTCTGGCCACTCAGGAAATCAATACTCAAGGCGAGGTAAGTATGTGCTTTTTATGACCCCCCCCCCCCCCCCAGGCTGAGCACAGTACATAAGGAAACATCTACTTAAAATACCCCTTTAATAGATAGTAGATAAGATTGAGGAAACCAATTTTCCAAGATAGCCCCTTGCATTGCAGGACCTGTTTTATCCTAAATTACATAGACAACCCATTGATTTACAAGAGCACTGGGTACTGCTTACTTTCCACTCTAGAGGTGCTGCAGAGCCAAAAAGCTATTAACCACATTTGATCCAAAATGTCTATTGGAAAGATTGATGGCAAACACAGCTCACATTTTTCTAGAGCGGGTTAAAAAACAAAATCTGAGCTCATATTGGTTGAAATGTTCATTCCTACTGTTTGACATTGTCTAGCCAGTAACAGTTCCAGATGTTAGGGAAATAATAGCACTTAGAATACATATACAGTACAGTGATCCCTCATTATATGAAGGCAATTCGTTCCAAATGAACCATCGTTACTTGAATCCATCGTATGTTGAGGGATCCGTGCAATAATAAAAGACAAAGTTATACTCACAAGTCCCTGCCGCTCCGGACCGTGACCACTGCCCTGGGTCATCGCTCTCCATCGCCGTCATCACATCGCCATGCACGCCGCACCTATTGGATGACGAGACGGTGTGCGCTGCACCGTGATGATGATGAAGGAGAGCGACAGCCATGCAGCGGAGCATGAAGATGACAGTCCGGAATGTCGGGGACAGGTGAGTAACACTCACAGGGGCACATGGGGCACATTAAACGGCTATCTGGCGTTAGTTGAAGCAGTCTGCGCTGCCGGATAGCCGTTTATGCGATGGCCCCGACATATAAAAGCATCGTATGTTGATGGTGCCTTCAACTTACGATGGCCTTTGAGAGGCTATCGTATGTTAAAATGATCGTATGTCGGGGCCATCGTAAATCGGGGGGGGTCACTGTATATGAAAATCATGTGTAAGATGCATGAAGTTAGTTTAGGTTACATGAAAGATGACTGAAGAACGAAACAAACCTCCCAGGAATAATTCCCCCCAGACTCGTAGTATTTAGCATTCTGTCATTTTTCTCTATTTTGACTGTACTTGTATTTTCCGTACTAGTCATTAATCTGCTATCACACAAGTGCAAATTAGTATCTTCACATTCCGAACAGTTGGCTGAATAGCTGTCTGAAAGCCAATGTTTCTAGCAGTCAGATATTTGTTCATAATAAACACTAGTTCAGGAACAACTGATGAGCTTCACAGATGGAGCCTTATCAGACTGCCAAGCAGACAATATACTCAGCTTCCAAAAAGGTCAGTAATTCCTATAATGAAAACACTATGGTAAGAACTCAACAATTATCGCATGTATATTAAGGGGGGCTAGCATTATAACTCAATGGGGGAATTTATCATTGTATATCGAGTTTTTTTGCATCTTTTTTTGCGCAAAATCTGATAGAATTCTTCATGGCCATGTCTACAGTTAAGTTTACCATAGAGCACTTTCTACTGTAGAATCGAATTTATTAACTGCGTTTTTTTTTTTTTTAAATGCAAAAAAATTTGCAAAAGTAATTTTCTTGTCCGGGGGCTGAGGGGAAGATCGCAGCAGGTCATTCTCCAGAGACCCGCTGCGATCTGCATTTATTAACTCTACAAGATAGTGGTACATGCGGCTACACTGCGCTGCCGCCAGCTCCTGCATACAGCTCTCCTAATTCATAGCCGCCGGAGACATAAGCTCTGATTGGTGAATAACTTTTCACCAATCAGAGCTCCGGTCTCCCAGCGGCAGGGATTATGAATGATGACAGCTGTATATAGGATTCCCCGCCGGGAGTGGAGTGAAGCCGCATGTGCCACCGGCTATTACAATTAATACATAGGGAGGATTGCAGTGGGTCTCTGGAGAATGACCTGCTGCGATCTTCCCCTCAGCCCCTGGACTATAACTCCCATCATGAACAGAGTCTGTTCCATGATGGGAGTAGTTGCACTTGCACATCCCTTTGGGACTTTTAGGACTACCACTCCCATCATGGACAGACTGCGACCATGGTGGGAGTTATAGTCTAGGGGCTGAGGAGCAGATCGCAGCAGGTCATTCTCCAGAGACCTGCTGTGATCCGCATTCATTAAGTTAACAAGCTGGCGGCACATGCAGCTACACTGCGCTCCCCACCGGCTCCAGGCTCCTGTATAGGGTGTCATAATTCATAATCCCCGCCGCCGGGAGACGACAGCTCTGATTGGTGAATATGAGGTCGGGATATGAGGATGGGATATGATGTTGAGATATCAGGATGGGATATGGCGTTGGGATATGACAACAATATATGAGGACAAGATATGAGGATGGGATATGAGGATACAATATGAGGATGGGATATGAGGTTGAGATATGAGGTTGAGATATGAGGACGGCATAGGAGGTCGGGATATGAGGATGGGATATGAGGACGGATATGTGGACAGGACATGAGGACAGGATATGAGGTCGAGATATGAGGACGGGATAGGAGATCAGGATATGAGGATGGGATATGAGGTTGAGATTGGAGGTCTGGATATGAGGACGGGTTTATGAAGTCAAGATATGAGGACGGGATAGGAGGTCAGGATATGAGGTCGAGATTTGATGACAGGATAGGAGGGGTGGGGTATGAGGTCAAGATATGAGGATGGGATATGAAGTTGAGATATGAGGACGGGATATGACAACAATATATGAGGATGGGATATGAAGTCAAAAGCTTCCTCCTATGTTGATTTTCCTCCCCAACAAGGATTAGGAAGGAAAAACCAGGCAATGCCGGGTACTCAGCTAGTATCTAATAGAGAAAAAAATATCCAATATTTATTAAATCTACTGTACATAAAATAGCAAGGATAAATTGGCAAGCAATGAATCACATCAAAATGCTAGGTTTACACATGGCAGATCTAGTGCTGGGAGTTATAGTTCTGTATCATCTGTCCCTTCAGATTTTGCAATTTTCATGACATTTTAGAAAATTGCTGCTCTACTTTGAAGCCCTCTAATTTTTTTCAAAAATGTTAAATATGTCCATTTGATGATGCCAACATAAAGTGGATATATTGTATTTGTGAATAAAAATAAAATGTATTTGGAATATCCATTTTCCTTACTTTCAGAGAAAAATGCAAAATTTTCTAAATTTTCATGACATTTTGTGATTTTTCACCAAGAAAGGATGCAAGTAGTGACAAAAATTTACCACCAAAATAAAGTAGAATATGTCACGAAAAAACAATCTCAGAATCAGAATATTCAGTAAAAGCGTTTTAGAGTTATTAATGCGTAATGCAACAGTGGTCAAAATTGCGAAAAAGGGCTCATTCCTCAAGGTGAAAAAGGGCTGCGTCCTTAAGGGGTTAAAGGTTACCATGTAGGATATTTTTAGTAACATGTTGGAGATTATATGTGGTAGCTGCTAACCGGACATTCTTTTCTATATGGGCTAACTAAAAGCATGTCTTCCCAACAACTGAGGACAACATCAAAAACGGTGTATAATTTCCACCATTTCATTCAGGTATTTCAAGCACATACAGAACTTGGCATCTAAGGGACATATGTTAAAGTTTAAAAATCCTGGAATACCTTTTTAACATCCTGGAATACCAATTAAAAACATTGCCATGTGGTTAGATTATACTCTACTTTACCCCATGTTTTGGGACTACAATCAGTAGCATGGCATATGGACAGGTTTAGTTCCTATAGCCATAAATACTGTGTTCATGTTTGATGGTAATTATTACATACAAACCAAAGGTGCTCGTATGGGAGGGAAATTCTCTTTATCATATGCTAATATATATGTCGGATTATTTTTGAAAAAAATTTAACGGATGGATAGATTCATAGACGATCTGGTGATCGTGTGTTTACAGAGTGAATTCGAATTTAACAGGGTCACCATAAACCAGAATAAAATGGAGCAAAATTTTACAAGGTTTTTTTTGCGTAAAAAAGTTGCATGTACTTGCGCACGTGCGACTTTTCTATACATGCTGAGACTTTTTGTTTTTGCTTATTCCAAAGCACATTTCTGAAATATGCTCACGTAGTCATTTTTTTTTTACTTTCCAGTGGTCATGTATTTATCAAATGCGATAGTCGCTATTTATGAAGAAAAAAAAGTTGTATCTCCTCTTAAAAGTCACATATGTATTCCAGGTCCAACCTGGCTTACAGAAAGTGCATACGTCTGCAGAAAATGACATTAACACCCACTTTAACAACTGTTCTTGTTCTGCATCACGAAACAAAGCTACTACATTAATGTTAATTATAGAAAAAAAAATTATATAACTAATAACTCTTAATTTTAAGGTTGAAAATACAGACTGCACACCTTGTAAGTTTTAGGAGACGTACATGCTTGCGTACCCACAACATTTTAAAATTAATGTTGTGTTAAAATAGAATAAGGCACAAAATAATTGTGTAAGAATTTTTACAGACTACGTAAATTACCCATATGTGGCACTAAAATGTTTCCTTAAGAAAAAAGAAACATCCATAGTAATACAGCTTCATGCACATTTTGGGGTGGGTAACGTACCAAGCCGTTTTTTTTTGTGGCTTCACTATTGTTTATGTGCCTGTTGGTGCTGCGCTGTCTTCCTTCCTGACGTAAACTCCGGCCTCAGCGCAGCAACGCAAGACTCCGCCCACCAATGTCACAAAATGCGGGCTCAAAATTAAACAAAAAAGCCTCCAGAGTACGGATATTCATGGTATGGGATAGTATGTTTTTAATATTTTTTAATTTCTGAGGAGGGTGGATGGGTTGTTGCGGGATAGTTGGAGTGCAGCTATTTAGTGCCAGGCAGGCCAGTCAGCGTGTCACCTGATGCGGTACGCCCCCATCACTCTCTAGCAACGCTACTGGTAATAAAGGGTAGATAAAGAACTTCTGCTATTAACATAAGGGTTTTTCTGCTTTAAAAAAATCCTTTTGTAAGCGGGTTTCCCGGGTTTTGCTTAAAAAATTGTCATGTAAAAGCCATACGTTTGAAAAGAATGATACATTTCCTTCAGATTGTTTTTGCATATTGTCCTCTGCTGTCAGGAAGACATGGTTGTGGTCAGCCCATATAGAAAAGAATGTGCGTGGAATGAATGCTATGTTAGCAGCTACCTTGTGTCTTTCCTGACATGAAAATTTAAGATTGCCGGGAAATTGTAGTCATTTGGAAACCTTTAAAAAAAGAAGCAGAAGTACCCAAATAAAGACTGAAAAGCAGAGATTATCTAAAATCATTGCTTAACTCCTTAAGGGGTTTTCATCAATACTTGCAGCATTGACTTACAAATTTCATGAAAATTTCATGAAAACATTTTTCTAAATTTGAAATTCTCTACTTGTAAGGTAAATTGGCACTCCAAATAAATTACACATTGATTGACAATATGTCTACTTTCTGTTGGCATCATAAAATTGACATGTTTTTACTTTTTGAAGACATTAGAGAGCTTTAGTATAGCAGCAACTTTCCAAATTTTCTTGAAAATTTTTAAATCTGAATTTTCAGGGACTAGATCAATATTGAATTCGATTAGAGAAGCCTTTATAATAGAAATTCCCCATAAATGACTCCATTATAAAAACTGCACTCATTACATTGATCAAAATTATTTTTAGAAAGTTTGTTAACAGGAATAGTAGCAAACTGGACTGGACAAGAAAGGTCTAAATCTCCATTTTCATTGCAGATATTCCAGTTTTATCCAATTTTCTATGTAACACCACAGATATTAACTCAAAAACACAACGTAATATTTTGTGCCCTAATTCTACATTAAGAAATATCACATACATGGCCCTAGTTTGCTACTTGAGTCGATCATAGGCCTCAGACACGAAGGAGCCCCATGTTTGCAGATGCTTTAGGGTGCTAAAACATAGGAAATCCCCCAAATGTGACCCCATTTTGGAAATGTCACCCCTCTAGGAATGTGACAAGGGATGCAGTGAATATTTAGACCCCACAGATGTTTGACACAATTTTGGAATAGTGTGCCATGAAAATTAGAAATTACATTTTTTACACTAAATGCTGATGTAACCCCTAAATTTTTTTTTCTCAAGGGATAAAGGGAGAAAAAGCCCCACACAATTTGTAACAAAATTTCTCTTGAGTATGACAATACCCCATATGTGGTCATAAAGTGCTCTGTGGGTGCACGGCAAGGTTCAGAAGATGACTCTATTTGGCTTTTGGAGAGAAAATTTGGATGGAATCGTTTTTGGGTGCCACATTGCATTTACAAAGCCCCCATGGTGCTCGGTCAGTCTAGACCCCTCATATGTGACCCCATTTTGGAAACCACGCTCCTCAAGAAATGTAATAATAAGTACAGTGAGCATTTACACCCCACATGTGTTTTACACAGTTTTGGAACCGTGGACCATGAAAGGTAGTAGCAGCATCAGCAAGAAATAGCTATCCATTTCCTCCAGGTGTCGTGTTGTTTCAGAGGATAACTTGTTGACTCATTCTCGTTCATCTCAGGAAGTGGAAGAGTCTGACAATATGACATTGAGCCAGATTTTCTCATTGTCTACAGTTACATGGCACAATAGAAATGATCTTCCTAGACAGTCTTTTTCTATCATCTCTGTCTTTGCCACAACTCCCCCTAGTACTAAGCAGAAGGATAGCATTAGCCATGAGGGGAGTTCTGTGAGGACAGTCAGCCTTTTGAGTGTGTTGCAGAGGTGTTGGGGGTGAAATCAATGGTTAAGCATAGCACTAGTTGGTCTGGTGGTAGTAGGGCTGGTGGGGAGATTCTGAGGCATCTTGGTGGATATCCTGAGAGGGAACAAGGAGCCCATAATTAAACAGGGAACAAGGCCGAGGAGTTTCATTATGATGATGTAGTTTTGGACATGACATGGAAAACAAGTGACAAGGAGGTGACGTGTTCATAACAGGAGGGTAGTGTCTGCGATGAAGAGTGGAGCCAAGGAAGGGCCAGAACATCTGTCAAACATACCAGACATAGGCCTGCTGTTATGATCAGCTCAGGACAAGGTGAAGGGGACTCTGCATTTATAGGCTTAAAAGAAATCTGTCAGTAGTAACACCCACACTAACCTTTTACACAGGCTTGTAGCGTGGGTGATGCTGATTAAAACGGTACTCACATTGTGTAGATTCGCCCAGCCGTTCCACCACAAATTGCGTTTCTCTATATATGCCAATGAGGGCCTTGGGGCATGGGCGGAGCTCCGATATGAGCTTCGGAAACCCTGACGTCATCTTCGCCAGGTGGCCGCTGTGCCCGGCTCATCAATATTCATAAACCCCAGGGTGCCCAAAGCTCGGATCAGAGCTCCACCCATGCTCCAAGGCTCTCATTAGCATATATAGAAAAACGCAATTTGTGGCGGAATGGCTGGGCGAATCTACACAATGTGAGTACGATTTTAATCAACATCACCCGCACTACAAGCCTGTGTAACAGGTTCAGTGTGGGTGATACTACTGACAGATTTCCTTTAAGAAAAAAGACATGCAGGGGATGTGCATTAAGAGGAGGAGCACAGTCGTGTGATGGACTTATCTCTATACAGTTTTCTGACATATGTCTTTTCTATTTTTCAAGATGCAGAAAACCAGGTACAGTGCTGTCTTTGCAAATAGAAAGTAAGGCATGTCCAGGACCTGAGTTTAGGAACTATGACTCTATGTAAGCACATGGAGCACCACTACTCCAACACTGCCTTCTGTCCGCTGGCTACAACTTTCACTAGTCCACACTGCCTGCTGTCTGCTTGCTACATCTATCACTAGTTCACCGCTGGTTAAAACTTTGACTAGTTCATTACTGCCTGCATACTGCTGTCTACTGCAATGACAGCTAGTCCACCGCTGCCTGCTGTCTACTGGAAACTACAACTACCATTAGTCCACCATCTATCTGCTGGCTATAACTATCACTAGTCCACCACTGCCTGCTGTCAACTGGCTACAACTAACATTAGGCAAATACTTTCTACTGTCCACTGGCTACTGTAGTTACTACTAGTCCTCCGCTGTAGAATTTTTAGAACGTTTGGAAAAAGCCATTGAATCTTTCTATACCTCTGTGTGCATTTTAATCCCGGAAGGCATCTGCCAACAAAAAGGAATCATAAAGCACTTTTATTTTAATATTAAAAAAGCATGCAAAATCTGCTAGTGTAGTGCGTAGAGATGAGCGAATTTTAGAAAAATCTGATTTGGCCGATTCGCCGAATTTTACCCAAAAAAATGTGTTTCGGCCCGAATTTATTAGTGGCAAATCGCTATTAAAAACGTCTATTTCTGGCCTACAGAGAGCCTCAATAGGGATGGAGAACACTTTGCCTTGCTGAAACACGCATAAAGTGTGTGCTGGGTTAGTGAAATAATATTGTTATTCAGTATGACATGCAGACCAGAGACATCGCTATTAGAATCACTGTCGCAGAGCGGAACAATGACAGAGCCTGGATGTGGCATCAGTATGAGGAGAACATATAGTAGCTGAATGACACATGGTGCAGGTAACAGCAGAATGAGAAGACCACATAGTGGCTGAATGACACAGCGTGGAGGTGGCAATAGCATGAGGAGACCATATATTGGCTGAGTGATACAGCCTGGAGGTGGCGGCAGCATGAGGAGAACATGAAGTGGCTGAATGACACAGCCTGGAGTTGGCGGCAGCCTGATGAGATCACATAGAGGCTGAATGAAACAGCCTGGAATTGGCAGCAACATATAGTGGCTGAATTACACAGTGTGCAGGTGGAAGAACATATAGTGGCTGAATGACAGCCTGGAGTTAGCGGCAGCATGAGGAGACCATATAGTGGCTGAATGACACAGCGTGAAGGTTGAGGCAGCATGAGGAGAACATGTTGTGGCTGAATGACACAGCCTGGAGTTGGCGGCAGCATGAGGAGACCACAAAGTTGCGGAATGACACAGCCTGGAGTTGGCGGCAGCATATGGTGGCCGAATCACACAGCCTGGAGTTTGCGGCAGCATGAGGAGAACATATAGTGGCTGAATGACACAGCCTGGAGTTGGCGGAAGAATGAGGAGACCATATAATGGCTGTTCTCCTCATGCTGCTGCCACCTCTACTCTGTGTCATTCAGTCATTATATGGTCTCCTGATTCTTCCACCAACTTCAGGCTGTGTCATTCAGCCACTTTATTTTCTCTTCATGCTGCTGCCACCTCCACGCTGTGTCATTCAGCCACTACATGTTCTCCTCATGCTGCCGCCACCTCTACTCTGTGTCATTCATATAGTGGCTGAATGACACAGCCTGGAGTTTGCAGCAGCATGAGGAGAACATATAGTGGCTGAATGAGACAGCCTGGAGGTGGTGGAGCATGAGGAGACCTTAAAGTGGTTGAATGACACAGCCTGGAATTGGCAGCAGCATATAGTGGCTGAATGACACAGGGTGCAGGTGTCGGCAGCATGAGGAGAACATATAGTGGCTGAATGACAGCCTGAAGTTGGTGGCAGCAAGAGGAGACCACATAGTGGCTGAATGATACAGCCTGGATTTAGCAGGCAGCATATAGTGGCTGAATGACACAGCCTGGAGTTTGTGGCAGCATGAGGAGAACATATAGCCGCTGAATGAGACAGCCTGGAGGTGGTGGAAGCATGAGGAGACCATAAAGTGGTTGAATGACACAGCCTGGAGTTGGCGGCAGCCTGAGGAGACCACATAGTGGCTGAATGACACAGCCTGGAATTGGCAGCAGCATATAGTGGCTGAATGACACAGTGTGCAGGTGTCGGCAGCATGAGAACATATATTGGCTGAATGACAGCCTGGAGTTGGCGGCAGCAGGAGGAGAGCACATAGTGGCTGAATGACACAGCCTGGATTTAGCGGGCAGCATATAGTGGCTGAATGACACAGCCTGGAATGTGTGGCAGCATGAGGAGAACATGTAGTGCCTGAATAAGACAGCTTGGAGGTGGCGGCAGCATGAGGAGAACATGAAGTGGCTGAATGACACAGCCTGAAGTTGGCTGCAGCCTGATGAGATCAGATAGAGGCTGAATGAAACAGCCTGGAATTGGCAGCAACATATAGTGGCTGAATGACACAGTGTGCAGGTTACGGCAGCATGAGGAGAACATATAGTGACTGAATGACAGCCTGGAGTTGGCGGCAGCATGAGGAGACCATATAGTGGCTGAATGACACAACGTGAAGTTGGAGGCAGCATGAGGAGAACATATAGTGGCTGAATGACACAGCCTGGAGTTGGCGGCAGCATGAGGAGACCACAAAGTGGCTGAATGACACAGCCTGGAGTTGGTGGGAGCATATGGTGGCCGAATCACACAGCCTGGAGTTTGCGGCAGCATGAGGAGAACATATATTGGCTGAATGACACAGCCTGGAGTTGGTGGCAGCATGAGGAGACCATATGGTGGCAGAATGACACAGCGTGGAGGTGGCGGCAGCATGAAGAGACCATATATTGGCTGAGTGACAAAGCCTGGAGGTGGCGGCAGCATGAGGAGAACATTAAGTGGCTGAATGACACAGCCTGGAGTTGGCGGCAGCCTGAGGAGACCAAATAGTGGAGAATGACACAGCCTGGAGTTGGCAGAAACATATGGCTTAATGACAGTGGGAGGGTGGTGGCCGCATGAAGAGAACATATAGTGGCTGAATGACAGCCTGGAGTTGGCGGCAGCATGAGGAGACGACACAGTGGCTGAATGACACAGCCTGGAGTTGGCGGCAGCATATGGTGGCTGAATGACACAGTCTGGAGTTGGCGGCAGCATGAGGAGACCATATAGTGGCTGAATGACACAGCCTGGAGTGGGCGGCAGCATGAGGATATCATATAGTGGCTGAATGACACAGCCTGGAGTTGGTGGAAGAATGAGGAGACCATATAATGGCTGTTCTCCTCATGCTGCTGCCACCTCTACTCTGTGTCATTCAGTCATTATATTTTCTCCTGATTCTTCCACCAACTCCAGGCTGTGTCATTCAGCCACTTTATGGTCTCTTCATGCTGCTGACACCTCCACGCTGTGTCATTCAGCCACTACAGGTTCTCCTCATGCTGCCGCCACCTCTACTCTGTGTCATTCATATAGTGGCTGAATGACACAGCCTGGAGTTTGCAGCAGCATGAGGAGAACATATAGTGGCTGAATGAGACAGCCTGGAGGTGGTGGAGCATGAGGAGACCTTAAAGTGGTTGAATGACACAGCCTGGAATTGGCAGCAGCATATAGTGGCTGAATGACACAGGGTGCAGGTGTCGGCAGCATGAGGAGAACATATAGTGGCTGAATGACAGCCTGAAGTTGGCGGCAGCATGAGGAGACCATATAGTGGCTGAATGACACAGCCTGGAGTGGGCGGCAGCATGAGGATATCATATAGTGGCTGAATGACACAGCCTGGAGTTGGTGGAAGAATGAGGAGACCATATAATGGCTGTTCTCCTCATGCTGCTGCCACCTCTACTCTGTGTCATTCAGTCATTATATTTTCTCCTGATTCTTCCACCAACTCCAGGCTGTGTCATTCAGCCACTTTATGGTCTCTTCATGCTGCTGACACCTCCACGCTGTGTCATTCAGCCACTACAGGTTCTCCTCATGCTGCCGCCACCTCTACTCTGTGTCATTCATATAGTGGCTGAATGACACAGCCTGGAGTTTGCAGCAGCATGAGGAGAACATATAGTGGCTGTATGAGACAGCCTGGAGGTGGTGGAAGCATGAGGAGACCATAAAGTGGTTGAATGACACAGCCTGGAATTGGCAGCAGCATATAGTGGCTGAATGACACAGGATACAAGGATACAGGTGTCGGCAGCATGAGGAGATCATATAGTGGCTGAATGACAGCCTGACGTTGGCGGCAGCAGGAAGAGACCACATAGTGCCTGAATGACACAGCCTGGATTTAGCAGGCAGCATATAGTGGCTGAATGAGACAGCCTGGAGGTGGTGGAAGCATGAGGAGACCATAAAGTGGTTGAATGACACAGCCTGGAGTTGGCGGCAGCCTGAGGAGACCACATAGTGGCTGAATGACACAGTCTGGAATTGGCAGCAGCATATAGTGACTGAATGACACAGTGTGCAGGTATCGGCAGCATGAAAACATATAGTGGCTGAATGACAGCCTGGAGTTGGCGGCAGCAGGAGGAGAGCACATAGTGGCTGAATGACACAGCCTGGATTTAGCAGGCAGCATATAGTGGCTGAATGACACAGCCTGGAGTTTGTGACAGCATGAGGAGAACATATAGTGCCTGAATAAGACAGCCTGGAGGTGGTGGAAGCGTGAGGAGACCATATAGTGGCTGAATGACACAACGTGGAGGTAGCAGCAGCATGAAGAGACCATATAGTGGTTAAATGACACAGCCTGGAGTTGGCAGAAGAAGGAGGAGACCATATAATGGCAGAACGACACAGTGTGGAGGTCACGGCAGCATGAGGAGAACATATAGTGGCTGAATGACACAACCTGGAGTTGGCGGCAGCATATAGTGGCTGAATGACACAGCCTGGAGTTTGCAGCAACATGAGGAGAACAAATAGTGGCTGAATGAGACAGCCTGGAGGTGGTAGAAGCATGAAGAGACCATATAGAAGCTGAATGACACAACGTGGAGATGGCACCAGCATAAGGAGACCATATAGTGGCTGAATGACACAGCCTGGAATGGCGGAAGAATGAGGAGACCATATAATGGCTGAATGACACAGCCTGGAGTTGGAAGCAGCATATTGTGGTGGAATGACACAGCCTGGAGTTTGTGGCAGCATGAGGAGAATACATTGTGGCTGAATGACACAGCGTGGAGGTGGCGGCAGCATGAAAAGAACATTTTTAATTGCTGAATGACACAGCCTGGAGTAGGCGGCAGCATGAGGAGACTACAGAGTGGCTGAAGGAAACAGCCTGGAGTTGGCGGCAGCATATAGTGGCTTAATGACACAGCTTAGAGTTTGAGGCAGCATGAGAAAAACATATAGTGGCTGAATGAGACAGATTGGAGGTGGTGGAAGCATGAGGAGACCATATAATGGCTGAATGACACAGCATGGAGGTGGCGGCAGAATGAGGAGAACATATAGTGGCTGAATGACACAGCCTGAAGCAGGCGACAGCATGAGGAGACCACATAGTGGCTGAATGACACAGCCTGGGGTTTCTGGCAGCATGAGGAGAACATGTTGTGGCTAAATGACATAGCGTGGAGATGGCGGCAGCCTGAGGAGGCCATATAGTGGCTGAATTACAAAGCGTGGAGGTGGCGGCAGCATGAAGAGAACATATAGTTGCTGAATGACACAGCCTGGAGTTGGCAGCAGCATGAGAAGACCACCTTGTGGCTGAATGACACAGCCTGGAATTGGTAACAGCATATAGAGGCTGAATGACAGCCTGGAGTTGGCGGCAGCAGGAGGAGAGCACATAGTGGCTGAATGACACAGCCTGGATTTAGCAGGCAGCATATAGTGGCTGAATGACACAGCCTGGAGTTTGTGACAGCATGAGGAGAACATATAGTGCCTGAATAAGACAGCCTGGAGGTGGTGGAAGCGTGAGGAGACCATATAGTGGCTGAATGACACAACGTGGAGGTAGCAGCAGCATGAAGAGACCATATAGTGGTTAAATGACACAGCCTGGAGTTGGCAGAAGAAGGAGGAGACCATATAATGGCAGAACGACACAGTGTGGAGGTCACGGCAGCATGAGGAGAACATATAGTGGCTGAATGACACAACCTGGAGTTGGCGGCAGCATATAGTGGCTGAATGACACAGCCTGGAGTTTGCAGCAACATGAGGAGAACAAATAGTGGCTGAATGAGACAGCCTGGAGGTGGTAGAAGCATGAAGAGACCATATAGTAGCTGAATGACACAGTGTGGAGATGGCACCAGCATAAGGAGACCATATAGTGGCTGAATGACACAGCCTGGAATGGCGGAAGAATGAGGAGACCATATAATGGCTTAATGACACAGCCTGGAGTTGGAAGCAGCATATTGTGGTGGAATGACACAGCCTGGAGTTTGTGGCAGCATGAGGAGAATATATTGTGGCTGAATGACACAACGTGGAGGTGGCGGCAGCATGAAAAGAACATTTTTAATTGCTGAATGACACAGCCTGGAGTAGGCGGCAGCATGAGGAGACTACAGAGTGGCTGAATGAAACAGCCTGGAGTTGGCGGCAACATATAGTGGCTTAATGACACAGCTTAGAGTTTGAGGAAGCATGAGATAAACATATAGTGGCTGAATGAGACAGATTGGAGGTGGTGGAAGCATGAGGAGACCATATAATGGCTGAATGACACAGCATGGAGGTGGCGGCAGAATGAGGAGAACATATAGTGGCTGAATGACACAGCCTGAAGCAGGCGACAGCATGAGGAGACCACATAGTGGCTGAATGACACAGCCTGGGGTTTCTGGCAGCATGAGGAGAACATGTTGTGGCTAAATGACATAGCGTGGAGATGGCGGCAGCCTGAGGAGGCCATATAGTGGCTGAATTACAAAGCGTGGAGGTGGCGGCAGCATGAAGAGAACATATAGTTGCTGAATGACACAGCCTGGAGTTGGCAGCAGCATGAGAAGACCACCTTGTGGCTGAATGACACAGCCTGGAATTGGTGACAGCATATAGAGGTTGAATGACAGAGCCTGGAGTTTGTGGCAGCATGAGGAGAACATATAGTGGCTGAATGACACAGCCTGGAATTGGCAGCAGCATATAGTGGCTGAATGACACAGTGTGCAGGTGTCGGCAGCATGAGAACATATATTGGCTGAATGACAGCCTGGAGTTGGCGGCAGCAGGAGGAGAGCACATAGTGGCTGAATGACACAGCCTGGATTTAGCGGGCAGCATATAGTGGCTGAATGACACAGCCTGGAATTTGTGGCAGCATGAGGAGAACATGTAGTGCCTGAATAAGACAGCCTGGAGGTGGCGGCAGCATGAGGAGAACATGAAGTGGCTGAATGACACAGCCTGAAGTTGGCGGCAGCCTGATGAGATCAGATAGAGGCTGAATGAAACAGCCTGGAATTGGCAACAACATATAGTGGCTGAATGACACAGTGTGCAGGTGACGGCAGCATGAGGAGAACATATAGTGACTGAATGACAGCCTGGAGTTGGCGGCAGCATGAGGAGACCATATAGTGGCTGAATGACACAACGTGAAGTTGGAGGCAGCATGAGGAGAACATATAGTGGCTGAATGACACAGCCTGGAGTTGGCGGCAGCATGAGGAGACCACAAAGTGGCTGAATGACACAGCCTGGAGTTGGCGGCAGCATATGGTGGCCGAATCACACAGCCTGGAGTTTGCGGCAGCATGAGGAGAACATATATTGGCTGAATGACACAGCCTGGAGTTGGCGGCAGCATGAGGAGACCATATGGTGGCAGAATGACACAGCGTGGAGGTGGCGGCAGCATGAAGAGACCATATATTGGCTGAGTGACAAAGCCTGGAGGTGGCGGCAGCATGAGGAGAACATTAAGTGGCTGAATGACACAGCCTGGAGTTGGCGGCAGCCTGAGGAGACCAAATAGTGGAGAATGACACAGCCTGGAGTTGGCAGAAACATATGGCTTAATGACAGTGTGAGGGTGGTGGCCGCATGAAGAGAACATATAGTGGCTGAATGACAGCCTGGAGTTGGCGGCAGCATGAGGAGGCCACATAGTGGCTGAATGACACAGCCTGGAATTGGCAGCAGCATATAGTGGCTGAATGACTGTTACGCCGAGCGCTCCGGGTCCCTGCTCCTCCCCGGAGCGCTCACGGCGTCTCTCTCCCTGCAGCGCCCCGGTCGGTCCCGCTGACCGGGAGCGCTGCACTGACATGGCCGTCGGGGATGCGATTCGCACAGCGGGACGCGCCCGCTCGCGAATCGCATCCCAAGTCACTTACCCGTCCCGGTCCCCTGCTGTCATGTGCTGGCGCGCGCGGCTCCGCTCTCTAGGGCGCGCGCGCGCCAGCTCTCTGAGACTTAAAGGGCCAGTGCACCAATGATTGGTGCCTGGCCCAATAAGCTTAATTGGCTTCCACCTGCTCCCTGGCTATATCTGCTCACTGCCCCTGCACTCCCTTGCCGGATCTTGTTGCCTTGTGCCAGTGAAAGCGTTTAGTGTTGTCCAAGCCTGTGTTACCTGAACTCTTGCTATCCATCTTGACTACGAACCTTGCCGCCTGCCCCGACCTTCTGCTACTTCTGACCTTGCCTCTGCCTAGTCCTTCTGTCCCACGCCTTCTCAGCAGTCAGCGAGGTTGAGCCGTTGCTAGTGGATACGACCTGGTTGCTACTGCCGCAGCAAGACCATCCCGCTTTGCGGTGGGCTCTGGTGAACACCAGTAGCCTCTTAGAACCGGTCCACCAGCACGGTCCACGCCAATCCCTCGCTGACACAGTGGATCCACAACCTGTAAGCCGAATCGTGACAATGACACAGTGTGCAGGTGTCGGCAGCATGAGAACATATATTGGCTGAATGACAGCCTGGAGTTGGCGGCAGCAGGAGGAGAGCACATAGTGGCTGAATGACACAGCCTGGATTTAGCGGGCAGCATATAGTGGCTGAATGACACAGCCTGGAATTTGTGGCAGCATGAGGAGAACATGTAGTGCCTGAATAAGACAGCCTGGAGGTGGCGGCAGCATGAGGAGAACATGAAGTGGCTGAATGACACAGCCTGAAGTTGGCGGCAGCCTGATGAGATCAGATAGAGGCTGAATGAAACAGCCTGAAATTGGCAGCAACATATAGTGGCTGAATGACACAGTGTGCAGGTGATGGCAGCATGAGGAGAACATATAGTGACTGAATGACAGCCTGGAGTTGGCGGCAGCATGAGGAGACCATATAGTGGCTGAATGACACAACGTGAAGTTGGAGGCAGCATGAGGAGAACATATAGTGGCTGAATGACACAGCCTGGAGTTGGCGGCAGCATGAGGAGACCACAAAGTGGCTGAATGACACAGCCTGGAGTTGGCGGCAGCATATGGTGGCCGAATCACACAGCCTGGAGTTTGCGGCAGCATGAGGAGAACATATATTGGCTGAATGACACAGCCTGGAGTTGGCGGCAGCATGAGGAGACCATATGGTGGCAGAATGACACAGCGTGGAGGTGGCGGCAGCATGAAGAGACCATATATTGGCTGAGTGACAAAGCCTGGAGGTGGCGGCAGCATGAGGAGAACATTAAGTGGCTGAATGACACAGCCTGGAGTTGGCGGCAGCCTGAGGAGACCAAATAGTGGAGAATGACACAGCCTGGAGTTGGCAGAAACATATGGCTTAATGACAGTGTGAGGGTGGTGGCCGCATGAAGAGAACATATAGTGGCTGAATGACAGCCTGGAGTTGGCGGCAGCATGAGGAGACGACACAGTGGCTGAATGACACAGCCTGGAGTTGGCGGCAGCATATGGTGGCTGAATGACACAGTCTGGAGTTGGCGGCAGCATGAGGAGACAATATAGTGGCTGAATGACACAGCCTGGAGTGGGCGGCAGCATGAGGATATCATATAGTGGCTGAATGACACAGCCTGGAGTTGGTGGAAGAATGAGGAGACCATATAATGGCTGTTCTCCTCATGCTGCTGCCACCTCTACTCTGTGTCATTCAGTCATTATATTTTCTCCTGATTCTTCCACCAACTCCAGGCTGTGTCATTCAGCCACTTTATGGTCTCTTCATGCTGCTGACACCTCCACGCTGTGTCATTCAGCCACTACATGTTCTCCTCATGCTGCCGCCACCTCTACTCTGTGTCATTCATATAGTGGCTGAATGACACAGCCTGGAGTTTGCAGCAGCATGAGGAGAACATATAGTGGCTGAATGAGACAGCCTGGAGGTGGTGGAAGCATGAGGAGACCATAAAGTGGTTGAATGACACAGCCTGGAATTGGCAGCAGCATATAGTGGCTGAATGACACAGGATACAAGGATACAGGTGTCGGCAGCATGAGGAGAACATATAGTGGCTGAATGAGACAGCCTGGAGGTGGTGGAGCATGAGGAGACCTTAAAGTGGTTGAATGACACAGCCTGGAATTGGCAGCAGCATATAGTGGCTGAATGACACAGGGTGCAGGTGTCGGCAGCATGAGGAGAACATATAGTGGCTGAATGACAGCCTGAAGTTGGTGGCAGCAAGAGGAGACCACATAGTGGCTGAATGATACAGCCTGGATTTAGCAGGCAGCATATAGTGGCTGAATGACACAGCCTGGAGTTTGTGGCAGCATGAGGAGAACATATAGCCGCTGAATGAGACAGCCTGGAGGTGGTGGAAGCATGAGGAGACCATAAAGTGGTTGAATGACACAGCCTGGAGTTGGCGGCAGCCTGAGGAGACCACATAGTGGCTGAATGACACAGCCTGGAATTGGCAGCAGCATATAGTGGCTGAATGACACAGTGTGCAGGTGTCGGCAGCATGAGAACATATATTGGCTGAATGACAGCCTGGAGTTGGCGGCAGCAGGAGGAAAGCACATAGTGGCTGAATGACACAGCCTGGATTTAGCGGGCAGCATATAGTGGCTGAATGACACAGCCTGGAATTTGTGGCAGCATGAGGAGAACATGTAGTGCCTGAATAAGACAGCCTGGAGGTGGCGGCAGCATGAGGAGAACATGATGTGGCTGAATGACACAGCCTGAAGTTGGCGGCAGCCTGATGAGATCAGATAGAGGCTGAATGAAACAGCCTGGAATTGGCAGCAACATATAGTGGCTGAATGACACAGTGTGCAGGTGACGGCAGCATGAGGAGAACATATAGTGACTGAATGACAGCCTGGAGTTGGCGGCAGCATGAGGAGACCATATAGTGGCTGAATGACACAACGTGAAGTTGGAGGCAGCATGAGGAGAACATATAGTGGCTAAATGACACAGCCTGGAGTTGGCGGCAGCATGAGGAGACCACAAAGTGGCTGAATGACACAGCCTGGAGTTGGCGGCAGCATATGGTGGCCGAATCACACAGCCTGGAGTTTGCGGCAGCATGAGGAGAACATATATTGGCTGAATGACACAGCCTGGAGTTGGCGGCAGCATGAGGAGACCATATGGTGGCAGAATGACACAGCGTGGAGGTGGCGGCAGCATGAAGAGACCATATATTGGCTGAGTGACAAAGCCTGGAGGTGGCGGCAGCATGAGGAGAACATTAAGTGGCTGAATGACACAGCCTGGAGTTGGCGGTAGCCTGAGGAGACCAAATAGTGGAGAATGACACAGCCTGGAGTTGGCAGAAACATATGGCTTAATGACAGTGGGAGGGTGGTGGCCGCATGAAGAGAACATATAGTGGCTGAATGACAGCCTGGAGTTGGCGGCAGCATGAGGAGACCACACAGTGGCTGAATGACACAGCCTGGAGTTGGCGGCAGCATATGGTGGCTGAATGACACAGTTTGGAGTTGGCGGCAGCATGAGGAGACCATATAGTGGCTGAATGACACAGCCTGGAGTGGGCGGCAGCATGAGGAGATCATATAGTGGCTGAATGACACAGCCTGGAGTTGGTGGAAGAATGAGGAGACCATATAATGGCTGTTCTCCTCATGCTGCTGCCACCTCTACTCTGTGTCATTCAGTCATTATATTTTCTCCTGATTCTTCCACCAACTCCAGGCTGTGTCATTCAGCCACTTTATGGTCTCTTCATGCTGCTGACACCTCCACGCTGTGTCATTCAGCCACTACATGTTCTCCTCATGCTGCCGCCACCTCTACTCTGTGTCATTCATATAGTGGCTGAATGACACAGCCTGGAGTTTGCAGCAGCATGAGGAGAACATATAGTGGCTGAATGAGACAGCCTGGA
This sequence comes from Hyla sarda, assembly GCF_029499605.1. Taxonomy (NCBI): domain Eukaryota; kingdom Metazoa; phylum Chordata; class Amphibia; order Anura; family Hylidae; genus Hyla; species Hyla sarda. Next base: position 243,207,419 of record NC_079191.1, on the reverse strand, counting down.
GGTGGTGGAAGCATGAGGAGACCATAAAGTGGTTGAATGACACAGCCTGGAATTGGATGCAGCATATAGTGGCTGAATGACACAGGATACAAGGATACAGGTGTCGGCAGCATGAGGAGAACATATAGTGGCTGATTGACAGCCTGGCGTTGGCGGCAGCAGGAGGAGACCACATAGTGCCTGAATGACACAGCCTGGATTTAGCAGGCAGCATATAGTGGCTGAATGACACAGCCTGGAGTTTGTGGCAGCATGAGGAGAACATATAGCGGCTGAATGAGACAGCCTGGAGGTGGTGGAAGCGTGAGGAGACCATATAGTGGCTGAATGACACAACGTGGAGGTAGCAGCAGCATGAAGAGACCATATAGTGGTTAAATGACACAGCCTGGAGTTGGCAGAAGAAGGAGGAGACCATATAATGGCAGAACGACACAGTGTGGAGGTCACGGCAGCATGAGGAGAACATATAGTGGCTGAATGACACAACCTGGAGTTGGCGGCAGCATATAATGGCTGAATGACACAGCCTGGAGTTTGCAGCAACATGAGGAGAACAAATAGTGGCTGAATGAGACAGCCTGGAGGTGGTAGAAGCATGAAGAGACCATATAGAAGCTGAATGACACAACGTGGAGATGGCACCAGCATAAGGAGACCATATAGTGGCTGAATGACACAGCCTGGAATGGCGGAAGAATGAGGAGACCATATAATGGCTGAATGACACAGCCTGGAGTTGGAAGCAGCATATTGTGGTGGAATGACACAGCCTGGAGTTTGTGGCAGCATGAGGAGAATATATTGTGGCTGAATGACACAGCGTGGAGGTGGCGGCAGCATGAAAAGAACATTTTTAATTGCTGAATGACACAGCCTGGAGTAGGCGGCAGCATGAGGAGACTACAGAGTGGCTGAATGAAACAGCCTGGAGTTGGCGGCAGCATATAGTGGCTTAATGACACAGCTTAGAGTTTGAGGCAGCATGAGAAAAACATATAGTGGCTGAATGAGACAGATTGGAGGTGGTGGAAGCATGAGGAGACCATATAATGGCTGAATGACACAGCATGGAGGTGGCGGCAGAATGAGGAGAACATATAGTGGCTGAATGACACAGCCTGAAGCAGGCGACAGCATGAGGAGACCACATAGTGGCTGAATGACACAGCCTGGGGTTTCTGGCAGCATGAGGAGAACATGTTGTGGCTAAATGACATAGCGTGGAGATGGCGGCAGCCTGAGGAGGCCATATAGTGGCTGAATTACAAAGCGTGGAGGTGGCGGCAGCATGAAGAGAACATATAGTTGCTGAATGACACAGCCTGGAGTGGGCGGCAGCATGAGGAGATCATATAGTGGCTGAATGACACAGCCTGGAGTTGGTGGAAGAATGAGGAGACCATATAATGGCTGTTCTCCTCATGCTGCTGCCACCTCTACTCTGTGTCATTCAGTCATTATATTTTCTCCTGATTCTTCCACCAACTCCAGGCTGTGTCATTCAGCCACTTTATGGTCTCTTCATGCTGCTGACACCTCCACGCTGTGTCATTCAGCCACTACATGTTCTCCTCATGCTGCCGCCACCTCTACTCTGTGTCATTCATATAGTGGCTGAATGACACAGCCTGGAGTTTGCAGCAGCATGAGGAGAACATATAGTGGCTGAATGAGACAGCCTGGAGGTGGTGGAAGCATGAGGAGACCATAAAGTGGTTGAATGACACAGCCTGGAATTGGATGCAGCATATAGTGGCTGAATGACACAGGATACAAGGATACAGGTGTCGGCAGCATGAGGAGAACATATAGTGGCTGATTGACAGCCTGGCGTTGGCGGCAGCAGGAGGAGACCACATAGTGCCTGAATGACACAGCCTGGATTTAGCAGGCAGCATATAGTGGCTGAATGACACAGCCTGGAGTTTGTGGCAGCATGAGGAGAACATATAGCGGCTGAATGAGACAGCCTGGAGGTGGTGGAGACATGAGGAGACCATAAAGTGGTTGAATGACACAGCCTGGAGTTGGCGGCAGCCTGAGGAGACCACATAGTGGCTGAATGACACAGCCTGGAATTGGCAGCAGCATATAGTGGCTGAATGACACAGTGTGCAGGTATCGGCAGCATGAAAACATATAGTGGCTGAATGACAGCCTGGAGTTGGCGGCAGCAGGAGGAGAGCACATAGTGGCTGAATGACACAGCCTGGATTTAGCAGGCAGCATATAGTGGCTGAATGACACAGCCTGGAGTTTGTGACAGCATGAGGAGAACATATAGTGCCTGAATAAGACAGCCTGGAGGTGGTGGAAGCGTGAGGAGACCATATAGTGGCTGAATGACACAACGTGGAGGTAGCAGCAGCATGAAGAGACCATATAGTGGTTAAATGACACAGCCTGGAGTTGGCAGAAGAAGGAGGAGACCATATAATGGCAGAACGACACAGTGTGGAGGTCACGGCAGCATGAGGAGAACATATAGTGGCTGAATGACACAACCTGGAGTTGGCGGCAGCATATAATGGCTGAATGACACAGCCTGGAGTTTGCAGCAACATGAGGAGAACAAATAGTGGCTGAATGAGACAGCCTGGAGGTGGTAGAAGCATGAAGAGACCATATAGAAGCTGAATGACACAACGTGGAGATGGCACCAGCATAAGGAGACCATATAGTGGCTGAATGACACAGCCTGGAATGGCGGAAGAATGAGGAGACCATATAATGGCTGAATGACACAGCCTGGAGTTGGAAGCAGCATATTGTGGTGGAATGACACAGCCTGGAGTTTGTGGCAGCATGAGGAGAATACATTGTGGCTGAATGACACAGCGTGGAGGTGGCGGCAGCATGAAAAGAACATTTTTAATTGCTGAATGACACAGCCTGGAGTAGGCGGCAGCATGAGGAGACTACAGAGTGGCTGAAGGAAACAGCCTGGAGTTGGCGGCAGCATATAGTGGCTTAATGACACAGCTTAGAGTTTGAGGCAGCATGAGAAAAACATATAGTGGCTGAATGAGACAGATTGGAGGTGGTGGAAGCATGAGGAGACCATATAATGGCTGAATGACACAGCATGGAGGTGGCGGCAGAATGAGGAGAACATATAGTGGCTGAATGACACAGCCTGAAGCAGGCGACAGCATGAGGAGACCACATAGTGGCTGAATGACACAGCCTGGGGTTTCTGGCAGCATGAGGAGAACATGTTGTGGCTAAATGACATAGCGTGGAGATGGCGGCAGCCTGAGGAGGCCATATAGTGGCTGAATTACAAAGCGTGGAGGTGGCGGCAGCATGAAGAGAACATATAGTTGCTGAATGACACAGCCTGGAGTTGGCAGCAGCATGAGAAGACCACCTTGTGGCTGAATGACACAGCCTGGAATTGGTAACAGCATATAGAGGCTGAATGACAGCCTGGAGTTGGCGGCAGCAGGAGGAGAGCACATAGTGGCTGAATGACACAGCCTGGATTTAGCAGGCAGCATATAGTGGCTGAATGACACAGCCTGGAGTTTGTGACAGCATGAGGAGAACATATAGTGCCTGAATAAGACAGCCTGGAGGTGGTGGAAGCGTGAGGAGACCATATAGTGGCTGAATGACACAACGTGGAGGTAGCAGCAGCATGAAGAGACCATATAGTGGTTAAATGACACAGCCTGGAGTTGGCAGAAGAAGGAGGAGACCATATAATGGCAGAACGACACAGTGTGGAGGTCACGGCAGCATGAGGAGAACATATAGTGGCTGAATGACACAACCTGGAGTTGGCGGCAGCATATAATGGCTGAATGACACAGCCTGGAGTTTGCAGCAACATGAGGAGAACAAATAGTGGCTGAATGAGACAGCCTGGAGGTGGTAGAAGCATGAAGAGACCATATAGAAGCTGAATGACACAACGTGGAGATGGCACCAGCATAAGGAGACCATATAGTGGCTGAATGACACAGCCTGGAATGGCGGAAGAATGAGGAGACCATATAATGGCTGAATGACACAGCCTGGAGTTGGAAGCAGCATATTGTGGTGGAATGACACAGCCTGGAGTTTGTGGCAGCATGAGGAGAATACATTGTGGCTGAATGACACAGCGTGGAGGTGGCGGCAGCATGAAAAGAACATTTTTAATTGCTGAATGACACAGCCTGGAGTAGGCGGCAGCATGAGGAGACTACAGAGTGGCTGAAGGAAACAGCCTGGAGTTGGCGGCAGCATATAGTGGCTTAATGACACAGCTTAGAGTTTGAGGCAGCATGAGAAAAACATATAGTGGCTGAATGAGACAGATTGGAGGTGGTGGAAGCATGAGGAGACCATATAATGGCTGAATGACACAGCATGGAGGTGGCGGCAGAATGAGGAGAACATATAGTGGCTGAATGACACAGCCTGAAGCAGGCGACAGCATGAGGAGACCACATAGTGGCTGAATGACACAGCCTGGGGTTTCTGGCAGCATGAGGAGAACATGTTGTGGCTAAATGACATAGCGTGGAGATGGCGGCAGCCTGAGGAGGCCATATAGTGGCTGAATTACAAAGCGTGGAGGTGGCGGCAGCATGAAGAGAACATATAGTTGCTGAATGACACAGCCTGGAGTTGGCAGCAGCATGAGAAGACCACCTTGTGGCTGAATGACACAGCCTGGAATTGGTAACAGCATATAGAGGTTGAATGACAGAGCCTGGAGTTTGTGGCAGCATGAGGAGAACATATAGTGGCTGAATGACACAGCCTGGAATTGGCAGCAGCATATAGTGGCTGAATGACACAGTGTGCAGGTGTCGGCAGCATGAGAACATATATTGGCTGAATGACAGCCTGGAGTTGGCGGCAGCAGGAGGAGAGCACATAGTGGCTGAATGACACAGCCTGGATTTAGCGGGCAGCATATAGTGGCTGATTGACACAGCCTGGAATTTGTGGCAGCATGAGGAGAACATGTAGTGCCTGAATAAGACAGCCTGGAGGTGGCGGCAGCATGAGCAGAACATGAAGTGGCTGAATGACACAGCCTGAAGTTGGCGGCAGCCTGATGAGATCAGATAGAGGCTGAATGAAACAGCCTGGAATTGGCAGCAACATATAGTGGCTGAATGACACAGTGTGCAGGTGACGGCAGCATGAGGAGAACATATAGTGACTGAATGACAGCCTGGAGTTGGCGGCAGCATGAGGAGACCATATAGTGGCTGAATGACACAACGTGAAGTTGGAGGCAGCATGAGGAGAACATATAGTGGCTGAATGACACAGCCTGGAGTTGGCGGCAGCATGAGGAGACCACAAAGTGGCTGAATGACACAGCCTGGAGTTGGCGGCAGCATATGGTGGCCGAATCACACAGCCTGGAGTTTGCGGCAGCATGAGGAGAACATATATTGGCTGAATGACACAGCCTGGAGTTGGCGGCAGCATGAGGAGACCATATGGTGGCAGAATGACACAGCGTGGAGGTGGCGGCAGCATGAAGAGACCATATATTGGCTGAGTGACAAAGCCTGGAGGTGGCGGCAGCATGAGGAGAACATTAAGTGGCTGAATGACACAGCCTGGAGTTGGCGGCAACCTGAGGAGACCAAATAGTGGAGAATGACACAGCCTGGAGTTGGCAGAAACATATGGCTTAATGACAGTGTGAGGGTGGTGGCCGCATGAAGAGAACATATAGTGGCTGAATAACAGCCTGGAGTTGGCGGCAGCATGAGGAGACCACACAGTGGCTGAATGACACAGCCTGGAGTTGGCGGCAGCATATGGTGGCTGAATGACACAGTCTGGAGTTGGCGGCAGCATGAGGAGACCATATAGTGGCTGAATGACACAGCCTGGAGTTGGTGGAAGAATGAGGAGACCATATAATGGCTGTTCTCCTCATGCTGCTGCCACCTCTACTCTGTGTCATTCAGTCATTATATTTTCTCCTGATTCTTCCACCAACTCCAGGCTGTGTCATTCAGCCACTTTATGGTCTCTTCATGCTGCTGACACCTCCACGCTGTGTCATTCAGCCACTACATGTTCTCCTCATGCTGCCGCCACCTCTACTCTGTGTCATTCATATAGTGGCTGAATGACACAGCCTGGAGTTTGCAGCAGCATGAGGAGAACATATAGTGGCTAGTGTTGAGCGGCATAGGCCATATTCGAATTCGCGAATATTCGCGAATATATGGACGAATATTCGTCATATATTCGCGGATATTCGCATATTCGTTATATTCTCGTTTTATTTTCGCATACGCGAACATTCGCGTATGCGAAAATTAACATGTGTGAAAATTAGTATACAGAAAATTCGCACATTCAAAGATTTGCATATGCGAACATTAGCATATACTAATTTTCGTATATGCGAATTTTTGCACGCCAGTCTCACACAGTAGTATTACAGCCTTCTTTACACCACACAAGCTGGAAGCAGAGAGGGGTGATCACTGTGATGTGTACTGTGAATAAAAAAAAAAAAAAAAGAATATTCGTAATTGCGAATATATAGCGCTATATTCGCGAAATTCGCGAATTCGCGAATATGCGATATTCGCGAATAATATTCGAATTGCGAATATTCGCGAGCAACACTAATAGTGGCTGAATGAGACAGCCTGGAGGTGGTGGAAGCATGAGGAGACCATAAAGTGGTTGAATGACACAGCCTGGAATTGGCAGCAGCATATAGTGGCTGAATGACACAGGATACAAGGATACAGGTGTCGGCAGCATGAGGAGAACATATAGTGGCTGAATGACAGCCTGGCGTTGGCGGCAGCAGGAGGAGACCACATAGTGCCTGAATGACACAGCCTGGATTTAGCAGGCAGCATATAGTGGCTGAATGACACAGCCTGGAGTTTGTGGCAGCATGAGGAGAACATATAGCGGCTGAATGAGACAGCCTGGAGGTGGTGGAAGCATGAGGAGACCATAAAGTGGTTGAATGACACAGCCTGGAGTTGGCGGCAGCCTGAGGAGACCACATAGTGGCTGAATGACACAGCCTAAAATTGGCAGCAGCATATAGTGGCTGAATGACACAGTGTGCAGGTATCGGCAGCATGAAAACATATAGTGGCTGAATGACAGCCTGGAGTTGGCGGCAGCAGGAGGAGAGCACATAGTGGCTGAATGACACAGCCTGGATTTAGCAGGCAGCATATAGTGGCTGAATGACACAGCCTGGAGTTTGTGGCAGCATGAGGAGAACATATAGTGCCTGAATAAGACAGCCTGGAGGTGGTGGAAGCGTGAGGAGACCATATAGTGGCTGGATGACACAACGTGGAGGTAGCAGCAGCATGAAGAGACCATATAGTGGTTAAATGACACAGCCTGGAGTTGGCAGAAGAAGGAGGAGACCATATAATGGCAGAACGACACAGTGTGGAGGTCACGGCAGCATGAGGAGAACATATAGTGGCTGAATGACACAACCTGGAGTTGGCGGCAGCATATAGTGGCTGAATGACACAGCCTGGAGTTTGCAGCAACATGAGGAGAACAAATAGTGGCTGAATGAGACAGCCTGGAGGTGGTAGAAGCATGAAGAGACCATATAGTAGCTGAATGACACAGCGTGGAGATGGCACCAGCATAAGGAGACCATATAGTGGCTGAATGACACAGCCTGGAATGGCAGAAGAATGAGGAGACCATATAATGGCTGAATGACACAGCCTGGAGTTGGAAGCAGCATATTGTGGTGGAATGACACAGCCTGGAGTTTGTGGCAGCATGAGGAGAATATATTGTGGCTGAACGACACAGCGTGGAGGTGGCGGCAGCATGAAAAGAACATTTTTAATTGCTGAATGACACAGCCTGGAGTAGGCGGCAGCATGAGGAGACTACAGAGTGGCTGAATGAAACAGCCTGGAGTTGGCGGCAGCATATAGTGGCTTAATGACACAGCTTAGAGTTTGAGGCAGCATGAGAAAAACATATAGTGGCTGAATGAGACAGATTGGAGGTGGTGGAAGCATGAGGAGACCATATAATGGCTGAATGACACAGCATGGCGGTGGCGGCAGAATGAGGAGAACATATAGTGGCTGAATGACACAGCCTGAAGCAGACGACAGCATGAGGAGACCACATAGTGGCTGAATGACACAGCCTGGGGTTTCTGGCAGCATGAGGAGAACATGTTGTGGCTAAATGACATAGCGTGGAGATGGCGGCAGCCTGAGGAGGCCATATAGTGGCTGAATTACAAAGCGTGGAGGTGGCGGCAGCATGAAGAGAACATATAGTTGCTGAATGACACAGCCTGGAGTTGGCAGCAGCATGAGAAGACCACCTTGTGGCTGAATGACACAGCCTGGAATTGGTGACAGCATATAGAGGTTGAATGACAGAGCCTGGAGTTTGTGGCAGCATGAGGAGAACATATAGTGGCTGAATGACACAGCCTGGAGTTGGGGGCAGCATAAGGAGACCGCATAGTGGCTGAATGACACAGCCTGGAGTTTGTGACAGCATGAGGAGAACATATAGTGGCTGAATGACACAGCCTGGAGTTGGGGGCAGCATAAGGAGACCGCATAGTGGCTGAATGACACAGCCTGGAGTTTGTGGCAGCATGAGGAGAACATATAGTGGCTGAATGACACATCCTGGAGATGGCGGAAGTATGAGGAGACCATATAGTTGCTGAATTACACAGCCTGGAGGTCGCAGAAGCATTAGAAGACCATGTAGTGGTTGAATGACACAGTGTGAAGATGGCAGCAGCATAAGGAGAAAATATAGTGTCTGAATGACACAGCCTGGAGTTGGCAGCAGCGTATAATGGCTGAATGACACAACCTGGAGTTTGCGCCAGCATGAGGAGAAAATATAGTGGTTGAATGAGACAGGCTGGAGGTGGTGGAAGCATGAAGAGACCATATAGTGGCTGAATGACATAGCATGGAGGTGGCGGCAGCATGAGGAGAAACATATAGTGGTTGAATGACACAGCCTGGAGTTGGTGACAGCATGAGGAGACCACATAGTGGCGGAATGTGGTATGCACTTATAAGGGGAGGACAATGTGCTCCACTATGCTTAATTTGTCTACAACACCAGCAGGTGTGTACTTTTGGCTTGCCTTTCACAGTTTCTAGGCCCATAAGACTTTAACAGGAACAAAATAGTACACCACTGAAATGTACGTATGTGGTATGCACTTATGAGGGGAGGACAATGTGCTTCAGTATGCTTAAAACAGTATTTGTGTACAATGCGCTCTACTACGCTTAATTTGTCTACAACACCAGCAGGTGTGTACTTTTGGCTGGCCTTTCACAGTTTCTAGGCCCATAAGACTTTAACAGGAACAAAATAGTACACCACTTAGATGTACGTATGTGGTATGCACTTATGGGGGAGGACAATGCGCTCTACTATGCTTAAAACAGTATTTGTCTACAACACCAGCCGGTTTGTACTTTTGTCTGGCCTTTCACAGTTTCTAGGCCCTTAAGACTTTAACAGGAACAAAATAGTACACCACTGAAATGTACGTATGTGGTATGTACTTATGAGGGGAGGACAATGTGCTTCAGTATGCTTAAAACAGTATCTGTGTACAACCCAAGCAGTAGACACCAGTGCTGCAGCACACAGTCCCTGTGTACTACACCCAAAATTGCACTCTCTCTCTCAATCTCAGTCCCTTCCCTATCAATGCTACTAGGCTGGATTGGGGTTTGAGGTGAATCGCTTCTGTAAAAAAGCTTTTCTGTGCAACACACAGTGCTCTCTGTCCCTCTTTCTGTGCAACAGAACGCAGATGTGACTGGGAGGTGAATCCCTGCTGGAAAAAAAAAATTCTGTGCAACACACACGCACTGTCTGTCCCTCTCTCTTTCTCTCTGCAATAAAAGGCTAAAGTGACTGGCCGCAAGATGGCTGACGATTATATAGGGCTGTGACATCACAGGGGTGGCTGGCTGCTGATAGGCTGCATGTGATTCTGGGTAATACCGCCTATCCATGTTCCCGCTTTCCCAGGATTCCTTGCCCCACGTCCTCACATGTGGATCACCATTTTAGTTGCCCTGGAGCCTTGACTGCACTAAATAGAGTTTATTTAAGCGATTTGCATGATCGAAACGTGGAGATATTTGCATTCGTTGCAAATCAAGTTTTTCCTGAAATTCGTAATGAATTCGGATTTGTCAGATTTGATTCGCTCATCCCTAGTAGTGTGTATTGAAACAAGATGTTAGTAATTTTGATATTAACTTAGCCTTGAAGCATACCTGTCATTTCAGGGGAATTTTCAGGATAATCTGCCCTATGTGTGTACATGAGGAGCAGCACTATTTCTGGCCATTTTATTACTTGTATATATTTTTTAAGAGATTTCTGTTCTGCAGGCTTCATCTATAATTTGCAGTTCTCACAGAGTTGGTGGGTGAAAACTGCTTTAAAACTATTTGAATACATTCTTAGGTGATCCAGGCAGTATTATACAAGACTTTAGAGATTTTACACACTGTTATACATGAATTTGAAAGGTTATTGAATTGCACATTTAGTTAGAACTTATTTGCAGCAAACTGAACCTTTTTGAAAAGTTCAGCGAGCTTGGTGTCCAGAACTTTTCAAAAGTACGCACAACTGTAATGTTAACTGATTTCTGCATATTCCCATAATTTGTTAAAAGACAGAGGTGTTATATGAAGCTACTGGGTACTTGTGGGTCTCCTGAGGTGCCAGGGTCAATGTGTGACTGCTACTTCTGCTTCCTCTATATTTATCCTCTATATCTATCCATTCCTTAAAGGGGTACTCCAGTCAAAAACTTTTTTTTTTTTTAAATCAACTGGTGCCAGAAAATTAAACAGATTTGTAAATTACTTCTATTTAAAAAATCTTCATCCTTCCAGTACTTATTAGCTGCTGAATACTACAGAGGAAATTCTTTTCTTTTTGGAACACAGAGCTCTCTGCTGAATCACGAGCACAGTGCTCTCTGTTGACATCTCTGTGAATTTTAGGAACTGTCCAGAACAGCATATGTTTGCTATGGGGATTTTCTCCTACTCTGGACAGTTCTTAAAATGGACAGAGGTGTCAGCAGAGAGCACTGTGCTCGTGATGTCAGCAAAGAACTCTGTGTTCCAAAAAGAAAATAATTTCCTCTGTAGTATTCAGCAGACAATAAGTACTGGAAGGATTAAGATTTTTTAATAGAATTAATTTACAAATCTGTTTAACTTTCTTTCACTAGTTGATTTAAAAAAAAAAAAAAAAAAAAAGTTTTCCACCGGAGTACCCCTTTAAAGCTGTTTTTATAGTTTTATTTTTGCCAGATGTTATTTGGTTACAACTAGTAAGACTACCTAGATCAGTGGATGTGCTTATAGATAGGAGTTCTGTAGTGAAACATAACTTAAGTTATAGATCACGAGGGTCCGACCATTGGGACCCCCTTGGTATCTTCTGAATGGGGCCCCGACAGTCTGCTGGAAGGGGGTATGCTGACAGATACATGGAATGGGCATGTCAGCTGCGGCTTCCTGCGGGAATCGAAACGGCCACTTTCGACAGACTGCCGGGGCCCCATTCAGGAGATCACGGGGGTCCTAGCAGTCAGACCACCCGTAATCTATAACTTATCCCCTGTCCTTTGGACACTGCACTACTCCTTTAACCTTTTAAACTAAATGTGTTTTTCCATATTTATCAGCCGAGTGCATGCTTACAATTAGTGTTATATGGTTCCTTGTACATGTTAGTATTCCAGAACACTCAGCATTGCCATTTTTCTGATTGAATACATTTTTGATAAATTCTTCATGTTGCCTATTAAGAATCTGTTCAAGCTAATGACCCTGATTTTGTTAATATTATGCATAGCAGAGGATATTCAGACAAGATTTTTTATCCTAATAACAATAGACTCTCATTTTGCACATTGTACAATAAAACATTGAAGGGGAACCCATCCAGTAAAAAAAAAAATGAATAAAGAACAACAAATCATTATTCACATTGCGATCATTTTTTTTAAACAAAATGATATGACTTTTTCTCTTACTGCTACGCTCAATGAATAGGTGGGCTTTTGGTGGAGGGGTGTAGTTTAGCACTAAGTGGGCATGGTCATCCCTGCTCGCCAAATTTAACACAGTTTGCTCTTCCTACCAAGCTAAACTGTAGTTAAAATCTCCGGCAGCTCTAAGCGGAGGGTGGCACATAAAATCAGCAAGCCTGTGTAGTGCTGGTCTTAATAAATTCCCCCCTAAGACCCCATTTCCATGGCAGAATTTCAGGCTGAAAGTTACATTCTGCAGGTAGCAGACGTCTGCAGAACTAGTTGGCGCTAGGACTGCTCAGAAATGAGCCGTCTCCATAGACGGCAATCCATTTTCGGGTGGAAAGTGTGGAATCGAATTTCTGCAGCAGATATTTCCAGACAAAATAGTTATATAAAACTCCCTGCCCAGGCAACCCCTTTAAAGTGACCTTTTATGCCAGTACTGCTATCCGCCATGAAATAACACTAAAACATATGACTACATAGGCTTTATAGCTATGAACAAATTTTTGTCAATCTTCGTTTTTTAATTGTTTATATATATATATATATATATATATATATATATATATCTTGTTCTTTTAAGTGTAATAGTTGTAAAAACCTCTATCAATCCAAGCACATGCAATGTTTGGTCTATATACTTATATATATATATATATATATATATATATATACATACATACATACATACATACATACACACACACCACAAGAGTGGAGGCAGCACAACCAGATGCAGTCCAAAAATGTATTGGGGGTGCAGGCAGGCAAAGTGCTCAGTCCCAATCGCAGACGATGAAAGTAGATCCAGGTAAAAATGTTCCTTGCAGCATGACCATAAAGTGCAAAGCAAAATTGGTTTATTTACCCATGTGAACAGTACAACGTTTCACCATGCTTTAGAATGGCAGCATGATGCTGCTGAAACGTTGTACTGTTCACATGGGTAAATAAACCAATTTTGCTTTGCACTTTATGGACATGCTGCAAGGATCATTTTTACCTGTATATACAGTACAGACCAAAAGTTTGGACACACCTCATTCAGAGTTTTCTTTATTTTCATGAGTATGAAAATTGTAGATTCACACTGAAGGCATCAAAACTATGAAGTAACACATGTGGAATTATATACATAACAAAAAAGTGTGAAACAACTGAAAATATGTCATGTTCTAGGTTCTTCAAAGTAGCCACCTATTGCTTTGATTACTGCTTTGCACACTCTTGGCATTCTCTTGTTGAGATTCCAGAGGTATTCACCTGAAATGGTTTTCACTTCACAGGTGTGCTGGTGTGGAGGAGGTGCTGGTGTGCTGGTGGTGGGGGTGTTTTGCTGGTGACACTGTTGGGGATTTATTCAAAATTGAAGGCATATTGAACCAGCATGGCTACCACAGCATCTTGCAGCGGCATGCTATTCCATCCGGTTTGCGTTTAGTTGGACCATCATTTATTTTTCAACAGGACAATGACCCCAAACACACCTCCAGGCTGTGTAAGGGCTATTTGACTAAGAAGGAGAGTGATTGGGTGCTGCGCCAGATGACCTGGCCTCCACAGTCACCGGACCTGAACCCAATCGAGATGGTTTGGGGTGAGCTGGATCGCAGAGTGAAGGAAAAAGGGCCAACAAGTGCTAAGCATTTCTGGGAACTCCTTCAAGACTGTTGGAAGACCATTTCAGGTGACTACCTCTTGAAGCTTATCAAGAGAATGCCAAGAGTGTGCAAAGCAGTAATCAAAGCAAAAGGTGGCTACTTTGAAGAACCTAGAATATGACATATTTTCAGTTGCTTCACACTTTTTTGTTATGTCTCTAATTCCACATGTGTTAATTCATAGTTTTGATGCCTTCAGTGTGAATCTACAATTTTCATAGTCATGAAAATAAAGAAAACTCTGAATGAGAAGGTGTTTCCAAACTTTTGGTCTGTACTGTATATTGAGTAAAAACTATTCCTTTACTTCTGCCGATTATCCGATTACTGAAAAACATTTACAAGGAAACCCATTCAGTAACTGCTCCTGGGCCTGCAGTGTTTGATAGACATTCACAACAGCTGTACGGTTGAGAGGAGAGCTAGTTCTTGCCTCAGAAAGAGCCTGGCCACAAGCATTAGAACAAGTGACAAGGTGTTAGTGTCTCTGCAGCTTCAGCTGTTCTAACGGCTTACACATTCACACAGCTGGATTTTCAGAAGAAGGGAATAAGGCTTTTACTTCTGGCAATTCGACCAATGGACTTGAAACTCCGCCATTTACCCTATGCTTCAGTTAAAATATAGCACCTGCTTTATAGGCAAATAATATGCCCTTCATTATTCCGTGACATGGAGTCCATATTTCTTCTGTTACTACATGAATTATAGATATGACTTTGCATTAATATTTTTGCATTAGGCTGAATCATATATTGTAAGGCTCTTTTCACATTGCACTTTTACAGTGCCTGGCTGGGGTAGGTATCAGGGGACTTCTGTATACATATGCCATATAGTTTATATTAGGTGTCACTTGGCATCCATCATTCATAGACTTCCATGTTAAAAAAAAAAAAAAAAACATAATGGTTTTGTGCAGTATATAATGTCAGAATTAGAAGTAATGTCAGAAGTAAATATGTTTACTAGTGATGAGCGGCATTGCACACATTCGAATTTGCAATATTTTGCGAATATATAGACAAATATTCATCATATATTCGCGAATTTCGCGTATTCGTTATATTCGCATATGTGAATATTCGCATATTCGTGTGTTGGAGGAAGAAAACAGTGAGGGGGTGGGCAACTTTACTATTGGTTGCTAGGGATGTTGTTGATAACCTGTGACAAGTGTATTTGCATCATTCTAATTGGCCCACAAGTGAAAAGAAGGAATATGCGAATATTCACATATGCGAATATTCGCACATGCGAATTTGCGTACATGCAAATATGCGCATATGTGGGGAAAAAAGGGAATATTCTCAATTTCGAATATATAGCGAATATATTCGCAATATTTGCAAATTTGCGATAAAAATTTGAAATGTGAATATTCGCGCCCAACACTAACGTTCACCTATGTTGGCTGTCATGATGTATCAGTACTTTGAATAACATAAACTATCACTTAAATTGTATGACAATTGTATAGTCATCACAATACGTATTCCTACATTGTTTTGTTGTATTTCGTATATCTTAAAAACCTAATAAAAATTAGTTGAAAAGCAGTATATAACTTTGCCATATGCATTTGGAGATTTTCTGACACATACAATTAACATTTGAAAAGAGTCTAAGCTGGAAACAATTCTCTTTGATCAGCTCTGTATATTGCCATTTGTTTTAGTAGCACAAGGGTTGTCCATGGGCCTTTAACAAATGTGAAAAACTGAATTGAGACATGCGTCAAACTCATACAGTAGCCCCAACAAGAAGTAAAGTGACGTATAGTAAGTATACATCAATATACAGCCTGCCATCTGTCCAGGATATGTAACCTTTAGATTCTGTGCAGAAACTCCTGATGTAAGCCTAGAATGTAAAATTATCAGAGACCTGGATCACAAAGATCTGGAACACTGTATACAGTCTTTTTCTATACAAACACACCCAAAAGAAACACCTAAACTGCCCCATAGCATTTTTCTGCTGGAAAAACGCAGCAGCCAGATGTTAGCAGAAAGTCAATAGGGAACTGCAATGTAGAAGGAAGTATACATCGGAGCAATCACCTCAGACGCCAGAACCGTAGTGCTGCAAAAAGTTTTTATTTCTTTTTGTCCAGTTGGATACAGTGGCAGGGAGGAGGAGATGTAAACCTGCGGGTGGGCTACACCGATTGTCAACGGTCCGTTATCGCGCCTTAGCGCTTCGTCAGGCCCCTAGGGGCCTGACGAAGCACTAAGGTGCGATAACGGAACGTAGCCCATCAGTGTAGCCCACCCGCAGGATTACATCTCCTCCTCCCTATCCAACTAGACAGAAAGAAATAAAAACTTTTTGCAGCACTACGGTTCTGGCGTCTGAGGTGAGTGCTCCGATGTATACTTCCTTCTACATTGCAATAAGATTTGTAAATTACTTCTATTAAAAAATCTTTAACCTTCCAGTAGTTATTGGCAGCTGTATGCTACAGAGATAATTCTTTCTTTTTGAATTTCTTTTTTGTCTTGTCCACAGTGATTTCTGCTGACACCTGATGCCCGTATCAGGAACTGGCCAGAGTAGAAGAAAATCCCCATAACAAATCTATGCTGCTCTGGACAGTTCCTGACACAGACAGAGGTATCAGCAGAGAGCACTATGGACAAGACAAAAAAAAATAAAAAAGAAAAGAATTTCCTCTGTAGCGTACAGCTAATAAGTACTGAAAGGATTGAGATTTTTAAATAAAAGTAATTTACAAACCTGTTTAACTTTCTGGCACCAGTCCATTTAGAAAAAAAAAGGTTTCCACCGGAGTACCCCTTTTACTCCTGCTGCTGAGCAGCGCAAGGTAACTCTTTGTGGGGTATACAGTATATCCAGCCATCTATAGATGGCTGGATATACTGTATACAGTAGCCAGACAGCTACTTATCAACCTTGCTCCTGGTTTGGTGGAGCCCAGCCCCTAGTGATGACCTCATTAGAGGCAGAGCTACAGCCCAGGACCAGAGTCGAGAGTATGGGTCTGTTCTAATTAAGAGGTTTTTTTATGATGTAAACCATGTAATAAAAAGAGAAAAAAAAGAGGCAGAGTGCCACATAGGGTAATAAAGTACTATGCGATATAAAATGCACAACAAACAACTGATATAGCCGCTCACCTGAGGGGGTTGTGGGCAGCCACAACTCCATGCATGACAATCAATCCTACTACAGGGAGACCGTGTATCTAATGGAACAACTGCATAGCCGAGTCACTGTCGGTATACCGCACACAGGCCGTGTAAGGGGTCAAAAGTCCATATAAACTTGATAGAAAATGTTCCCACGACTGTGTCTCAAGGCATTTAACCCCTTAAGGACCCCTTTTTCACCTTTTTCACGCAATTCTGACCACTGTCACTTTAAACATTAATAACTCTGGAATGCTTTTACTTATCATACTGATTCCGAGATTGTTTTTTTGTGACATATTCTACTTTAACAAAGTGGTAAATTTTTGTGGGAAATTGCATCCTTTCTTGGTGAAAAATCCCCAAATTTGATGAAAAAAATGAAAATTTTGCATTTTTCTAACTTTGAAGCTCTCTGCTTGTAAGGAAAATGGATATTCAAAATAAAAAAAATTTGGGTTCACATATGCAATATGTCTACTTTATGTTTGCATCATAAAATTTATGAGTTTTTACTTTTGGAAGACACAAGAGGGCTTCAAAGTTCAGCAGCAATTTTCTAATTTTTCACAAAATTTCACAAACTCCCTATTTTTCATGGACCAGTTCAGGTTTGAAGTGGATTTGAAGGGCCTTCATATTAGAAATACCCCATAAATGACCCCATTATAAAAACTGCACCCCCAAAAGTATTCAAAATGATATTCAGTAAGTGTTTTAACCCTTTAGGTGTTTCACAGGAATAGCAGCAAAGTGAAGGAGAAAATTCAAAATCTTCATTTTTTACACTCGCCTGTTCTTGTAGACCCAATTTTTGAATTTTTGTAAGGGGTAAAAAGGAGAAAATTTTTACTGGTATTTGAAACCGAATTTCTCTCGAGTAAGCACATACCTCATATGTCTATGTTAATTGTTCGGCGGGCGCAGTAGAGGGCTCAGAAGGGAAGGAGCGACAAATGGTTTTTGGGGGGCATGTCACTTTTAGGAAGCCCCTATGGTGCCAGAACAGCAAAAAAAAAACACATGGCATACCATTTTGGAAACTAGACCCCTCGGGGAACATAAAAAGGGGTAAAGTGAACCTTAATACCCCATAGGTGATTCACGACTTTTGCATATGTAAAAAAAAAGAATTTTTTTTTACCTAAAATGCTTGGTTTCCCAAAAAATTTACATTTTTAAAAAGGGTAATAGCAGAAAATACCCCCCAAAATTTGAAGCCCAATTACTCCCGATTTAGAAAACACCCCATATGGGGGTGAAAAGTGCTCTGCTGGCGCACTACAGGTCTCAGAAGAGAAGGAGTCACATTTGACGTTTTGGAAGCAAATTTTGCTCTGGGGGCATGCCGCATTTAGGAAGCCCCTATGGTGCCAGAATAGCAAAAAAAAAAAACCACATGGCATACTAATTTGGAAACTAGACCCCTCGGGGAACGTAACAAGGGGTAATGTGAACCTTAATACCCCACAGGTGTTTCCCGACTTTTGCATATGCAAAAAAAAAATAAAATTTTTTTACCTAAAATGCTTGGTTTCCCAAAAATTTTACATTTTTTAAAAGGGTAATAGCAGAAAATACCCCCCAAAATTTGTAACACAATTTCTCCCGAGTACGGCGATACCCCATATGTGGCCCTAAACTGTTGCCTTGAAATACGACAGGGCTCCAAATTGATTGACATCCAGCTGTTGCAAAACTACAACTCCCAGCATGGACTGATAGACCGTACATGCTGGGAGTTGTAGTTATGCAACAGCTGGAGGCATGCTACTTTGGCTGGGGATGCTGGGGATTGTAGTTTTGCAACAGCTGGAGACACACTGGTTTGCTACTTAACTCAGTGTTTCACAACCAGTGTGCCTTCAGCAGATGCACCACTACAACTCCCAGCATGCACTTTAGCTGATTGTGCAAGCTTGGAGTTTTAGTTATACAACAGCTGAAGGTACACTTTTCCATAGAAAAAATGTGCCTCCAGTTGTTGCAAAACTATAAGTCCCAGCATGCCCATAAGGAAATGCTGGGAGTTGTGGTGGTCTGCCTCCTGCTGTTGCATAACTACAGCTCCCGTCATGCCCTTTTTGCACGCTGGGATCTGTTGCCAAGCAACAGCAGGAGGCTGTCAATCACCTCCAACTGCTGCTCCACGCCGCCGCACACAGGTAGAGTGTTTTTGGGAAAGTGTTTTTGTAACATTCAATTTTTCATTGTTTCGTGTTTTTTTTTTTTTTATAACTTACATTTAAAAATTTTTAGTAGTGAAAGATGGCTAGGGAGGGCCTGGGGAAATGCTGGGGAGGGCCAATAATAAAAGTCCTTGCCCACCCTCGTAATGTCAGGCTGTTGTTGCTTGTTTATTTAATTTTTTTTTCATTAATTAATTAATTTATTAATGAAAAGCGCCATAGCTAAAACACAACCAAACTTATAAACAAATGTGCATGTATTAAAACACACTGGGGGAGATTCTCAAAAACTACTGTAATTTCAGTTCTAGTGATATTATTTACACCTTTTTTTTTCCCCTCACATTTTCAAAGGTCTTTATTGCTGTATTGAAAATATGAAAATATGTGAAAATTCATTTTCGCGCCCCTTTTTTAAAATTTTTTGCGCCCAATTTTTTTTATTGTTGCAGCCATAATGGATTTTTTTGCCCCCAAATTGCTGAGTTTTTTGCGCCAAATTTTCATCCCAGAAAATTCTGTTGGAAACATCTCACGGAATATTCCATGGTTACTAGTGCCCAGACAAGCGATAACTGTATAAATAAAACATTTCTGAGCTTAAATGTGAGTGCAGGTGCAGTGACCAAGAAAAAAAATATATACCGTATTTATCGGGGTATACCACGCACCGGCCTATAACACGCACCCTCATTTTACTAAGGATATTTGGGTAAAAAAAGTTTTTTACCCAAATATTCATGGTAAAATGAGGGTGCGTGTGTGCGCGTGTATACCCCGATACACCCCCAGGAAAGGCAGGGGGAGAGAGGCCATCGCTGCCCGCTTCTCTCCCCCTGCCTTTCCTGGGGTCTAGAGCCCTGTTGCCGGCCCTTCTCTCCCCCTGGCTGTCGGCGCCGCTTCTCTCCCCCTGGCTATCGGCGCCGGCAATGGGGCGCCGGCACCGATAGTCAGGGGGACAGAACGGGCAGCGGCGCTGATAGCCAGGGGGAGAGAAGGGCCGGCAGCAGCGCTCTAGACCCCAGGAAAGGCAGGGGGAGAGAAGCGGGCAGCGACGGCCTCTCTCCCCCTGCCTTTCCTGGGGGTGTATCGGCGTATAACACGCACACAGACTTTAGGCTAAAAATTTTAGCCTAAAAAGTGCGTGCTATACGCCGATAAATACGGTATATATATTTTTTTTTTTATAACATTTTTCAATAATAATTTTTTTTTTATAATTACTTAAACAATACGTTTTCCCAAAAAAGCAAAGAAAAAAAAATCCCATAAAACTACAACCATTCCTGTGATTTCTACACTATCAAAAAGCAGGTGCGAAATTTTTTATGTAAACTGGACTCTCACCCATTTGAAAATATCATTTAAAACAGACAATATACGTGGACACACCCACTTATACAAAATTGACGTGAACAGTGTAAACCGAGGCACAAAGCTCTTTGAAAATGTGGTCGATACTTTGAGAATCTCCCCCACTATTGCCATAAAAACTACATCTAATTAAAGGAAGACTGCCACTAAACTCCCCCCCCACCCCACTAACCAGAGGTACTGGCTGGTAGTGCGGGGGACGCTGGTCAATATGCTGCCTACCATGCCCGGATCCGTCACGCCGTTCGCCCGTTATCTCCATTATTCTTGATATGCAAATGATCTAACTGGCACAGGCAGGGTTACAAGGCTCCATCTGGCACTGTGACGTCAGCGCCTGAGTCCGTTTTCGGGTGTACACAGGACGTGGCACCTGCGCAATGGAGTCCTGTACTGAGCGGGGAGGAGGGGGAGAGACATAGGGAGGGGATGAATATTCACAAACCGAACAGTGCTGCGGACGAGCAGCGCTGACATCACAGTGCCAGATGGAGCCTTGTAACCCCGCCCGTGCCAGTTAGATAATTTGCATATCAAGAATAATGAAGATAATGGGCGAACGGCAGGACAGATCCGGGCATGAAAGGCAGCATATTGATGAGCATCCCTGCACTACCAGCCAGTACCTCTGGTTAGTGCGGGGGGGGGGGTTTAGTGACAGTTTTCCTTTAAGACACAAAAACACATTTTTTTCCCCCCATAATTTTTATGGCTACTATGAAGTGCCATGCATGTTATGTGGTTTTCATTGCATTTTTTCTATTCATTACATTTTTGTTATGCATTTGTTCTGTCATCACGTCCTATAGAAAAGCCTGTAAGAACAATTGTCAAAAAGGCCATACCCTCTGTATGTATGCTTTGGGAAAAAATGCTAAGGGCACAGAAAAGGGAAAAAACAATGCCACAAACAATAGCATTGTTTATAGTGCATTTCATATTTCACTTCTGGCTTTCAGCTAACATCTGGCTACAGTGTGTTTGGACAGAAAATGCACAGACAAATGCCAGGAAAAAAATTATAAAAAAAGTGGCACGTGTCCAGAAAATCCTATGTATGAAAACACTCATGCACACACACATTGTTTTTTTACGAAGATAAGAAGAAAACTGGATGGCACTCACACATACAGAAAGCTTATTCTTTTTTGCAAAACAGTCCAGTCACAGATACAGGTTTGGTCGACGGGCCGTTTCACGCTTCGTAGAACTTACTCGACCTCTGCGCTAGGAAGACTGAAACGGCCTGTCGACCAAACCTGTATCTGTGACTGGACTGTTTTTGGAATAAAGATAAAGCTTGCTACATATGTGAGTGCCATCCAGTTTTCTACTTCTCTTCATATTTTCATTGTGGATTCTAAAGGATTGTGCACTAAGTCACAGCAGCATGTGGGATTATTAATGTAGTCAGCTGCAGTTTACACCTATGCTTCCAGTAGGCAGCAGTGCCAATTTCACTATCTGTATGCATTATTTTTTACACCATCATTAAAAACTTTTTAATAAATGGCATGAATTTAAGTTTTATTTATTTATTTATTTAAATTTTTTGTTCTTTTTAAATGCATTTTTTTCTGTGGAATTTCACAAGCTGAGATTCATTTTTTTTTCTTTTCATTTTTTCTGGCATGTGGTGAAATACCAATTTTTCACCCTGTGGACATTTTTTACTGCCTTCAGGGTACCACTTCACGGGTCAGATGCAGGGCGCCCGGCCCATGGAGTGTAAGGAGACAAGTAGCAATGCATAGCATCACTACTAACCTTCACTGACGGTTCAGAATAAATTGGTGCATAGCGCACCGATGTATACTGTCCCTGCTGTTACTGGGACTGAGCGGTGCCCGTAGCTATGCAGCCAAAAGCTGTCTAGGAATAATGGGGGCTGTGGTTTAGCAAAACCTGCAGGCTCTCTATTGCCAGAAAAGGGGTTTGTTCACATTATACATTTTTAACATGCCATTTTAAAATAAAAAGGCATGCTTAAATGCATAATGTAAACAGCTATATATAGAAACATAATGACAAGAGATGAGCGAATCGAATCTGATGAATCCGAATTCATTACGAATTTCCTGAAAAATTTGATTTTTAACGAATCCGAATATCGCCGTGATTCGATAAAATGAATCGCTTCATTAAACTCCATTTAGTGCGGTCCAGGCTCCAGGGCATCTAAAATAGTGGCTCCACATGTGAGGATATGGGGCAAGGAACTCTGGGAAGGAGGGTAGGTGGGATCACACTGAATCACATGCAGCATGCAGCCTATCAGCAGCCAGCCCTATGATGTCACAGCCCTATATAATCGGCAGCTATTGCTGCAGCCAGGCACTTCAGCATTATATTGCAGAGAGAGAGCAGTGTGTGTGTGTTTCACAGAAAAAAAAGCTTTATAGCAGTGATTCACCACAGGCCCAAATCACTGCAGAAAAGCACTGAAAGGGAAGGGAGAGAGAGAGAAAGTACACTTTTGGGTGTACTACACAGCGACTCTGTACTGCTTTACTAGGGTATACAACCACGCTAATAGCTAATTAGCAGTTAGGGTGAGCCCTAGCTATAGTCACCTGCTTTTAGTGCCTAATACAGGTTGCAAAGTTGCGCGTACTGTCCTCTTATAAGTGTAACCTGTGCGTCCATCGGTGGGGTACGATTTTTTTCCTGTTAAACTAATTTTGGGCCTGTTACTGTGAAAGGCCAGCCAAAGCTTCACACTTAATTTTGTAGCCTAATACAGTTTTAAGCATAGTGGAGCGTATTGTCCTCCTCTCATAAGCGTAAAATGTATGTACACCTACGTGGTGTACAATTTTGTTCTTGTTAAAGTCATAAGGGCCCAGTTGCTCTGAAAGGCCAGCCAAAACTACACCTGCTTTTGTAGCTTAATACAGTTGTAAGCGTAGTGGAGCATATTGTCGTCCTCTCATAAGTGTAACATATACGCACTCAGCTGGAGTAAAGTATATCAGGCAGAGGTCGCAACAGACTAGGGGCGCGTGGCAGCAGGAGTCGCAGCGAGAGGCCTGAGTTCCCGATATCAGCTGGCGGCCATGTCTTGACCAGAAACCCATCTGCTATTATTGATTGGTTGACTTGGTCATCCACATCATCCCAAGTGACATCTGACACCCCCAGTCAACAGTCGGTGGGCTCCTCAGACACAACCCTCAGTTGGCATGGCCCGGGAGCAGTCCCTGTCCTCCCACAGAAGTATCATATGCTGTGGGTTCAGCTCAACTATTTAGTGAGGACAATCTACTAGAGGACAGTCAGCAACTGCTGCCCAGCCAAGTGGTTGAGTGGAAATTGCATATTTTTTTTTTTCAAAATGTATCGGTTAATAGCAGAGATGCGGATACAGCGCTCGCATATCTGCACTATACTCCGGCCGGCCAGTGATGTGAATAGAACATCACTCATTCTCATCACTCATATTTTCCGCCCAGAGTGGGGATTGGCCGGATGGTTGCAGCCAATCCCCGCTCTCAGAGGGAAATATGAATTAGTGATGTTCTATTAACATCACTGGCCGGAGTATAGTGCAGAGATGCGGAGCACAGGAGAAAGCTGCTCCATGTCTGCAATAGATAAGACGATCGCATCGGGTGTCAGGAGTGACACCTGCTGTCATCAGTCCTTAACTGCAGGTACTACTACTCCCATAATGGAGCACACTCTGCTCCATGCTGGAAGCTGTAGTACCTGCATTAATAGACAGATCGCAGCGAGTGTAACTTCTGACACCTGTTTCGATCTGTCTATTAATGCAGGTACTACAGCTCCCAGCATTGAGCAGAGTGTGCTCCATGTTGGGAGCAGTAGTACCTGGGAGCAGTAGTACTCCTGACACCCGCTGTGATCCTCCTGTATAATGTATAGATGTGGCTGGACGCTCTTCTATGGTCCTCTGCACTAATGTATATATACACCTATTCATATTTCCCGCAGAGAGTTGTGATTGGCTGCAACACTCTGGCCAATCACAGCTCTGCGGGAAATATGAATAGGTGTATATTTGCGGCAGTGCAGGGGACCATAGAAGAGCGGCCGGCCGCATCTATAAATTATACAGAAGGATCGCAACAAACCTGGGGCGATCTGTCAATTAGTACAGGTAGTACTACTCCCATCATGGGACAGTGTGTTCCATGCTGGGAGTAGTAGTACTACCTAAAAAATTAAAAAAAAATAAAGAAAAAAACATGAAACACACACACAAAATTTTTATTTTTGTCAGCTAAATTTTTAGTTCCCTGTCAGCACACACAAATTGATCCCAGTTTAAAAATTAATAAAAACTTCGTTATAAAAAGGATAAATTTCATTAAATACAATTTTTTCCATCACTACTGTATCTTTTTTATTATTTTTTTTTTAATGGTACCTTACAAAATTTTATTAAAAATGGTATCTCCATCACTTTTTTGGATCCAAAAAAGAATAGAAACCGACTGCAAAAACGCTAAAGTTAAAACCCACATGGGGTCTTTATTGGCGTTTTTTTACTCTCATAGACTTTTATGGGAGAAAAATGCCACCATTTCAGGGAAAAAAATGCCATAGGCTCAACATGCTGCAATTTTGCAAACCCACCGAGGAGCTGAAAAAGAGTGAAAAAACTGCAAAAAGATTTAAAAAAAAAAATGCCAAACTGAAAAACGCAAAGTCGAAAAAGAGTTTCGCATTTTTTTTCATTTATTTACAGCTAACATCTGGCCACAACGTTTTTTGCCCGAAAAAAAATGCAATGTGGCAGAATTGGCGTTCAACCCCCCCCCCCCCAAAAAAATAAGTAAAAAATTGTGGAATCCCAGCCTGGAGTCTGGTTGAATAGTTAATTGGTCTTTCTTTTCCTCCTCCCAGTTAAGGGGGTTGTGCGCTGCCCATCGGTTCGGAGCTCCGCTCCCAGCGTCCGGAAGTTCATTACTCTGAACGCTGTGTGCGGGCTTCCGTGTTTGCGGCTGCCGGGCGTGACGTCTCGCCCGCCCCTTTGTGACGTCACGCCCGCCCCCTCTACCAAAGTCTATGGGAAGTCTATACGTCACGAGGGGGCGGGCGAGACGTCACGAAGGGGCCGGGCGCTGTGAGCGGAGCTCAGAACTGCAGGGCAGTGCACAACCCCTTTAAAGGTGAAACCAAGATCCAGTATTAGAATGATTTAAAATTTTAAAAACTTATCCACTCTGCATTATTTTTTTCCTCAAAATTTGCTTTTTTTTTTTTTTTTTTAAACATGCTTTTTCCCAAGATAATGTACAAACAACAAATAGAGAGTAGAGGATAACAAAAAAACAGAACAACACCATCCAAGGGAAACAATCACCAGGTCCAGGGATCTCAAGACGGAAAAATTCTGCAAAAACGTTGCAATACCGGATGTTAAACTGTGCCACATAAAAACAGAATGAACAAGACAAAGACATGATAAAGCATGTGGAAAAAACTAGAACTTGAATGGAAAATAGATCTTAATTCACTTTATATGTTTTCGGAGCAGCAGCTTCTTACTGTTTTCAATGAGATTCAGCTGTACCATTGTTGACATTGACATTTTACCATGAAAATTCTGGATCCCAGACTCCGCCTAAAGAATTAACATTTTCCTTCCTTGGCAGAATCTACTCAGAAATGCATTGCCATCTATGGAGAAGACACATGTCCAAGTGGTCTTAGCGCTGACTTGTTCTGATGCAGACTGCTGCCCATGGAATCTCTGTCCGGAATATCTCTTTGTGAAGAATATGTAGTGTTAATGAGCCCTTATATAGGTTGAGATATTACCTGATGCCAGGCACAACACATCTCGACATGGACCCATTAGTCCAGCAAAAAGAAAAACTCCTGCCAGCAATTAGCTCAACACTGACTTAACCTTTCACCTGCTGTGCATATCACTTTATCTCGAAGACACAATCTGTCCATATGTTACCTAGGAGACCATTTATTTGAAGGGCCACATTTAATACTTTACTTTCCCTAGCACTCAGGTATAAATGAGCAAAATCAAATGTTCGCCAGGGGTCTTGGAGGCCAGATGACCACAGTAGCTTTCATATTAAAGAGGTTGTCTTGACCTCTATGGTACCATATTATTGTAGTATTCTCTCCTTGATGTATTGTACAGCTTTCATATTTTTGTTATTGTCATTTCAGGATAAAAATTTTCCAGTAAGAAGATACCGTATATACTCGAGTATAAGCCGAGTTTTTCAGCACAGTTTTTCGTGCTGAAAACACCCCCCTCGGCTTATACTCGAGTGAACTCTCCGCCCTCAGTGGTCTTCAACCTGCGGACCTCCAGATGTTTCAAAACTACAACTCCCGGCATGCCCGGACAGCCATCGGCTGTCCGGGCATGCCGGGAGTTGTAGTTTTGAAACATCTGGAGGTCCGCAGGTTGAAGACCACTGCGGCCTTCGTTATCATCCAGTCCCCCCCCCTTTTGTTTTTTACTCACCTCCGCTCAGCGGGAAGTTAGGGTGAGCTGGTCCAGACCATCTGTGCTGCAGGGACTGTCCGGTGGGGAGGGATAGTCGTTCCGGCCTGTCCATCTTCACCGGGGGACAGGGGGATGATGAAAGGCGGTGATAATGAAGGGGGGATGATGAAGGGGGGGATGATGACAGGGTAATGATGAAGGGGGGATGATGACAGGGTAATGATGAAGGGGGGGATGATGACAGGTGTTGATGATGAAGGATGGATGATGACAGGGTGATGATGATGAGGGTGTTAATGACGGGTCTGGATGATGACAGGGGGGGATGATGTATTTCCCACCCTAGGCTTATAGTCGAGTCAATAACTTTTCCTGGGTTTTTGGGGTGAAATTAGGGGCCTCGGCTTATATTCGGGTCAGCTTATACTCCAGTGTATACGGTAGTACAGTAAATTAAAGCCGGTGTAGACAGACACATTGATTGCCGTAGCAGTCGTGATCTGAAGCATGTGTACAATACTGAGCACAATTTTTATCGTATATCAATATACTTCTAAAGAAGAAAACTAATGAAAGAATTTACAGTAAACTACTGTGATATAAAAAGAAGTAAATACAGGTCAGACCATTCTTTTGTTTGGGTGAAATATTATATCCCATGTTCATAATAAGTTTTTTTTTAACCATGGTACATTATACTTCTGGTTAAGATATTCATTAGAAAACAGGAATGAACTGCCAACATAATGTATATGGGAAAAAAAAAGTAAAACCCATGAGAACAAAAAGTAGTTGAATACACCCACATTGTATTTCAGTAATACGCTGAAACTCACCTTGTGTTTACTTTAATAACGTGATTGTATAACGCTAAATGGGCTAATTTGAACTAATGTGGGAGTGGGCCACAATGATTGTAGCTTTCTATTAGCTCAAGCTGACAAAGAAAGCTCATTTTCCCATTAGCTGCTGGCAGGGGCTACTAGCTATTTACACAACATCTCGGGCCACTGTGCTATGTAATCACTAACATGCTTTTACATCTCCCTCTATTGTCACTTGGTTAGGCTTTGTCCAGACATTACAAAACTTTATTACCTTTCTTCACAATTTTATGCTGTTTGAAGACATGAAAGGCTCAGGACATTTTAAAGGGTCCTGACTCACATTAAAGCTAAAGCATTTTGTATAGTGCATTGTAAAGGTTTCCAAATCTAGGCTGAAGCCTAAGACCAGTTACAATGACCATCATTTAGATGCATTTTTGCATCTGCATTATGGAAGCAAGTAAGTGTTGACCGGTGGTCTAATGATCTGAACTGAAATATAACATTGGCGATACATTTCATACTACTGTTCCCAGCATGCACAGCCACTGAAAAACCTTAAAGGAGAACTCTAGCCAAAAGAAATGACCTTTCTATAGCTACGCATGTTAGGCTTGTTTAAAACACGGCAGTTTTCTAATAGCCGTTTTAACCTGTTATTAATAACGGCCGTTATTTTATGACGGAAGATAGTAACGGGAGAAATAGTACATGCACTATTTCTCCTGTTACTATCTTCCGTCACAAAATAACGTCCGTTATTAATAACAGGTTAAAACGGCTATTAGAAAAATCCCATAGACTATAATGGGATTTTCTAACGGCCGTATAGGATTTTGTAACTGTCGTTTTTATAGCTGATTTTCAGATGGAACTTTGTATGAATCTTTAAAACGGAGTAATTTTGTAGTGTAAAAGGTGCCTTAAAGATATATAAGTTTGTAATATACAAGTGTTATCTTTGCTGAGTACATACCTTGTTTCTCTCAGCTTTTCCTACAGGCAGAAAGTCCAGTAGTTCTTATCACACATGATTACTGCCATCCAAATGTAGACCACACATCACACTCCCTTCTCCTCAGCTTAGAGAGCTGATTTTCAGTATGCCGTGTGTAATTGTCCCTGATTGACTGAGGCACACACACCTCCCTCATCTAATGTATATCTGGATATCTCCTTTAAATCCACCCAGTCCCTGTTACTTTTTCTGCTTTTCCTGGCTCTGCTGGTAGAGTGCACATGCTTGTAGAGCCTCACATAATTAAACGTGTCATTGGCCAATTATCATCTAATTTCAGGCAGCTTAAACTGCTCCATCATGGCTGAGCCAAGGTTTTTTTGTCAAGTGTTGTCTGTTACTCTGAAAGGTAGAATGCTTTCAGGTTTGGTTATTAGACTGGTTGTTTGTAATACACAAGTCCATTTGCATCTGTATCACGCTCTCTTAAAACTGGTCTTAGGGTGGTTTCATACATATAAAATACTATGGCCCTTATTTACTAAGAGGGGAGTGTAGGTTTCTTTGTGGGTTTTAATTCCCTACAATTTATTTTGCCACGGTATTTACTAAGCTAGCTACAGTTTACACTTTCCCTACATTTTGCTTTTTTTCACACATGCTCTGACCTGAAGGGTTTTACTCAGCTGAAATCCACCACATTTTCTGTGGAAACTTTAGTAAATATGTTGGGATTTTGTGAAAATGTCGGGAACATGCCCTTCTTCTGTGACCACGTCCCCTTTTCCCAATGGCCCCTTTTCAGGTTTTCTTAGCAAAATTAAGAGTTAGTTGGGGTTTTTTCAATTCAGGCGCAATTTCAGGCACACATTCAGGCGCAGACAGAATTTCAGGCGCAAATTCTGGCGCAGACAGTATTTCAGGCGCAATGCACCCGAAACTATCCCACAACCCGACAAAACATGTCGGGTTTGCAATAGTAAATGAGGGCCTATATCTACACTGTTTTTGTGGTGTTTTTCCTTACTTGGGATACGTCTGTTGGGTCACATGGTATTAATCTGATTTTACCAACTTTGCTCCGTGGGTAATTTCACCCTAATTCTTGGTGTCTGGCCTTGGTTAAAAAAACACTGCCCTTCTCTGATAAATTCCGATTTTTCACATAGCAATTTCTTGTGCAGTTCAGCTAAAAACAGGGCTAGCTTGGGGGTTAAAAGGGTTATCTAGTATTGGGAAGACATGGGCACTTTTTTTCCAAAAACAGTGCCACGGCTGTCCTCCGGTTGAGTCCGGTATTTCAATTCAGCTCCATTCACTTTAAAGAGGTATTCCAGGATTTTTTTTTATTTCACTGTGCTACATGGGTTGTAAAGTTAGTGTAGTTCATGATATAATGTCTGTACCTGTGTGTGACGGTTTTCTCACAATTCTTCTGTGATTATCGCCCCAATATTTTTTTTTTAATAGCATACAAAATTACTCCTGTTTTGGGATTTCCCAGGTTGCAGTACATCGAGATCTGACACCACTATTCAGATGATCAGAGGGAGCCTATCCTGCTTCAATTTTGCAATAGCTGTAGGCCCCCTGGTTAGAAAACCATGTGTTTCAATGGGTTTGGTGGCTGATGTGTGGGAGGAAGGAAAGTGACCTCATACTTGCAAGCATGGAACTGTGGGATGTGTAGTTTAGAGAACAAAATCCAACAGGAAATGCCCAGTTCTGTCAGGTAAGTACTAAAATCACCTTATGGTGGATAACCTTTCAATGGAACTGAACAGCAATTCCACACACAGCCTAAAGACAAGAGTCTTCCTAATAGCAGCTATATTTTCCTAATACTGGATAACCATTTTTATGTTGCTACCCTGTTTCAAGCTGTCAATTTTCCCTTCTATTCTGTAAAAGAATTGTCTTTCTTCTACATAAGTCTAGAATATGATCTATTGCTCTAAATGGAGTAAATTTGGTTTGGAAGTAGGGACTCTGCAAACCAAAATTTTTCCACATTTCGCTTGTCTTTAATAGTTTTAAAAAATTACCTGAATAGGCAACAGGAGATTTTTTTCCTAACCCTGTATTGCTATCTCTACTGAATTGGAGCCCCTTATGGGAATGAGCAATAGAATTTTTATTATAGATTTTCTTTTTAAATTTTCAATAGGCAATAAGTGTATCAGTCTGTAGATGAGATGTACAATGTCTAAACGACCAGTAGTGGGGAAAAAACTTTAAAAAAACAAAGCATAAGAAATAATGCAATGAATCTTACATGTAAAAACACCTTACTGCATTGACCCACAGAGAAGTACTGTGGTCACCTCCTACATAAGTTATTCTGAGACAGGAGAGTCCTTCTGAAAAGAAGTGTGAATACCTGGTAGCACAATAGGGGGCAGCTGGCTATGAACAGAAGGGACTGCGCTGCTTCACTGAACAAGTTTGGTTGGAAGCTATGAATGCTCCCTGAAAGCTCTCAGGACAGAAAAGAAAGCTAGACTGCATGTGACATACCTTTTAACATACCCAAATTAGACACATCAGACTATTATATGCACTTACCATAGAAATTAATTAAATAAGTTAACAAATTAAAGCAGAAAAAAAAGAATAAAAAATAGAAACAAAAGCAGAAGGGGAAAGTTCAATACTACCCCCATCAATGTTATCTTGTCAACAAATAAAGCACTCCCCGAAGGTCGTGGGTGCATTTGTTGGATCCCAATCCTTCTTATAGCACCAAAATTGACAACTAGGCCCTCCACTAGTGATCATTATTATGTTTATTGGAGCAAGAAACCCCAAAAAAGGATGACGTTTTGGTCACAAGACCTTCCTCAGACCAGATTGCTGCGGAGGCAATGAATAAAACTGTAGAAACAGTCCCAAGCCATGTGTCAGGGATAAGGACTATTGGTCGTTAGCTGGATTTCCAGCTGTAGGTTGCAATACTCCATTGCCTCTGCAGCAATGCGGTCTGAGGAAGGGCCACTTTTTTTTTTGTGACTGCTTGTTCCAGTAAACATATTGGGGGAGATATATCAAAACCTGTCCAGAGGAAAAGTTGCTGAGTTGCCTATAGCAACTAGTCAGATCACTTCTTTCATTTTTGAAAAGGCCTCTGAAAAAAAAAAAGATCTGATTGGTTGCTATGGGCAACTTAGCAACTTTTCCTCAGGACAGGTTTTGATAAATCTCCCTAATAACTTTCACTAAAGTGGAGTGCCTAGTTGTCTACTTTAATGCTAAATGTTATTTTGTCCATAAAAATGGAATGCTAATTTCTGGTGCTTGAAATTTTGAACCAGGAAGGAAAGTAAAATTTTTCAGAAAGTGCTTGGGATTTTTTGATCCAGGAATGAATACTAAAAGGAGCAAAAGTATAAAAGAAAAACTTAACTGGAACCTGTAATCAGATTTTAAGATATAATGTGCGGCAACACTTTCAAACTTCTTATCTTCACGATTTTTACCGTCACGAACGTCTCCTGGGCATGGTGAAGAATAAGATTTTACCACATACAGTATAACGTGATGCAATGCGTTGTGTATGATAAAATCTGACGACAGGGATTGTCCAGCCAAAACTTTGTATCCAAAATATGGACAGGGAGGTTGTAAGTAAAAAGAAAAAAAAATTAGCTAATTTCTCATTCCCGCCGCATTCGTAATCCACCAGAATAACAAATTGACAGTTGTCCGATGCTCTTGAGTTTGGTGACTTGATGTCACACACTTAGCCAATCAGCAGCCCAAGTGATACACAACCTCATTCAACCTGATTGGCTGAGCAGGTAGGTGACATCACATTGCGTCAGTCTATTATTTTTTTTTTCACCTTATGATCTCCCTGTCCTTATTTTATTTAGAACTTTTGGCCAGACTACCTTTTTAAGCTGATAAAATGCATGCAATAGGTATTGACCTTTTATGTCAATGAATTGAGGGGAATGTGCCTTTTCTAGGCATGCCTGGCAATGGCCTGGGACAAAAAGGATTGGTCATTCTGAAATCTAACTTGCCTGATCCTTATTTCCCAGTTACTTCCATGCATATTGGTGGATCTGAACTACTTTTATATTGTGTGATTGACCAGCATTACATTAGGCTGACCATTCACATTAGAAGCCAGGAGAATCTGCTGATAATGGGGCAATCTAATTTTTAAGGGACAACCTAACAGCACCTTGTTGCTTCAATGTCTGCTGTTAAAAAATAGAAAGTTTGGATATGTTTGACTTATATGCCTGATATTTTGTCCCCATCTGGAGATAAATAGCAGCAGATATGTCTAGCAAACACTGATTTTCCTCTCCAGATCTTAACTATTTTTATATTATTTTTGTATTTTGTATTGTTGTGGTGCACACTTCTAGGTGAGCAATAATACAGACTTGTAACCAGCTCTATCTTATCTTTGGCCAGGAAGCCAACCAGTGGTAAAGCTCTGAAAGGATATTGCTGAAATATCATAAATCTTTTTTTTTTTTTTATGTTTTTTTAATGTTCCTTTTGATGTCTGGTATTCTCTTAGCAACATTTTTCCTGTAAAGCTACTTTGTTTTTTTCATAGTGCTGTAATTTTATTTCCCTTTTAAACAGCAATGCAAATGATGTGAAGACTATTTAAAGCACATATTGTGAACATGAGTCCAAGGAAACAGTAGTACTTGGCATAAATGGAATTCTCCATGCAACGGATATCATTCATTAAAGTGCAATTCCAGATCTGCCCCAAGGCTACACTTTTAGTCTCAGAAAAGCTGTAGTTATATTTTAAACTATTTAAAAATATATATTTCAAAATCCATTTATGCTAATTATTGTGCAAACTCTAAAATTCTTTTATATTATTTACTGACACTGCATATTATTTTTGTACACCAATAAGCTAAAACTGAACTGAGCTGAGCCGACATAAGTCAGTCATATATATAGATACAGACCTTAGGCACAGATATGTGAATGGAGCCTGTATGGAGGCCCATGGGGTCCTTTATAGTTGAGTAACTTGGAGCTGTAGACACTCCATGTACTGAGGTATGGTGTTTTTATATGTTGCTTTATTATAGAGATATCTCCCCTAAAAGCATTGCTTCTAGGACAATTCTGTAAAATCCCATCCAAATGAATATGGCACGATTTGTTTTGGTCACATTTATATAGAAAATGTCTACTTATCTCTTATTATGAAACAGCCATGTTACTGCTCTATACAACTCGGAGGTAGTAATGTGCATGAGCCCTAAACGTTATTAAAAATTTAACTTTCAGCTATAAAAACCTTAACATTTAGGTACAACTATATTTCACCACATAATATGACACACTTACAATTTTTCAGCTAAGATACTATAAGTCATTGCGCACCTGAACATGTCTCTTTACAGACTGTTGGCTGTTTCCCAAAGACCTCCTATGTGTTGTATTACTAACCCATGGGCACTCACTGTGCTGCCAAATGGGATCTGCCCCACAACTGCTTATTACTTAGCCTCCAGGACCCCAGAAAGAGTGAAATGGTGGTTGACCAAAGTAACAGAATTATTTTAGGCCTTATGTACGTGGTAGTAGTCTCTTAGGGATGTAAATGGTAACAATGTCATGTGAAAGGGTGGTATAGCTAACATGAGGATTCCCTGTGATCCCAACAATGCTTTTGTCAAATAAGCTCTCTCTGTAGTGCTTAGTGCAGGAATAATACCTCTGGACATAGAAACAACTCTAAAATCATCAGTGCAAATACAGATATAACACAGTCAAGTAGATGAGTAAGTAGATGATCACTGTCCCTTTAAGAATCACCTAACTAGCAGATAACCTGTATACACAGTCTCTAATGCATTTTATATGTTTTTGTCAGGTTGCTAGTGGGAACATAGTTGTAACAGGATGCAGTCCAACTAGTTCCAACTCTACACAGGTTGGTGGTGCAAATACTTGAACTTTTTACTCATAAGGTTTCGGCAGAATATCCTATGTGCAGAGCGTATGCAGGTAACTTTTGTGACAAAATGAAGAGATTAGTATAAGTAAGGCTAGATTTACACTATGGAATCTCTGCCCAGAAAAATTCTGGCTGGATATAGCGAAGGAGGCCAGCTCAGACGGAATTAGCCAATTCGCTAGGACTACGTGGACATTGACGTCCCCATAGATGTCAATGTATTCCGCAAGAATCCGCTAAAAGAATGAAAAGATCACTCTTTCAGCAATGGATTTTCAATAGCAGACACTCCGCCACTGAAATTCCAAAGTGTTGACTGTGCAGAGGAATCCCATTGACAGCAATGGGAATCTGTTGCACAAGAATTTCTGAGTGTAATTTCTAAGCAGAATTATGCTCAGAAATTCTATAGTCTGAAGTTCCATAACCTAAAGGGGTCCCTTTTTTGACTTTTTTCTACTCTGACTAAATGATACTCCTTTTTAGAGCTGAAAACTTGAAGCATGATGCCCTCCCAGCATGGACTGAAGATGACATATTCGAAGCCTATGTCGTAGAATGCCATGATTACTATACATGTGTCCCAGATATGTCTTAGGTGCCATGGTACGTGCGATTAGAACAGGACTTCAGACCTACTTAAAGCAGGCCTTAAAGGGATTTTCTGGGTTGTTATTATTATTTACTTTATGAGCCCTTGATCCTAAGTTATATAATTTTATATATCATTTTATATTTGTTTTAATAAAAACTTCCATTATTATATTACATTTT
This sequence comes from Hyla sarda, assembly GCF_029499605.1. Taxonomy (NCBI): domain Eukaryota; kingdom Metazoa; phylum Chordata; class Amphibia; order Anura; family Hylidae; genus Hyla; species Hyla sarda. Next base: position 243,172,037 of record NC_079191.1, on the reverse strand, counting down.
TGAGTATTTTATTTATACAAAACATATGTGAAACTATCATTTTTGCCCCGTCTCTGAGACACTTAAAAAATAAATCCTATGTGTAGCCAATATGGCCTATATCAATGTCTCAAAGGAAAAGCAATTACCTATACTGTGAGCAGATGGAGGGAATGTAATTGAATCCTGAAAGGCTGGGTGTGCCATATTCATTTCCTGAACATCATTGAGGATTCTTAAAAGCAAAACAGTGTCACTCTCAGTCAATCTTACCAAATCACAATGGTCAAGAGGCCACTGAAGCTGGCCAAAGGCATGAAATACAGTACACATCAATCACAAGAGTTGACTTCTACCATCTGACCGCTGGCCATGAATTGGCTCGGTTCTTTTTGGCCGTGAGACCAATAATTGGATAATCATTTGTTCAGCATTTTACGTGCTATGTTATTTTTTATTTTTTTTTACTTATATTCATCTGATAATCTGCAGATTATGACATTAAAGAACATTTCCTGGTAGATAACACCATAATAGAACATGATTTGACATAATGGATAAAAAATGTGTGTTAGCCTTGATGTGACAGAACCAAGATTAAAATGTCATAGTACTTCTAAGCATTATACAACAGATTTGTCTGTATATGGGTAAAAGTTGGTATACTTACACTATTAAGACTCTTAAAAATAAGAGGCATGGATAAGAATAATATTTATGCATTTAAACATTTCAAGCTTTATCTATCTATATATAGTATACATACATATATATATATATATATATATATATATATATAAATATATATATATATATATATATATATATATATATATATATATATAAATTCAGCAGCACTCTTTCAAGGTGGAGCTCCTCCAAGGAGACTCAAAAGAATGGGTGCAAGAGAAAATGAGGGTTAGACCCACAGACAGTCCCCATAGGATACAAAAAATCTAGTTGAATGCAGCATTCCAATATTGGTGAAAAGATTGTGAAAAAGGTTTTATTCCATCATATGACTCTCTCCAGAGGGCTTAAAAAAGACCCTGGAGAGAGTCAAAATGTAGCTTTTCACCAATACTGGAGTGCTGCATTTAACTTGATGACATGTGTTTCCTTCCATATATCTGTCTGTGTTTCCATAACATAAAAAAATGGCGGTGACATGTGTCAAAGAGGCGCTCCCAAGACCCTGATGTTCTGCAGGAAGACTTCCTTGCTTTCCCTCCCATCCCTGTCAGTGCCTGATTGACAATCAAGCAAAAACAGGGATTGGAGGGGGAGCAAGGAGATATTTCAGCCCTAAGCACTTGAGAGGCTTAGGAACACTGTCACGATGCCGGCTGGCAGGTAGTGGACCCTCTGTGCCAGAGAGGGATTGGCGTGGACCGTGCTAGTGGACCGGTTCTAAGCCACTACTGGTTTTCACCAGAGCCCGCCGCAAAGCGGGATGGTCTTGCTGCGGCGGTAGTGACCAGGTCGTATCCACTAGCAACGGCTCACCTCTCTGGCTGCTGAAGATAGGCGCGGTACAAGGGAGTAGGCAGAAGCAAGGTCGGACGTAGCAGAAGGTCGGGGCAGGCAGCAAGGATCGTAGTCAGGGGCAACGGCAGAAGGTCTGGAAACACTGGCAAGGGACACACAAGGAACGCTTTCACTGGCACTAAGGCAACAAGATCCGGCAAGGAAGTGCAAGGGAAGTGAGGTAATATAGGGAGTGCACAGGTGATAACCCTAATTGGAACCACTGCGCCAATCAGCGGCGCAGTGGCCCTTTAAATCGCAGAGACCCGGCGCGCGCGCGCCCTAGGGAGCGGGGCCGCGCGCGCCGGGACAGAACAGACGGGGAGCGAGTCAGGTAGGGGAGCCGGGGTGCGCATCGCGAGCGGGCGCTACCCGCATCGCGAATCGCATCCCGGCTAGCAGCAGGATCGCAGCGCCCCGGGTCAGAGGACGTGACCGGAGCGCTGCAGCGGAGGAGGTGAAGCGAGCGCTCCGGGGAGGAGCGGGAACCCGGAGCGCTCGGCGTAACAGTACCCCCCCCCCTTGGGTCTCCCCCTCTTCTTGGAGCCTGAGAACCTGAGGAGCAGACTTTTGTCAAGGATGTTGTCCTCAGGTTCCCAGGATCTCTCTTCAGGACCACAACCCTCCCAGTCTACTAAAAAAAAATTTTTCCCTCTGACCTTTTTGGCAGCCAAAATCTCCTTGACCGAGAAGACGTCCGAGGAGCCGGAAACAGGAGTGGGAGGAACAGATTTGGGAGAAAAACGGTTGAGGATGAGTGGTTTGAGAAGAGAGACGTGAAAGGCATTAGGGATACGAAGAGAAGGAGGAAGAAGAAGTTTATAAGAGACAGGATTAATTTGACACAAAATTTTGAAAGGACCAAGATAGCGTGGTCCCAACTTGTAGCTAGGGACACGGAAGCGGACATATTTAGCGGAGAGCCATACCTTGTCTCCAGGGGAAAAAACGGGGGGAGCTCTTCTTTTCTTATCCGCGAACCTCTTCATGCGTGAAGAAGCCTGTAAGAGAGAATTTTGGGTCTCTCTCCATATAATGGAAAGGTCACGAGAAATTTCATCCACAGCGGGCAGACCAGAGGGCAAGGGGGTAGGGAGGGGGGGAAGAGGGTGACGGCCGTACACCACGAAAAATGGGGATTTGGAGGAAGATTCAGAGACCCTGAAGTTATACGAGAATTCGGCCCATGGAAGGAGATCTGCCCAGTCATCCTGGCGGGAGGAAACAAAATGTCGCAAATAATCACCCAGGATCTGGTTAATTCTTTCTACTTGTCCATTGGACTGGGGATGATATGCAGAGGAAAAATTTAATTTAATCTTGAGTTGTTTACAGAGAGCTCTCCAGAATTTAGACACGAACTGGACCCCTCTATCCGAGACAATCTGCGTAGGCAACCCGTGAAGACGAAAAATGTGTACAAAAAATTGTTTAGCCAACTGAGGCGCAGAAGGAAGACCAGGAAGAGGAATGAAATGTGCCATTTTGGAGAATCGATCAACGACCACCCAAATAACGGTGTTGCCACGGGAAGGGGGTAAATCAGTAATAAAATCCATACCAATCAGAGACCAAGGCTGTTCGGGGACAGGCAGAGGATGAAGAAAACCAGCGGGCTTCTGGCGAGGAGTCTTATCCCGGGCACAGATAGTGCAGGCTCGCACAAAGTCCCCAACATCCGTCTCCAGAGTCGGCCACCAATAGAAGCGGGAGATGAGTTGCACAGATTTCTTGATGCCCGCATGACCTGCGAGATGGGAGGAGTGACCCCATTTGAGGATTCCGAGGCGTTGGCGTGGAGAAACAAAGGTCTTTCCTGGAGGAGTCTGCCTGATGGAGGCAGGAGAAGTGGAGATCAGGCAGTCAGGTGGAATGATGTGTTGCGGAGGGAGATCAACTTCTGAGGCATCCGAGGAGCGAGAGAGAGCATCGGCTCTAATGTTCTTATCGGCAGGACGAAAGTGAATCTCAAAATTAAATCGGGCAAAGAACAGAGACCACCGGGCCTGGCGAGGATTCAGCCGTTGGGCCGACTGGAGGTAGGAGAGGTTCTTGTGGTCGGTGTAGATAATAACAGGAAATCTTGATCCCTCCAGCAGATGCCTCCATTCCTCAAGTGCTAATTTAATGGCTAGAAGCTCTCGATCCCCGATGGAGTAGTTCCTCTCCGCTGGAGAGAAGGTCCTAGAGAAAAAACCACAAGTGACAGCATGCCCGGAAGGATTTTTTTGTAGAAGAACAGCTCCAGCTCCTACTGAGGAGGCATCAACCTCCAATAGGAAGGGTTTGGAAGGGTCAGGTCTGGAGAGCACGGGAGCCGAAGAAAAGGCAGACTTGAGTTGTTTAAAGGAGTCTTCTGCTTGAGGAGGCCAGGACTTGGGATCAGCATTTTTCTTGGTTAAAGCCACGATAGGAGCCACAATGGTAGAAAAATGTGGAATAAATTGCCTGTAATAATTGGCGAACCCCAAAAAGCGTTGGATAGCACGGAGTCCGGAGGGGCGTGGCCAATTTAAGACGGCAGAGAGTTTGTCTGGATCCATCTGTAGTCCCTGGCCAGAGACCAAATATCCTAGAAAAGGAAGAGATTGGCATTCAAACAGACATTTCTCAATTTTGGCATAGAGTTGGTTGTCACGAAGTCTCTGAAGAACCATACGGACATGCTGGCGGTGTTCTTCTAGATTGGCAGAAAAAATTAGGATATCGTCCAGATATACCACAACACAGGAGTATAATAGATCACGAAAAATTTCATTGACAAAGTCTTGGAAGACGGCAGGGGCATTGCACAGTCCAAAGGGCATGACCAGATACTCAAAGTGTCCATCTCTGGTGTTAAATGCCGTTTTCCACTCGTCCCCCTCTCTGATGCGGATGAGGTTATAGGCGCCTCTTAAGTCCAATTTGGTGAAGATGTGGGCACCTTGGAGGCGATCAAAGAGTTCAGAGATGAGGGGTAAGGGGTAGCGGTTCTTAACCGTGATTTTATTAAGACCGCGGTAGTCAATGCAAGGACGTAGGGAGCCATCTTTTTTGGAGACAAAGAAAAATCCGGCTCCGGCAGGAGAGGAGGATTTACGGATAAAGCCCTTTTTTAGATTCTCCTGGACGTATTCGGACATGGCAAGAGTCTCTGGGGCAGAGAGAGGATAAATTCTGCCCCGGGGTGGAGTAGTACCCGGGAGGAGGTCGATAGGGCAATCATAAGGCCTGTGAGGAGGTAGAGTCTCAGCTTGTTTTTTGCAGAAAACATCCGCGAAGTCCATATAGGCCTTAGGGAGACCGGTTACTGGAGGAACCACAGAGTTACGGCAAGGGTTACTGGGAACCGGTTTTAGACAGTTCTTGGAACAAGAGGACCCCCAACTCTTGATCTCCCCAGTGGACCAATCCAGGGTTGGGGAATGAAGTTGAAGCCAGGGAAGTCCAAGGAGAATCTCCGAGGTGCAATTGGGGAGGACCAAAAGTTCAATCCTCTCATGATGAGATCCGATGCTCATAAGAAGGGGCTCCGTGCGAAAACGTATGGTACAGTCCAATCTTTCATTATTTACACAATTGATGTAGAGGGGTCTGGCGAGACTGGTCACTGGGATGTTGAACCTGTTGACGAGAGAGGCCAAAATAAAATTTCCTGCAGATCCAGAGTCCAAGAAGGCCACTGTAGAGAAGGAGAAGGCAGAAGCAGACATCCGCACAGGCACAGTAAGACGTGGAGAAGCAGAGTAGACATCAAGGACTGTCTCACCTTTGTGCGGAGTCAGCGTACGTCTTTCCAGGCGGGGAGGACGGATAGGACAATCCCTCAGGAAGTGTTCGGTACTAGCACAGTACAGGCAGAGGTTCTCCATACGGCGTCGTGTCCTCTCTTGAGGTGTCAGGCGAGACCGGTCGACCTGCATAGCCTCCACGGCGGGAGGCACAGGAACAGATTGCAGGGGACCAGAGGAGAGAGGAGCCGAGGAGACGAAACGCCTCGTGCGAACAGAGTCCATATCTTGGCGGAGTTCCTGACGCCTTTCAGAAAAACGCATGTCAATGCGAGTGGCTAGGTGAATAAGTTCATGTAGATTAGCAGGAATTTCTCGTGCGGCCAGAACATCTTTAATGTTGCTGGATAGGCCTTTTTTGAAGGTCGCGCAGAGGGCCTCATTATTCCAGGACAATTCTGAAGCAAGTGTACGGAATTGTACGGCATACTCGCCAACGGAAGAATTACCCTGGACCAGGTTCAACAGGGCAGTCTCAGCAGAAGAGGCTCGGGCAGGTTCCTCAAAGACACTTCGGATTTCCGAGAAGAAGGAGTGTACAGAGGCAGTGACGGGGTCATTGCGGTCCCAGAGCGGTGTGGCCCATGACAGGGCTTTTCCGGACAGAAGACTGACTACGAAAGCCACCTTAGACCTTTCAGTGGGAAACAGGTCCGACATCATCTCCAGATGCAGGGAACATTGGGAAAGGAAGCCACGGCAAAACTTAGAGTCCCCATCAAATTTATCCGGCAAGGATAAGCGTATCCCAGGAGCGGCCACTCGCTGCGGAGGAGGTGCAGGAGCTGGCGGAGGAGATGACTGCTGAAGCTGTGGTAGCAACTGTTGTAGCATAACGGTCAGTTGAGACAGCTGTTGGCCTTGTTGCGCAATCTGTTGTGACTGCTGGGCGACCACCGTGGTGAGGTCAGCGACAACTGGCAGAGGAACTTCAGCGGGATCCATGGCCGGATCTACTGTCACGATGCCGGCTGGCAGGTAGTGGACCCTCTGTGCCAGAGAGGGATTGGCGTGGACCGTGCTAGTGGACCGGTTCTAAGCCACTACTGGTTTTCACCAGAGCCCGCCGCAAAGCGGGATGGTCTTGCTGCGGCGGTAGTGACCAGGTCGTATCCACTAGCAACGGCTCACCTCTCTGGCTGCTGAAGATAGGCGCGGTACAAGGGAGTAGGCAGAAGCAAGGTCGGACGTAGCAGAAGGTCGGGGCAGGCAGCAAGGATCGTAGTCAGGGGCAACGGCAGAAGGTCTGGAAACACTGGCAAGGGACACACAAGGAACGCTTTCACTGGCACTAAGGCAACAAGATCCGGCAAGGAAGTGCAAGGGAAGTGAGGTAATATAGGGAGTGCACAGGTGATAACCCTAATTGGAACCACTGCGCCAATCAGCGGCGCAGTGGCCCTTTAAATCGCAGAGACCCGGCGCGCGCGCGCCCTAGGGAGCGGGGCCGCGCGCGCCGGGACAGAACAGACGGGGAGCGAGTCAGGTAGGGGAGCCGGGGTGCGCATCGCGAGCGGGCGCTACCCGCATCGCGAATCGCATCCCGGCTAGCAGCAGGATCGCAGCGCCCCGGGTCAGAGGACGTGACCGGAGCGCTGCAGCGGAGGAGGTGAAGCGAGCGCTCCGGGGAGGAGCGGGAACCCGGAGCGCTCGGCGTAACAAACACCTCTTTGATACTTGGCACTAGAGAATAAAATAATTTTTCTACGTTATGGAAGCACAGAAAGATATATGAAGAGAACCATGTGTCTCCTTGACCTAACAGCTGCTTAGCATTTAGAAATGTGAATTGCAGATGACAAAATAAATGCAAAACAATAAATAAATAAATAAAAATCATATCCATTATGCTGATCATATGCAATATAGCTATTCTCTATTTTCAGCATCTAAAGTATCAAATATTTGCTGAGATTATTTCATTTTACTCTATCTATCTCATATCTATCTATCCCACCCATCTATCTATCTATCGACATAATCAAAAATAATATTAATCCTTACTTTATATAGCAAATACATATTCAACAGTGCTTCTCAATGCTGAGAATACATAAACAGGTCAGACAATACAAAATTTCACTCTAATTATCAATTCAAACAGGAGGAATGAGGGCCCTGCTCAGAAGAGCTTACAATCTATGAGTATGTTTTGACACAAACCCGTTAAATTTGTAAAAAAAAATTCTGATCATGAACTGAATATAACGTCAATTTTGTTTTATCAGACAAGCAGAAAGACACTGGTAGACGGCACTCACAGGTAAAAACTTGCGGTTCCTATATTGGGACAAGCTGGATACAAAGCAACGTGTAGTCAAGCGGCCGGTTTCGCGCTGCACAGAGCGCTTTTATCAGATCATTGTATGGTAGGCCATTTTTGTATTACCTCCTGAGTAAACTTTTATGATGTAAAGTACCCTGGTGCCCAAACCTCTTGCTTGGCGTCAACAAACAAAAAGGAAGGAGGAACCCAGCACTTCAGTGGTAAAATCAATGTTCCTTTACTTCTAAAACAGTTTACTGACAAGTGGTTATACAGCTATATGCAGTCTTGTTTGTTTTGACAGCATATAGACATGTACCACCTTTCCATATGGAGTTTTCAAAATATGAATGATCAGGCCAAGCCAGGCATAAAAAATGATCATAATCTCTTTTTATGAATGCAAAACTGAAAATAAATATTACTGATTAGAAACAGTGATCACAAAGAAAGGTATGAGTCACAAAATAGTCTGAAGACAGGGCAGAACCATGTAAACACAGCCAGGGGTCAGGACCATGAGTTTGGTAAGAACTAGAATTAAAGTTATGGGATGTTTGAAAATAGACGATGAAAACAATTTACAGTCAGCCATCGTTTGGCTAAAATGATTATTTGGTATTAAAGGACAACTGTAGTGGAACACTTCTATATATTCCCGTGCCCGGGCCTAAAAACATAAACAAAATAAAGTCATAAATACCTTCCTATGAGCCCCCTGTTGGTCCGGCACAGGCCTCACGGTCCGGCAATGCTGACCTTATTCCATTACCTGGGGATGGGGACGCCGCAGAGCCATCGGCGTAACACCGGCTGCAGTGATGTCCCGCCCCGGCCTGTGATAGGCTGAGCCCACTGTCATGTAAGAAGCCGGCCAGAGCTCCTTTTCTTGACAGTGGGCTCAGCCTATCACAGGCCGGGGCGGGACATCGCTAAGGCTGGTGATACACTGACAGCTCTGCGGCGTCCCCGTCCCCAGGAAGTGGAATGAGGTCAGCACTGCCGGACCATGAGGCCTTTGCCGAACCAACGGGGGCTCATTGGAAGGTATGTTAAAGTTTATTTTGTTTATTTTTGAGGCCCGAGCACGGGAATATGTAAAAGTGTTCCACTACAGTTATCCTTTAAATTTCACCCAACGAACAATTATTTTGGTTGAAATTGTTTACTATCATCAACTTTAATCTAATGTGTACGAGATTGTTTAGGCAGTGATTTCCTGAGCTTAATAGATTTTAAAAAACACCAATAATAATGTTATCTGATCCATGTTTTTTTTGGTGCAATTGTGGGTCACGGGCCTGGATACAGCACTGGATTTTTTTTTTCTCATTTGCTATTGGTATTTATTATCTTCGAAGTAAAACTGTGTATGATTCTGGGTTATATTCTTTTTGATGGACGGTATTATCTTTTTATTTTACCTCACTGACTTCATTGTTTAGCAAACTGTTTAAAATAGAACAGAACTAATAAAGTTGCAATATACTAGTAAAACAGGGTTTAGTAGAACTAATAGTTTTAGGTGTATAGCCTGCTGCTTATACTGGTACTTGCTTGTAATAGGTTATCATGGTGACGGTGATGACTACCCACAGAAACACAAGTAAACACAACATAAAAATACAATTTCATATAAAGTGGCCCCATATTCATATATGAAAAAAGTAGTAGTAATTTGTATTCTATTTTAAGGTACTGGGCTTTGTGTCATGTTATTATGAGTCTTGAGACATTTTAGAATTAAGTTGCAGTCATGGGCTATTGAACAAATCAATAATATAGTACCAACGCTCAAAAAAATCAATCATTCTCTTCAAATGCCTCACAACTCTTCATTAATGACACTAGCACATTGTTGGCAACAGTGAATAGCTGTAGGAGAGATCTCATGTTCTATTTGGACATTAATTTGACATAACACATTTTATGCCATATATGATCACCCATAGACCACCATTGTAAAAAGAACCCGATACTATTGTCAATTAAAATAAAAGATCCACTAACCTTCTTCACATTCCCATGTCCTGCTGTAAGCCTCATGGTAGACACAGCGTAGTGCATTGATACCATACTGCCTGCAATGGGAAGCTAAGGTATATTTTATTCTCTGACATCAAGCTATTGTACAAGCACTTATTTCCATCATACCAATTGACCGCCACACTATGAGTTGTATGCATATTTCCGTAAGGAATGCTCGGAGAAGTAATTACCTCTTCCAGCTCCATAAAAATTTTCTTCCAAGAGAAAGTTAATCAAATATGGTAATTAAGACGCGGAGGACACAGTTTTTTTCCCTATGAATATACCAGAGAGTTTCCCACTCAACGCTAATTTTTATGTGAGAAATGTATTCTGTATGTCTGAGCATACATTCTTTATAACAAGCATTTATTTAATGAACCATCATATGGCACACAATCCTCAGTCATCATTACGTTAAAGCATTTTATTGTAAAAGCATCTTAAAGGCTTTTGTAAGTCTCATTTCAGTAGAATGAAACTGTATGTGTAACCAACTCTTGACTAAAACTGAAGGCAGGAACCCTCTCACTCACATGACTAGTGGGCACCCCAATTACCATTCTGGCTTTTATGATACATGAGATTGTCTGGTCATAAAAGTAAATTATATTTTATTTAATTTAATGAGTTAGTATAGGTTAATGTAGCTTGTTAAATTGAGTGCAATATGTTTTGTCTGTTAAATGAAGAATAAATACATCAATTATGGACGAGTAATTAAATTAGACTTATATTTATGTTATCAACATTGTCTACCAGTCTCTTGTCTAAAAATGATGTCTCTTTCTACACAAGAGGAGGACAAATGGGGAAAAGTGTGCATGACAAGAGGGGAAATTAGAAGTTGATGTGCACTATGACCATAAAAGGGACACTGTGGAGCTGGAAAGGGTGCAGAGACGCGCGACTAAACTGATATGGGGCATGGAACATCTTAGCTATGAGGAGCGATTAAAGGAGTTACAATTGTTTAGTCTTGAGAAGAGACGTTTAAGGGGGGATATAATAAACGTATATAAGTATATTAATGGCCCATACAAAAAATATGGAGAAAAACTGTTCCAGGTCAAACCCCCCCCAAAGGACGAGGAGGCACTCCCTTTGTCTGGAGAAGAAAAAGTTTAGTCTAAAGGGGCGACACGCCTTCTTTACCGTGAGACCTGTGAACTTATGGAACAGTCTACCTCAGGAACTGGTCACAGCAGGAAAAATTAACAGCTTTAAAACAGGATTAGATACATTCCTGGAACAAAATAACATTAATGCTTAAGAAGAAATATAAAATCCCATCCCTTCCCCAATATCGCGCCAAACCCCTACCCTTCAATTCCCTGGTTGAACTTGATGAACATATGTCTTTTTTCGACCGTACTTACTATGTAACTATGACTAGTCAATACAATCGTTAGATTCCATATCCTACTATACGTCTACCTTAGACTGGTATCGCGAACAAACAATACCCCTAGAATCCCATATCCATCGCATGATAGCAATTCATACAACAAGAAAAAGAGCATTATTAGGATCAAAGTAGAAATTTTATTAAAAAGCATATGCAAAAACATACATTTAAAATCACTAAAATATCTCTGCAACATAGAGATATACAAAAATACAATCATGGATGAACTAGAACAAAAGATGGTCGCTGAATGTAATAATCATATAGGGAGCATTAAATAATCCCCAAACAGGTCCCTACAGTAATGGCCAATGTAAGTATAATGAAGGTAAACAAGGAAAAAAGACCTGTGAATGAGAATAAAGGTAGAAGAACCAGACCAATTATAAGTAAGTAAATGTCAACATGGCAAAGGTAACCCACTCAGCAACACACTAACCAATGTTTCACTCCAAGCTTCATCTGGGGTATAAAATGAGGATGAAATAAAGTGTTTAAAAAAATTACAGCCTTATATGTGTTGCACAAAATACAGAAATCTATCTGAATAGACAGTCACCAAATTTTGTCCACAAGCTGTGTCAAAATAAAAAATGAATCCGAAAGTGTTAAAAATACTGCATTTTGTTTTTATAAGATAAGGGATTAGATGATAATGCAAACCCTGTTAGCATTGTTCCTATCTCTAGGGGCTACTTTTTGGCTACGATGTTTGTTGTAGGTCAGCAGGGAGTTTTTATGTCTTTCTTTTCCACTTACAAGTGTAAAAAAAAAATCCAGTATAAAACCACTTAAAGAGTACCTGTCATCAACAAAACTTTTAATATGTTGTTCATAATCATTAATGAAGACATATTGTAATACATCTTCATTAAAAAATATTAATATTTATACCAGTTTTTCATTTTATACTTTTGGCCACTAGGGGTCTCTCTTCTATGCCTGGTCTGCAGGCAGCTTCCTAAGCTTTTTATAGTAAGTGTACAGCTTTTAGGACTAATACTGAAAGGGCTCTGGTCCTTCCGCAGGAAGTTCAGTACTCTCAGCTCAGGACTCGCTCCCAGCCTGGAGCAGCACTGTGAGCTACAAGCCTGCACATGCCTCTCATATGACAGAGGCCAGTCACCTCCCCCTCCCCCCTGCTCTGTGTTCTCCCTGCCCCTCACCACACGTTATCTTATACATTGTATTATCTCACTGCACTCCCTGCTCTGTGCCCCCCCCCCCTCGACATTCATCTTAATTACTGCCTCTGTAATTCCTCCCACCGCCCCTGGTTCTCAGCATTGACTTTTTAGTGCAGAGAGACACAGGAGAGAGAGAGACAGAGGCTGCCATCCCTCCCCTGTACTTAGTCTGTTGCCATCCCTCCCCTGTACTTAGTCTGTATGCACACTGTAGAGCAGTGTTTCCCAACCAGGGTGCCTCCAGCTGTTGCAAAACTACAACTCCCAGCATGCCCGGACAGCTGTTGGCTGTCTGGGCATGCTGGGAGTTGTAGTTTTGCAACAGCTGGACGCACCCTGGTTGGGAAACACTGCTGCAGAGGGAGAGCAGCATACAGGAAGACTGGCAGAAGCAGAGTCGCGGCCAGGCTTCATGTGACATCATGCCTGCCGGGACCCGCCTCCTTCCACCCCTCAGAAAGACAGTGCTCCTGAGCTAATGAAGAGGGATAAAAAAAGGTATTTCCACAGCGTTTTAAACCTCAATAAACACAGGGATAGGCATAGTTAGAGTAAGGGACAGATGGGGTGGGGGATCAGGGAAAGTTTAGTTGATGACAGGAACTCTTTAATGCTAAGTTTCCACTTTGTTTTTTTTTCTGGCAGTTTTTGGATATCTGCCGCTGCAGTTTTTGAGCCAAAGCCAGAAATTTATTTAAAAGAAATAAGACATATAAAGAAAGGACTTACACTTCTCCTCCCTGCTGGATCCACTTCTGACTTTGGCTCAAAAACTGCAGATATCCAAAAACTTCCAGAAAAAAAAAACAAGTGGAAACTTAGCCTAAAGACTAGGATTCCACTGAGTTCACTGAGGTTTTTTCTCACCAGCAAAAATGGCAGAAAAAAACTGCCACAGCTTTTTCCTGCATTTTGGCAGTTTTTCTGGTGTTTTTTTCTTGCGTTTTCCCTGGTGTGTGGAAGCCAATTTTGTACCATGTGGCAGTGTTTTCACTGTCTTCTGGGTACCACTCTGTGACGGATGCTGAGCGCCCGATCCACAGAGTGTAAGGAGATGAAGAGTGATGTACAGCATCACTACTCACCTCCCCCGGCCGTATAGTATACAGGGGGCATAGTGTACCTGTGCATACTACAGAGGAGCCGGGAATCCTGTCACCAGACTGACAGGACTCCCTGCTCCTACAGTACAGCACCTTTGTATAGATCTATAGATAGCTGTATATAGTGTATAAAGAAGCTGTATGAAGAGTCTGTGTAGCTCCGCCCCTAGTTATGATGTCATTAGGGGCGGGGCTACAGACACGAGCCAGGGTGGTAAGTGTGAGGCTCTGTTCTCATTGTACATTTTGTAAAATGTGAACAGACCCTTCTGGTAGTGTCTTCCCAGACAGGGAATCTACAGCTGTTGCTAAACTACAACTCCCAGCATGCCCAGACAGCCAAAGGCCATCTGGGCATGCTGTGAGTTGTAGTTTTGCAACAGTTGGAGACTCCCTGTCTGGGAAGACACTGCCAGAGGAAGTTGGCTAAAGTCCAAAAAAGAATAAAAAAAACGCCTGCAAAAATGCCAAAGTTAAAACCCACATGGCTTTTTTCTGGGTGTTTTTTCACTCCCATAGACTATCATGGGAGAAAAAAGCCAAGATTTTCCCGAAAAAACGCCAAAGTCTCAACAAGAGGTCATTTTTCAAAAACTGCCAAGGAGCCCAAAATAGCTGAAAAACGCCAAAAGGATTAAGAAAACGGCAAACTGAAAAACACCAAGTGGATATGACATTTTGCAGTTCCCTATTGACTTGCAGCTAACATCTGGCCGCAGCGTTTTTTTCACAGAAAAAATGCCGTGTGGCAGAATGAGCATTTTTTGGGGCGTTTTTGCATGATAAACCTCAGTGGAATTCCAGTCAAAGGGGATTTTGACACACAGCTTTCTGTGGTGTTTTTTTATTCAGTTATTTAAACCAAAGCCAAAAGTGGATACAACAGGAAGGAGAAGGAAGGAAGGAGGAGGCCAACTATACTTTACCTTTCTGTTATAAGGGCTTGTGAATAGGATTCTCAGTACAGTCCTTATTCTGTCTTTATTATATTGATGGATCATGTACATCTGTCCTAGTTGAGACTCCCACCTGGACAAAACCTCCTGCAACTTTTCTTCAGCCAGGGAGATTAAAAATAGTACAAACTTGTGTCATATTAATAAAATATGTTTCTTGCTACAATATTTTCCTATTTTTATATGAAGCAAGTGTAGGAGTTAAGCAAAACTATAAATAATATTGATTTTGTTCATTGTTAACACAGGAGTACATCTCTTTGCCAAGGCAACTATCTATCACCAGTCAATGGATTTAATGCATTAGAAAAGGAAACTTCCAGAATACTTGCTGGGCACTGGATGTTTGCCTTGAAAACCTGACCACTCAATATATAGTTGCATCTCTCCATGTCAATCAAGTTGGGAGAGTATGCCTGGACAACCCTAAAAATGGTTGTGTAGAGTCATTAGGGGAGATTTATCAAAACCTGTCCAGAGGAAGGCTAGAATTCCACTGAGGTTTTTGCCCTGCGTTTTTTTTTTTGGCTTAAAAACGCCAGAAAAAACACCAGGAAAACTGCCACTGTTTTTTCCTGCGTTTTGGCATTTTTGCAGGCGTTTTTGCAGGTGTTTTTACCTTTGTGTGGAATTTGCCTTTTTTTGGCCCCTTTGGCATTTTTTGTACAAAATTAGTTGGGTACCAAAGAAAAAAAAAAGGATGCAGTAGGGATGTAAAAAAATGTATTTAACTAAATGTTTATTCATTTTTTTTATAAAGTGTGTGTTTAACTTTTTCTTCTCTTTTTTAAAAAACATTTTTTAAGTAGTGTGAATTTGGGTAGAAAACAGACATGGTGCACATCTACAATCTTGTATAATGATCTAATTGCTTCTCAGCATAATATCAAAAACTAACAGGTTGTTAGTATACATTTTTGATCAAAAAGTACAAGCCCACTCGCCTCGTCAAGGCCACCTATTTAGAGTGGGTCCCTAACGTCCCTAGCATAAAATGGCGTAGCACTGGGCGGCGACCACCACCGCCGCGACACCAGTGCCCACGGGGGGAACGACCCACTGGCAGAGCGGCCCCAATGCCACTCAAACCAGCCTAGTACTACTACTTATAGCATGGAACACACTGTCCCATGATGGGAGTAGTAGTACCTGTACTATTAGACATATCGCCCCGGGTGTCAGTCTGACACCCGATGCGATCGTCCATAATATAGCAGAGATGGAGCGTCTCTATACAGCGCTCGCATCTCTGCTCTGTACTCTGAGTGATGTTCTATTCACATCACTGGCCATTCATATTTTCCTCCCAGAGCTGTGATTGGCCGGATGGTTGCAGACAATCACAACTCTGAGGGAAATATGAATGAATGAGTGGCCGGAGTATAGTGTAGAGAGATGCAAGCGCTGTATAGAGCCACTCTGCATCTCTGCTATAGACAGGACGATCACAGGGGGTGTCAGTTGTGACATCCGCTGTGATATGTCCTTAACTGCAAGTACTACTACTCCCAACATGGAGCACACTTTGGTCCATGCTAGGAGCTGTAGTACCTGCATTAATAGATCGCAGCAAGTGTAACTTCTGACACCCGCTGCAATCTGTCTATTAATGCAGATACTACAGCTCCCAGCATGGAGCAGAGTGTGCTCCATGTTTGGAGTAGTAGTAACTGCAGGTAAGAACAGATCACAACGGATATCACTGCTGACACCCACTGTGATCCTCCTGTATAATGTATAGATGCGGCCAGCGCTCGTCTATGGTCCCCTTCACTGACGTATATATACACATATTCATATATCCCACCGAGAGTTGTGATTGGCTGGAACCATCTGGCCAATTACAACTCTCTGCGGGAAATATGAATAGGTGTATATATACGTCAGTGCAGAGAACCATAGAAGAGAGGCCACATCTATAAATTATACAGAAGGATCGCAACAGGCGATCTGTCTATTAGTACAGGTACTACTACTCCCATCATGGAACAGTGTGTTCCATGAAGAGAGTAGTAGTACTACCTAAAAAATGTTGAAAAAAAGTGAAAAACACACACACACTAAATTTTTTATATTGTCGGTTACATTTTTAGTGCTTTACCCACCCACATAAATTGATCCCAGTTTAAAAATGTATAAAAATGTTATTATAAAAAATATACATTTTGTTAAAGGGGTTCTCCGGTGCTTAAACATCTTAGATGCCTGATCGCGGGAGTCCCGCCGCTGGGGACCCCCGGGATCATGCACGCGGCACCCCGTTTGTAATCAGTCCCCGGAGCGTGTTCGCTCTGGGACTGATTACCGGCGACAACAGGGCGGACGGCGTGTGACGTCACGCCTGCGCCGGCGTGTGACGTCACGCTCCGTCCCTCAATGCAAGCCTACGGGAGGGGGCGTGAAAAATAAAAAAATTTCCATCACTACTGTATCTTTTTTATTATTATTTTTTAATGGTACCCTATGAAATTTTAAGAAAAAAGGTATCTCCATCACTTTTTTGGATCGCCAAAGTCCAAAAAAGAATAAAAACCACCTGAAAAAAACGCCAAACTAGGTTTTGTCAGGTGTTTTGAAAAACCAGGCTCTGAGACAAAAATTGCTGAAAAACACCAAAAGGATTAAAAAAACGGCAAACTGAAAAACCCCAAGTGGATCTGGCATTTTGCAGTTTACTATTGACTTGCATCCAACATCTGGACACAGCGTTTTTTCTCTGAAAAAACGCTGTGCAGGAAAATTTTCATCTTTGACAGCGTTTTTGCAGAAAAAAAACCTCAGTGGAATTCCAGCCGAAAAGTTGCTGAGTTCAGCTCGCTTCTATCGTTTTTGAAAAGGCCTCTGAAAAATTAGGTAACAATCTGATTGGTTGCTATGGGCAACAGGTCAACTTTTCCTCTGGACAGGTTTTGATAAATCTCCCCCATTGATTTTACAGAAAAAGTGTCAGGCAGGTGCAATGCCATAACAATTGGCCTTTAACTCCTCTGGGACCAAGGGCATACCTGTATGCCCTCGTCTCGCTCCCCTTCTATGACGCGGGGTCACAGGCTGATCCCATGTCATAGCAGGGTGGTCCCGACAGCTATCAGCAGCCGAGACCCTGTGCTAATACCGGACATCACCAATCGCAGTGATGTCCGGCATTAACCCCTTAGACGCCGCGATAAACTTTGATCTAAAATCGAAAGAAATGTATCCTGGCAGCTCAGCAGAGCTGATAGGGACCACCGTTGTGAAACCCTGGTGTCCCGATCAGCTGAGAGGACGGCAGGAGTGCCCTTAACTGCCTCCTTGCCATCCGATCATTGCTAGGATTCTCCGGCCCTGTTTAGCAGGCTTGAGTAATTGAGCCCTGATAACACTGATAAATGCTATGCTATGGCATAGCATTGAACAGTGTGTGCAATCAGAAGATTGCATGTAATAGTCTACTATGGGGACTATAAAATAGTGTAAAAAAGTTAAAAAAAAGTTTATAAATGTGAATCAACCCCTTCCCTAATAAAAGTTAGAATCACCCCCCTTTTACTATAATTTTAGTAATTTTTAAACTTTACAGGTATAGATCCTCATACAGTATAGTCAAAACTTGTCCAAACCAAACTTTGTCTAGACTGGTCAACTGTCTTATGTGTATGGGGGCCTCCTGGCTCTCTCTGACAAATAATGTTGGTAAAGAGAAGGATCGGGCATGTTAAAGTACAAACGACTGACCCTTTTGTTCTCATAGAGCTAAAGAGTACCTCTCATCAAAAAAACTTTTTATATTTTATAGTTCAATATCTCTAGATTAATTTTCTAATTGGGTTCTATTAAAAAAAAATGTATGCTTTTATGTGTTTTTTGTGTTTAAACTTTTGTCCACTAGGGGTCTCCCTAGGAGTACATTTTTTAGTGATTTCGGACTGACGCCGGCCTGGCAGCTGAGTCCGAAATCGCATACTCAGCGCAGGGCGCGCTCCTGACTCTGCCGGCCAGCGTTGCTGACAAGGAGAGCCGGCAGCTGCTGGCTGAGAGTCAGTTTAGCGCAGCTCTGCAAGATAAAAGAATCATTTGTTGCATTGCACTCTGGGTCTGCCACATAAGTTTTCCCCCATATATGTTATGTATATATGCATACAGCATAGAGGAAGAAGGGCGGAAGCCGCCCGGCGAGGTCTTAGATGATGTTGCGCCTGCCGGGCCCCGCCCACTTCCTCCCTTCTCAGACGCTCCTCTCTGAGCTACCGAAGATGAACATAAAAAGGTCATTTTAAGTGGTTTTTAATTCAAATAAATGCTAGGGATAGATAGAGTTAGAGGCAGGGACAGATGGGGAGGGGGATTAGGGAAAGTTTAGTTGATAATAGGTGCTCTTTAAGCAACTAACAGTGTAGTTCAGCTGTGCCTTCCCTCTCCTCTCTACTTCGAGAACACATAAATGTACTTTATCACTTTTTAACAGCCTTTCCTATCTATCTATCTAAAATGCGAAAATTCTGCAGCACACCCAGTAGTAAATTGCAAAAAAGTGGGATTTTATTAGCCCATATCAGATGCGACGTTTTCATGGCATCCCGCCATCTTTTTTAAGCATGCTTGAAAAAAATGGCGTGATGCCATCAAAATGTTGCATCTGACATGGGCTAATAAAATCCCACTTTTTCGCACTTTACTACTGGGTGTGCTGCAGAATTTTTGCATTTTGGATTGTCTATGCAGTCTGCGATTGGGACTGCTATTTTTGCCTGCACCCCAAGAATTTGACTGAATACGTGGTTGTGCTGCCTACCTTCCATATTGATATCTATCTATCTATGTAATTAATTTTATATATGTTCTATTTCTCCTTATCTGTCTTTAACCCCTTGACGACGCAGGACGTAAATGTACGTCCTGGTGAGCTGGTACTTAATGCACCAGGACGTACATTCACATCCTATGCATAACTGCGAGCATCGGAGCGATGCTCGCGTCATGCGCGGCAGGTCCAGGCTGCTGGTAGCAGCCAGGGACCCGCCCGTAATGGCGGACATCCATGATCGCGCGGATGTCCGCCAGTAATCCCTCAGATGCGGTATCTGCACGGCATCTGCAACATCGCGGTACTTTGAATGGATGATCGAATCGCCCGCAGCGCTGCTGCGGCGATCCGATCATCCAGCATGGTGGCCGGAGGTCCCCTCACCTTGCTCTAGCCGTCTCCCGGGGTCTTCTGCTCTGGCCTGCGATCGAGCACACCAGAGCAGAAGAACACCGATAATACTGATCAGTGCTATGTCCTATGCATAGCACTGAACAGTATTAGCAATCGAATGAATGCTATAAATAGTCCCCTATGGGGACTATTAAAGTGTAAAAATAAAAGTAAAATAAGTAAAAAATAAAAGTAAAGAAAATTTGAAAAACCCCCTCCCCCAATAAAAACATAAATTGTCCCATTTTCCCTATTTCACCCCCAAAAAGTGTAAAAAAAATATTTTTTACATACATATTTGGTATCGCCGCATGCGTAAATATCCCAACTATTAAAATAAAATGTTAATGATACCGTACGGTGAATGGCGTAAACGTAAAAAAGAAAAAAAATCCAAAATAGCTGCTTTTTTTTATAACATTTTATTCCAAAAAAATTAATAAAAAAGTATTGAAAGTTTTATATAAGCAAATATGGTATCAATAAAAAGTACAGATCATGGCACAAAAAATGAGCCCACCGCTTATATGGAAAAATGAAAAAGTTATAGGTCTTCAAAATAGGGAGATTTTAAACGTACTCATTTGGTTAAGCGCAACAGTAATAGAAAAGTATGTTATCATGGGTATCATTTTAATCGTATTGACCCAAAGAATAAAGAACACATGTCATTTTTATCGTAAATTGTGCTGCGTGAAAACTAAACCTTCGAAAATGTGCAAAATTGCGGTTTTCTTTTAAATTTCCCCACACAAATAGTATTTTTTTGGTTGCACCATACATTTTATGGTAAAGTGAGTGATGGCATTACAATGGACAACTGGTCACACAAAAACAAGCCCTCATACTAGTCTGTGGATGAAAATATAAGTGTTATGATTTTTTGAAGGCGAGGAGGAAAAACGAAAACGTAGAAATAAAATTGTCTGAGTCCTTAAAGGGGTACTCCGGCGCTTAGACATCTTATCCCCTATCCAAAGGATAGGGGATAAGATGCCTGTTCGCGAGGGTCCCACCGCTGGAGCCCCCTGTGATCTTGCACGCCGCACCCCGTTAAAATCAGTCCCCGTTGCATTGAGGGGGCAGAGAGTGACGTCACATGGGGACGGAGCCGTGACATCACAATGCTCCGGCCCCGTGATCGACAGTAATCAGACCCGGAGCGAACAAGCTCCGGGGACTGATTTTAACGGAGTGCGGTGTGCAAGATCACGGGGGTCTCCAGCGGCGGGACCCCCACGATCAGGCATCTTATCCCCTCCCCTTTGGATAGGGAATAAGATGTCTAAGTGCCGGAGTACCCCTTTAAGGCCCAAATGGGCTGAGTCCTTAAGGGGTTAAAGGGAACCAATCATCAGATTTTACCCTATATAATGCTTGGTAATATAGGGTAAAATTGTTATAAGCATTATATAGGGTAAAATTGTTGTCCTCACCATCCCCGGGGGACACTCCTGCCCCAGGGATGGTGAAGATATGAAGTTATAAACTAGTCACCACCATGGCCGTAAGTAGTCCCTTGGGCGGGGAGCTCCACTCACCTATTCCCCTTTTCCTGAGGCAGCAACGCCCCTCCGCTTGGTTGATGGGCCGCGTCATTGTTCTGCTCACTGAACGGACAAAGCAGAGCGGCCCATCAATCAAGCGGAGGGGGCGTCGCTCCCGGCCGAAGAACGGGAGTAGGTGAGAAGAGCTCCCCGCCCAGGTGACTACTTACGGCGGCGGCGGTGACTAGTTTATAACTTCATATCTTTACCATCCCTGGGGGCAGGAGCGTCCCCCGGGAATGGTGAAAATAAAGATTTTACCCTATATAACGCTTTGCCAAGCATTATATAGGGTAAAATCTGATGATTGGTTCCCTTTAAATTGTACAATATTTAAAAAGCTAGTTCCTGGAATGAGCACAAGTGTACTGAGAGAATCCATGCAGTTCTCTAAATAAAGTTCTCTATCTATCTATCTATCTATCTATCTCATATCTATCTATCCTATCTATCTCATATCTATCCATTTATCTATCTATCTATTCTATCTATCTATCTATCCTATCTATCTCATATCTATCTATCTATTCTATATATCCTATCTATCTCATATCTATCTATCTATCTATCTATTAGTGTTGAGCGGCATAGGCCATATTCGAATTCGCGAATATTCGCGAATATATGGACGAATATTCGCCATATTCGCGAATATTCGCATATTTGCAATATTACCGTTTTATTTTCGCATATGCGAATATTCGCGTATGTGAAAATTAACACATGCGAAAATTTACATATACGAAAATTAACATAAACGAAAATTCGTATATGCGAAAATTAGCAAATGCAAATTTTCACATATGCGAAAATTCACACACCAGTCTTACACAGTAGTATTAGAGCCTTCTTACACCACATAAGCTGGAAGCAGAGAGGGATGTGAAAAAAAAAATAAAAAAGAATATTCGGAATTACGAATGTATAGCGCTATATTCGCGAATATTCGCGAATTCGCGAATATGCTATATTTGCAAATAAAATTCGAATTGCGAATATTCGCGAGCAACACTACTATCTATCTATTATGTCTATCTTTTCTATCTATCTCATATCTATCTATCTATTCTATATATTCTATCTATCTCATATCTATCTATCTATTCTATCTATATATCCTATCTATCTCATATCTATCTATCTATTCTATCTATATATCTATCTATCTATCTATCTATCTATCTATCTGTTATGTCTATCTTTTCTATCTATCTCATATCTATTTATCTTCATAATTGTATATTTATTTACATTATTCATAGGGGCTTTGCTGAATGTTCCCAATATTAACCATTACATAACCACTATACCCAGTGTGACTTTTATCCCTTTTGGCATGAGGGAATGATTTTGCAACTGTACAGCTTTCTAAACAAAATAGGATTTGTGGTTAGCACTCTGAGTTAAGACGCTGAGCGACCTTTTATCATAATGAAGACACATAGACACCAGAGATTTGTATGAGGATGACTCCGTAAAGGATTCTTCCTCTTCCAAGTGTCTTAGTGGCGACGGCAATGTTCCAGTGAACTTGCAGTGAACTGCTAGAGCTGTGATAATATAATCTCTTAATGAAGAGCAGCAGATAGATTAATCTTTTGGGTATAGGTTTCAGATGTAGGCTTTGCTTATCTGTCTCCCTTGTTTACTGGTATAATGTTTGAGCAACTGTGGATGAGCAAACTCAAAGCAGTAATGTGTGGTTATATTATAATTAGTGCAAGACTCAAATGCTATGTGAATAATTTTACTGTCATTATGTATACTGCTTCATGTAAATTATCCGCACAAGCTAGGAGATAGCGCAGCTTAAAGGGGTACTCCGGCCATAATACATCTTATCCCCTATACAAAGGATTCAGAATATTAAAAAGAAGGTTGAGCAACCTTAAAAATGTTAAGAATAAAGTAAAACAGAGTAGCAGAACATTATATAATATAGGGAATTAGTAAATGCCTCATGTACATACCGTGTTTCCCCGAAAATAAACCCTACCCCGAAAGTAAGCCCTAGCAGTATTATCAGGGTGGGCTGCAATATAAGCCCTACCCCGAAAATAAGACCTAGGCCAGGGGTAATGCCCGCAGACCCGTATCCTCCCACAGCCCCCCATCCTCCACACTGCTACAGCCCCCCATCCTCCCACAGCCCCCATCCTCCACACTCCTGCAGCCCCCCATAAATAAATAAGCCCTACCCTGAAAATAAGCCCTAGTGGGTTTTTTGGGACTAAAATGAATATAAGACCCGGTCTTATTTTCGGAGAAACACGGTAGAAGAGCTATGTACAGGAGACTTTATGGGACATACACAGTGCTTACCACTTTACAGTACGGACCCACACACTCTGGTAGTGTTCTGTAGGGTCCTGTGTGTTGGGAATATTCTCCCCTACAAGTAAGGGTACAGTTGATCGAAATATGAAGAACTATTTAATGGAATATGTCACAATTTTTTGGGTTGGAAAACACACTTCAGAAAATGCAGGTGTTGAGCAGAAATCTAAATTCATGTGTCCAGGGTTACACAATTTTGTGTATATACTTTACAGTGAGTGATTTAGAAACTTTACATTGCAGTGGTAACAAATCAAATGCGACTTTCACATAAAAGTTGCAAACCCCTCAAAAGCAATAATCTATACCGGCCCTGACATGGCTTACAAAACTGCCCATCAAGAGCATTTTTTGAAAATTTGCAAATTTTTGGGGCAATGGGGTCACAGAAAAGTCACAGAGGAGTAGTGTTCTGAAGTGATTTCTAAAATGTTACCTACGTGCCCCAAATGTATCTACTCCTATGCCTCATTATGATAAATAGGTCCCAAAACCTAACTTTAAAAAAATTACGGTTTCACAATACACTTTCAAAAGACACACAATGATAAATGTCCCTCATAGTGTCATACAGAATTTTCCGATGGGTTACGAGACAAGCTGCTTGACACCTCTGAATATGTCCCACAGGGACAAAGGGTGTGGTAACTTGAAATCCAATATGCTCAATCCTTTTCCTCCCAACATTTGGCACACTAGTTGAAATCAATGAGTTTAGCCAACATTTGGTATGGACCGTTTGAGGAATTATCCCACATTTAGAATGTATAGGACAGGGGATAACTAGCTGATTGGTGGGGGTCCATCTCTCACAAGAATGATGGTAAAATGTGGCCCAGCTAGTGCTCCATATACTCACCAAGCAATGTCCAGAAGCCCCACTGAGAATGAATAGAGTGCTGGATACTCCATTTATTGTGGGGGACATTTCACCTCCTCATGATCACTAGTGTTGAGCAGCATAGGCCATATTCGAATTCGCGAATATTCGCGAATATATGGACGAATATTCGTCATATATTCGCGAATATTCGCATATTCGTAATACCCTCGTTTTATTTTCGCATACGCGACAATTCACGTATGCGAAAATTAGCATAAACAAAATTTCGCATATGCGAAAATTCGCAAGCCAGTCTCACACAGTAGTATTAGAGCCTAATCTTTACACCACACAAGCTGGAAGCAGAGAGGGATGATCACTGTGATGTGTACTGTGAAAAAAAAAAAAAAAAAACCCGAATACTCGTAATTACGAATATATAGTGCTATATTCGCGAATATTCGCGAGCAACACTAATGATCACCTCCCCCCCAGTTGTTGGTCCCCCACCAATCAGCTAGTTAACCTTATGGATAGAGGATCAATATGTTAACAATTCTTGTAAGGTTTCCATCATCTTTAACACTAATAATAGCATGGCATGAAATGTCATTTTTTACATTAAAATGACAGAAACCTGAAGCCAACTCACTAATTCTCATAGACAGCAATGCATTTTCTTGTGGAATCTGTAGAAAAAATAGACATTTCTATTCTTTCTGCAGATGCCAGAATCAAAGTTTCTGTGGCAGAAACATCTAGCCTGTAAATTCTACCATGTGAACAGTGCAGCAGAATCCCATTGAAATCCCTGGGACTCTCCTGCAGGGGAATGTCCGTGCGCAATTCTTCAGCAGAATTCCGAACGGAAATTCCGCCATGTGAACATGGCCTTATAAACGAAGCCATACCACAGATGTGAACAATGCCTAATCATTTTATTGACTAATACATATCAGTGTTCATTTTGCTATGAAGCAGGGGAATAATTGCTAGGATACATTAAAACTTCCCAGATAAATTCGGCTGGGTTCACACTACGTTTGTCATTACGGTTCCCGTATACGGCTGGGAGGAGGGGTGGGCGGGGCTTAATCGCGGCACCCGCACTCAGGAACCGTAGTTAATGTATGTCTATGAGCTGACCGGAGTGAACCGCAGCCTCCGGTCGGCTGCTTTTTTGGCCGTATGCGGTTTCCCGACCGCAAGCAAAAACGTGGTCGACCCACCCCTCCTCACAGCCGTATACGGGAACCGTAATTACAAACCGTAGTGTGAACCCAGCCTTCCCCAGCCAAAATGTTATTTGGTTGTCCGGCTGTCAGCCAGCTGGTTGAAATCTCAAATCTTTGTCCAGCTTTATCTAGCCAAACAAATGAAGACATTTTAAAGATTTATTTTACTTTATTTACCACCTTTATTTTGCAGTCTCCGAATGACTGTGTCTTATCAGTAGTATTTTTGTTATTGTTGTTATTAATGTGGTTTTCTAAGACTAATGTGTTTAGACTGAAATGTATAAAACTCAAGTGGAAAATGTAAACAAAAGTGTTGTGACAACAATGCATAAAAATATCAAACTGTATACTTTTATTGCCATCAGTCAGGCTGACAGTTTATAAATATTTATTCTTATAAGACGTACATAGTGTTTACTGTACATTTACACTTACTGCCGTGAAATACTTTATTGTACAGAAAGCATGCAGAGCCATTGTGTAATTAAAGGGGTTATCCAGGAAAATTTATATATGTATGTATATCAACTGGCTCCAGAAAGTGAAACAGATTTGTAAATTACTTCTATTAATAAATCTTAATCCTTTCAGTACTTATGAGCTGATGAAGTTGAGTTGTTCTTTTCTGTCTAAGTGCTCTCTGATGACACATGTCTCGGGAACCGCCCAGTTTAGAAGCAAATCCCCATAGCAAACCTCTTCTACTCTGTGCAGTTCCCGAAACAAGAAGAGATGTCAGCAGAGAGCACTATGGCCAGACAGAAAACAACAACTCAGCTTCAGCAGCTGATAATTATTGAAAGGATTAAGATTTTTTTAATAGAAGTCATTTACAAATCTGTTTAACTTTTTGGAGCCAGTTGATATAAAGAAACATTTTTTTTCCTGGAATACCCGTTTAAAGAGGGTTTATTAGTGGCTCAAAATTAAGACAAATCTTTCTTAAATACTGTCTGGTGTTGTTTATGACTAGGGTCACCTGAGGCCTCCTTTTGAGCTTGTATTATTTCAAGGGACTAAAGAGAAAGTATGTGTCTTAATAATGATGCAATATATGTGTGTCAAAAATTCTAAGTTTTACCTTTTCCAACATGGTGTATCTAAGGCTGCCATCTATCCTAATTCCAAGTAGGTGAAGTTAGTACCTTCCTATATCCCTCATTAATGTTACCTTTACATGTCTCAGAATCAAGTGGTGTAGCTATAGAAGGTTTAGTGGTCCGAAGTTGCAAACAGACCCCTAAGCCAGGGGGTCCACAGGCCCCCCTTGCCACTACTTTATAGGCGTCTGGTACCTGTAGCTGCATTGCTGGGCCACACAGATCCACTGATGCAGCCCTACAGCCTTCTATGTGTAGATGGAGAAAGGCAAAAAAAAAATACAAAGAGAGAAAAAGGCTGCATCTCCTTATATCTTTGTGTATCCTCCATCTGGACCCACCACCAGCCAACACACTATTAATGGTATATGAAAGGATGACTGGTGTGTGAGGGGCACAAAGGAGACAAACTAGAGTGTGGTAGGCACAAAGGAATGTTAGCTAATGTGTGGGGCTTAACCCCTTAAAGGGGTATTCCAGGCAAAAACTTTTTTTTATATATCAACTGGCTCCGGAAAGTTAAACAGATATGTAAATTACTTCTATTAAAAAATCGTAATCCTTCCAATAGTTATTAGCTTCTGAAGTTGAATTGCTGTTTCCTGTCGAACTGCTTTCTGATGACTCACGTCCCAGGAGCTGTGCAGCTCCCGGGACGTGACATCATCATTGAGCAGTTAGACAGAAAACTTCAGAAGCTAATAACTATTGGAAGGATTAAGATTTTTTAATAGAAGTAATTTACAAATCTGTTTAACTTTCTGGAGCCAGTTAATATATAAAAAAAAGTTTTTGCCTGGAATACCTCTTTAAGGACTCAGCCCATTTGGGCCTTAAAGGGGTTTTCCAGAATTTTTTTTTATTTGACTATGCTACAGGGGCTGTAAGTTAGTGTAGTTCATAATATAGTATCTGTATCTTCTGTGATTTTCACTCCACTATTTATTTTTATCAGCATACAAAATGACTGTTGTCTCAGATTTTTCCCAGGTTGCAATGCGGCCGAGACCTGACTCACTAGTCAGCTGATGACAGGGAGCCTGTCTGCTTCAATGGGTGGAGGGATATATCTGCAACTAATGCAACAGCCGTAGGGACCCTGCTTGAAAACCACACTGATTTGAATGGATTCAGCTCATTTATGTTTCAATGGGTGGGGTGACTGATGTGTGGGAGGGAGGAAAATGGAATTGTGGGATTTGTAGTCAAAAAAAGAAAAGTCAAACAGGAAATACCAGTTCACAAAAAGCTAGCCACTGTGTTATGGTAATCTCACAACATAGCCATTTAGCCCAAGACAAGCACAGATCCTTCCTAAGCATGTCCTTTACTGCCTGCCAGGTACATACTAAAATCACCTTATGGGGGATAACCCCTTTAAGGACTCAGACAATTTTATTTTTACATTTTCTTTTTTTCCTCCTCGTCTTCAAAAAATCATAACTATTTTATATTTTCATCCACAGACTAGTATGAGGGCTCGTTTTTTGCGTGACCAGTTGTCCATTGTAATGCCATCACTCACTTTACCATAAAATGTATGGCGCAACCAAAACAATACTATTTGTGTGGGGAAATTAAAAAGAAAACCACAATTTTGCAAATTTTGGAAGGTTTCGTTTTCACGCCGTACAATTTATGGTAAAATTGACATGTGCTTTTTATTCTTTGGGTCAATACAACAAAAATAATACCCATGATAACATGCTTTTCTATTACTGTTGGACTTAAAATAAATTGCAAACTTTTTAAATCCTCCTATTTTGAAGACCTATAACTTTTTCATTTTTCCGAATAAGCGGTGATATTAGGGCTCATTTTTTGCGCCGTGATCTGTACTTTTTTTTATACCAAATTTGCTTATATAAAACTTTCAATACATTTTTATCAATTTTTATGGGAATAAAATGTTATAAAAAAGCAGCAATTTTGGACTTTTAACCTGTTGGGGACGAAGGGCGTATGCATACGCCCTTGTGTCCTGGTGTTTAAGGACGAAGGGCGTATCCATTTCGGTCCCCGCCACGCGCCGGGCGGGGACCGGGGTGACTGGCACCCCGCGCAAATGCCTATCCCTGTTATTGGTGGGCATAGACGTGACCACCAATAGCAGATCAGTGGGCGGGGGGGTTTACTTTCGTTTTCCCCGTCCTGACCACCCACAATAGGCGGGGCAGAACGGGGAACCGAAGGGGACTGTGCGCCGACGTCCACTTACCTGTCCGGAGGCAGCGGAGTGACGGTGATCGGCGGGTGGCGGGCGGCAGAAGAGGACAGCTCCCTGGATCCGACAAAAGCCGGTAAGTTGCCTAACAACATCTGGGGGTCTACAGTCTGAGACCATTATACAGTGATCTCTAACCAATGAGAGGCAA
The DNA here is from genome assembly GCF_029499605.1 of Hyla sarda. Lineage (NCBI taxonomy): Eukaryota > Metazoa > Chordata > Amphibia > Anura > Hylidae > Hyla > Hyla sarda. The sequence goes on along the minus strand of NC_079191.1, from coordinate 243,143,211 downwards.
CTAGTTTCACGTCACCTGTGGACACTTCTTCCAGCCAAGTACACTTCTTCCAGCCAAGCAGTGAAACGGGAGGGGGGGGGGGGGTGGCGGTGTATTTGGTCTGCCTGTCAGTGTTTAAGCATGGTGGTGGGAGTGTCATACTCTGGGGCTGCATGAGTGCTGCTGGCACTGAAGAGCAAAATTCATTGAGGGAACCATGAATATCTACATGTACTGTAACATCCTAAAGCAGAGCATGATCCCCTCTCTTCAGAGACTGGGCCAGATGGCAGTATTCCAAAATGATAATGACCCCAAACACACCTCCAGGACGACTTGCTGAAGGAGGTGAGAGTAAAGGTGATAGACTGGTCAAGCATATCTCCAGACCTAAACCCTATTGAGCATCTATGGGGCATCCTCAAACAGAAAGTGGGGGAGTGCAAGGTTTCTAATATCCACCAGCTCTGTGATGTCATCATGGAGGAGTGGAAGAGGACTCCAGTGGCAACCTGTGAAACTCTGGTGAGCTCCATGCTCAAGAGGCTTGAAAAAAAAGGAAGCCACACAAAATATTCACACTATCTAAAGGTAGTAGGTATTGCCCCTAAAAGGTAGGTATTAGGTAATGCCCCTAGTAGGTAGGTAGTGCCCCCAATATGTAGGCAATAGGTAATGCCCCAAGTAGGTAGTGCCTGAGATAGGTAATGCCCGCATGTAAGTAATACCCCCCAGGTAGATGGTACCCCCAGTAGGAAGTGCCCCAGTAGGTAATGCCCCAGTAGATATTGCACCCAATTAGGTAATGCCCCCCCCCAGTAGAAAGTGGACCCAGGTAGATAGTGCCCCCCAGTAGGTAATGCCCCCAGTAGATAGTGCCCCCCCCAGGTAGAAAGTGCCCCCGGTTAGGTAGAGCTCCCATGTAGGGGTGCCCCCACTAGCTAATGCCCCAGATGTCCTCTAAAAAATAAAATACAAAAATCCCCCTCACCTATGCTCTGATCCTGTGCTAACAGTGGTCTCCCTGGATCCTCCGGAGTGGTGCAGGAGTTCTCTGGCAAGCCTCCCGATGAAATGATGTCATCACGCAGCCTTCAGCATAAGTCTAGGCTCCTGTTCGTAAATTACATACGCTACTTGCATAATGTAAGTACAGGAGCAGGAGAATGCTGTACGTAGATTAAGTACGCAATTTGAATACTGCACATACAGAGGCAGGAGACTACTGTTTAAACAGCGGTCTTCTGCTTCTGGGATGGGGTTGCTGCAGGGGGTGTAACGGGAACCCGGCCCCGTTACATTGTCCCCCTGGCGGTGGCTCTAATAGTTTATAGTGCTAGAAAAATATATGAGGTACTGGAAGAAGACTACTACAGTCTGTGTCAACATGCAATTTGCGATATACAACATCAGGGAAGTAAAGCTGACTAATGGATCCACAAGATAACAGAGACAAGAAAGAAATATATGCAAACTAATAGATATAAATGAATCCTGATAGCTGTAAGAAACCAAAGGCCGAGTCACTTGTGTTCCTCTACCTCACCTTCCACCAGGGCCCATAGGACTCTGGATACACCCCTGTCAGTATCTCCTGTTTTTTAACATTTTCAAACAATGCCTGTTATCCCTATAGTTTATAAAAGGGGGTAGAGGTCACTGCTCAAGGATTTGCCTCTCTACAGGCATCAATTCAATCAAGCATATTCCCGCATAGAGAACAGAGAATTAGAGACATCCAAGAAAGCATTCTGTTTTGTCTCTTTTTCTATTGGTGTAATTCCTTTCCTATTTTCCTGCGAGTTATGATAATTTCATTATCTGATGTGACACTTTGTGACACTCTCTTAAGCTTATGTCTGGCCTATGGCATAGAGAGTGATGGAATGACCGTCTTTACCGATATTTATTATTGCAGGCTTGGATTAAAACATGACATATATGAATAATAAGTTACAAGGATTGTGGCAAGTTGCAAAAAGAAACTTTTAATGTCTCTGAAAAATTTGTTTTTTGGTTCAAATAAATAGTCTAGGATACATATAGCACTGTACTGTAGAGAAGCGCTACTAGACAGCCTTTCTTTGCATACACATTAACAATACAGCTTCTTTACCAGCCAGTCACACAGGCTGCAGATACACACTGTATGGGACATACAGTAACTTGAAATATAGTTCCATGGTACTATGACCATTGTATGTTAAAAATATTATAATTTGAGGGATTACATAATATCAAAAGAATCAGCCCCCATCTTATGTGTATGGTGTCCTCACGACCCTCCCCTGATGATATGTCAGAGGAGAGATGGATCGGGCATGTTGGATTTCAGTTGACTGATCCTTTTGTTCTTGAGAAGATATGGTGCCATCAGGGCTTGTATGGCAATAACTTTCTCCATTCTTCCCATTCAGAAGAAGCTACAAGGTAAATAGAAAGTTCTTCATAGGGTGACAACATATAAACAGGCACTTACCATTGGTGGTTATGCAGACTAGTTTATTCCCAAGAATGCAATGTGCTTCATGGCTACCAGCTGCTTACTCAGCACCTGTGCTAATCCCACCACTTCTTGGAGGAATTCCTGTATTGCCATTCGGAACAAATGCACACTTGGTTGAGCTGAACATGCATGTGTATTGGGAATTGAAGGGAATAACTTCAGTTGAACAAGCTACCTTTTATGTTTAGCCAGCAAAGGTAATGGGCATCCACCAGTGGTATCTTCACTATTTGTCTTCTCAAGAGGCAGTTCAAATTTAGCTTCAGAGTATGTTCACACATGCACCGATGCAATAATTCTGCAGCAAATTAGGTACCCATAGAGAACTTTTTTCCTAGGTATTCATGCTGATATATGACACTTCTCATTCTTTTAGGCTTTCTATTTAGCTCCTTACACTTTATGAGCAGCCAATTGAGGTGCGCTGTTTACAAAGCGAATCTGTAACGTCATATGCCATCATCCAACACAGTATTCAGTTCAGTATTTTATCTCCAATACCTCAACACCTGCTGTATTCTTTGCCCTAGTTTGAGACAACAATTTCTCATTATTTTCTTGATTTCCATGACAAATCTAACACGAAACCTTTAAACAGCTTGTAAAATTTTTTTTTGTAGACTTGGGCGCCAATGTTTTATTTCTCAAAGTATAATTTAGAAGCAGACATTTTGTTGTCATTATAATTTTGACAGTAACACCTGCTCCTTGAATGGATTGAGCCAAACCTTGTAAAGATAAAGATATCACAGAAAACCAGAGGAAGTGTTCTTATGGTAATGATAAGCTAGAGAGTCTTCATTGTCAACTATAGAGATATTAACCTCATTAAGATAGTCTGAGTTAATACATGAGAGTCTGACATTGTGTTCGTTTGCCAATGTGTAATGCATCAATTCCTCTGTGGTGGCGTTGCAAGGGAATTGAGGAACACTTTCTGCCAGGTTCCTTGCAGATTACAGCTGATCACTGAAGTGGATTCAGTTTTGTAGACATGCCCATAATTTAAAGAGGACCCGTGCCCACCTCCAAAAAAATGAGATTGCATTACTATTAAATAGCTAGGGGTGCCCTGTACACACTCCTTTTTACAGATTCTTTATATGCTTTTCCAATTCCAAAATATGTGTGTATAAATTTTGTCTGACAATAAAAGGGAACCGGTCAAATGGGCGTATCACCTGATATTCATCCCAGTTATTAAAATTGAGGCCACACCCATCTGACTGATTCCCTGAATTGTCAAACTATAAACCCTTATATCTCAGGAATGGAAGGGTATATCAAGAAACTGTAAAAAGATGTTTGATCAGGACCCCCTAAGCTATTTATTAAAAGTAAAATCTTATTTTTATGGAGTTAGTTAGCCATAAGTCCTTTTTAACAATCAATTCAAGAGATTTGTGAATTACTTACTGACTGGATTCCATCCTTGGAATTTACTGTATTTTTCACCGTATAAGACGCACTTTTTCTTTCCCAAAAGTGGGGGGAGAAGTTGGTGCGTCTTATACGGCAAATACACATTAAAACCCTGTCATATCGCAGCGGTCCCCGATAGCGCTGATGCCCTGTATTAACCCTTCTGACTCAGCGATCAAAGCTGACTGCCTTATCTGAAGTGAAAGTGAAACTAACCCGGCTGCTCAGTTGGGCTGTTCGGGACCGCCGCGGTGAAATCGCGGCATCCCGAACAGCTTACAGGACACTGGGAGGGACCTTACCTGCCTCCTCGGTGTCTGATCGGCGAATGACTGCTCCGTGCCGGGATCCCCTGCATGGCCGGCGCTCTCCTTTGTCATCATCATGTCATCGCGCATGCCATCCCGTCATCCAATAGGAGCAGCATGCGTAGCGACGTAATGGTGGCGACGGAGAGCGAGGATACCGGGCAGCAGAGACGTTCCGGAGCGACGGGGACACCCCGGGGACGCGGCAACAGTGATGGAGGGCGACATCCAGGGCAGCGGTGACGAGTGGTGACGGGTCCGGAACGGCGGGGACAGGTGAGTACCTCCTATACCAGTGGTATAGTATAGTATTACCTCCGATACCAGTGGTCTTCAACCTGCGGACCTCCAGATGTTGCAAAACTACAACTCCTGGCATGCAACGGCTGTCCGGGCATGCTGGAAGTTGTAGTTTTGCAACATCTGGAGGCCCGCAGGTTGAAGATCACTGTCCTATACTTTACATTGTGTTTGATTCAGAATCTTTTTTTTCTAGATTTTCCTCCTTTAAAATTGGGTGCGTCTTATATGCCGGAGCATCTTATATGGCGAAAAATACGGTAAATGTCTTTTATTAGTAATGATGAAATGTATTTGCTCTCAATAAGTGTTCTGACCTGTTGCCATATATTAACTAATTATTAGCATAAAAATTTTTCCTCAACATTTGCTTCATTTTACATAGTTTTATTAACTTGTATTTTTAGTACAGTATTCACATACTTTAACCTACAGTATGTAGTATATGTTGAAAAGATCTATTTCATTTATAACCTGCTTTATCTGCAATATTGGAAAATAATGTAGGTAAACACAAAGTTGTCTAGCAAACTGTACAGGATCATTTTCAATTATTCTGCACAATGGTCCGCTAAAATATGTTTGTATGGATGAGATATGGTAATGTATAGACATGTGCACAATGGGAAAATTTGGTTCTGTTTGCTTATTTTCGATAATCACATATTTAATTCTATTGTTTTAGTTTTTTTATCTCATTTGGTATTCTGAACTTTTCTTTACAAGATTAGGGAAGAGCTTCAGAAGTACCAAATTCTGGACCAAACCTACCTTCCTCCAAGACTACGGCCAGGACTGTGCAAAAACAACCTCACAAGTAAGCCCTGGACCCATGACAACCTGCTGTATCATTAAAAAGCTCCATTAAAACCTGTTTGTCCATGACCACTGAGTGTCAATTATGATGCTCTAAGAAGTGCCTTCACACCACCTAGAGATCTCTCAAATCCGCCATCAACCAGACATAATGCTAAGGCCTTTCTTACCCCTGTGGTAGCCCCGGTCAAACTTCTGCAAAAGAACCAAACCCTTTGCCATGATGCAACAGACAAAGGCAGTCAAGCAATGTCATGCAACTGCATTTTTTGTATTCTGAATAGCTTCCTAAAGCTCTTCTAACTTGTCCTCAGGCAATCTATACTCCATCGTGACTGTATCTATCCCTTTGTCCAAGAACATAATGACTGTGGAGAACCCTTTTGTTTGGTCTCACTATAAAAGGGGTCTGGTCCAATTGATCATCCCATGATTGACTGACTCCCCCAAAGGATGTGAGAGGTGGAGAATGAGGTGATACACAAAGCCAAGGTGGGAAAATTGGATCCGCAAGCCAATGGAAAACCCCCTTCAGAACTACCTAGTCATGTGTCTATTTGGATACAATTTGAGGAACGAAAGTATTCTTGCTATCTTCTTCCAGAATCTTCTCTATCTGTTCAGTCTGTTTACCAGGGCTCTTGCCGAAGCTTCAGTGCAGGGCCAGGCCGCACTAGTTACTTTCTCTTTATGCTAGCCAGGAGGGTAGGCAGGATCCAGAGAGGGGAAGGCCAAAGAGTCCCTGGTGGGGCTCCCATTGCGTTACCATGATCATGAAACCCCCTCCAGGCTAGGTGACCCTCTTTTCTCTTTAACTTTTGCCTTCCTTACTACCTATCATCCCCCAACCCACATCTTGCACCCTTTCACTCCTATGCTATCCACTCCAGGGCTTCCTTTGTGGTTTTTAAGCTTCACAAGACCCAGACTATAAATATTTTGACATGATTGCCTTGATGTGCACTCCAGCATCTGTATTGCTCATGGTAATATTTAGAAAATCAATAAAGATTATTGATCCACTTTTACATGAATAAGCACAGTACATCATGACATTTTCATCTGAAGATCATGTTCAGCTTGTCAGTTATAAGTCACTCATATTTTTGATTTCTATGTACCCAGTTCATCTATCTATCTATCTCTCTATCTATCTATCTATCTATCTATCTATCTATCTAGTTCCAAAGAAAATGCTGTGGCACTCAAGGTGTGGTGAGTGCCACAGTATTTTCTTTGGAACTACGTATGCAGGATCCTGGACCCGGATCCTAGCTGGAGGCACCTACTCACGCTTTTTGGAGTGCTGCTTTCTTCTTTGATCTATCTATCTATCTATCTATCTGTGCCTGTTACATGAGTCCCTCAGCACCCTGCCATGAATACAATGCCTACTGCATGATATTGCCTATATAAATGAATTCTCCTAGTAATCAACAGAACAGCGCCCCCCTATTCATTGTGAGTGCTATAAGTACATCCTAGTAATACAAGACTGCTATGAGTGCTGAGAAATTGTGAGCACATTAATGAATTCTAACTCTTAAAATAAGCTCATCCATACTGCAGTACAATCCCATCACATCAGGATATGCCCAGTCAGAATGATGAGAAATTTCAATAATAAGGAAAAAATGTAGTAAATCGATAACACTGGAGTGAATGAATTTAAAATGTTGCTGTGTTCCTCCTCCCCATACATTCGGTATGTTCAATTCTGCTCGGCAACATTGAGTCCCACCTCCCTGTGAGCATATCCTCCTGAACTTTATATTGATTTGAGCAGAATACTAATGAGACTCTTTCCCTTTCAGGATAATAATATTTCCCTTTGACCAGTCAGTGGAGACATTGGGGGATATTTATCAAAGGATTTAGGCTGGATATTCTCGTCTAAAATTGTCGCACAGAAAGTCGCAGTCTAAATATGTGCGACTTTTTCACAACTTTTTCTTTGGAGGATTTTTAGTACATGATGCATTCTAGGCTATTTTAGATGAAAAAATTAATTGGTGCTGAATTTATCAATAGCAACTTTATGTCGAAAATTCTCATCGGGCAAAAGTACGCTGAAATGTCAGACTATACTGAAGCAGGTTTAAATACAGTCTGCATTCACACCACATTTTTACAATACAGTTCCTGTATACGTTTTCAATGTGATAACCGTATGGAACCGTATTGAAAACCGTATGCATTGACTCTCCATTGAAAACTGTATGCCAAACAATGCATCCGGTTGCATCCATTTTGCATCTTGTATGGTTTTGTCTGTTTTTTTTCCTGTACCCAAAACCGTAGCTTACCATGGTTTTTGGTCCAGGTGAAAAAACGTATATATATATATATATATATATATATTATTTTTATTTTAACATGGGAGTCAATGGAAACCGTACAGAACCGTATGTGCGTACGGTTCCATCCGGTTTGCACCATACTGTTTTTGACTTTGCACAGCTTTTTTTCTTGGAATTTCAATCAAATAAGTGAAACTTTATTTATAATGGAGTGAAAAGTTACAAACTTATATGTTTTTTTCTTAAAAAACGGATGCAACCGAACATCATTTTTCAAACCGTATACAGTTTTTAACTGTATATGGGTTAAAATTTGTACAAAGGTCTTGATACAGTTTAGTCCGGTTTTGAGGAATCCGTTTTTCATCAAAAACCTGATATGGGAACTACATTGCAAAAACATGGTGTGAATGCAGGCTAAACCATAGATCCAGAAGTTTGTGAGCAGAATTTATCAAGAGCCTTGCGACTTTTGATAAATTGGGCGCACAATAGACCGGTCTTACGCTATGTAGGTTGGTCTATATTGATCCAGAAAATAGATCATTTTGATAAATTTCCCATTGAATATATAATTGAGTCGCTCTGGATCAATATTTTTCTTTAATGGGTATTTCACAATTGAGAAGATCCAATGAGATTCATGCCAGTGTGCCAAATTTACTACATTGGCAGACGTCTGGTGCTCTTTGATTTCCCGAGTGCTCACTATGTACACACCTAATGCAAATTCTCAAATGACATCAGTCTTTTTCTAAAGTGGCAGCAGGCAGCTGAAAACGTGAAAGGGAACAAACACAGATGGAGCCAGTTAGACAGACAAGGCAGCAGCACATCCATTGCTGGGTTTTTAGGAAGCTTAACGGATCTACAAGCGGCGTAGCTCGAGTCTACTCACTCTTTAAAGATAAGCATTGCAAATCATACCCGGGAGACCAAGTAAATCCTTATTCGCTTCACTGGACTATGGACCTTTCTCAATGTCCCTTTATTTGGCCTTTGTTTCTCGTCTTTGCGCTGAGCTTTAACAGAGCAGAGCCGGAGCCTGCTGAAATATAATAATATCCAGCTTCATTTAGTTGTACATGGGGCTATATGTTCTGCATGTTGGATAGATTTACAATCTATACCACCCTTTCTAAGTCTCCTTTTAACCTATATTGGGAATTTGCATTTTTAAATCGTATTTCCATTCAAGGACTTTTCAGATCTTTCCCTCGCAGTTTTTTTTTTGCTTGTCTACTGCTGCTCCGACCAGCTGCGTCCTCTATTGTGCCATTCTCTTTCAGCCTTGCATTTCATTTAAGGACCACATTACATTTCATTGTACTTTTTCCCTTATATTCTTGTCTATATGTATGCTGAATTTCACACCAATGCTCTTCTTGCTCATTTTTAAGAACAGGTATGTACGGACCATGACCAGGTGTGTTCATAATGGTATAAAAAATGCTGTTGCTGGACAAGTTCACACAAGATTAGGTAAAAGGGACATTTTCTCACCTTTGTATATGTAAAGGTAATAACATAAATGGCTATTGTACTGTATTTATGAAAGAACTTGAGATATGTTATCTAGTTATAATAGTTAATGTTCATATGTACACTTACAAACATACAGTATATCCCGGTAGTTAAATGGTTTACTTTTATGTATCAGTCGTTATTATGTAAATTTTTAGTTTTTTTTTTGTGCAGCACATTCTTACCGGAGCAAGCAAGAACCAGTTCATATTCGTGGTGCAGTGGTACCCTGAAATATGATTTTTGTACCACTGAATACAGTGGATATTAGGATAAGGTATCTATACCTATCATCACATAATCACTTTCAATATTCACTGACAAAAAATATATATAAAAAAATGTATACAATATTTGTGAACTTTAAAGCAGCATGTGCTCAGCTAAAGCAAAGTATGTCATCTGTTAGGTTTCTTTGGGAAGAATGGCTAAGTCCTATTATGAAAAAGAAGTATGATGTAAGATAATCCTAGGAGGTGCTACCTATGGGTCTACAATATTTTTTAAAGGGGTTCTATTTATTATATAAAAAAAATAATAATAAATCATTGTCTTTTTTGAAGCAGCTATCATGGCTGGGAGCGCTGCTGCATCCTTTCTATGAAACAAATTTACAACCAATAGCAGTGAGATGCTGCAAGTAAGTAAACTGCAATAACATTAGATAGAAGCAGATTCCTTCTCAGCATAAATTTTTAAAACTAACAGGTTGTTAGTATACATTTTGATCAAAAAGTACAAGCCCAAGGCCACCTATTTAGAGTGGGTCCCTAATCTAACAGTGGCGTAGTGCCGGGCCGTGACCATCATCCCTGTGACACCATGCCCACAAAGGGAATGACCCAGTGGCCAGGCAACCTTACTGTTGCTCGACCAAGCCCCTGGCTCCGGGCCACTCCACCCCACAGACAAAGCATCACAGTAACAATGATCATCGCAGAGTACCACACCAGTGTGAACACCTACCATGTGCTCCCTCCCAGGGTTTCCTCCTAACATTCTCCCAGCCCTCTGCCAGGGAGCACATGGTAGGTGTTTACACTAGTGTGGTGCTCAGCTGCAATCATTGTCACCGTGATGCTTTGTCTGTGGGGTGGTGTGGCCCGGAGCCAGTGGCTTGGTCGGGCAGCAGTGGGGCTGCCTGGCCACTGAGTCATTCCCTGTGTGGGCATGGTGTCATGGTGGCGGTGGTCGCTGCCCGGCACTACGCCAGTATTAGGTTAGGGACCCACTCTAAATAGGGGGCCTTGACATGGCAAGTGGGCTTGTACTTTTTGATCAAAATGTATAAAAAACAACCTGTTAGTTTTTGAATTTATGCTAAGAAGCAAGTAGATCAAAATACAAATTGTGGATGTGCAGCTATGTTTCTTTTTCTCTTCGTGTTTTTCCATCGAAGTGTGAGATGATCCTTTCAGCCAGAAAGACAAAGAAGTAAGTCATGCAGTAAATGTGTCGCTTACAATATTTTTTGGTGTGTGGCCCATTTCCTGTGCCACACAGTTATCTGACATATTACATATTATTCAGCTTTACATCAAGCACAATACAGGATAACATCTACAGAGACAAGTGTGAAGGGGCAGGCAATGGTAAATTACACACTAACAATCATCCCATGCAAGATCCAGCCCAGTGTTGGTACTAGGAGTTTTTTTTTCAATCCCAATGTTTTTATGACATCAGGATCTTGTAACCTAGCATGAAGTAACTTATGGTGTTCCATGGCAATTTGAAATGCTTAAAGTATTTTCTATTTGTACTCTTTTCTCTCATTTATGTTATTTAATAATCCACATGGTAGGTTAAAAATATAGGACTGCTGTGTGCCCCCTTAGTATCTCAACCCACGGGTCTGCACTGAGAGGAGTTTGAATATAGTGTTGGTTCAGTATGCCCCTCCATTTAACTCAGTGGGAGGGATATATACCGCTGAGCAGCTCTGAAGAGCTCAGAGACAGGCATCGCATGATGATTCTTTCCTAGACTTCTAGTTAAGTGGAAACATTCATGTTTGAACAATGCTGCATGTAAACCCTTCACCGGGATTACACAAGTTAGAAGGATAAACAGATCTTTTGGGGCTACAATATTTGGGATGACATGGATCGTACATGGATAGGAGATAAATGTTAATGGTGGGAAACCGCTTTAAATGAGTTCTTCCCATCTGGACAAATAGGCTACATTCACACCACAGAATCTCCAGAATATCTCCTATCTTTGAACTAGGATCACACAGACATGCACAGTCGCCATTGACGACAATGCAGTCCATGTGAATGTCCGCCGAAAGTATAAACATGTTCATTCTTTCGGCAAAGTCTGGAATTTGAATTTCTGAAGTGGAATTTTCAGCAGTGCACGGTGCAGCAGAATCTATTAAAGATAATGGGAGACTGCTGCACTAGAACTTCGGAGCGAAATGGTGTAAATGTACCTTTGCAGAAACAGCACAACCAGCAGTGCTATGTTGTTTACACAACTTCTAGGAGAGTTATGTAAACTGTAGAACATCAAATTTGTCTGTTTCCGGGTTCCAGACCACCTCTGACTGCCGCAAACAGGCAGAGAAGGCCTCATAATAGGTGTGGGTCATAGAGATGGGACTTGCATCTAACAGACATTTATGGTATCTCCACAGGATATGCCATAAATGTCTACATGAGAATAGCCATTTAAAGGGGTACTTCGGTTAGTGTCCGATTACCAGGGGTCTGAGTGATGGGACCTCCCGCGACCTCCTGTACTGGACCCGGCAACTCACCCATCCTTGCAATGGGGGTCACGTCTCAGCTCAAAATTGGCTGAGGGTGGGAGCTGGGGGCCGTCTGATGACTGGTGAGTTGCTGGGACCTGGACAGAAGATTGCAGGGGGGGTCCCGGCATTCAGAACCAGGGAACACAAGGCCTGCAGATTTAACGGTCCAGATTTGACAGTGTTTCTGCAGGAAAATCTACAGTGGCAAACCTTCACTAAGTCCTGCCTATTTTAATGCAGATTTCTTGCAGACTTAATGCTGTTTATTTTTCTGCATTAATTCAAAAGAGAAACAATTTGCGGATTCAGATGATGATCCATAGGTAATCTACAGCAATACAGTAATAATGCTTTTATTACTGATATATTATGAGTCTTGGGTTCCCTAATAAAGTCAGTGGGAAAAAACTGCGACAAATTTGAATAGCTGACGTTACAGATCTTAAATCTACATAACAGATCCATTTATGTGGATTATTTCCACAGCATGTGAAAGAGATTTAAGGGATGAAAATTCTACTGAACATGCCCTTAAAGGGGTACTTTCTGGAAGTCAACTTGTCTGACTGATGAGACCCCTGCAATCTTCTTTATGGTTCCAGCAACTCACCCTTCTTCAGTAGAATGGGAGTGACCGACTTAGACGGGACTCCTGCTGCAAGGACAGGTGAGTTGCTGGGCCCTGTACAGGAGATTGTGGGGGTCTCAGTAGTTGTATAAAGCAATTTTTCTGGAACTCCGCCCCCGTGTGACGTCACGTCCTGCCCCCTCAATGCAAGTCAATGGGAGGGGGCGTGACAGCTCCATACCGGTTTTGGGTACGGGAAAAAAAATTGACAAAACCACACAAGATGCAAAACTGACACAACCGTATACAGGAACTGTATTGCAAAAACGTAGTGTGAACCCAGCCTTAGTCTGTTTTACAAAAATCTGTTTATCAAAAATTGTATTTAATCACCCCAAGATATCTAACATACTGATATAGTGTTATCACAAATTGTACTGGCTTTAGTATGCTTCACCACTGACAGGAAGTTGTGTTCCATTTTCAGTGTTGTGTTGTCTCCAGCTCCCTGGCTCCGCTCCCTTTCTCCCAAGGCAATGCATCATCTTGTCTCTAAGCTCTATCTCCACCCATACAGTCTACATCACTATCTTCTAGTCACATACACATATAAATATATATATATATATATATATATATATATATACACATCTTTTTAGGACATTAAGGAAGAGTTTTGTATACAGTATGCTGCAGAGAGGAAGATGAGGACTAAATACAGGAGGGTCTGCAACCTCACTAATGTGCAGTAATGTGCTATGAAATGAGATTTTCTGCAGCAGCTCTGGGTGAGAAACTGGCCGGAGTTCTGTGGGAGTGAAGAAGGCAGGGTGGGAGGACCATGCATTCTGGGAATTGCTCAATCAGAATCTACAACCAAAAAGTATAGGGCTATGAAATACCCCTTTAATGCATATGAGGTCCTTTAGTTAATGCTGACAATTGCAAAGAATTCTGATACAATTGACACAAGACTCAAGCATACATAACAGATGCTTTTTTGGACATTTGAATGGCAGTGTAGTATTATATATCTGGTATGTCCTTCATACAAGGATATACTGGCGAATGTCTCAATTTTTACATCAGTGTTGAGGGATAGCCAATGTCATTGTATACATCTACCACAGTAGTGCACCCATATTCCTGTATTGTAATATATATATATATACATATATATATATATATATATATATATATATATATATATATATTGGGAAATGGGGCTGCGCTGCATTACTTCTTTGTCAGGCAATAGTCTAGCCCAGGGGTCAGCAACCCGCAGCTCCGGAGCCGCATGCGGCTCTTTTACTCCTTTGCCGCGGCTCCGCCAGTCTGTCCCGGGTTCTGGTCACCCTCATTCCGGGACAATGCAGTGTCCCGGAATGATCTGAGCCCGTGAGCCGCCGTCACGGCGTCGTCGGTTTACTTACCTGCCCAGGTGCCATCGGAGCGGAGTCTCTTCTTCCGGGGCCGCGCGTATCCTCACTGTCATGTGACAATGTAACGTCCCATGACAGTGACGTCACCGGCCTGCCCCTCAGTCGAGGAGCGCCGCCGGGAGAGGAAGACGCCACGCGAGGAGCTGGTGAATAGGTAAAGTACATTACTCACTTGACAGCGGGGCATTAACCCCTCACCCCGCGGCAGAGTTAATGCTGCTGCGGGGTGAGGGGTTAACGCTACCGCTGCCATGGGGTGAGGGGTAACTTAACCCCTCACCCCATGGCAGCGGCAGCGTTATCGCTGCCGCGGGGTGAGAGGTTAACGCTGCCGCTGCCATGGGGTGAGGGGTAACCAACCCCTCACCCCATGGCAGCGGCAGCGTTATCGCTGCCGCGGGGTGAGAGGTTAACACTGCCATGGGATGAGGGGTTAAGTTACCCCTCACCCCATGGCAGTGGTAGTGTTAACCCCTCACCCCGCGGTAGCATTAACCCCCCTCTCCCCAGTGCATTAACCACCCTCTCCCCAGCCCACCCCAGGCCTGGGCCCCAAAAAAGACCACCCCAGGCCTGGGCCCCAAAAAAGCCCACCCCAGGCCTGGGCCCCCAAAAAAGCCCCACCCCAGCCCACCCCAGGCCTGGGCCCCAAAAAAGCCCACCCCAGGCCTTGGCCCCAAAAAATCCCACCCCAGGCCCCAAAAAAGCCCACCCCAGGCCTGGGCCCAAAAAAAGCCCACCCCAGGCCTGGGCCCACCCAGTCCTTTTTTTCTTCAGATTGACAGCTGACTGCACGATCCTGTATATATAGCATTAAGGTAAGAAACAATATATGCAGTGTTATATTTGTTGTAAATGGTTTGTCGCAATGGTTTTGCTGCTCCCAGTTTTTTTTTTCTTCGGAAACGGGTCCAAGTGGCTCTTTTTGTCTTAAAGGTTGCAGACCCCTGGTCTAGCACTATAGTTAAGGGGCTGCCTTATGGGTCCTTCCAGCAATGGGGCAAGCTGTCTATGATGTAAGATTGTAACTTGAGTTTGATTCCATCTCACAGTTACAGTGAGTCTTATGTCTCATTTGGCACTTAAAAGGGTTTTCTAGAGAAAATTAATTGATGGCCTATTCACACGATAGCATAGCTGCAGCACCCAAATGTGAACATGGAGCCAGAAGCCTCAGCTCTGTACATTATGTAGTGGCCATGCCAAGTTAGTGCATTGCAGCTCTCTTTGAGGTAAATGGGTGCTTTGCTGCAGTAACCTGGTATCACACTACATAATGTTCAAGGCTGAGGCTTCTGGCTATGTACATTGTGTACATCTGGGTGTTGCAGCTGTGCAGACCAGATGGAGGTGTGGATAGGCCATCAATAAATTTTCCCTAGAAAAATCCTTTAGGGTAGGGTCACATGTAACACACCCGTAGCATGTTTCCCGCAGCTAAAATTCCGCTTTCAGATGTTGATTAGAGCCAGAGACTGAAACATGTTTTTTTTTCTAATCTGTTTCTATTTTCTGGTTGTAATTTATTAATGTAATTTTTTGTGCATTTTTATAGGGGCAGCCATCTTACTTGAGCTCTCTTTACCAGCATTTAGTGATATGCTTTACAGCAGGACCCATAGACATAGGTGACAATAGACAGGAGCATTCTTTATGACCTTTCGTCCTACAGGAAGGGGGAATGCTGATATCTGCTGTGAATGGTGGTGGTTCCAGTGTAATCTACACACTGGTGTCATATCTTACTGTGCTTCTGAGAAGAAGGGCATTACTGGGAAATGTTCTGTACAGAAAAGAAAGTCTCAGCTTATTTTAAGGTCTAGTGGCCAGATTGGAAACTGCAAGATTACAGGATAAGTATAAAATATAAATGGCAAAACGAACATTACTATAAATTCTTTAAAAATATGGTTAACATAAAAGCCTGATTTTAACAATTGGCCATAAAAAGAGGTATTTCAAAAGTTTTGGCACCGTTGTGGGCTTGAAGGCTTAGCATATGTGGTAAATTGAGTTAGTAAGAGGGTATCTAATTGGAAACCTGGGCAGTGAATGTAGTTGGGTAGTGAGAGCTGTGACCGTGTTCTTTAGCCCTTTATAGAGCCTGACTATTCCCCTAAATAAAAGTGATTTTTCATGCCATTATTACTAAATAGATGAGTAGTTTCTCTTTATAACACATATGGAATAGCATTCAGGACAATGTGATGTCATTTGAGTCTAGGATTTAAAGAGCATGTTTTACAGGCCAAGGAAAGATTTTCACAACAGCTGGCCTAGGTCTTGTGTATTACTGACTACAGCCACTGTCGCAGGCTTTGATCTGGGATGCTATGAAATGAATTTACGTAACAAAGTAGTCCATAATTCAAGATTAAACATAATCTCTTTTCAAACTTAGTCTTTTGAAATGTACCATGGAAAAAAACAAAAATATGCACAATTCAAGTATCAATTGTTTTTTGTCTTTTTTAGACCATTAGAAATGTCTGGAATGTCACAATAAAACAAAGGGAAAAATGCTTAAAAGTAGATGCATGGGAATAGGAAAGTTTTACTTTATCTGTCTTTATCATTTCCATTGGCTGAATGTTTTAACACCATATCATAGCCATTACTTTGATAAAATTACCCATTCCAATAGAGTTTTCTATGAATTGTTATACAAATCAATTTAGTTACCTCTTTGTTCAGTATTTGCTGTAAATTGAAGTTCCTGCATAGTTAGGAATAGAATATGTGGCCAAATCCTGATCTGTTGGTGTCTGACCAGAGGAACCAACCAAGGAAGATCATAGCCAATTTATTCTAGAATCTAGTAGTGGTCTTGAGTCAGATCCAACAATCAGCAATTAACAGTATATCCTATAAACATACAGACTACAAGCCATCTTATATCCTCCCTTCATTCAAACAGGGCAAACTACATTTAGCCAGCAGGCTCTAAGACATGTAACAGAGAGATTGAGTCTCTATGAAGTTGGCCTTTACACATGAGCAGGTGGAGCAGCGTATGGGAGGAAGTGGCTGAATCATAGAGGTAAAGTGGAGGCATATAATCATATAGAGAAACAAAACATTACTGCACATCCACAACTTGTACATTGATCTAATATAGCATATGGTAGGTGTTCCCACTGGTGTGGTGCTCTGTGGCAGCCATTGATGCCTTGTCTGTGAGGTGGCTTAGAGCTGGGGGCTTGGTCGGGCAGCCATTCGGACGTTGCCCCTAGAGATGAGCGAACTTTTGAAAAATTTGATTCTGCCGATTCGCCAAATTTTTTGAAAAAATTTGGTTTGATTCAAATTTATTTGCGGCAAATCTATATTAAAAATGGCTATTTCTGGCCTACAGTGAACCTCAATAGGGAAGTAGAACACTTTGCTGTGTTCTAACACGGATATGGAGTGTGCTGGGGTAGTGAAATAATACTGTTATTCAGAATAACATGCAGATTACAGGCATCGCTTTTAGAGTCACTGCCACAGAGCGGCACAATGACAGAGCCTGGAGGTGTTGGCAGCATGATGAGACCATATAGTGGCTGAATGACAGCTTGGATGAGGCTGAAGCATGAGGAGACATATAGTGGCTGAATGACACAGCGTGGAGGTGTTGGCAACATGAGAAGACATATAGTGGTAGAATGACACATCCTGGAGCTGGCAGCAACATGAGTAGACACTAGGACTTCGCAATACCTAAGATTAAAAGATGAATTTTGAAATTTAAACCGAAGATTTTGGGTAGCTAGTGCTACCATAACAACATTTTTATTCCCAGACCAAGGCCCAGCAGCATCAGTAAACCATATAATGCCTGAGTGACACTGCCTGTAGTTGGCTGAGGCATGAGGAGACCATATAGTGTCTGAATGGCACAGCCAGGAGTTGGCAGCAGCATGAGTAGACACCAGGACTTCAAAATCCCTAAGATTAAAATATGAATTCTGAAATTGAAACTAAAGATTTTGGGTAGCTAGTGCTACCATAACAACATTTTTATTCCCAGACCCATGCCCAGCAGCCTCAGTAAACCATATATTGCCTGAGTGACACAGCCTGTAGTTGGCTGAAGCATGAGGAGACCATATAGTGTCTGAATAGCACAGCCAGGAGTTGGCAGCAGCATGAGTAGATAATATGACTTAAAAATCCCTAAGATTAAAAGATGAATTCTGAAATTTAAACCGAAGATTTTGGGTAGCTAGTGCTACCATAACAAAATTTGTATTACCAGACCCAGGCCCAGCAGCCTCAGTAAACCAAATATTGCCTGAGTAACACAGCCTGCAGTTGGCTGAAGCATGAGGAGACCATTGAAATTTATGATATTTAAATTTGAATTTAAGATTTTTAAATTGAAATTAAGGATTTTTAAATTGAAATTTTACTACTCTGCCTGACATACTTATTGCGTATATGAGGGGAGTACAATACGCTTCGCTTAAAACAGCATTTGTCTAGAACAGCAGGTGTGTACTATTGGCTATCCTTTCACAGTATATAGACCCTTGACAGATCAACAGGTACAAAATAGTACACTACTTAGATGTAGGTATGTGGTATGCACTTATGAGTGCAGAAAAATGTGCTACAGTACGCTTAAAAATACTTACTTTTTCCTGTGTTCTAGATTTCAAAATTCCTTTATAATCAAAAATTGTCAGAATACCACCTGACATTCAAAATAATAGAATGATACTTCATTCTCATCGGAGGAACAGGAAAACATGATACAACTTAATTCTGCAACTGAAGACCTACAACAAAGAATAAAAGACTTAAAGCCTACTGGAACTGAGGAACTTCAAAATGGTAAATCTACCACCTGGGATAGTCAGTCATGCTGGTAGAGTAAATCAAGCATACCCACATGTTTCCTACAATACACTGTCAGTATATGGAGACCATATAGTGGCTGAATGACACAGCCTGGAGGTGGCTGAAGCATGAGGAGACCATATAGTGTCTGAATGGCACAGCCAAGAGTTGGCAGCATCATGAGTATACCCTAGGGCTTCACAATCCCTAAGATTAAAAGATGAATTCTGAAATTTAAACCGAACATTTTGGGTAGCTAGTGCTACCATAACAACATTTTTATTCCCATACCCAGGCCCAGCAGCACCAGTAAACCATATATTGCCTGAATGGCACAGCCTGGAGGTGGCTGATGCATGAGGAGACCATAAAGTGTCTGAATGGCACAGCCTGGAGTTGGCAGAAGCATGAAGAGACCATTGAAATGTAAGTATTTTAAATAGAAATTTAAGATTTTTAAATTGAAATTGAGCGTCTTGAAATTGAACTCTTAACTCCAAAGTTTTAGTGTCCCAGGCCCCGGCACGTGTATACAAAGGACCTAATCTAACAAAGAGGCACATGTTCCATGGCAGCACAATGACAGAGCCTGGAGGTGGCATCAGTAAGAGGAGACCATATAGTGTCTGAATGGCACAGCCTGGAGTTGGCAGCAGATGAGTAGACAATAGGGCCTCACAATCTCTAAGAATAAAAGATGAATTTAGAAATTCCCATTGAAGATGTATGGTATCTAGTGCTACCATAAACATGTATAGGTAATGTCCTAGGCCCAGCAGCATCACTAAACCATGAAGTTGCTGAATGACACAGACCGGAGCTGGCTGAAGCATCGGTAAACCATATATTGGATGAATGGCACCGCCTGGAGGTGGCTGAAGCATGAAGAGACCATATAGAGGCTGAATGACACAGCCTGGAGTTGGCTGAAGCATGAGAAGAGACCATATAGTGGCTGAATGAGACAGCCTGGAGGTGGCAGCAGCAGCATCAGGAGTCCTGAAAGTGACCCGGTGACAGAGTGGTGCTGTGGGTGGCAATACCAGTACCCAGTGATGAAGGTGGGTGAAAAAAGGTCTGATGCAGAGGAATGTTTGTAACGGGTGCAGTGCCTTAAATCTGTTTGGCACCATTCATATTTGTGAAGTGTTGGTGTGGCACCATGGTCAATCTACTCTGATGCATCAGGCATTGGTGGTTGGAAATCCTGGCTAATCCATGCCTGATTCATCTTCACAAAAGTCAGTCTCTCCACATTTTTTGTGGACAGACGAATTCTCCATGGGGTGACTATGGCCCCCGCCGCACTAAACATCCGCTCTGATGGCACACTATTGGCCTGGCAGGACAGCTTTTCCAGGGAAAACTCTGCTAGTTGTGGCCACAAATCAAGTTTGGCTGCCCAGAAGTCCAGCGGATCTTTAAGGTGTGTTGGTATGGGCATGTCAAGGTATGCCACCACCTTCTGGTTAAGGTGTACCTGCTGATGAGTTGCTTCACTATACGCTTGAAGAAAGCTACTCAGCAGCGACTGTATACTCAGGCTGCTGCTGATGGAGCTGGTACTGCTCCTGCAACCCCACCCCTCCCCAGCACCCATGGCAGTGCAAGGTGAGTGCAGGGGGCCCCCCGATTCAGACCTGCGAGAGGATGGACGATGGCACCGATAGGCATCGGCCAACTGACTACATGGGATGCCTCTGTAGTAGATCATTTTGTCCTCCCTCTCAGTGGGTTTAAAAAAGGCCCCTATTTTGTGGCAGTAGCGAGGGTCCAATAAGGTGGAGATCCAGAAGTCATCCCGCTGCCGAATGGTGACAATTTGGCTGTCACTACGCAAGCAGGTGAGCATGCATCGTGCCATTTGTGCAAGTGACTTGTCTAGGCAGTGGAGGCTGAGGACACGGTGGAGGAGGAGGAGGAAGCGGAGTCACACACTGTCACAGGACCTCGCCCCTAGTCTGCTGTGACCTCTGCCTGATGTATTTAGGCCTCTACCACTCCTCTGTGCACGTCCTGGCACTTCTCTGCCTGAGATACTTAGTGCGTATATGCGGGGAATACAATACACTTCACTACACTTAAACAGTATTTGTCTAGAACAGCAGCAGGTGTGCACTTTTGGCCCAGAAATAGCCGTTTTTAATAGTAATTCACCGCGACTAAATTTGGACCGAAACAAATTTTGGGGGAAAATTTGGCAAATCAGCCGAATCAAATTTTTCAAAAATTTGCTTATCTCTAATAGTCACCTTTCATTCTAATTCTTTCTGTGACAGGAGGACACTCCTAAAAAGTTTTTTTTTCTATAAGAAAGGAAATTTCAACCTATTATTAGGTTTAGTGGGCAAAGTAAAAACTGCATTATTTCAGGATTGTTTTCTAATATAGATAGTAAAAAAAAAAAAAAGTACTGCACATGGCGGGAAATATCTTTACATAGTCCATCTTGGCTTGTTTCTGGCACCATTTGCCTCTGCCCTGCTCATTACTACTCCCTTTTCTCTCTGCTCCTTCCTCCTGCGCACCCTTCTGCACATTAAAACTACATTTCCCAGCAGTCCTCGCTGTTGAGACTGGTTGAAGGGAGCGTGGTTCACCATTATGTAAGAGGGGCATGGCTTGACTAGCTACGATTGAGAGGGGAATGACTTGGTTGGTTTATGTTAGAAAGCGGTGTCACTTACAAGGCAAGAACTCTGAAAGCCATGTCAAAGTGTCACATTATCTCTGTTTCTGTTGGAGGGTAGAGGGTGGGGGGGGGGAGAGACAAAGTGAACAGAGGATAGTAGGTTTTTCTCTTACTTCCTGCCTGTCACAGCTTATTTCAGCAGGGAAAATGGCCTAGTAACACCTAACACTTATAGATATTTTCAGAGCAGCAGTTGGAGATGCAAAATGCAAAAGGTGGTATACAATGCATTCAGAAAATCTTAATTTTCAAATTTTGTTTTTATAATGGCTTTTGCTAATATCAGTCTGCACTTAGTTTCCCAAAATGACAAAGTGAAAACAGAATTTTGAGGTTGTTGCCAAATTTTTTTTTTAAAAGGGAAAGCTGAAATTTTTGATGGATGTAAGTATTTAGACCCTTTGCTATGACACTACCATTTCTCTCAATTATCTCTGAGATGTTCCTACACCTTGATAGGAGTCACCGGTGGTAAGTTCAGTTGATTGGACAGGATTTGGAAAGACACACCCATGAGAGCAAAAACCAAGCCATGAGGTAGAAAGAACTATCTGTTAGGCTCCTGTCAGGAACAGGATTGTGTGGATGTGCAGATGTGAAGAAGGGTACAAAACTTTTCTGCTACACTCAAATTTCTCAAGAGCATAGGGGCCTCTATAATTCTTCAATGAAAGATCCTTCAAACTAATTGGAGGAGAAGGGCCTTGGTAAGAGAGGTAACCAAGAACCCAATAGTTGCCCTGAATGAGCTCAAAAGATCCTGTGTGCAGATATCACTGCAGCACATCACCAATCTGGGTATGATGACAGAAAAAAACACACCAAGGCCTGTCTGGAGTTTGCAAACCCCTATAGGACTCTCAGGCTGTGAGAAACAAAATTATATTGTCTGATGAAACCAAAATAGAACTTTGTGGCTTAATTCTAAGCATCATGGAGAATTAATTCTAAGCAGCATCTGGAGAAAACCAGGCACTGCTCACTACCTGCCAAATAAAATTTCTACAGTGAACCATCATGATGTGGGAGTGTTTTTTAGAAGCTGGGACTGGGAAACCGGTTAGCAGGGGCATACGGACAGGCCTACAGGAAAAGGGGGACCAGCCCAGGGAAACTTTTGACAGATTTTGACTGTGTTAGCATTTTTAAGTTGCAAAAATACAAGGACAAAGAAGGTGCGCTCCAAGTGCAGTAGGATTAGGTACAGAAACCCCTTCAGGACAATAATTCTGCTTATTGGAGGGTGTTGTACACAGGGCACAACACCTTGTTTAGCCTGTAGACTCACTAAAGGTTCTTTGTTGATGTGGAGTGACTGCCCAGAAGTTCTCCTGTTGTCGGGGGAAACAATGATCAAAATGTAGAGCAGTATTGCGGAATATAAAATATTCCAAAACTGGACATGTGTCACAAGAACCTTCCCCAACTTGTAAAGGCGCCTGTGATGCATGTCCGGATTTGGAATATTTTATATTCCATGACACTGCTCTGCATCATTAAGTTGGAATAAGGGGCAGTGTGAGTGCCCAGTAATACCTCAACTAGGAGAGACATAATGAGAAGAATCCCCCAAAAAATCCATAAAATCACATTGTCTGATTTGTAAAGAATTTATTTGCAAATTATGGTGGAAAATAAGTATTTGGTCACCTACATTTCTGGCTCGCACAGACATGTAACTTCTTCTTTAACAGTCTCCTCTGTCCTTCACTCATTACCTTTATTAATGGCACCTGTTTGAACTGATTATCAGTATGAAAGACCCCTGTCCACAACCTCAAATAGTCACACTCCAAACTCCACTATGGCCAAGACCAAAGAGCTGTCTTAGGACACCAGAAACAAATTTGCATACCTGTACCAGGCTGGGAAGACATAATCTGCAATAGGTAAGCAGCTTGGTGTGAAGAAATCAGCTGTGGCAATTATTAGAAAATGGAAGACAAACAAGACCACTAATAATCTCCCTCGATCTGGGGCTATACGCAAGATCTCACTCTGTGGTGTAAAAACAATCACAAGAATGGTGAGCAAAAATCCCAGAACTGCACGGGGTGACCTAGTGAATGACCTGCAGAGAGTTGGGACCAAAGCAACAAAGGCTACCATCAGTATACAACGCTATAGACTCAAATCATGCAGTGCCAGACGTGTCTCCCTGCTTAAGCCAGTACATGTCCGGGCCCGTCTGAAGTTTGCTACAGAGCATTTGGATGATCCAGAAGAGTATGAGGATAATGTCATTTTGCCAGATGAAACCAAAGTAGAACTTTTTGGTAAAAACTCAACTCGTCGTTTTTGGAGGAGAAAGAATACTGAGTTGCATCCAAAAAACACCATACCTACTGTGAAGCATGGGGGTGGAAACATCATGCTTTGGGGCTGTTTTTCTGCTAAGGGACCAGGACGACTGATCGGTGTAAAGGAAAAAATGAATGGGGCCATGTATCGTGAGATTTTGAATGAAAACCTCCTTCCATCAGCAAGGGCATTGAAGATAAAACGTGGCTGGGTCTTTTAGCATGACAATGATCCCAAACACATCGCCCGGGCAACAAAGGAGTGGCTTCGTAAGAAGCATTTCGAGGTCCTGGAGTGGCCTAGCCAGTCTGCAGATCTCAACCCCATAGAAACCTTTGGAGGGAGTTTGAAAGTCCATGTTGCCCAGCGAAAGCCCCAAAACATCACTGCTCTAGCGGAGATCTGTATGGAGGAATGGGCCAAAATGCCAGCAACAGTGTAATTGCAACAAAGGGTATATAATAAATTATTGAGATGAGCTTTGGTTATTGTCCAAATACTCATTTTCCACCATAATTTGCAAATAAATTCTTTAAAAATCAGACAATGGGATTTTATGGATTTGTTTCCTCATTAGGTCTCTCATAGTTGAGGTATACCTATGATGAAAATTACAGGCCTCTCTCATCTTTTTAAGTGGGAGAACTTGTACAATTGGTGGCTGACTAAATACTTTTTTGCCCCACTGAATATATGCACTTTTTAACCTAAAAATCCTGTGATATAGGGTGGGTGGCAGCTTCAAAATGTGTCCTGGGACCCAAAGCTTGCTTACCAGGGATGAGAGATGAAAGATGAATGGAGCAAAGTACAGTGATTTTCTTAATGAAAACTTTCTGGACCTCAGACTGGGCTGAAGGTTCGCCTTCGATTCACTGAGCACCGTATGACACATTGGGCCTGTGTGCTTCCTTGGCCTAGGCTTTACACTGCAGCTCAGGAAGAGGATCCCATCTGGGGACCGGAGCAGGACATTGGAGGTAAGTATAGGCTTATTTTTCATACATGATGGGCATAGTTCCAACATCCACTGCCCTCTGTCCCTACTGGAAAACCTATTTAACAGAATCTTCAGAGAAGAATGGCAGAAAAAAGAACAAATCCATGCTTGAAAAACTTGTGGCATTATACCCAGGAAGACTGGAGGCTCTAATCACTGCCAAAGGGGCTTCAACTAAGTACTGAGTAAAGTGTCTGAATTCTTATTTCAATTACATTTTGATTTATTAAAGGGGTACTCCACTGCCCTGTGTCGGAAGCTCCGCTCCCCAGCGTCCGGAATTTTATTGTTCTGGACGCTGTGTGCGGGCTTCCGTGTTCAGGGCTGCCCCTCGTGTCGTCACGTCCCCTTCCCATAGATGGCCGTCACACCCCCTTCCCATAAACTTTCGTTGAAGGGGCTGGCGTGACGTCACGAGGGGCAGCCCTGAACACTGAAGCCCGCACACAGCGTCTGGAACAATAAACTTCTGGATGCTGGGGAGCGGAGCTTCCAACACAGCGCAGCGGAGTACCCCTTTAAGTGCAGAATGATGGGAAAAACTTGAGTTTTTATAACATTTTTGGGGCGCAAGGGGGAAACATTTTCTTTCGAATGCATTGAATATTTCTTGAAAAATGTTAACCATAAAAACTTGATTTAAACAATAGGTAATTTTCTGACAGCACATTTCCTTTAATCTAAGTTTTTTTGTATTTGTTTTCACTAACAAGCTTATCACAAGATATGTGCTAAAAACAAGGGATATAGGATGTAGTAAATGGCATATTTTTATTTTTCTCATATTACATTATTACATACATCTCATAAACATTAAAATCCCCCATTGTTTCCGGCAAGATTTGCAATCCAAGTTTTATTTTACAGTCAAGTTTAATTTTTACTTCTTGGAAAAGCCCCCTTTATGTTAAGGGCTTACAGTTTGGTAATTACCATTGCTATATAATTCTTTGGAGGGTCTACAGCAGCCTATTGTTCTTGCTGGATCAGTCTGGTCATACATATATTTGATAAAATACCAAGCCCATTTGCATGACCTCACAGCTTGCCCTCAGCTTACTGGGGGCACAGCCAGAAAAGGAGCACCATCTGCATAGCGTGTCAGCCTCTGTACTGGGTGAATAAAAGGCATGACATCATTCTTTTATATAACAAGCAAGAATACAATATATCCTACAATGTAACTTAAATAATAATGCATGGGGACAATAAAGGATGCTTTTGAGGTTTTTGAACACATTTGAGAATATATTATTTATACTGTATATAGAGCTTTCTAACACAATAACTACAAAGCCTCTTCATTATCATAGTTGTGTATTATTTGACTGCCGGCTCAGCTGGCTAATTTATCACAGGACATTTGATGGTTCAGGGACTTAGGGCAACAACTCCTATTTCACTCCCCAAGCTATGACAACACTGTTACATTTCAGTTCCTTCTGATAACAATTGTTTCATCTGAGGCACCCACGAAAAACAAAAATAGATCTTCAGCTCACCTCCCTTTAGTCTTGCACGGATCCTAAGCTTGGTACGTAACAGTAGAAAAGAACAGATGATCTAGCAATTCCTTAAAACACCAATTCTTAATGCCAAACAATTAAAAGTTGCAGGACAAGCACACATCACACCACTTAGCCAGTGACACACTCCAAATGGACGCGTTTCGAGCGCGTGCGCTCGAAACACGTCCATTTGGAGTGTGTCACCGCCTAAGCGGTGTGCTGTGTGCTCGTCCTGCAACTTTTAACTGTTTGGCATAAAGAATTGGTGTTTTAGGGAATTGCTGGATCAACTGTTCTTTTCTACTGTTACACACGAAAAACACCACCAGCACATTTCTTCTTAAAGGGGTACTCCAGTGCTTACACATCTTATCCCCTATCCAAAGGATATGGGATAAGATGCCTGATCGCGGGAGTCCCACAGCTGGGGACGCCCAGGATCATGCATGCGGCACCCCGTTTGTAATCAGTCGCCGGAGCGTGTTCGCTCCGGGTCTGATTACGGTCGACTGCAGGGCCGGCGGCGTGTGACGTCACCCCCCCGCCCTGTGTGACGTCACGTTCCGCCCCTCAATGCAAGCCTACGGGAGGGGGCGTGATAGCTATCACGCCCCCTACCGTAGGCTTGCATGGAGGGGCGGAGTGTGATGTCACACGCCGCCGGCCCTGCGGTCGACCGTAATCAGACCTGGAGCGAACACGCTCCGGGGACTGATTACAAACAGGGTGCCGCGTGCATGATCCCAGGCGTCCCCAGCTACGGGACTCCCGCGATCAGGCATCTTATCCCCTATCCTTTGGATAGGGGATAAGATGTGTAAGCACCGGAGTACCCCTTTAAAGCTACAGTTGACCTGCCAATTACTAGACTAAAGGATTCAATGCAAATGCTTTATGCAAACAAATAAGGGTCTATTTTGCCTGACAGTAAAATCTTTTCAAAGAATGCAAAGCACACATGTTGAGCCGAATTGGAGGACTATGCGTGATAATTTTATTATACAACATATACAAATAGACTTGTGTCTGTGGAGGTTTTGCTGTTATGTCTCTTTTTCTCCCTCATCTCATTGTGAAAATAAATTGGTGACAAAATGCACCATAAGAGCCAAAGGTGCCTCTTCATACTGTAAAATGACAGGGAGTGTTTCAGAAATGGCAAAACACAGAGTCACAAAACTAAGGTCTCCAGAACATCCAAATATAACCATGTACGAAACCTTTTGGGCTTTGTAGGTAATCATAAACAAGATAGGTTGTGGTGGAGAATGGGGTAAGGCTAGGTTCATATCTGCATCGGAGCACCTTTAGGGAGCTCTGTAACAGACTGCATTTGTGGCACAAGAAACTGAGCTGGATGTAGGGCTCGGCGGTATGACCAAATGTGTATATCATGGTATTTTTGTAACTTTTGTCGGTTCCACGGTATATAACGGTATTTCCTCTTCAACTCCCCCCCCCAAATTAACTATCAGCCCAGGGCTGCCCCCATCGGGGTAATTACTCACATGTCACCCGCAAGCGCTGCCCTCCTCGTCCTGTTTTGTTGCAAGCCATCGGCACTGACACTATACTGTCACTATATACTCTATACTGTACACTATATACTCTATACTGTGCGGTATCCCTATGCCCGGACTGCAAAAGGTAAATAATATAAACTAACTCATGTTCGAAAGGTCGGCCTCACACTGGGGACGGGAACGTTGGACAGCCGTCAGCCTATCACCGGCCGCAGCGTTGTTCCGCCTCGGCCAGAGATAGGCTGAGCCCACTGTCATGTAAGGAGCTCTGGCCGGCTTCTTACATGACTGTTGGCTCTGCCTATCAACGGTCGAGGCGGAACATCGCTGCTGCCGGTGATAGGCTGAGGGCTGTCCGACGTTCCCATCCCCTAGAAGCTGGTGAGATCGGTACCGGACCAATGGGAGGTGAGTTAAAGTTTATTTTGTTTAAAGTTTAAAGTTTGGTTTCTCCTCTCTGCCCACCCACAGTAGTGCGGGAAGAGCGGGTGCATGTGCTGGGACCAGCGCAGTAGGTCACGTAACGGCGGTGATTGGCAACAGGTGATGGTGGGCAGCGATCCTCTCCCTGGTGCGGCGATCCTGCTGACTATGGTTGCCGGAGTGGTCTCTAAACTGTAACCCTCCAGTTGTTGCAAAACTACAACTCCCAGCATGCCCAGACAGCTGTTTGAACATGCTGGGATTTGTAGTTTTGCAATATTTGGAGGGCTACCATTTGGAGATCACTATGCAGTGCTTTCTAAACTGTGGACCTCTAGATCTTGCAAAACTACAACTTCCAGCATGCCCACACAGCAGTTTTATGTCTGTGCTTGCTTGGATTTGTCATTTTGCAACATCAAGAGGGCCACAGTTTGGAGATCACTGTGCGGCGATTTCTAAACTGTGGCCCTCTAAATCTTTGCCTCTAAAGGGCTCTTGGCATGCTGGAAGTTGTAGTTGCGTGCCTCCAGCTGTTGCATAACTACATCTCCCAGCATGCCCTGCGGCGATTGGTACATGCTGGGGGTTGTAGTTTTGCAACAGCTGGAGGCAAACTGGTTGGAAAATACTGAGTTAGGTAACAGAACCTAATTCACGGTTTACCAGCAGGCACATATAAAGCCAGCATACAGCGGCTTTTATATGCTCAGAGCAGGGAGAGCGTACCCTTATAGTGAGCTTCCTGCTTCAAGTTTGAGCTGTGGCAAATTTTACGCCGCTGCTCAAACTCCTAGTGGGAAACTCACCGTAAACCCCCGTCCATGGCAATGTATCCTAAAAAACACTACACTACACAAAAGGAAGGGTAAAACACTACATATACACACACGTACACTGTCCCCCTCTTCCCCCCAATAAAAATGAAAAACATGTTGTACGGCTGTGTTTCCAAAACAAAGCCTCCAGCTGTTGCAAAACAACAACTCCCAGCATTTCCGAACAGCCACTGACTGTCCAGGCATGCTGGGAGTTTAGCAACAGCTGGAGGCACCCTGTTTGGGAATCACTGGCATAGAATATTTTTGGTAGTGTCCAGAGCAGGAGAGGTTATCTATGGGGATATGCTTCTAATCTGGACTGTCCCTGACATGTACAGAGGTGTCAGCAGAGGGCACTGTGGTTAGACTGGAAAGAACTTCACAAATTTCTCTGTGGTATATCTGTAGTATACAGCAGCTGATAAATACTGGAAGAGTTAAGATTTTTAAATAGAAGTCATCTACAAATGTCTTTAACTTTCTAACACCAGTTGATTTTAAAACATTTGTTTTCCACTTGTTTCCACCGGAGTTCCTCTTTAAGTGAATAAAAAAATGACAACAGAATTTTTTGGGGAGCTTTGTGACATATGTGGATCTAACCTAATCTGGTGTAAAAAAAAATACTAACAAAGGGGAAAGTGAATAGTTATAAACCCAAAAATATGGGGGTTTACTTTACATAACTCTCTAGTCTAGGAGCAGTTTTATTACAGATGTTTCCTTTCTTCACACAGGTTACTGTTAGCTTAGGTGTAATTGCAAATAAGAAGTTGATCCTTTAGCTGGGCATTGACATTAGATAAAAGCTGGTGGGATCTGTTGATTGTCTAAAGCTGGGTTACACCACATTTTTGCAATACAGTTCTCGTATCAGGTTTTTGATGAAAAATTGATTCCTCAAAACCGAGTATACATTTTTAACTTTTCACTCCATTATGAATAAAGTTTCACTTGTTTGATTGAAATTCCAAGAAAAAAACTTTCGGTGTGCACTGCGCATGTGCAAAGTCAAAAAACGTATGGTGCAAACTGGATGGAACCATACTGTACAGTTCCCATTGAGTCCCATGTTAACAAAAAACGTATACGATTTCAATACGCTTTTTCACCCGGACCAAAAACTGTGGTAGGCTACGGTTTTGGGTACGGGAAACAAATGGATAAAACGGTACAAAATGCAAAAGGTACACAACCGGATGTATCGTTTGGCATACGGTTTTCAATGGAGAGTCAATGCACACACTGTTTTCAATACAGTTCCATATGGTTTTCAAATTGAAAAGGTATACGGGAATTGTATTGCAAAAACGTGGTGTGAACCCAGCCTAATGTGTGTGCAGCTCTTGGATAAGTGCTTCTCTTCCTGTCTCTCTACAGACTCAATACAAAATCTATGGAGGCTGTCTTGTACAGCAATGTGTGAGGCCGAAGAGAAGTGCTCAGCTGGATGCTTCTTCCCGCTCCAAAACTTTCAACAACTCTCAAGTTTTTAGTTTTTTTTAAAGGGACAGTGACACTTTAACTTTTACTATAACTGGTTGTTGTATCTTCTTTACTTCACATTAAACTAAGCATGTTTAAACAAAAAAGCACATATTGCTAAAGAACAAAAAGCCTTTAGCCCTACATGTAAAAAAAATAACACATATGTGCATGACAACTAAAATGGTTGTCACATCAAGATGGTCCCTTGTTCACTTAAAGTCACCCTGAGGATCTGATGAAAAATGCATGCGTAGTCTGTTATGTGCAGCTAGCCCCACATTTCTGCAATAGGGGGATCCATTTTTATGTTATAGTAACATGAATGGCTATCATGTAATAAATGGACAGTCAAAAAGACCAGAGAGAAAAAGACAGAGTTTTACGTTATGTGCTCCGGCCGGCCCCGCTGGCCGTGAGCAGATGGTCCCCTTACCTGCTGCTGCCGACGGGGCTGGGACTCGCCCACATGCGAGCCCCAGTCCGTCACTCTCCAGGTGCTTCGCCTGCCTCCATCTCTGCACGTGTCCCCATCCCCTAGGGCGCACGCCGGAGCTTTAAGATTTAAAGGGCCAGGACGCTCATTAGTGTAATTCACCTGTGGCTCATATATAAATTCCTCCACCCTTCTCACTCCCCTGCCTGATCTTTGTTGCCTTGTGCCTTAGAGAAAGTGTTCCTCAGTATTGCCTTGCCATGTATCTGATCCCTTGCTATGTAAATTTGACCTTGCTCCTCTGCTGCCTGCCTAGTGAACTCCTGCTACATCATGACTACGCTACTGTGCTGCCTGCCCTGACCTTCTGCTATCCAGACTACGAGCTGCCTTATCCCTCCTGTGCCTCGCATCTTCTCAGCCGCCTGTGTGGTCGAGCCTGCCAGGGGTAGCGACCTGGGTGCCGCTTGCCGCTGCAAGTCCATCCCGCTTTGCGGCGGGCTCTGGTGAAAACCAGCGGCACCTTAGACTCCGCTCCCTGTTACAGTCCAAGCCATCAGCCATACAGGTCCAGCGGATCCACATCCACCGGTGTTCCTGTCTTCAGAAACGTGAGTGCTACAGACACCATCAGACAATCTCTCCTCTGCCTAATATAGGAGAGTATAAAGCAAGAGACCACCTAGTTGGCATATTTCTTTATGGAAAGGGGTAAAAACCCTTTAAAAAAAACAGAACATGTAATTCCCCAGGAGACACCTAATCTTCGTAGTATAAGATCTTCCCTTTGCTGTCAAGTTGATTTCTAAGCAAATGAGTTTGTTATAAATGTGTCAGCTTTAGATAACCGGAGATTTACTAGCTGTTATTGGACGGCAGCACTCATGATTCATAACTCCCAATATTTCACAGATGAATTCAGCTATGCAAGAAAATGTCAGGAATAATCCAAATTCCTCAGACACTATCTCTACTGCCTGTTATCGCTGTTTAATGTAATGGCTTGGAGGCCCCATGAACCATAGGAGAAGGTGAATTTTAAGAATCCATTCACGTAATGCAATGAATCCACCCCACTACTGTAACATTCCTTACATTCAGGCCATTCCACTCATATGTAGTGGTTATTATTATGTTTTTTTTTACTCTTTCACTCTGTATCAAAACCTCCTGATGTTTACACTGTGGATCTGCGTTTGAAGATTAGGAGAAGATATCAGCTATACTGAAGGGAACCTGGGGCCCTATGGGTGAACCTTTACCATGATGTTATTCATAGGATAAAGGAATGTAAATGCTCGAAGATGTGTACACTGGCTACTAGATCAGTGGATATAGGGGGAAAGTTATCAAAACCTGGCCAGAGGAAAAGTTGCTGAGTTGCCCATAGCAACCAATCAGATCACTTCTTTCATTTTAGAAAAGGTCTCTGAAAACGTAAAGAAGCAATCTGATTGGTTGCTATGGGAAACTCAGCAACTTTTCCTGTAGACAGGTTTTGAAAAATATCCCCCATTATCCCTAAAGAAGATAGTAACGTTACTATGAATTAGCCTTTGGAAACATTTTTCCCTGGCTCAGAAATTCAATCATTTCTCTTTTTCAGAAAAAAAATGCTTTGTATTCTGGATTATCCAATAGAATGGAGAGGTTAGCAACATATTGTAGATTAAGAGAAGAAAAAGGTAAGGCTGGACTGTAAGAAGAAATAAGATGTAAGAAAAGGGAATAATCTCCACTCTTTTGATCTTTTGTAGTGGGAACATCCAGTGACTCTTTCAATAGCGTATGACAAAGGGTTGCATACAACTGATAATAATAGTCCAGTCTGAATAAAGAACCATACAAGCACAGTGCAGGTGAAA
The DNA here is from genome assembly GCF_029499605.1 of Hyla sarda. Taxonomy (NCBI): domain Eukaryota; kingdom Metazoa; phylum Chordata; class Amphibia; order Anura; family Hylidae; genus Hyla; species Hyla sarda. The sequence goes on along the minus strand of NC_079191.1, from coordinate 243,110,407 downwards.
AGTTCTCAGTATAAAAACAGTGACTGACGTTTTTCTGGTTTGTCCATGAATTGTCATTATATAGGTAATTCATTCTAAACACATACCGTATATATTCGAGTATAAGCCGACCCAAATATAAGCAGAGGCCCCTAATTTCACCCCAAAAACCCAGGAAAAGTTATTGACTCAACTATAAGCCTAGGGTGGGAAATACATCATCCCCCCATGTCATCATCCAGACCCCCATCATCAGCATGATGGGAGTTGTAGTTTTGAAACCTCTGGAGGTCAGCAAGTTGAAGACCACTGCGGCCTTCGTCATCATCCAGACCCCCGTCATCATCCTCCCCCTTCATCATCACCACCTGTCAATCCCTTCATCAGTGGTCTTCAACCTGCGGACCTTCAGATGTTGCAAAACTACAAGTTCCAGCATGACTGGACAGCCATCGGCTGTCCGGGCATGCTGGGAGTTGTAGTTTTGAAACCTCTGGAGGTCCGCAGGTTGAAGACCACTTCGGCCTTTGTCATCATCCAGACACCCCCTTTAGTTTTCTACTCACCTCCCCTCAGTAGGAAGGAAGGGTGAGCTGGTCCGGCCCATCTATGCTGCAGGGACCGTCCGGTGGGGAGGGTTAGTCGTTCCGGGCTGTCCATTTTCACCAGGTGCCCCCTCTTCTCTGTGCTCCGGGCCCGACCCCGAACTAGTGACGTTGCCTTGATGACGACGCACAGGGACGTTCATGCGCGTCCCTGTGCATCGTCGTCAAGGCAATGTCTCTAGGAGTTGTAGTTTTGCAACATCTGGAGGTCCGCAGGTTGAAGACCACTGAGAAGGGATTGACAGGCGGAGAGTTCACTCGAGTATAAGCCGAGGAGGCGTTTTCAGCACGAAAAATCGCTAGAAATCGCTAGCATTGCTAGAAAGGGCAAAAATGTCTAGAGGGCAAGGATTACTACCAGTAGCCAGCAGCAAATGGTGTATGGCCTTTTTACAAGATGAAAGACATCAGACAAATCAACTGTGACTCCATGAATGCATTCTAATAATGCATTAGCTTTTAGTGCAGATAATGGCTTAAAGGACATCTATAGTGCAATATAACTTATCCCCTATCCAAAGCATAGGGGATAAGTTATAGATTGCGGGGGTTCCAAGCGCTGGGGCCCCCCGGGATCTCCTGGACGGTGCCGCTACAGTATGCTGGAGAGGGGGCATTCCGTCCCCACATGACGCGGTCACCGACACGCCCCCTCCATGTACCCCACCCTGATCCGGGGGGGGGGGGGGGAGAGCACTCGGACCCCCCACGATCTATAACTTATCCCCTTTGGATAGGGGATAAGTTATGTTGCGCTGGAGTACTCCTTTAAGAAGAAGTATGGGGCATTTAGAGTTACTAGGTTTATGTATGTGTAGAGTTACTAGGTTTATGTATTTCCTTTGGCTACATTTTAACTATGATTTATGTCATTTTTAGTTGTCAGACATTTGTGTGCGGTATAGATACCTATAGATCTATTTATGCTGTACATTGTCTAACTAAGTGTTCCCTAAGCTGTGGCTCTTCAAGATGTTGCAATAAAACAATTACCAGGGGATGATGGGAGTTGTAGTTTTGCCGGGGTACAGCAACAATGTACAGAATGTGTATCACACAAAATCCCTTTAGGCCACTATTTGGCCTTGCCCCTATTCTGTAGCAACTGTGTGCAGGTACAACCATGCCATATACAGTAGTTTTCACAGGGTTTTCAATTAGCCTGTTAATGGGCTGGCTGTTTTTGCTGATAATATAGCAGTCTTTACCTGTAAGACTGTGTGATCATGCAGTTAGGGATTGTAGTAGCCTAAAATGCCCATGTATAGATCTGTACGACACAGAAGTTACCATGTGCTATTTATAAATAAAATTAATGACCCTACCGAGATTCGTTTTAGGAAGTTTCGCTAGAATTGGGCTATCAAACTCAATTTGGATTCCACAGGGATTTGGAGTCCCTGGGCCAGGTGTGGAGCAGTGCTATGCATTGCCACTTACCTTGTCGGCCATACTATAACTAGCGATACATAGTGCATTGCTGTTTACTGTAATTTTGACAGAAGTCCGTGCTCTCCATGTAGTTCCTGTAGTGCCCTATGGAAGGGTGCCATGGAAACTACTGTACACTACTAAGCATGAGGCATATAGTAATATATAGTTGAGAGCTGTGTTTTCATGCTCCCTTAGCAGTGTATAGTGTTGAGCGGCATAGGCCATATTCGAATTCGCAATATTTCGCGAATATATGGACGAATATTCGTCATATATTCACTAAATTCGCATATTCGTAATATTTGCGTTATATTTTCGAATATACGAAAATTCGCATATGCGAAAATTAGCATATGCGAAAATTACCATATGCTAATTTTCACATATGCGAAAATTCGTACGCCAGTCTCACACAGTAGTATTAGAGCCTTCTTTACACCACACAAGCTGGAAGCAGAGAGGTGTGATCACTGTGATGTGTACTGTGAAGAAAAAAAAAATATTCGTAATTGCGAATATATAGCGCTATATTCGCGAATATTCGCGAATTCACAAATAAAATTTGCATTGAGAATATTTACGAGCAACACTAGCAGTGTATCCAAGCATAATATGTGTGATACTATGCAGCTTAGGGAGCATGAATGCACAGCCCTCAACTGTGTAACTAAACAAAATATGCATGAAACTAAGCAGCTGAGAGCTGTGTATTCATGCTCCCTTAGCTGCTTAGTATCACAAATATAATTCTTCTTTGGTTAGGGAAGCAGTTAATATAGATGGGAAAGGTGTGTGTGCCTCAGCCAATCAGGACAAATCATACACTGAAGAGCTCCGGGCTCTTTGAGAGAAGGGGAAAAGGGAGTGTGAGGATGGAAAGCAATGTGTTGGGCCCAAAATGGGGGGAACCTAGGAAATAGTGTTGAGCGCGAATATTCGCAATGCGAATATTTATCGTGAATATTGCATATTCTTGAATTTGCGAATATTACAAATATAGCGCAAAATATTCGCAATTATGAATACTAGTTACTGTGTCAGACTGGCGGGCACCCGAGCATAAGCGAATTTTTGTGCATATTGATCCCTCCCTTTTAGCTCTTTTATCACGCGATATTGCGCATGCGTATACAAATTTTATAGTGAATGCGCATGCAAATTTTATAGCACATAGAAAAAAAAAGGCCCTGAATATTGCGAATATGCGAATTTTGCGAATAAATGACGAATATTCGTGCATATATTCGCGAAATATTGCAAATTCGAATATGTCCTATGCCGTTCAATACTACTAGCAAAGTAGTGCCTAAGAACAGGTGTGCTAAGAACTACTGGAATTCCTGTCTGGAGGAAAAGCTGAAAGAAATGGGGTAAGTGCTCAGCAAAAATTACACTTGTACATTACAAAGTTATGGTATTTAACTTTATAGTGCTACTATATAAAGGTAATTTAATGTGGCTGGAGTTCCCCTTTAAGCATACATAGAATTAAAAAAAACAGGCCACCGATATCATCCTGAAATTATGTCTATTGACATGGATTTAACCTGGTTTCATAATTTTTTTCGTTAGCAATTGAATGTGCAAACACATAAGATATACTCCACTTTATGGCCCGAGGAATTTCCCTCTGAGCCCAATGAATTATTGAGTTAGACTCAGTTTTATCCATGCACATTTTGTTGACATTGTGTAAACTCTGAGATTAAGAAACTCCCACATTTAATATTCTATGATCTGACAAGAGCAGTGGAATCTCAAGTTTAGCCAAGGAGATTGAAAATGTCTTCAGGCATTTACCTTTGTGAACTGTTCCTAATGACTGTCATGAAAAGCTGCATAGTTTTATTTGTGCGACTGCAATATAATGGCAAGGCTCTGTATAATTCTGAAATTTTATCACTAGAAATGTAAAGCAGATACCTATTTTTTTGCTGACTACACAATAGGACTAGAAATAAAATTTGTATTCCAGAACGGAGAAACTTTGTGATACTGTAAATATTTAATATCCACATATCTAATATCACTTTACTTATTCATTTTTATGGTGCTATAACTGAAAATTAGACCATAAAGGCCAATTGTAGAAATATATTCCATAAACAGTCTATAGTGAAGTGTATGTAGTGGAACACATCTACATTATCTGCTGCTACTTTTATACATAGGCGATTGTTGAGGTTCATTTTGTTCACCTTTTTTTCTTTTTTTTTTTTTTTTGCTTATATAGTGCAGCAGCAGTTAATTGACAGGTAATAATGTCATCCTGTAGTTCATAAGAAGTCGGTTGACCTAGGACTGGCCACTTCTACTGGGTCAGATTGTTAATTACATGACCCAGTTACAGTAATGAAACGCATGGATGGAGCTGTGCTAGGACAAAACAGGTGGCACTGTAGGGCTAGCAAAGGTGTGTGTTGTGTAAATGATATAGGGGAAAAAAGAAAAAGAAACCTGGAGTGCTTCTTTAAATGCCAGTTCCATAACATCTGAGTGGTTCCCTTTGTAAAGAGGATCTCTACAAGAATAATCTTGCATGAGAGAATTCAATTGATGTTCATGTTTGCCTGTGCTTTGATAATCTGTATGTAGTTTATACGTGTCTGTTGATAAACTGACAGGGAATCCATAGGGAATTAGAATGCCAATGGCTTCCCCAGCCTATTAGAATTTTCCTGCTAGTAAAATATATTATAATGCAGAGACAACAACTATCTATCAGTATAGGTTCACCAAAGGCTTTCTCTTTACAAACCGTTCCTTTTCAATTCTTTGTACACATTCTGTTCTAATAGCTGTAGTCTATTCTTAAAACCAAACATTTGCACATTTTTTAAACTGATATAAAATAGCCCGAGGTTCAAGAAAGTACCTCATTTCACTGAAAAGGAGCCATATTCACTAGTTACTGGTGCAAAAGCACCACAACACTCACACACCCCCTATTCATGATAGCTGATTATTTTTATAGATGCTCACAAACCAACCATATACAGGGTGCCAGCCACATGATAGCTTATAGTGCACCATTCTGGCTTACAGCCTCTCAGTTATGCCCATACTCTTCAATTAGGCGGACTGCTCAACATCCTCTGCGTGCACCACAGGGAGTGCTGGCACCCCTGGCTTCGAAGAAAATAATTGCATCGAACCAAGTTTTTTCGAAATATTCGGTGAATCGTCCGAATCGAATTTTTCAAAAATCCGCTCATCTCTAATGCCATTATATAACTTGTAAATGGCATTTTTCATGAGTTTTCCCCTCTCCAAGCTTAATCTGTAATTTGAAATTGTTCCTGAGCTAGTGGGTACAATCTACCATCTATGATGTTTCCCATACACTGCAAACACCCAAAAGAATGGAACCTGCTCCCCTAAATATCTATTTCACAGGCTGGAAAGCACCAGGAACATGGAGAACATTATAGAACAGTACTGAGCAGTGTATATTATAAAATCTCTCTGCAGTCTATCTTCTGTATCTGCCTCTGCAGCCACTCCATCTCCTCTCCCCCTTTCCGTCTCCATAATCTTCTTTATTAAGATAGAATTCCAGAGTGAATGATGAGTTTAGGAGGGGTGGGAGGGGAGGAGTTTGATAAGGGGAGAAAAAGGATTTTTTCTTCTGATGAGATATATTGCAAACTTTTATTGCATTAATTGCTACATAATGGGTATCAGAAGAAGGTCTCAGAAGAGCAGGAGCGCAGTCAAGGTCCTTGAGCAATTTACATAGCTACCTATGGAGCCAGAACAGTAGGACCCCCCTCAAGGAGCGTTACATGGGGTACACTAAGTTACTAAAGTGGAGTAAAGTAGGACGTAAAATGATAAAACAGGTTATGGTCCCAAAATGATGACCAAGGGCATAGCCAAAACAAAAAAAATATGCCCACCCCAAACCCTATGCTCTGAATCATCATTCTGGGAATGTGATGTGTGTGGCCGACCCTAACCTGTTGCCTCATTTGCTGCGCATTTGAAGCAACATAAAAACATCCCGAATGATAGTGACTCAGTGACCCATGACCCAAGAGGTCTTATCAGGTTTTCTTTTTTTTCTTTTTTCTTTTTGCTGAAACATTTTTTTGGGCAATTTTGTGGTTTATGGGGTTAAAACTTGGAATGTACTCTGGACTTGGTACATTGGGGTCAAATTATGGGAAATTAAAATGAAAAGGGAAAATTTAGTACTGCATGGAAGTGTGATACTCCCTGAAGCAGTTTTTAATGCAGAGGCTCGTATGATCAGGGCAAGTGTCACATTGAGTGGTGGTATCCTTCTGTATCCCCCTCTTGTAACACATACTGCATTTTTTCTGGGATTGTTCCTTCTTTCCAGTGTGGAGGACTTCACCTTGAAAGTGTTTGCCTGGGACGATCCTGGCACCTATAATTTCAGTTTCTTGGGAACTCCGGCCTGCTCTTTCCCGGTCGCCAAAGATCAGGACCTTTAGGACTTCTTCTTGGAACTGGAGGAATGTCCCTGTGTTGCCAGCGTGCTGGGACAGTACATAAGAGTTGTACATGGCAACCTGTACCAAGTAGACTGCAACTTTTTTGTACCATACCCGTGTTTTGCGCATGGCGTTGTATGGCTTGAGGATTTGATCAGAGAGATCAACTCCACCCATATACTGATTGTAGTCCAGAATACAATCAGGCTTGAGGACTGTTGTTGTGGTACCTCGAACAGGGACAGGTGAGCTGCTGTTACCATGAATTGTGGTCAGAATAAGGACATCCCTCTTATCCTTATACCTGACCAGCAACAGGTTTTCATGGGTAAGGGCACGGGACTCATCCTTGGGCATAGGTGTGTTAACAAAATTTAGAGGGAGGCCTCTCTGGTTCTTCCGCACAGTCCCACAAGCGGACATGGATCTGGCGGCAAGAGATGTGAACAGAGGGATGCTGGTATAAAAGTTGTCCATGTAAAGGTGGCAACACTTATCCAGCAATGGGTGCACAAGGTCCCAAACGATTTTCCCGCTAACACCCAGAGTGGGGGGCATTCTGGGGGTTCATAATGGGAATCTCGTCACTCATATAATCTAAACTTGTAAGTGTACCTGGAGGCACTCTCAAAAAGTTTGTAGAGTTTCCCGCCATACCGCGCCCGCTTCGAGGGAATATAATGTAGGAAAATGAGTCTCCCCTTAAAACTGAAAAGAGACTGATCTACCGAGAGCTCCCTGAGTATTACGCAGGCCTCCAAAAACTTGGCCCAAAGTAATCTATGGCCGGCCTCACTTTGTGAAGCCAGTCATAGATGGGATCACGTGTGTGTGTGTGTGGGGGGGGGGGGGGGGGGTGGGTTGAAGTGTGTAGTGTATGTGTTTGGTGTGAACTTTATAAAACGGTGTGTGATAAGAAATCACATACCGTTACAAAAATTAAAAAAACGTTGCGGACAAAAAAAAGGGTGGGTGGGTGAGAGCTGGGATGGCCAAATTCAGCACCCTTTTACTTATTTTTTATTTTTAACCTCCTACCTGTCCTTGCATACAAACTAGACACTTCTTCAGCCCTGAGGGGCACAGATCTCGGCACAGGGGGGGTCCCTTGCTCTTTCTCTCAGCTCTGCCCGCTGACTGAACTCAGTGGGCGAGCAGAGCTGAGAGAAGGGAACATTAACCATTTCTCTGTGGGCTGCTTGTGGTCAGATGATCGTCCGACCAATAGCAGCACTTCTAGCTTTAGGAGGTGATTGGCATTGTATACGACACCGCCGATCACATCTAACTCCAGGTCATCGGGTCACACGTGACCCGCATTATCTCAATCGTGATTGCTGACATGGGGGAGGGGGGGTCTCAGGACCCCCCCTGGGCATTGTCATGGGATGCCTGCTGAATGATTTCAGCAGGCATCCCAGTCCGGTCTCCGCCCGGCGTGCGGCGGGGACAAAATTCCCATGGTACCAAAAAGTTCCAAAAGTACCAGGGCATCGGGGCATACCTGTACGCCCTGGGTCCCTAAGTGGTTAAAATGGCCATCAAGATGAATGACTGTCCATGTAATATATGCATTATTCAAGTCTGCCAGAGAGGGAGTACTCTTAGCAAAAGACAGCCTCTTTAAAGGCATGCTCCACCGGAAAACATCTGATCCCCTATCATAAGATGTCTAATCGCAGGGGTCCCGCCGCTGGGCACCCCAGTCATCCGGTGAACGGAGTGAACTAGGAGGTTACTGGATATCGTGGGGGTCCATAGTGGATAAGGGATAAGAGGAGTACCCTTTTAACTACAAAATGTGCATTTATTGTGCCTCCAAATATATAGGGCTACAAATAGTACCAAAAATAGTACCATAGAAATAGCATAGTGCCAACAGTAGATTGCTACTTTAACTCACAGGCATATGTTAAAGCTGTAGCATGACCTCCCTGCTACCATGTACCATGTATAAAACTAGTGCCTTCTTATTTGGATGAAAGGCTTTTTTTTTTTTTAGCCCCCTCAGGCACTATGACCAGGTTGCTATTGCTGCCCCTGCATCCACTTTATTTAGGTCCTTCATTATGTCACTCCATGTATGGCAAAGTCGTTTTTTTCCCCCCAAATTCATGGCTGTGTGGTGAGGGTGTGATGAAAGGGTAGATGTTATTACCCTAGGGGCAGATGGCATTAACCCCTTGTGTTCATTATGCCAGGACTTGGTTATCCTCTACACCACCCGAAGAATGGGTGCTGGTTCCTGGGCCAGGCGTGGGGAAAATAATCACTCCGATGAAAAGTTACGGAACAACGGCAGCTTTACTGAGGCAGACAGATGGCATAGTTTTTACAGCTCAGTTAGGCCCAAGGAGATGACCAGTGACTTTGGGAGACTTGCGGGCTCGCTGGGACTTGTAGTGGACTTGGACTTAATAATGCAATCCCATGCTGACTTTAGCAGACTTGTTAGACTTGACTATGACTGACTAGACTTCTCCCCTGTGGTTGCTTATCAGGCTTTGACTTTCACCTGAAGGGGTACACGGTTGATGGAAGCGTGGCTGCGTGATTAGGCCTTGGTCTCCCTCAGGACACCAGACACTCTCAGGTTTTGACTGTACTGCACCTTAGACTCATCTGACTAAACTAGCTCCTCCCCAGAATATAAGGGAGCAATTTGGAGGACTCCCATGGGTCACCCACAAGTCACCTCGTCACTGACACCTTCCCTGGTTACATGACTTAACAACAGGACTTAAAGGGGTACTCCCGTGGAAATTTTTTTTTTAAATCAACTGGTGCCAGAAAGTTAAACAGATTTGTAAATTACTTCTATTAAAAAATCTCAATCCTTACAGTACTTTTTAGGGGCTATATACTACAGAGGAAATGCTTTACTTTTTAGATTTCTCTGATGTCATGACCACAGTGCTCTCTGCTGACCTCTGCTGTCCATTTAAAGAACTGTCCAGAGCAGCATATGTTTGCTATGGGGATTTTCTCTTGCTCTGGACAGTTCCTAAAATGGACAGCAGAGGTCAGCAGAGAGCACTGTGGTCATAACATCAGAGAAATCTAAAAAGTATATAGCCCCTAAAAAGTACTGGAAGGATTAAGATTTTTTTATAGAAGTAATTTGCAAATCTGTTTCACTTTCTGGCACCAGTTGATTTAAAAAAAAGTTTTACACGGGAGTACCCCTTTAACCCCTTAAGGACTCAGGGTTTTTCCGTTTTTGCACTTTCGTTTTTTCCTCCTTACCTTTTAAAAATCATAACCCTTTCAATTTTCCACCTAAAAATCCATATTATGGCTTATTTTTTGCGTCGCCAATTCTAATTTGCAGTGACATTAGTCATTTTTCCCAAAAATGCACGGCGAAATGGAAAAAAAAATTGTGCGCCAAAATCGAACAAAAAACGCAATTTTTTAACTTTTGGGGGCTTCCGTTTCTACGCAGTGCATATTTCGGTTAAAATGACACTTTATCTTTATTCTGTAGGTCCATACGGTTAAAATGATACCCTACTTATATAGGTTTGATTTTGTCGTACTTCTGGAAAAAATCATAACTACATGCAGGAAAATTTATATGTTTAAAAATGTCATCTTCTGACCCCTATAACTTTTGTATTTTTCCACGTACAGGGCAGTATGAGGACTTATTTTTTGTGCCGTGATCTGAAGTTTTTTTCGGTATGATTTTTGTTTTGATCGGACTTTTTGATCACTTTTTATTCCTTTTTTAATGGTATAAAAAGTGACCAAAAATGCGCTTTTTTTGACTTTGGAATTTTTGGGCACGTACGCCATTGACTGTACGGTTTAATTAATGATATATTTTTATAGTTCGGACATTTACGCACGCGGCGATACCACATATGTTTATTTTTTATTTTTTTACACTGTTTTATTTTTTTATGGGAAAAGGGGGGTGATTCAAACTTTTATTAGGGAAGGGGTTAAATGACCTTTATTAACACTTTTTTTAAACATTTTTTTTGCAGTGTTATAGGTCCCATAGGGACCTATAACACTGCACACACTGATCTTTTACACAAATCACAGGCGTGTATTAACACGCCTGTGATCAGTGTTATCGGCGCTTGACTGCTCCTGCCTGGATCTCAGGCACGGAGCAGTCATTCACCGATCGGACACCGAGGAGGCAGGTAAGGGCCCTCCCGGTGTCCTGTCAGCTGTTCGGGATGCCGCGATTTCACCGCGGCGGTCCCGAACAGCCCGACTGAGCAGCCGGGTCACTTTCACTTTCACTTTAGGGTTAATACCGCACATCGCCGCGATCGGTGATGTGTGGTATTAGCCGCGGGTCCTGGCCGTTGATGAGCGCCGGGACCGACGCGATATGATGCGGGATCGCGGCGCGATCCCGCTTCATATCGCGGGAGCCGGCGCAGGACGTAAATATACGTCCTGCGTTGTTAAGGGGTTAAAGACATATTCACTTAACCCCTTAAGAACTCAGCCCATTTTAGCCTTAAGGACTCAATTTTTAGGTTTTCGTTTTTTCCTCCTCGCCTTCTAAAAATCATAACTCTTTTATATTTTCCCCCACAGACTAGTATGTGGGCTTGTTTTTTGCGCAACCAGTTGTCCTTTGTAATGACATAACTCATTATATCATAAAATGTATGGCGCAACCAAAAAACACTATTTTTGTGGGGAAATTAAAAAGAAAAACGCAATTTTGATAATTTTGGAAGGTTTCGTTTTCACGCCGTACAATTTATGGTAAAAATGACATGTGTTCTTTATTCTGAGGGTCAATACGATTAAAATGATACCCATTATTACATACTTTTATATTACTGTTGTGCTTAAAAAAAATCACAAACTTTTTAACCAAATTAGTACATTTATAATCCCTTTATTTTGATGACCTCTAACTTTTTTATTTTTCCGTATAAGCGGCGGTATGAGGGCTCATTTTTTGCGCCATGATCTGTACTTTTTTTATACCACATTTGCATATAAAAAACTTTTAATACATTTTTTATAATTTTTTTAAATAAAATGTATTAAAAAAGTAGCAATTTTGGAATTTTTTTTTCGTTCACACCGTTCACCGTATGGGATCATTAACATTTTATTTTACTAGTTCGGAAATTTACGCACGCGGTGATACCAAATATGTCTATAACATTTATTTTTTACGCTTTTTGGGGGTAAAATAGGAAAAAACTGACGTTTTACTTTTTTATTGGGGGAGGGGATTTTTCACTTTTTTTTTACTTTTACTTTTACATTTTTTTACATTTTTTTTTACACTTGAATAGTCCCCATAGGGGACTATTCATAGCAATACCATGATTTCTAATACTGATCTGTTCTATGTATAGGACATAGAACAGATCAGTGTTATCGGCGATCTTCTGCTCTGGTCTGCTCGATCTCAGACCAGAGCAGGAGACGCCGGGAGCCGGAAGGAGGAAGGTGAGGGGACCTCCGTGCGGCGTTCTGAATGATCGGATCCCCGCAGCAGCACTGCGGGCGATCCGGTCATTCATTGAAATCGCGCACTGCCGCAGATGCCGGCATCTGTATTGATCCCGGCACCTGAGGGGTTAATGGCGGACGCCCGCGAGATCGCGGGCGTCGGCCATTGCCGGCGGGTCCCTGGCTGCGATCAGCATCCGGGATCAGCCGCGCATGACACGGGCATCGCTCCGATGCCCGCGGTTATGCACAGGACGTAAATGTACGTCCTGGTGCGTTAAGCACCACCGCACCAGGACGTACATTTACGTCCTGCGTCCTTAAGGGGTTAAATACCACTTATTAACCCTTTATATGAACCATAGTGTGACAAGAGTCCTGAGGAGTGTGGGGCCAGGGGACTTGGACTGAGTCCAACTGACAGGACCAAACAGTGTATAGAAAGACCACTTCTGTACTGGGCCACCGCGGCTGCATCCTCTGCTCAAAACTTTTGGCATTGAAGCTCCCTTCAGCAGAGCTCAGCAGTAATGTGAACAAGCCCTAAGGCAGAAATAAGCTGTTTGCATATAATTACACTAAATGACACCAGACATTTGACGGGACAGTACTAGTCATCCCTCGAGTGAAATATTCCTTTTCTTTACATATAGCAGTCGCCCACAATGCAAATGTTACCCGAATATTACCCGAATATTCTTTTTACTTCTTGAAGTTGGCGTGAAGCTGAGTAAACACTAAGCTTCCTTAATAATACTGTAGAAGTATGTAGCAAGATTTGCTCTTTGCATATCATACATTGTTTCGTTACAGTAAACATGATCAGTGCATCTCTTGGCTATGATGACTGCTTGCACCCTTTCATATTTCGGGTCTTGAAGTGTGCTTTCAGCAGTCACCTCAGGAAACTCTGCATATGGGAGGAAAATATTTTATGTCAAATAAAAATCGTTGTGATTATATGTAAAGCTGTTTAATGTTTCGTTTCCTGATAGCTCTGTATGCATTAAACATGCAGATGTCTTCAGACAGAAAGCTCAAGTATGTGCCTGGATTTCATTACCGCAGCACAGGAAACTCCAGGAGGAGTACAAACAGCACGCTAATAAACTATGGCATGAGAAAGAAAATATCTCCTTCTCTCTCTTATTTCACTCTTTCTTTTTTCCCACTTTTCAGCCAATATCTTTTGATTAATAATAGTTCAATTTATCTAAATGAAGACAATATGGAGGCATACCTCTGGAGGAGAACAAGGAAATACAGAAGGAAAAGCCATCTAATGCACAATATGAAGCAATCGTGAATACTTTCCACCGTTCTGTTTTAAAGAGGCAGCGCACACAGGCTCATACAGATGATAAAAGAATCAACATTCAATGAACCTCAGGGACGCAGGACTTCACATATTGCAAATTCCAAACTGACTTTTATGAAGTGGGTTTCATCACATGATCAAATAGGTCAATAATACATTCTTCATAAAGGTATTCTTATCTTGTAATCTTAAATGGGCACTGTCAGATATAAAAACTTTTTATATGTTGTACATCTTGGAAAAACAATACTTTTTCTAATATATGTTAAATTTGTTTTCACATTTTATTAATAAAACCTGCCTTTGAAAAGCCCACCCCATACCTTCTGGGACACAGTCCCACAGCAGCATGAGCATGTCCAAGGGTCATTGACAAGAGATGGCTGATGGACAAGGCTGCAGGAGGAACACAGCCTGCAGCAACACTACTGTAATACAGAGTTTTACCAAACATGTGCCTCCAGCTGTTGCAAAACTACAACTCCAAGCATTCCTGGACAGTCAAAGGATGTCTGGGTATGCTAGGAGTTGTAGTTTTGCAAAAGCTGTGGCAGAGAGGAGTCATCACAGTGCAGACAAGAGAAGGACACGCCCCCTCCCTTTTACACGATGGAAAAGACATTGAGCAGCTGTAATGTGCTATTTTTTTAATTGAAATATGGATGATAGATACATAAAAATTACATGTATAATAATCAGGATTAGGTACTGAGTAACATGACATTTTACATTTTTTTTGCAGGATCTGACAGGTACGCTTTAAGGCCTATTGCTTGCATATATCATGACATTATCATTGGTGGGGTACAACCTTTGGGATCCCCTCTCTTAATCTTTTGCCTTTTTTTCCTGGATATCAGTGTTATTGTCCAGCATGCAGGGAAAACTAAATGGTAAAAAAGTGCAGGAAGAAACAGTTCTCATTTTAAGGGTTCCCATAATGAAACAGTAATATGCTATCAAATCTACAGGTGGGAAAGTCCCTTTAAAAGAATGCTCCAATTAGAAAGTCATAGGTTGGAACTAGGGATGAGCAAATTCATTATGAATCACTTCATTAAACTCCATTTAGTTCGGTCCAGGCTACAGGGCATCTAAAATGGCGGATCCACATGTGAGGACATGGGGCAAGGAATCCTGGGAAGGCGGGAACAAGAGTCGGTGGGCTGACCCTGAATCATATGCAGCATGCAGCCTATCAGCAGCCAGCCACCCCTGTGATGTCACAGCCCTATATAATCGGCAGCCATCTTGCTGCCAGTCACCTCAACCTTTTATGGCAGAGAGAGAGAGAGAGAGGGACAGACAGCAGTGTGTACTGCACAGAAAAGCATTTTTACAGCAGCGATTCACCTTGCAGTCACATCAGCATTCTATTGCAGAGAGGGTCCAGAGAGCAGTGTGTGTTGCACAGAAAATCTGTTTTTACAGCAGCGATTCACCTCAAGCCCAAATCCAGCCTAAAAGCACTGATAAGGAAAGGAGTGAGATTGAGAGGGAAAGGAGTGAGATTGAGAGAGAAAGTGCAATTCTGGGTGTATTACAGCAGCGATTTACCTCAAGCCCAATTTCAGCCTAGAAGCACTGATAGGGAAGGGAGTGAGATTGAGAGAGAAAGTGCAATCTTGGATGTAGTACACAGCGACTCTGTGCTGCAGTACTGGTGTGTACAACAACTGAAAAGCTAATCGTAGCCAGCCAGTTAGGGTGAGCAGAGAACTAAAAGCATATTATCCTCTATTAAGTGTAACCTGTGCGTACATCTAAGTGGTGTACCATTTTGTTCCAGTTAAAGATTTAAGGGCCTAGATACTGTGAAA
Source organism: Hyla sarda (assembly GCF_029499605.1). NCBI lineage: Eukaryota > Metazoa > Chordata > Amphibia > Anura > Hylidae > Hyla > Hyla sarda. The sequence continues at coordinate 243,095,349 of NC_079191.1, read as the reverse complement.
GGCCAGGCAAAAGTACATACATGCTGGTGTTGTAGACAAATACTGTTTTAAGCGTACTGGAGTACATTGTCCTCCCCTCATAAGTGCATACCACATATGTACATCTAAGTGGTGTATCATTTTGTTCCTAAAGTAGTCTTAAGGACCTAGATACTATGAAAGGTTAGGCAAAAGTACGCACCTGTTGGTGTTGTACACAAATACTGTTTTAAGCATAGTGGAGCATATTATACTCCCCTCATATATGCACAGTATTTCAGGCAGCAGAGAAGTGCCAGGACGTGCACAGAGTAGTGGCAGAGGCCTAAATTCATCAGGCAGAGGTCACAGCAGACTACGGGGTTCCTGGAGTCGGCGACAGTAGCAGTCAATCAGAGCGGACTGTTGGTGGGAAAATCAGCTACTCGGTGGTGTGTCAGTTTTTCATCAAGCATCCGGAGAATGTCAACCTGGCCATATGCAAGATGTGTCGGCAGAAGGTGAAGCATGTCCAGGGTCCCAATGTTGGCACCACGGCCCTGCATCAACATATGAAGCATCACCATATAGCGGCCTGGGAGAACCGGGCTCCGAGGTGGTGGTCCAGCCTGCTGCATTACCCAGGGGCACGCCTCTCCCTGTTTAAGCCAGCCAAGGCTCAGCTAAAGGGAGCTGTATGTCATACCCATCTTCTGTGGCTCCAGATGCTCCTGCTCCTCCTACTTCGAGTCAGTCATTTAGCCAGCAATCCATCGGTGAAGCCATGTCTAAGAGACAATAGTATGCGCCCACTCATCCAACGGCACAGAAGCTGAATGTACTCCTGTCCAAGTTGCTGGTGCTGCAGTCCCTCCCTTTTCAAGTGGTGGACTCTACACCTTTCAGAGAACTGATGGCTTGTGTCGAGCCGAGGTGGAGAGTCCCAAGTCGTCATTTCTTTGCGAAGAAGGCAGTACCAGCCCTGCACAATTTTGTGGAACAGAAGGTGGGCCAGTCCTTGAGCCTGTAGGTGTGTACCAAATTGCACAGCCGTGCCGACGTGTGGAGATGTAACTACGATCAGGGACAATACATGTCCTTAACGACCCACTCGGTAAATGTGGTTCCTGCACAGCCACAACAGCAACTTGGACAGGTCACGCCGCTTCCACCTCCACGCTCTCAGGCCGTTGATCCTGTAACAGTGTGCGACTCCGCCTCCTCATCCTCCACCGTGTCCTCAGCCTCCATTGCACAGACAAGTCTCAGTGCCTCTCCAGCATACTGTCAGGCCCAAGGCCTGATCATGGAAACATACATATGTTTTATAAGACATGGGTGAGGGGTCATTCAGACGGTGTATCCTTTGTTTTTTGTGTATTGCATTTTATTGGGTGGGGGTTCTGGCTGTTTGTTTGTATCTCCTTTAAAGTCATGCACTCTGGTCTCATCATATAATCAAAGAGATAAGGGGCCAGAAAGAGAGAAGACCCCCCCCCTGGTGAGATCAGAGGGGAGGGGGGAATGGAGTCTCCCTCCAAAAAGGCAGATATATAAGATTTAACAATGCTAGACTCAGGGTGTTCAATGCTGTGCAACAAGCTGACAAGACCATCCCAAGAACAGCTGGAACTCACTCTCATGGACTGCTATATCATCATACTATAAGAACTTCATCTTTTGTTTTCTGAACTTGCCTTGCTAAACTCTTTTATATATTTTTGTACCTGCATGTCATTTGTTTCTGTATTTTTATATATTTAGCACTGTGATACCTTTTATCAGATTAAATGTTTAATTAATCAGCTCTGGTCTTTGATCTGTAAATATATGAGCTCACCTTTCTGAAGGCAGCTCTGGTGGAAACACGTTTATCTAAGGGTTAATTTGGTGACTTACTGGGACTAGTAGTGTATACCCAGAGGTCTGGTGGCCTTAACCCTTGCACCATCACACTCTCTCTAGCGTCTTAGCTGGACAGATAGGGTGTGATCGTGACACATACCATATGTGCAGGGCACGGCAATGTCATGCTGCTCTTCACATGGTTTGCCTGGGCGAACGGAGTCACACAGGGGCCCCACACAGGAAGCAATCCCTATTTCCACCTAAAGACCCTGTGTAATGGCAGTGTTGGTAGGTGGAAATAGGGAGAGGTTCCTGTGTGGGGCTACCCTTTCTAGGGCGAGTAACACTTGCCAAGAAGGGAATTAATAATGCGAGAGTAGGGCCATACAGGTAAAGTTTTCACCCCCCCACCAGTTACAATGGACCAAAAGTTGCTCCCTTCCACCTTTTAGAGGTCTTCGCATCACTTCAATACTTGATGGTGTAGGTGGCACATGGTGTTTTTTGCACACTTTTCCTTTTGTTTGATTTAAAAAACTAAAAAATCTTTATCTCCAGGGTACTGGAATTAGCACCCACTGCACCACTCTGTCACCGGGTCACTTTCAGGACTCCTGATGCTTCTGCCACCTCCAGGCTGCCTCATTCTGCCACCATATGTTCTCCTCATGCTGATGCCAGCTCCAGGCTGTCTCATTCTGCCACCATATGTTCTCCTCATGCTGCCGCCAACTCCAGGCTGTGTCATTAAAGGACAAGTCTCACAGTAAACAATTGTTCAGCTTTTAGTGCAGAAGGTAAAGTTATATAGGTTTGTAAATCACTTCCATTACCAGTGCTGCTTAGAAACAAGCTTTTTCTGCATTCTTCTGTCTGACAGGAAATTCAGCTGTTCCAGGTTTTCATGACTTTCGACCCCATATTCAGGCTGTTATCAGCAGCATCCCGGGGCCGTGACGTGACAATTACCCAGAAAACCCCTGTGCTGCAGAGAGCTCCCTGAGTTCGGCCTTAGCCCCTCCCATCTGATGAATATTCACACTGTCCTCCCTCTGTTCTGCAGTGATTGGCTGAGCAGCACTGCCTATATGCCGGCTGATTCAGATCATAGTTCTCTCCCCTCTCCTTGCTAATGTTTTTACACTGACAACGGAGGAGAGGGGGGAGGGGAGGGAGCTGCCAGCGTAGGGCTGTCACACTGAGAATGGAGGGGAGGGAGAGTAGAGTTGTCACACTGAGCACTGGGGAGAGAGGAGTGCAGGGCAGAGAAGGGGGGGGAGGTGATTGTGCCAGTGTAAAGCTGTTTCATTGAGAGGAGGAGGGGGAGGGAGTGATTTTACAGTGTAAAACTGCAGCTTCCACTCCAGGGTCCCTCTCTCTGAGCACTGAGATTACATTTTGTTTCCTCGTGGCCACCCTGCTGTATAGGGCTATGATTGGAGCTCAGTGTTATGTGGGAGTGACTAACATAAATTAGGGGTGGTAACAAGTTCTCTGCTCAGGCAGCTGAGAGCAGGAAATGTGAGCAGTGCATGCAGGGAAATGTAGTCTTTGAGATCACAGGCATAGCCACCATAACCAGGAAGTAACTGGAATTTATGAGCTGAATAGCCGGTGAATGGGGGCCGGAAAAAAAATCACAAACATGTCAGAGAGGTGGTAGGTGAATATACTATGGAATGGCTAGGTATTTTTTTTTTCTTTGCTGCATGGGATATCTTCTTTAAGCCACTATATGATCTCCTCATGCTGCCGCCAACTCCAGGCTGTGTCATTCAGCCACTATATGCTGCCGCCAACTCCCCGCTGTGTCAGTCAGCCACTATATGGTCTCCTCATGCTTCCACCCCCTCCAGGCTGTGTCATTCAGCCACTTTATGTTCTCCTCATGCTGCTGCCAACTCCAGGCTGTGTCATTCAGCCACTATATGCTGCCACCAATTCCGCGATGTGTCATTCAGGCAATATATGGTCTCCTCATGCTGCCGCCACCTCCATACTGTGTCATTCAGCCACTATATGGTCTCCTTATACTGCCTCCACCTCCACGCTGTGTCATTCAGCCACTATATGGTCTCCTCATGCTTCCGCCACCTCCACGCTGTGTCATTCAGGCACTATATTGTCTCCTCATGCTGCTGCCAAGTCCAGGCTGTGTCATTCATTTACTATATGTTCTCCAGATGCTGCCATAAACTCCAGGCTGTGTCATTCAGCCACTATGTGCTGCTGAAAATTCCAGGCTGTGTCATTCAGCCACTATATGGTTTCCTCATGCTGCTGCCATCTCCACGCCGTGTCATTCAGCCACTATATGGTCTCCTCATGCTGCCACCATCTCCATGCTATGTCATTCAGCCACTATGTGGTCTCCTCATGCTGCTGCCAACTCCACGCTCTGTCATTCAGCCACTTTGTGGTCTCCTCATGCTGCCGCCATCTCCACACTGTGTCATTCAGCCACTATATGGTCTCCTCATGCTGCCGCCAACTCCACGCTGTGTCATTCAGCCACTATATGGTCTCCTCATGCTGACACCAACTCCACGCTGTGTCATTTAGCCATTATATGGTCTCCTCATACTGATTCCACCTCCAGGCTCTGTCACTGTGCTACTCTGCGACAGTGATTCTAATAGCGACGCCTCTGATCTGCATGTTATACTGAAGAACAGTATTATTTCACTAATTCAGCACACACCCTATGCATGTTACAGCAAAGCAAAGTGTTCTACACCCCTATTGAGTCGCTCTGTAGGCCAGAAATAGCCATTTTTAATAGCAATTCGCTGTGAATAAATTCGGACTGAAACAATTTTTTTTTTTAAATTTGGCAAATCAGCCAGATCGAATATTGAAAACAATTTGCTCATCTCAAATTTGAACATTACTGCACTAAAATTTACTGGGCAATTAATTTTGACAATGGCTAAGTACTGCCCTCTTTGTTATGTCACAAAGGGCTTTTTCACATCTACACCACAGCAGTATGCTTATTCCCATCTATACCACAGCAGATATGTTAAACTCTACCTAAACCTCTGATGTGGTATTGCTATAGACTTCCATTATGTAAAAGTTGCCAGTTTGGACCTGTTTTTTTCCCCTTTACATTTGTGTATTATTTTTTTCCCCATATAAGTATATTAGTGGTGGATTGTAGGCTGCCGGAGGAACACACCATGCAGCAACACTGCTAAAGCATAGAGTTTTACCAATCATGTGCCTCCAGCTGTTGCAAAACTACAACTCCAAGCATGCCTGGACATCCAGAGGATGTCTGGGCATGTTGGGAGTTGTAGTTCTGCAAAAGCTTTAGGACAGCTGAAGGCAACACTGCTATAAAAAAAAGTTATCTAAACACTGTAACTCCAACTATTTCAAAACTACAAGTCCCAGCTTTACAGGACTGCCAAAGGATGATACACATGCATGACATAGAAACATAAAGAACAGATAGAAAATGTCTGCATTAAAAACTATTGTACTTTTAGCACTAAACATTTGCCCTAATTTTGGAAAATTAAAGTTATACACTAACCATATTGTCTTTGGTGGTAGAGTACAGGAAATCTCCAATAATCATTGCTCCTCTCTGTGCAACCTGTACAGCATAAAACCAGTGAGGAAAGGGTTACAGAGCAAAGTGCAGTGATTGGCTTACTGCCAGGCTCGCTCCTGAGACCAGTGAGTCAGAGCAGAGTGATGGAGAAAGCTGAGTTTTGTAGGCTAGAGAGGGAAACACCCCCTCCAAGAAAAGATTGAAAAGACATGGAGCAGCTGTAATATGCAATTTTTTTTGTTAAATATGGGTGTTAGAGATATAATAAACACAAAGTCCTAAGACAAAAAAGAAAAAACTCCAGCTCAGCGGTAATTATGCAGTTTGCACATGGAAGGTGTGTTCAAGCAGGGAGCACGAGAGCACAGAGCCAAGCCATATTCTTGGTTAACATAGTCCAGATCCAAGGAGAAGATAGGGGAGGGGGGAGGAGGAAGGGGAAACTCCAGCTCCACTTGGAAGGGAAAAATTCCTTTATTGACGTTCCATAAAATTAGAAAGGGTAAAAAAGTGCAAAAACAAAATCAAACATAAAGTCTTACAAGTCTATTTACAAAATGCTTTCTTAGCCCTTTGGTTGTATTAATATTATGATATATATTCTATCTTAGGGTGTGTTCACATGTTCAGGTTTTTAATTACAATTATTGAATTTGAACCCAGGACTAAATCATAAATGGAAAACACATAAAGAAAACACTGAGACTTCTTCTCACTTCAAATCCATTCCTGGCTTTTTCTTCAATAATTGCAATTAAAAACCTGAATGTGTGAACACACCCTTAGTCTTTGTGAAATCTGAACTATTTGGAATGTAAAGATAGCAAGGGACACAAAATAAGCCTGTAAAATGACAAAACATTAGTTAAGCTGCTTCCAAGAATTCGTCCTGGAGGATCTCTGCTTTCAGGCTGCAGGATGATAAAAAGCTTTAAACCTTCAAACAGGAATGGTATGTTTGAGCCAGCTGAAATATCTGCAGACAAATGTGTTCTCCTCCAGGGTTCATCGAGAAAGAGCCATCAGCTGATAAATAACTTAAACCTCAAAGCTCACAGTTAAATTAGTCCCATGTGACGTTGGTCTGGACCGATTCATATGGTATGTTTAGAGAAAACACAGACACAATAGTCTTCCCTATGCTTTGATCTAATATAGCCATACAATGAATACCCCTCTGTAAAAGTGAGCAAAAGTAGATTTGTAAAAGTATTGAAGACATGATTTTTAGATTTTTCAGTACATTTTATCAGTTTAGGGTTAGAGTTCTGAGATTGAGCGTTAAAGGGGTCATCTGGACAAAACAAAAATTAGCTCCAGAGCTGGGGTGGTGTAAAAAGAATAATCATGGTATACTCACCTCCTCCTATCCCCTGCAACTACCATGCTGATGCTCCTGGTCCACCACTGGTGACACCTTCTTCTGAGTGAGTCATGCCAACTCAATAGGACCTGCCTGATCAGTGGTCCCACTTCAGTCACTGATTGGCTGAGCGGGCAGGATCTGTAGGGTGGAGACATCACAAAACCGTGAAGAAGGACTCAAATTTTCAATGTGGTGCCTGTGGGGGACCGAAGGAGATGAGTGTAGCATGTTTATTACTTTAACATACCCCAGCCAGAAAAAAAAAACTGTTGTTTTTCCAGGATAACCCCTTTAATCTTATTGCTTTTATTACACTGACAAATACATCATAAATCTTCATTTATGTAGAGCCAATGTATTCCGCAACCCATTTTAAAGATTGTCATCACTTGGATTGGTTGCTGTCCCAAATGGGAGGATGTCCTTGGAGTATGCTAGGAAACCCGAGTAGCCTGAGGAAACTCATGCAAACATGGATACATGGATAGAACAAACAAACTACATAAATAAATATATTATTTATCTTTCTTATAAAATGCCCACTACCCCAAACTAGCAAGACCCCATCGGGTGATACCTTCACCTACACTGGAAACAAATTGTATGGTATATTTTCAGAGAAAGCCCTTTGGATAAAGCCTTAAAGGGGTACTCCGGTGGAAAACAATTTTTTTTTTAGATCAACTGGTGCCAGAAAGTTTAACAGATCTGTGAATTACTTCTATTTAAAAATCTTAATCCTTCCAGTACTTATCAGCTGCTGTATGCTCCAGAGGAAGTTGTATTTCTTTCTGAAGTTCTTTTCAGTCTAAGCACTGTGGTCAAACTGAAGAGAAATTCAAAAAGAAAAGAACTTCCTGTGGAGCATACAGCAGCTCATAAGTACTGGAAGAATGAATTAATTCATTTAAACAGAAGTAATTTACAATGCTGTATAATTAGCTGGCATCAGTTGATTTAAAAAAATTGTTTTCCACTGGAGTACCCCTTTAACTAGGACACCTGTCTTACTACCAAAATATTAATTGAAGTTGATGGGATAAATGTTGTGGTTTTCTTAATCAGCTTCAGTTAACACCTGAATTAATCATTAACAGAACCAATATTCCTAAAGCTATTATGTATCTGTCCACAACCACAAGGAGTAGATATTTGCCTACTTACACTACCCCTTTGTATGACACTTTATAGGCACATTCTGAAGTGCCACATACCTGTCATCATATGTAAGGGCTCATTTTCACCAATGCATTTGTGGTCTACATTTACTTCCGTAAGTTTGGCCAAAACACTGGAATGTGTCTCACCCATGGGCAAAAGGAAAACCTTAAAATATGTCATATATACAACTTACAAACCTCAAATACACACCACAAATATGTTAGTGTAAACAAATCCTTTATGCAATTGTGATAGATAGGCTTATAGTTTCTTTTTACAAACTCAAAACCCTTAGTTTATTTAAAAACAAATAATGCAGTTGGTGGGGTTTTAAATGCATAGACATTAACTAACTTTATGAGGAATTTTTAGAGTATAATGAAGTGTAATGCACCTGTAATAATTTGGGCAGAGAATACTTAGACCAGTGTTTCCCAACCAGGGTGCCTCCAGCTGTTGCAAAACTACAACTCACAGCATGCCCAGACAGGTTTAATAAATTAGGTTCAACTTAAAGAGGTACTCCGATATACAAAAACTCTGGCACACATAAGTGTCTGATCATAGGGAGTCCGACTGCTGGGCCCCCACAATCTCCTGTACAGGGCCCCGGCCCACCTTTTCAATGAGATGTTTTGACCACCACATGAAGCTGCAGCTGACACTCCCTCTCAATGCAGCTTTATAGGAGAGCTTCATAGGAGAGCTTTATAGGAGAGCTTTATAGGAGAGCTTCATAGGAGAGCTTTATAGGAGAGCTTCATAGGAGAGCTTCATAGGAGAGCAAGGGCTGCACTCGTCAATCTCTGACTCCATAGAGTTGCATTGAGAGGGCGTGTCGGCAGCGTCTCGTGTGGTGGTCGACAAGCTTTATTTAAAAGGTAAGCGGCACACTTTACAAGTCTATGGGAGGGGGCGTGGCGGTCATCATGTCCCCTTCCATAGACGTGAATTGAGGGGGTGGGGCCGTGACGTCACGATGCTGTATCGCCGGTCATTACGCACAGAGTGAGTTTGCTCTGTGTAGTAATGATAGCGGGGCGCTGCAGCAGAGATCCCAGGGTCCCCAGCAGCGGGACCTCCACGATCTGACATCTAATCCCCTATCCTTTGGATAAGGGATAAGATGCTAGGGGCGGAGTACCCCTTTAAGGCTATGTTCACTTGGCAGAATTTCTGTGCAAAATTCCATTGGAAATTCTGCCATAATTTACTTCCTTATATTTATGGTCTTATAGTTTGTAGAATTCCACTGCAGAATCCTTTTAAAGTCAATGGGGCTTGAATTTCAGGGAATTCTGTGTTTTAGGAAAGCCTCGCTGAACAGAATTTCTACAAAATTGGCGAATTTTTTCCATGTGAACATGCCTTAAGATAGTTTTATCTTATTTTACACCAACTATGGTTTTTCTAATGTGCCACAGAATTTTGCGCACAAATGTCGCAGTTGGTATCGCATCTCAAGCCTTTCCCCTTCTGATAAGTAAAATCCTCTTTACTGCTAAACCATGCCCATAGTGCAAGGTGTTAAAAGTTTTTAAACACATAGTAAATGTGCTGAAAGACATGTACGTTGGTACAGATTGCATCGGTATCCTGGTACATTGGCAATAGTGAATCCATCCCACTGTATTTATATAGAAATTCCTCATAGATTCTAAGATCTCTGTTTGCATTCATTGAATGGATCTTGATGGTTCAGTCCAGATAAGAAAAATTTGCCCCAGTGATGTGATGATCACACTCCTGCACTGCTCTAATAATACTGTAACTGGAACACACTTTTTTTAAATTTTCGTAATAGTGTCACTATATAAAATGTAACTTAACAGTCATTAAAATAAATTCAATCTTAATGGTTGCAATTAGTGTTGAGCGCGAATGTTTGAAATGTGAATTTTTACCGTGAATATCGCCACTTCGCAATTTCACGAATATTTAGAATATAGCACTAAATATTTATGATGAATATTCCTTTTTTTTCTTCACAGTACAAATACCAACAATGATGTGTACTGTGTAAAAAAAAGTAACAGCTAGTGTTAGATAGGGTAGGCTAGTTAAGCAGATAGGTTCTAGTGTAGGGTATAATGTTAGTTATAATCCGCTACTGGGGACCCCCATAATCAGAGCCTCCGCTGCGGAGAGCTCGCAAAGGTGGGTGCCGAATGACAGATTGCAGGGGTCCCAAGTGGCGGGACCCCCCACGATCAGGCATCTTATCTCCTATCCTTTGTATAGGGGATAAGATGTATTAGGGCCAGAGTACCCCTTTAACCCCTTAAGCACCAAGCCCATTTTGACCTTAAGGACAGGCCAATTTTATTTTTGCATTTTTGTTTTTTTCCTCCTTGTCTTCTAAAAATTGTAACTCTTTTATATTTTCATCCACAGACTAGTATGAGGGCTTGTTTTTTGTGTGATCAGTCATCCTGCGTAATGATATCACTCATTTTACCATAAAATGTATGGCGTAACAAAAAAAAAAATTTTTGTGGGGAAATTCCAAAGAAAACAGCAATTTTGCAAATTTTGGAAGGTTTTGTTTTCACCCCGTACAATTTACGGTAAAAATGACATATGTTTTTTATTCTGTGGGTCAATACGATTAAAATGATACCAATGATTATATACTTTTCTATTTTTTTTGCAATTAAAAAAAATTGCAAACTTTTTAACCAAATTAGTATGTTTAAAATCCTTCTATTTTGACGACCTATAACTTTTACATTTTTCTGTATTAGCGGCGGTATGAGGGCTCATTTTTTGTGCCATGATCTTTGCTTTTCATTGATACCACATTTGTGTATATAAAACTTTTATGAATTTTTTTAATCTTTTTTTTTATAAAATGTGACAAAAAAGCAGCAATTTTGCATTGTTTCTTTTTACGTTCATGCCATTCACTGAACGGGATCAATAACATTATATTTTATGCATGTGGCGATACCAAATATGTGTATAAAAATTTTTTTTTACACTTTATGGGGATAAAATGGAGAAAAGGACATTTTACATTTTTATTGGGGGTTTTTCATATTTTATTTTATTTTTTACTTTTTTCTTTCTTTCATTTTTACACTTTAATAGTCCCCATAGGGGACTATCTATAGCAATCCTTTGATTGCTAATACTGTTCATTGCTATGCATAGGGCATAGCACTGATCAGTGTTATCGGTCATCTTCTGCTCTGGTCTGCTGGATCCCAGTCCAGAGCAGAAGACCCGGGAGACATCCGGAGCCAGGTGAGGGGACCTCTGTCCGCCATGCTGGATGATCGGATCCCCACGGCAGCGCTGCGTGCGATCCAATCATCCATTTAAAGTACCGCACTGCTGCAGATGCCGTGGTCTGTATTGATCACAGCATCTGAGGGGTTAATGGTGGACATCTGCGCAATTGCGGATGTCCACCCTTACCGGCGGGTCCCTGGCTGCTGATAGCAGCCGGGACCTGCCGCACATGACACGAGCACCGGTGTGGTGCTCGCGGTCATGACAGAGCGTAAATGTATGCCATGGTGCGGTTAGTACCACGGCACCATGACGTACATTTACGTCCATTGTCATTAAGGGGTTAAAGACAAATGTCACACAATTACTCGCCGGCTCAGTCGTAGCCTTGTAATCCACCTTGGATAACTCCCAGGCTTGCCTCCCATGTCAAACATGCCATTTTATTAGCTATTATCATCTCCATCTATCAGCATTGTAACACAACATTCTGGCATCACAAAGTGCAATGTCAGGTTCTTCCTAGACCTACACTGATACTTGGACTTCCCCTTGTCAGCTACTGTGCCATGGCCGTCAGTCCTGCTACCAGGGTCTAAAGGTATATAGTCATCAACATTACATGTAACAAGTAACAACTATAAAGCAATAAACTTTCATCTTAAACAGCTAAACAGTATTTCAGGCAACTAAACAGTCTCTTATAGTGAAACAAGCCAATAAAACAAATGTTATCATAAGACTAGGAGGCTCACATTATACTAACTCTTCTTTACTGAAAATTTGTAGCAGCAAGGGTTAACAATAAAGTTTGAAAAAGGAAACACTGACAATATGTAAATTAGGCATGAACAATAGTCAATCAACAGTCATCACAGGTAATATAAGGTAAGTACAGGTGACTAACTTCCTCTTCTTTGCTGCTCTGCATTCAAGATAAGTACCCCTATTGTTTTTTTCTGTTGCCTCAAGGATTATTTCCAATTATGCTTGTTATATATATATATATATATATATATATATATATATATATATATACATCAATACATATACCTTTGCTTGGGATATATTCCATGTGCATATCACTCCTTGGCATTAGTATCTGTTATAATTATTTTGTTCCCAAAGTCTATTTCCCCTTTGAGGCTCTCTATCCCTGAGTCCCGTTATACATTATTATTTTCTTTTCATTCGAGGTTTCTGTATTATCTCTTACCCTATTTGCCTTGCTTATTTTCACCTGAGTTCCGTTCCCCGTCACTTATTTTTTCCTCTGTTATTATTCGCGTGAATGCCGTCTCCTGCTTCTCGCTGGATGCGGCTCTGCCAAGTTCTCGCGAGATTTGCACTGCCGCTGGTGATCAGCTCCAGTGCGAAGATAATTTTTCCTCACAAGCCTGCTCATCATCGTGTCAGCTGGCCGCGTATCACTGCGCTCCGTGACTCCTGTCACAGACTTCATTCTATTCAGGTTATTTCTTCTTAAATCCTTATTTTTTAGTTATTTCTGCTAAAGCATTTATCTTTTACTTATCCATATACAATCTCTCTACAGTTCTCTTACCTGAGTCCTTTTTTGTTATTATCTCTTCTCCATTCTTATACCTCATTGGTCATAGGTTTGAGGTTTTTGTTCCTCCATTTATTTTATTATATTGCATTAAAGATAAGTTACCATTTTGTCTTAATATCATCTTTCAATTGCTGCCTATTACAGATAGTCATATATATATATATATATACATATATATATATATATATATATATATATATATATATATATATATAATACATCCATACACTAAGATGTCCAATGTGGAATCCAACAAAATGGTTGACGCCCCTTACTTTGATTATGTTGATGAATCCCTCACTCAATCTATGGTGGATAATTCAGTTAACAAATCTGTCCAGTCAGTGGTCTGTCCTTTATACCTGGGGTGATTGCAAAATCAGGGGCATTGGCAATGTACTGCAGTTCGAAATCACCAAAGAACAGGACCAGGAAACGTTTCAGGCTTTTTCTAAAAGCAATGTTGCACATGCTTCCACAGTGCATCCCTTACCCTCTACCTGTGATGAGGTTGCTAAAAAATGGACAGTCAGAGTCACCGTCAAGCTGAAACCTGACTCTTATAACAAATCCCCAAGCCATTCATCCTCAGATGAGATTGAATATTCTGATCAAGGTGATTCCTTTGAATATTATATGAGGCTATATCAGATGATGACTTTGTTATGGATACTGAAGATCAAAAATCCATTATTCTTGATAGTTCCGGGGATCCTTATTTTGACCCCGGACACATAAAACACCCTAGGTCAGAGGAGTGGCTGCCTCATCCACTTGTAACTAAATATCTATCTTCATGGCTGAAAAAATCTTTAGATAGGGCCACTTGGAGTAAACTCCGTGCTGAGTGCCCTAGGCCAACTTTACCACATAAAATTGCATTTACACCTGAAGTTGACCCCACTTTAGTCAAATTCTTGAATAAGTCTGGGAAAAATCTGAAGAAAGGGGTTGATCGCTCCTTTAAAAAATTCAAGATCGCATTCTATATCTCCTAGGTCCCTTAACAAAAATCTTAGACCTAGCTGAGGAATCCACTGCTTCAGGTACCCAAGTGGACATATCTATTCTGAAAGGCTGGGCACAAAGAGCTGTATGTATTTTTGGGAGTGTAAATGCCTCCATTTGTACTGAATATAAGAGGTCAATCTTACTAAAACTCGACCCCCAATTGGTGAATCTAGCATCTACAGAATTTGATTCTCCCACTGATGGACTCCTTTTTGGAGAGAGCATTTATCAAATACATGGGTTTATTTTCTGGGCGCAATCGATCTTGAAGAAAGCGTTCCAACCACATGTTTTTGCCAGGGCTGGGAAAAGAAGGGGCAGATTTCCCAGCTGTCAGTTTCAAGAGGGAAATTATTCCCATGCCCCCCCCCCCCCCAAATGTTCAGACAGGTTTACCAACCCTTCCTTTCCCATCCAACCCTCCCCCTTCGTCCCTAATGGAGGAAGACCCTGGAGCATTCATGGACATCAAGGATACACCAGATCCAAACCACCAACAGGTAAGTCTAACAAATCTGCCTTTTTGCAAATTCCATTGGGAGGAAGGATAGCAAATTTTTTCCAAACCTGGGCCATGATTACTTCAGACACTTGGATTTTGAACACAGTTCAAGGTATCCAAATAGACTTTGTTCATCCTCCAATTCAAATCTATCCTCCAGAGCCAAGAAGGAGGTTTCAGACCAGTAATAAATCTGAAAACACTCAATAATTTTGTTTATCGCCACTTCAAAATGGAAGGCATTCACCTGTTACAATATCTATTCTCACAAAATGGCTAGAAAAATAGATCTCGGCTTCATTACCAACAAGGAGAAATCAATCCTCTTCCCATCAAGAGAATTAGAATTCTTAGGACTTCTAATAAACACCCAATTGGCAATTCTCAGTCTTCCTTCAAGGAAACTGAAGACAATCCGCATAGAAATCCATCCCATCCTAAACAAAAACAAAGTATCTCTTCGGACCATTGCTCGCCTAGTCGGTCTCCTTTCATCATCCCTTTAGGGAATCTTCCCAGCACCTCAACATTACAGAGCCCTTCAACATCTCAAGGCTCAACATTTAAGGGAAGGACTTGGTTACTCAGACAAAGTATGTCTGAATCCCGACACCAAGGAAGAACTTCTTTGGTGGTTGGATCACATTCAAGCCTGGAATGGGAAGACTATATTCAACTCAATTCCCGATCTGATTATAGAATCAGATACCAGCCTTCTAGGTTGGGGGCCAGATGCAGTTCCTCATCCACAGGAGGAAAATGGTCTCTCAAAGACTCTTCTCTTCATATAAACTTCCTCGAACTTTTGGCGGGTTTCTTTGCTCTCAAGAGCTTTGCAAAAGATCGCTCTCACTGCTGCATTCTTATGAGGATGAGCAATATATCAGCAGTGCAACACATAAACTGATTAGGAGGTACCAAATCGGAACTTCTAGCAAATATCACGAAGGAGTTTTGGCATTTTTGTCTCGACAGAGATATCCTAATGAAAGCAGAATATCTTCCAGGACTATCCAATACAATAGCAGACTGGAATTCCCGCTACTTAGTGGATTCCAGAGACTGGAAATTAGATCTACATATTTTTCAGCTCATCAATTCTGTTTGGGGTCCTCTTCATCTATACCTCTTTGCTGCTTTCTGATTCCCAGAGTCCTACTATTGGTCCTACTATTGGTGCAAGCAACAGAGCCTGGATCCTATTCATGCATCTGTGAATCAAGTTCAATTTCTTGTCAACTGCCTTTGATAATGGGAAAGCATGCCGAACTTTTAATGTTTACCGTTAGGCTGAAGCGCAATCATTGTGTGAAACCACCGGTAGTCGCCTTTGAGGGCCCCACGCTGTCTTGAAGACACCTCCGGAGGAGCGACCCGAGATGGGAGCCATTTGACCAGATTTACACGGTGAGTGCAGGACGCCTGTCCTTTTCTCCATTTACCTATTGATGATTCCTGTTTCAATTGTCCTAGCACCACAGTGTATGGTTTGTACTGGTCTCCTGCCTAGTATGAGTATATCCATCTCATGGTGATAGAGAGTTTGTACACTGAGGACAAGCAGGGCTCTGTGCACTGGTGAGTGCAGGATGCCTGTCCTTTTCTCCATTTACCTATTGATGATTCCTGTTTCAATTGTCCTAGCACCACAGTGTATGGTTTGTACTGGTCTCCTGCCTAGTATGAGTATATCCATCTTGTGGTCATAGAGGGTTTGAGGTATCGGTGCCACTTTCTGGTTCTTTTGTTTGGAGTATATGTAATATACCTTGGTTAAAAATGTGTATATTTTAGTCCCTGCAGCTATTGCCAATGTGTCTCTGTGAGGAGACCAAATACAGAAGTGTGGGTGGACAAGCAGGGCTTTGCGCAGTGAGGACAAGCAGGGGTCTGTGCAGTGAGGACAAGCAGGGCTCTGTGCAGTGAGGAAAAACAGGGCTCTGCACACTTAGGACAAGCAGGGCTCTGTACACTAAGGACAAGCAGGGCTCTGTGCACTGAAGGCAAGCAGGGCTCTGTGCACTGAGGACAAGCAGGGCTATGTACACTGCAGACAAGCAGGTCTCTGTGCACTGATGACAAGCAGGGCTCTGTACACTGAGGACAAGCAGGGCTCTGTGCACTGAGGACAAGCAGGGATCTGTGCACTGAGGACAAGCAAGGCTCTGTGCACTGAGGACAAGCAGGGCTCTGTACACTGAGGACAAGCAGAGATCTGTGCAGTGAGGACAAGCAGGGCTCTGTACACTGAGGGCAAGCATGACTCTGTACACTGAGGACAAGCCGGGTTCTGTACACTGAGGACAAGCAGGACTCTGTGCACTGAGGACAAGCAGGGCTCTGTACACTGAGGACAAGAAGGGCTCTGTACACTTAGGACAAGAAGGGCTCTGTACACTGAGGACAAGCAGGGCTCTGTGCACTGATGAGAAGCAGGGCTCTGTACACTGAGGACAAGCAGGGCTCTATACAATGAGGACAATCAGGGTTCTGTGCACTGAGGAAAAACAAGGCTCTGTGCACTGAGGACAGGCAGGGCTCTGTGCACTGAGGACAAGCAGGGCTCTTTACACTAAGGACAAGCAGGGCTCTGTGCACTGAGGACAATCAGGGCTCTGTGCAGTGAGGACAATCAGGGCTCTGTGCACTGAGGAAAAGCAGGGCTCTGCACACTGGGATGAAGCAGGGCTCTGTACACTAAGGACAAGCAGGGCTCTGTGCACTGAAGACAAGCAGGGCTCTGTGCACGCAGGGCTCTGTGCACTGAGGACAAGCAGGTCTCTTTGCACTGAGGACAAGCAGGGCTCTGTACACTGAGGACAAGCAGGGCTCTGTGCACTGAGGACAAGCAGGCATCTGTGCATTGAGGACTAGCAAGGCTCTGTGCACTGAGGACAAGCAGGGCTCGGTACACTGAGGACAAGCAGGGATCTGTGCACTGAGGACAAGCAGGGCTCTGTACATTGAGGGAAAGCAGGACTCTGTACACTGAGGACAAGCAGGGCTCTGTGCACTGAGGACAAGCAGGGCTCTTTGCACTGAGGACAAGCAGGGCTCTGTGAACTGAGGACAAGAAGGGCTCTGTACACTGAGGACAAGCAGGGATCTGTGCACTGAGGACTAGCAAGGCTCTGTGCACTGAGGACAAGCAGGGCTCTGTACAGTGAGGACAAGCAGGGCACTGTGCACTGAAGACAAGCAGGGCTCAGTGCACGGAGGGCTCTGTGCACTGAGGACAAGCAGGTCACTCTACACTGAGGACAAGCAGGGCTCTGTACACTGAGGACAAGCAGGGCTCTGTACACTGAGGACAAGCAGGGATCTGTGCAGTGAGGACAAGCAGGGCTCTGTACTCTGAGGACAAGCAGGACTCTGTACACTGAGGACAAGCAGGGCTCTGTGCACTGAGGACAAGCAGGGCTCTGTACAATGTGGACAAGCAGGGATCTGTGCAGTGAGGACAAGCAGGGCTCTGTGCACTGAAGACAAGCAGGGCTCTTTGCACGCAGGGCTCTGTGCACTGAGGACAAGCAGGTCTCTCTACACTGAGGACAAGCAGGGCTCTGTACACTGAGGACAAGCAGGGCTCTGTGCACTGAGGACAAGCAGGGATCTGTGCACTGAGGACAAGCAAGGCTCTGTGCACTGAGGACAAGCAGGGCTCTGTACACTGAGGGCAAGCAGGGATATGTGCAGTGAGGACAAGCAGGGCTCTGTACACTGAGGACAGGCAGGGCTCTGTGCACTGAGGACAAGAAGGGCTCTGTACACTGAGGACAAGAAGGGCTCTGTACACTGAGGACAAGAAGGGCTCTGTACACTGAGGGAAAGCAGGACTCTGTACACTGAGGACAAGCAGGGCTCTGTGCACTGAGGACAAGCAGGGCTCTTTGCACTGAGGACAAGCAGGGCTCTGTGCACTGAGGACAAGAAGGGCTCTGTACATTGAGGACAAGCAGGGATCTGTGCACTGAGGACTAGCAAGGCTCTGTGCACTGAGGACAAGCAGGGCTGTGTACAGTGAGGACAAGCAGGGCTCTGTGCACTGAAGACAAGCAGGGCTCAGTGCACGGAGGGCTCTGTGCACTGAGGACAAGCAGGTCTCTCTACACTGAGGACAAGCAGGGCTCTGTACACTGAGGACAAGCAGGGCTCTGAACACTGAGGACAAGCAGGGATCTGTGCAGTGAGGACAAGCAGGGCTCTGTACTCTGAGGACAAGCAGGACTCTGTACACTGAGGACAAGCAGGGCTCTGTGCACTGAGGACAAGCAGGGCTCTGTAAAATGTGGTCAAGCATGGATCTGTGCAGTGAGGACAAGCAGGGCTCTGTGCACTGAAGACAAGCAGGGCTCTTTGCACGCAGGGCTCTGTGCACTGAGGACAAGCAGGTCTCTCTACACTGAGGACAAGCAGGGCTCTGTACACTGAGGACAAGCAGGGCTCTGTGCACTGAGGACAAGCAGGGATCTGTGCACTGAGGACTAGCAAGGCTCTGTGCACTGAGGACAAGCAGGGCTCTGTACACTGAGGACAAGCAGGGATATGTGCAGTGAGGACAAGCAGGGCTCTGTACACTGAGGACAAGCAGGGCTCTGTGCACTGAGGACAAGAAGGGCTCTGTGCACTGAGGAAAAGCAGGGCTCTGTGCACTGAGGACAAGCAGGGCTCTGTACACTGAGGACAAGAAGGGCTCTGTACACTGAGGACAAGAAGGGCTCTGTACACTGAGGACAAGAAGGGCTCTGTACAATGAGGACAAACAGGGCTCTATGCACTGAGGACAAGCGGGGCTCTGTGCAATGAGGAAAAGCAGGGCTCTGTACACTGAAAGACAAGCAGGGCTCTGTACATTGAGGACTAGCAGGGCACTGTATGCTGAGGACAACCAGAGCTCTGTACACTGATGACAAGCAGGGCTCTGTACATTGAGGACTAGCAGGGCACTGTATGCTGAGGACAACCAGGGCTCTGTGCACTGAGGACAAGCAGGGCTCCGTACACTGAGGACAGGCAGGGCTCTGTGCACTGAGGAAAAGCAGGGCTCTGTACACTGAGGACAGGCAGGGCTCTGTACACTGAGGACAAGTAGGGTTCTGTACACTGAGGACAGGCAGGGCTCTGTGCACTGAGGACAAGCAGGGCTATGTGTGCTGAGGACAAGCAGGACTCTGTACACTGAGGACAAGTAGGGTTCCGTACACTGAGGACAGGCAGGGCTCTGTGCACTGAGGACATGCAGGGCTCTGTGCACTGAGGACATGCAGGGCTCTGTGTAGTGAGGCTCTGTGACACACCCCCATCCCACACATCAGGATGATTGA
Organism: Hyla sarda; assembly: GCF_029499605.1. Lineage (NCBI taxonomy): Eukaryota > Metazoa > Chordata > Amphibia > Anura > Hylidae > Hyla > Hyla sarda. Next base: position 243,075,810 of record NC_079191.1, on the reverse strand, counting down.
CAAGCCAGGAGCCTGCACAGAGCCCTACTTGTCCTTCCTTACTTCTTGTACTTGGTCTACACAGAGACACACAGGCAATAGCTTTAGAGACAGAATTTTTAACAAAAAAATATACAAATTTTTTATCTAATGTATATTACAAAATACATATAATGGTATTAGCTACATTATATAAAAAGTTTTTGCTAGACAGGTACACTTTAAAGAGTCATAGCAAAGGATCTGAATATTTTTTTTTTTTTTTTTATAAATTTGCGGAAATTCTGTTTTCATGTTCATATTATGCAGTATGGAGTAGAGATTGAGGGAAGGAAACTTTTTGTTTTGTTATTTTAGCCCATGGCCTCATTATAGCAAAATGAAGTAAAGTAAAAGGGTCTGGAGACTTTCCGAATGTACTGTATATGAAAAAGACAAATTGCTTGTGTCACAAGTTCACAAATCTAAAGCTATGTCTGTGAAGGCACTTTCAACCCCTACCTGGTGCTGAGATTGGTTAAAATTTGTCAAACCCTCTAATAAATTCCCTCAATGCAGCTGCTACTGTATATGTGACATACTGTACGTGGAAGAAAAGATCGGTCAATAAGTTCAACATAACTTTGAAACAGTAAATTAAAAATAAACAAACACTGCATGCTTTTCTATTGGCTACTACCGTATTTTTCGCGGTATAAGACGCACTTTTTCTTCCTCAAAACTGGGGGGGGAAAGTTGGTGCGTCTTATACGGCAAATACACACCTTTCGGGTCGGTCCCTGCGGCCATCAACGGCCGGGAACCGCGGCTAATACAGGATATCACCGATTGCGGTGATGCCCTGTATTAACCCTTCAGACGCGGTGATCAAAGCTGACCGCTGCGTCTGAAGCGAAAGTCGGGCTGTTCGGGACCACCGCGGTGAAATCGCGGCGTCTCGAACAGCTTACAGAACACCGGGAGGAACCTTACCTGCCTCCTCGGTGTCTGCTCCGTGCCAGGATCCCCTGCATGGTGGCGCTCTCCTTCGACGTCATTACGTCGTCGCGCACGCCGTCCCGGCATCCCATAGGAGTGGCGTGCGTAGCGACGTGATGACAGCGACGTGTTGACGGCGGCAGAGAGCGTGGATCCCGGCGAAGAAGAAGTCCGGAGCGTCGGGGACACCCCGGGGACGCGGCAACAGCGATGGAGCGACATCCAGGGCAGCGGTGACGGGTCCGGAGCGGCGGGGACACATGAGTATTACCTCCTATCCAGTGGTCTTCAACCTTCGGACCTCCAGCTGTTGCAAAACTACAACTCCCAGCATGCCCGGACAGCCGTTGGCTGTCCGGGCATGCTGGGATTTGTAGTTTTGCAACAGCTGGAGGTCCGCAGGTTGAAGATCACTGTTGGGTGCAGAATCTTTTTTTTCTAGATTTTGCACCTTTAAAATTTGGTGCGTTTTATATGCAGGTGCGTCCTATAGGGCGAAAATACGGTATTTTACATGTATCCTCAAGGGAAGTGTTTCTCCTATCACAGTACAATGTCTATCTGCAGTGTTTAAAAAAATCCTTTTTCCTATTTAATGCCTATAGGGAATCTTTTGTTTATCCAAAGAACCCAGAATTTATAATTTATTTGGTACAAAACGATTGAGTATCTGGGAGTACTGGAATAGCAAGATCTATATGATCACGCATAATAAAGCATGAAATATCTTCCAAAATCTTTCGGAATACATTTAGCCCTAGTTTCAGTAGAACAAGTGATCTAAGACTCTTTAGAATGCGACTAGATTGATAATCACGAATAAACAGTGTATCTTAACACTGCCAAGAAGAGATTGAGAAGACACCAATCTGTTTTACACCCAGTGGATTATTCAGCCTGGAATAATAATGAAAAGAAATAGAAAAGTATCACACATTTCTGTATCATCCTTACTCAGGCGCCCTGCTGATCTCTGTAGTGCTTCAACTTGGTGCATGTACAGCAGGCGCTAACACAATAGGGATCACGCCTGGTTTACATTAACAATACAGAGCTGTGCAAATGAATTGTAACTTTTAGGAAGATAGTCAGGATCCACCATCCTGATATTTAAAACTAATTAAATAAAAGATAATAACGTTATAAATTGTTCTTCCCAATCTGATCTATTACACTTTCTGATATATATATATATATATATATATATATATATATGTATATATATATATATATATATATATATATATATTTGCATTAATTGATTCACAGAAATTCACTTGACTCCTTGGAGTCAAACTGTGCCAGGACAAACGTTATAGGAGCTGCAGGACTTTAACCCCTTAAGGACCCAGGGTTTTTTCCGTTTTTGCACTTTCGTTTTTTCCTCCTTACTTTGAAAAAATCATAAATCTTTAGATTTTGCACCTAAAAATACATATGATGGCTTATTTTTTGAGCCACCAATTCTACTTTGTAATGACATCAGTCATTGTACTCAAAAGTCTACGGTGAAATGGGGAAAAAAATCATTGTGCGACAAAATTGAAGAAAAAACGCCATTTTGTACATTTTGGGGGCTTCCGTTTCTACACAGTACATTTTTCGGTAAAAATAACACCTTATGTTTATTCTGTAGGTCCATACAGTTAAAATGATACCCTACTTATATAGGTTTGATTTTGTCGTACTTCTGAAAAATATCATAACTACATGCAGGAAAATTTATACGTTTAAAATTGTCAACTTCTGACCCCTATAAATTTTTGCGTATGGGGCAGTATGAGGACTCATTTTTTGCACCGTGATCTGAAGTTTTTAGCGGTACCATTTTTGTATTGATCGGACTTTTTGATCGCTTTTTATTCAATTTTTCATTATGTAAAAAGTGACCAAAAATACGCTATTTTGGACTTTGGAATTTTTTTGCGCTTACGCCATTGACTGTGTGGTTAAATTAATTATATATTTTTATAATTCGGACATTTCCGCATGCGGCGATACCACATATGTTTATTTTGGTTTTTATTTATGCTGTTTTTTTAAATGGGAAAAGGGGGGTGATTAAAACTTTTATCAGGGAAGAGGTTAAATGATCTTTATAAACTTTTTTTTTCATTTATTTTGCAATGTTATAGCTCCCATAGGGGGCTATAACACTGCACACACTGATCTTTTACATTGATCACTGGTTTCTCATAGGAAAACATTGATCAATGATTCTGACGCTTGACTGCTCATGCCTGTATCTCAGGCACGGAGCAGTCATTCGGCGATCGGACACCAGGAGGCAGGTAAGGGCCCTCCTCGTGACCTATAGCTGTTCGGGATGTCACAATTTCACTGTGGCTATCCCGTACAGCTCCCTGAGCGAAACGGCATTAGTTTAGTTTCACTTTAGATGCGGCGATCAACTTTGAATGCCGCGTCTAAAGGGTTAATAGCGCGCGGCACCGCGATCAGTCCCGCCCGCTATTAGCCACGAGTCCAGGCCATTGCTAGGTGCCGGGCCCGACCCGCTATGTTGTTGCCCCGCGTTATAGAACGGGAGCGGACTTATGACATACCGGTACGTCATGGGTCATTAAAAGGTTAATGGTTGGAGTCCTGCCATTTGTACCTCGTTGGATTAGAAAGTGATGGAATATAGCCATCATTGTTTGAGATGAGTAGAACCCATATATATTTACCTACCTTGCAAAGGCACCGGCAATAGTGTTTTAGAGCTTTATACACAAAACATGTCCATAAAGTTCATGTCACCTTTTCCAGGATGGTTTTAATGGTAATATATAAATGTCAATGCCTTATGATTATTTGCAGCTTTTCCAAGTTTTCTAAAACACTGCAAGCTAAACTTTGTGGTCGTACACACAGCCATATTATGTCATAGTAGCATTAGATGCCAAACTTTAGAGGTATTTTGTTTAAGAAAGATTGGTGCTGAGGGAGAATATATCCATAAAGCTATGGAGCATAAAAGAGCTATATGGTGGCAAATAAAGTGTCTTTGAATCATAATTTGGGTGCCTATACACTAAAGCTGTTTTGAGCACTTGCATTATGTAAGTAACACCTTACACCCAGTCCCCTGGGGTTTTACGCAACCAAACTCAAATCACCATAAATGATGTTTTGTGGCCATGATACAGGTGTCTGGAATGGCCTAAGGCAGTAGTCTAGTGGGCATAACTTAGCTCCATATGGAACCACATAGTTTGTGCCAAATTTGGTATTGGAGCATGGAAACGTTGTATTTGAAAAGGATTCCATGCATTGTTCCATTGAGATCCGACCTCCTTTTTGGCAGAGAATATATAGTTCTTACACAGAGCCATAATATGCCAGTCTAAATGCTGGGTAACAGATCATTTGGATTAATTTAGTGCTGTACGCCCATATATGTAATATTTGAAGTCTGTATTATTAAATACTAACGTGTTAGAATATGCTCATTGTTATGATTCGGCTAGCTGGATGTGGATCCACTGTGTCAGCGAGGGATTGGCGTGGACCGTGTCGGTGGACCGGTTCTAGGGATGCTACTGATTTTCACCAGAGCCCGCCGCAAAGCGGGATGGTCTTGCTGCGGCGGTAGCAACCAGGTCGTATCCACCGGCAACGGCTCAACCTCGCTGACTGCTGAGAAGACGTGGAACAGAAGGACTAGGCAGAGGCAAGGTCAGACGTAGCAGAAGGTCGGGGCAGGCGGCAAGGTTCGTAGTCAATGTGGATAGCAGAAGATCTGGAACGCAGGCTGTGGACAACACTAAACGCTTTCACTGGCACAAGGCAACAAGATCCGGCAAGGAAGTGCAGGGGAAGTGAGGTAATATGGACAGGGAGCAGGTGGAAGCTAATTAGGCTGATTGGACCAGGCACCAATCACTGGTGCACTGGCCCTTTAAATCTTAGAGAGCTGGCGCGCGCCAGGACATGACAGCCGGGGACCGGGACAGGTAAGTGACTTGGATACTATTCGCGAGCGGGCGCGTCCCGCTATGCGAATCGCATCCCCGCCGGCGATGTCAGTGCAGCGCTCCCAGTCAGCGGGTCTGACCGGGGCACTGCAGAGAGAGAGACGCCGCGAGCGCTCCGGGGAGGAGCAGGGACCCAGAGCGCTCGGCGTAACACTCATTACTCATGGTCCAGTGAGATTAGAAAACACTGTGTATTAGGTTTATGGTGGCATCACTGCGGCACTGTGCTACCTCAGGGACTCCATGTAATGATAATCTGTAAGGTGCTGGTACACATATTCTGATCTCAATGCTTTTAGTAGAGAAAAGCTCTGTAAAGTTGCACCTATACAGTAGGTGCATTCTGCAATCATATACAGTGATCCCTCAACTTACAATGGCCTCAACATACAATAGTTTCAACATACAATGTTTTTTTCTGGACCATCGTAACTTGAAACCAGACTCAACATACAATGTTATGGACAGACCAGATCTGTGAAATGTGTCACAACTGGAGGAACTGACCAATCAGAATGGGCATTTTACTGGTAAATCACCTCTATTACTGAAGTGCCTGCACTGACTGGCTGTCAGGTAGTGCCCCCTACAGTACAGGGAGGAACTACAAGTTCTGTACTACTCCTTACCTGTGCCAGGGTTATCTGCTCTTTTGGACACCAAGTAAGGGCGGCTCCATTTGGGACACTGTGTGTACTGTATAGGACCCTGAAGAAGCTCCTGTCCTCTACTTAAACCATTGTGTCCAACATTTTGGTGGCTTCAGAACCAATTACCAGGTTTCCATAGAGTTCTGGTCTCAACATACAATGGTTTCAACATACAATGGTCGTCCTGGAACCGATTAATATTGTAACTTGAGGGACCACTGTACTGTTTGAGTTATATGCGTTTCAACAGAAAGACCCCATGTGTGTCTCTGCATAATGTCAGAGGCCTAGAGAGGCACAGTGGGGCCCCATAGACCTGTATGGATGTTTATTAGGTCTCTGTACTTTTTCTCACAGGATTACAAATGGGAAAAGGAAATATACCATGTACCAGATGCCAGCAGTAGGGAGTAGGGGAGCAATCCTTATCTGTCCTCCTCATTGTGCTATACTAAGTGGTAAGTGCACATTTATCACTTGTGATGTTCACTACTCAAGTTGACCATCTACATAGTAATTGCTTTCAATTCTCCTTCTTAAAGCCATATGCAGTTGTTTCTTTATAGTGATAGTGATGAAAGGAATACTTTGCACAATTCATAGTCATTAATTAAGACACAATGGCACAAAACACTTTGGAATGAGGCAAAAACAAAACTCTTTTATTTCATGTCTGATCTTTAGCAGCAGTTTTGCTAATAAACCACAATGTCACAATATGTCATAATATTTTTTGCCATAATGTTTTGCTTCACTATATGCCTTCCTGACACAATGCAGCTGCTGCACATGCAAAGCAAACTGTTTGGGATAAAGCATTGTTAAAAGAAGTGCGCAGCAGAGTCTTAAAGGGGAACTCCGTGGAATTTTTTTCTTCTTCAAATTAACAGGCGCATGAAAGTTAAACAAATTTGTAAATCACTTCTAGTTAAAAATCTGAACCCTTCTAGTACTTATCAGCTGCTGTATACTACTGATATACTACAGAGAAATTTGAGAAAGTTCTTTCCAGCCTGACAACAGATGCTCTCTACTGACACCTTTGTCCGTGTCAGGAACTGTCCAGAGCAGGAGAGTTTTTTTTCTATGGGGATATGATTCTAATCTGGGCAGTTCCTGACATGGACAGAGGTGTCAGTAGAGAGCACTGTTGTCAGACTGTAAAGAACTTCACACATTTATCTGTATTATACAGCAGCTAATAAGTACTGGAGGGTTTAAGATTTTTTTTTTTTAAAGTAATTTACAAATCTAAAGAAGGGAGAGAGTACACTAAAGGGTTACTACACCTGGAATGGAGATACTGCGTAGTATCGGTGGCCCGTAATAGGTCTCCTGTGGGGTGCACATACGAAATGTAAATAATAGAAAAGGCACGTATGTGAACTCACCACTCAACGGAGACAGCTCGAGCTGAGAGTCCGGTCCACAGAAGGCTGGGTCACAGCATCGGTGCAGGTAAGAGGATGCTCGGAGGCTCTGAGCGCCCACTTACCTGCACCGATGCTGTGACCCAGCCTTCTGTGGACCGGACTCTCATATCGAGCTGTCGTTGAGCGGTGAGTTCACGTACGTGCCTTTTCTATTATTTAATTTACAAATCTGTTTAACTTTCAGCCACCAGTTTCTACTTGATTCCTCCGGAGTTCCACTTTAAGTCCTGGCAATACTCCCACACTTAATAGAGGCACACTTGATCCTAGACAGTTCCCCTGCACACATAACTGCAGTCTATGGGGGACAGTTGCCAAGCAGAGCAAATTTAAGCAAGTGCTAGAAAAAAACTGTATGGTACTTTGCAAATGGAGCAAGACCACTTCCTTCTTACATTATACATCCATACATTAAGTAGTAAAGCAAATACAATTAAAGGGGTACTCTGGTGGTTAATTTTTTTTTACTATATGGCATCTTCTTTGTAAGTTTTTTATTTTTTTTGCAATATACATGTGTTATATGTTTTGGCAGCATGTCTGTGTTTTTCTTACCTGTGTGTTGGGCAGGAAGTTTTGTAGTTCAGAATGTTTTCTTTTACTGTTGTCCACAGTGGCCATGTTCTGAGTCTGCTGTGGACAAGATGTCATAGCTTTTTTTTCTCTCTGTCTGCATGAGAGAAATAAGCCACACCCCCTAATTTCCCCCCTACCGAGGTCTGCATGACAGAAGCCGGAGTACACAGCTCCTCACCTCACCTCCCCTCCCCCTCCCCCTGCTCTGCTTCTGAGGACGCAGATCTGCATGAGAAGCCATAGTACATAGCAGCTCCTCATCTCCCCTCCCCCTGCTCTGTATTCTAAGGATGCAGGTCTGCACAGGAGAAGGAACACAGAGAAGATAAGTGTTATCTGACAAGGTGCACGGGCTGGGGATGTATGGACTGCAGGGGCTGGGAAATAAATCTCATACTGGGGATGATCTCTATATGTGAAGGGGGGAGGGGGGGGGACTCCTGAATGACACATGCTGGGAGTTGTAGTCCCTGTTATGTGTGTGTATGGTAGTGTTTACAAACCAGTGTGCCTCCAGCTGTTGCAAAACTACAACTCACAGCATGCCCTGACAGACTTTGGGCATGTTGGGAGTTGTAGATTTGCAACAGTTGGAGGCACACTGGTTGGGAAATACTGTTCTAGCCTATTCAGCATATACATCATGTTACACCAGTGTTTCCCAACCAGTATGCCTCCAGCTGTTGCAAAACTACAACTCCTAGCATGTCCAAAGGCTGTCAGGGCATGCTGGGAGTTGCAGTTTTTCAACACCTGGAGGCACCATGGTTGGGAAACTGGTGTATGCCCTACAGAGGCGTGGTGAACAACAACCCGCAGGAGACTACAGAGGCAGCATGCTGGTGTTATACCACAGACTGAAGACTCCTGAATGACACATGCTGGGAGTTGTAGTCCCTTTTGTGTGTGTATGACAGTGTATCCCAACCAGGGCTGATTTATATTAGTGTGCTATGTATAAGGGGGCCAACCCGGGAAAATAGTAGGATGGGTAAAGGGTGGAACAAACAAACAAAAAAAAAAGGAGCTGCCCCAAACCAGCAAGGCATGTGGCATGCTGGGATTTGTAGTTTTCAGCACAGCAAGAAACAGGAAATAGAAGCAAAGATAGGAGAACAAAGTGGAGGATAAAAAGACAACAAAGAACGGAAATAGAGTAGGCTAAACAACAAGAATAGAAATGAAACAAAACAAATAGGGTAAGTCAAAAACGGAAAAACACGTTGACCACCGGAGTACCCCTTTAACTGACAAGTTTTACTTTTTATGAACTGCCCAAGGTAACTAAGATGCTAAAGAAAAGTTTATATGGTTAGTTACCAATATAAGTTTAGATGTTTCTGTTTCTGCTCATGGCAGAGGGGTACTCTGGTGGAAATCAACTGATGACAGAAAGATAAACAGATTTGTAAATTACTTCTATTAAAAAATCTTAATCCTTCCAGTACTTATTAGGCTATATAATATAGAGGATTTTTTTTTCTTTTTGGATTTCTTTTCTGTCATGACCGCAGTGCTCTCTGCTGACACCTCTGTCCATGCCAGGAACTATCCAGAGTAGGAGAAAATCCCCATAGCAAACATATGCTGCTCTGGACAGTTCCTAAATTGGAGAGAGGTGTCAGCAGAGAGCACTGTGGTCGTGACAGAAAATAAATCCCAAAATAAAAGAATTTCCTCTGTAGTATACAGCTGCTAATAAGTACTGGAAGGATTATGTATTTTTAATAGAAGTAATTTACAAATCAGGTTAACTTTCTGGCACCAGTTAATTTAAAAAAAAAAAAAAAAAAGTTTTCCAATGAAGTACTCCTTTAAGTTGAAGTGCCATAGGCTACACACAAGGTGGTGATGGTGTAGTAAAGGGGTACTCCAGGGAACTAAACCAATAGCTCATCCTTTCCCTTTCACCAACCTATTTAATTATCTAAATATCATGACTCTTTCAGTTGTCACTTATATGCAAGGAGAGAGGGAAAGACGTCATTGAGCCATCCACCTTGTCTCTGTCCAAATCCCTCTCTGAAAGCAACCCCCACCCTCTTAAGAGACATAGACTATGGGATTTCTGCTCTGCACTGATGAATCATGCTCCCTTTAGTGCTAAGAGCTGGGAGGTGTGTGCAGCCTCAGCCAATCAGACACTGAATATCTCTGCTCATAGACCCTGAATCACATGTGAGATGCAGCCTATCAGTGTTCACTGACCCCTGTGATGTCACAGCCCCTATATAATTGGCGGCCATCTTGCCTCTCTTCATTTAATCTATGCACTCAGATGGAGAGGACAGGACTGAGTGTGTGTGAATAGCTCATACCACAGCGTTACACTGCAACTGCTAGTCACACCAGCATTAGGGAAAGGCAGGAGTGCAGAGTGCTGTGCTGTTACACTGAGAAGGATCATTGATTGCTTAACCTCCTATTCACGTTATTGAGCATTGCAGCAGAGAGGGGCAGATAGCTGTCAGCTGCCTCATATAGATCTCCAAGCTGCCTGAACTTTCTGAAGCATCTTATCTCCTCATTGTTCAGCCCAACAATGAGGGTTTAATCCCTGGATTTAGGGTTTAATCCCTGTTTTTTTTTTTTGGTGCTGCACTGTTGGGTCCTGCTGCTGTTCAGAAATACGTGATTGTTCAGTGGACTGTAGTGCATTTTCACCATTTTGTACCTGTTAATCTGTCAAGGGGCTGGCTACATACTGTGCAAGTCCAAACAATACTATTCACCGGCTGTTTGTTTTTTTTAAACAGTTTTTTCTGCGTATAGTTAGGCATATTACTGCCCTCATCAGTGCATACCGCATAGGTACATGCAAGTATTGTCAAGGTGCTCCATACCATCAAAGTCCAAACAATAGTATCCACCGGCTGGTGTATTACAAAAATATAGAGTTTTTTCTGCTAATAGGCATATTACTGCCCTCATCAGTGCATACCGCATAGGTACATGCAAGTATTGTCAAGGTGCTCCATACCATCAAAGTCCAAACAATAGTATCCACCGGCTGGTGTATTACAAAAATATAGAGTTTTTTCTGCTAATAGGCATATTACTGCCCTCATCAGTGTATACCGCATACGTACATCCAAGTATTGTACCATTTAGTACCTGTTAAGCTGTCACGGTGCTCCATACCGTCAAAGTCCAAACAATAGTATCCACCGGCTGGTGTTTTACAAAAATACTGAGTTTTTTCTGCTAATAGGCATATTACTGCCCTCATCAGTGCATACCGCATACGTACATCCAAATATTGTACCATTTAGTACCTGTTAAGCTGTCAAGGTGCTCCATACCGTCAAAGTCCAAACAATAGTATCCACCGGCTGGTGTTTTACAAAAATACTGAGTTTTTTCTGCTAATAGGCCCTCATCAGTGCATACCGCATACGTACATCCAAGTATTGTACCATTTAGTACCTGTTAAGCTGTCAAGGTGCTCCATACCGTCAAAGTCCAAACAACAGTATCCATCGGCTGGTGTATTACAAAAATACAGAGTTTTTTCTGCTAATAGGCATATTACTGCCCTCATCAGTGTATACCGCATACGTACATCCAAGTATTGTACCATTTAGTACCTGTTAAGCTGTCAAGGTGCTCCATACCGTCAAAGTCCAAACAATAGTATCCACCGGCTGGTGTATTACAAAAATACAGAGTTTTTTCTTCTAATAGGCATATTACTGCCCTCATCAGTGTATACCGCATACGTACATCCAAGTATTGTACCATTTAGTACCTGTTAAGCTGTCAAGGTGCTCCATACCGTCAAAGTCCAAACAATAGTATCCACCGGCTGGTGTTTTACAAAAATACTGAGTTTTTTCTGCTAATAGGCCCTCATCAGTGCATACCGCATACGTACATCCAAGTATTGTACCATTTAGTACCTGTTAAGCTGTCAAGGTGCTCCATACCGTCAAAGTCCAAACAACAGTATCCATCGGCTGGTGTATTACAAAAATACAGAGTTTTTTCTGCTAATAGGCATATTACTGCCCTGATCAGTGTATACCGCATACGTACATCCAAGTATTGTACCATTTAGTACCTGTTAAGCTGTCAAGGTGCTCCATACCGTCAAAGTCCAAACAATAGTATCCACCGGCTGGTGTATTACAAAAATACAGAGTTTTTTCTTCTAATAGGCATATTACTGCCCTCATCAGTGTATACCGCATACGTACATCCAAGTATTGTACCATTTAGTACCTGTTAAGCTGTCAAGGTGCTCCATACCGTCAAAGTCCAAACAATAGTATCCACCGGCTGGTGTTTTACAAAAATACAGAGTTTTTTCTGCTAATAGGCATATTACTGCCCTCATCAGTGCATACCGCATACGTACATCCAAGTATTGTACCATTTAGTACCTGTTAAGCTGTCAAGGTGCTCCATACTGTCAAAGTCCAAACAATACTATCCACCGGCTGGTGTTTTACAAAAATACAGAGTTTTTTCTGCTAATAGTTAGGCATATTACTGCCCTCATCAGTGCATACCGCATAGGTACTGTTATGATTCGGCTAGCTGGATGTGGATCCTCTGTGTCAGCGAGGGATTGGCGTGGACCGTGTCGGTGGACTGGTTCTAGGTTGCTACTGGTTTTCACCAGAGCCCGCCGCAAAGCGGAATGGTCTTGCTGCGGCGGTAGCAAGCAGGTTGTATCCACCGGCAACGGCTCAACCTCACTGACTGCTGAGAAGGTGTGGGACAGAAGGACTAGGCAGAGGCAAGGTCAGACGTAGCAGAAGGTCGGGGCAGGCGGCAAGGTTCGTAGTCAATGGTGATAGCAAGAGGTCACAGGAACACAGTAATGGCAAACACAATAGACGCTTTCTCCAGGCACAAAGGCAACAAGATCCGGCAAGGAAGGGAAGAGGAAGTGAGGTTATATGGACAGGGAGCAGGTGGAAGCTAATTGGACTGATTGGGCCAGGCACCATCATTGGTGCACTGGCCCTTTAAATCTTAGAGAGCTGGCACGCGCGTGCCCTAAGGAGCGGAGCCGTGCGCGCCAGGACATGACAGCCGGGGACCGGGACAGGTGAGTGACTTGGGATGCGATTCGCGAGCGGGCGCGTCCCGCTATGCGAATCGCATCCCCGCCGACAATGTCAGTGCAGCGCTCCCGGTCAGCGGGTCTGACCGGGTCGCTGCAGAGAGAGAAACGCCGCGAGCGCTCTGGGGAGGAGCAGGGACCCGGATCACTCGGCGTAACAGGTACATCCAAGTATTGTACCATTTAGTACCTGTTAATCTGTCAAGGTGCTCCAAACCGTCAAAGTCCAAACAATAGTATCCACCGGCTGGTGTATTACAAAAATACAGAGTTTTTTCTGCTAATAGGCATATTACTGCCCTCATCAGTGCATACAGCATACGTACATCCAAGTATTGTACCATTTAGTACCTGTTAATCTGTCAAGGGCCTCCATACTGTTCAAGGACAGCCGTAAGTAATCACCTGCTGCTGTTCTAGACAAATACTGTTTAAAGAGTAGTGTAGCGTATTGTAATACCCTCATAAATGCACTAAGTATGTCAGGCAGAGAAGTGCCAGGATGTGCACAGAGGAGTGGCAGAGGCCTAAATACTTCAGGCAGAGTTGGCAGCAGACTTGGGGCGAGTGGCAGCAGGAGTCGCAGCGAGAGGCCTGAGCTCCCTTTATCAGCCAGCGGTCGTGTCTCCACCAGCAACCCATCTGCCGTTGTCGATTGGTTAACACGCTCATCCACATCATCACAAGTGACATCTTACACCCCCAGTCAACAGTCGGTGGGTTCCTCAGACACAACCCTCAGTTGGCATGGCCCGGGAGCAGTCCGTGTCCTCCCATTGCCTTTGTCCTATGCTGTTCCCTCTCCTAAAGAAGTATCTTATGCTGTGGGTTCAGCTCCACTATTTACTGAGGATGATCCAATAGAGGACAGTCAGCAGCTACTGGACAGCCAAGAAGGGGAGGATACATGCGCCGCTTCCCCCGCTAGGCGGCCAAGTAGTAATGCGGAGAGTGACGTGGGAGACGGTGTTACAAGTGTTCAGGGTCCTGAAGCAGACACTGTTGGGGAATCTGAGGAGGACATCAGTGACGTGCACACAACTGTTGTTGATGATGAAGCCGATCGCAATTGGGAGCCGGGTGCAGAAGGGTCTTCATCATCATCAGGAGAAGAGAGTTGCAGGTTGCCCTTGAGGCAGCAAGGTGGTAGCACGGTTGGCAGTCAGCGTGGTGGCAGTAGTGGAAATTCAGGAGCCAAACGTGCCCAGGAGAGACCACCTCCTTCGCGGCAGCCTACCTTTCCGAGAAGTAGTGGAACAGGGGTTCCTGGAGACAGCGCCAGAAGCAGTCAATTAGTGCGGACTGTGGGTGGGAAAATCAGCTTCTCGGCAGTGTGGAATTTTTTCATAAGGCATCCGGAGGAGGTTCACGTAGCCACATGCAAAATCTGTCGGCAGAAGGTGAAGCGTGGCCAGGGTCCCAATGTTGGCACCACGGCCCTGCGTCAACACATGCTTCGCCACCATAAAGCGACCTGGGAGAACCGTGGCTCAGATGTAGTGGTCCAGCCTACTGCATCACCCAGTGGCCATCAGCTCCCTCCTTCATCCAGCCAAGGCTCCACCACCTCAGCCGAAGGGAGCTGTGTGTCAAACCCTCCTTCTGTCGCTCCTGCTTCTCCCGCTTTTAGTCAGCCATTCCGCCAACAATTCATCGGCGAAGCCATGTCCAAGAGACAACAGTATGTGCCCACTCATCCAACGGCCCAGAAGTTGAATGTGCTCCTGTCCAAGTTGCTGGTGTTGCAGTCCCTCCCTTTTCAAGTGGTGGACTCTGCACCTTTCAAAGAATTGATGGCTTGGGCCGAGCCAAGGTGGAGAGTCCCAAGCCGTCATTTCTTTGCGAAGAAGGCAGTACCAGCCCTGCATAAGTTTGTACAAGAGAAGGTGGGCCAGTACTTGAGCCTGTCGGTGTGTTCAAAAGTGCACGGCAGCGCCGACGTGTGGAGCTGTAACTACGGGCAGGGACAATACTTGTCTTTTACGGCTCACTGGGTAAATGTGGTTCCTGCACAGCCACAACAGCAACTTGGACAGGTCACACCGCTTCCTCCTCCACGCTCTAGCTCCCAGGCAGTTGGTCCTGTTACAGTGTGCGAAGCCGCCTCCTCATGCTCCACCGTGTCCTCGGCCTCCACTGCACGTCCAAATCCCGGTGGCCATTCATCGTACCATGTGTGTAGGGCGCGGCAGTGTCAAGCTGTTCTTCACATGGTTTGCCTTGGCGAACGGAGTCACACAGGGGAGGAACTGCTAAAGTTCATTCGTAAAGAAATCCGAGTATGGCTTAGTCCACGAAATCTGGAAATGGGAACCATGGTGACAGACAACGGGAAGAACATCGTGTCCGCGCTGCGACAAGGAAGTGTGAAAAATGCGCCCTGCATGGCACACGTGTTGAATCTGGTTGTCAAGCACTTCCTCAAGTCTTCATCCCATTTGCAAAACATCCTGAAAATGGCAAGGAAACTGTGCATGCACTTCAGCCACTCTTACACCGCCAAGCACACCTTCCTTGAGCTGCAGCGTCAGAACCGTATCCCTCAACATAGTCTTATTTGTGACGTTGCCACACGTTGGAATTCCACCCTCCATATGTTGGACAGACTATACGAACAAAGAAAAGCCATCACCGATTTCTTGATGATCCAAGCAGATAGGAGTACTCCCCTGTGTAACTTCAATGTGAACCAGTGGCAGCTCATATGTGACACCTGCCGTTTTCTGAGGCCCTTTGAGGAAGCCACATTATTTGTGAGTCGCCTGGATTACGACATGAACAACGTAATTCCTCTCCTACATTTCCTACAACAAATGATTGAAACCATGGCTGGTCACGGCAATGGAGACATTGCGCCTACATCTCAAGGCTACATGAGCCCTGTGGGGGCTGAACTGGAGGAGGAGGATGATGAGGGGCAGAGCGGAGCACAGTTTAGGTTGGATGAGATGGCCGGTGTTTCTAGTCTTCGGACAGGAGAGGAGGAGCAGGAGGAGCCAGAGGAGCTGGAGTTTTATGAAGAAGTTGAGACAGACCCAGACACACCGTGGCAGTATGCAGTGGAGATGGAGGCAGGTAGTCCCTCCGAGTCACTGGCGCAAATGGCACGATGCATGCTCAGTTGCTTGCGTAGTGACCCCCGAATTGTCAAAATTCGTCAGCGGGGTGACTTCTGGATCTCCACCTTATTAGACCCTCGCTACCGTCCCACTGAGAGGGAGGACAAACTGACCTACTACAGAGACATTCTATGTAGTCAGTTGGCTGATGCCTATCGGCCACATGGTCCATCCACTCGCAGGTCTGACTCGGGGGGCCCTCTGCGCTCACCTTCCACTGCCATAGCTGCTGGGGAGGGGTGGGAGGAGCAGTACCAGCTCAATCAGCAGCAGCCTGAGTCTACAGTAGCTGATGAGTATCTTTCTTCACCCGCATAGTGAAGCAACTCATCAGCAGCAGGTAGACATGGAGCAGGACCTGAACCAGCAGGTGGTGGTATACCTTGACATGGCCATGCCAACAACCATTGAAGAACCCGCTGGACTTCTGGGCAGCCAAACTTCATTTATGGCCGCAACTAGCAGAGTTTGCCCTGGAAAAGCTGTCCTGCCCAGCCAGTAGTGTGCCATCAGAGCGGGTGTTTAGTGCGGCCGGGGCCATAGTCACCCCAAGGCGAACTCGTCTGTCCACCAAAAATGTGGAGAGACTGACGTTTGTCAAGATGAATCAGGGATGGATCAGCCAGGACTTCCAGCCACCAATGCCAGATGCCTCAGAGTAGATTGGCCAAGCTGCTACACCAACATTTCCCAATTATGGTTGGTTATGAAACCCTCTTGGGTTATCAATTAGGGTTATGGAACCCTCTTTGGTACTGCGATTGCCTGCTCCTGGCTCATCCTGTGTCTTTCAGGAACTACTTGCCTCACTGATGCTTCTGGCCTTGGGCCTTTAATTGTTGGATGTTTAGCAGTAGCTAAATATATGCTTAATGCAAATGTCAACATTGATCTTTAAATGTAAGGGGTTATGAAACCCTCTTGGGTACCTCGAATGCCTGCTCCATACTCATTCTGTGTCTTTCAGGAACTACTTGCCTCCCTGCTCTCAGGCCTTCAATTTTTGGATGTTTAGCAGTAGCTAAATACATGCTTAATGCAAATTTCAACATTGACTTTTAAATGTAAGGGGTTGGTTATGAAACCCTCTTGGGTACTGCGAATGACTGCTCCTGACTCATTCTGTGTCTTTCAGGAAATAATTGCCTCCCTGATGCCTCAGGCCTTGGGCCTTAAATTTTGGGATGTTTAGCAGTAGCTAAATACATGCTTAATGCAAATTTCAACATTGACTTTTAAATGTAAGGGGTTGGTTATGAAACCCTCTTGGGTACTGCGAATGACTGCTCCTGACTCATTCTGTGTCTTTCAGGAAATAATTGCCTCCCTGATGCCTCAGGCCTTGGGCCTTAAATTTTTGGAAGTTTAGCAGTAGCTAATACATGCTTAATGCTAATTTCAACAATGATCTTTAAATTCTCGGCGCTCTGCTAGGGCCTTCTCCTACCCCGCCGGGGCCGATCCGAGGACATCACTAAACCATCCAATCGGTAATAGAGACATGTGTGTACAAAGGGCAGGGACTTAATGAACCCGAGCTTATGACCAGCGCTTAGTTGTGATTGTTACGCCTAGCGCTCCGGGTCCCCGCTCCTCCCCGGAGCGCTCACGGCGTCTTTCTCCCTGCAGCTCCCCGGTCAGCGCTGACCGGGAGCGCTGCTCTGCCATGGCCGTTGGGGATGCGATTCGCACAGCGGGACGCGCCCGCTCGCGAATCGCATCCCAGGTCACTTACCCGTTCCCGTCTCCTGCGGTCATGTGCTGGCGCGCGCGGCTCCGCTCTCTAGGGCGCGCGCGCGCCAGCTCCCTGAGACTTAAAGGGCCAGTGCACCAATGATTGGTGCCTGGCCCAATTAGCTTAATTGGCTCCCACCTGTTCCCTGGCTATATCTAGTCTCCTCCCTTGCACTCCCTTGCCGGATCTTGTTGCCCTTGAGCCTAGTGAAAGCGTTTTGTGTGTTTATACCCTGTGTACCAGAACTTCTGCTATCTCCCCTGACTACGAACCTTGCCGCCTGCCCCCGACCTTCTGCTACGTCCGACTTTGCTTCTGCCTACTCCCTTGTACCGCGCCTATCTTCAGCAGCCAGAGAGGTGAGCCGTTGCTAGTGGATACGACCTGGTCACTACCGCCGCAGCAAGACCATCCCGCTTTGCGGCGGGCTCTGGTGAAAACCAGTAGTGGCTTAGAACCGGTCCACTAGCACGGTCCACGCCAATCCCTCTCTGGCACAGAGGATCCACTACCTGCCAGCCGGCATCGTGACAGTAGATCCGGCCATGGATCCCGCTGAGGTTCCCCTGCCAGTTGCCTCTGATATCACCACGGTGGTCGCCCAGCAAGCCCGACAGATCGCCCATCTAACCCACCAGATGTCAGAAATGTCCACCATTGTGCACCAACTTCAGTCGCAACTTCATCAGCAATCATCTCCTCCGCCAGCTCCTGCACCTCCTCCGCAGCGAGTGGCCACTCCTAGCCTCCGCCTGTCCTTGCCGGACAAATTTAATGGGGACTCTAAGTTTTGCCGTGGCTTCCTTTCGCAATGTTCCCTGCACTTGGAGATGATGTCGGACCAGTTTCCTACTGAAAGGTCTAAGGTGGCTTTCGTAGTCAGCCTTCTGTCTGGAAAAGCCCTGTCATGGGCCACACCGCTCTGGGACCGCAATGACCCCGTCACTGCCTCTGTACACTCCTTCTTCTCGGAAATTCGAAGTGTCTTTGAGGAACCTGCCCGAGCCTCTTCTGCTGAGACTGCCCTGCTGAACCTGGTCCAGGGTAATTCCTCCGTTGGCGAGTACGCCATACAATTCCGTACTCTTGCTTCTGAACTATCCTGGAATAATGAGGCTCTCTGCGCGACCTTTAAAAAAGGCCTATCCAGCAACATTAAAGATGTTCTGGCCGCACGAGAGACTCCTGCTAACCTGCATGAACTCATTCATCTAGCCACTCGCATTGACATGCGTTTTTCTGAGAGGCATCAAGAGCTCCGCCAGGAAAAAGACTTAGATCTCTGGACACCTCTCCCACAGTCTCCACTGCAATCTGCGCCTAGGCCTCCCGCCGAGGAGGCCATGCAAGTGGATCGGTCTCGCCTGACCCTGGAAGAGAGGAATCGCCGTAAGGAAGAGAATCTTTGTCTGTACTGTGCCAGTACTGAACATTTTTTGGTGGATTGCCCAATCCGTCCTCCACGTCTGGGAAACGCACGCTCGCACTCAGCTCTCGTGGGTGTGGCGTCTCTTGATGCCAAGTTGGCTTCTCCACGTCTCACGGTACCTGTTCGGATTTCCACTTCAGCCAGCTCTCCCCTCTCAGCCGTGGCCTGCCTGGACTCTGGAGCTTCTGGGAATTTTATTCGGGAGTCCTTTGTGAATAAATTCCGCATTCCGGTGACCCGTCTTGTCAAGCCACTCCACATTTCCGCGGTCAACGGAGCCAGGTTGGATTGCACCGTGCGTTACCGCACGGAGCCCCTCCTAATGTGCATCGGACCTCATCACGAGGAGATTATATTTTTTGTCCTTCCTAATTGCTCTTCTGAAGTTCTCCTTGGACTACCCTGGCTTCAACACCATTCCCCAACCCTGGATTGGTCCACTGGGGAGATCAAGAGTTGGGGCCCCTCTTGTTCCAAGGACTGCCTTCAACCGGTTCCCAGTACTCCCTGCCGTGACCCTGTGGTTCCTCCTGTATCCGGTCCCCCTAAGGTCATTAAGGACTCTGCCTGCCACAGGAAATGCCCTTCCCCCCCTCCCAGTTCCATCAGGCAAGCTTCTGTGTCCCCTCATGGCCCTCGTCCTGGTGTCACACTGCCCCGTGCCAGGTCTCGCCCTCTGCCCTCTCTCCCCATTCCTACTCCTGCGGTTCTGCCTGCCGTTGAGGAATCCCTCCATCCTTTCCCGGTGTCCTCATCCCAGGGGAGGCAGTTACCCGATAAAGAGAAGGGGAGACCTAAGGGGGGGGGGTACTGTTACGCCTAGCGCTCCGGGTCCCCGCTCCTCCCCGGAGCGCTCACGGCGTCTTTCTCCCTGCAGCTCCCCGGTCAGCGCTGACCGGGAGCGCTGCTCTGCCATGGCCGTTGGGGATGCGATTCGCACAGCGGGACGCGCCCGCTCGCGAATCGCATCCCAGGTCACTTACCCGTTCCCGTCTCCTGCGGTCATGTGCTGGCGCGCGCGGCTCCGCTCTCTAGGGCGCGCGCGCGCCAGCTCCCTGAGACTTAAAGGGCCAGTGCACCAATGATTGGTGCCTGGCCCAATTAGCTTAATTGGCTCCCACCTGTTCCCTGGCTATATCTAGTCTCCTCCCTTGCACTCCCTTGCCGGATCTTGTTGCCCTTGAGCCTAGTGAAAGCGTTTTGTGTGTTTATACCCTGTGTACCAGAACTTCTGCTATCTCCCCTGACTACGAACCTTGCCGCCTGCCCCCGACCTTCTGCTACGTCCGACTTTGCTTCTGCCTACTCCCTTGTACCGCGCCTATCTTCAGCAGCCAGAGAGGTGAGCCGTTGCTAGTGGATACGACCTGGTCACTACCGCCGCAGCAAGACCATCCCGCTTTGCGGCGGGCTCTGGTGAAAACCAGTAGTGGCTTAGAACCGGTCCACTAGCACGGTCCACGCCAATCCCTCTCTGGCACAGAGGATCCACTACCTGCCAGCCGGCATCGTGACAGTGATTCTTCTTTCCTGGCAAATAATTGCAATCCCTATCGCGAAGGGGGTTCAGCGGGTTACCCGCACCTGTCGGTGAAAGATAGACACACGCTGGTCCATTCAGTGAAGTGCGCGTGCAGCCCCGGACATCTGAGGGCATAACACACCTGTTATTACTCGATCTCGCGAGTGATCGTTCAATGTAAGGGGTTATTAAAGTCTCTTGGGTACTGCTGATGCCTACTCCTGACTGCTCCTGTTTCTTTCAGGAAGTACTTGACTTCCTGATGCTTCATGGCTTGGGCCTTTAATTTTAGGATTTTTGATATACATGCTTAATTAAAATTTCAACATTTATGGTGCAATGTATGGGGTTATTAAACACTCTTGGGTAGTGTTTTTTTCAAATTTTCTTATAATTATCGCAGTAATAAACTTGAATTTTCCACAATTATAACCATTACACCATTGAACGATTGTTGAGTTTGATTTTTTAAGTAAGATTTTCAAAAAAAATATGCAGAGGGATGAACTCTGCTTCTTTATTTCATAAAAAATTATTTTATAGAAGAATGTCTTTTGGTGGTCCACCGTCCTGCATTGTAGAGTCTTCTGGACTCTTGGATATGTGCTTGTTCTTAACCCCTTAAGGACCCAGCCATTTTACACCTCAGGACCCGGCCATTTTTTGCAATTCTGACCACTGTCACTTTAAACATTAATAACTCTGGAATGCTTTTAGTTATCATTCTGATTCCGAGATTGTTTTTTCGTGACATATTCTACTTTAACATAGTGGTAAAATTTTGTGGTATCTTGCATCCTTTCTTGGTGAAAAATCCCAACATTTTATGAAAAATTTGAAAATTTTGCATTTTTTTAACTTTGAAGCTCTCTGCTTGTAAGGAAAATGGATATTCCAAATAATTTTTTTTTTATTCACATATACAATATGTCTATTTTATGTTTGCATCATAAAATTTACGTGTTTTTACTTTTGGAAGTCACCAGAGGGCTTCAAAGTTCAGCAGCAATTTTCCAATTTTTCACAAAATTTCCAAACTCACAATTTTTCATGGACCAGTTCAGGTTTGAAGTGGATTTGAAGGGTCTTCATATTAGAAATACCCCACAAATGACCCCATTATAAAAACTGCACCCCCAGAGTATTCAAAATGACATTCAGTCCGCGTTTTAACCCTTTAGGTGTTTCACAGGAATAACAGCAAAGTGAAGGAGAAAATTCACAATCTCCATTTTTTACACTCGTATGTTCTTGTAGACCCAATTTTTGAATTTTTACAAGGGGAAAAAGGAGAAAATGTATACTCATATTTGTAGCCCAATTTCTCTCGAGTAAGCACATACCTCATATGTCTATGTAAAGTGTTCGGCGGGCGCAGTAGAGGGCTCAGAAGCGAAGGAGCGACAAGGGGATTTTGGAGAGTACGTTTTTTTAAAATGGTTTTTGGGAGGCATGTTGCATTTAGGAAGCCCCTATGGTGCCAGAACAGCAAAAATCCCCCACATGGCATACCATTTTGTAAACTAGACCCCTTGAGGTATGTAACAAGGAATAAAGTGAGCCTTAATACCCCACAGGGGTTTCACGACTTTTGCATATGTAAAAAAATAAAAATAAAATTTCACTAAAATGTGTGTTTCCCCCCAAATTTCACATTTTTGCAAGGGTTAATAGCAGAAAATACCCCCCAAACATTGTAACCCCATCTCTTCTGAGTATGAAGGTACCCCATAAGTTGACCTGAGGTGTACTATGGGTGAACTACAATGCTCAGAAGAGAAGGAGTCATATTTGGCTTTTTGAGAGCAAATTTTGCTCGGGGGCATGTCACATTTAGGAAGCCCCTATGGTGCCAGGACAGCAAAAAAAAAACACATGGCATACCATTTTGGAAACTAGACCCCTTGTGGAACGTAACAAGAAATAAAGTGAGCCTTAATACCCCACAGGGGTTTCACGACTTTTGCATACGTAAAAAAAAAATAAAAAAAAATCACTAAAATGTGTGTTTCCCCCCAAATTTCACATTTTTGCAAGGGTTAATAGCAGAAAATACCCCCCAAAATTTGTAACCACATCTCTTCTGATTATGGAGGTACCCCATAAGTTGACCTGAAGTGCACTACGGGCGAACTACAATGCTCAGAAGAGAAGGAGTCATATTTGGCTTTTTGAGAGCAAATTTTGCTCGGGGGGCATGTCGCATTTAGGAAGCCCATATGGTGCCAGGACAGCAAAATAACCCCCACATGGCATACCATTTTGGAAACTAGACCCCTTGAGGAACGTAACAAGGAATAAAATGAGCATTTACCCCCCACTGGTGTCTGTCATATCTTTGGAACAGTGGGCTGTACAACATTTTTAATTTGCACAGCCCACTCTTCCAAAGATCTGTCAGACACCTGTGGGGTGTAAATTCTCACTGCACCCCTCATTACATTCCGTGAGGGGTGTAGTTTCCGAAATGGGGTCACATGTGGGGTTTTGTTTTTTTTGCGTTTGTCAAAACCGCTGTAACAATCAGCCACCCCTGTGCAAATCACCTCAAATGTACATGGCGCACTCTCCCTTCTGGGCCTTGTTGTGCGCCCCCAGAACACTTTACGCCTACATATGGGGTATCTCCGTACTCGGGAGAAATTGTGTTACAAATTTTGTGGCGCTTTTTTCCCCTTTACCTCTTGTCAAAATGAAAAGTATAGGGCAACACCAGCATGTTAGTGTAAAAAGTTTATTTTTTTACACTAACATGCTGGTGTAGACCCCAACTTCACCTTTTCATAAGGGGTGAAAGGAGAAAAAGACCCCCAAAATTTGTTAGTCAATTTCTCCCGAGTACGGCGATACCCCATATGTGGCCCTAAACTGTAGCCTTGAAATACGACAGGGCTCCAAAGTGAGAGAGCGCCATGTGCATTTGAGGCCTGAATTAGGGATTTGCATAGGGGTGGACATAGGGGTATTCTACGCCAGTGATTCCCAAACAGGGTGCCTCCAGCTGTTGCAAAACTCCCAGCATGCCTGGACAGTCAACGGCTGTCTGGCAATACTGGGAGTTGTTGTTTTGCAACAGCTGGAGGCTCCATTTTGGAAACCGTGGCGTACCAGGCGTTTTTCATTTTTATTGGGGAGGGGAGGGGGGCTGTGTAGGGGTATGTGTATATGTAGTGTTTTTTACTTTTTATTTTATTTTGTGTTAGTGTAGTGGTGTGTAGTGTTTTTAGGGTACAGTCACACGGGCGGGGGGTTACAGCGAGTTTGAGCTGCCGCGCAAAATTTGCTGCATCGCAAACTTGCAGCCCGATACTCACTGTAAGCCCCCTGCCCATGTGAATGTACCCTGTACATTCACAGGGGGGGGGGGGCCTCCAGCTGTTGCAAAACTACTACTCCCAGCATGCCTGAGAATGTTTGGGAGTTGTGGTTTTGCAACAGCTGGAGGCACACGGGTTGGGAAACACTGAGTTAGGAAACAATGTTTCCCAACCAGTGTGCCTCCAGCTGTTGCAAAACCACAACTCCCAAACATTCTCAGGCATGCTGGGAGTAGTAGTTCGGCAACATCTTTAGAGCCAGATGTTGCCGAACTACAACTCCCAGCATGCTTGGAGTTGTAGTTTTGCAACATCTGGAGGACTACAGTTTGCAGACCACTAATACAGTGGTTCCCAATCTGTGCCCTTCCAGATGTTGCAAAACTAGAACTCCCAGTATGCCAAAACTGTCCAGGCATGCTGGGAGTTGTAGTTCTGCAACATCTGAAGGGCCAGATGTTACAGAACTACAACTCCCAGCATGCCTGGACAGTAAGGGCATGCTGAGGATATGTAGTTTTGCAACATCTGGAAGGGCACAGTGGTCTCCAAACTGTGGACCTCCAGATGTTGCAAAACTGCAACTCCCAGCATGCCCAGACGCCAAGGGCTGTCTGGGCATGCTGGGAGTTGTAGTTTACAGGGTCCTATTACAGCAATGCATGTCGCTTTACGGCGACGTGCATTGCTGTAAAGGGCCCGACCGCGGCTGAAGATCTACTCACCTGTCGCCGCCGCCGCCGTCTCCGCCGCCAGGATCCGGGTCTTCAGGGATGAGGTAAGTACCGGGGCCGGTCCCCAGCACTCCCCCGTCCCCCGCCGCGTCCTCCGGTCTTCCTCCCGTTCTCTCCGGACTTTCAGGGGCCGGGCAGGACGGGAGGAAGTAACCGCCCCCCCTCCTGCGATTGGTCGGTTAACTAACCGACAGATCGCAGGGTATAGGAGGAGGTGGCCGGCTTGCCACCTCGCTCCTATACGTTAGCATGGTCCTGGCTGTCTGTGACAGCCGGGATCATGCGAAATTACCGGGCGGTCGAGTCCCAGAGACCCGATCAGCCCGGTATCGCCGCAGATCGCAAGGGCGATTTCCCTTGCGATTTGCGGCGATCGCCGACATGGGGGGCCTACATGGCCCCCCTTGGCGTTTGCCCTGGATGCCTGCTGAAGGATTTCAGCAGGCATCCAGTTCCGATCTCTGCCCGGCGAGCGGCAGAGACCGGAAAACGCCATGACGTATGCATACGTCATGGGTCCTTAACCCCTTAAGGACCGGAGGTTTTTCCGTTTTTGCATTTTCGTTTTTTGCTCCTTGCCTTTAAAAAATCATAACTCTTTCAAATTTACACCTAAAAATCCATATGATGGCTTATTTTTTGCGCCACCAATTCTACTTTGTAATGACGTCAGTCATTTTGCCCAAAAATCTATGGTGAAGCGGGAAAAAAAATCATTGTGCGACAAAATTGAAAAAAAAAACGCTGTTTTGTAACTTTTGGGGGCTTCCGTTTCTACGTAGTACATTTTTCGGTAAAAATGACACCTGATATGTATTCTGTAGGTCCATACGATTAAAATGATACCCTACTTATATAGGTTTGATTTTGTCGGACTTCTGGAAAAAATCATAACTACATGCAGGAAAATTAATACGTTTAAAATTGTCATCTTCTGACCCCTATAACTTTTTTATTTTTCCGTGTATGGGGCGGTATGAGGGCTCATTTTTTGCGCCGTGATCTGAAGTTTTTAACGGTACCATTTTTGCATTGATAGGACTTATTGATCACTTTTTATTCATTTTTAAATGATATAAAAAGTGACCAAAAATGCACTATTTTGGACTTTGGAATTTTTTTGCGCGCACGCCATTGACCGAGCGGTTTAATTAATGATATATTTTTATAATTCGGACATTTCCGCACGCGGTGATACCACATATGTTTATTTTTATTTTTATTTACACTGTGTTTTTTTTTTTATTGGAAAAGGGGGGTGATTCAAACTTTTAATAGGGGAGGAGTTAAATGATCTTTATTCACTTTTTTTTTGCACTTTTTTTTTGCAGTGTTATAGGTCCCATAGGGACCTATAACACTGCACACACTGATCTTCTATGTTGATCACTGGTTTCTCATAAGAAACCAGTGATCAACGATTCTGCCGGATGACTGCTCATGCCTGGATCTCAGGCACTGAGCAGTCATTCGGCGATCGGACAGCGAGGAGGCAGGTAGGGGCCCTCCCGCTGTCCTGTCAGCTGTTCGGGATGCCGCGATTTCACCGCGGCTATCCCGAACAGCCCACTGAGCTAGCCGGGATGCTTTCGGTTTCACTTTAGACGCGGCGTTCAACTTTGAACGCCGCGTCTAAAGGGTTAATAGCGCGCGGCACAGCGATCAATGCCGCGCGCTATTAGCCACGGGTCCCGGCCGTTGTTAGAGGCCGGTCCCGACCCGCTATGACGCGGGGCCACGCCGTGGCCCCGCGTTATAGATCGGGAGTGGACACATGACGTTCCAGTACGTCATGTGTCCTTAAGGGGTTAAGACCCAGGGTGTGAAGACGTATGCATATGTCATGGGTCCTGAAGAGGTTAAACAAAGGTACAAAAACCAAAAATGGCCGGTTAGGGCTATGGAGACGTTGCGCCTACATCTTACGGACACATGAGCCCTGTGGGTGCTTGTGAGATTAGGTCCTTTGTACCCACACGGCTTGGTCTGGGACACAAATTTTGATTTAAATTTCAAATAAAAAAATCACACATTTCAATGGTCTCCTCATGCTGCAGCCATCATTCTGGTAATATATAGAGAGCACTCGCTGTCCTAAATTTTCGTTAAAATTTTTCGTCAAAAATGTTTGTCTTTTTTATTAGGGATTGTGAAGCTTTGGTGCGTACTCATGCATCAGCCAACTCCAGCCTGTGTCATTCAGGCAATAATACATTTACTGATGGCGCTGCTGGGCCTGGGTCTGGGAATTTCAAATTTTCTCATAGGTAGCACCCGCTATCCAAAAGTCTTCTTCAGAAATTTCTAAAATTGTTGTGTTTTTTTGGTGGGATTGTGAAGCCCTAGTGTGCATCAGCCAACTCCAGGGTGTTTCATTCATGCAACATATAGGTAGCACCCGCTGTCCTAAATATTCTTAAAATTATTTTTAAAATGGTTGTTTTTTCTTTGGGATTCTGAAGCCCTGGTGTGTACTCAATGCTGCTTCCTGCTACACTCTGTCAGCCCATTGGTCCTGCGACAGTGTGCTACTCTGCCTCCACATCCTCCTCTATGTCTTAAGCCTCCACTGCCCGGACAAGTCTCAGTGGCCCTTCCATGTGTGCAGGTCACGGCGGTGTCACGCTGTTCTTCACATGGTTTGCCTTGGCGAGAAGTCTTGGAAACAATGGCCGTTCAGGGCAATGGAGACGTTTTGCCTAAATCTCACGGCCACATGAGCCCTGTGGGGGCTTGTTGGATTTGGTCCTTCGTACCCACACGCTGGGGTTCGGGACACGCAAAGGTTGTTTTAAATTTCAAATAAAAAAATGATGGCGCTGCTGGGCCTGGGTCTGTTAATTTCAAATTTTCTCATGGGTAGCACCTGCTCTCCAAAATCTTTTTCAAAAATTTCTAAAATTGTGGTGTTTTTTGGGGGGGGGGGGATTGTGAAGCCCTGGTGTGAACTCGTGCATCAGCCAACTCCAGGCTGTGTCATTCAGGCAATATATGGGTTGCTGATGCCGCTGTGGGGCCTGGGTCTGGTAATTTCTAATTTTCTCATTGGTAGCACCCGCTATCCAAAATCTTCGGTTTAAATTTCTTAATTCATCTTTTAATCTTAGGGATTGTGAAGGCCTAGTGCCTACTCATGCTGCTGGCAACTCCGGGCTGTGCCATTCATCCACTATATGGTCTCCTCATGCTGCCAACACCTCCATGCTGTGTCATTCAGCCACTATATGGTGTCCTCATGCTTCAGCCTCATCCAAGCTGTGTCATTCAGCCATTATATGGTGTCCTCATGTTGACAACATGTCCATGCTGTGTCATTCAGCCACTATATGGTGTCCTCATGCTGCCAACATGTCCATGCTGTGTCATTAAGCCACTATATGGTCTCCACATGCTGACAACACCTCCATGCTGTGTCATTCAGCCACTATATGGTGTCCTCATGCTTCAGCTTCATCCAAGCTGTGTCATTCAGCCACTATATGGTGCCTCATGGTGCCTCATGCTGCCAACACCTCCACACTGTGCCATTCAGCCACTATATAGTCTCCTCATGCTGCCAACACCTCCACGCTGTCATTCAGTCACTATATGGTCTCCTGACACTGATGCCACCACCAGGCTCTGCCATTGTGCTGCTGTGCGGCAGTGATTCTAAAAGCGATGCCGGTAATCTGCATGTTATTCTGAATAACAGTATTATTTCACTAACCCAGCACACTCCTTATGCGTTTTAGAACACAGAAAAGTGTTCTATACCCCTATAGAGGCTGTATGTAGGCTAGAAATAGCCTTTTTTTTATATAGATTCGCCGCGAAAAAATTTGTATCGAATCAAACTTTTCCGGAAAATTCGGCGAATCGGCCGAATCGAATTTTTGAAAAGTTCGCTCATCTCTAGCTGAAACAATAGAATATTTTTTTTTACTGCATTTCCTAGCGCTGTAAAGCTGAACCGTTAGATCTGCTGGAGGAGTTTTCAAAGCTTTGTTGTGAAGGTGAAATGGGTATTCTCCTGGCAATTTTAGTCTTCTTTTAATGAAAGATAAAACATTGTTTTCCATGTACTGCAGTAATACAGATAATATATATTTACTGTTTCTTCTCTAAACATGCGAGTTACAATGTAATCCATTGTTACATTGTGGACACCAGCCAACTGTACTTGGTAAAAAATTATTTTCTTTAAAAATATACAAATTCTAGGGGCTCCACAAGGTTACCCTGTGAGAAAATTTCCCATGTTTAATGTGGACCAGGGCAATAGTTAAGCATGCTTTCATCTTCCCAGGGCATTTTTAAAATAAATGTCTAATATCTCAAAAGTGCCATTTCCAGTGGGTATCAATTCTATTTTTTCTTGTATGTATAGTTTATTTTTCATAGATTAGTTTTCATAGTCACTCTGTATTTTCATAGAGCAACTCCTACCACATAGCACAAAATAATCTAGAATAATATAAACACAATGACTGAGAAGATCATGACTTCCAAGAAGTTCTCCTTATGCTATTAAATATTATCTTATCAATCACAAAAAGTATTTGAAAAGACAATATTGTTGTAAGCCTATGGAAAACTACATTGTTTATCATGATTGTTAAGTATCACTCTATACTACAATAGTCATGGACACTTCTGTGTATCCCTTGTATTATGATTTTCCTTACTGGATGCATAATAATGTACGTAAGTCTTACATGAGATAAAAATGCTAAAAATGGCCATCAGTTTAACATTTTCACAGTCTTCAGTTGAGCTAGAAAATAAAATGCACTCTCTTTACATTTTAAATGCTTTCTAGTGCCATTATTAATTTGTTATACAATTAAAAACACTTCAAAATATTTTGCACCTAGAGCATGCTTTATATATATATATATATATATATATATATATATATAAATATATATACATATATATATATATATATATATATATATATATATCTCAAAAAGACCAAAACAAAAATAAAGCACCACAAATGCAATTGCTTTGTATGTAGAAATTGCTATATTTTACTATAGACCACAGGTCCCCAGTGGTGGTAGATGTTAGACTGGCTCAGGACTAGGAATTGTAAATAAAACCAACCATTTGTCTCTAATGCATACTATCAGAGAAAGAGGACTTAATTACCAGCCATAAGCATTCTGTATGTCATGTGAAAAGTTAATGTCAATGACAGCAAAGCTTTAAAGTGTATGCAGGTATATTTATGTGTCTAATGTAGGTCTCTAATCTCTTTTTGATTTATTATTTATTTTACACAGCTAATATTCATAACAAGTAATTAGACAAGAAATTAGTTCTTGTATAAGTGTTGTGACTTGTGTGCAAATTTTCCCATCACATTCCAAACTCATCTAGCAAATCTATGGTATTTATTGGTATGTTGTATATTTGGGCCCAGTGGTCGAATCCTCTGTGATCTCCCGATCAGGGCCTGTCTCTTACCTCTGAGTGCTCTAACCCCACCTTTGGAGACACTGACAGGCTGCTAAGCCATTCACTAGCCACAGCTGTGTCCCGTCTCAGCCAGTGAGCAGGCCATCACTGGCAAGACCAGTTCACCTTGGAAGCTGGGGGCCAGAGCACTCAGCGTTAAGAGATGGGCCCCGTGCTGAAGATTTTGGACCCCCTGCAATTCTTCCTCATCCTGTGAATAGGGGATACATGTTATTAGCTGGGTAACACCTTTAAACACACATTTTGCACACATGTTAAATATCCACACACACATACACACATTCCTCAATCACTGTAAGACATAACACACAAATATGTTAAAGGGGATGGCCTTGCCTATGAAATGTTATAAATGTATGTAATCCATAATGTATGAAATGTACTGAAGGATATCTGATGCGCTGAAGTCACACAAAACGTACCCACTTAGTCTCCTGTGGTGTACAGGATATGCTCCTACAGTCCAATCAGGTTGAGTCCCTGTACGTCCTCAGGGCTCTCCTGCAGTGTTCCCCCATAATGTGAATAGGTTGTATATTAAGTGTAAAGGACCTTTGACGTTGGTCACATGATTATTAGTCACATGATAATGTTTGTCACATGTTTAAGTCATATGTTTGCTACCCAGAGAGCACCAGGTGACCCGCAGGTAGCCTATGGGCTACTTGCACAGCCCCCTTTATAAGATAAGGAGGATCTGCAATCTCTCTCTTGTGATTCTTTCCTGGAGGTTCAGTCCAGTCCAGATGTCTCAGGGTCAGTGTCCAGCACATCTGGAGGCCTCACCCTAAATTGCAGCCACAAGTCAGTAAGTCAAGTCGTCTTTATCATCTGTCATCATCTTCAATCAAGTCAAGTCAATTGTAGTCCTGCACCTATACTCTGTCAAGTCACTGCAAGTTCCAGCAAGCTGCGAGGTCCCCTGTGTTACTGGTCACCTCTTTGGGATCCTGGCCGAACTGTATAGGCTGTACCATCTGTCTACCTCAGTAAAAGCTACCGTTAACCTTACTGACTATTATTTGCCCCTGCCTAACCTGGGACTAGCGGTGCTACCTTCGGGCGATTAAGGTTAATTCACGGCCTGGCGTCACAAACACGAAGGGGTTATTACCATCTACCCCATGGCAACTACATCTGCCTTTACACCTCACATCACACCCCGTGGCGTGTGGCTCACTACACTTCTAATCTGGCAGATTTCATGGATCAATGCATTAAATAGCTACTGCATTGATCTGTATGAGCCATCTAATGATGGCTCATACAAGTCCCCTAAGGGGACTAAGAAAGTGTGAAAAAAGAAACAATAGTGTTAACGCCTATAAAAATGAATAACTTCCATAATAAAAATTTTAATAAAAAAATTAAATTAAATTAAATAAACATTACTATATTTGGTATCACCACATTAGGAAATCTTCGAACTATTAAAATATAACATTAACAAAACCGTACTGTAAATGGCATAGACATAAAAAACATACCAAACACCAGAATTGCATTTTTTGATCACTTGCCAGATAAAAAGGAATAAAAAGAGATCAAACGTCTGATCAATATTACAGATCACAGCACTCAAAGCCAGTTATACAATCACATCAAAAAAGTTATAGGGGTCAGAAAATGGCAATTTGAAATAAAGTTTAAAATTTTATAAAAGTAGTAACACATGACAAAAACTAAAGAAACTGGTTATTGCTGTAAATGTAGAATCAGGATAATATGTCTGTTTGACTGCACAGTAAATGGCGTAAAAAAGAGACCCCCCCTTCACAATTTTCATGATTGCGGGTTTTGCTTAACTTTAAATTACAAATAATTTACATTCAGTTTTGTACTATATTCATGGAAAAACATTGAAGTAATAACAAAGTACAATTGGTCCCACAAAAAACAAGCAGTCATATGGGTCTAAAAATGAAAAAGATAAAAGTGTTATGGCTATTAAAAGGGAAGGGGAAAAAAAGTTCAAAAATGAAAAATTGCCTTGCTCAGAAGGGGTTTACACTAGGATTACAACACAAGGGTACAAAAACCCTACCTATCATCCCTAACTAAAACATAGCTTTTATTTGTGTGTTAAAGGTGTACTCCGGTGAAAACCTTTTTTCTTTTAAATCAACTGGTGGCAGAAAGTTATACATATTTGTAAATTACTTCTATTAAAAAATCTTAATCCTTCCAGTACTTATTAGCTGCTGAATGCTACAGAGGAAATTCCTTTCTTTTTGGAACACTGATGACATCACGAGCACAGTGCTCTTTGCTGACATCTCTGTCCGTTTTAGCAACCATGCATAGCAGATGTATGCTAAGGGCAGCATGGTGGCTCAGTGGTTAGCACTGCTGCCTTGCATTGCAGGGGACTTGGGTTCATATCCCACTAAGGACAACAATAAATAAAGCGTTATTATTATTATAATAACATCAGCAGAGAGAACTGTGCTCGTGATGTCATCAGAGAGCATTCCAAAAAGAAAAGAATTTCCTCTGTAGTATTCAGCAGCTAATAAGTACAGGAAGGATTAAGATTTTTTAATAGAAGTAATTTACAAATATGTTTAACTTTCTGCCCCCAGTTGATTTAAAAGAAAAAAGGTTTTCACCGGAGTACCCCTTTAATAGAGGAAACCAGAAATATATATGAAGTGTAACATTAAAAACACCAGTGTTATCAGAGGAAAATTGACAATATAGTAGCCTGAACAAGCATAATAACACCCATACACCAAAAAGAGAGACCAAGGTGACTATACCTAAATAATTTTAATCTTTATTGATACACACAGTAAAAAATACATAAAGGAGAGATGGTTAGATGGGTTACACAGGCAGAAAATGGAGGTAGAGATGATGATATAGTATAGTACAATACAAGCATCTGATACTAATTCAACAACAATATAGCATAAGCAAAGCAGACCATATGGTGTGTAAGCAAATAGCCAATAAACCCAATGGGGAAAGCTAAATGTTGGTATATAAAAAATAGTGATGAGCGGCATAGGCCATATTCAAATTCTCGATATTTTGCGAATATTTGGACGAATGTCCGTCCTATATTTGAGAATTTCACATATTCGTTCACTTTTTTCCCATTTGAAATTCGTAATCAAATTTGCAGAATGAACATGCGCGATTATATCTTTCAACTAACTACTTTCCTATTGGTTGCTAGGTATGTTGCTAACCTCTGACAACTGTATTTGCATCCTTCTCATTGGCCCACAAGCTAAAGGAAGGGAGGGATCAGTGTCCTCTGGAAGTGCTGATATTCACATGATTTTCGCATTAAATTCGCATTCGTATATTCTACCTCTTTGGACCACAAGCTGGAAGCAGGAGGGATGATCACTTTTTATTTACACAATACACATCATTGTTATGTGTACTGTGAAAAAAAACTGAAAAAAGAAAAACAAAAATGAATATTTGTCATAACGAATCTAATTTGCTATATTCTAAATATTTGCAAAATCACAAAGTGCCGATATTCACAAAAAAAAACGCTATTCGAATATTCGCACTCAACACTAATAAAAAATAGATGCACACCATTAGAAAGTTTGAAAAATGTTCTAGCAAATGCTAAATATCAAATAATGATAATCAGACTGCACGAATTAAAACAGAGAGATGGTCATACACCCTGTAGGGAATCATCTCACCTCATCCTCAAATGCGTGTTTTCGCACCAATGCTTCATCAAAGGGCGTGTCTTGTGGAGTTATGGGTTGGTATATATATATTGCTAAATAACTAATCATATTGCATCTAAGTAGATCAGGCATCATTATCATCATCTGTGCATTAATTGCGTTGGTTTCCTGTTTGTGGTGCCGCTGCAAGATAGTGTGCGCAATAGTGTGTGTAATACTCAAAATGTCATGTATGCCTTGCAGGTGAATCTGGTCCCATGACCAGGGTCATGTGAACAGTAGCCAGGCTCGATCGCTCCCACAGCAACCATGTGATATCAGTCATGTGATACAGATCATGTGACCATTCACAGGATATTAGCGTCTGTTGCTAAGCAACAGCCTATACAGATTCGGCACCTGCGCATTTAAACATTATTCAGCGCAACTATGACAGGGCAAACAAAGTAAAACACCAGTGGACAAATAAGTGAATAGTGTGAGCGAATAATAAAGAATTGTGAATGAAGAGAAAAAACAATAGGTGAAAAAGTCACACTTACCTCCACCGATTGTTACATCATGATGGAGCACTAAAAAGACACAGACAAATATGCAAAAAAAGGAGAAGGGAAAAAAAAATATATATAGTGAAAGAAAAGTATGTATATATATATATATATATATATATATATATATATATATATATATCAATATGTGTAGAACACTAAGGCTGAGTTCACATCACGTTTTTGCAATACCCGTATACATTTTCAACTTGAAAACCGTACGGAAGCGGTATTGAAAACCGTATGCATTGCCTGTCCATTGAAAACATATACCAAAAGATGCATTCCGTACCCAAAACTGTACCCCACCATGGTTTTTGGTCTGGGTGAACATGGTATTGAATGTATATGTTTTGTTTTTTTAACATGGGAGTCATTGGGAACTCTACAAAAGCGTATGTGCGTATGGTTTCATCCGGTTTTCACCATAAGGTTCTTGACTTTGATCCAGGGAGCCGCATCGCCGTCCTCTTCTGCCGCCCGCTGCTGCATCCGATGGGTAAGTTGACCTTCGGCGCCGGTCCTCTTCGGTTTCCCCGTTCTTCCCGACCTATTGTGGGTGGGCAGAACGGGGAAACTGAAAGTTAACCCCCCGGCCCCCAATCTGCTATTGGTCGTCGCTTCTAGATGACCAATAGCAGGGATAGGAGGGGTGGCACCCCTGCCACCTCACTCCTATCCCTTCAGGGGGATATATGTGTGTGTGTGTGTGTGTGTGTGTGTGTATATATACAGGGTGGGCCATTTATATGGATACACCTTAATAAAATGGGAATGGTTGGTGATATTAACTTCCTGTTTGTGGCACATTAGTATATGTGAGGAGGGAAACTTTTCAAGATGGGTGGTTACCATGGTGGACATTTTGAAGTTGGCCATTTTGAATCCAACTTTTGTTTTTTAAATAGGAAGAGGGTCATGTGACACATCAAACTTATTGGGAATTTCACAAGAAAAACAATGATGTGCTTGGTTTTAACGTAACTTTATTCTTTCATGAGTTATTTACAAGTTTCTGACCACTTATAAAATGTGTTCAATGTGCTGCCCATTGTGTTGGATTGTCAATGCAACCCTCTTCTCCCACTCTTCACACACTGATAGCAACACTGCAGGAGAAATGCTAGCACAGGCTTCCAGTATCCATAGTTTCAGGTGCTGCATATCTCGTATCTTCACAGCAAAAACAATTGGCTTCAGATGACCCCAAAGATAAAAGTCTAAGGGGGTCAGATCGGGAGACCTTGGGGGCCATTCAGCTGGCCCACGACGACCAATCCACTTTCCAGGAAACTGTTCATCTAGGAATGCTCGGACCTGACACCCATAATGTGGTGGTGCACCAACTTGCTGGAAAAACTCAGGGAACGTGCCAGCTTCAGTGCATAATAATTCAAAAAAGCGCAAAGGAGTCATTTAATTAAAGTATAAAATATATGTAATTTTATTGATAAATATTAAAAACATGCAATTCATAAAAGATAGGGGGGAAAACTACAACCACTGGGGGA
Source organism: Hyla sarda (assembly GCF_029499605.1). NCBI lineage: Eukaryota > Metazoa > Chordata > Amphibia > Anura > Hylidae > Hyla > Hyla sarda. The sequence goes on along the minus strand of NC_079191.1, from coordinate 243,040,103 downwards.
GGTTGAACAAAAAGGGGCGACACTACCTGCTTGTGCATAAATTCATAACAATAAATAATGTGTATGTGTTACGCCTAGCGCTCCGGGTCCCCGCTCCTCCCCGGAGCGCTCACGGCGTCTTTCTCCCTGCAGCGCCCCGGTCAGTCCCGCTGACCGGGAGCGCCGCACTGTCATGGCCGTTGGGGATGCGATTCGCACAGCGGGACGCGCCCGCTCGCGAATCGCATCCCAGGTCACTTACCCGTCCCGGTCCCCTGCTGTCATGTGCTGGCGCGCGCGGCTCCGCTCTCTAGGGCGCGCGCGCGCCAGCTCTCTGAGATTTAAAGGGCCAGTGCACCAATGATTGGTGCCTGGCCCAATTAGCTTAATTGGTTCCCACCTGTTCCCTGGATATATCTAGTCTCCTCCCTTGCACTCCCTTGCCGGATCTTGTTGCCTTAGTGCCAGTGAAAGCGTTTTGTGTGTTTATAACCAGTGTACCAGATCTCCTGCTATCACCCCTGACTACGAATCTTGCCGCCTGCCCCCGACCTTCTGCTACGTCCGACTTTGCTTCTGCCTACTCCCTTGTACCTCGCCTATCTTCAGCATCTTCAGCAGCCAGAGAGGTGAGCCGTTGCTAGTGGATACGACCTGGTCACTACCGCCGCAGCAAGACCATCCCGCTTTGCGGCGGGCTCTGGTGAAAACCTGTAGTGGCTTAGAACCGGTCCACTAGCGCGGTCCTCGCCATCCCTCTCTGGCACAGAGGATCCACTACCTGCCAGCCGGCATCGTGACAGTAGATCCGGCCATGGATCCCGCTGAGGTTCCCCTGCCAGTTGTCTCTGATATCGCCCGACAGATCGCCCATCTAACCCACCAGCTGTCGGAAGTGTCCACCATTGTGCACCAACATTCGCAACTTCTTCAGCAATCATCTCCTCCGCCAGCTCCTGCACCTCCTCCGCAGCGAGTGGCCACTCCTAGCCTCCGCCTGTCCTTGCCGGACAAATTTAATGGGGACTCTAAGTTTTGCCGTGGCTTTTTGTCTCAGTGTTCCCTGCATATGGAGATGATGTCGGACTTGTTTCCTTCAGAACGGTCTAAGGTGGCGTTCGTAGTAAGCCTTCTCTCAGGAAAGGCCTTGTCTTGGGCTACACCGCTCTGGGACCGCAATGATCCTGCCACAGCCACAGTCCAGGCCTTCTTCACTGAACTCCGGAGTGTCTTCGAGGAGCCAGCCCGAGCTTCTTCTGCCGAGACTGCCCTGCTGAACCTGGTCCAGGGTAATTCTTCCGTTGGCGAGTATGCCGTACAATTCCGTACTCTTGCTTCAGAATTATCCTGGAATAACGAGGCTCTCTGCGCGACCTTTAAAAAAGGCCTATCCAGTCGCATCAAGGATGTGCTGGCCGCACGAGAGATTCCTGCCAATCTGCAAGAACTCATCCATCTAGCTACCCGCATTGACATGCGTTTTTCTGAGCGACACCAAGAGCTCCGCCAGGAAAAAGACTTAGATCTCTGGGCACCTCTCCCACAGTATCCGTTGCAATCTACGCCTGGGCCTCCCGCCGAGGAGGCCATGCAAGTGGATAAGTCTCGCCTGACCCAGGAAGAGAGGAATCGCCGCAGGGAAGAAAATCTCTGTCTTTACTGTGCCAGTACCGAGCATTTCTTGGTGGATTGCCCTATCCGTCCTCCACGCCTGGGAAACGCACGCACGCACCCAGCTCACGTGGGTGTGGCGTCTCTTGGTTCCAAGTCTGCTCCTCCACGTCTCACGGTACCCGTGCGGATTTCTGCTTCAGCCAGCTCTTCTCTCTCAGCCGTGGCCTGCCTGGACTCTGGAGCTTCTGGAAATTTTATTCGAGAATCCCTAGTGAATAAATTCCGCATTCCGGTGACCCGTCTTGTCAAGCCACTCCACGTTTCCGCGGTCAACGGAGCCAAGTTGGATTGCACCATACGTTTCCGCACGGAGCCCCTTCTTATGAGCATCGGATCTCATCATGAGAGGATTGAACTTTTGGTCCTCCCCAATTGCACCTCGGAAATTCTCCTTGGACTTCCCTGGCTTCAACTTCATTCCCCTACCCTGGATTGGTCCACTGGGGAGATCAGGAGTTGGGGGTCCTCTTGTTCCAAGAACTGTCTAAAACCGGTTCCCAGTACTCCCTGCCGTGACCCTGTGGTTCCTTCTGTATCCGGTCCCCCTAAGGTCATTAAGGACTCTGCCTGCCACAGGAAATGCCCTTCCCCCCCTCCCAGTCCCGTCAGCCAAGCCTCTGTGCCACCCCATGGCCCCCGTCCTGGTGTCACACTGCCCCATGCCAGGCCTCGCCCTCTGCCCTCCCTCCCCATTCCCACTCCTGCTGTACTGCCTGCCGTTGAGGAAACTCTCCATTCTTTCCAGGTGTCCTCATCCCAGGGGAGGCAGTTACCGGGCAAAGAGAAGGGGAGACCTAAGGGGGGGGGTACTGTTACGCCTAGCGCTCCGGGTCCCCGCTCCTCCCCGGAGCGCTCACGGCGTCTTTCTCCCTGCAGCGCCCCGGTCAGTCCCGCTGACCGGGAGCGCCGCACTGTCATGGCCGTTGGGGATGCGATTCGCACAGCGGGACGCGCCCGCTCGCGAATCGCATCCCAGGTCACTTACCCGTCCCGGTCCCCTGCTGTCATGTGCTGGCGCGCGCGGCTCCGCTCTCTAGGGCGCGCGCGCGCCAGCTCTCTGAGATTTAAAGGGCCAGTGCACCAATGATTGGTGCCTGGCCCAATTAGCTTAATTGGTTCCCACCTGTTCCCTGGATATATCTAGTCTCCTCCCTTGCACTCCCTTGCCGGATCTTGTTGCCTTAGTGCCAGTGAAAGCGTTTTGTGTGTTTATAACCAGTGTACCAGATCTCCTGCTATCACCCCTGACTACGAATCTTGCCGCCTGCCCCCGACCTTCTGCTACGTCCGACTTTGCTTCTGCCTACTCCCTTGTACCTCGCCTATCTTCAGCATCTTCAGCAGCCAGAGAGGTGAGCCGTTGCTAGTGGATACGACCTGGTCACTACCGCCGCAGCAAGACCATCCCGCTTTGCGGCGGGCTCTGGTGAAAACCTGTAGTGGCTTAGAACCGGTCCACTAGCGCGGTCCTCGCCATCCCTCTCTGGCACAGAGGATCCACTACCTGCCAGCCGGCATCGTGACAGTATGACAGGTAAACAAATTTAAAGTGCATAATAGGGGCTTGCAGCAGCTTCCATAAGGTGCATTAACATGAATAAATACCAGCATACATACCAAAGTACAGATGTAAAAGTGTAATGGCAAAATCAAGCAGGAGTGACGCCACCCCAACGATCGTTTCGGTGATACCTTGGTCCTGGGGGTGCACCGAAACGATCGTTGGGGTGGCGTCACTCCTGCTTGATTTTGCCATTACACTTTTACATCTGTACTTTGGTATGTATGCTGGTATTTATTCATGTTAATGCACCTTATGGAAGCTGCTGCAAGCCCCTATTATGCACTTTAAATTTGTTTACCTGTCATACACATTATTTATTGTTATGAATTGATGCACAAGCAGGTAGTGTCGCCCCTTTTTGTTCAACCTCCCCCAGTGGTTGTAGTTTTCCCCCCTATCTTTTATGAATTGCATGTTTTTGATATTTATCAATAAAATTACATATATTTTATACTTTAATTAAATGACTCCTTTGCGCTTTTTTGAATTATTTTGTCTTTGTGGAGATCATATATGAAGCCGTATTCACTTTAGTAATTTTAATAATTTTGTAGTCATCCATGATGTCCAAATGATATAACACAGTTACTATTGTGCATCTGCTGCTGGTCACGTTTATACAGCTTCAGTGCATACAGAGGGAAACACATCATCATGTAGCAATTTTGCAAATCCAGTGGCCTTGAGGTTTCCATTGATGAAGAATGGCCCCACTATCTTTGTACCCCATATACCACACCACACCATCAATTTTTGTGTTCCAACAGTCTTGGAGGGATCTATCCAATGTGGGTTAGTGTCAGACCAATAGCGGTGGTTTTGTTTGTTAACTTCACCATTCACATAAAAGTTTGCTTTATCACTGAACAAAATCTTCTGCGTAAACTGAGGGACCTGTTCCAATTTTTGTTTTGCCCATTCTGCAGCACCTGAAACTACGGATACTGGAAGCCTGTGCTAGCATTTCTCCTGCAGTATTGCTATCAGTGTGTGAAGAGTGGGAGAAGAGGGTTGCATTGACAATCCAACACAATGGGCAGCACATTGAACACATTTTATAAGCGGTCAGAAACTTGTAAATAACTCATAAAAGAATAAAGTTATGTTAAAACCAAGCACATCATTGTTTTTCTTGTGAAATTCCCAATAGTTTGATGTGTCACATGACCCTCTTCCTATTGAAAAAACAAAAGTTGGATTCAAAATGGCCGACTTCAAAATGGCCACCATGGTCACCACCCATCTTGAAAAGTTTCCCCCCTCACATATACTAATGTGCCACAAACAGGAAGTTAATATCACCAACCATTCCCATTTTATTAAGGTGTATCCATATAAATGGCCCACCCTGTAGAATATCAATGCTACTGCATTGTGCATTTGCTACTCCTGGACAACTGACAAAATTGACAACTGTGTAACTAAGTCAAATATGTAAGTCCTTTCACAGCCTTAAAAAGTCAGCAGTGATTGGACAAGAAACTACAACTTGCGGAGCTCAAGGATTACTGGATTTATTAAAAAGTATTCCAACAGTAAGAATATCATTGGAAGCCGCTTCCCACAGGGCCCTCGTGGGTGCAGCCTTCAATTTTGAAATTAATAAAACAATAGGACATAGGATACAGAAAACTGATACCGTATAATATATAAACATGAATGACGCACTAAATACAGTGGGGCAAAAAAGTATTTAGTCAGCCACCAATTGTGTAAGTTCTCCCCCTTGAAAAGATGATAGAGGCCTGTAATTTTCATCATAGGTATACCTCAACTATGAGAGACATAATGAAAAAAAAAGAGTCCATAAAATCACATTGTCTGATTTTTAAATAATTTAATTGCAAATTATGGTGGAAAATAATTATTTGGTCACTTACAAACTTCTTCTTTAGGAGTCTCCTCTTTCCTCCACTCGTTACCTGTATTAATGGCACCTGTTTGAACTTGTTATCAGTATAAAAGACACCTGTCCACAACTTCAAACAGTCACACTCCAAACACCACAATGGCCAAGATCAAAGAGCTGTCGAAGGACACCAGAAACAAAATTGTAGACCTGCACCAGGCTGGAAAGACTGAATCTGTAATAGGCAAGCAGCTTGGTGTGAAGAAACCAACTGTGAAAGCAATTATTAGAAAATGAAGGACATACAAGACCACTGATAATCTCCCTCGATCTGGGGCTCCACGCATGATCTCACCCCTTGGAGTCAAAATGATCACAAGAACGGTGAGCAAAAATACCAAAACCACACGGGGGACCTAGTGAATGATCTGCAAAGAGCTGGGACCAAAGTAAAAAAGGCTACCATCAGTAACACTCTAACAGTAACACACTAACAGAGGGACTCAAATCATGCAGCACCAGACGTGTCCCCCTCCTTTAGCCAGTACATGCCCGGGCCCATCTGAAGTTTGCTAGAGAGCCTTTGGATGATCTAGAAGAGGATTGGGAGAATGTCATATGGTCAGATGAAACCAAAGTAAAACTTTTTGGTAAAAACTCAACTCGTCATGTTTGGAGGAGAAAGGATGCTGAGTTGCATCCAAAGAACACCATACCTACTGTGAAGCATGGGGGTGAAAACATCATGCTTTGGGGCTGCTTTTAGGCAAAGGGACCAGGACGACTGATCGGTGTAAAGGAAAGAATGAATGGGGCCATGTATTGTGAAAACCTCCTTCCATCATCAAGGGCATGGAAGATGAAACGTGGCTGGGTCTTTCAGCATTACAATGATCCCAAACACACTGCCCGGGCAACGAAGGAGTGGCTTTGTAAGAAGCATTTCAAGGACCTGGAGTGGCCTACCCAGTCTCCAGATCTCAATCCCATAGAAAACCTTTGGAAGGAGTTGAAACTCTGTGTTGCCCAGCAACAGCCCCAAAACATTACTGCTCTAGAGGAGATCTGCATGGAGGAATGGGCCAAAATACCAGCAACAGTGAAGACCTTGTGAAGACTTATCGGAAACATTTGACCTCTGTCATTGCCAACAAAGGGTATATAACAAAGTATTGAGATAATCTTTTGTTATGCAAAAAATAGAAAAAATATCATAGCACTCACCACGGACACGGATGCAGATTTTCAAAGTAGAAGTCTTTTATTGTAACATCACGGAATGCTGTACATCCAAAGCCAGGGAAAGGGAAGGGAGAGAGACAGACATCAGCTCCAAGGAGCTGACAGGAAGCGACGAATCGTTTACGCAGGGAGTATTGAGACGATCTTTTGTTAGTGACTAAATATTTATTTTTGAACCATAATTTGCAAATAAATTCTTAAAAAATCAGACAATGTAATTTTATGGATTTTTTTTTCACATTATGTCTCTCATAGTTGAAGTATACCTATGATAAAAATTACAGGCCTCTCAACTTGCACAATTTGTGGCTGACTAAATACTTTTTTGCCCCAATATATATATATATATATATATATATATATATATATATATATATTATTTTTTTTTTTTTATATAGAAAAAGATGAAATATTACATTCATATTAGTAACCCCCCTCCCAACCTCCTACCCACCCTCAGTGGTCAGTGTTATGGGGCAAAAAAACATCAAACAAAACTTTTTTTTGTCAAGACAAATTTGTACTTTTTTACTTTTTCACTTAGGTTCAACAATTCCTTTTTACCCAAATTATGAGAACGGGCAACTAGGATCAGTATTTGCAAGTTTCTCTCTCTTTTAATTAGAAAATGTATCCTTCAAATATCCTCGCAGCTGAGTCCCGTAATAAATTGCAACTCTTTTGAATTCACTGGCTTGTTTAATATTTGGGCTTTGCAAAATAAAAACGGCTCTTCAAGGAGCATTGAAAATTTCTCCAGTTAATAATCAAAACTGAAACTAAACATGCATTGTCTATGTATAAAAGGAAGATGGTCCCTCAGAATTAGATCCATTGGTGGGCCTTATGTACCCCAGTCTGACACTGGCAGAGGTTGGATGCCACATTAAGTTAAAAAAATTAACGATAGACATATTAAACCAGGGCTTTCCAAACTGGGTGCTGCAACAAATCAGTGTGTCAGCAGCAGTCCCTAGGTATCTGGCAGGGGGTGATGAAGTGGCACAGGGGTGATGGAGGGAGTGATGAAATGGCACAAAGGGGGGTCTAGAAATGGCACATGAGATGATCAAGGGAGAGACAGAAATGGCACAGTGGTTAGCAATCACATTTGTAATGCTGATACTGGTATCCCGTTGTGCATCGTAGGATGCGTGAGGCAATTTAGGCAATTGGTGATACAGCGAAGAGTGTGTCACAAAACTATGCACATCTAAAAAGGGTGTCACCAATATGAAAAGTTGAAAAAGTTGAAAACAGCTCCTAAAATACATTCAGGTCATTGAGCAAAAAACAATGAAGGAAGCAGGGGACTTTGCCAGTTCCAACATATATACATGTCATGTTGCAAAAGAACTAGTGGTATATATTTATGATAAAACACAAACATAGCCACACATCCACAACTTGTACTTTAATCTGCTTACTTCTCAGCATAATTTCAAAAACTTGCATATTGCTAGTGTACCTTTTGATCAAAACATGCAAGCCCACTTGCCACGTCAAGGCCACTTGATAAAAGTAGGTCCCTAAACCAACACTGAGAGGCAACCACCACTACTGCGGCACCAAGCCCACAGGGGGAATTACCCAGTGGCCAGGCAGCCCCACTGCTGCTCGATCAAGCCCCTGTGGGGTGGGGTGTCCCAGAGAAGCAAGTAGATTAAAGTACATGTTGTGGATGTGCAGCCATGTTCTGTTTCTCTATTTGTGTTTCACATATTTGTGATAAGCCACTTTTACTTTTGCCCCATGGATTTTATTTTAGTTTAAAGTGGGTCTGTTTTATGGATGTCCAGGATAAAAAAAAAAACATGGCTTATTTCTTCCGTAAGTGGCACCAAATCTGTCCACTGGTTGTGTTTAGTATTGCAGCTCAGCTACCTGTGGACAGGTGTGGCACTTGTTTAGAAATATGAAGTCTAGATTACCATGTTGATAATGTTTCATATTCATATGTGTCTATTTCTACATATGTAGTTATATCAACCTTGTATCAAGGATATAACTACCAGAGAAGAAGGCATAGCAGCTGTTATGAGGCCCAGGAGCTAGTGGAAGTGGCTACCAAGCTGCAAAGCTAAGGTCCAGGGGCCAATTAAAGGGGATATGACTTTGTGTTGGTACTTTTGAGTTTAACAGTATAGTATTATAATGAACATATTTCAAGCATAATGAAATCCAAACATGTCATGAGATGACATTTGTGTTGTGTTTTCTTGAGAACTGTGTACTTCCCCTAAGATCTACTCTCACCCAAATAAAACGAGGAAACGCTCTTTGTCTATAAGAGAAAATGCCAATGACGCAGATGGATCAACATAAAAATAGCTGACAGCAACACAGAGCTGTTTAAGCCAGGCTGGGTAAACAGAGTGTGGCACTGGCTCTCTATCTTCATGTTCCTTATCAGTTCTCATGACAACCGTTTTGCTATCAGCTAACAGGAGGCTTAATCTTTGCAGTCATGTTTTTTCTGGCCTATGTAGATGCAGATAAATAATATATTTTATAATGTTGACCTTATTGCAGAGATCAAAAAGCTCACTATGGTTCCAGTGGCCATAAAGTTAAAAAGTAGCTTTTATTGAAGGTATTTTATTACCTGTAGATTTCAGGGTATAATGTATGATCTGTTAAAAATTGTTCATAATACAGTATATCTGCAGTCATTTTCTTGAATATTTGGTCTAAGCATACTGCAAACATGTAGAAAGGTGTGACCATTCTACCAGCTGACCCCCTTCCCCTTCCCTTCCCCCTTACAGGTGCTGGCCCAATGGCTGTGTACTTATGGTCATTGGGGGAGATTCATCAAGACCTGTGCTGAGGAAAAGTTATCCTGTTGCCCATAGCAGCAAATCAAGTCCCTTCTTTTATTTTTCAGAGGCATTTAAAAAAAAAAAAAAAAAATTAAAGAAGCAACCTGATTGGTTACTCTGAGCAACTGGTCAACCTTTGCCCTTTACACATTTTGATGAATCTCCCTCATTGTCTTGTACTTTGCTCTATTTAGCTTTCCATCCCCCTTGACCAGTCTCCGTCCTACAGCTGTTGGTAAACACCCCCACGGCACGATACTTTATGGGATGCCCCCAGAGCTAAATTTCAAGTGTCAAGGCAAAGGGTCTGAATACTTATGTCCATGCAAATTTTTTTTTTTTTTTTTTAATATATTAGTAAAGATTTCTGATATTCAGTTTTCACTCCGAACACTCTACATGTCCAATAGACTATAAAATGGAGAGTGAACAGACCCTAAGATGTACTTGTAGCATGCTTTAATGAAAAGTGTTGAAGGCTTTTGACAATCACAAAACTAACACAAGGTTGAATCAGATTGTTGTATGGACAATGGGGGAAATTTATCAAAACCTGTCCAGAGGAAAAGTTGCATAGTTGCCCATAGCAACCAATCAGCTCGCTTCTTTCATTTTTAACAAGGCCTCTGCAAAATGAAAGAAGCGATCTGTTTGGTTGCTGTGGGCAACTCAGCAACTTTTCTTCTGGACAGGTTTTGATAAATCTCCCCCAATATGTCTTTGTAAAACAGAAATCTAGTCAACAGAAGGTTTCATAGTTAAAGGGTACCTCTCATCAAAAAAACTTTTGATATATTATAGATTAATGTATGCAGAATAACTTTACAATTGCATGTTATTAAAAAATATGCTTCTTTCTATTTAATTTTCCACTTTGAAGAAATTACCACTAGGGGTCTCCCTACCAGTCCTGACAGCAAGCATTTCAGACTCATGCTGGAGTCCTAAACACTACGAGCTGCCAGTCTGCTTTGTTCACAAAGGAGAACACTCAGAGCTGCCAGCCTGCTTTGTTCACAGCCTGTTTGGCTGTGAACAAAGCAGGCTGGCAGCTCTGAGTGTTTAGTACTTTAGTAATGCTTGCTGACAGGACTGATCGGGGAAAATACAATAGAAAGAAGCATATTTTTCATTAACATGCTATTGGAAAGTTATTCAACATTCATTAATCTAAAATATATCAAAAGTTTATTTGATGAGAGGTACCCTTTAAAGGGGTATTCCAGGAAAAAACTTTTTTTTATATATCAACTGGCTCCAGAAAGTCAAACAGATTTGTAAATTACTTCTATTAAACAAATCTTAATCCTTTCAGTACTTATGAGCTTCTAAAGTTAAGGTTGTTCTTTTCTGTCTAAGTCCTCTCTGATGACACGTGTCTCGGGAAACGCCCAGTTTAGAAGCAAATCCCCATAGCAAACCTCTTCTAAACTGGTTGTTTCCCGAGACACATGTCATCAGAGATTACTTAGACAGAAAAGAACAACCTTAACTTCAGAAGCTCATAACTACTGAAAGGATTAAGATTTTTTAATAGAAGTAATTTACAAATCTGTTTAACTTTCTGGAACCAGTTGATATATAAAAATAATTTTTTTCCTGGAATACCCCTTTAATTGTTTTCAATATGTTACACGTGGCTGAATATAACTGCAATGTTGCATAGTCTGTTATTGTATTACAAATGGCAGAAATCTTCTCATGCTTTAGCCATATGTCTTAATGCCGTGTCCCGCTACCTGTTTTCCAGCTACTAATGTATGAAGTTATCGTGTGGCATGGCATCACGAACACGGATGCCCCAGGCTTCGGTGTTCATGAACGTCGCAGTGCCGGACAGGGATTGCAGGGGGTCCCAGCGACTGGACCCCCTGCAATCAGAAATGTTATTCCCTATCCTTTGGATAGGGGATAACATGTCAAGGGGCAGAGTACCCCTTTAAGTCAAAATTGAGTCTAACCTTCGAAGTTCAGGCCTAGTCAGCAACCCGTGCAAGCTAAAGCCTGCTGAAAGCCTGCATCGTTCCAGTTGCAAGAATCTTCTAAACTGAGACATATCTGGGTTGTGCAGTGATTCTGGCATTTAGTGTATATGGTAAATACACTGATTAAAGGAGTACTGCAGTCTCAGACACTTGTCCCCTATTTGCGGCTCTATGCAGCTAATGTGCATGTCGTCAACCTGAGATCGGCTGACACGCCCCCTCCATACAGCTCTATGGGAGAGGCGGGGATGCACAAACACTGCATCTCCGCCTCTACCATAGAGATACATGGAGGGGGCGTGTCAGCCGCGGCGTCATGCTGCGGCAGACATGCCGCCTGCATGTTAGAGAGCCACTGCATAGCCAGGGCCCCATACAGGAGATCACAGGGGGTGCCAGCATTCAGACCCCCTGCGATCAGACATGTATCCCCTATTCTGCTTATAGGGGATAAGTGTCTATAGCTGCAGATCTCCTTTAACTCTGTGACCTTCACCTCTCAAAAAACAGATCCCATGGTAATTGTTAAACTATCCTTTCTGCAAAAAAAAGAAAGAAAAGGCAGGGAGTTTCTGATACATTTGGATTTTTTATTTAGCTGTCTCCATTATTGCCATAGAGCATAGCAGACAGAGTCATATATATATATATATATATATATATATATATATATATATATATATATACGGGATGAGTGTTTAACTCAGGGCGAGTTCACCACTCCTGGTGTGACGGAGCTTTCAAGGGCCACTAAGCACTCCGCAGGCATTCTGGGTAGGGGAATATGCAAATCAGCTCATTACATCACCTTCTCAGGCGATGTTCCCTGGTATCAGCTTAGCTCCAGTTACAGAATATAAAAAGCTATTCGGGATTAATGCCAAGCCAGAACTCTCTCTCCAGAAGGAAAGAGGACCCATCTGCAGACAGCTGTTTCGGGGTTCTTGCCCCTCGTCAGTACAGAGCAGGGTGATCTGGCTTGGCTGAGATGAGGGGCCTTAGACCAACTTCCTCGGTGACACCGAGGAAGAGCGTTCGTGCTTGAAACATGCCTGACTAGTGTGCTTTTATTGCTTGCTCCTCACTTAATAAAGCGGCCTTCACTGCAGTGCTGGACTCCTTCTTCATTTCCAGAAGGGAACAATGTATGGTCCATTGTAACCAGTGGGGGTAAAAACTTCCCCTGTAAGGCCCTACTCTTGCATTATTAATTCCCTTCTTTGCAAGTGATACTTGCCCTAAAAAGGGAGGCCCCACACAGGAACCTGTCCCTATTTCCCCCTACAAACACTGCCATTTCCCAGGGTTTTTAAGTGGAAATAGAGAGAGTTTCCTGTGTGGGGCTGCCCTTTTTAGGGTGAATAACACTTGCCAAGAAGGGAATTAATAGGGCGAGGGAAGGGCCTTACAGGGGAAGTTTTTACCCTCACCTTCTACAATGGACAACACGTTGTTCCCTTCCACCTTTTAGAGGAAAGTGTTACTCGTCTTAAAAAGGGCGACCCCACACAGGAACCAATCCCTATTTCCACCTAAAAAATCTGGGAAATGGCAGTTTGTATTTGAAAATAGGGAGAGGTTCCTGTGTGGGGCCACCCTTTTAAGGGCAAGTAACACTTGCCAAGAAGGAAATTAATAATGTGAGAGTAGGGCCTTACAAAGGAAATGTTTAACCCCACCGGTTACAATGGACCATACGTAGTTCCCTTCCACCTTTTAGAGGTCTTTGCATCACATGAATACTTGGTGGTGTAGGTGGCACATGGTGTTTCTTGCACACCCTTCCTTTAGTTTGATTTGAAAAAAAAATGTTGGGGCCATATATTTTATCCTAAGCATTTTATTAAAAGTAAAGTTTTACGTAATGCATAGCCTCAATACTTACTTGTGCACACTAACAGTTTTACAAAACAGACCATTTTCTTCTGCCTACCTGCCTCAGCTACTATTCTGATCCTGCCACCCACCTGATGCCACACATCTAATGCCAAGTTCTCCTTTTTTCACCCACCTTTGTCACTGGGTACAGGTATTGCCACCCACCGCTCCACTCTGTCACCGGGTCACTTTCAGGACTCCTGATGCTTCTGCCACCTCCTGGCTGTGTCATTCTACCACCATATGTTCTCCTCATGCTGCCGCCACCTCCATGCTGTGTCATTCAGCCACTTTATGTTCTCCTCATGCTGCAGCCACCTTCATTCTGTGACATTCAGCCAATATATGGTCTCATCATGCTGCTGCCAACTCCAGGCTGTGTCATTCAGCCACTATATGTTTTCCTCATGCTGCCGCCAACTCCAGGCTGTCATTCAGCCACTATATGGTCTCCTCATGCTGCCGCCAACTCCAGGCTGTGTCATTCAGCCACTATATGTTCTCCTCATGCTGCCGCCACCTCCACGCTGTGTCATTCAGCCACTATATGGTCTCATACTCTCGCCACCTCCACACTGTCATTCAGGCACTATATGATCTCCTCATGCTGCCGCCACATCCACGCTGTGTCATTCTGCCACCATATGTTCTCCTCATGCTGCTGCCACCTCCACGCTGTGTCATTCAGCCACTTTATGTTCTCCTCATGCTGCAGCCACCTTCATGCTGTGACATTCAGCCAATATATGGTCTCCTCATGCTGCCGCCAACTCCAGGCTGTATCATTCAGCCACTATATGGTCTATTCATGCTGCCACCAACTCAAGGCTGTGTCATTCCGCCACTATATGTTTTCCTCATGCTGCCGCCAACTCCAGGCTGTCATTCAGCCACTATATGGTCTCCTCATGCTGCCGCCAACTCCAGGCTGTGTCATTCAGCCACTATATGTTCTCCTCATGCTGCCGCCACCTCCACGCTGTGTCATTCAGCCACTATATGGTCTCATACTCTCGCCACCTCCACACTGTCATTCAGGCACTATATGATCTCCTCATGCTGCCGCCACCTCCACGCTGTGTCATTCTGCCACCATATGTTCTCCTCATGCTGCCGCCACCTCCACGCTGTGTCATTCAGCCACTTTATCTTCTCCTCATGCTGCAGCCACCTTCATGCTGTGACATTCAGCCAATATATGGTCTCCTCATGCTGCCGCCAACTCCAGGCTGTATCATTCAGCCACTATATGGTCTATTCATGCTGCCACCAACTCAAGGCTGTGTCATTCCGCCACTATATGTTTTCCTCATGCTGCCGCCAACTCCAGGCTGTCATTCAGCCACTATATGGTGTCCTCATGCTGCCGCCAACTCCAGGCTGTGTCATTCAGCCACTATATGGTCTCATCCTGCCGCCACCTCCACACTGTCATTCAGGCACTATATGATCTCCTCATGCTGCCGCCACCTCCATGCTGTGTCATTCAGCCACTATGTGGTCTCCTCATGCTGCAGCCAACTCCAGGCTGCGTCATTCAGCCACTCTATGCTGCCGCCAACTCCACGCTGTGTCATTCAGCCGCTATATGGTCTCATCATATTGCTGGGAAAATACCTAAAAAATGTAATGGTAGCACTAAATACCAAAAATCATGAATTAAAATTTGAAAATGTATCTTTTAATCTTTGGAATTGTGAGGCCCTATAGTCTCCTCATGCTGCTGCTGCCTTCAGGTTGTGTCTTTGTGCCACCATATTGTCTTCTTATGCTGTTGGCACCCTAGATAAAATGTGAAAAATGTTCCTGTATCTAAAATCTTCAATTTAAATTTTACAAAATCTCCTTAATCTTTACTATTGTGAGGCCCTATGTTCTCGTCGGGCTGCTGCCATCTCTCGGCTCTGTCATTGTGCCGCCATGTGACTCCTTGTTAGATTGGGTTTCATGGTCATACAGTATTAGTTCAAAGTAAACGCTTGGACATTAAACTTGGGAATCTAATATAATTCTTACATTTAAAAAAAATCGATTTAATCTTTTCAAGACTGAGGCCCTATGGTCATCCACATCATATATTACCTGTGGAATTATTACAAAAATCCAATTAAACTGCTTGGAGTGATAACAATAAACCATAACTGATTAAATGAAACATTTGCACTTTCACAGAGGCAGAGGGCTGGAACAGGTGGTATCTTGCCTGGCGGAGGACCGCCAGCTTGATGCTCACCAGAATGCTCAAAAAATGTTAATAAATTCAAATAAAATAAAATAAAAATTACATAAAAATTCTATTTATTCTTTTCAATTTTCAATAGTCTCCCTGCTGCCACATCCAGACGCTCTGCAGCAGTGATTCTACTAGTAATGCCTGTAATGTGCATGTCATACTGAATAACAGTATTATTTCACTAATACAGCACACTCTCTATGTGTGTTAGAATAAGGCAAAGTGTTCTACACCTCTATTGAGGCTCTCTGTAGGCCAGAAATAGCCGTTTTTAATAGCAATTCGATGAAAACAAATTCGGACCAAACCAAATTTTTTCGAAAAAATTCAGCAAATTCGCTGAACCAAATTTTTCAAAAATTAGCTAAAACATCTCTAATTATATTGACGCTAC
Source organism: Hyla sarda (assembly GCF_029499605.1). NCBI lineage: Eukaryota > Metazoa > Chordata > Amphibia > Anura > Hylidae > Hyla > Hyla sarda. The sequence goes on along the minus strand of NC_079191.1, from coordinate 243,024,483 downwards.
ATGGTCTCCTCATGCTTCCACCACCTCCACGCTGTGTCATTCAGCCACTGTGTTCTCCTCATACTGATGCCACCTCCAGGCTCTGTCATTGTGCCGCTCTGCGACAGTGATTCTAATATTAACGCCTCTGATCTGCATGTCAAACTGAATAACAGTATTATTTCACTAACCTAGCACACACCCTATGCGTGTTACAGCCAGGCAAAGTGATCTACCCCTCTATTGGGGCTCTCTGTTGGCCAGAAATAGCCATTTTTAATAGCGATTTGCTGCGAATAAATTTGTACCGAACTGAATTTTTTCCGAAAATTTGGCAAATTGGCCGAATTGAATTTTTCAAAAATTCACTCATCTTTTATTCATTTCTACCTGTTAGTTTATATCAGAGGCAAGCATAATAGTTTGCAAATCTGTGTAGAACTAGGAACAGTAATTGCTTGCATATATATATATGTATATATATATAAATATATATAGACAAAGAATTAGTCAGCCAGCACTTTAGTTGATACCAAACTATTATATGGACCTGGCCTACAGGTGCACGCTACTAGGCTAGATATACAGCAACAGAAGAATGCAGCAGCACACTGCCAGCACAAGGATATAGGTGAAACATGAAAATGCAGTTAAAACATGGAGAGCTATACAGCTATGGCGTAATAGATGCAAATGTGAAACTATGAAATAGTGAGGCACTTAGCTCGCAAATTTGTCTCCGCCGGCGGTCAAATAGCTTGGACCGTCCCACCGCGATAAGGTAGCCTCCTTGGGACGGACCCTACACTGTCTATATGCCTCTGTGTGAACAGTTCAGTAAGCATGGCAGGATCTGGAACATCCAAGACACCTTATATACACACCTGATAGAGGTGGGTGGGGTGCAAGGCCAACATGGAGGTAGCCACTCCCCCGTATGTGCAATACAGACAAAGAATTAGTCAGCCAGCACTTTAGTTGATACCAAACTATTATATGGACCTGGCCTACAGGTGCACGCTACTAGGCTAGATATACAGCAACAGAAGAATGCAGCAGCACACTGCCAGCACAAGGATATAGGTGAAACATGAAAATGCAGTTAAAACATGGAGAGCTATACAGCTATGGCGTAATAGATGCAAATGTGAAACTATGAAATAGTGAGGCACTTAGCTCGCAAATTTGTCTCCGCCGGCGGTCAACTAAAGTGCTGGCTGACTAATTCTTTGTCTGTATTGCACATACGAGGGAGTGGCTACCTCCATGTTGGCCTTGCACCCCACCCACCTCTATCAGGTGTGTATATAAGGTGTCTTGGATGTTCCAGATCCTGCCATGCTTACTGAACTGTTCACACAGAGGCATATACACAGTGTAGGGTCCGTCCCAAGGAGGCTACCTTATCGCGGTGGGACGGTCCAAGCTATTTGACCGCCGGCGGAGACAAATTTGCGAGCTAAGTGCCTCACTATTTCATAGTTTCACATTTGCATCTATTACGCCATAGCTGTATAGCTCTCCATGTTTTAACTGCATTTTCATGTTTCACCTATATCCTTGTGCTGGCAGTGTGCTGCTGCATTCTTCTGTTGCTGTATATCTAGCCTAGTAGCGTGCACCTGTAGGCCAGGTCCATATAATAGTTTGGTATCAACTAAAGTGCTGGCTGACTAATTGTTTGTCTGTATTGCACATACGGGGGAGTGGCTACCTCCATGTTGGCCTTGCACCCCACCCACCTCTATCAGGTGTGTATATAAGGTGTCTTGGATGTTCCAGATCCTGCCATGCTTACTGAACTGTTCACACAGAGGCATATACACAGTGTAGGGTCCGTCCCAAGGAGGCTACCTTATCGCGGTGGGACGGTCCAAGCTATTTGACCGCCGGCGGAGACAAATTTGCGAGCTAAGTGCCTCACTATTTCATAGTTTCACATTTGCATCTATTACGCCATAGCTGTATAGCTCTCCATGTTTTAACTGCATTTACATGTTTCACCTATATCCTTGTGCTGGCAGTGTGCTGCTGCATTCTTCTGTTGCTGTATATCTAGCCTAGTAGCGTGCACCTGTAGGCCAGGTCCATATAATAGTTTGGTATCAACTAAAGTGCTGGCTGACTAATTCTTTGTCTGTATTGCACATACGGGGGAGTGGCTACCTCCATGTTGGCCTTGCACCCCACCCACCTCTATCAGGTGTGTATATAAGGTGTCTTGGATGTTCCAGATCCTGCCATGCTTACTGAACTGTTCACACAGAGGCATATAGACAGTGTAGGGTCCGTCCCAAGGAGGCTACCTTATCGCGGTGGGACGGTCCAAGCTATTTGACCGCCGGCGGAGACAAATTTGCGAGCTAAGTGCCTCACTATTTCATAGTTTCACATTTGCATCTATTACGCCATAGCTGTATAGCTCTCCATGTTTTAACTGCATTTTCATGTTTCACCTATATCCTTGTGCTGGCAGTGTGCTGCTGCATTCTTCTGTTGCTGTATATATATATATATATATATATATATATATATTAGAGATGAGCAAACTTTTCAAAAATTTGATACGGCCGATTCGCCGAATTTTCCCGAAAAGTTTTTTTCGATCCGAATTTGTTTGCGGCGTATCAATATTAAAAAAGGCTATTTCTAGCCTACATACAGCCTCTATAGGGGTATAGAACACTTTGCTGTGTCCTAAAAATCATATGGAGTGTGCTGGGGTAGTGAAATAATACTGTTATTCAGAATAGCATGCAGATTACCGGCATCGCTCTTAGAATCACTGCCGCACAGCAGCACAATGACAGAGCCTGGTGGTGGCATCAGTGTCAGGAGACCATATAGTGACTGAATGACATAGCGTGGACATGTTGGCAGCAAGAGGAGACCATTTAGTGGCTGAATGGCACAGCGTAGAGTTGGCTGATGCACTAGTACACTACACGCCAGGGCTTCACAATCCCCCCCCAACAAAAACAACACAATATATGACATTTTTGACAAAGATTTCTCATTGGTAGCACCAGCTATCCAAAAATTTGAAATTAACAGACCCAGGCCCCACCTCTGTGGCATCAGTAACCCATATATTGCCTGAAGGACACAGCCTGGAGTTGGCTGATGCACCAGTACACACCAGGGCTTCACAATCCCCCCTCCAAAATCAACACAATGAGAAATTTTTGTCAAAGATTTCTCATTGGTAGCACCCGCTATCCAAAAATTTGAAATTTCCAGAACCAGGCCCCACCCCTGGGGCATAAGTAACCCATATATTGCCTGCATGACACAGCCTGGAGTTGGCTGATGCAAGAGTACACACCAGGGCTTCACAATCCCCCCCAAAAAACAACACAATATATGACATTTTTGACAAAGATTTCTCATAGATAGCACCCGCTATCCAAAAATTAGAAATTTCCAGACCCAGGCCCCACCTCTGCGGCATCAGGAACCCATATATTGCCTGAAGGACACAGCCTGGAGTTGGCTGATGCACCAAAACACACCCGGGCTTCACAATCCCCTCCCAAAAAAAAACAACATTTTAGAAATTTTTTGAAGAAATACCTTTGTGTAAGAACAAGCGCATATCCAACAGTTCACAAGACTCTATAATGCAGGACGGTGGACCACCCAAAGACATTCTTCTCAAAAATAATAAACCACACAATGTTTGACATTTTTTTACAAAAACAAATTCAATATGTGTGTAAGCGCAGCTGTCTCCAAAAGATCAGATCACCAAAGGACTTTTTTCACACAAAATGATGAAGCAGAGTTAATCCCTGTCCGTATTTTTAATTTTTTTTTATTTTCATTAAAAAATCACATGCAACAAGCGTTCCGTTGTGTAACGATTAGCATTCTGGAAAATTCAATTTTATTACCGATAAAATTATCAGTAAATTAAAAAAAAAACACTACCCAAGAGTGTTTAATTACCCCATACATTACACCAGGAGCAGTCAGGAGTAGGCCTCAGCAGTACCCAAGAGGCTTTAATAACCCCCTACCTTTGCACGATCAATTGCGAGATCGAGCAATACCAGGTGTGTTATCCCCTCAGATTTCCGGGGCCGCAGCCGCGCTCCACTGAACGGATTAGAGTGTCTCTATCTTTCAAGGACAGGTGCGTGTTGCACGCTGAAACCAGTTCGTGATAGGGATCTGGGATTGCAATTATTTAACCTTAAAACAAGGAATTACCAGTAAGTGAGGGTCATGAGCTGGCGTTGATTAAGTCCCTGCCCTTTGTACACACCGCCCGTCGCTATAAGTGATTGGATTAGTTAGTGAGTTGGTTAGTGAGGTCCTCGGATCGGCCCAGGCGGGGTAGGAGCAGTCCCTGGCAGAGCGCCGAGAATTTAACGACCATTGTTGAAATTTGCATTCAGCATGTATTTAGCTACTGCTAAACATCCAAAAATTTAAGGCCCAAGACCAGAGGCACCAGGGAGGCAAGTAGTTCCTGAAAGACACAGAATGAGTCTTGAGCAGTCATTCGCAGTACCCAAGAGGGTTTCATAACACCTTACATTTAAAGATCAATGTTGACATTTGCATTAAGCATGTATTTAGCTACTGCTAAACTTCAAAAACTTATAGGCCCAAGGCCAGAAGCATCAGTTTTCCCCATATTAGGAGCATAGTTGTCCCCCAGATTAGGCAGCATAGATGTCACCCAGATTAGGCAGCAAACATGTCCCTCAGATTAGGAGCATAGTTGTCCCCCAGATAAGCAGCATAGATGTACCCCAGATTAGGAGCATACTTATCCACCAGAGTAGGCAGCATAGATGTCACCCAGATTAGGCAGCATAGATGTCCCCCAGATTAGGAGCATACTTGTCCCCCAGAGTAGGCAGCATAGATGTCACCCAGATTAGGCAGCATAGATGTCCCCCAGATTAGGCAGCATAGATGTCCCCCAGATTAGGAGCATAGTTGTCCCCCAGATTAGGCAGCATAGTTGTCCCCCAATCAGCGCGGGCCGGTCAGAGCCAATCAAAGGGCCGTATGTGGCAAGCGGGCCTTACAATGCCCAGGTCTGCCCCAGAGGGTTTCATAACCAACCACAATAGAGAAAATTTTGTTGTAGGAGCATGGTCAATCTACTCAGACCCATCTGTCATTGATGGCTGGAAATCCTGGCTGATCCATCCCTGATTCATCTTGACAAACATCAGTCTCTCCACATTTTTAGTGGACAGACGAGTTCGACTTGGGGAGACTATGGCCCCGGCCGCACTAAACACATGCTCTGATGGCACACTACTGGCCGGGCAGGACAGCTTTTCCAGGGCAAACTCCGCTAGTTGCGGCCATAAATCGAGTTTGGCTGCCCAGAAGTCCAGCGGATCTTCAACGGTTGTTGGCAGGGTCATGTCGAGGTAAGCCACCACCTACTGGTTCAGGTCCTGCTCCATGTCCACCTGCTGCTGATGAGTAGCTTCACTATGCAGCTGAAGAAAGCTACTCATCAGCGACTGTAGACTCAGGCTGCTGCTGATTGAGCTGGTACTGCTCCTGCCACCCCTCCCCTCCCCAGCAGCTGTGGCAGTGGAAGGTGAGCGCAGAGGGCCCCCCGAGTCAGACCTGCGAGTGGATGGACCATGTGGCCGATAGGCATTGGCCAACCGGCTACGTAGAAGTTCCCTGAAGTAGGTCAGTTTGTCCTCCCTCTCAGTGGGTCTAAAAAAGGCCCCCATTCTGGGCCGGTAGCGAGGGTCTAATAAGGTGGAGATCCAGAAGTCATCGCACTGACGAATTTTGACAATTCGGGAGTCACACGCAAGCAACTCAGCATGCATCGTGCCATTTGTGACAGTGACTCGCTGGGACTACCTACCTCCATCTCCACTGCATACTGCCACGGTGTGTCTGGGTCCTCTGTCTCGCCTCCGTCGTAATAACCCTCCAGCTCCTCTGGCTGCTCCTGCTCCTCCTCTCCTGTCCAATGACCAGAAACACCGGCCATCTCATCCACCGTAAACTGTGCTCCGCTCTGCCCCTCATCATCCTCCTCCAGTTCATCCTCCACAGGACTCATGTGGCCTTCTGATGTAGGCGCAACATCTCCATTGCCGTGACCAGCCATTTTTTCAATAATTTTTTGGAGTAAATGTAGGAGTGGAATTACGTCGTTCATGGCGTAATTCGAGCGACTAACAAAAAATGTGGCTTCCTCAAAGGGCCTCAGCAAACGGCAGGTGTCATGTATGAGCTGCCACTCGATCACATTGAAGTTACACAGGGGAGTACTCCTATCTGCTTGTATCATCAAAAAATCTGTGATGGCTTTTCTTTGTTCGTATAGTCTGTCCAACATATGGAGGGTGGAATTCCAACGTGTGGCAACGTCACAAATGAGACTATGTTATGGGATACCATTCTGACGCTGCAGCTCAAGCAAAGTGTGCTTGGAGGTGTACCAGTGGCTTAAGTGCATGCACAGTTTCCTTGCCATTGTCAGGACGTCTTGCAAATGGGGTGAAGACTTGATAAACTTTTTGACAACCAGATTCAACACGTGTGCCATGCAGGGCGAATGGTTCACACTTCCTTGTCGCAGCGCGACCACAATGTTCTTCCCATTGTCGGTCACCATGGTTCCCATTTCCAGATTTCGTGGAGTGAACCATACTCGGATTTCTTCCGTAATTAACTTTAGCAGTTCCTCCCCTGTGTGACTCCGTTCGCCAAGGCAAACAATGTGAAGGACGGCTTGACACCGCTGTGCCCTACACACGTGGTACGATGAAGGGCCACCGAGATTTGGATGTGCAGTGGAGGACAAGGACACGGGGGAGGAGGAGGAGGAGGCGCACACTGTAAAAGGACCAACTGCCTGGGAGCGAGAGCGTGGAGGAGGAAGCGGTGTGACCTGTCCAAGTTGCTGTTGTGGCTGTGCAGGAACAACATTTACTCAGTGGGCCGTAAAAGACATGTATTGTCTCTGCCTGTAGTTACAGCTCCACACGCCGGCGCTGCCGTGCACTTTTGAACACACCGACAGGCTCAAGGACTGGCCCACCTTCTCTTGTACAAACTTATGTAGGGCTGGTACTGCCTTCTTCGCAAAGAAATGACGGCTTGGGACTCTCCACCTCGGCTCGGCACAAGCCATCAATTCCCTGAAAGCTGCAGAGTCCACCAGTTGGAAAGGGAGAGACTGCAACACCAGCAACTTGGACAGGAGCACATTCAATTTCTGCGCCGTTGGATGAGTGGGCGCATACTGTTGTCTCTTGGACATGGCTTCGCCGATCGATTGTTGGCGGAACGTCTGACTACGAGCGGAAGAAGCAGGAGCGCAAGAAGGAGGGTTTGACACAATGCTCCCTTCGGCTGAGGTGGTGGAGCCTTGGCTGGATGACGGAGGGAGCGGATGGCGACTGGCAGGCTGGACCACCACCTCGGAGCCACGGTTAACCCAGGCCGCTTTATAGTGGTGAATCATGTGTTGACGCAGGGCCGTGGTGCCGAGATTGGGACCCTGGCCACGCTTCACTTTCTGCCGACAGATTTTGCATGTGACTACGCTAAGGTCCTCCGGATTCTTTATGAAGAACAACCACACCGCAGAGTAGCTGATTTTCCCACCCGCAGTTCGCACTATTTCACTGCTATTGGTGCCGTCTCCAGGAACCCCTGTTCCACTACCTCCCTGAACTGGCAAGTTTGGCTCCTGAATTTCCACTACTGCCACCACCACGCTGATTGCCATCCGTGCTACCGCCTTGCTGCCTCATAGACAAAGAGCAAATCTCTTCTCCTGATGATGATGAAGACCCGGCTTCTGCACCCGGCTCCCACTTGTGATCGGCTTCATCATCATCAAAAGATGTGTGCACGTCACTGATGTCCTCCTCGTGTTCCCCAACAGTGTCTGCCTCAGGACCCTGAACAATTGAAACACCGCCTCCCACGTCACTCTCCGCATATATACTTGCCCGCCTTGCAGAGCAAGGGACGCATGTCTCCTCACATTCTTGGCTGCCCATTAGATGCTGACTGTCCTCTATTACATCGTCCTCACTAAATAGTGGAGCTGAACCCAAAGCATGAGATACTTCTTTGGGAGAGGGAACAGCATAGGACAAAGGCAATGGGATTACGGGGACTGCTCCCGGGCCATGCCAACTGAGGGTTGTGTCTGAGGAACCCACCGACTCTTGACTGGGGTTGTCAGATGTCGCTTGGGATGATGGGGAGGAGTGTGCAAACCAATTGACGAGGAGAGAGGGGTCGACGACACGACCGCTGGGTGTTAGCGGGAGCTCAGGCCTATTGCTGCGACTCCTGCTGCTACTCGCCCCAAGTCTGCTGCCAACTCTACCTGATGTATGTAGGCCTCTGCCCCTTCTCTGTGCACGTCCTGGCACTTCCCTGCCTGACATACTTAGTGCGTTAATGAGGGTATAGAACAGCAGCAGGCGATTACTTACGGCTGTCCTTTCAAAGTATAGAGGCCCTAGACAGAATAACAGTTACTAAATAGTGCACTCCTTTGTTGTCTGTATGCCCTTTGCAATGATGAGCGCACTGGTATGCGTATTTCTACGCAGAAAAAAACTATTTTTGTGTATACTAATATGTGGAATAGCACTGAATTTAGCACAGAGACAGAAATACAGGTACTTAATAGTACACTACTTGGTTTTATGTATGCCCTTTGCAATGATGAGCGCACTGTTAAGCGTATTTTTACGCAGGAAAACCTTTTTTTTCTTTAATACACCGACAGGTGAATAACGTGTGGTATAACACTTAATTTAGCACAGAGACAGAAAAAAAGGTGGTATATGGTATGCTATTTTCTTGAATTTAGGCCCTTTGCAATGATAAGGCAACTGTTAACCCCTTAAGGACACAGCCCATTTTCACCTCTAGGACGCAGCCCTTTTTTGCACATCTGACCACTGTCACTTTAAACATTAATAACTCTGGAATGCCTTTACTTATCAATCTGATTCCGAGATTGTTTTTTCATGACATATTCTACTTTAACATAGTAGTAAATTTTTGTGGTAACTTGCATCCTTTCTTGGTGAAAAATCCCCAAATTTGATGAAAAAATTTAAAATTTTGCTTGTAAGGAAAATGGAAATTCCAAATATTTTTTTGGGATTCACATATACAATATGTCTACTTTATATTTTCATCATAAAATTGACATGTTTTTACTATTGGAAGACATCAGAGGGCTTTAAAGTTCTGCAGCAATTTTACAATTTTTCACAAAATTTTCAAACTCGCTATTTTTCATGGACCAGTTCAGGTTTGAAGTGGATTTGAAGGGTCTTCATATTAAAAATACCCCATAAATTACCCCATTACAAAAACTGCACCCCCCAAAGTATTCAAAATGACATTCAGTAAGTGTTTTAACCCTTTAGGTGTTTCACAGGAAAAGCAGCAAAGTGAAGGAGAAAATTCAAAATCTTCATTTTTTACACTTGCATGTTCTTGTAGACCCAATTTTTGAATTTTTACAAGGGGTAAAAGGATAAAATTTATACTTGAATTTGTAGCCCAATTTCTCTCGAGTAAGCACATACCTCATATGTCTATGTAAATTGTTCGGCGGGCGCAGTAGAGGGCTCAGAAGCGAAGGAGCGACAAGGGGATTTTGGAGAGTACGTTTTTCTGAAATGGTTTTTGGGGGGCATGTTGCATTTAGGAAGCCCCTATGGTGCCAGGACAGCAAAAAAACAAAAACACATGGTATACCATTTTGGAAACTAGACCCCTTGAGGAACGTAACAAGGGATAAAGTGAACCTTTATACCCCACAGGTGTTTCACGACTTTTGCATATGTAAAAAAAAAATAATTTTTTAACAAGAATGCTTGGTTTAGCAAAAATTTTACATTTTTAAAAAAGGTAATAGCAGAAAATACCCCCCAAAATTTGAAGCCCAATTTCTCCCGATTCAGAAAACACCCAATATGGGGATGAAAAGTGCTCTGCTGGCACACTACAGGTCTCAGAAGAGAAGGAGTCACATTTGGCTTTTTGGAAGCAAATTTTGCTCTGGGGGCATGCCGCATTTAGGAAGCCCCTATGGTGCCAGGACAGAAAAAAAAACACATGGCATACCATTTTGGAAACTAGACCCCTTGGGGAACGTAACAAGGGGTAAAGTGAACCTTAATACCCCACAGGTATTTCACGACTTTTGCATATGTAAAAAAAAAATATTTTTTTTACACTAAAATGCTTATTTTCCCCCAAATTTTACATTTTTACAAGGGATAATAGCAGAAAATACCCCCAAAAATTTGTAACCCCATTTCTTCTGAGTATGGAAATACCCCATAAGTGGACATGAAGTGCACTGGGGGCGAACTACAATGCTCAGAAGAGAAGGAGCATCATTGAGCTTTTGCAGAGAGAATTTGGCCATGTGCATTTCCAAAGCCCCCCCGTGGTGCCAGAACAGTGGTCCCCCCCACATGTGACCCCATTTTTAAAACTACACCCCTCACGGAAGGTAATAAGGGGTGCAGGGAGAATTTACACCCCACTGGCATTTGACAGATCTTTGGAACAGTGGGCTGTGCAAATTAAAATTTTTATTTTTCATTTTCACAGACCCCTGTTTCAAAGATCTGTCAGACACCTGTGGGGTGTAAATGCTCACTGTACCCCTTATTACATTCCGTGAGGGGTGTAGTTTCCAAAATGGGGTCACATTTGGGTTGTTTTGCACTTATGTCAGAACCGCTGTAAAATCAGCCACCCCTGTGCAAATCACCAATTTAGACCTCAAATTTACATGGTGCACTCTCCCTTCTGAGCCTTGTTGTGCGTCCCCAGAACACTTTGCGCCTACATATGGGGTATCTCCGTACTCAGGAGAAATTGTGTTACAAATTTTGGAGGCTTTCTTTCTTTTACCGCTTGTGAAATTTTAAAGTATGGGGCAACACCAGTATGTTAATGTACAAAAATGTTTTTTTTTTACACTAACATGCTGGTGTAGACCCCAACTTTACCTTTTCATAAGGTGTAAAAGTAGAAAAAGCCCCACAAAATTTGTTAGACAATTTCTCCCGAGTACGGCAATACCCTATGTGTGGCCCTAAACTGTTGCCTTGAAATGCGACAGGGCTCCAAAGTGAGAGCGCCATGCGCATTTGAGGCCTAAATTAGGGATTTGCATAGGGGTGGACATAAGGGTATTCTACACCAGTGATTCCCAAACAGAGTGCCTCCAGCTGTTGCTAAACTCCCAGCATGCTTGGACAGTCAATGGCTGTCCGGAAATGCTGGGAGTTTTTGTTTTGCAACAGCTGGAGGCTCCGTTTTGGAAACACTGCTGTAGAATACGTTTTTCATTTTTATTGGGGGGGAAGGGGGGGTGGTAGGGGGGGGGCAGTGTACGTGTGTATATATAGTGTTTTACTCTTTATTTTATCTTAGTGTAGTGTAGTGTTTTTAGCGGATTACACTGAGTCTCCCGCTAGGAGTTTGAGCTGCGGCTGCAGATCAAACTTGAAGCAGGGAACTCACTGTAATCCGCCGCCAGTGTGAATGTAACCTGTACATTCACATGGGAGGGGGGGGGGGGGCAAAACTACAACTCCCAGCATGCACTGACAGAACGTGCATGCTGGGAGTTGTAGTTTTACAACAGCTGGAGGCTATTACCTAACTCGGTATTTCCCAACCAGTGTGCCTCCAGCTGTTGCAGAACTACAACTCTCAGCATGTACTGATTGCCAAAGGGAATGCTGGGAGATGTAGTTATGCAACAGCTGGAGGTACGCAAGTACAACTCCCAGCATTCCGAGACAGCCATTTGCTGGGAGTTGTAGTTTTGCAAGATTTAGAGGGGTTCAGGCTGGAGATCACTGACAGCGGTCTCTAAACTGTGGCCCTCCAGATGTTGCAAAACTACAAATCTCAGCATGCTAAGACAGCAAACTGCTGTCTGGGCATGCTGGGAGTTGTAGTTTTGTAACATCTGGAGGGCTACAGTTTAGAGACCACTGTCAGTGATCTCTAGCTTGAACCCCTCTAAATCTTGCGAAACTACAACTCCCAGCATGCAAACACAGCAAACAGCTGTCAAGGCATGGTGGGAGTTGTAGTTTTGAAACATCTGGAGGGCCAAAGTTTAGAGACCACTCTCCAAACTGTCGCCCTGCAGATGTTGCTAGGCAACAGACCCCGGACACGCGGCGCCATACTCACCTCCACCGCCGCCATGATCACAGCCGCCGCCGGGTAAGTGACCGCCGCTGCCGCCGCTACTACACGGTTCCCCCGCTGTGCCCGGACACCGATGGGTGGGCATAGCGGGGGGAACCGAACTTTAACCCCCCCGCCCCCAGTCTGCTATTGGTCGGTCGCTCTGCCGATCAATAGCAGGGATAGGAGGGGTGGCAACCCTGCCACCTCATTCCTATCTCTTCAAGGGGGATCGAGGGTGTCTTGGACACCCTCGATCCCCCTTATTTTATCGCGGCGCCGCCGTTGATGGGCAGGGGGAGAGCGCTCCCCCTGCAAACACCATAGATGCTGAACTGATCACGGCATCTATGGGGTTAATGCTGCCGGGACCGGCGCGATCGCGGCCCCGGCAGCTGCGGTGGGACTCCGGCTGTGATTGACAGCTGAGTCCCACCCGCGATCTCCTGCGCTGCCCGCTGCAGAGCAGGAGATCGCTTGGACATATGCATACGTCCATTTGCGCGAACATGTAGTTCGCCTGGATGTATGCATACGTCCAATAGCAGGAAGGGGTTAAGCATATTTTTACACAGAAAAAACTTTTTTTCTTTAATACATCAGCAGGTGTATAACGTGTGGCATAACACTTAATTTAGCACAGAGACAAAAAAAAAGGTGGTATATGGAACGCTATTTGCTTGTATGTAGGCCCTTTGCAATGATAAGGCCACTGAAAAAGCGTATTTGTACTCAGGAAAAACTTTTTTTCTTTAATACACCAGCAGGTGTACATGTGGTATTACACTTAATTTAGCACAGAGACAGAAAAAAAGGTAGTATATGGTACGCTATTTGCTTGAATTTAGGCCCTTTGCAATGATAAGGTCACTGTTAAGTGTATTTTTACGCAGGAAAACCTTTTTTTTCTTTAATACACCGGCAGGTGAATAACGTGTGGTATAACACTGAATTTAGCACAGAGACAGAGAAAAAGGTGGTATATGGTACGCTATTTGCTTGAATTTAGGCCCTTTGCAATGATAAGGCCACTGTTAAGCGTATTTTTACGCAGGAAAACATTTTTTTTTCTTTAATACACCGGCAGGTATATAACGTGTGGTATAACACTTAATTTAGCACAGAGACAGAAAAAAAGGTGGTATATGGTACGCTATTTGCCTGAATTTAAGCCCTTTGCAATGATAAGGCTACTGTTAAGCGTATTTTTACGCAGGAAAACCTTTTTTTCTCTAATACACCGGCAGGTGTATAATGTGTGGTATAACACTTAATTTAGCACAGAGACAGAAAAAAAGGTGGTTTATAGTACGCTATTTGCTTATATTTAGGCCCATTGCAATGATAAGGCCACTGTTAAGCATATTTTTACGCAGGAAAAGCTTTTTTTCTTTAATACACTGGCAGGTGTATAACATGTGGTATAACACTAAATTTAGCACAAAGAAAAAAAAAGGTGGTATATGGTACTCTATTTGCTTGTATGTAGGCCCTTTGCAATGATAAGGCCACTGAAAAAGCATATTTGCACTCAGGAAAAACTTTTTTTTCTTTAATACATCGGCAGGTGTATAACGTGTGGTATAACACAAAATTTAGCACAAAGAAAAAAAAAGGTGGTATATGGTACGCTATTTGCTTGTATGTAGGCCCTTTGCAATGATAAGGCCACTGAAAAAGCGTATTTGCACTCAGGAAAAACTTTTTTTTCTTGAACACATCGGCAGGTGTATAACGCGTGGTATAACACTGAATTTAGCACAGAGAAAGAGTAACAGGTGAAAAATGGTAAAAATGCACCAAAGTCCACACTAATATGACTTATTTCTGAACAGCAGCAGGACCCAACAGTGCAGCACCACAAAAAAAAAAATCCAGGGATTAAGCCCTAAATTGCACTCTGTCACACAATTCTGAGCAGCAGAAGATTTGTGGAGCAAAAAAAAACTCAATTGGGCTGAAAAATGAGGAGATAATGCTTCAGAAAGTTCAGGCAGCTTGGAGATCTGTATGAGGCAGCTGACAGCTATCTGCTGCAATTCTCAATAACGTGAATAGGAGGTTTAGCAATCAATGATCCTTCTCAGTGTAACAGCAAAGCACTCTGCACTCCTGCCTTTCCCTAATGCTGATGTGAGTAGCAGTTGCAGTGTAACGTTGTGGTATGAGCTATTCACACACACGCAGTCTTGTCCTCTCCATCTGAGTGCATAGATGAAATGAAGAGAGGCAAGATGGCCAACGATTATATAGGGGCTGTGACATCACAGGGGTCAGTGAACACTGATAGGCTGCATCTCACATGTGGTTCAGGGTCAGCCCACCTACCTTCATTCCCGCCGCTGTTTCCCACCCTCCCATAATCCCCTGCCCCATGTACTCACATGTGGATCCGCCATCTTAGCTCTCCAATAGCCCGGAAAGCTGTAAAATGGAGTTTAATGAAGCGATTTGTGTGATAGAATCGCGGTGATATTCGTATTCGTTGCAAATCGAATTTTTCATGAAATTCGTAACGAATTCAGGTTTGTCAACTTCGAATCGCTCATCTCTAATATATATATAGCAAGAAAGTGCAAATATATATATATATATTTGCACTTTCTTGCTATGCTATACTGTGTTCTCATGTTATATGCTGTAATGCACATATTTTTTTTTACAAAAGTCACTTACAAATCTGTTTAACTTTCTGGCACCAGTTGATTTAACAAAAAATGTTTTCCCCCGGAGCACCCCTTTAAATATCTTTATCTTTTGGTTAAATAAGTAATATTTTGCTGATGTATAAAAAATACATATTAGTATAAAAACCAAAACAAAGCAGACACACAAGCTTCATGTAGAATATATTCCCTAGAACAAGCCTTTAGGATTGGAAACCTGGCTAAAATAATGTGATCTCAGAGCAGCTAATCTTGGGCTAAGCCCATTACTAACACTTGGACTGGTGCTGTTCAGATCTGTTTAATTACTATAACTAAACCCTGATCTGGTTTATCAGTCAATCCTTGTCCAAGTGACTGGCTAAAAGCATAATCCACCAATATGCCTCAAATCTAGGGTTGCAAGTCATCCATATATCTACAGATAGTCTGTAAGGATTAGAGCTTTTTGCTCCGTGTCAGTAGTGGCAGCTTTTATTTTGGCTGCAATTCCTCTCATTTTAGAGCTTACAGCTCATATATTAAAGGGTACCTCTCATCAAATAAACTTTTGATATATTTTAGATTAATGAATGTTGAATAACTTTCCAATAGCATGTTAATGAAAAATATGCTTCTTTCTATTGTATTTTTCCCGATCAGTCCTGTCAGCAAGCATTTCTGGAGTCCTAAGCACTCAGAGCTGCCAGCCTGCTTTGTTCACAGCCAAACAGGCTGTGAACAAAGCAGGCTGGCAGCTCTGAGTGTTCTCCTTTGTGAACAAAGCAGACTGGCAGCTCGTAGTGTTTAGGACTCCAGCATGAGTCTGAAATGCTTGCTGCCAGGACTGGTAGGGAGACCCCTAGTGGTCATTTCTTCAAAGTGGAAAATTAAATAGAAAGAAGAATATTTTTTTAATAACATGCAATTGTGAAGTTATTCTGCATACATTAATTTATAATATATCAAAAGTTTTTTTTGATGAGAGGTACACTTTAATATAAGTGTTCTAAACTATAGTATACACCTGGGATGAGCTAATCGAATCTGACAAATCCGAATTCTTTATGATTTCAGAAAAAACAAATGCGAATATCGCCGCGATTCGATCACGCAAATAGCTTCCTTAAACTCCATTTAGTTCGGTCGAGGCTCCAGGGCATCTAAAATTTGAGGACATGGGGCAAGGAATCCTGGGAAGGTGGGAACTAGGGTCGGTGGGATGACTCTGAATCACAAGCAGCATGCAGCCTATCAGCAGCTAGCCACACCTTTTTACAGCAGCAATTTACATCCCAGTCACATCAGCGTTCTTTAGAAGAGAGAGAGGGACAGAGAGCAGCGTGTTGTTGCACAGAAAAGCATTTTTACAGCAGCAATTCATCTCCCAGTCACCTCAGCGTTCTATTGGAGAGAGAGAGGGACAAACAGCAATGTGTGTTGCACAGAAAATAATTTTTACAGCAGTGATTCACCTCAAGCCCAAATCAAGCCTAGAAGCACTCATAGGGAAGGGAGTGAGATTGTAAGAGATGTAATTTTGGGTGTAGTGCACAGCTACTGTCTGCTGCAGGACTGGTGCATATAACAACTGAAAAGCTAATAGTAACCAGCCAGTTAGGGTGAGCAGAGGACTAAAAGCATATTGTCCTCCATTAAGTGTAACCTGTACGTACATCTAAGTGGTGTACCATAGTGTTCCTTTTAAAGTCTTAAGGGCCTAGATACTGTGAAAGACTTGACAAGAGTATACACCTGCTGGTGTTGTAGACAAATACTGTTTTAAGCATGCTGGAGCGCAATTTCCTCCCCTCATAAGTGCATACCACATACGTACATCTAAGTGGTGTACTCTTTTGTTCCTGTTAAAGTCTTAAGGGCCTAGATCAGGGGTCTCAAACTGGTGGCCCTCCAGATGTTGCCAAACCTCAACTTCCAGCATGCCTGAACATGCCCAGACAGCCATTTGCTGCAGCTAATGGCTGTCGGGAATGCTTGGAGTTGAAGTTTTGCAACATATGGAGGGCCACCAGTTTGAGACCCCTGGCCTAGACACTGTGAAAGGCCAGCCAAAAGTACACACGTGCTGGTGTTGTAGACAAATATTGTTTTAAGCGTGCTGGAGCGGATTGTCCTCCCGTCATAAGTGCATACCACATACATAAATCTAAGTGGTGTACCATTTTGTTCCTGTTAAAGTCTTAAGGACCTAGATACTGTGAAAGGCCAAGCAAAAGTACACACCTGCTGGTGTTGTAGACAAATACTGTTTTAAGCATACTGGAGTGCATTGTCCTCCCCTCATAAGTGCATACCACACACGTACATCTAAATATTGTACCATTTTGTTCCTGTTAAAGTCTTAAGGGCCTAGATACTGTGAAAGGCCAGGCAAAAGTAAACACATGCTAGTGTTGTAGACAAATACTGTTTTAAGCGTTGTGGAGCATTTTGTATTCCCCTCATATACGCACTAAGTATGTCAGGCAGAGAAGTGCCAGGACGTGCACAGAGGAGTGTCAGAGGCCTAAATTCATCAGTAAGAGGGCGCAGCAGACTAGGGGCGAGTGGCTGCAGGAGTTGCAGCGAGAGGCCTGAGTGCCCGGTATCAGCTAACGGTCGTGTCTCGACCAGCTACCCATCTGCTGTCATTGATTGATTAATACGGTCATCTACATCATCACAAGTGACATCTGACACCCCCAGTCAACAGTCGGTGGATTCCTCAGGCATCCACAAAGTAGTTAGGTCGGCACTGTAGGTGAAGGTCGGTGCCAGGGATAAGGGTATCCAAGGTAGGTATAATAATCCCGGCACACCAAAATTCTTTGCAAAATGTTTCTTTAATCAAATAAAGTATGCATCAACTCAGCAAGCGTTCCAGCCACTACAGCCTTTCTCCACTAAATGCAGTTGAGAAAGGCTGTAGTGGCTGGAACACGTGCTGCGTTGATGAATACTTTATTTGAATAAAGAAACACTTTGCAAAGAATTTTGGCGTGCCGGGATTCTTATATCTACCTTGGATTCCTCAGACATAACCCTTAGTTGGCATAGCCCGGGAGTAGTCCCTGTCCTCCCATTGCCTCTGTCCTATGCTGTTCCCTCCCCCACAGAAGTATCTTATGCTGTGGGTTCAGTTCCACTATTTAGGGAGGACTATCTACTAGAGGACATTCAGCAGCTACTGCCCAGACAAGAAGTGGAGGAGACATCCGCCATTTCCTCCGTTAGGCGGGCAAGTAGTGATGAGGAGAGTGGCATGGGAGGTAGTGTTGCGAGAGTTTAGACTCCTGAATCAGACACTGTTGAGGAACCTAAGGAGGACATCAGTGATGTACAGACACAACTCGATGATGATAAAGCCGATCGCACTTGGGAGCCGGGTGCAGAAGGGGCCTCATTATCATCAGGAGAAGAGGGTTGCAGGTTGCCCGTGAGGCAGTAGCTGAGCAAGCAAGGTGGTAGCATGGTTGGCAGTCAGCATGGTGGCGGTAGTGAAAAGTCTGGAGGCAAACGTGCCCAGGGGAGACCACCTGCTTCGCAGCAGCCTACCTTCCCGGGAAGTAGTGGAACAGGTGTCCCTGAAGTCGGCGGCAGTAGCAGTCAATCAGTGCGAAATGTTGGTGGGAAAATCAGCTACTCGGCGGTGTGGCAGTTTTTCATCAAGCATCCGGAGGATGTTAACCTGGCCTCATGCAACATGTGTCGGCAGAAGGGTGGGGTGGCAGGAGCAGTACCAGCTCCATCAGCAGCAGCCTGAGTCTACAGTAGCTCATGAGTAGCTTTCTTCACCCGCATAGTGAAGCAACTCATCAGCACCATGTAGACCTGGAGCAGGACCTGAACTAGCAGGTAGTGGCATACCTTGATATGACCATGCCAACACACCTTGAAGATCTGCTGGACTTCTGGGCAGTTAAACTTGATTTGTGGCCGCAACTAGCAGAGTTTGCCCTGGAAAAGCTGTCCTGCCCGGCCAGTAGTGTGCCATCAGAGCGGGTGTTTAGTGTGACAGGGGCCATAGTAACCCCAAGGAGAACTCGTCTGTCCACGAAAAATGTGGAGAGACTAACCTTTGTGAAGATAAATCAGGCATGGATCAGCCAGGATTTCCGCCCACCAAATGCCTGATGCATCAGAGTAGATTGACCATGGTGCTACACCAACACTTCACAAATATGGATAGTGCTAAACATATTTAAGGCGCTGCTCCCAGTAATAGACATTCCGCATCAGACCACAAGTAGATACTGAAGCTAAGCATTACGTAAAACTAAATTTTTAATCATTTTCTTGGGATAAAATATATGTACCCAATATTTTTTTAAAATCAAACAAAAGGAAAGGTGTGCAAAAAACACCATGTGCCACCTATGCCACCAAGTATTTTTGTGATGCAAAGACCTCTAAAAGGTGGAAGGGAACAACGCTTGGTACACTATAACCAGTGGGGGTAAAAAGTGTTAACTCTCCTAAAAAGGGCGGCCCCACGCAGGAACCTTTCCCTATTTCCCCCTAAAAAAAATGCCATTTCCCAGGGTTATTTAGGTGGAAAAAGAGAGAATTTCCTGCATGGGGACGCCCTTTTTAGGGTGAGTAACACTTGCCAATAAAGGAATTAATAGGGCGAGATTAGGGGCTTACAGGGTAAGTTTTTAACGCCACCTGCTACAATGGACAAAAACGTTGGTACCTTCCACCTTTTCAAGGAAATGTTACTCGTCTTAAAAAGGGCGGCCCCACACAGGAACTAATCCCTATTTCCACCAAAAAAACGTGGGAAATGGCAGTGTTTGTAGGTGGAAATAGGGAGAGGTTCCTGTGTGGGGCCGCCCTTTAAAGGGCGAGTGACAGTTGCCAAGAAGGGATTTAATAATACGAGAGTAGGGCCTTACAGGGGAAGTGTTTACACCCCACCGGTTACAATGGACCATACATTGTTCCCTTCCACCTTTTAGAGGTCTTTGCATCACATGAATACTTGGTGGTGTAGGTTGCACATGGTGTTTTTTGCACACCTTTCCTTTTGTTTGATTTAAAAACAAATTTTGGGTCCATATATTTTATCCTAAGCATATTATTAAAAGTTAAGTTTTATGTAATGCATATCGTCAATACTTACTTGTGCACACTAACACTTTACAATAGAGTCTGTTTTCTTCTGCCTACCTGCCTCAGCTACTATTCTGATCCTGCCACCCGTCTGATGCCACACATCTGATGCCAAGTTCTCCTTTTTTCACCCAACTTCGTCACCGGGTACTGGTATTGCCACCCACCGCACCACTATGTCACCGAGTCACTTTCAGGAATCCGGATGCTGCTGCTGCCACCTCCAGGCTGTCTCATTCTGCCACTCTATGTTCTCATCATGCGGATACCAGATCCATGCTGTCTCATACTGCTACCATATGTTCTCCTCATGCTGACGCCACCTCCAGGCTGTGCCATTCAGCCACTATATGGTCTCCTCATTTTTCCGCCATCTCCAGGCTGTGTCATTCAGCCACTATATGTTCTCCTCATGCTGCCGCCAACTCCAGGCTGTGTCATTAAGCCACAATATAATCTCCTTCTGCTGTCGCCAACTGAAAGCTGTGTCATTCAGCCACTATATGGTCTCCTCATGGTTTTGACACCTCCAGACTTTGTCATTCAGCCACTATATGTTCTCCTCATGTTGCTGCCAACTCCAGGCTGTGTCATTCAGTCACTATATGCTGCCGCCAACTCCACGCTTTGTCCTTCAGGTACTACAGTGGGGAAGTTTGGGCACCCCAGGTAAAAATTTGTATTAATGTGCATAAAGAAGCCAAGGAAAGATGGAAAAATCTCCAAAAGGCATAAAATTACAGATTAGACATTCTTATATGATAAGAATGTCAACAAAAGTTAGATTTTATTTCCATCATTTACACTTTCAAAATAACAGAAAACAAAAAAATGGTGTCTGCAAAAGTTGGGGCACCCTGCAGAGTTAATATCTTATACTGCCCCCTTTGGCAAGTATCACAGCTTGTAAACGCTTTTGGTAGCCAGCCAAGAGTCTTTCAATTCTTGTTTGAGGTATCTTTGCCCATTCTTCCTTACAAAAGTCTTCCAGTTCTTTGAGATTTCTTGGCTGTCTGTCACGCACTGCTCTTTTAAGGTCTATCCATAGATTTTCAATAATGTTGAGGTCGGGAGGTTGTGAAGGACATGGCAAAACCTTCAGTTTATGCCTCTTGATGTAATCCCCCGTGGATTTCGAGGTGTGTTTAGGATCCTTATCCATTTGTAGAAGCCATCCTCTCTTTAATTTCAGCTTTTTCACAGATGTCATCAAGTTAGTATCCAAAATTTGCTGAAATTTTATTGAATCAATTCTTCCTTCTACTTGTGAGATGTTCCCTGTGCCAATGGCTGCAATACAACCCCAAAGCATGATTGATCCATTCCCATGCTTAACAGTTGGACAGAGGTTATTTTCAATAAATTCTGTTCCCCTTCTTCTTCAAACGTACCTTTACTCATTCCGGCAAAAAAGTGAAATTTTAACCATCGGTTTTCTTCTGATGACTCTTCCATAAAGACCATATTTGTACAAGTATCTCTTTATAGTGGAATAGTGTACCACAACTCCAATATCTGCCAGATCTTTCTGGAGGGATTGTGCAGTCAATATTCTGTCTGATATTTTTCTTGGTCTTTCAGATCTTGCTTTAACTTCCACTGTTCCTGATGACATTTCTTAATTACATTCCGAACAGAGGATACTGACATCTGAAAATGTTATGCTATCTTCTTATAGCCCTCTCCAGCTTTGTGAGCATCAACTATTTTCAGTTTCAGATTTCTAGACAACTGCTTAGAAGACCCCATGGTGCTGATTGTTGGGGCAAGGTCAGATAAGTCTGGGCATTTAAAACCTTTGAGATTGACATCACCTGTCTTCCCAAATGACGATTGAGAACAATCCATGACACTGGCAGGTCTCAGCTTTGCAAAGGGGGCTGTGAATGTTATAAATTCTGCAGGGTGCCCAAACTTTTGCAGGTGCCATGTTTTTTATTTTCTGTTATTTTGAAAGTGTAAATGATGGAAATAAAATCTAACTTTTGTTTACATATTATAAGATGTCTAATCTGTAATTTGATGCCCTTTGGAGATTTTTCCATCTTTCCTTGACTTCTTCATGCACATTAATACAAATTTTTACCTGGGGTGCCCAAACTTTTGATCCCCACTGTATGTGGTCTATTCATGCTTCTGCCACCTCCACGCTGTGTCTGTCAGCCACTATATGGTCTCCTCATGCTACCGCCACCTCCATGTTGTGTCATTGAGCCACTATATGTTCTCCTCATGCTGCCGCCACCTCCACGCTTGGTCATTCAGCCACTATATGGTCTCCTCATGCTGCTGCCACCTCCAGGCTGTGTCATTCAGCCACTTTATGGTTTCCTCTTGCTGCCGCCACCTCCACGCTGGGTCATTCAGCCACTTTATGGTCTCCTCATGCTGCCGCCAACTCCAGACTGTGTATTCAGCCACTATATGGTCTCCTCATGCTTCCGCCACCCCCACAATGTGTCATTTAGCCACTATATGTTCTCATCATGCTGCCGCAAACTCCAGGCTGTATCATTCAGCCACTATGTGCTGCCGCCACCTCCTGGCTTTGTCATTCAGCCACTCTGTGGTCTCCTCATGCTGTCGCCAACTCCAGGCTCTGTCATTCAGCCACTATATGTTCTCCTCATGCTGCCACCACCTCCACGCTGTGTCATTCAGCCACTATATGGTCTCCTCATGCTGCCGTCACTTCCATGCTGGATCATTCAGACACTATATGGTCTCCTCATGCTGCCACCAACTCCAGGCTGTGCCATTCAGCCACTATGCATTCTCCTCATACTGCCACCAACTCCACGCTGTGTCATTCAGCCACTATATGGTCTCCTCATGCTGCCGCCACCTCCACGCTGTGTCATTCAGCCACCATATTGTCTCCTCATACTGATGCCACCTCCAGGCTCTGGCATTGTGCCACTCTGTAAGTGTTTCTAATAGCGACACCTCTGATCTGCATGTCATACTGAATAACAGTATTATTTCACTAACCCAGCACAAACCCTATGCGTGTTACAACAAGGCAAAGTGTTCTACACCCCTATTGATGCTCTCTGTAGGCCAGAAATAGCTGTTTTTAATATCAATTCGCCCCAAATAAATTCAAACAGAAACAATTTTTTCAAAAATTCGCTCATCTCTAGTATACATGAATGACTAAAGATTTGAAAGGAAAATGGACTTTAGCTGCAAATGTTCTTCATGCAGAATGCCTTTTCTGTAATGTAATATTTCACATCACAGAGCACTTTCTAGGTATTGGCAATTAATAACACTAGTTAGTCGTATCCCATATTTCACCCTCAAACCACCCAACAAGCCTCAAAATCTATGCCCAAAGATGAACACAGTATAAGGTCTATCTTACAGTATTACCCCTTTCCAAACTCTGAAGCTAATAATTGGTAAAACCCATCATATATATTTATTATAATGCCTAGAATCATAAGCATATTTCTTGTTTTTTTACTAAACAGACAGTACTATACTATACCGACTATATCTCACAGCAAAGATTTAGCCTGTAATGATCGGTATTGGAAACTCATTCCCCAGCAATAAGCTCCTAACCCGGCAAGGCTTTCTATGATTTTGACATGTTTATGTTGCTTTTGGGTAATTTACTGGTCAATAATGCTTTCTAGCTCACACAGCTTATCTTCTCTTTATTTACATGTTCAGTCTCTCAGGTCAGAAGTATCATTAACCTCTCAGTTAAATAATCTGCGAAAGGTGTAAGAGACAGATAGCTTTTGTTTCTGAATTATCTGAGCCTGACAAGTGGATTCATTTTATGGACATGGTTTACAATTAAAGATGTAGTGTACTTAAAGTGCAGACCACCTGTGTGATGGAGTAATCCCTCACTAAATACCTACACAGAAGTCTTATTTATGTTTTAGGCAGCAAGTATTCGGTCATGAGGCCAGTAAAAATCTTCTCTACAGTGGCCTACTATACAGGGGCGTACCTAGAGCATTTGGCACCCAGGGCGGACCCTTTGTTTGGCACCACCCCCCCCCCCACACACACCCTTAATTACACCCCCCCTCCCCCCAGGGGCGGACTGACAACACTCGGGGGCCCCCGGACCAAAAAAAAGCAAGGGCCCCTTCTAGGCTCTGCAGCTCGTCAATCTCTGCCACGCTCCTATTCCACCCAAATCCCACACACAATAAATTTAAATTTATATACCGTATTTATCGGCGTATAACACGCACTGGCGTTTAACACGCACCACCATTTTAACAGGGAAATTTAAGTTAAAAAAATAAAATGTAAAATAAATGACTTGGACTAAATGCCACATCATCCCCCCAACTTTGTTTTCTTCTGCCCCTGTTTGGTCCTGTCCCCTCCAGTGCCACATCATTCCTTCCCTTTTATCAGTCCCTGTGCCACATTTAACCCCTCTCTTCGCCACCCCCATGTCTCATCATCCCCCCATGTCTCATCATTTCCCCCTGTCATAGACCACCACTAGCCATACAGACATTAAGCATTTAGTGCCTCCCCCACCATCATTTCCACCTGTCTCATCATGTCCCCCATCATTCCCCCCTCATCATCCCCCCACCCTGTCTCATCATCCCCCACCCTGTCTCATCATGTCCCCCATCATTCCCCCCTCATCATCCCCCCACCCTGTCCGGGCATGCTGGGAGTTGTAGTTTTGCAACATCTGGAGGTCCGCAGGTTGAAGACCACTCTTCCCCTTTCCTTACTTGTCTTGCGGGCTGTGGGGTCAGTGAAGCAGGTGAGTTACGTCCTCTCCCGGCTTCTCTACGCGGCATCAGGGATGTCACTTTTCGGCGCCGACTACAGGAAATGAAAAGTGACGTGAGTGATGCTGCACAGAGAAGCCGGCAGAGGACATAACTCATCTGCTTCACTGCAAGACCCTCCGCCTGACCTGACCTGCCGAAGCGCAGCCAGGTAAGGAAAATAAACAAAACTATAAAAAGCAGGAAAAGGGGGAATGATGAGGGAGGGGGGAGGTTCTCCCGCCCTATCCAGAGGTACTGGTGGATAGTGCCGGAGACGCTGATTAAAAGGTAGGGCAGATCCGGACAAGGAAGGACTCATTTTAATCAACGTCTCCTGCACTATCCACCACACCAGTACCTGTGGATAGTGTGGGAGAAAACAAGTGACAGAGCGGGGAGGAGACGCCGCTGGTCACTGATTTAAAGTGGCCACGGCCGTGCTGTTAATACTAAACAAGCAGATGCTGCTGTTGCCGCTTTAAATCAGTGACCAGAAGATTTATCGGCGTATAACACGCAGGCAGACTTTTTGCCTTAAATTTAAGTTTTAAAAGTGCGTGTTATATGCCGATAAATATGGTATGTAAGAAACACTTTAAAGTAGGTAAATTTCAATGACCAATAATACTGGTATACAAGGAGTAAATATATACCACCACACAATAACTGAATAATACCGCCATACTGTACTGAATAAAACCTCTATACACAGACCAGTATACTATAAAGAATCTGTATACAATATAAGTGATTATATACAGGACCATATGGCGGTAGATATCAGCTGTACACAGGATCTGTACACCATATAAGCGATTACAGTTACATTTTAGGACTCACAATTACGTATTTTCTGATCAATGGCGTCCTCTTTCGTTTTCT
This sequence comes from Hyla sarda, assembly GCF_029499605.1. Taxonomy (NCBI): domain Eukaryota; kingdom Metazoa; phylum Chordata; class Amphibia; order Anura; family Hylidae; genus Hyla; species Hyla sarda. Next base: position 242,998,892 of record NC_079191.1, on the reverse strand, counting down.
TCTCTGTTCGGATAAGACCGCCATGTGGATCTCTTAACATCTGCAGGAAAAACATGTCAGACTCTGCATTTTTTAGTGCCCTTCCCTCCTATACACACTCTGCCCATCTATAGGCCCACAAACTGTAATAATGCCCTCCTTGGTGTCCTGCACAGTAAAAGGGCAGGTAGGTAGGTAGGTAGCCAGTTAACCCCCTCTTTCTCATAGGTATATTCAGAGTTACACCCCCCCTCTTTCCCATAGGTATATGCAGAGTTACACCCCCCCCTCTCTTTCCCATAGGTATATGCAGAGCTACACCCCCACCCCCTCTTTCCCATAGGTATAGGCAGAGTTACACCCCCCTCTTTCCAATAGGTATATTCAGAGCTACACCCCCACCCCCTCTTTGCCATAGGTATAGGCAGAGTTACACCACCCTCTTTCCCATAGGTATATTCAGAGCTACACCCCCTCTTCCCCATAAGTATATGCAGAGCTACACCCCCCTCTTCCCCATAGGTATTTGCAGAGCTACACCCCCCCTTCCCCATAGGTATATGCCGAGCTACACCCCCCTCTTCCCCATAGGTATTTGCAGAGCTACACCCCCCCTTCCCCATAGGTATATGCAGAGCTACACCCCCTCTCCTTCCCTTTCCCATAGGTATATGCAGAGCACCCCCCTCTCCCTCCCTTCCCCATAGGCATATACAGAGCACCACCCTCTCTCCCTCCCTTTCCCATAGGTATATGCAGAGCGCCCCCCCTCTCCCTCCCTTTCCCATAGGTATATACAGAGCACCCCCCTCTCTCCCTCCCTTTCCCATAGGTATATACAGAGCACCCCCTCTTCCTCCCTTTCCCATAGGTATATACAGAGCACCCCATCTCTCCCTCCCTTTCCCATAGGTATATACAGAGCACCCCCCTCTTCCTCCCTTTCCCATAGGTATATGCAGAGCACCCCCCCTCTCCCTCCCTTTCCCATAGGTATATGCAGTTGTGGCGGTGGGTCAGTCCGCCCCTGGCACCCCCCTTGAGAGTGGCACCCAGGGCGGGACGCCCCCCCGCCCCCCCCCTTGGTACGCCACTGCTACTATAGATATCTAGTGGGTAAAAGATGACAGGGATAAAAATGCACATATGCATTCTCATGGTTATGAATAGAGATGGGCGAATCAAAGCTGACGGAGTTGAATTTGTTCCGAATTTCATGAAAAATTTGATTCTAAACAAATCCGAATTTCCTCACGCTACGTGGTCACTAGATATAAGTGTATCAAATCTAACAAAGTAGAATTCATTCCGAATTTCATGAAAAATTTCATTCGGACCAAATCCAAACTTCAACTCGATTCTAAATAACGAATTTCTTCGTTAGCGACACCCCTGCAATAGTCCTATATACTGTATAGATGCGAGCGGCGTTCTCCATCTCTGCAATAGATAGGATGATCGCAGTGGGTGTCAAGAGGGACACTTGCTGTGATCTGTCCTCAACTGCAGGTACTACTGCTCCCAACATGGAGCACACTCTGCTCCATACTGGGAGCTGTGGTACCTGCATTAATAGACAGATAGCAGTGAGTGTCACTTCTCACACCAGATGTGTTTGTCCTGTATAATGTATAGATGCGGCCGGCCTCTCTGCAACATACCTATTGTTCATATTTCCCATAGAGAGCTGTGAGTGGCTGGAACCATCTGGTCAATCACAGCTTTCTGCGGGAAATATGAATAGGTGTATATATACGGCAGTGCAGGGAACCATAGAAGAGCGGCCGGCCACATCTATACATTATACAAGAGGATCGCAGCAAGTGTCAGAAGTGACACCCGGGCGATCTAATTAGTACAGGTACTACTACTCCCATCATGGGACAGTTTGTTCCATGTTGGGAGTAGTATTACTACCTAAAAAATAAAAAATAAATGTGAAAAGCACACACACACACACACACACACACACACTACATTTTTATTATTGTCGGCTACATTTTTAGTGCCCTGCCTGTTCATATAAATTGATCCCTGTTTAAAAATATAATTAAAATATTGTTATAATAAAGATACATTTTGTTAAATACAATTTTTTCCATCACTACTGTATCTTTTAAAATATTTTTTTTAATGGTACCCTACAAAATTTTATTAAAAAAGGTATCTCCATCACTTTTTTTGATCCTAAAGTTCATATTTTCTCCGTTATTGCCTCCTAAATGGACCATTTAATAACGGATGCAAACTGATGCAAAGGGATGCAATTTAGTGGCATTCATTTGCATCAGTTTTTCATCTGTTAGTATCAGCTGTCGGCTGACTCCCGCAGCCGGGACTACTACTACTCCCATCATGGAACAGACTTCTTTCCAAGATGGGAGTAGTATTTCCCCGGCTGTGGAAGTCTGACGGCAGCTGGGGAGGCTACATTATTGTTTGTACTACTACCCCCATCATGTAACAGAGTCTCTTCCATGTTGGGGGTAGTAGTACAGGGGATAGGGATTGATCACACCGGGTCTCAATTCTGAGACCCGATGCAATCAGAAGTTATTAAACAGGGGAGCGGGTGACATGCTCCACTCCCCTGCAATGTATGATGTATTTTTACTTTCATTTTTAAATTCCCCTCAGGGAGCCCTGAATGGCCGATACAGAGGAGCCCAAGGGCTCCCGGACGGGTTTTTAAACTTACAGTGTGCCTAATTACTGTATAATCACATTCCCCTTGACATAAGTATATTCATTTTATTCCCCCATATGTATATGTATGATTCCCCTCCCTGGCTGCTGCCCGGTCATATTCTAGCGCTGTCACATCGCACAGCAGGGACATGCCATTTCATTCGCTGCTGCTCATCTCCCTATCTGACAGAGAGGAGAGGCAGAGAATGGAGGGACCTGTCACCCCTGTGAGCTGCTATAGCGCTCCATTCCCCGCTGCCAACGGTAACTGACCTGTCCCCCCTGTGCGCTGCTTCTTTCATTCCCCACCGCCACCCGACATGTCCCCGCTGCTGCCCTGCTCCAAGCGCAATCAGAGCGCACAGTCTATTCCCCACTGCTCATCTCCATACCCAAGATAATGCTATGTGTGTCACCCATCAGTGGGTTTTAATATTACAGCTGATCGGTGTATACTGTCTCCTAACTGGAGAAAAAAATATACTTGGTGAAATTTCAATGAAAGGGCTTATCTTTTATTGCAGTATGCAAGTTCTGTTACATTTATGGGCCATCTAGTATCTATGAAGTGCATAGATGTCTATCATAGTGATTCATTAATCATTGTTCTGACAGGTGTTCACCTCCGCTCATAAATCAGGTTAACAGCCTTGGGCAGATGTTATTAAGCTGTGAGTGTATATCCTTAATCATCTCTTCTGGATCCATGTCGGGCTTTTTTTTCTAAAGGAATCAGCCAGCGGCATAACTATAGGGGGTGCAGAGGTTGCAGCCGCATCGGGGCCCTTCTGTGTGGAATTTCGCATTGGAATGGGATGGAATTCTGCTGCGCTGTTCACATAGCAGAATTTCCACGCTGGAAACATATAGCACGGAAATTCAATTTCCGGGGTCCGAAGAAAGAATAGACATGTCTGTTCTTTTTGAGGACAACACCCAGAAACGCATTGCCATCAATGAGACGGCGCATTTCCGAACGGTCCTAGTGCCGCTGTCGGGTGAATGTCTGCACGGAAGTTTTCCGCGCAGACATTCCCGATGTGAACCAAAATTTTTACAATTATTTTTATGGTTGTCACAGGGGAACAGAACGTTCTATTAAAAATAAATAGAACACCAAACTCATGAAGATATACTGTTTATCAGGCTTATATATCCATGGACGCTATATCTATAATACATGTCTAGAATCCAGTAGCTGGACATTTTTTGTTACAGTGTGACACCATTAATACATTCCTTAAATGCTTAACTTATGTTGGCCAATTGTAGGTCAGAACTATAGCAGCATAGTTTAGAGACAATTTTGAGGGTCATAAGGAAATCTCATAAGGTCTGGTCAGACACAAAACAGTACTATTTCAGAATGACCTTGGGTGAATCATTTTACAAGGGGCTCAATTCATCCTCAAGTTCTGTGGTTCTGTAGGGGAAAGAAAACGAAATGCATTTTGCTACTTCACTTGTCCTCGAAGAAAGCAATCTGTTGTTTTCAACTTAGTAGCAACTATGTTGAGTCCAACAGCCTATTTTGCCCTTGAGGTTTTTATATGAATTTCCTTTGAACATACCCACATGCAAATTTCCCATGGAAACTCATTTGGAAATAATACATCATGAAAAGTTATCATTGAAATGTCTTGGACATATTATATTTTAGCAGAATATACTTGTGTTTACTGATGTTATTTATTTTCACATATTTAAAATCAAGTTATATACATTTGTATAAATTCCTGTAAATCAAATAATAAAATATATTCAAATTAACTTCATTTGATTATATGATAGGAATACAGTGGCCCTGATTTACTATTGTGAATCCAACTTGCTTTTGTTGTGCCCCAAAATGTTGCGCAGTGTGCCACAAATTATGTCTCCGCCAGAATTTGGGCCCAATGGGGGATATTTATGTAACATTTTACTGTTTTTGTTTGGTAAATTTTGATCAATATTTTGGCTTTTCATTTACATGTGTTTTTTTGCAGTGGTAGGGGTGTTTTGAGTTTTTGCAGTGGTCGCATAATTGTCGCACAGGTTAAAAAGTCTCAGAAAAACACCAGACAAATTGGAGTACTGATGTAAGAAATGGGATCAGCACCAGATTCATCACATGCCCTGCACCATGTAATAAATTTGGTGCAGGTACACAGTTTCCACCACATGAATTAATTTAATACCCCCAATGCGCCTAAATAAACCTACAAACCAGGCAAACCCAATAAGGGGCCGGAAAAGGGGCATGGCCAGCTGGGAAAAGGGGCGTGTTCTTACAACCCGACCTATATACTATTGAATTCACCCAAAATCCTGTGAATAAATGGCTGGCAATTCCCACCAAGTAAAAGCTGGTTAGAAGTTTCCCGACCTGTGTTTCTCTATAGTAAGTAGAGTGGAATTCTGCAAGTCTGAACCAACATTCCATACTAATAAAAACCCCACTCTCTTAGTAATTCAGGGCCAGTATCTGTGTTATGGAGCCTGTAGTACATTTCAAACGGAAAAAAAAATGTTATTACATTCAAAAGTGCTGAATGTATTTCCCCAACTATAAGTATCTTTACAATTGCATGAATGTGCCACTAAACTAAGTGCTTTGGTTATGCATCTGGCTAATAGATGTCTACGTGCATGTTAAGTCCAGTTAGGTCCTCTATTGCAGATTTCTTGAAAATAACAGCTGCATGCTGAATTATTATTATTTTTTTATCCAGTGCCAATCGAAGGTCCCAAAATAAAAAGTGCCACCAATACACCTATTAGAAATTACACTTCAGATTTTCTGCTGCAAATATTATGCTTTATATTTTCTGCTGCGATCCCTTAGGCTAGGTTCACACTACAGGATGTCCCCCGGAAAAATTAAGTGCACAGTCGGCGCTAGGACCACTTGCTTATACTGCCACCATTGACAGCAATGCATATCAAACTGGATCGCCCAAAAAATTGAAGACAGGGTCATTTGGAAGTCCGGAATAAAAATTCCCACAGCAGATTTCCCCCTGCCATGAAAGTTCAGTGTACATGGAGCAGAAGAGTCACATTACAAATGAATTCCGTAATGTGAACGCGGCCGAATACCAACATAAAATCTGCAGTATATACTGCAGTATATACTTGTAAAAATACCCTAAAATGCTTGGTGTTTTCTACATGCAATACAAAATGCAGGTTTGTGTGAGGCCTTCTTAACTTGGTCTACTTAAATGCCCATTTTTTTGCCGAAACAATTCTTATAACACCTACATTTTTTTTGAATGTATGGTTTTCCTCAAATTTTCCTAAAATGCAGGGTAGCCCTATTGTGAGTTTCTTACATTAAAAATTGTGTATTTTTAATCAAAACCTGTGAAGAGGACCAATGGAGCAATTGCCCATAGCAACCAATCAGATTGCTTCTTTCATTTTTAAAAAGACCTCTGAAAAATAAAAGAAGCAATCTAATTGGTTGCTATGGGCAACTGCTCCACTGGTCCTCTGCACTGGTTTCCCCATCATTGACTGTAAGTGCACGGCTGCTCCTGCATCCTTCGTTAAGTACCAGGGCACCAGGACATACATTTATGTCCATGGTCCTCAACAGGTTAACGGAAGGGTACCAACAATTTTTCCACATCTGCATACACAAAGCATACACAACAGCCTCTGCCTTGTTATTTATTTATATCCTATGCTGCACTATATGAAAAGAAACAATTCTGTTCTACTACTTTTTTAGCTCTATTAGTAGGCTTTTTCACCAGATCGGAGCTGGGACCCATGCGGAGCAGGTGAATGGACCTCCAGCAAGCACTTACAGTCTATGAAGCTCCTCCAGTTCCTGCACTTACTTCATCGTCGGACCACCGCTCAGGATGTAAATGTATGTTCTGGTTTGTTTAGTACCAGGGCTCCAAGATGTACATATATGTCCATAAGGGGTTAACAGAAGGGTACCAACAAATTTTGTACATGCTTTATTATTTATTAATATCTGGTGCTTATACTATATCAGGAAAAATAGATCCTGGACTGTCCTTTAATAGTGGCTGCAGCTGGCATTGCAGCCCGGTATTCCTGGAAGTTGATCAAATCAGACATTTATGTCCATCAGCATTTAAGTCAATTTGGCAGCATCACAACAGTATTCATCTGGCCTTCTCTCAAGATATTTAATGTAATGGATTTATCTCCTCATTTTTAAATAATGTAATTGGTATATAGGGGTATGGTATAATGGCCCTGATTTACTATTGTAAACCTGACATGTTTTGTCGGGTAGTGCTCCAGAATTTGAGACTTTAAAGGGGTACTCCGGCGCTAAGACATCTTATCCCCTATCCAAAGGATAGGGGATAAGATGCCTGATTGCGGGGGTCCCGCCTCTGGGGACCCCCATGATCTTGCACGCCGTTAGAATCAGTCCCCGGAGCGTGTTGGCTCCGGGTCTGATTACTGGCGATCACGGGGATGGAGCGTTATGACATCACGGCTCCGCCCCCATGTGTCACGCCCCTCCCATAGGCTTGCATTGAGGGGGCAGGGTGTGACATCACACAGGGGCTGAACCGTGACATCACAACGCTCCGTCCCTGTGATTGCCAGTAATCAGACCTGGAGCCAACACGCTCCGGGGACTGATTCTAATGGGGTGCTGCGTGCAAGATCATGGGGGTCCCCAGCGACGGGACCCCCGCGATCAGGCATCTTATCCCTTATCCTTTGAATAGAGTACAAGTTGTCTTAGCGCCGGAGTACCCCTTTAACTGTTAATTAGTTTTTGCAGAATTGTTTAATTCATTGACAGAAAACTTAGCAGTTCAGGTGTTCTACTAAACAACCCAAAAGCAGCCTTGTGCATCCCTCAAATCATCCTTCAGAAATAGGTCTTGCTATGTAAAAGTCATATAGTTAATACAAATGTATTCATGATATTATGTACAGAAAGTCCATCAAATATTCTTATCATTTAAAAGACTTCTTATGGACAGAGGTAGGGTTAAACTTTCCCCTGAAAGTAAAGCTGCAAAACATTTTTTACCCTAAAGCCAAGCTTCTACAATAACATGTGTGGTTCATGACATTGGTAACATCTGTGCTTCATTACTTATTGATTAAATGTTAGTTCCTCCAATGAAGATGACCTATAATATTTATCTAGATACTTGAGTAATGGACTGCCTTTGACATATACTATGACTTGTTACATTTATGACCCTATTTTCCCTTGCTCTGAGCTCCATTTTCTTAAACAGCACCATGTTGAGTGTCGAAACTCAACGTGAAATCACAAAGCCCTTGTTAAACTGAATGTATTTACATAACATAGTGACAATGGAATGTTGTGAAGAGCACAGCCCCAGTGCGCTGAATGCCTATCCATGCATCAGCTTCATTCCTTTGTCTGTAACTCATTTGTGGTTTGTTTCACTGGAAACTACCTAGTTCCACATCCAAAGAAAAAAAAAAAAAAAAACTGATGTAAGTGATAAAAATCTGTTGCCTCAGATGACCAGCTTTAATAACACCCACAGATGTGTGTGAAGTCGAAGCGATACAATGTATCTAGCTGGATCCTCAATGCTTCCTAGTTGTTAACATTAAAGTATGTGTAAAGTGTTAATGCTAAAAGAGTGTTTAATCAGTATTTTCATTAACTCCACTTGACCTACTTTACAATGCAGGTTAGACCACTTAAATCAATAAGGAATAATGTGTACAAACAACAATCCCTGAAAAGAATTAGGAAAACATCACATTTACATGTGTTACTGTGAGCGCTCCGATCCGGCGCTCTCACTGTGAGCGCTCACCGCCCCGTTCCCCCGGCGGGACCGCAATTTGTATTGCAGGACATGCCCGTTTCTTACCAGCTTCTGCCCAGCTCTCTGGTTCCCTGTGCACACGCCCCCCGCCTCCTAGGGCACACGCGTGCCAGCTTCTCAAGATTTAAAGGACCAGTGCACCGCTAATTGGTGCCTGGTCCTTCCTATGTTATTTAAGGTAGCTCCTACCCCTCTTCCCTGCTGGATCTTCAGTGCCCCTTGCATGAGATTAAGCGTTACCTTTTGTCTGTTGTCTTGCCCGTGTATTTTGACCCTTCCGCTATGTTATTTGACTACGCACCTTTGTCGCCTGCCGTGACCTTTCTGCTAAGTCCGACTACGCCTCTGCCTTATCCTTCTGTACCTTGTCTTGCCCAGCTACCTGAGTGGTTGAGTCGTGTCGGGAGTAGCGACCTGGGTGTCGCCTGCTGCAGCAAGCCCATCCTGCCTTGCGGCGGGCTCTGGTGAAGACCAGCGGAACCTTAGACACCGTTCCCCGATACGGCCTGTGTCATCTGTGGAGGATCCACATCCAGCATCGTTACATGATAGTCTGTATCAAATATACAAACCACATACAGTGGGGCAAAAAAGTATTTAGTTAGCCACCAATTGTGCAAGTAAAAGATGAAAGAGGCCTGTAATTTTCATCACGGGTTTACCTCAACTATGAAAGACAATGAGAAAAAAAAAACATAAAATCACAATTTTTAAGAATTTATTTGCTAAATATGGGGGGGGGGGGGGGAATAAATATTTGGTCAATAACAAAAGTTAATCTCAATACTTTTTGTTATATACCCTTTGTTGGCAATGACAGAGGTCAAATGTTTTCTGTAAGTCTTCACAAGGTTTTCACACACTGTTGCTGGTATTTTGGCCCATTCCTCCATGCAAATATCCTCTAGAACAGTTGCTGGGCAACACAGACTTTCTACTCCCTCCAAAGGTTTTCTATGGGGTTGAGATCTGGAGACTAGCGAGGCCACTCCAGGACCTTGAAATGCTTCTTACGGAGCCCTTCCTTCATTGCCTGGGCAGTGTATTTTGGATCATGGGATGCTGAAAGACCCAGCAGCGTTTCATCTTCATTGCCCTTGTTGATGGAAGGAGGTTTTCACTCAAAATCTCACGATACATGGCCATATTAATTATTTCCTTTACAAAGATCAGTCATCCTGTTCCCCCCCCAGAAAAACACCCCCAAAGCATGATGTTTCCACCCCCATACTTCACAGTAGGTATGGTGTTCTTTGGATGCAAATCAGCATTCTTTCTCCTCCAAACACGACAAGTTGAGTTTTTACCAAAAAGTTCTACTTTGGTTTCATCTGACCATATGACATTCTCCCAATACTCTTGCTGCTCTCTAGCAAACTTCAGACGGGCCTGGACATGTACTGGCTTAAGCAGAAGGAGATGTCTATCACTGCATGATTTGAGTCCCTGGTGGCGTACTGTGTTACTGATTTAGCCTTTGTTGCTTTGGTCCCAGCTTTCTGCAGGTCATTCACTAGGTCCCCCTGTGTGGTGCTGGGATTTTTTCTCATCATTCTTGTAATCATTTTGACACCACGGGGTGAGATCTTGCCTTGAGCCCCACATCGAGGGAGATTATCAGTGGTCTTGTACGTCTTCCATTTTCTAATAATTGCTCCCCCAGTTGATTTCTTCACACCAAGCTGCTTGCCTATTGCAGATGCAGTCTTTCCAGGCTGGTGCAGGTCTACAATTTTGTTTCTGGTGTCCTTCGATAGCTCTTCGGTCTTGGCCATAGTGGAGTTTGGAGTGTGACTGTTTGAGGTTGTGGACAGGTGTCTTTTATACTGATAAAACGTTCCAACAGGTGCCATTAATACAGGTAATGAGTGGAGGACAGTAAAGACTCTTAAAGAAGAAGTTAAAGGTCTGTGAGAGCCAAAATCTTGCTTGTTTGTTGGTGACCAAATACTTATTTTCCACCATAATTTGCAAATAAATTCTTTAAAAATCAGGCAATGGGATTTTCTGGATTTTTTTTCTCATTATGTCTCTCATAGTTGAGGTATACCTATGATGAAAATTACAGGCCTCTCTCATCTTTTTAAGGGGGAAAACTTGCATACTTGGTTGCTCAAAGTGCACAAAGTGGTGACTTTGTACAAAGTAGTGACAAAGAAGCTCCCCCTGCTCCCTGAGCTAGGCCAAGAGTGACCGCGATGTCTGGAGTACACTGCACATGCGCTGGACTTGCAGCTCCCTCTGTGTCTGCTTGTAGTGGCGTCAAATACCCAGCGGATGCTCTACGTGTGACCCTACCCTAAAGATACCAGCACGGGATCTAAAAATGCAAATGAGTCTGGAGTTAAAGGGGAAAGTTGTTACAAACTTTAGACTGTGTTCACAGGATGCATTTTGTGGTGCTTTTGATGTATTTTTCCTGCTATTTTGTTGAAATTGCTGCAAAAAAACTATTTTACTGAGATTTGTACACTTCTGGTAAAATAACCCAAGTATTGTCGAGATTTTGCCAAAATCTCTGCAGATTCTCATGAAAAACCGCACCATGCGAAAACAGCCTTACTAAGTAGACACATGGGCCCAGAAAAGAGCTGTCAGATGAAACAATGGAAAGGATTATAAAGCTCTTTAAGGCGATTTTGCAATATGGTTTTGTATCAGTTTTTTTCCCAAAACGGTATACAAAAAAATTTACAAAACCGTATTAAATGTATGTTCAAGGCTGTTTGCATTGAGTAAAATGTTATAAAAAAAAACATATATTGGTGATATACCTTGTTTTAAAAACCATTATAGACTCAAAAACTTTACAGAACCAGGAACAAAAACTGAGGGGAAAAAACGTGAAAAAACACAAAAGTACAAAAACTTACACAAACAGATACGTCTTTTTTTTTTAAGTTTTAATATGAATTTCCTTTGAACATACCCACATGCAAATTTCCCATGGAAACTCATCTCCATATTTGGAAATAATACATCATGAAAAGTTATCATTGAAATGTCTTGGACATATTATACATATTATTATATACATATTATACACGTCTTTTTGTGTAAGTTTTTGTATAGAAAGACAATGGGTAAAGCAAACAAAAATACAAAACCGTATACAAAACAATATTGCAAAAATGTGATGTGAATGAAGATAGAAATCCAACACAGGGTGTAGCAAAAGGTGGTGATTATTCCCAGTCAGTAGACATGTGCACTAAAGAAAAATGTATATATGTAGTTTCGTTAAACACATTTTTTTCATTCTCTTGCTTTCCTTTTTTGATCTTGTTCAGTATTCAGAACTTTTCATTATTAACACTACAAAAAATTCTGGTAAGTTATTCTGAATTGACATTATCGTTTTGTCCCAATATGGCATTCGTAACTGCGTTCTTTTGGTAAAGTTTCAATGGGGAAGATTTATCAAAACCTGTACAGAGGAAAAGTAGGTCATTCCCCCTGTGGGCACTGGTGTTGGGACGGTGGTGGTCGTCACTAGTGTTGCTCGCGAATATTCGCAATGCGAATTTTATTCGTGAATATCGCATATTCGCGAATTCTCGAATATTTGCGAATATAGCACTATATATTCGTAATTACGAATATTTTTTTTTCACAGTACACATCACAGTGATCACCCCTCTCTGCTTGCAGCTTGTGTGGTGTAAAGAAGGCTCTAATACTACTGTGTGAGACTGGCGTGCGAATTTTTGCACATGCGAAAATTTGCATATGCAAATTTTCATATATGCTAATTTTTATATGTTAATTTTCGCATGTGCAAATTTTCGTATATGCGAATTTTCGCATATGCGAAAATAAAACGCGAATATTACGAATATGCGAATTTTGCGAATATATGATGAATATTCGTCCATATATTCGCGAAATATCGCGAATTTGAATATGACCTATGCCGCTCAACACTAGTTGTCACTCAGTGCTGCGCCATTTTATGCTAGGGTGGTTAGGGACCCGCTACTTACAGGTGGCCGTGACATGGCTAGCGGGGTTGCACATCATGATCATAAAGTACACTAATGGCCTATTTTTACATTATCCGTTTTAACCCGTTATAGCCCGTTATTAATAACGGACGTTATTTTATGACGGAAGATAGTAATGGGAAAAATAGTGCATGCACTATTTCTTCCGTTCATTCACCCGTCACAAAATAACGTCTGTTATTAATAACGGACTATAACGGATTAAAATGGATGATGTAAAAATCCCATAGACTATAATGGGATTTTCTAACGGCCGTATGAGATTTTGTAATAGCCATTTACCGGACGATTTTCAGTTTTTTTATAACGGAACTTCTAACAGATCTTTGAAACGGATACATTTTATAGTGTGAAAGCAGCCTTAGATTAATAAATGTTGCTGAGAAGCATTAGATCAAGGTGCATGCTGTGGATGTGCGACCATGTCTGTTTTTTTCTCTAGTTGAATTTGGATTTTTACCTTATTTTTACCTTTATTGTGCTGCTGAACTACCCTTCATTTTATTTTATGAACATTGTTTTTGGCCAGTGCTTGTGTCTCATTTGTGCAGATGGATACCGGAGAGCAGGTGAGAGCTGGTTAATATTTTCCTACTACAAATATGGTCTTTTTTGGGGGATGATAATGCACCTTGACACAGATCAAAGAGTGTTAAAGTTTTTCTTCAGGAAAAGGCATATGAACTCAATAACATGGGCACCAAATAGTGGGCATCTCAATTCAAATAAAAATGTTTGGTAGAAAGTGACATTTCTCAATTTAGCAAAGCTTGATGAAGTGCATTATGTCCCAACCAGGGTGTCTCAAGTTGTTGCAAAACTACAACTGCTAACATGCTGAGAGTTGTAGTTGAAGGGAACCCTGATGTACTGATGTGGAAATTTTTTTTTTTTATCAGTGAAGTGCAGGATTCAAAGATTCAGGCTTCGCAACCGTCTAAGGAGGAAGAAGGAAGGAACTGGGATTTTTGTTATTGTTGGTAATAAACTAATAAAGAACCTGCCATTAAACGTAAGAATTGCCTTTTACGTGTTTGCGGTATGTTTCAGTAAGCCAGAATGTTCACCTGTCATGGGAAGTGTGTATTTGTTATGAAGTGAAAATAAAAAAACACCCTGCACATTTTGGGATTCCATAATTGCCGTCGTGGGTTGAACAAACCAGTTTGTTCGTTGGTAGAGGAGGAAATGTAATGACTGGAGGAGAGCCCAGTAACTTTACCAAACCTCATTGTTTGGGTGTAAATATCTTTAAAACTTAAACACCATTTTTTTTTGACTGAACTCAGTCTCTCACTCTGGTTTCCTGCTTCTTCGAGGGACTTAAAGGGATACTCCCCTGGAAAACATTTTTTAATCAATTGTTGCCAGAAAGTTAAACAGATTTGTAAATTACTTCTATTTAAAAATCGTAATCCTTCCAGTACTTATTAGCTGCTGAATACTACAGAGGAAGTTATTTTCTTTTTTGAATTTCCTTTCTGCCTGACCACAGTGCTCTCTGCTGACACCTATGTCCATTTTAGGAACCCATAGCAAACCTCTCCTGCTCTGGACAGTTCCTGATATGGACAGAGGTGTCAGCAGAGAGCACTGTGAGACAGAAATATATTCGAAAAGAAAAGAACTTCTTCTGGAACATAAATGTTATGATTCGGCTAGCTGGATGTGGATCCACTGTGTCAGCGAGGGATTGGCGTGGACCGTGTCGGTGGACCGGTTCTAGGGTTGCTACTGGTTTTCACCAGAGCCCGCCGCAAAGCGGGATGGTCTTGCTGCGGCGGTAGCAACCAGGTCGTATCCACCGGCAACGGCTCAATCTCGCTGACTGCTGAGAAGGCGTGGGACAGAAGGACTAGACAGAGGCAAGGTCAGACGAAGCAGAAGGTCGCGGCAGGCGGCAAGGTTCGTAGTCAATGAGGATAGCAGAAGATCTGGAACACAGGCTTTGGACAACACTAACGCTTTCTCTGGCACAAGGCAACAAGATCCGGCAAGGAAGTGCAGGGGAAGTGAGGTAATATGGACAGGGAGCAGGTGGAAGCTAATTGGACTGATTGGGCCAGGCACCAATCACTGGTGCACTGGCCCTTTAAATCTTAGAGAGCTGGCGCGCGCGCCCTAGAGAGCAAAGCCGCGCGCGCCAGAACGTGACAGCCAGGGACCGGGGCGGGTAAGTGGCTTGGGATGCGATTCGCGAGCGAGCGCGTCCTGCTATGCGAATCGCATCCCCATCGTGAATGTCAGTGCAGCACTCCCGGTCAGCGGGTCTTACCGGGGCGCTGCAGAGAGGAGAACGCCGCGAGTGCTCCGGGGAGGAGCAGGGACCCGGAGCGCTTGGCGTAACAGTACCTCCCCCCCTTAGGTCTCCCCCTCTTTTTGTCTCCTTGTCCCTTCAAATGAAAAGAAAACATAGGGGGCGCCTCTTGAGTCTCCTTCCGGAACAAAAAGTCCTGGGTAGCTACACCAGCTGCAGGTAGTTCAGAAGGAATGGGAATGGGGAGGGGGGGCAGAGGGTGAAGCATGTCACAGGGCAAAGTGTCACCAGGACGGGGGCTATGAGGAGGCACGGCACAGTCCTGATAGGCCTTGGGGAGACCAGGCACAGGAGGAGACACTGAGGCCCGACAGACGGGACTGGGAGCAGACGTGATGCATTTCTTGCGGCAAGCAGGACCCCAATTCTTGATCTCCCCGGTGGTCCAGTCAAGGGTGGGAGAATGATGCTGGAGCCATGGCAGACCGAGGAGGACTTCAGAGGTGCAGTTGGGCGGGAAGAAAAATGTAATTTTCTCGTGATGCAGTCCAATGCTCATAAGCAAGGGCTCTGTGCGGTAACACACAGTGCAATCCAACTTCACTCCGTTGACCGAAGAAATGTAGAGCGGCTTGACGAGATGGGTCACCGGGATGCAGAAGCTATTCACCAAAGAGGCCAGAATAAAATTTCCAGAAGAACCAGAGTCCAAGAAGGCCACGGCTGAGAAGGAGGAGTTGGCAGAAGGAGAAATCCGCACGGGCACAGTGAGACCTGGAGAAGCAGACTTCGTACCAAGAGATGCCACACCCACGTGAGCTGGGTGCGTGTGTTTCCCAGACATGGAGGACAAATAGGGCAATCCACCAAGAAATGTTCGGTACTAGCGCAGTACAGACATAAATTTTTATCCCTACGGCGAGTCTTCTCTTCATGGGTCAGGCGAGACCGATCCACTTGCATAGCCTCCTCAGCGGGAGGCACAGGGGTAGATTGCAAAGGATACTGTGAGAGAGGTGCCCAGAGATCAAGGTCTTTTTCCTGGCGGAGCTCCTGGTGTCTTTCAGAAAAACGCATGTCAATGCGGGTGGCCAAATGGATAAGTTCTTGCAGGTTGGCAGGAATCTCTTGTGCGGCCAGCACATTCTTGATGTTACTGGATAGGCCTTTTTTAAAGGTCGCGCAGAGAGCCTCGTTATTCCAAGATAATTCGGAGGCGAGAGTACGAAATTGGATGGCGTACTCGCCTACTGAAAAATTACCCTGGACCAGAATTTGGAGAGAGAATTTTGCTGAAATTAAAGTTGGGGGCCATGTGCATTTACAAACTTCCTGTGTGCCAGAAAAGCAGAAACCTCCCACATGTGACACCATTTTGGAAACTACACCCCTCCAGGAATGTAACAAGGGTTATAGTGAGTACTTACACCTCGCCTAAGTGAGTACTTACACCAGTTTTTTGAACAGTGGGCCATAAAAGTGAAAAATTTGATTTTACACACTATATTGATAGTGTTACCCCAAATGTTTCATTTTTACATGGGGTAATAGGGAAAATGACCCCCAAAATTTTTAGTGCAATTTCGCCTGAGAAAGAAAATACCCCATATGTTGATGTAAAGTGCTCTACAGGCGCACTGCAATGCTCAGAATAGAAGGAGCGCCATTGGGCTTTTGGAGTGAAAAGTTTGTTGGAATTGAAGTCGCGGGCCATGTGCGTTCACAAAGCCCCCATTGTGCAAGAGCAGCAGTAACCCCACACATGTGACACCATTTTAGAAACTACACCCCTCAAGGAAGGTAACAAGAGTTATAATGAGTACTTACACGTCACATGTTTTTTGAACAGTGGGCCGTAAAAGTGAAAGAATTGATTTTTAACACTGAATTGCTAGTATTAACCAAGAATTTTTTTGTTTCACAAGTAGTAAGAGAAAAAAAGCTCCACAAAATTTGTAGCCCAATTTCTCCAGAATAAGGAAATACCCCATATAAGGCAGTAAAGCACTATGCGGGTGCAAAACAGGGCTTAGGAGTGAGACAGCACTGATGAGATTTGAGGCCTAAAGTGGAGATTTGCACTGCAATGGTTGAGATTCTGACAGAAAATCTAAAAAAAAAATTAACCCCGGCAAGTGACCACAATTTTGAAATTACACCTCTCAAGGAAGGTAACAAGGGGTACAGTGAGTAATTACAATGGAATCACTAGGTGTAGACAGCTCACCACCTAAGGACCTGTAGCGGTCCAAAACCCGTCAGCAATCAGTCTTGATGCACTGTATGTGTCTTATGATCCTACAATAAATACCTGAATTTTATCGCACCTGACGCTGGACCTTCCCTTTCCTTGCTAGTGAGTACTTACACCTCAAAGGTTTTTTGAAAAGTGGGCAATACATTGAAAAAAAAATTTTTTTTACACTAAAATGCTGGGGTTACCCAATTTTTTACATTTTCACAAGGGATAATGGGAGAAATTGGGTTACAATTTTTGGAGGGACATATGGGGTAACACGCTGGATGGGAGCACAACAAGGCTCTGAAGTCATAGAGCTATGTTTGCATTTGTGGCCTATGGCATATCAGTAGCTGACGGTTACATACATTCAGAGGAAAATATAAAAATGAAACACCCACATGTGACACCATTACAGAAAGTACCCCCCCCCCCCCCTGAGGAATGGGAATAGGGCTAAAGAGGACATTTTGAACGCACGGGTGTTTCCTTCATTTATTTTCCAGGAATGGATGAAGGGTAGCTTTTGAAAATTGCAATTTTCAACCTATGTTCTGCTTCATCATTCTGTGAACAACTAACATGTGACTCTGAATTGTCGCCTGGAAATAAGAGAGAGCTCATGAGCAAGAACTCACATTTGAGGTTGATGTTTCTTATGGACATAACAGTTACATACATTCAGAGGAAAATACAAGAAAGGAACACCCACATGTGAGCCTATTACAAACAGTACACCCCCTAGGGAAGGTGTATAGGGGTGAAGTGGATATATGGAACAGACGGGTGTTCCCTAAATTCATTTTCCAGGAGTTGATGAAGTGTACTGTGGGGGGGGGGGGGGGGGAAATGACCCAGAGTATAGCCAAAAGTAAAAATGATGCCCGCCGCAAACCCTATGTTCTGAATCATCATTCTGAGAATGTGATGTGTGTGGCAATCCCTAACCTGTTACCTCAAATGCGCACCCCGCTTTGGGGGGGAAAAAAAGATAATGAGGGTATAGGGAAAGAGCTTCTTTTTTTTTTGGGGGGGGGGGGGTTGTTTTACATTTGGAAGACAATGTACTCTGGACTAGTACATTGGAGTCGAATTCTGGGGAATAAAATTAGGTGAAAGGATTAAAAATGTAGAACTCCATGGAAATGTGATACTCCCTAAAGCAACCCTTAATGCAGAGGCCCAGTTGATTGGGACAAGTGTCGCATTGAGTGGTGGTGTCCTTCCGAATCCCCCTCTTGTGACACACTCTCCATTTTTTGGGGGATCGTCCCTTCTTTCCAGTGTGGGGGACGATCCAGGGGCCCACAGTTCCACAGGTGCTCTGACCCGCTCTTTGGCGGTCACCAAAGGTGAGGGCCTTTAGAACTTCCTCTTGGAATTGCAGGCACGTCCCTGTGTTGCCAGCATACTGTGACAGTACAACGGAGTTATACATGGCAACCTGTACCATGTTGACCGCAACTTTTTTGTACTAAACCCGTGTTTTCCGCATGGCGGACTTGATCAGAAAGATCAACTCCCCCCAAATTCCGATTGTAGTCCTGAATACAATCGGCTTGAGGACCGGTCCAGCAGGGACTCGCACAGGGACAAGGGTGCTGCCGTTTCCATGAATTGCGGTGAGCATAAAGACATCCCTCTTGTCCATATACCTGACTAGCAACAGGTTTTCATGGGTAAGGGCATGGGACTCACCCCGGGGGATAGGAATTTGGAGGGGATAGGATGGAAGGCCTCTTTGATTCTTCCGGGCTGTCCCACAAGCGAGCGTGGATCTTTGGATGTGAGGAGAGGGATACTAGTATAAAAGTTATCCACGTAAAGGTGGTAACCTTTATCTACCAATGGGTGCAAAAGACCCCAAATGGGGGGGGGACCAGGATGCCTGCTGAATGATTTCAGCAGGCACCCCGGTCCCCGCCCGGCAAGCGTCGGGAACCGGAATAGCGGAAAATCGCTGGTCTGAATTGACCAGCGATTTCTGGCGATCGCCGACATGGGGGGGGGGGGGGGTCTCAGGTTTCAGCAGGCATCCCGGTCTGGTAACTGACTGGCTAGCGGCGGCGACCGAAATTCCTTAAGGACTCAGGATGCAGGGCGTATACATACGCCCTACATCCTGAAGAGGTTAAACTTACAGGTGGTGTCTGAGCTTTTGCTAGTATGGCAGAAACAAAAATGACTACTGTCAAATGTTTGTACTCTTGGCATAGACAGTACTACAAGCAGATCATGACTTGTGCAATCGATATTTCCTACAAGAATTTAGAGTCTGACAGAAATGGCAATACGATACACATCCCATAGATCTGAGAACATATAATCCAATATTTATGTTAATGGGAATATGGGAATTGCATACAATGATATATTTACACACACAATGGATATAAAAAAATCTACAAACCCTTTTCAAATGGCAGGTTCTTGTGATGTTAAAGAATGAGGCAAAGATAAATCTTGTAAGACCTTTTTAACCTTTACTGTTACCTATAATGTGAACAATTCAACTGCAAAACAAATGGAAATCTTTGAGAGGAAAATAAAAAAAAAACTCACAAAAACCTGGTTGCAAAAGTGCGCACACACTCTTATAACTGGGGATGTGGCTGTGTTTAGAAGTAAACAATGACATTCAAACTTCTGTTAAATAAAAGTCATTACACATCTGCCATCATTTGAAGTGACTCTGAATAATAAGTTCAGCTTTTCTAGTAGGATTTTCCTAACATTTGCTTAGTTGTATATCAGAGCAAAAGCCATGGTCCACAGAGAGCTTCCAAAGCATCAGAGGGATCTCATTGTTGAAAGATATCAGTCAGGAGAAGGGTACAAAAGAATCTCCAAAGGATGGAGACAGTCATGATCAAGTAGAGAAAATATGGCACAATTTAGACATTACCAAGAACTGGATGTCCCTTCAAAATTGATGAAAAGACTAGAAGAAAACAGGTTTGGATAGGTTTCCAGTGGCCTACTGCATCGTTAAAGGAACTGAGGGAATTTCTGGCAAGCACTGGCTGTGTGCTAAATGTGATAACAATCTTGTGTATTCTTCATATGAATGGGCGATGGGGTAGGGTGGGTAGTTGGATGCTTTTCTTACAAAGACAAAACATCCAAGCTCATCTGAAGTTTGCAAAAACAAACACCACCAATAGCATGTGGGAAAACATGTTATGGTCTGATGAAAGGTTGAACTTTTTGGCCATAATTCTAAAAAGTATGTTATATTTGGTGAAATAACAACATTACACATCCCCCAAAAAAACACCCACCCACAGTGAAGCATGGTTGTGGTAGCATCATGTTTTAGGACTGTTTTCCTTTAGCTAGAACCAGGGCCTACGTCAAGGTAGAGTTAATTATGGATGGTCCCAGATAACAGGCAATTTTGGCAAAAAACCTATAGGTGTCTGTTAGAAAGATGACGTTCACCTTTCACCTTTCACTACAATAACTCAAAATGTACACCCAGATCTGGCTTCACCAGAAGATTAATGTTTTTGAAACGCCCAAACCTAATCTGAAGAGAGCTGTTCACAGGAGATGTCATCGCAATCTGACAAATTTGGAACTCTTTTGCAAGGAAAAGTGGACAAATATTGCCACGTCAAGATGTGCCATGCATGTAGACTTCTACCCAAAAAGACTGATTGCTGTAATAAAATAAAAGTATTGGGGTGTGTAAACTTATGCAACCAGGTTATAGTGTGTTGTTGTTTTTCCCTCAGAGATTTCAGTTTGTTTTGCAATAGAATTGTTCATGTTATAGATCACATTAAGGGTAAGTTCACATATACAGGATCCTGCGCAGATTTGATGCGCAGGATTTGTAACTGCCGATTAGAAGCTGTGTTCAGTCATTTAGTTTACATTGAAATCTGCAGCAGAAAATCCTGTGGAACAAATCCTGCACATCAAAAAGGTGGAAAAAGTTCGGACATGATTTATCTTTGTCTCATTTTTTAACATTACAAGAACCAGGCATTTTAAAAGGGTGTGTAGACTTTTTATATCCACTCTAAATATATTTACATATATGCTATGGAGCCCTCAACTAAACGTACATATACCACACTGTGGGTCTAAAGTCTCACAGCCAGTAAACTACCAAACAATAATTCTACAATTCAGTATTTTGTTTCCTTTGAAAGAAGAAGAAATAGCTGATATTTTCCTTCTGGAACAACACATTGAAAGCAATTTCCTAACAATAGACGAGGATTTATTTGGAACAACATTGAGAAGGAACCATAGAGTTTTATTTACAGAGTATTGAAAATATATTGTTATTGTAAATGGATTTGTGATAAAGAACAATTTCACAGTGGTTTATAGCTTGAGTTTATAAACATCTTCTGTTGGTATAAAGAGTCTGAGAAAAACATTGGTTCATACTATGTGTCTCAAAGAAAAAAAACTAAGAAAACACAAACGATTTTTATTATTAACATGGAACATTATAGAAGAATTTCTTGATTTATAAAGATCTTGTCAAAAGAGAAACCATGTCTGTCTTTGCAAATAATCTTTATCTTAAAGAGAAACTGACAGCCTGTCCACATACACTAAACCGAATATACTGGGTTATAGTGCAGGTATCACATACTTTATTAGGTGTAGTAGTTTCATAGTTATAGCCATTTTGTCTTCTATTCCTATTGAGCTGCTATGTGAATTGGAGGCAGGGAGCCGGCTCGTCAAGCTCTCCTGCCTCCTCAATATTCACCGCCCGTCCCTTCCCCTTGATGAATATGCAAATGTCTTCACTAGCCTTCTGGGAGTAAATGCTCTGCTCTCTGAGGTATAGTGAGGCAGCATCACCCCTGGCACCCCTTTCACATCCTAATGACACGAGAGTGAAGCCATTTACATATTTTTGACACACTACGGGTCTCATAGTACCAACTGAGCATTATGTAAACATGACAGCCTAACTGAGTATTTTTGCTGACCATGTCCTTCCCCTTCTAAATTTCAGCAGGCCTCTAATGTCCAGTATTTTGTTCCAATAGAGCAAATTTAGGATGTAGGGGAACAGGATTTTCGCATGATAGATGTGCAGCTGACATATCTAGAACAACTGCCTGATGCAGTAATGTCCATATTGAACAAAATCTCTGAGAAATATTTCCAACACCATGTAGAAAGTATGCCATTAGAAATTACATCAAAAGGGGGTCCAACCCGGTACTAGCAATGTCCACCTAATAAATTGGCCAGTGAGTGTATTTTTAACTGAAAATACAGAAAACAATAATATATGGTGCATTGAATAGAACAATACATGTCATACCATGGATAACTAAATGTAAAAGGCAATGATAATGTTAACCATCCCAAGGCAAGAAGGATCCCTTATATTTCTGCACAGTATTAACCCCTTAAGGACGCAAGGTTTTTCAGTTTTTGCACTTTCGTTTTTTCCTCCTTACCTTTTAAAAATCATAACCCTTTCAATTTCCACCTAAAAATCCATATTATGGCTTATTTTTTGTGTCACCAATTCTGCTTTGCAGTGACATTTTACCCAACAATTCACTGCGAAATGTAAAAAAAAATAATTGTGTGACAAAATTGAAGAAAAAACGCCATTTTGTAATTTTTGGGGGCATATCGCGGGAGCCGGCGGAGGATGTAAATATACGTCCTTCGTCGCTAAGGGGTTAAGGCATGACATGTAATCAATTGATAAAATATATACACAATTATAATATATGGTCTATTGGATATAACAAGTCATAGATAATGTAAAATACAGCAAAAGTAAGAACACTTCCATATAGTCAATTGCAGTGGTAACATTGATAACTAAATGATAACTAATTTGATAATGCATCGATAACTAATTCAAAAGATTGCAATAATAGCAACATTTCAAAAATAATAAAGATCCCATATAGACTTGAGCCAGTCTTGATGCACAGAATGACAAGAGTATTGAAATGCTTAATCAAAATAATATTTTTACTTCATAAAGTACATAATAATAGGCCATTAGCACTCCACTGGCTTTCTGGGAAAGGGAATATGCAAAGGAGCTCATCAGGTTCCCTGGACATTAGCTTTAGCTCCAGTTACAGAATCTCAGAAGCTGATCAGGACTTTATGCCAAGCCAATTATAACTCCACTCAGCCCATTGGGACTGAGTAAAATGGTTCACTTGTTATCCCTCACTATAAACTGTAAAACTTAACTTTTATTGTGAATAATGGTAATAAATGAGCTAACAGTGAATTTAACCCCTTAAGGACCACAGGTTTTTCCGTTTTTGCACTTTCGTTTTTTCCTCCTCACCCTTTAAAAATCATAACCCTTTCAATTTTGCACCGAAAAATCCATATGATGCCTTTATTTTTTGCGCCACCAATTCTACTTTACAGTGACATCAGTCATTTTACCCAAAAATCTACGGCGAAACAGAAAAAAAATCATTGTGCGACAAAATTGAAGAAAAAATGCCATTTTGTAACTTTTGGGGACTTCTGTTTCTACACAGTACATTTTTCGGTAAAAATGAGACCTAATATTTATTCTGTAGGTCCATATGATTAAAATTATACCCTACTTACATAGGTTTGATTTTGTCGTACTTCTGGAAGAAATCATAACTACTTGCAGGAATATTTATACGTTTATACGTTTAATATTAAAATTGTCATCTTCTGACCCCTATAACTTTTTTATTTTTCTGCGTATGGGGCAGTATGATACCTACAATATATTCATATTTTGGCACACCTACAGTATGTGCCAATTTTGAGTGCTGATGCTGTTAAAAAACTTCACAGTGCCCCCCCTTACATGTTTCGTCACAGATGGGATGTCCTCAGAGATTATGTGGCAATGACAGTGAAAAATGCCACATTAGAGGGTTTTATAATCTCCCCCATTGACATCATAGACCACTCCTTCATGTTTACACCTATCAGATGTCCAATTAGTAAATGACATGTATTACTACCTATCACAGGTATTAACATATCATCCAATAGAGGTAACATACATCCTCTTGGTAAGTATCGTGATCCCCAATAGGTACTAAGACCTTTCAATCACCATTCATAAAGAGATACCTGAGGTCATTGGCAATGTAGGTCACGGTATGCGCACGCCCTACAACTTAGTGTCAGTTACGGGACAGCTCAATACTGTGCTTTCGTGTCATCTCGCGCAGACGCGTGCTCTTAGCTTCAGAATGCTGGACCCACATGTCACTGCGCATGCACGAGATCTTAATAAACAATCCCGCATTGGATTTTTGCGCATGCGAAAGAACTTAGAGATTTCTAATGACTGAGCATCAGGTGAGTGTATTAGCGATAGGGAGAATTCAATAAAGATGTTTATTTGTATACCACGTGGCTGTCAAATCATTATGAGTGAATGCATGACAAGTGTGCCTTGGTTATTATTTAACATCATCCAGGATCAATGCAGGTGAGAAAGGGTATATTACAAAGGATTATTGCCACAATAGAACACAATAAAAAAGTAGTAATTATATTATTTTTATGTGTTGCAAAAGATTAATGCCTCAATAAAGGACAAATGGATCGATCTATATATATTGACCCTAATCACTTACAGGTTGCCAACAGGCTTCCCATATACCAAAAAAGCAATGTTAAAAGTGCAGTCTTGGTTTATATCCGCACATAAATTGAGATTACAATATACAGGTGCCGTATTGTCCTATCTGCAATTGTGTATCCTGACCATCCAGTCTTTAAAGTATACACCATTGTGAACAATGCAGGGTGTCTGCAGAAACACCCGGATAAATGAACTTAGGACATAGGCACCTGACTTAAAATCTATATTACACGGCCCCCCTCAACATGTTTCACTACCGAAGTAGCTTTATCAAGAGGCAGATGGGCACTGAATTCCTAAATGCCATGCAGGGGGTTATAAAACCTCCCATCATGATGTCACAGGAAATTGTCATATCCAGGTGAAATTATATTATCCAATAGGTTTTCTAAACTGATGATCAGCAGCTCATCTAACCAATAAGGAGCTTCCAAAGCCTCTACACCAATCATTTGCCAGTTTCCCCATGTCCAATCCAGGGCACCATTCATGATTGACAATCTGCTCCACCAATGATCCTGAATAGGATCAGTGGTGACGTGGTGTGCTGTTTCAGTCTGTACGAGTAGATAGACTCTCACCCAATACTTAGGAGTAGACAGTTCCCTTTGTGTGTGTGCCATCATCCGACGGCCTTTCTCAAAGTTCCGTCAGCGCACCATTCAATGCATAACGGGTGCGCAGTGGAGCTGCACGAACACTCGAGCCAGGAGTAAAAGTGAGTATATAAATGTGTCCCTCTCTACTTGACGTAAATACACTCCATCCTTTGTTCTTACTAGTGTTTAGGTAAGTATGTGAAGGTGCCCCACTCTACTTGAATTTAATAAACTCAATCCTTTTTCTTACTTATGACTGTGTTTTCATTCATTATGACATCCAGTTCCACAGGAGGGTAAAGAGAATCCATTATTTTACAAGAAATGATGATGATTGGAAATTATTGATCAGACTAATCATAGGGGAAACTTTGTTAAATCATGCAAAAATGTGGGACATGTTGATATAAACAAGAATGTCTGTATTTTATAATTTCCCTAAGAATCATTGGAATGCTCATTATATATATATATATATATATATATATATATATATATATATATACGTATTATTGGAACATATGATTCCCTATGACATCATTTGATAGGCTTATGTGTCAGGATACAACTTAATACACATAACCTATAAAGAATAAGAAAATTATCCCTTGCAGGTTCTTCTAAATAAATGCACTAAACATAAATCCCTCGTTCAGCCCCTGTGGGGACATAGATTTAAGCCTATGGATCCATTTTGCTTCTTTGTGTAAAAGTTTTTTATCTAGATTTCCACGTCTTGGACCAAGTCGTGGTCTAGCCAATCCAAAAAACATGAGGCTGGACCAGTTGCCTCCATGCTGCAACCAGAAATGTCTTGCCAATGGGGTGTCCGCCCTCGTACGAATAGTACTTATATGTTGGGAGATCCTTCTTCTGAATTGCTGTATTGTCTTCCCAACATAGATCTAAGGACATCCACATTGAGCAATGTACACAATTCCGTTTGTTTGGCAGTTGATGAATTCCCTCATTATGTATTTACGACCATCAATTGGATTGACAAATTCTTTAGTTCTAGGAACCATCTGACAGAAGGAACAGTTACCACATGGGTAAGATCCGATGGTGGTAGATCTCAACCATGTACCACATGTGTTATCTGCAAAATGGCTCTTGACTAAATGTTCCCTGATATTTTTTCCATACCTTTATGGGACCGACGGATGTGGAGTGAGTACTTCTCTTAAATCTTGATCTTGAAAACGTCCTCAAAACCCCCATGACTTGGCGATTGTTCTAATCAAATGTGCCTATGCATTTCATAATTTTCTTGTCAGATAAGGTCTCCACTATTCTGTTCGTGGTAAGTAATTCACTTCTAGGTGTATACCTAGCTCTAGCAAAGCCTCTATGCAGGACCTTCTTCGGATACCCTCTGAATATGAGCAGGTTACTTTCTTCCAGGAAGGCCTCATTTGTTGAGCAATTTCACCTAGCTCTCAAATATTGTCCAACTGGGATCCCTTTCTTGAGGCCATTGGATGGTGACTCCTCCATTGTAGAAAGCCGTTTGTTGATGTTGGCTTCCTGAAGATCCTCGTTTGGATGCTGCCACTCGAATCCAGTGAAATTTGTAGGTCCAGAAAATTAAGAGTGTTGGTGTACATATCGTGTGTGAATTGCATGCCTATATTATTGTGATTCAGTGCCATGCCAAATTCTTGAAATAAAGTGATTGTGCCATCCCAAAATAACAAAACATCATCAATATATCTCCCCCAAAATAAAATGTGACTCGTGTACCTTTGCAAGGTGTCAGAAAAAACTATTGTGTCTTCCCACCACATTAAAAAGAGGTTTGCAAAATTGGGTGCACATGCCTTGCCCAGAGCGGTACCTTTACTGTAAATAAAAGTGACCATCAAATGTGAAATAATTATATAAGAAAGTGAAGTAGAGATAACACAAATTCATTGTGGATAAAAAATAATGTACTGCCTCCAACCCAGGTCTGTGCTTGATATTTGTGTATAGTGCCTTCACATTGAGGCTAGCTGTAAAGGTTTGGGGCAGGAAATTTTTTTCCTGGAGCCGAGTGATAGCATCCCCTGTATCTTTTATATAAGAGGGTAAGGCAGACACGAAAGGTGCCAAGATATGATTCAAATATAGGCTGATCTCCTCTGTTAGACTCTCATTCCCTGAGACGATTGGACGTCCAGTGATGGGGGTCCTTTGCATATGAATCTTTTGGTAATGCATATAGAGTTAACACAAAAAAGGAGAAAAACCAACCTACTATAAAAAGTAAGTGGGAGTGCACTTGCTAAATTGGAACGCCAAAAACATGTACCAGACAGTGCACACAAGAACAT
Organism: Hyla sarda; assembly: GCF_029499605.1. NCBI lineage: Eukaryota > Metazoa > Chordata > Amphibia > Anura > Hylidae > Hyla > Hyla sarda. The sequence goes on along the minus strand of NC_079191.1, from coordinate 242,971,404 downwards.
GAGGTCATTATAAATCCATATACTTTATTAAACTCACAAAGTTAAAACATACAGAGAAAAGTGCAGAATGCGTAAAAAAAGGGCACTGGATCACTATAGAAAGGCAGGTATAAGTCTGTGTAACATATAATATACCAGAATAATCACATAAATAGATGGCAATAAGGGTTATGAATACAGGTAAACCGCAGTATAGGACTGTGACAAACATGTGTCAAATGAGAGAAAACATAGCCCAATGCCCAAGCAAATAATCAAGAATGCCAGACCAAATGGGCATACCTACTGCAATACGAAAGATTCATATCCAGAGGGTATCCAAAAAAGGTCCTGCATAGAGCCTTTGCTAGAGCTAGGGATACACCTAGAAGTGAATTACTTATCACGAACAGAAAAGTGGAGATCATATTTGAGAAGAAAATTGTGAGATGCCTAGGCACGTTTGATGAGAACAATCGCCAAGTCATGGGGGTTTTGAGGAAGTTTTGGCCGATTTTGCTTGCGGATCAAGATTTAAGAGAAGTACTCACTCCACATCCGTCGGTCACATATAGGTGTGGAAAAAATATCAGGGAACATTTAGTCAAGAGCCATTTTGCGGATACCACATGTGGTACATGGTTGAGATCTACCACCACCAGATCTTACCCGTGTGGTAACTGTTCCTTCTGTCAGATGGTTTCTAGAACTAAAGAATTTGTCAATCCAATTGATGGCCATAAATACATAATGAGGAAATTCATCAACTACCAAACAAAGGGAATTGTGTACATTGCTCAATGTGGATGTCCTTAGATCTATGTTGGGAAGACAATACAGCAATTCAGAAGAAGGATCTCCCAACATATAAGTACTATTCGTACAAGGGCAGACACCCCATTGGCAAGACATTTCTGGTTGCAGCATGGAGGCGACTGGTCCAGCCTCATGTTTTTTGGATTGGCTAGACCGCGACTTGGTCCAAGACGTGGAAATCTAGATAAAAACTTTAACGCAAAGAAGCAAAATGGATCCATTGGCTTAAATCTATGCCCCCACAGGGGCTTAACGAGGGATTCACGTTTAGTGCATTTATATAGAAGAACCTGCAAGGGATCATTTTCTTATTCTTTATAGGTTATACGTATTAAGTTGTATCCTGACACATAAGCTTATCAAATGATGTCATAGGGAATCATATGTTCCAATAATACGTATATATATATATATATATATATATATATATATATATATAGATATATATATAGATATATATCTATATATATATATATATATATATATATATATATATATATATATACATAATGAGCATTCCAATGATTCCTAGGGAAATTTTAGAAAATACAGACATTCTTGTTTATCATCAATATGTCACACATTCATTTTTACATGATTTAACAAAGTTTCCCCTATGATCAGTCTGATCAATAATTACTGAAGATTACTTGTTGTAATTTTCAATCATCATCATTTTTTTGTTAAATAGTGGATTATCTTTACCCTCCTGTGGACTTGAGTAACTGGACGCCAAAATGAATGAAAACACAGTCAAAAGTAAGAAGAAGGATTTAGTTTATTAAATTCAAGTAGAGTGGGGCACCTTCACATACTTACCTAAACACTAGTAAGAACAAAGGATGGAGTTTATTTACATCAAGTAGAGTGGGGCAGATTTAAATACTCACCTTTCCTCCTAACTCTAAGTGTTCATGCAGCTCCGGAACTTTGAGAACGGCCGTTGGATGACGGCGCATGCGCAAAGGGAACTGTCTACTCCTAAGTATCGAGTGAGAGTCTATCTACTCGTACAGGCTGAAACAGCGCATCACGTCACCATTGATCCTATTCAGGGTCATTGGTGGAGCAGATTGTCAATAATGAATGGTGCCCTGGATTGGACATGGGGAAACTGGCAAATCATTGGTGTGGAGGCTTTGGAAGCTCCTTATTGGTTAGATGAGCTGCAGTTTAGAAAACCTATCGGATAATATCATTTCACCTGGATATGACAATTTTCTGTGACCTCATGATGGAGGTTTTTATAACCCCCTGCACAGTGTTTAGGAATTCAGTGCCCGTTTGCCTCTTGATAAAGCTACTTTGGTAGTGAAACATGTCGAGGGGGGCTGTGTAATATAGATTTTAAGTCAGGTGCCTATGTCCTAAGTTCATTAATGTTTCTGCAGACACCCTGCATTGTTCAGAATGGTATATAATTATGGTCATATCCAGACCATAGATATTACCAATAGGGATCATCGTCCTATGCAAGATTAGATTATCTGTATAAATTGAGTATCCATAAATATTGAACCTTACACCAAATAACAGATACATGGTAGAAAATAAATTGGTGAACTGTTGGCTCCATTTCCTCTCCTATATTCCTCTTAAAGAGAGGTGCCACTTCTGGCATATGGAGATTCAAAAAAGGCCATTAGCACGTGAGAAGTGGCACTTCTCTCCGAGAGGAATACTTATCCCTTTGACCTAGTCATCAGGCCTCTTGCTAGCAAAGCCAGAACACCCTACTCTGCACTGACGAGGAACAAAACACTCCAAAACCGTGCTGTCTGCAGATGGGTCCTCTTCCCTTCTGGGGAGAAGTCTGGCTTGGCATTAAGTCCTGATCAGCTTCTGAGATTCCGTAACTGGAGCTTAAGCTGATGTACAGGGAACCTCATGAGCTTCTTTGCATATATATATATATATATATATATATATATATATATATATATATAAACAAACACACTGCTGGGGTGGGAGGGGGAGTTAGAGTTAGAAATAAAAGGCATACTTACCTAGTACTGGTCCCCTGATGGTCCCCCACAGCTCCCTTTTGCATCTATCATTCTCCCAATGTTCTCTTTTCTTCCTGCTTGCATGGCGAGCACTTGATGCAGGACCTGCCGGCTCAACCAATCATTGGCTGCAGCGGTGCTCCATCTTGGCTTGTGAACTGGCAGGTCCTGCACCGAGTGCTTGTCTTGGAGGTGGGAGGAAATGAAAAGATTAGGGTAGCAGAGGAAGGCAAATGGGAGTTGCAGGGGACAAGGGCTACTTAAATTAGCATTTTTTTATCCCAGCAGCATATGATTTTCTTGGAATACCACTTTAATGCTATAATTTTACACCAATTTACAGGTGGCTCCACGTATCAGTAGGCTAGGAGCTCATCCTGGAATATCCCACCAGTCTTATCATATGGACATCACAGAGCCAGTAACAAGCAACAGGTTATCCATCAGCTAATTCAGGGGTAATGTCTGGCTGACTGCGACTTGTCTCAGTTTAGGGATATCAGGAACTAGAACTTTTACTACAATGTTATGAAATACAAGCATGTCCTTACTCTGACATGAATGCTCATCGGGATCAGTTCAGTTTAATGTTGTATGGTTTTATAATGTACATCACTACTTTTTAAACACAAATGAAGTGCTTCATGGTCCAAACATATTCAGTCCTTAAGTTGTTTAGACTGGGAAACTGTTTGTGCTATGACTCATGATACATATTATTGTAAAGTTCAGTAAAATGAGAATCAATACTGCCATGGAAACTAAGGCATAAAAAGCCTAAAAATAATTTAACAAACAAAATGAGCAGGATATGTCTCTAGTGCCATCTATTTGATGCTTACAAAATTTACACATTTTCACACTGTGAGCTAGCATTTAATACATTCACACCTTTCAGATAAATCATGACTATATGGGGCATGTACCTTCCAAATGCCCTAGTTTATATAATATTAATTATTTAAGATGACATTCCTTATTGTTTGCTGTGTGAATATAAATACATCAAGCTGGATTCTAGACAAATCCTGATCATCATAATAAGGGCTTATTAAAGGGGTACTCCGGCGCTACGACATCTTATCACCTATCCAAAGGATAGGGAATAAGATGCCTGATCGCGGTGATCCCACCGCTGGGGACCCCCGTGATCTTGCATGAAGCACCCCGTTACAATCAGTCCCCGGAGCATGTTCGCTCCGGGTCTGATTACTGGCGATCACGGGGGCTGGAGCATTGTGATGTCACAGCCCCGCCCTGTGTGATGTCACACTCTGCCCCCTCAATGCAAGCCTATGGTAGAGGGCGTGACAGCTGTCATGCCCCCTCCCATAGGCTTGCATTGAGGGGGCGGAGGGTGACATCACACTGGGGCGGGGCCGTGACATCACAATGCTCCAGCTATGTCACTGCTTTCACGCCCCCTCCCATAGGCTTGCATTGAGGGGGCAGAGCGTGACATCACACGGGGGCAAGGCCGTGACGTCACAATGCTCCAGACCCCGTGATCGCCAGTAATCAGACCCGGAGCGAACATGCTCCAGAGAATGATTATAACGGGGTGCTGCGTGCAAGATCACGGGGCTCCCCAGCGGCCTGACCCCCTGCGGTCAGGCATCTTATCCCCTATCCTTTGGATAGGGGATAAGATGTCTTAGCGTTGAAGTACCCATTTAAGTTTGATTGGTTTTATAAAACTTATATAGGTGTTTAACCACTTAAGGGTGCGTTCACACACTAGTAGCTAGCAGCGAGTTTCCCGCTGCGGGAAACCCGCTGCGAGTTACGCTGCCATTGATTTAAATGGGTCAGTGGACAGACCACAAATCTGACACTATTGCGGACTGTCTGTGGACCCATTCAAGTCAATGGTAACGTAACTCGCAGCAGGTTTCCCGCAGCGTGAAACCCGCTCCTAGTAATAGCGTGTGAACGCATTCTAAAGGAGCTATGTGGCATTCAACTTAAAAAAAAAAAAAAGAACAATCCTGCTCAGCTGCCGTCATTAACACATATCTCCTATCAGCTCCAGTTTGATAAAGCTGTATGATACCTTGTTTTTTTTTTTTTTTTGTGGGATATGGTTTAATTTTTATTGAGAGCGTTTGGGGATACATATTATTTATTGATTATATTTTTTTTAATAATTTTAGAGGGAAATTAAAAACCCAAATCTGTTTTTTCTTTTTTGATTTCCTTACTATTAAAATGAAAAATTGTTTATAAAATATAAAAGTAAACAGTTATATATAAAAAAAAAACAAATTCCAGCATAGTTTTGTATGTATTTTACACCATGCGCGGTACAGTATTAATAACTTTAAATCATTCAAACCTAGTTTCACAGGCTGGTCTGATTATTATCAAATTTATATACTTTTTGTAAGTTTTAGTACTTTATATAAAAGCATGCCTAAAAAAATCTGTCACAACATACCTTTTTTGTTCAAAAGAACATTTCCAAGACCAATAACTATTTAAATGTTTCATTAACTTAGCATTATAGTGCCTTTTTTTTTATTTTTTTTTGCAAAACAAGTTTTTTTTTTATATTTTTGTAACAATTTTGGGGTAAATAGTATGGGAATACAAATAAAAAGCGTATTTTTCATGCCATTAGCAATGCAGTTTAAAGGGGTACTCTGTCCCTAGACATCTTATCTCCTATCCAAGGATAGGGGATAAGATGTCTGATCGCTGGGGTCCCGCTGCTGGAGACCCCAGCAATCTCCCCTGCAGCCCTCCGAGTCATCAGCAAACTTAGCTCTGTAAAGCTGATGACTCGGGGGGCTGCAGGAGAGATCGTGGAGGTCCCCAGCAGCAGGACCCCCACGATCAGACATCTTATCCCCTATAATTGGATGTCTAGGGGCAGAGTACCTTCCACACAGTTTTTTTTTCTTGCTTTTATTTTTTTTTAAACTTCCACTGCAGTTTTTAGGTCAAAGTCAGAAGCGGATCTATGAGGAAGGAGAAGTATAAGTCCTTTCTTTATATTTCCCATTCCTTTGACAAACTAAAGCAACAGTAAAAAAAAAAATATATCTTCACTTAACAATTTTTAAGTAAAAGCCATTAAAGGGCATCTACATTAAACCAATTTCACTTATGAGGATTATGCTAGATGTTTTTTCACTTATAGCTTTTCAAAGTAGTAAAATACCAAATAGAATGTGCCTGCGCCCTTGCATAGAAAAAGTCAAAGAATGCGCTTGAAAGCAATTTCAAATCTGTCTACATCTGTGTGTTCTCCTGTTGTCATTGTCACATTGTGTTTCCCTGATGTAATGTTGTTGCCATCTGTTTTTTTTTTGTTACTTTGTTTTTATTCTTTTATATGTTTTATTTTTATTTTCCATCACGGTTTACATAATTAAACATTATATATGCTGGAGGCACCCTGGCTGCGGAACACTGTTTTAAAGCCATGTCTGGAACTGTCACAATTTTGTCACAATTTTGATAGATCTGGCCACATTTCCTTATTTGATGTTTGAGCAAGGCAACTTGGGTATGTAATGTATTATTTGGATTATTTGTTTCTGGTATAAAAAAGTTGGAGGTTACGTGGTGGAAAATAGAAGGGTACAGATATAAAATGGGTAAGATTTGGGAACTGTAGTAAGTATTTAATGTATCTATTGGAGGTTTCCTTTATTGTTTTCTTTATAAAGTCCAATCTTTGACTTTATGGTTGACCTACATATCTGACAGCTTTTGGCTATGGGGTATACATACTTGAAGACTGTTCTTATACTTAGCACATGTTTTTAATGTATAGGATTTAAATAAATGATTCTGGTCATGGTGACATGATTTGTAGTGGCTTTTCATGTGGCTTTTTCATAGCTGTGTTCCTACAAGTCATCGTATACTAGGCATAGAACAACATATGGTTACATCTAAATTTTTGATTGTTCTTATAAATTTTGAACACACTTTCAGAGGACTAGTCATTCTGTACCAGCACATTCTGCCATATACTGTAAGCTGTGGTTGACTAAACATATACAACACTAATGCAAATACACTAATGGAAGAAGCTACTGTACAATGTCAGCTGCTGAGGCTTCAACGAGTTGGTTGTCAGGTAGACCTACAGGGACATATCAGGAATTTCCATTAAGAGAGTCAGAGGGATAGCTATAGGTATTTCAGAGGTTGCACTGCTACTATGCCCTACAGTTCTTTCATATATAGCAGTGTAATGAGTGAGTATTGCACCATATAGAGATGCAATGATATCATATAATATGCAAGTTAAGTGACCACCCCTACACTTGATAAATTAAAAATCTTTTCCTGTACACAACTTTGTATACATTACACAAGTAAAAAAAAAACATGCATAAGAATCTATTAGGCTGCATTCACACTTAATTTTCAGCCTACGGTTGCCGGATCTGGCTGGGGAGGGAAAAACCGGGCGCTCCCGTTCCCCAGCCGGACCGGCGCTGAAATCCCCTTACTTTAACCGCTTAAGGATGGACCCATTTTGTATCTCAATGACAGGGCTCTTTTTAAAAAATTTGACATGTATCTCTTTGAATGGTAATAACTTTAGAACGCTTTTTCTGAGCAGAGGGATTCTGAGATTGTTTTTGGTGACATATTGTACTTTATATAAGTGGTGCATTTTTGTTAACACATGCAGCATTTCTTGTGAAAAACTGGAAAATTTCTGGCGTTTAAAAAATTTTTTTTTTATGGTGTACACTGTGTGGTAAAAGTGATGGTATATATTCATTCTGTGGGTCAGTACGATTATGGCGATACCCATTTTATATAGCTATCTATGTTCTTTTTCCTTTTCAGAGCAAAATTCTTTTTCTGCCATTCATTTTCCAACAGCCGTTACTTTTTTATTTTTTGTCCGACACCTTTGAGTAAGGGCTTATTTTTTGCAGGATGAGCTGTACTTTATAATGGTATCATTTTTGTGCTATGTATTTGATCCTTTTTATTCCGCTATTCGGCGAATTTTGCTCTTTTTTTAAGTTTTCTTTTTACGGTGTTCACCGTGCGGGATAATTTACATTACAGTTTTATAGTACACATCATTACGGACGTGGCACTACCTATTATATATATGATTTGTGTTTTTGATCTTTTTTGCTGATAATACAGGGCTTTTATTGGGAAGGGGGCATTTAAAAAAAAATTACGCTTCATACTTTTATTGAAGAACTTTTTATTTTATTTTTTACACTTTTTTATACAGGTTATACTATGCTGCAATACATTTGTACTGCAGCACAGTATAACCTCATGAGCTGCAGACACTACAGCCTATGCAATCTAGCCTCTGGCTGGATCTCACAGGCTTCCTTAGCAGGCAGACAGGAGGTTATGATCTGACCTCCTGCTGCCATAGCAACCAACAGCGACCCGCAATCGTATCGCGGCGCTGCCGTCGATGAACAGGGGTAGAGCGCTCCCCCTGTCAACACCATAGATGCTGTGATCAGGATTGATCACGGAATCTAGGGGGTTAATGCTGCCGGGACTGGCGCAATCGCGGCTCCGGCAGCTGCGGCAGGACGCCAGTTGTGATTAACAGCCGGGTCCCGTCGCCAATTTCCTGCACTGCCCACGGCAGTGCCGGAGATCCCTAGGACGTATGCAGACGTCCAAATGCGCGAACGTGACGGATGCTTGGACGTATGCATACGTTCAATAGCAGGAAGGGGTTAATGAGCTGACCAAAGTCAAACGGTGACTCCGGTCGGCTCATTTTAGACCAGTATCTGATTTCCTTACCGGACCTAAAACCGTAGTATACTACGGTTTTAGGTCCAGTCACAAAACCGGGTACGGGGCAGAAATTAGCCGACTGGAGTCACCGTTTGACTCCGGTCGACTCATTAAAGTAAATGGATTTTAGCACCGCTCCAGGGCACGGGAGCGCCTGGTTTTCCCCTCCCCAGCTGGATTCGGCAACCGTAGACTGAGAACGAGGTGTGAATGCAGCCTTAGACATGTAGCCACATACTGTACAATATAAATTATAATAATTATATAATGTACACAAACAATCCCACTAGATACAGTGCACACAAACAATCCCTTCATGTAGACAATGCGGGTGATATTAAAAACTCTTCACATCAAAAATTTCACGTTTCAAAAAGTTTACATGAGACATTCAAAGTGTTTTACATGAGAATTATCCAAGGTTTGCACTAGTCAAAAGTGGGTGTTGCTATGCATATTTCATGATTTACAAGATATTTTCAAAGGAGTGAGAGTCCATTTTACATCAACAATTTCACACCAGCTTTTTGCTAGTGTAGAAATCACATAAATTGTTGTAGTTTTTTTGTTTTTGATTTTAATTTTTTGGGGGAAAGGTGCTATTTAATCAATTATTGAAAAAGTAATTATTATTATTATTATTATTGGAAAATGCTATTTAAAAAATTATATTTTTTTTCTTTTTTTTTCCATGGTCACTGCTCCTGAACTCACATTTAAGCCCTAGAAATGTTTTATTTATACAATTAACCAGGGGTGGCACCAGAGGGGGGCCAATGGGGCTTAAGCCCCCCAAGTGCCAGCAGCCGCTTTAGACAGCAGTGGCCTTTGTGCGCCAAGATACAGTGCTCGGACTGCAGGGCAGATGCTCCCTGAGCTGGTCTGTCAGAGGACAGCAGAGTCGTGGCACATTCCTGTCCTACAAGTCCTGTACTACAAGTCTCCCCTGCTCTCTTACTCTCCCCGGCCTCTGCTCCTCTCAGGCTTTTTGTTAGGCTGGGTTCACATCACGTTTTTACCAATATGGGACTGCATACGGCTGGGGGGAGCTAAATCTTGCGCTCCCGTATCCCTGCCATATGCCGCACGTATGTAATTCGTTTCAATGAGTTACATAAAATGAGTATCTCTGAAAAGTGTCTTTACCGTGGAACTGTTAAAGTAAAGGTGGAAGTGAATAAAACTGTGTTGTTTAATGTGAAGAAGTCTTCAAGAGTTAAACCAACTATGTGCAAAGTCAGGCTGGAGGCCATGCTGCAGCCAAAATGTCTACTGTATCTGCAAGGGTAATCAAAAAGAATTCCTGCCAGAGCCAGCATCCCGCCCACGGGCGTGGAGATCATGTTTCGGTATCCAATACTAAGTGGACCTTGAAAGGTCCACCCCTCGTTGCCAGGGGGGCGGACGAAAAGGGTGCATCGCTGAGTCTCTTCCGGTCCCAGGTCCCGCTGATGGCAGCCATCTTGTCGGAGACCAGTATAAGAAGCGATGCGGAGTCTGACCTCATCAGTCTACCGGAAGCGCTGGTAGAGACCAGTAAGATGTCAGAGTCACAGCGATCCACGTGCACCAAGAGTCCCAAGATGGAATCGGAGTCCATTGCTGAGGGGACCAAAGCAGGAAGATCCCTGGACGCAGCCGTGGAACGAATCCCGGTGGCTGCGTTCGGCTCCGTAAGTCCTGGTTCAGCACCCGCTGCAGCGCAGACTGTGCAAAAGCCGACAGCTGAAAGAAGTAAGTCGCTGATTCCGGGAGGCCCCACACTAGGCCTCTTAAAGGGTCAGTAGCCCACAAGCTATCATGGGGTCCAGTCATAAGAAGAAAACGGTGGGCAAAAATTGATGCACATGCTGCCATGCCGACAGCAGATGGCTACCTTCTCTGTCTCAGCTGCACTGCATCCCTAAAGAAGCACAACAATCAGGACAAGAAGATATCCCCTGCCCAATATCAACAAGTCTGTCAGCTCCGCAAACAGATGATGGAAATTCTGACCCGAGAGGTGCAAATAAATGTCCTGAAGGAAGTTGTTATCAAACTGATTCCAGGCAGCATATACCTAAACATTGAAAAGGCCTGGCAATCTACCTACCCTCTCCAAAATGTCTATGTTTCTAAAGGGAAAATGCTGACACAATTGCCCGGGGGCCTGACCCGGCCCACTCTAGCAGCCATAGAGCTGAGGCTGGGTCTACAGGCCTCTACAGGCATACCCAGGGGGCTTGCCATGACTCCACCATACTTGTTCAAACCTACAGATCCCTAAGCGATGGATCCCCAGTATCTGCGTCAAGGTTCCTGTACAGATGTGCCCTGGCCTACTCCTGTGAGTGAGGAAGTTTGGCCTAACCAGCGGCACCAACAACAGTACCCAGGCCTACTCTGACTGTCAAGGAGGTGTGTCCTACCCAATGGGTACCTACAAAAGTGCCTCAGCCTACTCCAGCAGTTACAGTGGTTTGGCCGGATCAGCAGGCACCAACTGTTCTTACACCCGTGACACAAGCTGCTGCGGTACAGGTGGTAGTCACTGTCAGTCCGACTATCACCGATTCCCGTTTGTCCCATGTTTCATGGAACACCCATGTTGACCCCCCCTCATACAAGGGGCCCAGTCTTGCAACCTCAGGTTCATCTCACAACCTAGCGCCCAACCTGATAGGTGAGACAGGGAGACAAAGTTGTCGAAATGACTTATGTACAAAAAAGTTTAACCAGACTTTGTCGCCAGACTGATGGACTGTCATGCACCAGCATACCTTTGTTGTTTCATGGTATTGCAATGTTCAAGTATTGTGCCTGACAGACTTGTCAAGAAAAGTTTTGCTGCTTATTGTGCCCGGCTTCGGCCGAGAGACTCCTTTGTGGAGAAGATCCAATATTAGCTTTACATAGGCGCAAACAAGTCAGCCTCTTCGGGAGGGTACCCTGAGGAGGAGACACTGACCTGAGTTCCTTGCAAAGGACTCTTTAATGTACATGGACTACTGAGAAGTACATGGACGATGATGTAAATACCCATAGTAATATATTTTGTTCCAGTTAAAAAAGGTTTCGGAGGTACACTGAAGTGTTTATGGTCTTGTATCATATGTGCCAAGGTCTAATAAAATGTATATAAGTTATTGTACACCAAAAGTCCCAGTGTACAGTCTTTCTCTGATGTCTGGTTGTATTTCTACAGGGGGTTGTCCTGAGCCACTCAGGAAAAGCAACATGTCACCTTACCACCAGCCAGATACAAAGATTAAGCATCTTATACAGTATATAGCAAAGTAGTGTACTACACATAATGTACACATAATGTACACGTACAAGTCATGTACACATCAAGTCACATACAGTAGGACAGCATCACTCAAAATTACACAGTCCACTCCAATGTCATTTGTCAATGATGTTTAATATCGTATGTTCTTGTGTTCGTGCACAGGATACTTTCCTGGCTGGAAGGTACTCCTGATACTCAATAATGCACGTAGTCAAGTATAAGGTAACAGAAATGTCAAATGTTATCTTGAGAATGTCTAGCATAAAAATGTCTAGCATAAAATTAATGCAGTGTTCTGGGGAGAAGTGTTTACATTCCAAGGGACCCCAGTAGCCAGGGCATTGGCATTGGCAGAAAGCCTCAGGTAACCCAATCCGAAAATGTCTCATGTCAAGTATTAAGTCTAGTCATGTATAGAATATTTAATGCATAGTAATTGTCACGATGCCGGCTGGCAGGTAGTGGATCCTCTGTGTCAGAGAGGGATTGGCGAGGACCGCGCTAGTGGACCGGTTCTAAGTCACTACTGGTTTTCACCAGAGCCCGCCGCAAAGCGGGATGGTCTTGCTGCGGCGGTAGTGACCAGGTCGTATCCACTAGCAACGGCTCACCTCTCTGACTGCTGATGACAGGCGCGGTACAAGGGAGTAGGCAGAAGCAAGGTCGGACGTAGCAGAAGGTCGGGGGCAGGCGGCAAGGATCGTAGTCAGGGGCAACGGCAGGAGGTCAGGAACACGGACTAGGAACAGACAAGGGAACGCTTTCACTAGGCACAAGTGCAACAAGATCCGGCCAGGGAGTGCAGGGGAAGTGAGGTGATATAGGGAAGTGCACAGGTGGGAGCCAATTAAGCTAATTGGGCCAGGCACCAATCATTGGTGCACTGGCCCTTTAAATCTCAGGGAGCTGGCGCGCGCGCGCCCTAGAGAGCGGAGCCGCGCGCGCCAGCACATGACAGCAGGAGACGGGAACGGGTAAGTGACCTGGGATGCGATTCGCGAGCGGGCGCGTCCCGCTGTGCGAATCGCATCCCCAACGGCCATGACAGAGCAGCGCTCCCGGTCAGCGGGAGTGACCGGGGAGCTGCAGGAAGAAAGACGCCGTGAGCGCTCCGGGGAGGAGCGGGGACCCGGAGCGCTAGGCGTAACAGTACCCCCCCCCCTTGGGTCTCCCCCTCTTCTTGGGGCCAAAGAACCTGAGGAAAAAAAACTCAATTTTTCCGTGATGAGGTCCGATGCAAATTAGGAGGGGTTCTGTGTGGAAACGTACGAGACAGTCCAATCTTTTATTGTAAAAACAAAAGATGTAGAGGGGTCTGGCGAGACTGGTCACAGGAACGTAGAACCTGTTGATGAGAGAGGCCAAAAAAAATTTTCCTGCAGATCCGGAATCCAAGAAGAGCATAGTAGAGAAGGAGAAGGTAGAGGCAGATATCCGCACAGGCACAGTAAGGCGTGGAGAAGCAGAGTTGACATCAAGAACTGTGTCACCTTTGTGCGGAGTCAGCGTACGTCTTTCCAGGCGGGGAGGACGGATAGGACAATCCTTCAGGAAGTGTTCGGTACCGGCATAGTACAGGCAAAGATTCTCCATGCGGCGTCGTGTCCTCTTTTGAGGTGTCAAGCAAGACCGGTCAACTTGCATAGCCTCCGCGGCGGGAAGCACAGGAACAGATTGCAGAGGACCAGAGGAGAGAGGAGCCGGAGAGAAAAAACGCTTCGTGCGAACAAAGTCCATATCCAGGCGGAGCTCCAGACGCCATCCGGAAGAACGCATGTCAATGCGAGTGGCTAGATGAATGAGTTCATGTAGGTCAGCAGGAGTTTCTCGTGCGGCCAGAACATCTTTAATGTTGCTGGATAGGCCTTTTTTAAAGGTCGCGCAGAGAACCTCACTATTCCAGGACAACTCGTAAGCAAGAGCACGGAACTGAATGGCGTACTCGCCAACGGAAGAAACACCCTGGGCCAGGTTCAGCAGGGCAATCTCGGCTGAAGAAGCTCGGGCAGGTTCCTCAAAGACACTTCGAATTTCCGAGAAGAAGGAGTGTACAGAGGCAGTGACGGGGTCATTGCGGTCCCAGAGCGGTGCGGCCCATGACAGGGCTTTTCCAGACAGAAGGCAGAACACGAAAGCCACCTTAGACCTTTCAGTAGGAAACTGGTCCGACATCATCTCCAAGTGCTGGGAACATTGCGAAAGAAAGCCACGGCAATACTTAGAGTCCCCATTAAATTTGTCCGGCAAGGACAGGCGGAGGCTAGGAGTGGCCACTCGCTGCGGAGGAGGTGCAGGAGCTGGCGGAGGAGAAGATTGCTGGAGAAGTTGCGACTGAAGTTGGTGCGAAATGGTGGACATTTCCGACAGCTGACGGGTTAGAAGGGCGATCTGTCGGGCTTGCTGGGCGGCCACCGTGGTGAGGTCAGCGACAACTGGCAGAGGAACTTCAGCGGGATCCATGGCCGGATCTACTGTCACGATGCCGGCTGGCAGGTAGTGGATCCTCTGTGTCAGAGAGGGATTGGCGAGGACCGCGCTAGTGGACCGGTTCTAAGTCACTACTGGTTTTCACCAGAGCCCGCCGCAAAGCGGGATGGTCTTGCTGCGGCGGTAGTGACCAGGTCGTATCCACTAGCAACGGCTCACCTCTCTGACTGCTGATGACAGGCGCGGTACAAGGGAGTAGGCAGAAGCAAGGTCGGACGTAGCAGAAGGTCGGGGGCAGGCGGCAAGGATCGTAGTCAGGGGCAACGGCAGGAGGTCAGGAACACGGACTAGGAACAGACAAGGGAACGCTTTCACTAGGCACAAGTGCAACAAGATCCGGCCAGGGAGTGCAGGGGAAGTGAGGTGATATAGGGAAGTGCACAGGTGGGAGCCAATTAAGCTAATTGGGCCAGGCACCAATCATTGGTGCACTGGCCCTTTAAATCTCAGGGAGCTGGCGCGCGCGCGCCCTAGAGAGCGGAGCCGCGCGCGCCAGCACATGACAGCAGGAGACGGGAACGGGTAAGTGACCTGGGATGCGATTCGCGAGCGGGCGCGTCCCGCTGTGCGAATCGCATCCCCAACGGCCATGACAGAGCAGCGCTCCCGGTCAGCGGGAGTGACCGGGGAGCTGCAGGAAGAAAGACGCCGTGAGCGCTCCGGGGAGGAGCGGGGACCCGGAGCGCTAGGCGTAACAGTAATAATGTCATGTATTGTATAGTCAATTACTATGCATAGTCAAGTATCATCAAATGCATAGTTATAGATCCTTAAGTAAAGTTATCAGTACTAGTCATAGAATTTATCCTGTTCTCAGTTGAGCAACCAAAAATCAGAGCATATAGGGACATTATGGACAATTATGCAGAGACTCTTATGTTCTCAGTTGTTCCAAAGCAAATTACCAGCCTGGAAATGGACATTTATTTGTAAAATGCCCCAGGACTTCATCCGGCCCCAAGGCCGCTTCGACCCTCAATCCTGACAGAACATGCATCGAGAGCGACTTATGTTAAGTAGGGGGGTTTGCAATGTCCCAGAACAGGATGTAATCCTGTACAATAACCTTAGGACATGTAAAAAAAGAAAATGGCAGTAGCACACTTGGTCAACAAAATGGAGGCTCTTAGCGCACTTTTTGATCAAAACGTGTCCCCCCATCCACCACGCGGAGGTAGCCTCATATCGAATGGGGCCCTAAACATTCACTCACCTCAGGCTGGGTGACATGCTGGATCCACTAACAACCCAAAACCACCTCCTGTGAAATAGGGCAGGGGATGCACGGCGACAGAGGGAGACACTCCCCCCAAATTGCACAGCAAAAACAAAAAAATACAAAAATGTAGCCAGTCATTTTGCGCCATGATTTGAAGTTTTCATCAGTACCATTTTTGTTCTGATGGGACTTTTTGATCGTTTTCTTTATCATTTTTTACAGTATACAAAGTGACCAAAAATAAGCAATTTTGGACTTTGGTATTTTTTTACGTATACTCCATTGACCGTGCGGTTTAATTAATGCTATGTGAATTAAACTAGAGAAAAAAATAATAATTTATTAATTAACAATTAATTAATGTAATATTTTTATAGATCGGAATTTGGGAAAAGGGTGGTGATTGAAACTTTTAATAAGGAAGGGGTTGATGTGTGCTTTTTTTTAAACTTTCATTAAACTTTTTTTTTACTTTATTAGTCCCCTTAGGGGACTTTTAGGAATATTCACTAGATTCCTCATACAGATCAATGTAGTTCCATAGAACTACATTGATATGCATGCTCTGCACTCGATTGATAAAGACCCCTGTTCGCGCTGGGTGTGGGGTGGGACGGGCGGCGGATTGTAAAGGAGCCGTAGGTGATCCACCTCACTGGACCACCGCATGTCAGCTTATGACTCCCGCCCTCAGCTACAAAAATCAGCTGAGGGCTGGCCTGTAATCTCGCTGGAACAGAAATTACCGTTGTCTTTGAATATCTTCCCCAATGTGCCTACAGCTCTCAATATTTAACTAAGAGAGACCCAGAAACAGCTTATATGGGCACTTTCATACTGTCAATTGCAAAAAAAAATTATATAATCAAGATAATAACATTATATATATATATATATATATATATATATATATATATATATATATGAAAAGGGGATGAGTATCATCCCCTTTCCTAGTACACAGGCACTCTCACCAGCCAAGCCAGAACATCCTGCTCTGTACGGACAAGGGGCAAACATCCCCCGAAAACAGCTGTCTGCAGATGGGTGCTTTTCCCTTCTGGGGAGAATTCTGGCTTCGGCATCACATCCCGATCAGTTTTTGAAACTCTGTAATTGGAGCTGAAGTTGACTTCAGGGAATGCTATCTGTGATGGCGGTGAGCTGCTTTGCATATTCCTTATATATATACATACACACACATTGGTTAAAAATATGTATATTGTTTGGTAAAAATGAGGTTTTCTCCCTATGTCAAAATACAAGAAGTTTGGGCTGGATAAGCATGGCTCTCTGCAGGCTCCTGGCTTGTCAATCATTCTGCTGTGTGAGCCGGGGGCATGTTACAGAGCTTCAGTGCACAGTGCCCTGGTTGTTTGTAGTGCACAGAGTCCTGCTTGTCATCAGTATACAGAACCCTGCTTGTCCTCAGTGTACAGAGCCCTGCTTGTCCTCACTGCACAAGGCCTGCTTGTCCTCAGTGCACAGAGCCCTGCTTCTCCCCAGTGCACAGAGCCCTGCTTGTTCTCAGTGTGCAGAGCCCTGCTTGTCCTCAGTGCATAGAGCCCTGCTTGTCCTCACTGCACAGAGCCCTGCATGTCCTTAGTGCACAGAGCTCTGCTTGTCCTCAGTGTACAGAGCCCTGCTTGTCATCACTGCACAGAGCCCTGCTTGTCCTCAGTGTACAGAGCCCTGCTTGTCCTCAGTGTACAGAGCCCTGCTTGTCCTCAGTGCACAGAGCCCTGCTTGTCCTCAGTGCACAGAGCCCTGCTTGTCCTCACTGTTCAGAGCCCTACATGTCCCCAGTGCACAAAGCCCTGCTTGTCCTCATTGCACAGAGCCCTGCTTGTCCTCAGTGCACAGAGCCCTGCTTGTCCTCAGTGTACAGAGCCCTGCTTATCCTCAGTGTACAGAGCCCTGCTTGTCCTCAGTGCACAGAGCCCTGCTTGTCCTCAGTGCACAGAGCCCTGCTTGTCCTCAGTGCACAGAGCCCTGCTTGTCCTCAGTGCACAGAGCGCTGCTTGTCCTCAGTGCACAGAGCCCTGCTTTTCCTCACTGCACAGAGCTCTGCTTGTCCTCACTGTTAAGAGCCCTGCTTGTCCTCAGTGTACAGAGCCCTGCTTGTCCTCAGTGCACAGAGCACTGCTTGTCCTCAGTGTACAGAGCCCTGCTTGTCCTCAGTGTACAGAGCCCTGCTTGTCCTCAGTGTACAGAGCCCTGCTTGCCTCTCTGCACAGAGCCCTGCTTGCCTCTCTGCACAGAGCCCTGCTTGTCCTCAGTGTACAGAGCCCTGCTTGTCCCACTCACATTTCCCTGATTTTGTGTGGATACAGAGACACACAGACGATAGCTGCAGGGGCAACATTTTTTCACCCAATAATGTACATATTTTTTAACCAATGTACATTACAAACATATATATAATGTTTTTTCTACATTATATAAAACAATTTTTGCATATGACGCCACCCATTTCAATACCAAATATGCTATAGATCAAACAAAATAATAAAAAGCAATTCCTCTAGTTACTCCCAATGCTTTAATATTGGAATGTTTATACTTATAAAATAAAAACGGATGAAATAGTAAACAAGTCAAATAGGTGTAAAATAAAAAATCTGATTTATTTCATATAATAGATTAGCTACTGGTAGATGGTAGAAATAGACAGATCAATCCTCTTATGTCACAGGGATATTGTAATTTGGTGGTTTGAAATCTGACAATTTCAGTTGGTTAAATATTATTCAGGCAATATGAGAGTAATGGTTAAACACTTAAAGGAAATCTGTCATTAGAGTCACCCGCACTAAACCTGTTACATAGGCTTGTAGTGCGGGTGATCCTGATTAAAACGCTCCTTACCTGGTTAAAAATGGTTCAGCGGTTCTTAAGATATCTATATTTTTTAGTTTTCTGTTATTCCCTGGCTTGGGACTCAGTGGGAGGTGTTATCATCTCGGACTCGGCCACACTTCATTCTAGCTGGGCGGAGCTACTGCCCGGCTCATGAATATTCATTAACTTATCCTCGTGGTCTAACTCCTTTTTCTCGGTCTGGTGGGGAGGGCCGCGCATGCGCCGCGTTCCGTAAACCCGGAAGCGGCGTTCTCCCCCTGGCTTCACTTGAGCTGCGTCCCTATACAAGTAAGAAGATGGGCTGCATGAGTGAAAAGCCGGGGGTGGAAGGAAGGGAGGGACGGAGGGTGTATTTATTTACAAACAGACCGAGAAAGAAGAATTAGACCAGGAAGATAAGTTCATGAATATTCATGAGCCGGGCGGCAGCTCCGCCCAGCTAGAATGACGTGTGGCCGAGTCCGAGATGATAACACCTCCCACTGAGTCCCAAGGAAGGGAATAACAGATATCTTAAGAACCGCTGAACCATTTTTAACCAGGTAAGGAGCGTTTTAATCAGGATCACCCGCACTGCAAGCCTGTGTAACAGGTTTAGTGCGGGTGATTCTGATGACAGATTTCCTTTAACCTGTTCAGGACCCAGGGCGTAATTTTACGCCCCGGCGCCCTGGTACTTAAGGACCCAGGGCGTAAACTTACGCCCTGGCGGTTTCCGTCCCCTGCCGTGCGCCGGGCAGAGATCGGAAGCAGATGCCTGCTGAAATGCTTCAGCAGGCATCCAGGGCAAACGCCGAGGGGGGCCATGTAGGCCCCCCATGTCGGCGATCGCCGCAAATCGCAAGGGAAATCGCCCTTGTGATCTGCGGCGATACCGGGCTGATCGGGTCTCTGGGACCCGACCGCCCGGTAATTTTGCATGATCCCGGCTGTCACAGACAGCCAGGACCATGCTGGAGCCTAGGAGCGAGGTGGCAAGCCGGCCACCTCCTCCGATCCCCTGCGATCCATTGGTTAGTTAACCGACCAATCGCAGGGGGGGGGGGGGGGGGGGCGGTTACTTCCTCCCGTCCTGCCCGGCCCCTTGAAGTCCGGAGAGGACGGGAGGAAGACCGGAGGACGCGGCGGGGGACGAGGGAGTGCTGGGGACCGGCCCCGGTACTTACCTCGTCCTTGAAGACCCGGATCCCGGCGATGAAGATGGCGGCGGCGGCGACAGGTGAGTGGATCTTCAGCCGCGGTCGGGCCCTTTACAGCAATGCACTTCGCCGTAAAGCGACATGCATTGCTGTAATGGGACCCTGTAAACTATAACTCCCAGCATGCCCAGACAGCCCTTGGCGTCTGGGCATGCTGGGAGTTGCAGTTTTGCAACATCTGGAGGTCCACAGTTTGGAGACCACTGTGCCCTTCCAGATGTTGGAAAACTACACATCCTCAGCATGCCCTTACTGTCCAGGCATGCTGGGAGTTGTAGTTCTGTAACATCTGGCCCTTCAGATGTTGCAGAACTACAACTCCCAGCATGCCTGGACAGTTTTGGCATACTGGGAGTTGTAGTTTTGCAACATCTGGAAGGGCACAGATTGGGAACCACTGTATTAGTGGTCTGCAAACTGTAGTCCTCCAGATGTTGCAAAACTACAACTCCAAGCATGCTGGGAGTTGTAGTTCGGCAACATCTGGCTCTAAAGATGTTGCCGAACTACTACTCCCAGCATGCCTGAGAATGTTTGGGAGTTGTGGTTTTGCAACAACTGGAGGCACACTGGTTGGGAAACATTGTCTGTTTCCTAACTCAGTGTTTCCCAACCCGTGTGCCTCCAGCTGTTGCAAAACTATAACTACCAGCATGCACTGATAGACTGTGCATGCTGGGAGTTGTAGTTTTGCAACAGCTGGAGGTTCCCCCCTGTGAATGTACAGGGTACATTCACATGGGCAGGGGGCTTACAGTGATTATCAGGCTGCAAGTTTGCGATGCAGCAAATTTTGCGCGGCAGCTCAAACTCGCAGCGGGAAACTCGCTGTAATCCCCCGCCCATGTGACTGTACCCTAAAAACACTACACTACACTACACTAACACAAAATAAAATAAAAAGTAAAAAAACACTACATATACACATACCCCTACACAGCCCCCTCCCCTCCCAATAAAAATGAAAAACGGATGGTACGCCACTGTTTCCAAAATGGAGCCTCTAGCCGTTGCAAAACAACAACTCCCAGTATTGCCGGACAGCCGTTGACTGTCCAAGCATGCTGGGAGTTTTGCAACAGCTGGAGGCACCCTGTTTGGGAATCACTGGCGTAGAATACCCCTATGTCCACCCCTATGCAAATCCCTAATTCAGGCCTCAAATGCGCATGGCGGTCTCACTTCAGAGCCCTGTCATATTTCAAGGCAACAGAATAGGGTCACATATGGGGTATCGCCGTACTCGGGAGAAATTGGCTAACAAATTTTGGGGGGCTTTTTCTCCTTTCACCCCTTATGAAAAGGTGAAGTTGGGGTCTACACCAGCATGTTAGTGTAAAAAAATAAATTTTTTACACTAACACAGTTACATAGTTAGTACGGTCGAAAAAAGACATATGTCCATCAAGTTCAATCAGGGAATTAAGGGGTAGGGGTGTGGTGCGATATTGGGGAAGGGATGGGATTTTATATTTCTTCATAAGCATTAATGTTATTTTGTTCCAGGAATGTATCTAATCCTGTTTTAAAGCTGTTAATTTTTCCTGCTGTGACCAGTTCCTGAGGTAGACTGTTCCATAAGTTCACAGTTCTCAGGGTAAAGAAGGCGTGTCGCCCCTTGAGACTAAACTTTTTCTTCTCCAGACGGAGGGAGTGCCCCCTCGTCCTTTGGGGGGGTTTAACCTGGAACAGTTTTTCTCCATATTTTTTATATGGGCCCTTAATATACTTATATACGTTTATCATATCCCCCCTTAAACTTTTCTAGCTGTTTCAGCCTTAACCTGTCAGCTGTATTCCTTCTGCATTGTTGACTGGAGAAGAGCTGCATATAATCGACATACTTCATCCCTAGGAGTACCACTTAGAGCAGAGTTGGCAGCATATCATAGGATCACAAGCGTAGGAGGACTGATATACTGGGCTGGACACAAAACTCACCATTACCTAATGTTTTAATATGGTGGACTCAGGTACTTGAATAAAGTTTATTACTATAGGCACAGTGAGCTAGTTTAACCTAAATTGTTAAACTAAGCAAAAACCTCTCAGCTTAAGCCAATGCAGTAGCATGGAGAGGACCAAGTCCATTACAAAGCTTCAGAAGTCATATGCAAGGATGTGGCCACAAAAGACCTTTTGACATTTTTTTTTTTAGAAAACTGCATTAAAAAGTTAGAAAAGCTGAGGAGTAATAAAATACAATTCGCTATTAACAGTCTATTTTTTTATATGCCACCATGCTGTTGACTTTATGGATTGTAGTAGTGAAGGAGCGGAGCCGGACATCTTCAGAGTTGGAAACAAACTGAGGACCAGACTCTTCCCATTTCTCTGGCACTTGCGAATCTTTATCTGTGTAGATTAGTAAATCAAAGGCACATGCAGTCTCCAGCAGTGGCAGAAAAGTAACCGTGGCTGTAATTTCTCGGATGACTGATCGGATTTCTTCCTGAATAACTTTTGGAGACTTTTCTCTGACAATACTGTCATCCTTCACAGTTTTATCACTATCTATATCTGTTACGCCGAGCGCTCCGGGTCCCCGCTCCTCCCCGGAGCGCTCGCAGCATCCTCTCATTCGCAGCGCCCCGGTCAGACCTGCTGACCGGGTGCGCTGCAATATCACTCCCAGCCGGGATGCGATTCGCGATGCGGGAGGCGCCCGCTCGCGATGCGCATCCCGGCTCCCGTACCTGACCCGTTCCTCGTCTGTCTTGTCCCGGCGCGCGCGGCCCCGCTCCTTAGGGCGCGCGCGTGCCGGGTCTCTGCAATTTAAAGGGCCACTGCGCCACTGATTGGCGCAGCAGGCTTAATCAGTATGTTCACCTGTGCACTCCCTACTTATACCTCACTTCCCCTGCACTCCCTCGCCGGATCTTGTTGCCATTGTGCCAGTGAAAGCGTTCCTTGTGTGTTCCTAGCCTGTGTTCCAGACCTCCTGCCGTTGCCCCTGACTACGATCCTTGCTGCCTGCCCTGACCTTCTGCTACGTCCGACCTTGCTCTTGTCTACTCCCTTGTACCGCGCTTATCTTCACCAGTCAGAGAGGTTGAGCCGTTGCTGGTGGATACGACCTGGTTGCTACCGCCGCTGCAAGACCATCCCGCTTTGCGGCGGGCTCTGGTGAATACCAGTAGCAACTTAGAACCGGTCCACCAACACGGTCCACGCCAATCCCTCTCTGGCACAGAGGATCCACCTCCAGCCAGCCGAATCGTGACAATATCAAACTGCCAACGCTCAAGAATTTCACCGTTGTCGATGCTTGAAATCACCACCACTAGTTTCTGGACCTGGCATTTGTACAGTCAATCTTTCAGCTGCTCCACCACTGTATCCAAGTAGTTCTTAAGATCTGGGTCTGTAGAGACAAGCAGGGTAAGGCCATACTTCTGCACGAGTAAAAGTCTCTGATGGATAAATCCCACGCTGATATAAAATACTATTGATGCCAAAATAGAAGAATTCGTACACGATCTCGGCGCTGCCCTTCAGCGTTATCCCCTCTCTTGTCAACTGCGCCGCCATTTCCAGCACTACCGTAAAGCGTCCTGAGAACATGCTGGTGTTGCCCTATACTTTTCATTTTGACAAGAGGTAAAAGGGAAAAAAGCCCCCCAAAATTTGTAATGCAATTTCTTCCGACTACGGAGATACCCCATATGTGGGCGTAAAGTCCTCTGAGGGCGCACAACAAGGCCCAGAAGGGAGAGTGCACCATGTACATTTGAGGTGATTTGCACAGGGGTGGCTGATTGTTACAGCGGTTTTGACAAATGCAAAAAAAAAAAAAAAACACATGTGACCCCATTTCGGAAACTATACCCCTCACGGAATGTAATGAGGGGTGCAGTGAGAATTTACACCCCACTGGTGTCTGAGCTTTGGAACAGTGGGCTGTGCAAATAAAACATTTTGTACAGCCCACTGTTTCAAAGATCTGACAGACACCAGTGGGTTGTAAATGCTCACTGTACCCCTTGTTACGTTCCTCAAGGGGTCTAGTTTCCAAAATGGTATGCCATGTGGGGGTTATTTTGCTGTCCTGGCACCATAGGGGCTTCCTAAATGCGACATGCCCCCAAGCAAAATTTGCTCTCAAAAAGCCAAATATGACTCCTTCTCTTCTGAGCATTGTAGTTCGCCCGTAGTGCACTTCAGGTCAACTTATGGGGTACCTCCATACTCAGAAGAGATGGGGTTACAAATTTTGGGGGGTATTTTCTGCTATTAACCCTTGCAAAAATGTGAAATTTGGGGGGAAACACACATTTTTGTGAAAAAAATTATATATTTTTTTACATATGCAAAAGTCGTAAAACACCTGTGGGGTATTAAGGCTCACTTTATTCCTTGTTATGTTCCTCAAGGGGTCTAGTTTCCAAAATGGTATGCCATGTGGGGGGGTTTTGCTGTTCTGGCACCATAGGGGCTTCCTAAATGCAACATGCCCCCCAAAAACCATTTCAGAAAAACGTACTCTCCAAAATTCCCTTGTCGCTCCTTCGCTTCTGAGCCCTCTACTGCGCCCGCCTAACACTTTACATAGACATATGAGGTATGCGCTTACTCGGGAGAAATTGGGCTACAAAAATAACATTCCATTTTCTCCTTTTACCCCTTGTAAAAATTCAAAAATTTGGTCTACAAGAACATGCGAGTGTAAAAAATGAAGATTGTGAATTTTCTCCTTCACTTTGCTGCTATTCCTGTGAAACACTTAAAGGGTTAAAATGCTGACTGAATGTAATTTTGAATACTTTGGGTGGTGCAGTTTTTATAAGGGGGTCATTTGTGGGGTATTGCTAAGATGAAGACCCTTCAAATCCACTGCAAACCTGAACTGGTCCCTGAAAAATTGTGATTTTGGAAATTTTGCGAAAAATTGGAAAATTGCTGCTGAACTTTGAAGCCCTCTGATGTCTTCCAAAAGTAAAAACACGTCAATTTTATGATTCAAACATAAAGTAGACATATTGAATATGTGAATAAAAAAAATATTTGGAATATCCATTTTCTTTACAAGCAGAGAGCTTCAAAGTTAGAAAAATGCTAAATTTTCAAATTTTTCATAAAATTTTGGGATTTTTCACCAAGAAAGGATGCAAGTTACCATAAAATTTTACCACTATGTTAAAATAGAATATGTCACGAAAAAACATTCTCGGAATCAGAATGATAACTAAAAGCATTCCAGAGTTATTAATGTTTAAAGTGATAGTATTCAGATGTGCAAAAAATGGCCGGGTCCTAAGGTGTAAAATGGCTGGGTCCTTAAGGGGTTAAAAGTATGCATAATGCTGGTAGATATAAAATTGTGCATAAAATGTGGCATAAAAATGGCATATGTCCAGTATAAAAATGCATCTGTGGTGGCCCAGCTCAGCTTTACCAGTGGCTGTACTGTAATGGGGCTTTTGGGACTGAAAAATGTGTGATGAAAGTGAATGTACATGTTCTTATATTACTTTTTTTCTTCTTGCAGCGTAAAAAGGTTAAGGTTTGCAAAACTGTCTTGCATTTGCAGAACATGTAAAGAAGTTGTCTCAGCTCCCCCTTCCTAGCCTGGGAAGATGTGGAACCTTCTCTCTAGTTAGGAAGATAAGTCCTTACCAAAAATAGAAGAGCACATGTTTATCTGCAGTTTCTGTCACACAATAGTGAGCAATAATGCAATATTGAGCTTTAGGTATAGCTAAAGTCAGACATACCTCAAACCGATAGCTCACAATTCCCTAGTCCTGTCTACTAGTGTTGCTCGCGAATATTCGCAATTCGAATATTATTCGCGAATATCGCATATTCGCGAATTCGCGAATTTCGCGAATATAGCGCTATATATTCGTAATTACGAATTTTCATTATTTTCATTATTTTTTTTTTTTTTCTTCACAGTACACATCACAGTGATCACCCCTCTCTGCTTCCAGCTTGTGTGGTGTAAAGAAGGCTATAATACTACTGTGTGAGACTGGCGTGCGAAAATTCGCATATGTGAAAATTAGTGTATGCTAATTTTCACATATGCGAATTTTCGAGTATGCGAATTTCCTATATGCTAATTTTCACATATGGTAATTTTCGCATACGCGAAATTTCGCATATGCGAAAATAAAACGAGAATATAACGAATATGCGAATATTCGCGAATATATGACGGATATTCGTCCATATATTCGCGAATATTCGCGAATTCGAATATGGCCTATGCCGCTCAACACTACTGTCTACAAGCAATATCCAACCTGTTCTCCTTAGCAACTCCGGTTGCAAGGGTAAAATATATCTCAAGAAAGAAGTACTTACTCCGGTGGAAAACTTTTTTTTTTAAATCCACTGGTGCCAGAAAGTTAAGTAGATTTGTAAATTACTTCTATTTAAAATTCCCTACCCTTCAAGTACTTATTAGCGGCTGTATACTACAGAGGAAATTCTTTTCTTTTTTGGATTTCTTTTCTGTCACAACCACAGTGCTCTCTGCTGACACCACTGTCCATGTCAGGAACTGTCCAGCAGCATATGTTTGCAATAGGGATTTTCTTCTGCTTTGGACAGTTCCTGACATGGATAGAGGTGTCAGCAGAGAGCTGTGGTCGTGACAGAAAATAAATTAAAAAATCAAACAATTTCCTCTGTAGTATACAGCCGCTAATAAGTACTGGAAGAATTAAGATTTTTTTTAATCTGTTTAACTTTCTGGCATCAGTTGATTTAAAAAAAAAAGTTTCCCACCTGAGTACCCCTTTAACCTCTTAAGGACCAATGACGTTGTGGAACGTCATGGCACCCTGGGCTTTAAGGACCAATGACGTTCCACAACGTCATGGCCTTTTCCGGTCTCTGCCGCTCGCCGGGCAGAGATCGGAACCGGGTGCCTGCTGAAATCCTTCAGCAGGCATCCAGGGCAAACGCCGAGGGGGGCCATGTAATCGCCCTTGCGATCTGCAGCGATACCGGGCTGATCGGGTCTCTGGGACCCGACCGCCCGGTAATTTCGCATGATCCCGGCTGTCACAGACAGCCAGGACCATGCTGGAGCCTAGGAGCGAGGTGGCAAGCCTGCCACCTCCTCCGATCCCCTGCGATCCGTCGGTTAACTAACCGACCAATCGCAGGGGGCGGGGGGCGGTTACTTCCTCCCGCCCTGCCCGGCCCATGAAAGTCCGGAGAGGACGGGAGGAAGACCGGAGGACGCGGCGGGGGACGGGGGAGTGCTGGGGACCAGCCCCGGTACTTACCTCGTCCCTGAAGACCCGGATCCTGGCGGCGGAGACGGCGGTGGCGGCGACAGGTGAGTTCCTCTTCAGCCGCGGTCGGGCCCTTTACAGCAATGCACGTCGTCGTAAAGCGACATGCATTGCTGTAATGGGACCCTGTAAACTACAACTCCCAGCATGCCCAGACAGCCCTTGGCATCTGGGCATGCTGGGAGTTGCAGTTTTGCAACATCTGGAGGTCCACAGTTTGGAGACCACTGTGCCCTTCCAGATGTTGGAAAACTACACATCCTCAGCATGCCCTTACTGTCCAGGCATGCTGGGAGTTGTAGTTCTGTAACATCTGGCCCTTCAGATGTTGCAGAACTACAACTCCCAGCATGCCTGGACAGTTTTGGCATACTGGGAGTTGTAGTTTTGCAACATCTGGAAGGGCACAGATTGGGAACCACTGTATTAGTGGTCTGCAAACTGTAGTCCTCCAGATGTTGCAAAACTACAACTCCAAGCATGCTGGGAGTTGTAGTTCGGCAACATCTGGCTCTAAAGATGTTGCCGAACTACTACTCCCAGCATGCCTGAGAATGCTGGGAGTTGTGGTTTTGCAACAACAGGAGGCACACTGGTTGGGAAACATTGTCTGTTTCCTAACTCAGTGTTTCCCAACCCGTGTGCCTCCAGCTGTTGCAAAACTATAACTACCAGCATGCACTGATAGACTGTGCATGCTGGGAGTTGTAGTTTTGCAACAGCTGGAGGTCCCCCCCACTGTGAATGTACAGGATACATTCACATGGGCAGGGGGCTTACAGTGAGTATCAGGCTGCAAGTTTGCGATGCAGCAAATTGTGCGCGGCAGCTCAAACTCGCTGTAACCCCCCGCCCATGTGACTGTACCCTAAAAACACTACACTACACTACCACAAAATAAAATAAAAAGTAAAAAAACACTACACTACACTAACACAAAATAAAATAAAAAGTAAAAAAACACTACATATACACATACCCCTACACAGCCCCCCTCCCCCAATAAGAACGTCCGGTACGCCACTGTTTCCAAAGCAGAGCCTCCAGCTGTTGAAAAACAACAACTCCCAGTATTGCCGGACAGCCGTTGACTGTCCAGGCATGCTGGGAGTTTTGCAACAGCTGGAGGCACCCTGTTTGGGAATCACTGGCGTAGAATACCCCTATGTCCACCCCTATGCAAGTCCCTAATTTAGGCCTCAAATGCGCATGGCGCTCTCACTTTGGAGCCCTGTCGTATTTCAAGGCAACAGTTTAGGGCCACATATGGGGTATCACCGTACTCGGGAGAAATTGCCTAACAAATTTTGGGGGGCTTTTTCTCCTTTCACCCCTCATGAAAAGGTGAAGTTGGGGGTCTACACCAGCATGTTAGTGTAAAAAAAAATTTTTTTTTAAACTAACATGCTGGTGTTGCCCCATACTTTTCATTTTGACAAGAGGTAAAAGGGAAAAACGCCCCCCAAATTTTGTAATGCAATTTTTCCCGACTACGGAGATACCCCATATGTGAGCGCAAAGTGCTCTGGGGGCGCACAACAAGGCCCAGAAGGGAGAGTGCGCCATGTACATTTGAGGTGATTTGCACAGGGCTGGCTGATTGTTACAGCGGTTTTGACAAACGCAAAAAAAAAAACAACCTCACATGTGACCCCATTTCGGAAACTAGACCCCTCACGGAATGTGATGAGGGGTGCAGTGAGAATTTACACCCCACTGGTGTCTGACAGATCTTTGGAACAGTGGGCTGTGCAAATTAAAAATTTTGTACAGCCCACTGTTCCAAAGATCTGACAGACACCAGTGGGGGGTAAATGCTCACTGTACCCCTTGTTACGTTCCTCAAGGGGTCTAGTTTCCAAAATGGTATGCCATGTGGGGGTTATTTTGCTGTCCTGGCACCATAGGGGCTTCCTAAATGCGACATGCCCCCCGAGCAAAATTTGCTCTCAAAAAGCCAAATATGACTCCCTCTCTTCTGAGCATTGTAGTTCGCCCGTAGTGCGCTTCAGGTCAATTTATGGGGTACCTCCATACTCAGAAGAGATGGAGTTACAAATTTTGGGGGGTATTTTCTGCTATTAACCCTTGCAAAAATGTGAAATTTCCGGGGGGAAACACACATTTTAGTGAAAAATTTTTTTTTTTTTTTACGTATGCAAAAGTCGTGAAACCCCTGTGGGGTATTAAGGCTCACTTTATTCCTTGTTACGTTCCTCAAGGGGTCTAGTTTCCAAAATGGTATGCCATGTGGGTATTTTTTGCTGTCCTGGCACCATAGGGGCTTCCTAAATGCGACATGCCCCCGAGCAAAATTTGCTCTCATAAAGCCAAATATAACTCCTTCTCTTCTGAGCATTGTAGTTCGCCTGTAGTGCACTTCAGGTCAACTTATGGGGTACCTCCATACTCAGAAGAGATGGGGTTACAAATTTTCGGGGGTATTTTCTGCTATTAACCCTTGCATACATGTGAAATTTGGGTAGAAACACACATTTTAGTGAAATTTTTTAAACATTTTTTTACATATGCAAAAGTCGTGAAACACCTGTGGGGTATTAAGGCTCACTTAAATCCTTGTTACGTTCCTCATGGGGTCTAGTTTCCAAAATGGTATGCCATGTGGGTATTTTTTCCTGTTCTGGCACCATAGGGGCTTCCTAAATGCAACATGCCCCCCAAAAACCATTTCAGAAAAACGTACTCTCCAAAATCCCCTCGTCGCTCCTTCGCTTCTGAGCCCTCTACTGCGCCCGCCGAACACTTTACATAGACATATGAGGTATGTGCTTACTCGAGAGAAATTGGGCTACAAATATAAGTATACATTTTCTCCTTTTACCCCTTGTAAAAATTCTAAAATTGGGTCTACAAGAACATGCAAGTGTAAAATATGAAGATTGTGAATTTTCTCCTTCACTTTGCTGCTATTCCTGTGAAACACCTAAAGGGTTAAAACGCTGACTGAATGTCATTTTGAATACTTTGGGGGGTGCAGTTTTTATAATGGGGTCATTTATGGGGTATTTCTAATATGAAGACCCTTCAAATCCACTTCAAACCTGAACTGGTCCCTGAAAAATTGTGATTTTGGAAATTTGGTGAAAAATTGGAAAATTGCTGCTGAACTTTGAAGCCCTCTGGTGTCTTCCAAAAGTAAAAAATCGTAAATTTTATGATGCAAACATAAAGTGGACATATTGTATATGTGAATAAAAAAAAAATTATTTGGAATATCCATTTTCCTTACAAGCAGAGAGCTTCAAAGTTAGAAAAATGCAAAATTTTAAATTTTTTCATCAAATTTTGGAATTTTTCACTAAGAAACGATGCAAGTATCGACAAAATTTTACCAATAACATAAAGTAGAATATGTCACGAAAAAACAATTTTGGAATCAGAATGATAGGTAAAAGCATCTTAGATTTATTAATGCTTAAAGTGACAGTGGTCAGATGTTCAAAAAACGCTCTGGTCCTAAGGTGTAAAATGGCCTGGTCCTTAAGGGGTTAAACAGGAGTAACATTGAAGAGAATATATTTAAATGATTTGTTGTAAACACACACTGGGCATTGTTTCGCCTTAGGTCCTGTTCCAGTGACACACCCATAAATTGAGGAACCAACAGAGATGTGTCTAAGAATTATCTATACAAGTATGTGGAGGGGAGATCTCTGGCACACTACTGAAGATCCTTGTTGGTAAGTTCTACAAAGTAGGGTCCAAGTAAATGCATTATAGAAAGCTACATACATTTACAAAAGACAAGTATAAACGCTTGTGCAAAAACATTAAATAAAAAAAATCTGCTTAAAGCAAAAGCAACAAGTTTTCTACTATGAGCTGTAAAAAATTCAAGCAATATTTCAAAGTATGTGCGATCTATTGCTTCAGGTGGTCAGTAAAAAATTCAGTTGTTTATGGAAACCCTTGTTATTAGAAATCGTCTTCATTTGAAAAAATAGTGTGTGTGGAGTTTACTGAGGACAAAGAGGTTACACCACTCAGGCCACATGACACATTAGGGACTACTGACCCACACTACAAATCCCCTAGATCATCACACATTTGTGCTGATTCTATTTAAATGGGCACTCTCATTAAAAAAATTTTGCTATTGCATAGTGGAGCTGGAGTGGGTTCAAAGACGGGCAACCAGAGTAATATGGGGAATGGGAGGACTACAGTACCCAGAAAGATTATCAGAATTAGGGTTATTTAGTTTAGAAAAAAGAAGGCTTAGGGGAGACCTAATAACTATGTATAAATATATCAGGGGACAGTACAGAGATCTCTCCCATGACCTATTTATACCCAGGACTGTATTTATAACAAGGGGGCATCCTCTACGTTTAGAAGAGAGAAGGTTTCTACACCAGCACAGACGGGGGTTCTTTACTGTAAGAGCAGTGAGACTGTGGAATTCTCTCCCGGAGGAGGTGGTTATGGGGAACTCTGTAAAAGAGTTCAAAAGGGGTCTGGATGCATTTTTTGAGAATCATAACAATACAGGTTATGGATTCTAGATCTATAGGGACAGAACATTGATCCAGGGATTTATTCTGACTGCCATATTTGGAGTCGGGAAGAAATTTTTACCTCTAGTATGAGGGTTTTTGCCTTCCTATGGATCAACTCAGTAGGGACTCATTAGGGATATAGGTTGGACTTGATGGACTTTGGTCTTTATTCAACCTTATGAACTATGTAACTATGTTACTCCTTAAAATATTTGTAATATTCTTTGTTTAAAAAAAATGACGTTTTCTATGTTTTATTTTTACCGAAAAATGCAAAATTTTATTGAGTGCATATACAAATAAGGATAAAATCAAAATATATAAGCATGATGCACAGGACTGAGAAAATACAAGAAGCATAGGCTAGAAAAACATTGGAATAGGTACTACATGACAATAGTATAATACAAAAGAATCACAATGATACATACTACAAAAAATGCATAAATAGACGGATATAGGTAACCGAATGTAGAGCCAAATGCCACCTGCACTTACCCCAACGCACGTTTCGCGCTACTGCGCTTAGTCAGGGCCACGCAGTTATAGCTACCTATTCCAATGTTTTTCTAGCCTATGCTTCATGTATTTTCTCAATTCTGTGCACCATGCTTATATATTTCGATTTTATCCTTATTTGTATATGCACTCAATAACATTTTGCATTTTCGGTACTCTTTGTATTGCTGAAATTTATTTAGGTGTTAGATTATTGCACATTCCAACAATCTATGTTAATTTATTTATTTGTTTGGTGACATATGTTTTATTTGTGCTTAAAAAAGCTCAAGAGCACATTTACCCCCATTTCATACACAGACTTTGGACCGAAGTCCAAACACAGGAAGTGCAGCCTGGAGTGCTGAGAGAGGGGGTGTCCAACCAACAGCATATGGTAGTTCAGTGTGAGCACAGCTATGATTAGATGAGGCTGGACAAACACACACACACACACACACACACACCCTCAGCACTCCAGGCTGCACCTTCTGTGTTTGGACTTTGGTCCAATGTCTGTGTATCAGATGGGGGAAAATGTGCTCTTTTTTAAGCACAAATAAAACATAGAAATTTTCATTTTTTTAACAAAGTATATTAGAAATATTTTTTATTTACCATAAGGAGTGCAATAGCAAAAACATTTTTTAATGAGAGTTACCCTTCAAAGTTCATATGTTAAAAAAAAAAGTTTATAGCTTTGTCCAACCTCCTCATCTAGACATATATAACCCCCCCCCCCCTGCATAGTTTTTTGACATTGGGTAAAAGTCCAAAAAGGGGTATGGACTATTAAAGTGTCAGTTAGTTAAATCCAAGATGCTTTCACATGGGAGGAATTATATGTAACTGTACAATGTATTGGTGCACTTCACTTTTTGTCCTCCCCCAAATACTTGTGTTGACTAGCCTAAGTTTTTTGCTCTTGCAGCACAAATGGCCACTGCCAGCGGGGAACACTTGTCTAGTCCGCCATGTGCTAGAGCTGTCAAAACCAGGGGCTGATGTCGGCAAGCCTGTACTTTGTGGCATCCTCACATCTGTACTGTGCACCCCAGGGCTTCTGGGTGTTAGAATTTGATGCTTAGAGGCTAGTATGGAGGATATTGGTATATCAGAAATATAAAAAAAAAAACAGGGCAGCAGTTGTAAATCAGGCTAAACATCTTTCAGGGTTTCTCAGTGACCCCTTATTAAGGAACAATAGTAATGATAGTGGATGCCCCGCCAGTTTTTCCCACCACATTTGTTTACTTCCCTACAGAGAAGCCAGTGATTGCTTGCTAGGTATACTGGGACATCATCTCTTATCATTGCTGCCCCCAAAAGCTCTGACCCACATCCATATTTAACTGTGTCACTGCTCCTAATGATCTATACCACTGTCCACTAAAGATGTTCAAGTGAGTTCACTGTTCTCCAATGGCCTCCACAGTCACCAGATCTCAGTCCAATAGACCACCTATAGGATATGGTGGAATAGAAAATTCACATCATGGATGTGTAGCAGGCAAATCTGCTGTAACTGCGAGATGTCAATGTTTCCAGCACCTTGTAGAAAATATGCCACACAGAATTAAGGCAGTTCTGAAGGCAAATCAGGGATAGGGGTCTAACTCTGCACTAGCAAGGTGTACCTAACAAAGTAGCCAGTAAATGTATGTCTCTACAGTAAGTATGTATACCATACTACACCCCCAATATATAAAACAGGTGGATAAAAATGACACCAAAAATGATTAGTAGATATATATATATATATATATATATATATATATATATATATATATATATTAAACATTGCAATAAACAACCTTCTGATGTGTCCTGATGTGTACATAAAAATAGTGCACAATAGATCTGTATGCCATTAATTCACATTATAAACAATAAATGATTGAAGTGGTTCTAATAATAGCTGATAGAGAAATCCTCTTTGCATATGCAACATAATCCAGAACTTTTCACTGAATACAATTTCTTCTATTCTCCAGATAACCTAGTAACTATAAAACCACATACAATAAAAACACAAATAAAATGGGAACCCACATAGCTAGTGAAAGAATCCTAAATTGTCATGACTGAGAACAACCTAAAGAAAAGAAACAAAACTAATGTTCTCATTTAAGCCTCTTGAAGTCAAAGTGTTCAGATTATAAATCCACTTGGCCTCCTTATGTGTCTAAACCTTTTCTTATTCCCTCCTCTAGGTCCTGCTACTACTTTAGCAATCTTTCACCTTGACTTTACATCATATCTATGGACGTGAAATTTGAAGTGGTGAGGAATCTTCTTCAGTTGTGAATAATCATGTTCAATCTTGACGGTCACAATTCTGAGATGTGGGAGACCTACATAAATGACATTGAAGGTGCCACAATTGATCTCATGTGTAATGTTAAACTCCCTTTCACCATCGGCTGACTCCACATTGTTGCAGGCCACACAATTCCCACATGGTCTACATCCAAAATAATGACATTTGAAACTATATAAATAGTTCTCACTAGATAACCTATGGTTGCTATGTACCAGAATATCTTTTAGGTTCTTAGCATGACAGTATGTAATAGAGGATTTCTCTGGTAAGTATTGTAAAAGAACAAGAGCAGCACCTGACAATGTTTGCTCTGTGCCCTTTGCATTTGTCACTATCTAGAATGATGTACAAAAATGTACTTAACCTGGAGGTCCAATTTCCAAGCTGTCTTCGGAGATAGGAGTTTACTCCTAGTTATTGATTTTGCCCATTAATAACCAGTGTTGATAGCCCGTTCATTGCAGCCTCACTCACGGAATCTTTCTTTGAACTCTTCTGCCTGTTCAAAAGGATTCTTCATTTGAACAAATCCTTTTTATTAGTAGAAACTGACCTATGGGAATATAATTTATAAGTCCTGGTAGGTAGAAACAGCTGATCGGCACTGCTCTGTCTCTCTCTGTGTTGGTCGGAAGTGATTCGCAAGGGGGACTGCGTGTGGAGGTGCTCAACTACTTGGAAATATAGACTGTCCAAAATCATACAGGTAAAGAAGAAAGCGTAGTGGCACTCACCAGGTGGGTTACTTCATAGGTAGCTTTATTCCATAAGAAGGTGCATTAACATGGGCGGCATCAGATCCGGCCGGACCGGGACGCCAGTGCGTTCGCTTGCTGGGTTACAATTGTTTCACGCTTGCGCGCTTCAACAGACCCTCCCTCTCACCGCTTCCCCCACCTGTATATGAACATCTACAACAGGCGACGTCAGAGGTGGGAGGGATTACAGCAAGCATCAGTTTAAAAACAGTTACAAAAAAACTACATTTAAAACCAACATACAGTTACAAGAAAGTGCCCAAGTCTATTCTGTCATTAAGACCTACATTATCCTGTGCCCGTGTTTTTAAGATCCAACGGGCCTCCACTTCACGTAACTCTTTAACAATATTCACTCCTTTTCGCGGGGTTAACCGTTTGATCCCTGTAAATTTTAACACACTTGTGTTACCATCATGGTCTTTTTTAACGTGCTCAATAAGGCGCGGGGACCCTTTACCTGAACTTACAGACCAGACGTGCTCTCTGAACCGAGTGTTCATGGCACGTATGGTACTCCCAATATAGAACTTACCGCAAGTACATATGATTGCGTACACCACATAACTGGTTCTGCAACATATGTACTCGGTAACCTCTTTGGTTACCCCGCCCACTGTCACATTTTTGCCAGATGAAAACTGAGGACACCATTTACATCTCTTACATTGAAAATTACCTTTCACTGACATTTTCTTTAACCAATTTTCAGAACTCACTTCTTTAAACTTACTACTGACTAATTCATCTTTTAAATTCTTCGTTCTTTTGAACGTCACTAATGGTCTTTGTAATCTGACAGCTCCTAGCTGTGGGTCTCTTTCGATCAAGCTCCAATTTTTTTGGATCGAACTTCTAATTAAATCAGACAGGGGGCTATATTTGAATGAAAAACAAAACTTTTCACTAGTTTTATCAGCATTACCCTCTCTATAATTTTTCTTATTCTTGCTACCCTTGAGCAGATCATTTCTAGTTACTTTTTTTGCTCTATCCAGCGCATCGCAGAGGACTTCCCTCGGGTATCCTCTTAGCGACAATCTTTGCATCAGAGCAGTAGCTTGTTCTTCAAACGCCTCTGGGGAGCTATTGATCCGTTTCAAACGCAATAGTTGCCCGTAAGGGATAGCTTTACTGGTGTGAACGGGGTGGTAGCTGTCAAAATGTAATATTGAATTGGTTGCAGTTTTTTTTTCTATAACCTTTAGTGACTAATTGACAGTTTTCTACCACCACCTTCACATCCAGAAACTCGAGTTCAGTGTCACTACATTTAGACGTAAATTGCATATTCATGTCATTGCGATTTAGGCATGTCACAAATTCTTCGAAGTCAGACTGTGTGCCCTCCCACAACATAAAAATATAATCTACGAACCGCAGATAACATCGAATGTGTTTTAAATATTTGTTTTGTGTGGAGAATACAAATCTGTCCTCAAAATGGGCCAAGAACAAGTTAGCGAACGTACACGCTACTGGCGTGCCCATTGCTACTCCGCGTTTTTGTGCGAACCATTGCTCGCCAAACTTAAATACATTATTCCCTAGAACAAATGTAAGTGCTTCACAGACAAAGTTGATGTACCTATCACTCTTGTCTGTATTTTCCAAGACTTTTCGGATGCACTCGGTTCCATCCCCTTGCGGTATCCGAGTATAAAGGGACTCCACGTCTATAGATGTTAAAAGGAGTCCCTCTCGCCAGGGGATTACATTTTGACAGCTACCACCCTGTTCACACCAGAAAAGCTATCCCTTACGGGCAACTATTGCGTTTGAAACGGATCAATAGCTCCCCAGAGGTGTTTGAAGAACAAGCTACTGCTCTGATGCAAAGATTGTCGCTAAGAGGATAGTCCTCTGCGATGCGCTGGATAGAGCAAAAAAAGTAACTAGAAATGATCTGCTCAAGGGTAGCAAGAATAAGAAAAATTGTAGAGAGGGTAATGCTGATAAAACTAGTGAAAAGTTTTGTTTTTATTCAAATATAGCCCCCTGTCTGATTTAATTAGAAGTTCGATCCAAAAAAATTGGAGCTTGATCGAAAGAAACCCACAGCTAGGAGCTGTCAGATTACAAAGACCATTAGTGACGTTCAAAAGAACGAAGAATTTAAAAGATGAATTAGTCAGTAGTAAGTTTAAAGCAGTGAGTTCTGAAAATTGGTTAAACAAAATGTCAGTGAAAGGTAATTTTCAATGTAAGAGATGTAAATGGTGTCCTCAGTTTTCATCTGGCAAAAATGTGACAGTGGGCGGGGTAACCAAAGAGGTAACCGAGTACATATGTTGCAGAACCAGTTATGTGGTGTACGCAATCATATGTACTTGCGGTAAGTTCTATATTGGGAGTACCATACGTGCCATGAACACTCGGTTCAGAGAGCACGTCTGGTCTGTAAGTTCAGGTAAAGGGTCCCTGCGCCTTATTGAGCACGTTAAAAAAGACCATGATGGTAACACAAGTGTGTTAAAATTTACAGGGATCAAACGGTTAACCCTGCGAAAAGGAGTGAATATTGTTAAAGAGTTATGTGAAGTGGAGGCCCGTTGGATCTTAAAAACACGGGCACAGGATAATGTAGGTCTTAATGACAGAATAGACTTGGGCCCTTTCTTGTAACTGTATGTTGGTTTTAAATGTAATTTTTTTGTAACTGTTTTTAAACTGATGCTTGCTGTAATCCCTCCCACCTCTGATGTCGCCTGTTGTAGGTGTTCATATACAGGTGGGGGAAGCGGTGAGAGGGAGGGTCTGTTGAAGCGCGCAAGCGTGAAACAATTGTAACCCAGCAAGCGAACGCACTGGCGTCCCGGTCCGGCCGGATCTGATGCCGCCTATGTTAATGCACCTTCTTATGGAATAAAGCTACCTATGAAGTAACCCACCTGGTGAGTGCCACTACGCTTTCTTCTTTACCTGTATGATTTTGGAATATTATTTATGAAAGACTGTGGATGAGAGGAGAAGGCATGTAAAAATGCATTTACTTTTTTTGTTAATATATTTGAAGAGATATTGACATCAAAAACCACATCCAAGAAGTTCATATTTCTCTGACCACTCTTATGTGCCAATTTTATATTACACAAATTACTGTTAAGTGGGTTTAAAAAGGTGTTTAGTTCCTTATCTGAGCATTACTAGCTGAATTGGTCCCAAAAATGAATCCTTGCAAAAATAGTATGGATTTAGAAAGAAAAATCTCCCTTTCACACAGCCTCAGGAACAAATTTGCATATGAGTGCACACAGTTCTTTAAACAAAATAAACTGTGTCGGAGCAAATTCAAACAGTTGTAATACTAACTCACATTGTGTCTTCCAATCTTTCATGATGACATATTGAGGTATATAGAGACTCAATGTCACCTGTCACTAATATCATGTCAGGTTCAAGCTAAATCTAGGCCAGACTACAACACTGCTGCCTTTACCAGATGGTTAAATGATTTAATTACAATGTCATCTATCTCGGCCCAGGTCCATAAATGGCCAGTCTATGTTTTGGTCTTAAATTGTCTTGAACCCTTGTATTGGAATTTTTTTCAAATTATGCTGTTACAAGCTGCCAAACAGGTGAATACATGGAAAGAGGAACACAATTCCTAGAAGATAGGGAAACCTCCTTGTGTAGAGGGAATTACAAAAAAAATCAAACAGTTTTCCAGCAAACAAATCAACATAGAAAAAATGTTAAACCTAAATGTAGAACCTGTTCCTCTAAAACATTTTTTGAATCTCTTGTTTCCATCTGTCCCTTTGCCCTGCATTTTGCTTTATATTGACCCTTCTTTCTTTTGGGATGTTTCATTGGTTATCATTCTGATATCACTGATAACATACTTGATTTTTGTCACATAGAGACTGCAGATAAAAGAGATGATAGTATTGAACATTTATTGTTTGGTCTTTGTTTTCATTTATGTGCTGTTGTTCAAAACAATAT
Source organism: Hyla sarda (assembly GCF_029499605.1). NCBI lineage: Eukaryota > Metazoa > Chordata > Amphibia > Anura > Hylidae > Hyla > Hyla sarda. The sequence goes on along the minus strand of NC_079191.1, from coordinate 242,932,511 downwards.
TTAAATCTTGCTGGAATTTTTTTTATCTGTTTCTCCCAAAAGAATCATCTAGTTCTGGTTGGAATCAATTTTATACAGCTGTTGCCATAATTCTAATTATTTTGTAACCAACTTCGATTGGTTAAGCGCTATGTAAATAGTTCACACTGGTGTGTGCTGTGCGGCGTCCGTTGCTGCCGCGGCGCCGTGTCTGCGGGGAGGTGCGGCCCATAGACTGGTTTGAGTGGCATTGGGGCTGCTCTGCCAGTGGGTCGTTACCCCCCCATGGGCACTGGTGATGCGGCGGTGGTGGTCGCCGCCCAGTGCTACGCCATTTTATGCTAGGGACGTTAGGGACCCACTCTAAATAGGTGGCCTTGATGTGGCGAGTGGGCTTGTACTTTTTGATCAAAAATGTATACTAACAACCTGTTAGTTTTTGATATTATGCTGAGAAGCAATCAGATCATTATACAAGATTGTAGATGTTCACCATGTCTGTTTTCTACCCGAATTCTCGCTATGTAAATAGTCCCCTCATTACCATAGTGAGATCCCCAACAAAGCAGGAGGTGAAACATACATTGGGGATGTGTGTTTGTGGTTGATTTTGTTGTTCTCTACTGTGCCTTTTCTTGGCAATGTTATACATTTTGTTCAATATGGAGGGCTTGTGGGACTGGGTTTTGGGCACTCATATGTATGTAAAATAGAGGCCTATACCAGATATCCCACATGTTATTATTTGAATGCCTGTATTTTAGCATAGATTGGCACTTATGTCTGAATTTATTTTTTGGATTGTGAGTGTTTTTCATGGATATCTGATGCATAGGCATATATTCACGCCATTACACAAATATCAAGTGAATTTAGTAGACATACTTCTATGTCCTTATGAAGTATTGTGCAGGGATTGTGTATGTGTATTTACAGTATACCTGACCACAAACACACACCTTTTTCATGTGGCTTTTGTTTCTCTTATTATGTTTTAAAAAAATTATTTTTATTTTGAGATGTTACTAAAAAGGTGTAATTCTGTTACCCGGTGAGATTAATAGGATTTGTTTAGTCTAGTGACCTGTCAGCTTCATTACATTCTACACAGGTGCTTTGACTACAGTAAGAGGCTGCAACAAGCAATCATAGAGATCCATAGCAAATGGACCCCACACTATGCCATGTGTCTTTCCCTGATGCACTGGGATAAAGTACAGAGAAATGTCACAGTTCAGGAATAATGCTCTAAATGATTTTGCAGCATAGAGATAATACACATGGTAATGTTACAGTAAAAGGATAATTAACTTGGAATTTACAGGATATTGCAATAAAAGGAATTATACAATGATGTTACAGTAGTGGAATAATGTGCGTAAAGATTTCACAAAAAGATCGTGGCAACAACATTTCATATAATTATCCTTTTTTGTGCCCAGACAAGCATACAGAGTAATAGCAAGGTTTAAATGACAATAGATGGGTGTTTTACATGCTAAAAGTGTGCTTTCTGCTTTTCTGTGAATTTTTAGAGCAAGCTGTTATGTACATGAGGAAGAAAACCATTACTATTAGATAACTGTCACAAGTCAGCGCTCCAGCTCCATCCTCCCATGCTGCTTCTGCCGCCGTTCGCATCACGGGACGTGCCCACATGCGAACGCCAGGCTCTCACTCTCCTCTCCGCATCTCTGTCCCTCCACTGTTCCCTGCTGTCGGCCTGTGTGTCCCTGCCTCCTAGGGCGCGTGCACCGGCTTCCTTAGATTTAAAGGGCCCTCGCACCATTGATTGGTGCTTGTCTAGTCCTGTGTCTATTTAAGGCCCCGTTCAGACTACGGAATTCTCGCGGCTGAATTTCGCGAGCGGAGATTCCGCCTGGCGGTTGCCGCCGAGGTACTTCGGCGCCAGGGCCGCGGGGTCTGAGCCGTCACCATTGACGGCTATGCAGTGCTTGCGAAATCTGCGCAAAGAATGAACATGTACTTTCTTTGCGCGGAACATTTTCAGCGGTGGAAATGTCCGCCGCTGAAATTCCGCAGTGTGAACGGGTCTCGCGGAGACCCGTTCACACTAATGTTAAAGTTCACACCGCGGAATTGCGCCCACGGAATTCCGCCCGGAAATTCTGCGACAATTCCGTAGTGTGAATGGGACCTAACCCCACACTTCCTTCCAGTCCTTGCTGAATCTTTGTGCTCATTAGCCCTTGAAAAGTGCTTCAGTTGTGTGTTGTTTTCAGTGTTCAATACCTCTTGCTTTGTAACCTGACAATGCTCCTGTGCGGCCTGCCCTCTGACCTCCTAGCTTCATTCCTGACCACATTCATGTGCCGCCTGTCCAGACTACGAGCTTGCATAATTTAACCTGTGCCACGTTACACCTCAGCAGCCGATGTGGACGAGTCGTATCAGGGGTAGTGACCTGGGTGCCGCCTGCCACAGCAAGTTCATCCCGCTTTGCGGCGAGCTCTGGTGAAAACCAGTGGCACCTTAGACTCTGCTTCCTCCGCTACGGCCCACGCCATCATCCACACAGGTTAAGCAGATTCACTGCTCCAGTGCTGTTACAATAACTTGTATATGTTGATGCTTTGGTGGGCAAAGACTAGCTGTTATGATGTCTGTCATAAACATACAAAGAAAAGGGGAGATCCTGCTCCACCAACCTCCTAATAGTACAACCTGAGGAGAAGCAGCAGCACTACCAAGTAGCACATTATACAGTAGTAATGAATAATGTTGCTATGAAGCCGGCACTAGGGTGAGGCAATAGAAGCAGCAACAAGGGGGGGATATTTATCAAAACCTGTAAAGAGGAAGAGTGACACAGTTGCTCATAGCAACCAATCAGCTTGTTGCTTTCATTTTTCAGAGGCCTTTTTAAAAAAAATGAAAGAAGAAATCTGATTGGTTGCTATGAGCAACTGTTTCACTCTTCCTCTACACAGGTTTTGATAAATCTCCCCCATGGTCTTTATGTATATGTCTCTCCAACTCTGTTTCTGACCAACACCTTACTCCTCCTTCTGCCCCTTTGCATCTTCTTGTCCCTTTTGTTTTCACTAGGGTTATAACCTCTGTAGAGGTTTTTCTCAGATAATAAAATGAGGTTAAGGTTGTTCCCTACTTAGCTGAATGGCTTAGGAGTCATTCAATGGCCCAGATTTATCAAACTGTGCGAGAGAAAAAGTGGAGTGATTTTTCCACAGCAACCAATCACCGCTCAGGTAACAAGCTCTGGTAAAGTGAAAGCTGTGCTGTGATTGGTCACTATGGGGAAATCACTCCACTTTTTCTCACACACAGTTTGATAAATCTGGGCCAATATTATTATTGCAATCTCTCGTTTATCCTAGAGCTTTTAGGAAATGTATTATAAACTGAGAGATGCTTATGACCTTCTACCTCTATCTAGTATCAAGATAATCTGGTTGATTCCATGGAATGAGGGATTTTTTCAAATGTTGAGGATTCAGCATGGAGTCCAGTCTCTCCGCTTTTCAAAAAGGGTGTGTCTAGATCAGTATTCAGATTTCTGGGAGTGATAAGTACCTCCAGTAAAGCAAATCCCTGGTCTTGTTTTCACATGAGACTCTTACAGTTGGTGATTCTATCCCAGTGGAACAAGACTCCCATCATTTGTCTCATCAGACAACCTCAATATGCTGGCCAACAGTTAAGAAGATTCCTAACAGTGCCAGTACTTCCAGTATTATTATCCTTGTATAAGGAGCATGAACCGCTTGTTGTAAATAAAATGTCTATAACCTGGAAATCCTCACAACTTCAGTTGCCATGATTTAAAGAGTTCTTCCAAAGCCAGTCAGGAGCAAGGATATTTAATAGCCATTCAATATTGGTACAGGAGAGCTTGGTTTTCTCAGTTTCTCAATTTCCACAGCCTAAAGCTGACAGCCCGGAAGTTGTCAGAGCCCTATTATGATCCCAGAGAATTTCTTTAAGACATTCAAGCCAATCAAGAGGCTGTGCTACTAACATGAGGCAGATCTAGAGACAGATCCATGTTCATAAATCGGTGTAGAATTGAATAGTTTCTTCTCACTCTCATTTGGTGTCTGCAGTCCAGCAGGGTTTTGAGAAAGGTCTCAGTTCCTATATTATAATGGTCAAAATCTCTGCAGTATCTGGGAGACTGTGTCGGCCTCCATTTGAGCGTTTAAAGCAAAGTCCTTTATCTTATATCTCTTGGTAGGTTACCTTCCTTCGAACAATTATATCTGCTAAGAGAAAAATAAACTTCAGATTCCATAGCTCTGTATTTAGTTTTCCTTCCAGACAAGTGCCAAGGCTGAAGGTTTCTTCTACTGCCAACATCAATCAGGTTGGCTTCCCACCAGTTCTTTTCCAAGACCGAGCCTCTCAAGATGACATCAATTAGATTCCTTTAGACTTAAGTCACTGTCTTCAAACTTAACTGCAAAGGTATACTTGCTTCAGGAAATAAGAATAGCCATGGGTCACTTTTTTGGGCCCAATAGGAGCTGCAAAGTAATATATATATATATATATATATATATATACATATAGTAAAAAAACAGATACGGCTCAATTGATGCTAAATGGCACTAGACTGAGCAACCCAACCCAACACCTATACCCACGGTGTAAAAATGCACGGAAAGTAAAATAATAATATGTTGGAAAGTAAAATAATAATAACAAAATAATATAAACCCTGTGAACCACCTATTTATGTATGTTATTTTATACATATTAAATAAATTACTATCCCAATATCTATAGACTTTTGAGCTCCAGCATATTATATATATATATATATATATATATATATATATGAATTCAAGTAGAGAAAACAGACATGGTCGCACATCCACAATTTGTATTTTGATCTACTTGCTTCTCAGCATAAATTCAAAAACTAATAGGTTGTAAGTATACATTTTGATCAAAAGGTACAAGCCCACTTGCCACGTCAAGGCCATCTATTTAGAGTGGGTCTTTAACGTCCCTAGCATAAAATGGCGTAGCACTGGGCGGCGACCACCACCGCTGCAAAACCAGTGCCCACAGGGGGAATGACCCACTGGCAGAGCAGCCCCAATGCCACTTAGATCAGTCCTAGGCCGCACCTCCCTATAGACATGCAGAAGTATAGGAGAAAAAAAGCTGCGATGGCGCTCCCAAGGAAGTAACCCAAGTCGTGGGTATTGATGAAAAATAATTTATTCTTACAGCATAAGAAATCAAAGAAAATAATAAATAAATATAAAGCAAGACGCGTTTCGGGAGTCACAGCTCCCTTTTTCAATTGCAGGTGGTTGCTGTATGGCAAGGTAACAGGTATACGTGTTTAAATACATGAAAAAATGGCGCCAAAACCAGGTGAGCACTCTTTGAAACCTAAACACTCTTTGAAACCTAAGGTCACCAATAATGACCCACGTGAACATACCCACTCCTTCAACTTCATCACTACCTACAATGATGGGACAAAAGCATCAAGAAGATCATCACTGAACACTGGAAGACCCTCCTGCTGGACCCCTTCCTCAAAGACATTTTGCCACCCAGACCTAATATCACTTTCAGAAAGAACAGGTCTTTTAAAAATATGCTGGCACCCAGTAAGCTCAAAGCACCAAAGAAACAAACTACCCTGCTGGAGACCCCACCTGTCACCGGCTCATACAAGTGTAGCAAACCCCTCTGCAAATGCTACAACAAAATTGCGAACAAATGCACCAAGTTCACCTGCAAGATCACTTACCCCATCAAGAGTTATCATCTTGCAGCACCATCAACTGCAGCACCTCCTACGTGATCTACCTCCTCGAGTGCCCCTGTGGTCTCCAGTACATCGGACGTACCATCCAACCACTGAATCAGCGCATCAACAAGCACAGATCCAATGTCACCAAGGGGTGCCAACTCCACAGTGTCTCCAGGCATGCAGCGGAAAAGCACAGCAGCGACTTCAGGTGTCCCACCATCACACCCATTGAACACATCTCCGCCGACACCGCCCACCGCTTCGCAGTACTGAGGAAACGTAAAAAACTTCTGGATCTTCACCCTCAAAACTTTGACACCCTCTGGTCTGAATGAATGCATCAAAAACGTCACGTAATACATACCCCCAGTCCACCCACTGATGCCAGCTAATGGCAGCACTAGGTCCAAATGAAGAAAGGACATCCACAACAGATGCCTCCTCACTGCGGGACAAGCTGACAGCAAGCCGCCGCCAATACCTCCTGTCTCTCTCCCCTCCCCTTCTACCTCCTTACTCCCTTACAGGTTTCCAGCTCCTCCATGATAAGTTCCGAGTGTGCTACGGACATTCGAGATTAGATGACAGCCCGCCCGGACGATGATAAAGTCTGACATCATCTTGACAGCACTACAACACATCCTTCTTCATAATTGGTCGCCGCCAGGACCTGCCCAGCAGCTATTGGTCGTATTATTCAAAATGGACTTGCCGCCGACGCCTCTAGGAATCTCCCGTAGAGGATATACACGTCCCCCCTCTGATTGGCTCATCTAAGATCTTGGACAGCCAATCAGCATCCCGTTCACTTTATTTGGACTTATCCCCATACGGCCTATGTTCCCCTATGACATTGTAACTGTACACAGTGTAGTACAGCTCGCTCCTGATTGGCCACCTCTTCACCTCTCGCAGCAAGCAGCCAATCAGCTTCAGGAGGCTCGTCTCCATTCATTCCCCACAGCGGTAACCCTGCACAGTGATGACAGCCTCCTCCTACTGCCTCCTGATTATTCCCACGGACGCCGGCAGCTTCCTGATTGGTCGCCACCACAGACATTTCTCGCGGTTCAGTTTGAACTTCCAAATACTCCTGTAAAAGACTATACCTATGATTTTTTACATGTTTTATGTGGTTTTCATGCCCCTTCTTTGAATATGTTTTAATATTTATGTCTTTAATGCCCGGCCCTTACCTGGCCCCGGTATCTACCCCACATGACGTCACCAGCTCACCTGGTTTTGGCGCCATTTTTTCATGTATTTAAACACGTATACCTGTTACCTTGCCATACAGCAACCACCTGCAATTGAAAAAGGGAGCTGTGACTCCTGAAACGCGTCTTGCTTTATATTTATTTATTATTTTCTTTGATTTCTTATGCTGTAAGAATAATTTATTTTTCATCAATACCCACGACTTGGGTTACTTCCTTGGGAGCGCCATAGCAGCTTTTTTTCTCTATTACTTCTGCATTACTCTATGGACTCTCCTCTGGGCTCCGTCCTCACGCTGCTGGCCTGCATACCAAGCTACCCCCACCTGGGTACCCACCTACACTGGCTAAAGACCTACACCGCACCCGGCGCTACCTCCGCTTTTTTCCTCCATTTATTGCTCCCTATAGACATGGCGCCACGGAAGCAACAGATGCCACACAGCACCACACCAGTGTGAACAAGGTGTAAAAGCCCACTTACCATGTGCTCCCAGTCAAACTGGGAGACTTTGAGAAAGGAAGGGGCCCTATGTAGCTTCCTGCTAATTTATATAGGGCTGGGGTGAGGGGAAGGGGTGGAGTGCAGACCAAGTAAAAAAAAAGAAGAAAGGGATAGAAAACACAATATGAATTCAAGTAGAGAAAACAGACATGGATATATATATATATATATATATATATATATATATATATATATATATACTACTCCTAACTACTATATATATATATATATATATATATATATATATATATAAATATATACATATTATACAGTATGTATATAAATATATATATATATATATATATATATATATATATATATATATTAGCTGAGTACCCGGCGTTGCCCGATTTTCTCTTCCTCATCCTTGTTGGGGAGGAAAATCAACAAAGGAGGAAGCTTTTGACTTCAAATCCCATCCCCATATATTGTTGTCATGTCTCAACCCCAAATCCCGTCCTCATACCCCAACCTCCTATCCCGTCCTCATATCCCGACCTCCTATCTCGACCTCCTATCTTGACTTCCTATCCCGACCTCCTGTCCCGACCTCCTATCCTGACCTCCTATCCCGTCCTCCTATCCCGTCCTCCTATCTCGACCTCCTATGCCAACCTCCTATGCCGACCTCCTATCCCATCCTCCTATCCCGACCTCCTATCCCAGCCTCCTACCTTCAAATCCCATCCCCATATATTGTTGTCATATCTCAACCCCATATCCCGTCCTCATAACCCGTCCTCCTAACCCAACCTTCTAACCCGACCTCCTAACCCGACCTCCTATCCCGACCTCCTATCCCGACCTCCTATTCCGACCTCCTATCCCGTCCTCCTATCCTGTCCTCCTATCCCATCCTCCTAACCCATCCTCCTATCTCGACCTCCTATCCCGACCTCCTATCCCGTCCTCCTATCTCGACCTCCTATCCCGTCCTAATATCCCGACCTCCTAACTCGACCTCCTATCCTGACCATCCCGTCCTTTCATCTCGATCTCCCATCCCGACCTCATATCCCGACCTGTAATATGTGCACCAGGTATTGAAATATCTCCAGCCGTACAGAAGTTATGTGAGAACTTACATTTTCCATTGATTTGCATGGGACTTTAAACAAAAACCCAGACCCTCACAAATGGGGGTAGTTAAGGGTTAAATTAACTATCCTATATTTTAAGTGGACATATAAGTAACATGTGACCAAGTATTATGGAAATATCTCTAGCCGTTTGGAAGTTATGCAGTAACAAATATTTCCCATAGACTTGTATGGGACTTTAAACATAAACCCCGTCCCTGGCAAATGGGGGTGAGTAAGGGTTAAATCACCTATCCTATGTTTGTTGTTGACATATAAGTAACATGTGTGCCAAGTTTCATGTTAATATTTTTAGCCGTTTGGAAGTTTTTGTGGAACATACATACATACATACATACATACATACGTACACACACACACACACATTGAGTTTTATATATATAGATATCTATATACATTCTGCCTGATAAAAGAGACTATAGCCTTTTCCCACTAATCAGAAGTTGTGAACCTTAGGTGCTTCCTCAGGGCTCTCTCACTTCCGTAGTAGAGCACTCCTTAGTTGCTAATGAACCAATTTGTAGCTGTAGCAGCAAAAGATCTTTAGAGGACATTGCCTTTGGAAGGTCTGTCCTAAGATCTGTGCAGGAGAATTATTCTTGCTACATTCCCACTATTTGTGCTGCTGATAGGACTTTTTTTTTAGTCAGTCTGTATCTCATAAATTACACACAGGGTTTAGTTTATGGGGGTTCCTTTTATAGTATAAAATCATTAAAAGGACTATCTGTCCTATAAGTCTGCATGACGGAGAAATCCCCACTATTTGTGGGGAAATACGTTTACATACTAAATCCAAAAACGTCCTCCCTCTACTTGATTTCAAAATGAAAATGCATTCATTATGATGATGTACCATTATTTGTCTGAGAGAAGTTACATGGAGCCAGAATGTGCAGCTATTACATTAACATTTTGTGGTGTCATATCAGTGATTTGTGCATTTGCTAAAAAACTAAAAAGCGGGGTGACCACCACCCTCTAAGTGGGGTATTTTCATTATTTTTTTTAGTCAAGGGTTGTGTCACTGCACACAGATGTTATAATAAAATATAGGATGCAACATGTTATTTAAGAATGAACCTAAATTACTCAAGTATAAATGATATACCCCATTACATAACTTTATGAGTGGCTAACAAGCTTCATTTATAGTTATGTCAAGAAAGACAAGATAACTGTATTACAAGCAACAAGTGTTCACTTAATGTCTTATCACAACTGATTTCCCAAATTTTCTGCTGTAAATTCAGCATTTAGAAATAAGTACCGTAAATTCTGGAGTATAAGCCGAATTTTTCAGCACGCTTTTTCATGCTGAAAACGCCCCCCTCGGCTTTTATTCGAGTGAATTTTCTGCCTGTCAATCCCTTCTCAGTGGTCTTCAACCTGCGGACAGCCATCGGCTGTCCGGGCATGCTGGGAGTTGTAGTTTTGAAACATCTGGAGGTCCGCAGGTTGAAGACCACTGTGGCTTTCGTCATCATCCAGACCCCCCCCCCTTTTGTTTCCTACTCCCCTCCCCTCGGTGGGAAGGAAGGGTGAGCTGGTCCGGGCCATCTATGCTGCAAGGACCGTCTGGTGGGGAGGGTTAGTCGTTCTGGGCTGTCCATCTTCACCGGGACGCCCTCTTCTCCGCTCCGGGCCCGGACTAGTGACGTTGCCTTGACGACAACACACAGGGACGTCCCTGAGCATGAACGTCCCTGTGCGTTGTCGTCAAGGCAACGTCACTAGTCTGGGGCCGGTCCCGGAGTGGAGAAGAGGGCCTCCCGGAGAAGATGGACTACCCGGAACGACTAACCCTCCCCACCGGACGGTCCCTGCAGCATAGATGGCCTGGACTAGCTCACTTCCTTCCCACTGAGGAGAGGTGAGTAGAAAACTAAAGGGGGGTCTGGATGATGACGAAGGCCGCAGTGGTCTTCAACCTGCGGACCTCCAGATGTTTCAAAACTACAACTCCCAGCGGTTGTCCGGGCATGCTGGGAGTTGTAGTTTTGCAAAATCTGGAGGTCCGCAGGTTGAAGACCACTGGATTGAAAGGCGGTGATGATGAAGGGGGGAGATGATGACAGGGGGATGATGACAGGCGGTGATGATGAAGGGGGGGATGATGACAGGGTGATGATGAAGGGGGGATGATGACAGGCGTGATGATGAACGGGGGTGATGACAAGGTGATGATGACGGGGGGTGTTAATGACGGGGTCTGGATGAAGACGGGGGTGATGATGACATGGGGGGGATGATGACATGAGGGAATGATGTATTTCCCACCCAAGGCTTATAGTCGAGTCAATAACTTTTCCTGGGTTTTTGTGGTGAAATTAGGGGCCTCTGCTTATATCCGGGTCAGCTTATACTCGAGTATATACGGTAAATGGATACCACACCAAGTCTAGCAAAGAGAGTCTACAATTTTGCGGCTTTGATATAGACAATGCATTGCATAAGTGCATGTAAGTGCAAGAGTCAAGAGGTGGCACATCATTTTACACAGTGTCATGGTTGTTTTTACCTGACTGTATGAGACAAGACAGAAATTTGCAATAATTCTGTAACTGATAAAATGAAGTCCAGCCATTATGATTCTTTGTGAATATTGCATGAGACAGTGGTCCCCACACGGCCAGCTGCAGCTTCAAAGCATCTCATTGACCTAGATTCAGCAGCAGATTAGTGTCTGCTCCGGCCTGTGCTGCCATCTTTACATTGGGAACCTGATTTTATCTCCTCTGACTGAACTTGCACACTCTTCTGACCCACATTTCTGACTGGGGTTAAAACAGAAAAGCACACATATGACTTACAAATATTCCCAGATTAAAACTGTTCTGCTGCTGTTTCTGTATTTCATACATAATAATTTATGATTACGGGTAAAATGCGGAGTATTTCTCCTTTTTTCCATTTCAGCTTCTATGTATCGGTCAATACTTTTCCCTTGGGAACATTCAAAATCTAACAATGTGTTTTAGGCTTTAGATGTAACAAATAACAAGTAGCAACATTTGTAACTGTGAGCCTTGAAAATAAATTTGCAGTCAAGTTTAAACAATGATCTTTGCCATTTTTTCTTCTAGATATCTATGTGTTTCAGGAAAAATGACTGAATGGATAAGATACATTTCTAGAATTGACACATTTGAGTTCTAACTGGGAGACTTTCACTATTACATATATTAGTTTAATCAACAATGTTGAATGTGTCATATCATCCCTATCATGTATTATTATTAATTTTTTTTACATTAACGTTTTATTAAAAGTACAAAGTTCAAGTAAATTACAAAAACACCATCAATAAACAGGCATCGTAAGAAACGCGGTTGTCGATAGGGTACACACATATGATGCGTACCATCACTATATAAAGTCAGGTATTCAGTAACAAGACAGGATGTTGAATACATTAAAGTGAATAGTTAAAGACATGACAATTCAAACATCAACTAGTCAACTCAAGGTACATGGTCCAAGCTTCTATGTGATCAGGGTAGGTACAATCAACAACAATGTGGTTGGTGTAAGCAACATATGGGAAGAAGAGGAGATGAGGACAGAAAGAAGGAGGAAGAAGAGACAGGAAAGGGTTCCAAAGGGACAGAAGGGAATGGGAACGAGGAAGACTACTAGGTTCGTAAGAAAGAGGTTGTTAGACTTACCCAGCGGGTCAGGAGGGCTTCAGAACAACATGGCAAAGCAATGAGGCATGGTGGCTATTTGTGAAAAATGGGCTGTTTAGGTAGAGGGAGCACCGGAAACCGGGCGTGCTGTAGGGCTTGGGGGACATATGTTTCCGAGTGAAAGATGCATGGACGTATAGTCCCTAGAGGATGTAAAATGTGTCCGAGGGTGCCAGACGGTGTTGTATTTGTCTATCTGATTTTTGGAGTCGGCTAGCAATTCTTCCATCCTGTGTAGATGGGAGGATTCTTGGAGCCAAGAGGTAATGGATGGGGGAAGTTGTGATTTCCAAAGTCTTGGAATTACCGTTCTGGCCGCAAGCAACAGAAACGATATTAGTTTGGCCGTATGCTTGGGTATGTGAGCAGGAAGGATGGTGAGTAGGATGACTTCTGGCGTGGGTGGGAGCTGGGTCAATGTGATACGATGTATTATATCTATAACTTGAGTCCAGTATGTAGATAAGTGGGGGCAGGTCAGCCAAACATGAAGCATAGTGCCACCTACACCTCCACATCTCCAGCACGTATCTGGAAAATCGGGATAGAATTTGGCGAGTAAGGATGGCACTCTGTACCATCTCCTTAGAACTTTATAGTTGATTTCTTGTGCTTTACAAGAGATGGAGGTGTGGTGGCACTGATTCAGAGCCCTGGTCCAGTCTTCCTCCGTGAATTGATGTCCTATTTCTTTTTCCCAGCCTAACCGGAATGGGAGCGGATCGGTTGTAAATTCATGTATGAGGAGAGAGTAAAGGACACTGATTTTATGGTTGATTTTATGCGAGGAAACACAGAGGTTTTCAAAGTTGGTGAGTGGACGATGAAGTGATGGCTTCCTTTTGTTAGACAGGTAAAAGTGACTGAGTTGTGCGTATTAAAAGAGTAAGTGGGTAGTCACCTCGGTCTCCTGTACGAGATCAGGTAGGCTCTTCAACGATGTCTGAGATATTAATTTGGACCCTACCATGTATTTTATTAGGGACAGTAGCGAATGGGAATTTATCAAACTTTGTAATACATCCTATTAGACAAAAGTGACCTCACTGTCACCTTCCAACGGGGTGCAGTTTCTCTTTACTTGCCTGCAGGCTTATTCCTTACAAAGCAGCTAAATAAAACACTACATGGGGTAATAAAGTAGATGGTAAACAGTGAGGAGGAGGAGGATGCAGCTGCAGTTCCTCTCTGTGACTCTAAGACTGCATGCTGGGGTAGGAGAGCAGTGACGAACATGCTTGTTTGGCTGTCACATATGTAACTCTATTGACTCATAAACATGTATTCTTGGCTTGGCCAAGTGTGCAAGTACCTTCAATAAAGACACCTTGGACCTTTCAATGCCAGATAACTTTGACCCATGGCTTATCTCCCAGAGATTGAAAGGATTGGGCAGCTGAATTCCAACACTGATGATCCCTCTCCCCTGACATCTGCCATCATGGAGTTGAGAGGTCCCCTTACAAAGTAGATGCTTGACCAGTCCTGCCATATTTGGCCGTCATCTATCTAATCTAGTGTGTAAGTCCTGCTTAATTTCACACCAAGAATATCCTATTCACTCAGTCACCCAAAGAGATCAAAACACAGATAAGGCTTCTGAGTTAGAAGATCTTATATGTCCTTGTGCCATTTCTAATACTGGTGTCTTCTTTATGCTTTTTTTGTGTCAGAGGGGCCTTTATACCCTATCGGACACAGATCCCACATGAAACTGTGTTCTCTGTGCCCTCTATAACTACACCCTTGAGTGGAATGAAAAAAGACTTATAAAAACACTTTTATTATGATTTTTTTAAAACAATAAGTGTTTTTTAAATGCTGATATTTCATCAAAGTGTCCTGCATTCTACTTTGCCTCCTCTTCATATAAAAACCATCAAGTCGAAGTGTGGATATTAGCAGTAGTTGCGCATCTTGAAGCTGCATTTTACAATGTTCTGTGAGTGTCTGCTTTGGGTTATTATTTTTCTATTAGCCACCATATGTTCTCGTGTATTTCATATAAATGAAATAGTCACCTAGAAGACCTAGCATATAGTCAGCTAGTATTGATGAAAACTCTAGTCCTATTTAAGTTACTTCTATGTTTTATTGGTTATATTGTGGTTACATAGTACAGAAGTGGCCCTTCTGTGCACTGTTTGGTCCTTTCAGTTGGACTCAGTCCCCTGGCCCCACACTCCTCAGGACACTCGTCACACTATGGTTCATATAAAGGGTTAATGTGTTGTATTTAAGTGAATATGTCTTTTTAAGTCCTGTTGTTAAGTCATGTAACCAGGGAAGGTGTCAGTGACCAGGTGACTTGTAGGTGACCTACAGGACCCCTCCAAATTGCTCCCTTATATAGCAGGGAGGAGCTAGCCTAGTCATTCTAGAGTCTAGTTTGAGGTGCAGTACAGTCAAGACCTGAGAGTGTCTGGTGTCCTAAGAGAGACCAAGGCCTAGTCACGCAGCCACGCTCCCACCTGTGAACCCCCTTCAGGTGAAAGTCAAAGCCTGGTAAGCAAATACAGGGGAGAAGTCTAGCCAGCATAGTCAAGTCTGTCAAGTCTAAAGTCAGCATGGGATTGGCTAATTGATTCCAAGTCCATTACAAGTCCCAGCGAGCCCGCAAGTCTCCTAAAGTCACTGGTCATCTCCTTGGGCCTAACTGAGCTGTAAAGATAATAACACCTGTCTGCCTCAGTAAAGCTGCCGTTGTTCCATAACCTATCATCGGAGTGATTATTTGCCCCGTGCCTGGCCCAGGAATCAGCGACCATACCGCAGTATGGTGTAGAGGATAACCATGCCCTGGCATCACAAATACCAAAGGTTAATCACATCTGCCCTAAAGGTAATAACATCTGCCCTTGTTTGCAGTTGTCTCAATTGAAAAATCAAGTTAGGAATTCCAGACACGAGAATTTGTCTTCTGGCATGCAGACATACCTTGGCTGGAGATCATCCTATACTCTTTTCTATATGTCATTATCTGATCAATAATTTCTACAGGGGCAGTAAAACGAGTGCATTCTGATGGATAAACACATCTAGGAAATAACAGTAGAATGTCTGCTACCCTCATTTTCGGTGTGATCTCATGGAATGCTTTAAAGTGGCTTAATGATTAAACATTTCAATAATTCCCAACACAAATCTTTTTCATGCAACAAGATTCATTTTCACTGACACCTATGTGTATTCACAGTAAATTCCAGACACAGCCACCAAGGAGGGACTCAATTTGACAGTCCTAGCATGATTTCTATTACAAGAGCAGACATTCAATAAAAATACAAGGCAAAGCATTACATGGGAGCCCGTAACTTCTGAGGATGCTGCTTTATATATTCACCATCAGACACTCTGGCAATTGGCAACAGGTTCTTTATATTTTGCAGTCACATTAAGTACTTGTGAACATTCAAAAAGGCAAAATTGTGGCAGTTAAACCCCACTCTATAAACTCCTAAACCCCCTGGGAACCCCCCTTAAAAGCCCCTTTTTGGGCTGGGTTGCATTACCCTTTTTAAATCCTTGTACAGGATTGTCAAGTCAAAATTGGGGGTGTTGCCATATTGTTTTTTCTTTACATGCATCATGGGACATCAAAGATGAGCCAAGTCTATAGTCTAGTATGTATTGTAAATGTGATTAACAAATAAAAGGCATAGAAGGGAATTTATTATTAGTGGTAAAGCAGTTTTTTTCATGAACAGTTTCAAGTTTTGTGCAATGGCTTAATCACACCAATATTTTTACCTTTTCACATGGTACAGTTGTAAGTGCTTTTGTAAGAAGAGTTGTAGAAGAACAAATTTGCAGCTGTGCTTTGCAGTGGAAATGTATTTGATAACTGTGCCTTTTTTACATTAAAGGATAGGGGATAAGATGTCTGGTCGCAGGGGGCCTGCCGCTGGGGACCCCCGCGATCCCCCTGCAGCAGCCCGGAGCTAAGTTTTCTCCGAGGCTGATGATGGGCGGTACAGGGGACAGGGCATCGTGACTTCACGGACCCGCCCCGTTGTGACGTCACGTCCGCCCCCTTCAATGCAAGTCTATGGAAGGGACATCACATCCCCTCCCATAGACTTGTATTGAGGGGCAGGGCATGATGTTACGAGGGCGGGCTGTGATGATGCCCTGTCCCCTGCACTGCCCATCATCTGCCTTGGAGAAAACCTTGCTCCGGGCTGCTGAGGTACCGGGCTGCTGCAGGGGGGATCGTGGGGGACCCTCTGCTGGGGGGGGGGGCTAGGGGACAAGATTTCTAATAACGGAGTACCCCTTTAAGGTACAATTTTGTGCACAATGCATAACATTTTGGAGCAAGTCTACACCACTATACATCACTTTTATGGCTTAGAAAAAGTGCTTTCAACAACATTTTTCTGTGAGTAAGGTACTCCAAAAAACACAACTTCAAGCTGTGTAGAAAATCACTTCATTGCTGTTTTTTTTTTTTTCACAAATGTTTTTGGTGGTGTTTTGTCAAGTTGTATGTGCAGAAGATACTTGTGGAAAAAAAAACACCAGAGAAAAAAAATGCATGTAGACTTTTCAAAAATGTTTTGGGTACAGCACATTAAAAAAAAACTTTCAAAAGTTCAAAGCAAAATGCCAACAAAAATAAAAAGGCCATCAAAATAAAAAAACAACTTACCACTTTCACACAGCAGTATTTGCGTCAGTAATCAGTATTTGTTAGCTAAAAACCAGGAGGGGAACAAACACAGATTGAATGTATAATATAAAGATTTGTTACCTTCCCTGTGTTTTGGTTATTTTAGCTCATGAATACTAATGCAAAATGCTGAGCAAAATCCTGCTACCTGAAAGTGGCCTTAGGGTGTACTAACAGAGACTTGTAACAGCAATGTAGCACAAAATGTAGTAGTACAACTGCATGTATGGTGATGCTTACCCATTCATATGGTGATAATGTCATGAGACATGTCCAACAGGAGAATTTAGTGCCAGGGTGTTAATTCATTTTCCCCATCATTTTATTAATATGTAAGGATACGTTCACACCATGTTTCTGTTACAGTTACATTTTTCTGGATATAAAAAATGGGTCAACCACACTTTTGTGTAAGCCAAAAAATGTATACGTTAATGTCCATTTGTTTTTGATGTAAATCAATGGGTAACAGATGGCGTACAGTAGCTTCCGTTATCAGCATCTCTTATCGCAAATGTTTTTCTCTTGGAAACATATATGTTAAGTAGAAACAAAAACACAATCTGAACATAGCCTTATGCATAGGGGAGAAATTTAGACATACAGAGGAGGTGGTTTAAAAATTGTGTTTTGGGCAAATGCATACATTAACAAAATCTGCTCCCAGAGTATATCAAACAAGCCTTAAATACAGTAAAATATCTAGTTTTGGAATGTATGTATGCATGAGATGCTTTGAGCTTCTATACTTTTTACATCTATACAATGTATTTTGTTGTATTTAGTTTGTTTTGTGGTTGTTTGACAAGTTTACATTAGCTTCAGTAGAAACAAGAAGCAGTGCAGATTAAGGAAGCTATTTTGTCAGATATTGTATTTAAATGGGCACTGTCCTATACCAATAATTATTCAGGGGGATTAAAAAAGGATTATGCTAAATTATAGCCTCTCTGTGCATAACTGAGAGAACAGAAAAATGCACTATATACACGAGTATTAGCCGTTCCCAATATAAGCCGAGGCCCCAAATTTCCCCCAAAAAACCTAGGAAAAGTTATTGACTCGACTATAAGCCTAGGGAGGGAAATACATCATCCCCCCATGTCATCATGACCCCTTCCCTGTCATTATCCAGACCCCCATCATTAACACCCCCGTCATTATCACTCTCATCATCATCACCCTGTCATTATCACCCCGTCATTATCACCCTGTCATCATCACCCTCGTCATCATCCACCTCGTCATCATCCCCCTCATCATCATCCCCCTCATCATCATCCCCCTTCATCATCACCGCCTGTCAATCCCTTTGTCATCATCCAGACCCCCTTTTGTTTTCTACTCACCTCCCCAGTTGTTGCTTTCTCGGTGGGAAGGAAGGGTGAGCTGGTCCTTGCCGTCCATCCTATGCTGCAGGGACCGTCCGGTGGGGAGGGCTAGTCGTTCCGGGCTGTCCATCTTCACCGTGAGGCCCTCTTCTCTGCTCCAGGCCGGCCACGGACTAGTGACATTGCGTTGACGATGAAGCGCAGGGACGTCCGTGCGCAGCAGACGTCCGTGACGTCCCTGCGCATGAACGTCCCTGCGTGGTGGCGTCAATGCAGCGTCACTAGTTGAGGGCCGGCACTAACTAAGTTGCAAGCCAATACGTGTTTATTGATTGCGGTTAAACAGGACGCGTTTCGGCAAAGCCTTCCTCTGCTGTCTAGGCAGCAGAGGAAGGCTTTGCCGAAACGCGTCCTGTTTACCCGCAATCAATAAACACGTATTGGCTTGCAACTTAGTGAGTGCCGGGACTTTTTGTTCTATATGCCTATTTTTTCCACGTGCACCACCCACCACAGAAGTGCCGACTTTTTTTCCTATACTAGTTGAGGGCCGTCCTGGAGTGGAGAAGAGGGCCTGCCCAGAACGACTAACCCTCCCCACTGGACGGTCCCTGCAGCATAGATGGCCGAAGATGGATGGCCTGGCCCATCCCCTCACTGCTAAGCCAGAAGCGTTTTTTGTTCACTCGAATATAAGCCGAGGGGGGGCATTTTCAGCACGAAAAATCGTGCTGAAAAACTCGGCTTATACTCGAGTATATACGGTATATATCCAAGTTTTATCTATACACTACAAATGTTTACAAGTGATTTTATATTGGTGACACGGCAAATGTCTAGGAAATGGTCCATTTGGAAATGGTACATCTGCCAATGTATCCTCAGATATGGACTCCACTTTTTTGTCTCAGATTGTTTAGATCCCGTGACTGGGGACCTGGAACCTTCCATCAACTGAATTTAAGCCCTTTTAGAGGCTGAAATTAACTTTTATTGCGGCATCCAAAAGTTTAATGCCAGATATCAGCCTGATTGGTGATGTCCAGCATTAGCCGAGGATCCTGGCTGCTGAAAGTAGCCGGGACCAACTGGGTATGAAGCGGTTTAGCTCCTGAGCATGCTTCATACACTGGAAGCCAATGCAGGGGGTAAATACAACATATGTCCTTAAAGAGGTATCCCACCCCTAGACATCTTATCCCCTATCCAAAGGATAGGGGATAAGATGTCTGATCGCGGAGGTCTCACCGATGGGAACCTTTGCAATCTTGGCTACGGCACCCTAGACATCCGTTGCATGGAGTGAACTTTGCTCTTTGCCGGATGACTGGCAATGCGGGGCAGAGGCTCGTGACTTCACGGACATGCTTCTTCAATGCAAGTGTATTAGAGGGGGTGTGATGGCTGCCACGCCCCCTCCCATAGACTTGCGTTGACGGGGTGTGGCCGTGATGTCACGAGCGGGGCGTGGATGTGACATCATGAGCCTCTGGCGATGCACCCAACGCTCTAAACGAACGCTGGGTGCAGCAGGGAGATCGTGGGGGGTCCCCAGCGGCAGTATCCCCACAATCAGACATCTTATCCACTATCCTTTGGATAGGGAATAAGATGTCTAGGGGTGGAGTACCCCTTTAAGGAGCTAAAGTGATTTCCATTGGTGACATGGCAGAAGTCTAGACCAGTAGTCAAGTTCTGTCCAGTGATGCGTTGCCTCAGGTCATTTAGATCCTGTGATTGGGGGGCAGATATACTCTTATACTGTCACGGGTGTAAGATCTTGCTATCATGGAGGCCAGCACAACATTGGCAAATCTTTGTTTCTGGCACAGTAATCCAACATTCTGTTAGAGTTTCATTTGTTCCACTTTACAATATGAACACTCACAGTTGACCAAGGCAAATCTAGCAAAAAATTTACACACTTACTTGTGATAAAGGTGACATGCTATGACAGTGCCATGTTCAAGTCACTTACCTCTTTGGTAGGATTTATGCAACTACCAATATTTGTTTATGAAGTGTATATGGTTATGTGCTTCATTTGACCTGTTTGCATAGGTATAGCTTGAATACATGAACTCAGGAGATCAAGTAGAAGAAGTATCTACCTACTTTTGGCCATTTAATTTATAATCCTTTGAGAAAAATGTTTTGTAAACTAAATATATTTGCAGGATCCCTACAATGCCCTAGAACCTATTCATGCCTGGCTCATGGCAACACGCTTACTTTGGCTGTAATGGATAGAAGCATAGCTGGAGTGTAATGATGCACAAATAGATCATATAAACTCTGTTTATTAACTTTTAATGTCCTTATTTTTATACTTTGACTATCACATCAAAAGACATGGGCTTAGTTCACTGATACTTTATGAAAATCTTTACTTTTTGAAGTCAACTATTTTCTTATTTTAATAAAACTACCTTTAAGAACTCTTTTTAACTCAGTTAACTGCTTCTAAGTACTTGAAAATAAATCTTACATTAAAGAGCATGTCATGATATGACACAAAAAAGAAGCCAACGAATTAGTGAAAAATGTAAGCCCTTTTCCACGCAACCTACAGGAAATAAAATATATAGATTTTCTGTATTCATACTCCAGTGCCAGCAACCTTGAAGTTCCAGGGACCCCTAACTTTCTTGTTAAATGGCAGAGGGACCTTTTTGAGGCTACTCAAGCACTGGGACTTGGGTATGTTTTGTACTTCTGTATTCCCAAAAAATGTACCTGCAACTTAGATTGACATTCACATTTGGCAGAGGTTGGTCTGTGTAATAACCTTAAAGGGGTACTCCCGTGGAAAACTTTTTTTTTTAAATCAACTGGTGCCAGAAAGTTAAACAGATTTGTAAATTACTTCTATTAAAAAATCTTAATTATTCCAGTAATTTTTAGGGGCTATATACTACAGAGGAAATGCTTATCTTTTTAGATTTCTCTGATGTCATGACCACAGTGCTCTCTGCTTACCTCTGCTGTCCATTTTAGGAACTGTCCAGAGCAGTAGAAAATCCCCATAGCAAACATATGCTGCTCTGGACAGTTCCTAAAATGCACAGCAGAGGTCAGCAGAGAACACTGTGGTCATGACATCAGAGAATTCTAAAAAGATAAGCATTTCCTCTGTAGTATATAGCCCCTAAAAATTACTGGAAGGATTAAGATTTTTTAATTGAAGTAATTTACAAATCTGTTTAACTTTCTGGCACCAGTTGATTTAAAAAAAAAAGTTTTCCACGGGATTACCCCTTTAAGGTTATTACACAGCCCAACCCCTGCCAAATATGAATGCCGATCTATCTGAGAGACACACATAGGATCTGTCAATTTGTCAGACACACATGCACTATTACATGGAATGATATGCTAATGACAGACAACAATTTTATAACTTGTCAAAACCCTGCGATCAGCTGACTAACAAGTGTTTGTTTGTTCAGCGGCTAATCACTGGCCTATTATACAGGGCAATTATTGGTTGAACTTTAGACTTAGACACTCATAAATAAATTTGTTTGTGCGTACTCTCAACATGAGTTTAGCACCTTAAGGACATCGGTCATACAGGAAGGCCCTAGTCCTGCTCCTTTTCTATGAATCACACTTCATACCCGCTGGGTTCTGGTTGCTATCTGCAGTCAATCAGGCAGATGTCCAACATTCCTTTAAATGCCATGATTAAAGTTCATTGCGGCATCTTAAACAAGAAAAATCTAATCCCGGCTAGCTCAGTGGGCTGATCAGGACTAGAGATGAGCGAACTTTTCAAAAATTCGGCCGATTCGACAAATTTTCCCGAAAAGTTTGTTTCGATCCGAATTTGCTTGCGGTGAATCAATATTAAGAAAGGCTATTTCTAGCCTACATACAGCCTCTATAGGGGTATAGAACACTTTGCTGTGTCCTAAAACGCATATGGAGTGTGCTGGGGTAGTGAAATAATACTGTTATTCAGAATAGCATGCAGATTACCGGCATCACTCTTAGAATCACTGCCGCACAGCAGCACAATGACAGAGCCTGGTGGTGGCATCAGTGTCAGGAGATCATATAGTGACTGAATGACATAGCGTGGACATGTTAGCAGCAAGAGGAGACCATTTAGTGGCTGAATGGTACAGCGTGGAGTTGGCTGATGCACTAGTACACTACACACCAGAGCTTCACAATCCCCCCCCCAAAAAACAACACAAAATATGAAATTTTTGACAAAGATTTCTCATTGGTAGCACCCGCTATCCAAAAATTTGAAATTAACAGACCCAGGCCCCACCTCTGCAGCTTCAGTAACCCACATATTGCCTGAAGGACACAGCCTGGAGTTGGCTGATGCACCAGTACACACCAGGGCTTCACAATCCCCCCTCCAAAATCAACACAATGAGAAATTTTTGTCAAATATTTCTCATTAGTAGCACCCGCTATCCAAAAATTTGAAATTTTCAGAACCAGGCCCCACCCCTGCGGCATCAGTAACCCATATATTGCCTGCATGACACAGCCTGGAGTTGGCTGATGCAAGAGTACACACCAGGGCTTCACAATCCCCCCCCAAAAAACAACACAATATATGACATTTTTGACAAAGATTTCTCATAGGTAGCACCCGCTATCCAAAAATTAGAAATTTCCAGACCCAGGCCCCACCTCTGCGGCATCAGGAACCCATATATTGCCTGAAGGACACAGCCTGGAGTTGGCTGATGCACCAGTACACACCCGGGCTTCACAATCCCCTCCAAAAAACAACAACATTTTAGAAATTTTTTTAAGAAATACCTTTGTGTAAGAACAAGCGCATATCCAACAGTTCACAAGACTCTATAATGCAGGACGGTGGACCACCCAAAGACATTCTTCTCAAAAATAATAAACCACACAATGTTTGAATTTTTTTTTACAAAAACTAATTCAATTTATGTAAGCGCATCTGTCTCCAAAAGATCAGATCACCAAAGGACTTTTTTCGGACAAAATGATGAAGCAGAGTTAATCCCTGTCCGTATTTTTATTTTTTTTCATAAAAAAATCACACGCAACAAGCGTTCCGTTGTGTAATGATTAGCATTCTGGAAAATTCAATTTTATTACTGATAAAATTATCAGTAAATAAAAAAAAACACTACCCAAGAGTGTTTAATTACCCCATACATTGCACCAGGAGCAGTCAACAGTAGGCCTCAGCAGTACCCAAGAGGCTTTTAAAGGGTACCTCTCATCAAAAAACTTTTGATATATTATAGATTAATGTATGCAGAATAACTTTACAATTGCATGTTATTAAAAAATATGCTTCTTTCTATTTAATTTTCCACTTTGAAGAAATGACCACTAGGGGTCTCCCTATCAGTCCTGGCAGCAAGCATTTCAGACTCATGCTGGAGTCCTAAACACTACGAGCTGCCAGTCTGCTTTGTTCACAAAGGAGAACTCTCAGAGCTGCCAGTCAGAAATGCCTGCTGACAGGACTGATCGGGAAAAATACAATAGAAAGAAGCATATTTTTCATTAACATGCTATTGGAAAGCTATTCAACATTCATTATTCTAAAATATATCAAAAGTTTATTTGATGAGAGGTACCCTTTAATAACCCCCTACCTTTGCACGATGAATTGCGAGATCGAGCAATACCAAGTGTGTTATGCCCTCTGATTTCCGGGGCCGCAGGCGCGCTCCACTGAACAGATTAGCGCGTCTCTATCTTTCATTGACCGGTGCTGGTAACCCGCTAACTCACGGAAAGGTAAGCTGCCGCGAAGCAGGTGGTCTCCCCCGGGCACGTTTGGCTCCAGAATTTCCACTACTGCCACACCACGCTGACTGCTAACCGTGCTACCGCCTTGCTGACTCAAGGGCAACCTGCAACTCTCTTCTCCCGATGATGAACCCCCCTTCTCCTGAGATCAAGCAATAACAGGTGTGTTATGCCCTCAGATGTCCGGGGCCGCAGGCGCGCTCCACTGAACGGATTAGGGTGTGTCCATCTTTTTTGTAGCACCCGCAATCCCAAAATTTTCAATTCCCAGACCCAGGCCCCACCTCTGCGGCATCAGGAACCCATTTATTGCCTGAAGGACAAAGCCTGGAGTTGGCTAATGCACCAGTACACACCAGGGCTTCACAATCCGCCCCAAAATCAACAAAATTGTATAATTTTTTTTTTTAAATGTACAACTTTGTGTAAGCACAAGCGCATATCCAACATATCAGAAGACTCTAGAAGGCAGGACAGTGGACCACCCAAAGACTTTCTTCTCAGAAATAATGAACCACACAATTGTTGATTTTTTTTTTTTTTTTTAATTGAAATTCCTAGACCCAGGCCCCACCTCAGCTGCATCAGTAATCCATAGATTGCCTGAAAGAGTACACACCCGGGCTTCACAATCCACCCCAAAAAAACGCAATTTTTTTTGAAATTGTCTGACAAAATACCTTTTTGTTAAAACAAGCGCATATACAGCAGTTCAGAAGACTCTATAATGCAGGACGGTGGACCACCCAAAGACATTCTTCTCTAATATAATAAACCACACAATATGTACAATTTTTTTAAATAATTGAAATTCCAAGACCAAGGCCCCACCTCTGCTGCATCAGTAACCCATATATTGCCTAACGGACACAGACAGGAGTTGACTGATGCACGAGTACACACTACACACCCGTCACCCGGGCTTCACAATCCACCCCAAAAAAACGCAAAATTTTATCGAAATGGTCTTACAAAATACCTTTTTTTTTTTTTTTTAAAAACAAGCACATATACAGCAGTTCAGAAAACTCTATAATGCAGAATGGTGGACCACCAAAAGACATTCTTCTCAAAAATAATAAACCACATAATGTTTGAAATTTGGTTAAAATAATTATTACATGTGTGTAAGCGCATCTGTCTCCAAAAAATCAGATGACAAAAGGATTCTAAAAGCCAAAAATGATTAAGGAGAGTTAATCCCTCTCCATCTATTTTTTTTGTCCATTAAAAAATCACACGCAACAAGCGTTCCGTTGTGTAACGGTTAGCATTCTGCAAAATTCTATTTTATTACTGATAAAATTACCAGTAAATTTAACAATAACAATACCCAAGAGTGTTTAACCCCTTAAGGACCGAGCCCTTTTTCACCTTAAGGACCGGAGCGTTTTTTGCAATTCTGAGCACTGTCACTTTAAACATTAATAACTCTGGAATGCTTTTAGTTATCATTCTGATTCCGAGATTGTTTTTTTGTGACATATTCTACTTTAACTTAGTGGTAAAATTTTATGGTAACTTGCATCCTTTCTTGGTGAAAAATCCCCAAATTTGATGAAAAAAAGGAAAATTTTGCATTTTTCTAACTTTGAAGCTCTCTGCTTGTAAGGAAAATGGATATTCAAAATAATTTTTTTGGGGGTTCACATATACAATATGTCTACTTTATGTTTGCATCATAAAATTTATGAGTTTTTACTTTTGGAAGACACCAGAGGGCTTCAAAGTTCAGCAGCAATTTTTGAACTCACTATTTTTCATGGACCAGTTCAGGTTTGAAGTGGATTTGAAGGGTCTTCATATTAGAAATACCCCATAAAAGACCCCATTATAAAAACTACACCCCCCAAAGTATTCAAAATGACATTCAGTAAGTGTATTAACCCTTTAGGTGTTTCACAGGAATAGCAGCAAAGTGAAGGAGAAAATTTAAAATCTTCATTTTTTACACTCGCATGTTCTTGTAGACCCAATTTTTGAATTTTTGCAAGGGGTAAAAAGGAGAAAATTTTTACTTGTATTTGAAACCCAATTTCTCTCGAGTAAGCACATACCTCATATGTCTATGTTAATTGTTCGGCGGGCGCAGTAGAGGGCTCAGAAGGGAAGGAGCGACAAATGGTTTTTGGGGGACATGTCACCTTTAGGAAGCCCCTATGGTGCCAGGACAGCAAAAAAACACACATGGCATACCATTTTGGAAACTAGACCCCTCAGGGAACGTAACAAGGGGTAAAGTGAACCTTAATACCCCACAGGTGTTTCACGACTTTTGCATATGTAAAAAAAATAAAAAAATTTTTACCTAAAATGCTTGATTTTCCAAAAATTTTACATTTATAAAAAGTGTAATAGCAGAAAATACCCCCCAAAATTTGAATCCCAATTTCTCCTGATTCAGAAAACACCCCATATGGGGGTGAAAATTGCTCTGCTGGCGCACTACAGGTCTCAGAAGAGAAGGAGTCACATTTGGCTTTTTGAAAGCAAATTTTGCTCTGGGGGCATGCCGCATTTAGGAAGCCCCTATGGTGCCAGGACAGAAAAATACACACATGGCATACCATTTTGGAAACTAGACCCCTCAGGGAACGTAACAAGGGGTAAAGTGAACCTTAATACCCCACAGGTGTTTCACGACTTTTGCATATGTAAAAAAAATTATTATTTTTTTACCTAAAATGCTTGGTTTCCCAAAAAATTTTACATTTTTAAAAAGGGTAATAGCAGAAAATACCCCCCAAAATTTGAAGCCCAATTTCTCCCGAGTCAGAAAACACCCCATATGGGGGTGAAAAGTGCTCTGCTGGCGCACTACAGGTCTCAGAAGAGAAGGAGTCACATTTGGCTTTTTGAAAGCAAATTTTGCTATGGGGGCATGCCGCATTTAGGAAGCCCCTATGGTGCCAGGACAGCAAAAAAAAAACACATGGCATACCATTTTGGAAACTAGACCCCTCGGGAAACGTAACAAGGGGTTAAGTGAACCTTTATACCCCACAGGTGTTTCATGACTTTTGTATATGTAAAAAAAATTTTTTTTTTTTACCTAAAATGCTTGTTTTCCCAAAAATTTTACATTTTTAAAAAGGGTAATAGCAGAAAATATCTGCCAAAATTTGTAACACAATTTCTCCCGAGTACGGCGATACCCCATATGTGGCCCTAAACTGTTGCCTTGAAATACGACAGGGCTCCAAAGTGAGAGCGCCATGCGCATTTGAGGCCTAAATTAGGGACTTGCATAGGGGTGGACATAGGGGTATTCTACGCCAGTGATTCCCAAACAGGGTGCCTCCAGCTGTTGTAAAACTCCCAGCATGCCTGGACAGTCAGTGGCTATCTGGCAATACTGGGAGTAGTTGTTTTGCAACAGCTGGAGGCTCCGTTCTGGAAACAGTGGCGTACCAGATGTTTTTCATTTTTATTGGGGAGGGGGGCTGTGTAGGGGTATGTGTATATGTAGTGTTTTTTACTTTTTATTTTATTTTGTGTTAGTGTAGTGTTTTTAGGGTACAGTCGCATGGGCGGGGGGTTCACAGTAGTTTCTCGCTGGCAGTTTGAGCAGCGGCAGAAAATTTGCTGCAGCTCAAACTTGCAGCCGGATACATACTGTAATCCTCCGCCCATGTGAGTGTACCCTGTACATTCACATTGGGGGGGGGGGGGGAACATCCAGCTGTTGCAAAACTACAACTCCCAGCATGTACGGTCTATCAGTGGATGCTGGGAGTTGTAGTTTTGCTCCAGCTGGAGACACACAGGTTGTGAAACACCGAGTTTGGTAACAAACTCAGTGTTTTGCAACCAGTGTGCCTTCAGCTGTTGCAAAAGCTACAACCCCCAGCATGTACGGACAGCGGAAGGGCATGCTGGGTCTTGTAGTTATGCAACAGCTGGAGGCATACTACATTGGCTGGGGATGCTGGGGATTGTAGTTATGCAACAGCTGGAGACACACTGGTTTACTACTTAACTCAGTGTGCCTTCAGCTGTTGCAAAACTACAACTCTCAGCAGTCACCGACAGCCAACGGGCATGCTGGGAGTTGTAGTTATGCAACCACCAGATGCACCACTACAACTCCCAGCATGCACTTTAGCTGATTGTGCAAGCTGGGAGTTGTAGTTACACAACAGCTGAAGGTACACTTTTCCATAGAAAGAATGTGCCTCCAGCTGTTGCAAAACTACAAGTCCCAGCATGCCCATAAGGGCATGCTGGGAGTTGTGGTGGTCTGCCTCCTGCTGTTGCATAACTACAGCTCCCAGCATGCCCTTGTTGCATGCTGGGAGCTGTTGCTAAGCAACAGCAGGAGGCTGTCACTCACCTCCAACGATCCACACAGGACTGTCCCTCGCCGCCGCCGCCGTCGCTCCTGGGGCCCCGATCCCAACAGGGACGCCGGGGATCGGGGTCCCCAGCACCCGGGGTCGTCTTCCTGCACCCGCTCACGTCCTCCGGAAGAGGGGTGGAGCGGGTTGCGGGAGTGACACCTCACCCCTGCAGGCTCTGGCGGTTCGGGACCGTCTCTGACGGCCCCGATCAGCCAGTAATTCCGGGTCATCGGGTCACTGGAGACCCGATTGACCCGGAATCCGCCGCAGATCGCTGGACTGAATTGTCCAGCGATCTGCGGCAATCGCCGACATGGGGGGACATAATGACCCCCCTGGGCGATATGCCGGGATGCCTGCTGAACGATTTCAGCAGACATCCGGCTCCGGCTCCCCTCCGGCTAGCGGTGGGGGCCGGAAATGCTCAGGGCGTATCCATACGCCCTCGGTCCTTAAGGACTTGGAAACGGGGGCGTATGGATACGCCCTATGTCCTTAAAGGGTTAATTACCCCATACATTGCACCAGGAGCAGTCAGGAGTAGGCCTCAGCAGTACCCAAGAGGCTTTAATAACCCCTTACCTTGCCCGATCAATTGCGAGATCGAGCAATAACAGGTGTGTTATGGCCTCAGATGTCCTGGGCCGCACTAGCGCTCCACTGAACGGATTAGCGTGTCTCTATCTTTCAAGGACAGGTGCGTGTTGCACGCTGAAACCAGTTCGTGATAGGGATCTGTGATTGCAATTATTTAACCTTAAAACGAGGAATTACCAGTAAGTGCGGGTCATAAGCTGGTGTTGATTAAGTCCCTGCCCTTTGTACACACCGCCCGTCTCTATAAGCGATTGGATTAGTTAGTGAGTTGGTTAGTGAGGTCCTCGGATCGGCCCAGGCGGGGTAGGAGAAGGCCCTGGCAGAGCGCCGAGAATTTAACGATCATTGTTTAAATTTGCATTAAGCATGTATTTAGCTACTGCTAAACATCCAAAAATTTAAGGCCCAAGGAAGGCCAGAGGCACCAGGGAGGCAAGTAGTTCCTGAAAGACACAGAATGAGTCTGGAGCATGCATTTGCAGTACCCAAGAGGTTTTCATAACCCCTTACATTCAAAGATCAATGTTTACATTTGCATTAAAGGGGTAGTCCAGTGGTGAAAAACGTATCCCCTATCCTAAGGATAGGGGATAAGTTTGGGATCGCGGGGGGTCCGACCGCTGGGGCCCCCTGCAATCTCTCTGTACGGGGGCCAGGCTCTCCGGCCAGATAGCGGGTGTCGACCTCCGCACGAAGCAGCGGCCGACACGCCCCCTCAATACATCTCTATGGCAGAGCCAGAGATTGCCGAAGGCAGCGCTTCGGCTCTGCCATGGAGTTGTATTGAGGGGGTGTGTCGGCCCCCGCTTCGTGCGGAGGTCGACACTCCCCCTCCCCCGGGCTGTCGGGGCTCCGTACAGGAGATCGCAGGGGGCCCCAGCGGTCGGACCCTCGCGATCTCAAACTTATCCCCTATCCTTAGGATAGGGAATAAGTTGTTCACCACTGGGTTCACCACTGGACTACTCCTTTAAGCATGTATTTAGCTACTGCTAAACTTCAAAAAATTATAGGCCCAAGGCCTGAATCACCAGGAAGGCAAGTAGTTTGTGAAAGACACAGAAGGAGTCTGGAGCAGTCATTGGCAGTACCCAAGAGGGTTTCATAACCCCTTACATTTAAAGATCAATGTTAAGCGTATTTTTACGCAGGAAAACCTTTTTTTTCTTTAATACACCAGCAGGTGTATAACGTGTGGTATAACACTTAATTTAACACAGAGACAGAAAAAAAGGTGGTATATGGTACGCTATTTGCTTGTATTTAGGCCCTTTGCAATGATAAGGCCACTGTTAAGCGTATTTGTACTCAGGAAAAAAAAGAAATCTTTAAT
This sequence comes from Hyla sarda, assembly GCF_029499605.1. Taxonomy (NCBI): domain Eukaryota; kingdom Metazoa; phylum Chordata; class Amphibia; order Anura; family Hylidae; genus Hyla; species Hyla sarda. Next base: position 242,902,227 of record NC_079191.1, on the reverse strand, counting down.
ACACCGGCAGGTGTATAACATGTGGTATAACACTGAATTTAGCACAGAGACAGAAAAAAAGGTAGTATATGATACGCTATTTTCTTGTATGTAGGCCCTTTGCTATGATAAGGCCACTGAAAAAGCGTATTTGTACTCAGGAAAAACTTTTTTTTCTTTAATACACCGACAGGTGTATAACGTGTGGTATAACACTGAATTTAGCACAGAGACAGAGTAACAGGTGAAAATTTGTAAAAAGGCACTAAAGTCCACACTGATATGACTTATTTCTGAACAGCAGCAGGACCCAACAGTGCAGCACCACAAAAAAATAAATCCAGGAATTAAACCCTAAATTGCACCCTGTCACACAATTCTGAGCAGCAGAAGTTTTGTGGAGCAAAAAAAACTCAATTGGGCTGAAAAATGAGGAGATAAGATGCCTCAGAAAGTTCAGGCAGCTTGGAGATCTGTATGAGGCAGCTGACAGCTATCTGCCCCTCTCTGCTGCAATGCTCAATAACGTGAATAGGAGGTTTAGCAATCAATGATCCTTCTCAGTGTAACAGCACAGCACTCTGCACTCCTGCCTTTCCCTAATGCTGATGTGACTAGCAGTTGCAGTGTAACGCTGTGGTATGAGCTATTCACACACACGCAGTCCCGTCCTCTCCATCTGAGTGCATAGATGAAATGAAGAGAGGCAAGATGGCCGCCGATTATATAGGGGCTGTGACATCACAGGGGTCAGTGAACACTGATAGGCTGCATCTCACATGTGGTTCAGGGTCAGCCCGCCTACCTTCATTCCCGCCGCTGTTTCCCACCCTCCCATAATCCCCTGCCCCATGTACTCACATGTGGATCCACCATCTTAGCTCTCCAATAGCCTGGAACGCTGTAAAATGGAGTTTAAAGAAGCGATTTCATGAAATTCATAACGAATTCGGGTTCGTCAACTTCGATTCGCTCATCTCTAATCAGGACCATGAGATTAAATTGTACAGGTGGAGGACTCTTATCTTCCTCATGTCTGTGTGATCAGTACTCCTGATCACTTACTGCAAGATGCCATGGCAGCCTGTAGTAATGAAGCACCATTAACACAGATCAATGCTGTGCTATGGAACAGCATAATTCAATGTTTGCAATCTAAAGATTGCATGTAATAGTCACCTATGGGGACTAAAATATAATGAAAAAGATATAAAAAAAATCTAATAAACACAAACATATGTGGTATTGCTGTGTATGCAAATTTCTGCACTAGTAAATATAACATTAACCTAACCACATGATCAATGGCGTGAAAAAATACCAAAGTGAAAAAGTCCAGAATTGTGTATTTTTGGTCCCTTCATAAACTAGAATTTTTTTTTATATAAAAATGTGATCGAAAAGTCCCATCAAAACAAAAACTGATAAAAACTACAGATCACGACAAAAAAAATAAGCCCTCATACATCTTCGTATACGCAAAATAAAAGAGTTATAAGATTTAGGGGACAATTTTAAGCATATCACTTTTATAGAAAAAGCTATAATTTTTTTAAAGTAGTAAAATAAAACAAAACCTCTATAAATAGTATATAAATATAATTTGTCATTTTACTACTGTGTAGAAAAGGAAGCTTTTACAAAATTGCTTTATTTATTTTTTGCCCCACACATATATATTTTTTTGTTTCATTGCAGATTTTGTGGTAAAATTTGTGGTCATTAGAAGTACAATTGGTGGCACAAACAACAATTCTTCATATGGGTCTGTAGGTGGAAAATTAAAAGTGTAATGGCTATTAGGAGAGAAGGAAACAAAAAAAATGTATAGTTGAAATAACTACAACTGTTGCAACTATCAATAGCAACCAATCAGGTGCTGTCATTTTCTAAAAGTTATCTAAAACAAGAACTGAAAAAATATTGGGAGCTATTGGCAGTTGATAAATCTGATCTATTTTGTCTTTTTTCTATTGGGGTTTAGTTCAGTTATTAATAGAGATGAGTGAATTGAATCGGATGAAGTCAAATTAATTCCGAATTTAATGAAATATTCGATTTGGACCAAAGACGAACTTCGACTCGATTCAAAATAAGGAATTTCTTCATTTGCAACATCCGCTGCGATTGTCCTGTATAATGTATAGATGCTAGCGGCTTTCTCCTGCGCTCGCATCTCTGCAATAGATAGGACCATCACAGTGGATGTCAGGAGTGACACCCGCTGTGATCTGTCCTTAAAGGGGTACTCCCGTGGAAAACTTTTTTTTAAATCAACTGGTGCCAGAAAGTTAAACAGATTTGTAAATGACTTCTATTAAAAAAATCTTAATCCTCCCAATACATTTTATGGGCTGTATACTACAGAGGAAATGCTTTTCTTTTTGGATTTCTCTGATGTCATGACCACAGTGCTCTCTGCTGACTTCTGCTGTCCATTTTAGGAATTGTCCAGAGAAGCCTATGTTTGCTATGGGGATTTTCTCCTGCTCTAGACAGTTCCAAAAATGGACAGCAGAGGTCAGCAGAGAGCACTGTGGTCGTGACATCAGAGAAATCCAAAAAGAAAAGCATTTCTTCTGTAGTATATAGCCCCTAAAATGTACTGGAAGGATTAAGATTTTTTAATAGAAGTAATTTACAAATCTGTTTAACTTTCTGGCACCAGTTGATTTAAAAAAAAAGTTTTCCACAGGAGTACCCCTTTATCTCCATGCTGGGAGCTGTAGTACCTGCATTAATAGACAGATTGCAGTGGGTGTCACTTCTGACACCTCTTGCAAATTGTCTATTAATGCAGGTACTACAGCTCCCAGAATGGAGCAGAGTGTGCTCTATGTTTGGAGCAGTAGTACCTGCAGGTAAGGAAAGATCACAGCGGGTGTCACTCCTGAAACCCGCTGCATTCGTCCTGTATAATGTATAGATGCAGGGGGCCGGCCACTCTTCTCTGGCCCCACTGTAGTATGAGTATATATGCCGTAGATATACCTATTGTTCATATTTCCCGCAGAGAGCTGTGATTCGCTGGAACAATCTGGCCAATCACAGCTCTCTGCGGGAAATATGAAAAAGTGATGTGAATTCTATTCACATCATTGGTCGGCCAGAGTATAGTGCAGAAATGCGAGCACAGGAGAAAGCCGCTCCATTTCTGCAATAGATAGGATGATCCCATTGGGGGTCAGGAGTGACTACCGGAGCGATCTTTCTATCAGTACAGGTACTACAGCTCCCATCATGGAACAGTCTGTTCCATGCTTGAAGTAGTAGTACTACCTAAAAAATTTAAAAAATAGAGAAAAAAGTGTAACACAGACTTTTTTTTTCTTTTTTTATTGATTTTCTTTTCAAATTACAAAAGAGAAGGAACACATCCTCACATAAAAAAGGATGAAATATTTTCTCCCCCCCCTCCTCCCCAACTAATCCACCCCCCAGTCCTGCATACATTGCCAAATATAGGGCCATGGACTCAGAAGGACAGAAAATGGCCATACATCTTCCCCCATCCCATATGTTTTCCCCCTATATGAATTATTATTTAACTGTCAATTTTAACATTTCATCTTACCATTCTCCAATCTCTCCCTTTCAACTGTTCCATTCCAATCTGTCCTCCTAACTCCGCGTCAATTCACATCTCACAGATTTACACCAATAGTACAAAGGAAGAAAATAAATAAATAAATTGGGCTCTCTACCTCTCTTCACGCTCCCCCTTACAATATAACATTCTATCCTCCTCATATTGTTATACCATTCAACACAACTAGGACTCCTAGGGTAAATTCAATTTCTGACAATCAAAAAACGGCCATAGAATAACATTCTTAAGCATATTTTTTTCCATTTTACTAGCTTTCATACATGAATCCTCTCCCAAAAGGGCTATCAGGGGGGAGTACTCGATACATACACCAATTATCTCCTCAATTTTACAGTATATTTCTTTCCAATAATTAACAATCTCCGGGCAACTCCATAGTAAATGTTTGTGTCCCGCTTTCTCCATATTACATCTAATACAGTTACTTCCTTCCCTGATACCTATCCTTTCCAGGAAACAAGGTGTATAATAAAGTCTATACACAATATTAAATTGTAGTAACCTGTGATTCAAATTTGGAAATACTAAATTGATGCTCCTCCATACTATATCCCATTTCATTTCTTTAATGGAACCAATCTCCTCCTCCCATTTCTGAAAACTAGTTTATTTTTTCCCAAGTTTGTCAAAGCTGTATAGACATATGAAATATGTTTTTATTTATTTTACCATCCATTATTTTATTTATAATCTCAGGATATACTGAATGTATGCATCCTCCAATACTAATAAACTCACTGAAAGATTTTTTTTTAAACCAATGTAATCCAAGCATCCTCCCTCCTTTAGATTGAATTCTTCTTTCAGTGCGGTCCAATTTTTGCATTTATCTCTCCCAAAACATCTTCTATCCCAATACACCCCATATTATTAAACAAATTCTCTTTCAAATTATCCTACAATAGTGGCCTATCCATTACTCCCTTTATATCCATCTCTTTCTTAAATACATTCCATGTTTTAACCAAACTTTTAACCATCAAAAGCTTCCTCCATTTTTCTTCTTCTAACTTCCCCGACAACTGGAATAAATCCTTAAATATCAAGCCACTATCAGATGACAAAAAGTCCAAAAAAGTAAATTTTTTCCATTCGAAAAAAAAAAAATATTTTGGCCTGCCAAAAAAATACTATATATCTAGAAAATCTATCCCTCCATTAACATTTTTTTGACACAAATATTCCAATTTAATTCTTGTTCTTTTTCTGCCCCAAATCATTGAGTTGCAAATTGAAATAATTTTTCTAAACAACCTCATCTCGCACGAAATTGGTGCAGATCCAAATACATACAGAATCTTTGGCATCAAAATTGACTTGATCAATATTATCTTTTCCACTTTAGATAAGTTTAAATCATTCCATATATTTACCCTTTTTTCCATTTCCTTAATTACTTTTAGGATGTTTAACTGATGGTATTTTCCTATCTCGCTTGATATGTTTATCCCCAGATATTGAAATTCCTCCCCTTTAGTTATTACCCTTAGTCCATATGTCTTCCCTATATTTTCATCTCCCAGAGGCATAATAACCGATTTCAACCAATTTATTGCCAGTCCAGAGAATCTACCATGGCTACTTATTATTTCTATGACACACACACTTTATTAACCACAATATTAAAATACATTATTAATAAATACATTACTAATAAAAAAAAAATGGAAAAATTAATTATAAAAAATATATTATTTTTACATTAAAATGGCCCCTTTCTACATTTTTTATTATTGTTGGCTACATTTTTAGGTCCCTGTCCACCCACATAAATTGATCCCTGTTTAAAAATTAACATTATATTTTTTTTTTTTGTCTTTTAATTTTCAGGAGCAGGCAGGGACCCGAAAATTCAGCGCTCAATATTAAATATGAATGAGGAGTGCATTTCATAATTTATTTTCTAGTTTTTGTTCTAAATAATAATCTTTTTTTATTTTCACTTTACTTTTTTAGCCCCATTTATTATTATTTTTTGTGCATTTAGATGTTCTGCCATGAATAATTGTTGGGGTCATAGATAAGCCTAGGGCAAGGACATCAGTAATATGTATAATACAGTAGGCAAAAAAAGGCTGAGTTTCACTAATTTACCAAAAATCCATAAATTTACAGAGGTCTTCTATCAGAAATCAAAGATACTTCAAATTGTAATTTGCAGAGGCAGATGGCTGGGACAATAATGTATGTATGTATGTATTTAGTGTAATTGTGAAGGATGATGTCATTGTAATTATACAATATGAGTTGGTTTTAAATGACAAATTACTGCAAAAATCTTCTTGTAATTTCAATGTCTCTGCATATGCAGGAAGACATGAATGGGAGCTATAATTTCAGTAGGATGGAAAGGACTTTTTCATTGCTGTAAGCTGTAGAAGGGAATATGTAACCATGGATGTGGGATGTGGGATTACCTTTTTATATGAAGTGAAAAATATATTTTTTTTATGTAGGAGATGGTGGGAGTTGTAATTCTTGAATTCCAGTTGTCCCTGCTTGCAATCACAGTGGTTGCAGCTGGGGCCGGCAGGGAGTCACTGGGACCGTATGAATGAAATAAAGAAAGTTTTGAAATATATAGTAGCTGCTCTATATGGAACAAATTAAGGTTAATTGAAAAATGAGACCACAGCCAATTAAAGTCAAATAGATAATAGAACATCAAAGGAATGTAGGTCAAGTGGTTTGACCTTAATTGGCTGTGGTTTCATTATTTAATTAAGGTCTTTCCCTCCTATTTCCTGTTCTTCATTCATCTGTCTGCTGTGTGAGCGAAAAAAAATTAAATTAAATATATATATATATATATATATATATATATATATATATATAGATATAAACCAGATACAGGCGCAGCACTCCAACAAAATAAGTGATTTTAATATCTCATGTCAGCATTACAACGTTTCAGCTCCTCCTGGAGCCTTTCTCTCATGCTTGAGAAAGGCTCCAGGAGGAGCTGAAACGTTGTAATGCTGACATGAGATATTAAAATCACTTATTTTGTTGGAGTGCTGCGCCTGTATCTGGTTTTTATCTTGGATGGACTCTGATCAAGTCCTTTGGGACGCTGGCACCAATTTTTTGGTTGGACTGGATAAGTAGTGCTGCTTTATTTTGGGATTATATATATAGATATAGATATATAACAAATACATATATATATATATATATATATATATATATATATATATATATATACAGTGGGGATCAAAAGTTATTTGTATTAATGTGCATAAAGAAGCCAAGGAAAGATGGAAAAATCTCCAAAAGGCATCAAATTACAGATTAGACATTCTTATAATATGTCAACAAAAGTTAGATTTTATTTCCATCACTTACACTTTCAAAATAACAGAAAACAAAAAAATGGCGTCTGCAAAAGTTTGGGCACCCTGCAGGGTTAATATGTTGTACTGCCCCCTTTGGCAAGTATCAAAGCTTGTAAACGCATTTTGTAGCCAGCCAAGAGTCTTTCAATTCTTGTTTGAGGTATCTTTGCCCATTCTTCCTTACAAAAGTCTTCCAGTTTTTTGAGATTTCTGGGCTGTCTGTCACGCACTGGTCTTTTAAGGTCTATCCATAGATTTTCAATTATTTTGAGGTCAGGAGATTGTGAAAGCCATGGCAAAACCTTCAGTTTACGCCTCTTGATGTAATCCCCTGTGGATTTCGAGGTGTGTTTAGGATCATTATCTATTTGTAGAAGCCATCCTCTCTTTAACTTCAGCTTTTTCACAGATGGCATCAAGTTAGCATCCAAAATTTGCTGAAATTTTATTGAATCCTTTATTCCTTCTACTCATGAGATGTTCCCTGTGCCACTGGCTGCAATACAACCCCAAATCATGATTGATCCACCCCCATGCTTAACAGTTGGACAGAGGTTCTTTTAATTAAATTCTGTTCCCCTTCTTCTCCAAACGTACCTTTGCTCATTCCGGACAAAAAGTTTATTTTTAACCTCATCGGTCCACAGAACTTGTTTCCAAAATGCATCAGGCTTGTCTATTAGTGTTGAGCGGCATAGGCCATATTCGAATTCGCGAATATTCGCGAATATATGGACGAATATTCGTCATATATTCGCGAATATTCGCATATTCGTTATATTCTTGTTTTATTTTCGCATATGCGAACATTCGCGTATGCGAAAATTAACATATGTGAATATTAGCATACACAAAATTAACATGCGGAAAAATTCGCATATGCGAAAATTAGCATATGCTAATTTTCGCATATGCGAATTTTCGCGCGCCAGTCTCACACAGTAGTATTACAGCCTTCTTTACACAACACAAGCTGGAAGCAGAGAGGGGTGATCACTGTGATGTGTACTGTGAAAAAAAAAGGAAAAAAAAAAACGAATATTCGTAATTACGAATATATAGCGCTATATTCGCAAAATTCGCGAATTCGCGAATATGCGATATTCGCGAATAATATTCGAATTGCGAATATTCGTGAGCAACACTATTGTCTATATGTTCATTTGCAAAGTTCAAATGCTGATTTTTGTGGTGAGGACGTAGAAGAGGTTTTCTTCTGATGACTCTTCCATGAATACCATATTTGTACAAGTATCTCTTTATAGTGGAATAGTGTACCACAACTCCAGTGTCTGCCAGATCTTTCTGGTGGGATTGTGCATGTTATGGAGCCATCTGATATATAATTTATCATCTGTGTACTGTATTAGGTACAGTCCTCCAAAGGACATCAAGTTAATTCTCTACATCCCCTATATGCACTTTATATATAGAGCACTGTATATGGCGGCAAAGTGTGTTAAGTTTTGTTGAAACATTTTAAGCAATATGAAATATATATATATATATATGTATATATATATATATATATATATATATATATATATATATATATATATGATCTAATATGAAAGTTTACATCTACATTTACATGAGCGAAAAAAATAAATAATATATATACAGGTATATGATCTGTATTCACTGGTCTTTATTCACACATGTGCAGGTGACATTTCAGCTGGCTCACCCAGCCATTTTCAAATTTGTATTTGGCCTACGTATGCTATATCTATCTAACTATCTATCTATATACTCAAAGTCCAAAAAGAAAAGCACATCCGCCCAAATAATCCTAGAATAAGGTGCACGCCATCATAGGGTTCCTGGTCAGGGAATCCAACATCAATCCATTGGAAAGGATCGCAGCACACAAAAATTTCAATAAAGTGCAGTGTTTTTTTGCATTGTCAGCAAACAAAAGCACCTTTTGTTTGCTGAGGATGCAATAAACACCACATTTTATTGACATTTTTGTCTGCTGCTATCCTTTCCAATGGATATCTATCTATCTATCTATCTATCTATCTATCTATATATATATATATATATATATATATATATATATATAAATATATATATATGACAAATATATTGCATACTCTGTATTTGCCACAGCAGCGTGCACCCGTGTATTAGATAGATAGATAGATAGATAGATAAATCATATATCTGTATATATATATATATTTTATTTATTTATTTATTTATTTTTTTTTTTCCCGCTCATGTAGATGTAAACTTTTACATTAGATCATACATATATATTTACACAAAGGGATGTGGCATTCCTATCGCCCGACGCCCGGGACATGTAGTTCTAGGTGCCGGGCAGATTAATTTTTCAGGTCCTTAGCCCTGCTTCGAGCAAGCAGGACTGGACCTGAAAGCCCCCAACAAGCACAAAGGGTGTATGCAGTCCCCGTCTGATTCTCCTCTGCAGCTCCCGGCTGATTTCAGCAGCTGGGGCTGCCGCTAATAGCCAGCATGCGGCGATTGCCGCGGCTTTTAACCCTTTAGATCGCCGCTGTCAAAGCTGACAGCGGCGTCTAAAGGGACATGTGAATGCTCCCTGGTGGTCCAGTGGGGTGGATCGCCCCCCCCCCCCCCACACTATGGAGGTAGCCGGAGGGCTTACCTCTGCTTCCCTGGTGTCTGTGGATCTGTCATTGATAGAGCCTTAGACAAACAAGGAGAGCGCTCCTAGTGTGATAGCGTAATGTAAAAGCAAAGATAATAGACAAGAAAACTTGCTCACCAAGTCTAGTTGCACTGCGACCAAGTACAACTATGGCGAAGGCGTGAAGTGACCCTGCAACGGGCGAAGAGCGGCAGCTGCTCCTGGACACACAGGCGAAGAAATTAAGCGGATCCCTCCAGGGAACAAACCAGGATAGAGGCAGCGCACAGGACTTCAAAGGTAAAATGGTTTATTTACCCGGCATGCTGGGTAAGTAAACCATTTTACCTTTGAAGTCCTGTGCGCTGCCTCTATCCTGGTTTGTTCCCTGGAGGGATCCGCTTAATTGATAGAGCCTGGCTGGACTAGGCTCTATCAATGGATCACAGAGCACACAGATCAATGGAGTTCTATGGACCTCCATTGATCTGTATGAGGAATCTAATGATTCCTTCTAAAAGTCCCCTAAGGGACTAATAAAGTGTAAAAAAAATGTTTTAATAAAAGTTTAAAAGACACACATAAACCCTTCTATATTAAAAGTTCAAATCACCCCCTTTTCCTTTATAAAAACATATAAACATAATTAAAATAAACATATTTGGTATCGCTGCGTGCGTAATTGTACAAACTATTAAAATATAACATTATGTTTCCCGAACGGTAAATTACATAAATGTAAAAAAAAAAATACCAGACCACAGAATTGCAATTTTTATAATATCCCAAAAAAAAAGGTAAAAGCGATTAAAAAGTCCGATCAATACCAAAATTAGCCCTCATACAGCCTGGTATGCAAAAAAAAAAAAAAAAAAGCTACAGGGGTCAGAAAATGGCAATTAAAAAAAATTCTAAAAAGTTAAGAATTTTTTTTAAATTAGTAAAACATGACAGAAACTATACAACTCTGGTGTTGCTGTATCAGGACAACCTAAAGTATCAAAATAACATGTTAGCTCAACCACAAGGTAAATGGCGTAGAAAAGAAAACCAAAAAATTAGCTAAATTATCTTTTACTATTTCATTTCACCAATATATATAATTTTTTGTTTCGGAAAATATGTTATGGAAAAATAAAAAGGTATCATTATAGTAGTTAGTTATGGCTATTATAGGGAGGAAAAAACGAGAGTGTAAAAGCCAAAATTGGCCAGGACAAGTGGATTGTCATGAGGGACAAGTAGATTTTGCTCCGTTTTAGTCCCGTGGACAAGTAGTTTTTTATTAAATTTCCACACCCCTGATATATATATATATATATATTGCTATCCATATATCTATACGTCTCTCTCTCTCGCTCTCTCTCTCTATATATATATATACATATATATATATATATAAATCATATACCTGTATATATATTATTAAATTTTTTTCTCATGCAAGTGTAGATGTAAACTTTCTTATCATATTTCAGATCATATGTATTTGTCATGTACAGTATATATATATATATATATATATATATATATATGTCTCTCTCTCTCTCTCTCTCTCTCTCTCTCTCTCTCTCTCTATATATATATATATATATATATATACGTATATATATATATATATATATATATATATATATATATATATATATACAGTCATGGCCGTAAATGTTGCCCCCCCCCCCCCCCCCCCCCTGAAATTTTTCTAGAAAATGAAGTATTTCTCACAGAAAAGGATTGCAGTACATACTGTCACACCAAACTCCAAAAATGGGCTGGACAAAATTATTGGCACCCTTAACTTAATATTTGGTTGCACATCCTTTGGAAAAAATAATTGAAATCAGTCGCTTCCTATAACCATCAATAAGCTTCTTACACCTCTCAGCCGGAATGTTGGACTACTCTTCCTTTGCAAACTGCTCCAGGTCTCTCTTATTGGAAGGGCACCTTTTCCCAACAGCAATTTTAAGATCTCTCCACAGGTGTTCAATGCGAATTTGATCTGGACTAATTGCTGGCCACTTCAGAACTCTCCAACGATTTGTTGCCTTCCATTTCTGGGTGCTTTTTGATGTATATTTGGGGTCATTGTCCTGCTGGAAGACCCAAGTTCTCAGACGCAAACCAAGCTTTCTGACACTGGGCTGTACAGTGCGACCCAAAATCCATTGGTAATCCTCAGATTTCATGATGCCTTGCACACTTTCAAGGCACCCAGTACCAGAGGCAGCAAAACAACCCCAAAACATCATTGACCCTCCACCATATTTCACTGTAGGTACTGTGTTGTTTTCTTTATAGGCCTCATTCCGTTTTCGGTAAACAGTAGAATGATGTGCTTTACCAAAAAGCTCTATCTTGGTCTCATCTGTCCACAAGATGTTTTCCCAAAAGGATTTTGGCTTACTCAAGTTCATTTTGGCAAAATGTAGTCTTGCTTTTTTATGTCTCTGTGTCAGCAGTGGGGTCCACCTGGGTCTCCTGCCATAGCGTTTCATTTAATTGAAATGTCGACGGATAGTTTGCGCTGACACTGATGCTCCCTGAGCCTCCAGGACAGCTTGAATATCTTTGGAACTTGTATGGGGCTGCTTATCCACCATCTGGACTATCCTGCCTTGACACCTTCCATCAATTTTTCTCTTCCGTCCATGCCGAGGGAGATTAGCTACAGTGCCATGGGCTGCAGACTTCTTGATAATGTTGCGCACTGTGGACAAAGGCAAATCTAGATCTCTGGAGATGGACTTGTAACCTTGAGATTGTTGATATTTTTCCACAATTTTGGTTTTCAAGTCCTCAGACAGTTCTCTTCTCCTTTTTCTGTTTTCAATGCTTAGTGTGGCACACACAGACACACAATGCAAAGACTAAGTGAACTTCTTTCCATTTCATCTGCTTTCAGGTGTGATTTTTATATTGCTTGTTAATTGCCCCAGGTGAGTTTAAAGGAGCATCACATGCTTGAAACAATCTTATTTTTCCACAATTTTGAAAGGGTGCCAATAATCTTGTCCAGACCATTTTTGGAGTTTGGTGTGACATTATGTCCAATTTGCTTTTTTTCCTCCCTTTTTTTGATTTTGTTCCAATACACACAAAGGGAATAAACATGTGTATAGCAAAACATGTGTTACTGCAATTCTTTTCTGTGAGAAATACTTCATTTTCTTGAAAAATTTCAGGGGTGCCAACATTTACAGCCATGACTGTATATATACAGCAGACAGATGAATGAAGAACAGGAAATAGGAGGAAAGACCTTAATTGAATAATGAAACCACAGCCAATTAAGGGCAAACCACTTGAACTACATTCCTTTGATGTTCTATTACCTATTTGACCTTAATTGGCTTTGGTTTCATTATTCAATTAACCTTAGTGACTCCCTGCCGGTCCCTGCTGCAACCAATGTGATTTCAAGCGGAGACAACTGAAATTCAAGAATTACAACTCCCATCATCCCCTACATAAAAATGTAAAGATTTTTCACATATATAAAAAGGTAATCCCACATCCCACATCCATGGTTACATATTCCTTTCTACAGTTTACAGCAATGAAAAAGTCCTTTCAATCCTACTGAAATTAGAGCTCCAATCCATGTCTTCCTGCATATGCAGAGACATTGGAATTACAAGAAGATTACATGAATCGTCCTTCACAATTACATTAACTACATACATAAATTATTATCCCAGCCATCTGCCTCCACAAATTACATTCTGAAGTATATTTAATGTCAGATAGAAGACCTCTGTAAATTTATGGATTTTTGGTAAATTAGGGAAACTCAGCCTATTTTTGCCTACTGTATTATACATTTTACTGATGTCCCTGTCTTCGGCTCGTCTATGACCCCCACAATTATTCATGGCAGCACATCTAAATGCCCAAAAAAATAAAATAAATGGGACTAAAAAATTTAAGTGAAAATAAAAAAATTATGATTTAGAACAAAAACCTAGAAAAAAAATATGAAATGCACTCCTCATTCATTTTTAATATTAAGCGCAGAATTTTCTGGTCCCTACCCGTTCCCGAAAATTGAAAGACAAAAAAAAAAAAATGTTAATGTAAATTTTTAAACAGAGATCAATTTATGTTGGCGACAGGGACCTAAAAATGCAGCCGACAATAATAAAAATGTAGAAAGGGGCCAATTAAATGTAAAAATAATAATATATAATACATTTTTCAATTTTTTTTTATTAGTAATGTATTTTAATATTTTAATATTGTGTTTAATAAAGTGTGTGTGTATGTGTGTTTCACTTTTTTTCCTCTATTTTTTTAAATTTTTTTAGGTAGTACTACTACTCTCAGCATGGAACATACTATTCCATGATGGGAGCTGTAGTACCTGTACTAATAGACAGATCGCAATAGGTGTCACTCCTGACACCCCATGCGATTGTCCTTTCTATTGCAGAGATGGAGCGGCTTTCTCCTGCACTTGCATCTCAGCACTATACTCTGGCCGGCATGTGATGTGAATAGAATTCACATCACTTATTCATATTTCTCGCAGAGAGCTGTGATTGGCCAGATGATTCCACCTGCTGTGACACCCACTGTGATCTTTCCTTCCCTGCAGGTACTACTGCTCCCAACATGGAGCACACTCTGCCCCATTCTTGGAGCTGTAGTACCTGCATTAATAGACAGATCGCAACAGGTGTCAGAAGTGACACCCACTGCAATCTGTCCATTAATGCAGGTACTACAGCTCCCGGAATGGAGCAGAGTGTGCTCCATGTTGGGAGCAGTAGTACCTGCAGTTGAGAACAGATCACAGTGGGTGTCACTCCTGACATCTGATGCGATCGATGTCACTCCTGACATCCGATGCGATCGTCCCGTACATTATACAGGATGATCGCAGCGGGTGTCAGGAGTGACACCCAGGGCGATCTATTAGCACAGGTACTGCTACTTCCATCATGGAACAGTCTGCTCCATGCTGGGAGTAGTAGTACTACCTAAAAAATGTTTAAAAAAAATAGAGAGAAAAAAGTGAAACACACACACTTTATTAAACACATTATTAAAATAGATTACTAATAAAATTTTGCTGAAAATTTATTTGGATCAAATAAAATTTTTTTGAATCAGCGGAATTGAATTTTTTTTTAATTCGCTCATCTCTATATTTAAGATAAAATGTGACTATTACATTTTAAGTTTGTAGTCAACTTCAAATCAGAATACTAAGAAACAATTTTAATACCTTTTATCTCTAGTATATGGATGTGAATAAAAATACAGACAAAGAGGCATGCACACAGCCGCACGTGTCAACCTTTAGCTTCAAAGCATCCAAGACCCCACGGTGAGGAAACCTTACAAAGTTGTAGATCCCCCAACATCACATTATGCTGCAACCAGTTACAGAATTATAAAGATTTATATCCACAAAGGTTCTGAATTATTGCTTCACCCCCAGAACATGTCCATCCAAGACTTCAGGCAGCTTTCTGATCACTTATCTGTAGGGTGCATGCTTTTTACACAGAACTAGAAAAAACTTCTAAAAATTCTTAAACTTAAAAATTCTGAAAGAGTTTCCTAATTAAGCCACATTATTCGTGGGCTTGGTTTCACTAAATCTTTGTTACTGAAACTTGGTTTAGCTTCTTTCTTTGCTTAATGCCTGAATGATAAAAATAGTTTCTAGTCTGAACCAACAGACTTTTTTCACTTCTTTTTTCTCTGTTCTTTCTTATGATAATTGGTTAGCACCATGGCAGCATTTGAAACAAAAAGGCCTGACAACAAAAGCTGCACCAGGAGACGATCAGTGCACTTTCACAGTGTCTATAGGTATGACAGCCAGCGTCAGCTTTTTGAGAAAGTTATTTGATGGATGTGTCTCAGAGAGCATTGTGTTGGCTCAAACATCCGGCATGGAATTAATGCAAGCATTTCCATTTTGAACCCACCTGATTTCTGTTGCCATGCTGTATAGATGACCGGAGTGAATGGGTCAAGGGTGGCCTGTGAGCACACATATTTTTGTCTTTCTTAAGGGTCTATTCACACGTACAATATCCTGTGCAGATTTGATGCGCAGATTTGATGCGCAGGATTTCAAGTAATTTAGTTTACATTGAAATCTGCAGCAGGAAATCCTGCGCATCAAATCTGCGCAGAATACTGTACTTGTGAATAGACCCTTAGGAAACTCTACAGTGTATATAAGAAGCATATACATTTTTAAAACTAACTTACCAAGCTCAAGTTATGTGTACATGTGCTTTATTTATCAAAAGTAGCATTTGGTGAATGTGCACGTGTGGGATTTTTGCTTCTGCGAAGTTGTTGTAAGCAAATTTTGTAAGTGAAAAGATTGCTGTATTTGTTTGCGCCATTTTAAGCCAAATTAAACAAAATTTGTGACATTTGGAGAAAATTCCCACACGATAAATTCACAACCACTGGCACTGCCCTTCAGGACCAAAAGTCTGACTAAAAGTCGCAAAACCATCGATGCAGAAAATTTGTGCCTTTTTTTTACGCAACAAAAGCATGTAAAATGCTTGATAAATCCTCCACCCCCATTTTTTTGGCCTCTGTCAGGGTTATGAATATGTTTGCCAGGTATATTGGGAGATTTCCAGATGCATACAGCAGATGTATACCACAAACATGGTGTGAAAACAGCCAGCCTTAGGACACCATAGCATGATGATCTATGTCTAGTCAGTTAGAACCAAGGGTATTGCAACTAAAATCTAGATAAAAATCTGCCTTTACTATGGCTGTGTAAAGCTATGTTCACACGGCAGAATGTCGGCCCGGAAAATTTACGGTCAAACATTCTGCAGACAGCTGGTCTCCATAGATGACAATGCATTTCCAAGCAGAATCCGCAGAAAAAATAGACATGTATATCCTTTCTGCGGACGCCAAAATCAGGATATCTACAGCAGAAACATCTGCTGTGGAAATTCTGCTGTGTGCACAGTGCAGCACAATGTCTTTTAAAAAAAAAGTTTGCGGACATTCCACCATGTGAACATAACCTTAAAGAGGTCTAGGTTTCCACACAGGTGTTTTTTTTTTTTTTTGTGTTTTTTTGGAAAAACTGCCACTGACTGCAAGTCAGAAATGGACCCAGCAGGAAGAAGTATAAGCCAATCCCTTATATTTCACATTCCTTTTGAATAAACTTCTGGTTTTGGCTCGAACACTGCAGCGACAATTTTCCAAAAAACTTCAGAAAAGAACCTGGAGGACATTTTTTATTGTGTTCATGCCTTTTTTCAGTGTTAAAAAGGTGCATCTTTAGGCACAGTGAGGGACATTTATCATTCAATATAGACGTTTTTTTCCATCTATCCTTGTCGCTTGAATGTCGCAGATAAGGAAAAATAGCGACTTATATGCGACTTTTGCAATAGAAGTTTCCGAGCGTTTGGTGTATCAGTACACCGTTTTCTGTTTTAGACATGCACTGCACCCTTATTTATCATATGCGACTTTTACTAATAGTCTCAAATTATTGCGCTAACTCCAAATTTCGGGCGCATTAGTACGCATACCAATAGGACATGTACCAAACCACTCTACCCTTCGCAAAAAACAAGGGGGGAGAATTACCAAACCTGTTCAGAGGAAAAGTACTCTAACAGAAACTAAGTGAAGGTTCTCCAAAAAGTGTGCCCCCAGCTGTTGCAAAACTACAACTCCCAGCATGTCAGATTGTGCATGCTGGGAGTTGTAGTTTTGCAACAGCTGGAGGCACATTTTTATTTTATTTTTATAATTAATGGGTGTGGATAATGCTCTGCGCATGATTGATAAAGCCTGGCTAAGCCAGGCTATATCAATCAGAGCAGGGACAGCTGTTGGGGAGGAGGTAAGCGCAATGGCTACCGGGGGGAGATGATGCACACCACTCGACCACCAAGGAGACTTTAAAGTGCCGTTAGACCCCGCTGTCATTTTTGACAGCGACGGTCTAAGGGGTTAACTTACCTCATCAACTATAATTTCGGTTTCGCCTTCTGAGAAATTTTTCTTCTTGCGGCCGCGCTTTCGGCAGATTAATTCCGCTTTGACGCAACCTTTCCATAGTGGCTGGGGCCAACGAAATCTGCCTTTATAGTAAATTTTGCACAATTTTGCCAAAAAAGCCCCAAAAATTATGCCAGAGAAAATGGCATTCTACAGCCAACATTGATAAATGTTCAAAACAACCCCCTTCCCCCACCCACCCCGTTTGTAAACTTAGCCTTAGCTGAGTTTTTAGATTACTCTCAAGTTAGCAAAGTTAGTTTACTGCCACAACTAGTAACAATCTTAGACTGCCCTGAAAAGATATCCTACCTACAGGTCAGCAAGGAAATGAAAATAGGGGACTTACTTTGTTCTATAATGTGGACAAGATCTGTGTTTATTGTTTTGTACCAACAAGGAGGATATCTTTTCTAGTGCAATCTAGCAAGGTGTAGTCTCTCTTGGTACCAGGAGGTGTTAATGTCACATTTATAGTGTAATGGCAGTGCAATATTCTAAAAAAAACACATAGATTCACATAGATTCAACACATGCAACCGCCCTCATAGACAATCAGGGGTTAGTGTCCCCATGGCAAACTGTCATGACTGAGAGTGGACAGGGAGAGTGAGCCCTAAGGTGTCACTAGAAACACTCTCCCTGCCTACTTGCCCATGGTTCCGGTCCCTTCCTGCGCTAAAGTACAATGGGTGTAGAGGTACACAAATAATACTGTACATTGTTGGGGACAGGCCAGAAACATAACGGGAAAACAACCAAACAACCAGATAAACCAGACAGGATATACAAAACAGGGCAGGATATAGCATACTAACATACTGTTCAGAAACCGTAATCAAGATAAACGGCATATATGAATAAATGAGCAAGACTAGATATGGAACAAGTATACAGCAGAAACCAGGAGATGCAGGGGATGAACATATGAACTGAATGTCAACACTAAACAGGTCAGGAAACATAGACCACTGTTCACACTGGACACAAAGAACTAACTAGACTCCCCACTCCAAACATGGAGGCACAACAATACTAACTCCAAATAGACTTTTAGCCAGCGGGCACACTCCACCATGTGATCAGGATACTGGCCTAGAAGAAAACAGAAATATATTACACGGAACACTAGACTGAGAAACGGATGAATCTGAACAAACTCCACAAAAGGCCCACAGGTTTATAGGTCCGCTACTTTTCAATACGTTTATTAATGACCTTGTAGAGGGATTACAGAGTAAAATTTCTATATTTGCAGATGACACTAAACTGCATAAGGTGAAGACGGCAGAGGAGGACAACATAATATTACAGAGGGATCTGGCGCAGCTGGATACTGGGGCACAGACATGGCAAATTAAGTGTAATTTGGATAAATGTAAGGTTATGTACGTAGTCCGAGGCAACAAAAGTATGACTATGGGGGACATTTATCAAGGTGTTTTATAGTAAGATTCTCTTTGTTGTCCTTATCTCAGCTTTAATTTCTCAAATTGCTTTGGTAAAATGAAAGCTGAGTTTTGATTGGTTGCTATGGGCAACAAAGAAAATCTTTAAAAAGCTTTAAAAATATTGCCCAACATGCTAAATAGGGTAAAACAGCAGCTGAAAAAGAGGTATTGGTAAACGGTAAACTCAAGTTCAGAAACCAGAGCCTGGCAGCTGCTGCCAATGCAAATAAAATTATGGGGTGCATTAAAAGAGACATAGAGGCTCATGACAAGTTTTGCCTCTGTTCAAATTACAAATCACCTAGTCAGACCACACGTGAAATATTATGCATTTCCCCCTGCATTTTCGAGACAGCAGAGAATGATGTGCTGTCTCGGGAGAGGGGAGGCAGGTATCTGAAGACAACACCACACTGTGAAAGTGAAAGGACTACACAACTTCCTATGCCAATATGCCTGTCCAAATCAATAGATTTCCATCCAATAATCTGGCTTGAAAACACGTAGAAAATCCACTTACCCTATAAATCTGCAAATAGCTGGAATCACATATAAAGATTTGTGACAATTTTGATATAGTTTTAGTTTTTTTTTTTTTTTTTTTTTTTAAACAAAGCCTGGAGCATATTTGAATAGAAATTAAAGTATAAAGAAAAGACTGATCTGATGTTAAAATTGCATGTATAATTCTAGTTTATGAACAGCTGTGGAAGATCCATGGACACTCTAGTGTTACAATGCCATTTCAAATTCTGTTTTGGTAACTGGCCCCAAAAAGCACTTAGATTGAGATATCTTAAAGCGAAACCAACACCTGTTTCATCCACACTAAACCCAAACCTCAGGGTTAAAGTGCGAATAAACCGGATTGTAGTGATGTATTGCTCATCCGGATCCAGAGTCTAGTTACGGAGGTACATGCTGTATTAGGATCTGTTGCTAATATGTTATTTTAACCCCCTTTGCGCAATGGAGATGGGAAGCCAGTGTTCTGAGCTTCCCTACCTCTGTCCCCTCTGCTCCAATATGACTGCCCACATCATAAATATTTATAGAGTGTGAGGTGGACAGGATTATCAGAGCAGAAGAAATGGAGGCAGGGAAATTCAGAACACCAGCTCCTGTCTACATTGTGCTAAGTGAGTTAATTAACATAATAACAGACCCTAACACACCTGTATTTCTGGATCTGGACCACGGATCTGGGGGAGTGATACATCATTTTAATCCAGTTCACCTGCACTATAGCAATGTGCATTGGGTTTAGTATGGAGGAACCAGGTGTCAGATTCCCTTTAAGCAGAGTTGGTGCTGCAGCATAAGACCACATGGAAACATTGAAAACTAAACATTTAAGACTGCATGTTTTCATCTAAAGACTAGTAATATATATTTCTACATGCTTGATTTATGAAGGAACACAACGTGCAATTTTATTTCCACCAGCTAATGCACAAAAAACCCTGCCATGCAAATATCTTGGCATCTGGAAGATCTTGCTTCCCTTTTTTAAGAAAAAAAAAATAAAATCCGTTTATTACTTTAGTTTAGCCTATGTATCCACTATAAAGTAGTGAGTGGATGTAATACAAAAAAATAAATAAAAAAAATACACCATGAAGGATATTATGGAAACAAGTAAAACTATTTGTGTGAATGTAATGACGTTAAATGTAGGTTGGCACATTATAGTGTAAAAGAATAAGTTTATTGGAGAAAACTATACATTTGAAAGGAGGCTCTTGTTTGCTTTTGGACCTCCTCTAACCTTGATACAAGATGTGAAATGGCTGGGCATGGAGGCATATAAGTTGGAACAGTAGATCATGCACAATTGTAGGTGGGTGAAGTTGGCTCACCATAAATGTTTGACTTGTGATAAATCTGGGAACCCGGCAGGCCAAGGAAGTATTGCACTCTGGCAGGGACATTTCTGGGAAGTTCTCGATGGGTGTAAACATTATCCTGCAGAACAATGCCAGTTAGAAGCCCTGCCACGAGAGGCCACAGGATGTCCTGCATATAATTTGCTAAGTGTCTTTTGCATCACTACTAGAAAGACGGTGTGTCGTATGTGATGGCTCCCCAGATCATCACACCAGCAGCTGGGGCAGTGTGTCACTCTACAGCAAAGGCAGGATTGAAGTGCTTACCAGCAAACCTCCATACTTGAACCTGAACATCATAAGATACCAAACAGAACCTGGATTTATCCCTTAAGATTAAATGGTTCCAGGCCGCAGAAGTCTAGGTTTTTCATTCACAACACCACTGCTAGCAAGGATGGCGATGGCTGGCTGTAATTGGCAGGACATGTAACAGATTAAATGTGCCCTGACATCAAATTGCCTTTTGCAAAGTGCCTGTAAATGGTCTGGGCAAAGACATGGAAGTGCAATGAAGGTGGCACTTGTAAATGTATAGTGGATAATAAACTGTAGGAGCTGCTCATGTTTGTTGTCGAATCAAACAATCCTCTGGTCTGTCGGGCCATCCAAAGTCTGGTCCCATATACGCATTCTCTCACTTAACCACTGCTCCAAATACCTCCTAACAGCTTGACTAGAATTGCCTAGATGGTGGGAAGTCTCAGAAATGACCATTCGCTTTTCTGAGTCCAATGATACACTCCCTTCCGAAGACAGTTAGCTATCTTTGAGAATGTCTTCAGGTCCGTCGTAGAAGCATGTCTTACAGTCAACCATCTGTCACCAAGAGGTATTCTTCTCAAAAAAGCAGCTTTTCCAACATAGCCTAAAATCTCATAAAGACAAGTAGATGGGATTCTTAAAATATAATCTATGTGCTACAAAAATGAAAATATGCAGGGTGCAAATTTCTGTTGTCGGTTATCTCCATTTAGTTAATTGGGAAAAAGAAAATTTGCAATCAAATCTAGAAGGAATCTAGTAATGCCAGTAATGCAGCATATGTACAGATGCTTACCTATCATATGTACAGATGCTTACCTATCATATGTACAGATGCTTCCCTTCAGATGGCCCCAGTGGTTTCTATTTACTGGGGCCTTGTGATGATATGGCATGTGATAGAGCACCACTGAGGAAGTTGCTTGTAGGTGTCGCAACACGTGGGGTCCAGCATGGTCCCGTCCATCTGATCCATTTTATTATACGCCGTTTTGCTATCTTGTGCTTGCCTTACTAAGTACTTTTGTTTATCATATACATTTGACACTTTTTAATGTAACAATTTGCTAGATACAGAGTGCACTTGTTGATTTATTTCTTATTGTTGTTATCTTGGCAATAGTGTGGCCTTATTTATGCCCTTATGCAGGATGGTTACCATTTGGAGGGGGTCTATGGCCCCTTCCAAGGTTGTGTATCAGCTCGATTTAAAGGGGTACTACGACCCTAAGACATCTTATCCCCTATCCAAAGGATAGGGGATAAGATATCTGATTGTGGGGGTCCCGCCGCTAGGGACCCTGCAATCTCTCATGCAGCACCCACCTGTCTCAGCTGCATGAAGCAATGATCGCTCTGTGTCTGAAGACTAACGACCACGGGGCCGGAGTATTGTGACGTCACGGCCATCACACTCCCTCCCATAGGCGTGATGGCCGCCCCCCTGTGATGTCACAAGGGGCAGAGTTATGATGACGTTAGTCTTCAGACATGGAGCGATCATCTCGTCGGGCAGCTGAGACAGGTGGGTGCTGCATTCATCCTTTGGATAGGGGATAAGATGTCTTAGGGCCGGAGTAACCCTTAAACCACTTAAGGACCCAGGGCGTACCTGCATGCCCTGAGTCAGCTCCCTTTCTATAACGCCGTGGCCCATAGGTCATAGCGGGTCGGGCCCGGCCTCTTACAACGGCCAGGACCCGTGGCTCATAGCGCGCAGCACTGATCGCAGTGCCGCATGCTATTACCCCTTTAGACGCAGCGTTCAAAGTTGATCGCCGCATATAAAGTGAAACTAAACTGCTGTTCGGGATCGCCGCGGCAAAATCGCGGCATCCCGAACAGCTGTAGGACACGAGGAGGGTCCCCCTAGCTGCCTCCTTGTGTCCGATCACCGAATAACTGCTCAGTGCCTGAGATCCAGGCATGAGCAGTAAAGCGGAAGAATCATTGATCTATGTTATCCTATGGGATAACAAAGATCAATGTAAAAGATCAGTGTGCGCAGTGTTATAGCCCCCTTTGGGAGCTATAACATTGCAAAAAATAAAAAAGTGAAAAAAAAAGGTAATAAAGATCATTTAACCTCTTCCCTAATAAAAGTTTGAATCACCCCCCTTTTCCCATAAAAAAACAGTGTAAATAAAAATAAACATATGTGGTATCGCCGCATATGGAAATGTCCAAATTATAAAAATATATCATTAATAAACCACATGGTCAATGGCGTACGCGTAAAAAATATCCAAAGTCCAAAATAGCATATTTTTGGTCACTTTTTATATCATGAAAAAATTTATAAAAAGCGATCAATAAGTCTGATCAATAGAAAAACAGTACTGCTAAAAACTTCAGATCACGGTGCAAAAAATTAGCCCTCATACCGCCCCATATGCAGAAAAATAAGAAAGTTAAAGGGGTCAGAAAATGACAATTTTAAACGTCTACATTTTCCTGCATGTAGTTATGATTTTTTTTCAGAAGTACGACAAAATCAAACCTACATAAGTAGGGTATCATTTTAATCATATGGACCTACAGAATAAAGTAAAGGTTTTACCGAAAAAATGTACTGTGTGGAAACGGAAGCCCCCAAAACTTACAAAATGGAGTTTTTTTTTCCAATTTTCTCACACAATGATTTTTTTCCCGTTTCGCCGTAGATTTTTGGGTAAAATTACTGATGTCATTACACAGTAGAATTGGTGGCGCAAAAAATAAGCCATCACATGGATTTTTAGGTGCAAAATTTAAAGAATTATGATTTTTTAAAAGTGAGGAGGAAAAAACGAAAGTGCAAAAAAAGAAAAACCCCGGGTCCTTAACGGGTTAAGCATGATTTTAATGGATTTTAAATGTATGTTCATTGATGTGATTTTTTTATATTTTCTTGCAATAAAGTTTACATTTTTATATATTGTAGTGTGTGCCCCTCAATAGCGTTTTCTATTTCTTCTTAATGGTGTGGCATGTCAACACATGACCACTGCAGCCAAACACATGTGTTGACATGTCATCGCTGGAGCATGGTGAACAAATGATAGGGTAAATCAATTACAAGATTTACATTCAAGTGCTACATTACTTGTTGAGGATTATTTTTGCAAAACTACAAGTCTAAACCTTGCTTCACATGGGTTATCTAGTAAATAAAACTTTTCTCCTATCAACAGGATAGGGCATAAATGTCTGATCACAGAGGGTTCGACTGCTAAAACCCACGCTATCCCTAAAACGGGGCCCATCTCTTACTGCGGAATGCTCCTGTCCCCACCTCCCGAGGCAAACTAGTCTCAGAAGTGGCGGTCCGCTGCACCAATCACCGTCCACTGTGACGTCTCTCCTCAACCAGTGGTTGTCAGAGCTGGCTATTGCTTCCAACACCAGGTTATGTCAAAATGTGTGGGCCAGAGAACTTCAAGGTAAGAGACAGGCCTGTTTTGGAGATTGCAGGAAGCCCCAGCAGTCGGGCTCCATGGGATCAAACACATTCCTTATCCTGTGTATAGGGGATGCACTTTTTTTTTTTTACCGGATAGCCCCTTTAACTATGTGCTGTTCTGAGGATCATAACCAGCTTTAGAAAATGGAGTTGAATAACACAAGGTGGGACTTTCCATTAGTTAGGTAGTTAGGGTCATACTCACTTACTTGTGGTTGGTTATACAGCCCTTACTTTGTCATTTCCAGGACTGGTATACCACCTCTTAGACTATATTCACAGAATTTTTGAGCCTCATTTTGAGACTAGTTTTCAGCTGTTTTCTACTCTCACAGTTTTAAGGCAGTTGTTTTTTTTTTTTTTGCTGTTTTTTTATTTTGTTATGTTTCCCTGTTTTCCAGTCATTTATGGGGCAGCTTTAATCTGTATAATTTACCCCAATGGTTCCTATTTTACCCTGCATACATATTGACAGTTGTTGGTTTTGACATTCTCTTTTTAGGTTATATATATATATATATATATATATATATATATATATATATATATAATCATTTATATTACAAAATATTGAAGTTTGGGGATTTGTAATGTTGACTTAGTTTCTCTGCTATGTTGTTTCAGTCACTGTCATGGAACTTGATACTGAGAAATGTGCAAAAGTTGCATTTTATAACATCCTTATGTAAGCACATATTTTAAAGGAGAAACTTTTCACTTTGCTTAGTTCAACACAAGTTGAATAGTTATTATTTTCTTTGAATTCATGTGTGGTACTTCATTGATTTTATATTTCTTCTGAAGAACAGTACAGTAAATCTCAGTTATACACTGAATTGATCATTCTTACTTCTAGTTATTGCTTGTTATATAAAGTACCATGTATTAGTCACACAATGTATCTTGCTTTTTAAGAATTTCTAGATACCCTTTCCAGAAATAGTTTTTAAACCACCAATTAACAATAAATTAAACTTATATAGGAAATGTAAAGTTAAAATAAATAGTTGTTTCCTATTTCACCTTTCTGCATGGTGTCCTCTCATCCTTGTCCCAATTTATTTAGGTAAACCAGTAGTTCGAGGCACTACACTATTCTAGGATTGATCATCAGGACTTGTAATATCAAAAAGGCTGATTCGGCAGATCACTTCTACATTTTTATGTGGTGTATATACATTACAATAAAAGTGTGGATTGAGTTTGGCCTTGTTCTCAGGTATAACATCAGTCCCAGATGACGTGGCATGGGTGGACAGCACCTGGGGTAAGGTAAAAATATTGTGCACCGCCAAACCCGGCCTGTGAATGTGAGAGAGTGGTGATGCATACAGCATATGCATTGCAGCTAATCCCGGTACACACAGGATTTCTCAAGGGATGGGGTTTAAAACAATTAAATAATACATGAGAACAATATCTTACAACTGTAGTGATTAAATAATACCATCATACTGTTATTAAATAAAAACCACTATACACAAACGAATATCACCAATAACACCTCTATACAAGGGACAAAAATGGTATCACACCTTACCTACCACGTAGTTACTGAATAATATTTCCATATGGATACTGAACAACAACCACTGTACGCAGACTAATATCGACCCCATACAGGGACCCGGATACCAGCAACAACCCTAAAACATATAACACTATCTAATAGCCCTAAAATCCCTGAATAACACAGGTAGGTAAACCAGGAATATATCCAAGTACTTTTTAGCAGTTTTTAGGGCTAAGTTAATGTCAAAGTTACTGCAACATGTATGACTATGGGTAAATGAATGGTAATCCATGGTAACTAACAGCTTGTTTAACCCCTTAAGGCCTCAGCCCATTTTGTCCTTAAGATTTATATTCTATGAGAGAAAACATAGGGCAATATTGTATATACCAGCAGTATTGTGGAGGTGAGCGTCAGTGTCTAGTAATGGAACCTTGCTCACCTTGTTCTGTTGTGTATGATGACACAACAGCAATACACATATAGATCAAAATTCCAAAGGTGGTGCAGCTTCCTGGATTCGGCGGCAGGGATCCTGACCGAAGTAGCAATTGAAGATAATGGAATGAAAATCCCAGGTTAAAGTAGCACGATCCACCGTTCAGGAGACTTATTCTAAGGTGAAGTATAAATTTATTAGCCAAACATAACGCGATGCGAGGGTTTAGACCCTCTTCATCAGATGTACAGGCAGTATATCCTGCTAGATATACTGCCTGTACATCTGATGAAGAGGGTCTAAACCCTCGCAACGCGTTATGTTTGGCAAATAAATTTATACTTCACCCAAGAATAAGTCTCCTGAACGGTGGATCGCGCTACTTTAACCTGGGATTTTCATTCCATTATCTCCATTTTGTCCTTAAGGACCCAGCAAATTTTCATTTTTGCATCGTTGTTTTTTCCTCCACCCCTTCTAAAAATCATAATGCTTTCAATTTTGCACCTACAGACCCATATGAGGGCTTGTTTTTTGCGTCACCAATTGTACTTTTCAATTACATCACTTATTTCTTTGTTATTTTTTATTTATAGGGTGAGATTAAAAAAAGCCATTTTGTGACTTTTGGAGGCTTCCGTTTCTACACATTGCGCTTTTTGATAAAATGACACCTTATCTTTATTTTATAGGTCCATATGGTTACAAGGATACCAAATTTATGTAGGTTTTCTTCTATTTTACTACTTTAAAAAACTACATGCATCAAAATTAATATGTTTAAAATTGTCATCTTCTGACCCCTATAACTTTTTTATTGGTACCATTTTAGTTTTAATGGGACTTTTTGATTGCTTTTTATCATTTTTTTATGATATATGAAGTGACCAAAAATGCACAATTTTGGACTTTGGTACTTTTTTATATGTACGCCATCGACCGTGCAATTTAGCCAACCTTATATTTTAATAGTTCAGACATTTACACACGTGGCGGTACCACATATGATTATTTTAATTTTTTCTACATTATTTTATTTAAGAAATAGGAAAAAGGGGTGATTTAAACTTTTGTTACGGAAGGGGTTTAGTAAAATTTTTTTTTTTTAGCCCCCATAAGGGGCTTTACCATGCAAACTTTTGATTGTGTACACTGTTCCATGCTATGCCATAGCAGAGCATTGATCAGTGTTATCGGTGCTCTACTGCTCCAGCCTGCTTGGCAGGCACCGTTCGAACAGCGAGAAGGGACATCGCAATTTCGTCACTTTTCAATTTAGACGCCGCAATCAAATGTGATTGCGGCATCTAAAGGGTTAATGCCGCACATCAGCCCGATTGGTGGTGCCCGGCATTAACCCTGGGTCCTGGCTGCTGATAGCAGTCGGACCCATGGGGTTTAAAGCATTCTTTATTCGTGAGAACACTTTGAACCCCAGTAATGGGACCAGGATGTACAGGTATGCCCTGAGTCCTTAAGTCGTTAAAAACACACTAAACTACCAAATTTTCATGCTTTTATACCCTTAGGGGACGGAGCCCATTTTGACCCTAAGGACGAAAGCATTTTTTGCAAATCTGGCCTCTGTCACTTTAAGCACTAAGAACTCTGAGTTACTTTTACTTATGATCTTGATTCTGAGATAGTTTTTCAGTGACATATTGTACTTTAACTTAGTGGTAAATTTTTGTCGATTCTTGCATCATTTCTTGCTGAAAAATTCCCAAATTTCATGTAAAATGGAAAAATTTTGCATTTTTCTAACTTTGAAACTCTCTTCTTGTAAGAAAAATGGTCAAACCAAATAAATTATATATTGAGTCATGTATGCAATATGTCTACTTCATGTTGGCATCATAAAGTTGACATGTTTTTGCTTTTTGAAGACATTAGAGGACTTCAAAGTAAAGCAGCAATTTTCCAAATTTTCATGAAAAAGTCTAAATCTGAAATTTTCAGAGCCCAGTTCAGTTTGAAGTGGATTTGAGGGGCCTTTCTGTAAGAAATCCCCCATAATGGACCCCATTATGAAAACAGCACCCCTGAAAGTAATCAAAATGACATTCAGAAAGTTCATTAACCCTTTAGGTGTTTCACAGGAACAGCAGCAATGTGGAGGAGAAAACTCAAAATCTACAATTTTGACACTAACATGTTCTTGTAGCCTCATTTTTTTATTTTTTACATGGGGTAAAAGGAGAAAAATCCTCCAAAAATTTGTAACCCAATTCTCGCTAGTACGGCAATACCTTATATGTGCATGTAAAGTGCTCTGCGAGCACACAACATGGCTCAGGAAGGAAGGAGTAACTTTGGGATTTTGGAGAACGAATATTGCACTTTATTTTTTTGGTGGCATGTTGAATTTGGGAAGTCCCCAGGGTGCCAGAACAGCAAAAGAAACCCACATGGCACACTATTTGGGAAACTACACGCCTCAAGGAATGTAATAAGGGGTACAGTGAGCCTTAACACCTCACAGGTGATTGACGATTTTTCGTTAAAGTTGGATGTGAAAGTGAAACATTTTATTTTTAGCAATAAAATACTGGTGTTACCCCAAATTCTTCATTTTCACATTGGGTAGAGAAAATAGGAGAAAATGCCCCCCAAAATTTAAATCTCCATTCCTCCCAAGTAAGGAAATACCCCATATTTGGTCAAAAAGTGCTCTGCTGGCACACTAGAGGGCTCAGAAGGGAAGGAGCGACATTGGGCGTTTTTGGAGAGAGAATTTGGCTGGAATTGAAGTCGTGGGCCATGTGCATTTACAAAGCTCCCATTGTGCCAGAGCAGCAGAAACCCCCCATATGTGACACCATTTTGGAAACTACTCCCCTCAAGGAACATAACAAGGATTATAGTGAGTACTTATACCTCACAGGTGTTTTGAACAGTGGGCCGTAAAAATTAGATTTTTAACACTAAAATGCTGGCGTTACACCAAATTTTTCATTTTCACATGGGGTAATAGGAGAAAAAGGCCCACAAAATTTGAAGCCCAATTTCTCCCAAATAAGGAAATACCCCACATGTGGTTGTAAAGTGTCCCGCTGGTGTACTACAGGTCTCAGAAGAGCAGGAGCGCCATTGAGCTTATGGAGAGAGAATTTGGTTGGAATGGAAGTTGGGGCCATGTGTGTTTACAAAGCCCCCATAGTGCCAGAACAGTCGACCCCCCCCCCCCCACAGGTGACCACATTTCAGAAACTACACCCCTCACGGAATGTAATAAGGGGTGCAGAGGGCATTTACACCCTACTGGTGTTTGACAGATCTTTGGAGCAGTGGGCTGGGCAAATGAAATATTAATTTTTACAGATGACTGTTCAAAAAATCTGTCAGACACCTGTGGGGTGTAAATGCTCACTGCACCCCTTATAACATCCCTTGAGGGGTGTAGTTCCCAAAATAGGGTCACATATGAGGGGGGGGGGGTCCACTGCTCTGGCAGCATGGGGGCTTTGTGATTGCACATGGCCTTCAATTCCAGACAGATTCTCTCTCCAAAAACAAATTTTGCTAGTTCTCTTTTGAGCCCTGTAGTGCGCCAGAAGAGCACTTTACATCCACATATGGGGTATTTTCTTACTCAGAAGAAATGGGGTTACAAATTTCGGAGGACTTTTTCATCTATTACCCAAATTGAAAAATTTGGGGTAACACCAGCATTTCAGTGAAAATCGAATTTTTCATTTTCACGTCCAACTTTGACAAACATTTGTCAAACACCTGTGGAGTGTTAAGGCTCCTTGAGAGGTGCCGTTTCCAAAATGGGGTCACGTGGGTGTTTTCCTTTTGTGTTAGAACCACTGTAACTATCAACCACCCCTGCGCAAATCACCAATTTAGGCCTCAAATGTACATGGTGCTCTATCACTCCTGAGCTTTGTTGTGCGTCCACAGAGCATTTTGCATCCACATATGGGATATTTCCGTACTCAGGAGAAATTGTGATACAAATTTTGGGGGTCTTTTTCTCCTTTTCCCTCTTGTGAAAATGAAAAGTATGGGGGGCAACATCAGCATGTTAGTGTAAAAAATATAAAAAATACGCTAACATGCTCGTGTAATCCCCAACTTTTCCTTTTCATAAGTGGTAAAAGGAGAAAAAGCCCACCAAAATTTGTAACGCAATTACAGAAATACCCCATAAGTGGCACTGAACTGTTGCCTTGAAATAAGACAATGCTCCGAAGTGAGAGAGCGCCATGCGCATTTGAGGCCTAAATTAGGGATTTGCATAGGGACGGACGCGGATGCAAGAATTACACTTGCCTCTGATACCAAAAATTTACCCTACGGCAGTGTTTCCCAAACAGGTTGCTTCCAGCTGTTGCAAAACTCCCAGCATGCCTGGACAGTCAATGGCTGCCCGGCAATACTGAGAGTTGTTGTTTTGCAAAAGCCGGAGGCTCCGTTTAGGAAGTGCCGTACAGTTTTTTTCTTCATTTTTACTGGGGGGGGGGGCAGTGTTTGGGTGTGAATATGTAGTGTTTTACTCTTTATTTCATGTAAGTGTAGTAGTGTAGTGTAGTGTTTTTAGGGTACATTCACATAGGCGGAGGTTTACAGCGAGTTTCTCGCTGGGAGTTTGAGCAGCAGCGGTAAATTTGCTGCAGCTCAAACTTGAACCCGGAAACACACTGTAAACCCCCACCCGTGTGAATGTACCCTGTACATTGACATGGGGGGAGGGGTGTGCAAACCTCCAACTGTTGCAAAACTACAACTCCCAGCCTGCACTGACAGACCGTGCATGCTGGTATTGTAGTTTTGCCACAGCTGGAGGCACACTGGTGGGGAAACACCGAAATAGGTAACAGACTAAGTCAGTGCCTTCCCACCATTGTGCCTCCAGATGGGGCAAAATTTCAACTCCCAGCATGCACGGTCTGTCAGTGCATGCTGGGAGTTGTAGCTGGAGGCACATGGATTGGGAAACTTTGTGTTCGGAAACAGACTCTAACTCCATGTTTCCCAGTGTGCCCACATCTGAAGGGCCAGATCTACAACTCCTAGCATGCCTGGACTGTCTGGGCATGCTGTGAGTTGTAGTTTTGCAACATCTGGAAACCACAGTTTGGAGACCACTGCACAGTGTTCTCCAATCTGTGGCCCTACAGATGTTGTAAAACTAAAAATTCCAGCATGCTGGGAGTCGTAGTTTTGTAACTTCTAGCAGGCCACAATGAAGCTCACTCACCAAAGAGGATCTTTACTGTCGCCTACAGTCTCCTCCTCCACTGCTGCCGCAGCTCTTCCTGTGCCTGCCGCTGCTGCTCTTGAGCTGTCTGCCAGGTAAGACCCCCACACCACTTTCCAGCACCCTCCCCCCGCTCTGCCTGGACTTCCAAGGGTGGGCAGAGTGGGGGATCTAAACTTTAACCATTGATCATGACCGACCAATAGCAAGGGATAGGAGGATGCGGCACCCCTGTCACCTCGCTCCTATCCTTTAGGAAGTCAGTGAGGAAAGGAGAAAAGTGACCCTTACGATGGCGCTGCTGGTTCCAGTAAGAAGTGAAAGCCAAGCCAGGAGTATTTTCAAACACCGAAGTGGTTTATTGAACATAAAATAGTAAAAGTACAAGGGTGACGAGTTTCGGGGGGAGCCACCCCCTTCCTCAGATCAGTCTGCTCAGCGCCATCATAAGGGTCACTTTTCTTCTTTCTACACTGACTTTAATCAGGACTGGATAACTCCTTCTCCTGGGACCGAGGCCTAGCAGCTGTTCCTTCTCTTCACTCTGCTAACGCACTGGGTGGGTTGATATGCAAATTTTTAATTTGTCCAAGGTGAGCAGCCATTACCTAAGGGCGCCTCTTCCCTAGTGACTGTGCCCGTCTCAATACTACCAATTGTTTTAGTGGTAACACACGAGGCACCTCTCTTTTTTCTTCTATTTTCAGGTGCATCCTTTATTATAAAATTATTATATATTATATAAATATCCAAATTATAAAAATATATAGTTAATTAATCTGTCTCTGACAGCCCCGATCATTCTTATTTTCTGCACGATAGGGTCACCAGAGACCCGATCAGCCCAGAAAAGCCGTGATTAGCTGGTCAGAATTTACCAGCAAATCACGGCTAATGCTGTTATAGGGGGGTCTCAGGACCCCCTAGGTGATCTCAGGGGATGCCTGCTGATAGATATCATCAGTCATCCTGGTCTGATCATTGCCTGGCGAGCATCGGTGATTGGAGTTACGTAGGGCGGACAGGTACGCCCGCCGTCCTTAAGTACCGGGATACGCCCCTGTCCTCAACAGGTTAAAAATAATGAAAGGTCCAATTTTTTTTTATTGTTGGTTTCCTGCCGGTAGTGATACACACATGGAGGTATCTGAGGAAGCAATGGTTTTTTCCAAGCAATCAAAAAATTTGCCAACTCATGCTACAGCACTTCCAGGACCAACCGGGATTGGGCAGCCTATGGTGTTCTGGGGAACATTATCTATACTTGTTAAGTTTAAGCTTGTGATTCTATCGCCCAAGAACCCCATAGCACTCTCTTCAGTTGCATTCCTTGAACGCCCATGCATTAGAGTAGCTGCTTGTTCAAGATTCTGAATAAGAGACAAAATGTTCTGTCCGGGATTGCTTTAACACCTATTAGTAACAGTATGGTTGATCACTCGCAGCCATTTAATGTTTGAGAAAATATCAATATTTCACTGTGGGTGTGGCATGCAAATATGAGACATATTGTAAGAATACTTTGTGTTGTGCCAACATTAAGAATCTCATGTTTTCATTTCCATACCATGAATATGGTTTGTGTTCTTTTATTAACCAGTTTTCTCTACAATGACAATTACATGTAAATCAACCATGAAATATAACCATGAACTATAGAATGGAAAATAAATCTCTTATTGAATAATACAAACGTGTCTCCCCAAATTGCATATAAACTGTGTATCTGACATATTGCTACATCACAGCAGTCAAGTAAATAGTGCTGCATGAGGCATGTGTCTTGTTTGCCTCAGGGCTTTGGTGCACACCTGCTAGGGGGCTCCAACCCACACATTGCTGAAAAATTGTCTGTATTCTGAGTGGGGGAGGTGATAAAAAATGTTGCTATAAATTGATTTAATGTGTAGCTTTGTATAGTTACATGGTAAATATGTCTATGTAGCATAAAAAGTATGATATTTTCACCCATAAACATTCTCCTGCTTACATAAACGTAGAATGTACATCAAATCCATGTTATTCAGATACACATTGATGAATTAATGTATTAAGTTACATTAATTAAATAAAAAGAATTAAAGATCAAATATATACAAGCACGATAGTCAATATGTATAGTTATTTCTCGTTCTATGTAGTGCCAACATCTATACTGCAGCATTGTACATATACTGTGCTTATGTAAGTCTATGTCTCTTGCAGTTTAATGTGCTTATCTGTGAGACAAGTCCATATAAAACTGTTTAGGGAGTGTAGAGAGGAATAGGGGTACCCAGCGCAATCCTTTCTGACCATGAGGATGAGTACATTGATATGATTATAGAAAACAATGCCTTTCCTGCCAGTTTCCACACTGGACATGTCTAGAAAGCTTGGTGCGCACAGGGATTTTCATTAGGAAGTTTAACCCCTTGCCGCAAATGGATTTTCATTAACGTCCATCTGCGGCTCCCGAGAAATGACGCGCGCTCAGCAGGTGAGCGCGCATCATACCCGGATGTCCAGCAATAACCCTTTAGTAAATATTGCCGGTTAGCTCAGTGGTGCTGTTCAGGACCGCCACGGTGAAATCGCAGTCTCTGGAACAGATTGCAGGATGCGAGGATGATCTCTACCTGCCTTCTCGCTGTCCGATCACCGAATGACTGCTCCGTAACTGAGATCCAGGCAGGAGCAGTCAAGCGGCAGAAACACTGATCAATGCTATGCTATGGCAAAGCATTGAACAGTATGAGAGATCAATGTAATGCATATTATAGTCCCCTATGTGGGCTATAACATTACAAAAATAAAAAAAAGGGGAAAAAGTAAATAAAGATCATTTAACCCCTTCCCTAATAAAAGTTTGAATCACCCCCCTTTTCTCATTTAACCTCTTAAGGACGCAGGGCATACCTGTTCACCCTGCGCTCGGTCCCAGTAAATAAAACTTGGTCACTCCGTGATACTAAGATACAGGCTTGAGCAATCGACCGCCTATAACACTGATCAATGCAAAACTATGGCTTTGCAGGGATCAGTGTAAAAAAAAGCCCCCCATGGGAGCTATAACACTGCAAAAAAAAGTGAAAAAAAAGTTAATAAAGGTCATTTAACCCCTTCCCTAATAAAAGTTTGAATCACCCCCCTTTTCCCATTAAAAAAAACCCAGTGTGAATAAAAATAAACATATGTGGTATCACCGCATGTGGAAATGTCCAAATTATAAAAATGTGTTGTTAATTAAACCGCACAGTCAATGGCGTACGTGCAAAAAAATTCCAAAGTCCAAAATAGTGTATTTTTGGTAACTTTTTCTATCATGAAAAAATAAATAAAAAGCGATCAAACAGTCCGATCAATACAAAAATAGTACCGATAAAAACTTCAGATCACCGGACAAAAAATGAGTCCTCATACCAGCCCATACGTGGAAAAATGAAAAAATTATAGGGTCAGAAGATGAGAATTTTTTACGTATAAATTTTCCTGCATGTAGTTATGAATTTTTTCAGAAGTACGACAAAATCAAACCTATATAAGTAGGGTATCTTTTTATTCATTTGGACCTACAGAATAAAGATAAGGTGTCATTTTTACCGAAAAATGCAATGCATAGAAACGGAAGCCCCCAAAATGTACAAAATAGCTTTTTTTCTTCAATTTTGTCGCACAATGAATTTTATTTCCGTTTTGACGTGGATTTTTCAGTAAAATGACTAATGTTATTGCAAAGTAGAATTGGTGGTGCAAAAAATAAGCCATCATTTGGAATTTTATGTGCAAAATTTAAAGCGTTACAATTTTTAGAATGTGATGAGGAAAAAAGGAAAATGTAAAAACGGAAAAACCCTGCGTCCCTAAGGGGTTAAAAAAACTGTAAATGAAAATGTATGTGGTATCGCCAAATTATAAAAATATATAGTTAATTAAACCGCACGGTCAATGGCGTACGGGCGAAAAAATTCCAAAGGTCACTTTTTATATCATGAAGAAAAAATGAATAAAAAGCGATCGTAAAGTTTGATCAATACAAAAATGGTACCGCTAAAAACTTCAGATCACGACACAAAAAATGAGCCCTCATACGGGCCCGTATGCGGAAAAATAAAAATGTTATAGGGGTCAGAAGATGACAATTTTAACCCCTTAAGGACCCAGGACGTACGGGGACATCCCCGCACCCTGGGCTTTAAGGACCCAGGACGTCCCCGTATGTCCTGGCGTTTTCCGGTCCCTGCCGCATGCCGGGCAGAGATCGGAATCAGATGCCTGCTGAAATGCTTCAGCAGGCATCCAGGGCAAACGCCAAGGGGGGCCATGTCTGCCCCCCCATGTCGGCGATCGCCGCAAATCGCGAGGGAAATCGCCCCTGCAATCTGCGGCGATACCGGGCTGATAGGGTCTCTGGGACCCGACCGCCCATGATCCCTAGTTGTCACAGACAGCCAGGACCATGATGAAGTATAGGAGCATGGTGGCAAGCCTGCCATCTCCTCCTATCCCCTGCGATCCGTCGGTTAGCTAACCGACCAATCGCAGGGGGGGGGGGTTACTTCCTCCCGCCCTGCACGGCCCCTGGAAGTCCGGAGAGAATGGGAGGAAGACCGGAGGACGTGGCGGGGGACGGGGGAGTGCTGGGGCCCGACCCCGGTACTTACCTCGTCCATGAAGACCCGGATCCTGGCGACGGAGACGGCGGCAGTGGCGACAGGTGAGTGGATCTTCGGGGGCGTTGCGGGACCTTTGCAGCAGTCCAGTCGATCGATCTGGACTGCTCCATCTGGTCCCCTTACACTACAACTCCCGGCATACCCAGACAGCCCTTGGCGTCTGGGCATGCTGGGAGTTGCAGTTTTGCAACATCTGGAGGGCCACAGTTTGGACACCACTGTGCCCTTTCAGATGTTGCAAAACTACACATCCTCAGCATGCCCTTACTGCCCAGACATGCTGGGAGTTGTACTTCTGTAACATCTGGCCCTTCAGATGTTGCAGAACTACCACTCCCAGCATGCCTGGACAGTTTTGGCATACTGGGAGTTGTAGTTTTGCAACATCTGGAAGGGCACAGATTGGGAACCACTGTATTAGTGGTCTGCACACTGTAGTCCTCCAGATGTTGCAAAACTACAACTCCAAGCATGCTGAGAGTTGTAGTTCGGCAACATCTGGCTCTAAAGATGTTGCCGAACTACTAGTTCCAGCATGCCTGAGAATGTTTGGGAGTAGTGGTTTTGCAACAACTGGAGGCACACTGGTTGGCAAACATTGTCTGTTTCCTAACTCAGTGTTTCCCAACCCGTGTGCCTCCAGCTGTTGCAAAACTATAACTACCAGCATGCACTGATAGACTGTGCATGCTGGGAGTTGTAGTTTTGCAACAGCTGGAGGTTCCCCCCCCCCCCTGTGAATGTACAGGGTACATTCACATGGGCAGGGGGCTTACAGTGAGTATCGGGCTGCAAGTTTGCGATGCAGCAAATTTTGCGCGGCAGCTCAAACTCGCAGCGGGAAACTCGCTGTAATCCCCCGCCCATGTGACTGTACCCTAAAAACACTACACCACACTACACTAACACAAAATAAAATAAAAAGTAAAAAACACTACATATACACATACCCCTACACAGCCCCCCTCCCCCAATAAGAACGTCCGGTACGCCACTGTTTCCAAAATGGAGCCTCCAGCTGTTGCAAAACAACAACTCCCAGTATTGCCGGACAGCCGTTGACTGTCCAAGCATGCTGGGAGTTTTGCAACAGCTGGAGGCACCCTGTTTGGGAATCACTGGCGTAGAATACCCCTATGTCCACCCCTATGTAAATCCCTAATTCAGGCCTCAAATGCATATGGCGCTCTCACTTTGAAGCCCTGTCGTATTTAAAGGCAACAGTTTAAGGCCACATATGGGGTATCGCCATACTGGGGAGAAATTGCCTAACAAATTTTGGGGGGCTTTTTCTCCTTTCACCCTTTATGAAAAGGTGAAGTTGGGGTCTACCCCAGCATGTTAGTGTAAAAAAATAAATTTTTTACACTAACATGCTGGTGTTGCCCTATACTTTTCATTTTGACAAGAGGTAAAAGGGAAAAAAGCCCCCCAAAATTTGTAATGCAATTTCTCCCGACTACGGTGATACCCCATATGTGGGCGCAAAGTGCTCTGGGGGCGCACAACAAGGCCCAGAAGGGAGAGTGCACCATGTACATTTGAGGTGATTTGCACAGGGGTGGCTGATTGTTACAGCGGTTTTGACAAACGCAAAAAAAAAAACCACATGTGACCCCATTTCGGAAACTACACCCCTCACGGAATGTAATGAGGGGTGCAGTGAAAATTTACACCCCACTGGTGTCTGACAGATCTTTGGAACAGTGGGCTGTGCAAATTAAAAATGTTGTACAGCCCACTGTTCCAAAGATCTGACAGACACCAGTGGGGGGTAAATGCTCACTGTACCCCTTGTTACGTTCCTCAAGGGGTCTAGTTTCCAAAATGGTATGCCATGTGTTTTTTTTGCTGTCCTGGCACCATAGGGGCTTCCTAAATGCGACATGCCCCCAAGCAAAATTTGCTCTCAAAAAGCCAAATATGACTCCTTCTCTTCTGAGCATTGTAGTTCGCCCGTAGTGCACTTCAGGTCAACTTATGGGGTACCTCCATACTCAGAAGAGATGGGGTTACAAATTTAGGGGGGTATTTTCTGCTATTAACCCTTGCAAAAATTTGGGGGAAACACACATTTTAGTGAATTTTTTTTTAAATTTTTTTACATAAGCAAAAGTCGTGAAACACCTGTGTGGTATTAAGGCTCACTTAATTCCTTGTTACGTTCCTCAAGGGATCTTGTTTCCAAAATGATATGGCATGTGTTTTTTTTTTGCTGTTCTGGCACCATAGGGGCTTCCTAAATGCAACATGCCCCCCAAAAACCATTTCAGAAAAACGTACTCTCCAAAATCCCCTTGTCGCTCCTTCCCTTCTGAGCCCTCTACTGCATCCGCCGAACACTTTACATAGACATATGAGGTATGTGCTTACTCAAGAGAAATTTGGCTACAAATATAAGTATAAATTTTCTCCTTTTACCCCTTGTAAAAATTCAAAAATTGGGTCTACAAGATCATGGGAGTGTAAAAAATGAAGATTATGAATTTTCTCCTTCACTTTGCTGCTATTCCTGTGAAATACCTAAAGGGTTAAAACGCTGACTGCATGTCATTTTGAATACTTTGGGGGGTGCAGTTTTTATAATGGGGTCATTTGTGGGGTATTTCTAAGATGAAGACCCTTCAAATCCACTTCAAACCTGAACTGGTCCCTGAAAAATAGTGAGTTTGGAAATGTTGTGAAAAATTGTAAAATTGCTGCTGAACTTTGAAGCCCTCTGGTGTCTTCCAAAAGTAAAAACATGTCAACTTTATTATGTAAACATAAAGTAGACATATTGTATATGTGAATAAAAAAAATTATTTGGGATATCCATTTTCCTTACAAGCAGAGAGCTTCAAAGTTAGAAAAATGCAACATTTTCAAATTTTTCATCAAATTTGGGGATTTTTCACCAAGAAAGGATGCAAGTTACCAAAAAATGTTACCACTATGTTAAAGTAGAATATGTCACGAAAAAACAATCTCGGAATCAGAATGATAACTAAAAGCATTCCAGAGTTATTAATGTTTAAAGTGACAGTGGTCAGATGTGCAAAAAATGGCCGGGTCCCAAGGTGTAAAATCGCTGGGTCCTTAAGGGGTTAAACATATTAATTTTCGTGCATGTAGTTATGATTTTTAAGTAAGACTAAATCAAACCTATATAAGTAGGGTATCATTTAATTGACCTACAGAATAAAGATAAGGTGTAATTTTTGCAGAAAAATGTGCTGCGTAGAAACGGAAGCCCCCAAAATTTACAAAATATTGTTTTCTCTTCAATTTTGTGGCACAATGATTTTTTTTCCCGTTTTGCTGTAGAATTTTGAGTAAAATGACTGGTCATTACAAAGTAGAAATGGTGTCGCAAAAAATAAGCCATCATATGGATTTTTAGGTGCAAAATTGAAAGGGTTATGCTTTTTAAAAGGTAAGGAGGAAAAAGTGAAAGAGCAAAAACTGAAAAACGCTCAGTCCTTAAGGGGTTAAAGGTCTCTATAATGAACACTTACAATGGAATACTCAGGTTTTCATATAAGGTTCACTGTGAAAGATCAAATAAACACTTGTTTTCTAATTTACTGAACATTTCTGCTGGTTTATATTTAGCTCTTGCCCTATTGTGCCTTTGCATCTTTGCCACAGATAAATCCAGCTTACTGAGCACTAAAGACACAACTTCCCCATAAATACTTCCTTATTTTAAAAACATGACAAAGACCTAAGACCCAATTTTGAAATAGCAGGCTTCCTTAGTTTTATTGAAACACTAACCAAAATTCCCTACAGTGAATACAATTCATGGGCGAAACTTTGTGAAAAAACAAGCATTACATACGTATCACCCAAGAACATTGGTCTGTCAAGCTGTTGAAGCATATGAAAGACATCCAAATCTATGCCCTTTTTGTAACCACTTACAGCCAGTTCCTTTCTTTTCCATTGTTGTTTATATCATATTGTATTAGTTGAAAATTACAATAAAAAGAGAATTGATGAAAAAAAAAAAAAAAAAGACATCTAAATCCACATTTCCAGAGTGCCCATGGTGTAAAAGGTGGTTATGGATGTTATAAGAGGCAATTATTATTTAGCGAACAAAAAGACAATTGATCTAGCACTTGAAGTCTTGCGAAGCTTTATTCCAAAATATCTTGAGTAAACAGCACACTTAATCAAATCTTTTTTGTTTTTTTAAACGTGTTTGTTTTTTTGACGTGTTTCTAGCACTCTTTGTTAAAAATTAGTATCTGCAGAAAGGTTTTTCAGGTTTATTTTCATTTGCACAGTTTTTATGGGGGAGTATCTATGTTTTAATTTAAGAAACTACCCAAGGAACTTAATAAAGTGTATGGAATTTTAAAAGGATTTGCAACAGGAGAAAAGACCCACATTAATGAACTGCCCACCTCCTATACCACCTAGGGTGTGGAGTTTGTGCACACTAAGCCATGCCCCCTACTAGTGCAAAAACACAGATATGTCAGCATTCCATTACTTCTTACCAATTTAATTGAAAAGTCCTTCATGTTTCATGCATATACAGTAGCACTCTTCCATATCTCATTTTTCCCTTCCATTACACTCCTTAACTCTGGGCGGTCTCCTGCAATGAGTCAGAGCGAACAATAAACCAGGGAATGAAGTGGGCTG
The DNA here is from genome assembly GCF_029499605.1 of Hyla sarda. Lineage (NCBI taxonomy): Eukaryota > Metazoa > Chordata > Amphibia > Anura > Hylidae > Hyla > Hyla sarda. The sequence continues at coordinate 242,861,173 of NC_079191.1, read as the reverse complement.
CCACTCGGTTATATCTAGAGATTGTTGGGGGTCTCAGCACTAAGACCTGAGTGATTACAACTTTTTACATGTCTGCATGACTTGTCAAAGGTTTTTCTTAATGCTTTAAAGCACTAGAACAGTGTTTATCTATCATCAAAACTAAACATATGACCTAAATACAGCATTAGAATCAAGCAGCACCAGTATCAAGCACATAACATAAATACAGCACTAAAACTAACCTCAACACAAATATACAGCACCAGAACCAAGCTCATACCATACATACATCCCCAAGTCCATAACAAAAATACAGAATCACATCTAAGCTCAGCTTCTTCCAGGTAGGGAAGGCCTTGCCTTTTTTTGGTTCTCATTAGGGATGAGTGAATCGAATCTGACAAATCCGAATTTGTTATGAATTTAAGGGAAAATTTTTGCAACGAATGTGAATATTCAATCATGCGAATCGCTTCATTAAACTCCATTTAGTGTGGTCAAGGTTCCAGGGCATTTAAAATGGCAGATCCACATTTAAAGACATGGGGCAAGGAATCCTGGTAAGGCAGGGAGAAGGGTAGGCAGGATAACCCTGAATCACATGCAGCATGCAGCCTATAAGCAGCCAGCCCCCCCTGTGATGTCAAGGCCCTATATCATAGGTAGCTAGTGTTGCTCCCGAATATTCACAATTCGAAGTTTAATCATGAATATCGCATATTTGCAAATTCGCGAATATAGCACTATGTATACGCAATTCCGAATATTCGCTTTTTTTTCACAGTACACATCACAGTGATCACTGATCATCCCTCTCTGCTCTTCGCATATGCGCATATTCGCGAATATTGAACCCTCCCTTCTTTAATGGTATAGGGAACTAATGGCCTAGTGCAGTGACCTCCAGATGTTGCAAAACTACAACTCCCAGCATGCCTGGACAGCCGTTGGCTGTTCGTGCATGCTGAGAGTTGTAGTTTTGCAACATCTGGAGGTCTGCAGGTTGGAGACCATTGCACTAGTGCATTAACTTTGTGATTTTTTGCCTGTTGAAATCAATAGGCCCATTGTGGTCTATGGGGATGTCACGGTCTGTAAAACTGTAAGGTAAGCAGGAGGGTCTCAGCAGTACAGTCGATGGGAGACTGTCTGTTGTTTCGAGTCCCGGGGTGTGACGGAATGTTACAGTGTTGTGGTTTAACTTTTTTACTCGTGATTGACAAATGTAGGTCAATTGGTAATTAAGAAAGCCTTTGAACCGTGGGAACTAGGTTAATGGGGTACCAAATATGGGTATTGGGGTTAATTGAAACTGGATGTAATGTGTAAGGCTGGGTATGAATGAATGAATGGGAGGTTAAGGAACATAATGGGATATTTATCAATACCTGTGCAGAGTAAAGGTTGCCCAGTTGCCCATAGCAACCAATCAGAATGCTTCTTTCATTTTTCAACGGCCTTGTTAAAAATGAAAGAAGCAATCTGATTGGTTGCTATTGGCAACTGCACCACTCTTGCTTTACACTGGTTTTGATGAATCTCCTCCATAGAGGGAGATTTATAAAAACCTGTCCAGAGGAAACGTTTCTGAGTTGCCCATAGCAACCAATTAGGTTGCTTCCTTAATTTTTCAGAAGCCTTTTCAAAAATGAAAGAAGCAATCTGATTGGTTGCTATGGGCAACTCAGAAACTTTTCCTCTGGACAGGTTTTGATAAATCTCCCCATAGGGGGAGATTTATCAAGACCTGTGTTAAGGAAAAGTTGTCCAGTTGCCCATAGCAACCAATCAGATCGCTTCTTTCATTTTGCAGAGGCCTTGTGAAAAATGAAAGAGGCAATCTGATTGGTTGCTATGGGCAACTCAGCAGCTTTTCCTGGGAAGTAACGTTTAACCACAACACTGTAACACTCCCGGGACTTGAACCACCGCACGTCTCCCATCCATTGTACTGTCGAGACCCTCCTGCTTATCTTATAGTTTTACATACTGTGTGATGGGGATAGACCACAATGGGCCTAGTGGTGTCAATGGGCAAAAAATCACAGAGTTAATGCACTAGCCCATTAGTGCCCTAAACCATTAAAGGAAGGGCTCAATATTCACGAATATTCGCATATGCGCATCGATTTTTGCATATCTGCACACATTTACACAAATGCGCATAGAAAAAAACCTAATATAACGAATATGCGAATTTTGCGAAAATATGACGAATATCCGTCTGTATATTCACGAAATATCGCAAATTCGAATATGGCCTATGCCGCTCATAACTATGGGTAGCCACCTTGTGGCCAGTCACTTCAGACTTTTATTGCAGAGCGATAGAGAGGGTGTGTGCAGCACAGAAAAGCATTTTTCCTGCAACTATACACCTCCCAGTCACATCAGAGTTCTGTTACACAGAGAGAGGGAAAGAGAGCAGTGTGTGTAGTACAGAAAGCATTTTTACAGCAGCGATTCACCTCCCAGTCACTACAGCATTCTATTACAGAGAGGGACAGAGGGCAGTGTTTTACACAGTGTGTTGCACAGAAGAGCAGCGATTCACCTCAAGCCCAAATCCTGCCTAGACGCACTGATAGGGAAGGGAGTAAGATTGAGAGAGAAAGTGCAATTTTGGGTATAGTACACAGCGACTGTGGGCTGCAGCACTAGTGTGTACTGCTGGTGTTGTACAAAAATACTGTTATAAGCTTACTGTAGCGCATTGTCATCCCCTCATAAGTGCATACCACATACGTACATCTAAGTGGGGTACTACTTTGTTCCTGTTAATGTGTTTGGAGACTAGATACTGTAAAAGGCCTGGCAAAAGTACACACCGGCTGGTGTCGTATGCAAATACTGTTTTAAGCGTACTTGAGCGCATTTTCCTCCCCTCATAAGTGCATACCACATACGTACATCTAAGTGGTGTATTATTTTGTTCCTGTTAAAGTCTTAAGGGCCTAGTTACTGTGAAAGGCCAGAAAAAATACACACCAGCTGGTGTTGTACACAAATACTGTTTTAAGCGTACTGGAGTGCATTGTCCTCCCCTCATAAGTGCATACCACATACGTTCATTTAAGTGGTGTACTATTTTGTTCCTGTTAAAGTCTTAAGGGCCTAGATACTGTGAAAGGCCAGCCTAAAGTACACAACTGCTGGTGTTGTAGACAAATACTGTTTTATGCATACTGGAGCTCATTGTCCTCCCCTCATAAGTGCATACCACATGCATACATCTAAGTGGTGTACTAGTTTTCTCCTGTTAAAATCTTAAGGGCCTAGATACTGTGAAAGAGCAGCCAAAAGTACACACCGGCTGGTGTTGTACACAAATACTGTTTTAAGCATACTGGTGCGTATTGTACTCCCCTCATGTACGGACTAAGTATGTCAGTCAGAGAAGTGTCAGGACGTGCACAGAGGATGCCGTTCTGTCTTGACCAGCAACCCATCTGCCGTCATCGAGTGGTTTACATGGTCATCCACTTCATCACAAGTGACATCTGACAACCCCAGTCAACAGTCGGTGGGTTCCTCAGACAAAACCCTCAGTGGGCATGGCCCAGGAGCAGTCTCTGTCCTCCCATTGCCTCTGTCCTTTGCTGTTCCCTCCCCCACAGAAGTATCTTATGCTGTGGGTTCAGCTCCACTATTTAGTGAGGACGATCTAGAGGACATTCAGCAGATACTGCCCAACCAAGAAGTGGAGGAGACATCCGCTGCTTCCTCTGCTGCTTCCTCTGCAAGTAGTGATGAGGAGAGTGGCGTGGGAGGTGGTGTTGCGAGCGTTCATGCTCCTGAAGCAGACACTGTTGAGGAACCTGAGGAGGACATCAGTGACGTGCAGACACAACTCGATGATGATGCAGCCGATCGCTGCTGGGGAGGGGTGGGGTGGCAGGAGCATTACCAGCTCCATCAGCAGCAGCCTGAGTCTTCAATCGCTGATGAATAGATTTCTTCCCCCGCATAGTGAAGCAACTCATCAGCAGCAGGTAGACCTGGATTAGGACCTGAACCAGCAGGTGATGGCATACCTTGACATGACCATGCTAACACACCTTGAAGATCCACTGGACTTCTGGGTAGCCAAACTTGATTTGTGGCCGCAACTAGCAGAGTTTGCCCTGGAAAAGCTGTCCTGCCCATCCAGTATTGTGCCATCAGAGCGGGTGTTTAGTGCAGCGGGGGCCATACTAACCCCAAAGAGAACTTGTCTGTCCACAAAAAATATGGAGAGACTGACCTTTGTGAAGATGAATATTGCATGGATCAGCCAGGATTTAAACCCACCAATGCCTGATGCATCGGAGTAGATTGACCATGGTGCCACACCACCACTTCACAAATATGGGTAGGCGCTGCTCCCCAGTCACAGACATTCCTCCGCATCAAACCTCAAATAAGTATTGAGGATATGTATTACGTAAAACATAACTTTTAATAATATTCTTAGGATAAAATATATGTACCCACATTTTTTTTTATCAAACAAAGGGCAAGGTGTGCAAACAACACCATGTGCCACCTACACCACTAAGTATTGATGTGATGCAAAGACCTCTGGAAGGGAACAATTTATGGTCCATTGTAACTTCCTCTGTAAGGCCCTACTCTCGCATTATCAATTCCCTTCTTGGCAAGTGTTACTCGCCCTAAAAAGGATAGCCCCACACAGGAATCTCTCCCTATTTCCCCCTCCAAACACTGCCATTTCCCATAGTTTTTAGGTGGAAATGGAGAGTTTCCTGTGTGGGGCTGCCCTTTTTAGGGTGAGTAACAATTGCCAAGAAGGGAATTAATAGGGCAAGAGTAGGGCCTTATAGGGGAAGTTTTTACCCCCACCTGCTACAATGGACAATACGTTGTTCCCTTACACCTTTTTTGGGGAAAATGTTACTAGTATTAAAAGGGCGGCCTTACACATGAACAAATCTCTATTTCCACCTAAAAACCCTGGGAAATGGCAGTGTTTGTAGGAGAAAATAGGGAGAGGTTCCTGTCTGGGGCCTCCCTTTTTAGCGTGAGTAGCACTTGCCAAGAAGGGAATTAATAATGCGAGAGTAGGGCCTTACAGGGGAAGTTTTTACCCCCACCGGTTACAATACGTTGTTCCCTTCCACCTTTTAGAGGGCTTTGCATCACATCAATACTTGGTGGTGAAGGTGGCACATGGTGTTTTTTGCACACCTTTCCTTTTGTTTGATTTGAAAAAAATAAATTTGGGTCCATATATTTTATCCTAAGCATATTATTAAAAGTAAAGTTTTATGTAATGAATATCCTCAATACTTACTTTTGCACAATAACACTTTTACAAAAGAGACCGTTTTCTTCTGCCTACCTGCCTCAGCTACTATTCTGATCCTGCCACCCACCTGATGCCACACATCTGATGCCAAGTTCTCCTTTTTTTTCACTCACCTTCGTCACCAGGTCACCAATCCAAAAAAATGTGGGTCCATATATTTTATCCTAAGCATATTATTAAAAGTAAAGTTTTACGTAATGAATATCCTCAATACCTACTTGTGCACAATAACACTTTTACAAAAGATGTAAACAAAAAATGAGAGACTATCCGATAGGCGCCTTCCTAAATGACTGGAAATTGCCGAGAGTTTAAACAAGGCATTTTTATTAGAGATAATGCAACTTAAAAGTTTAGAATCCGGACTGGATTCTTCGTCAGGCCGAATCATTTACAGAGAAAATGCGCCAGGTTTTAAATGCACAAGTCCCGCAACTGCCGCCAGGTCACGGGGCAAAAGGGGGAGGAGAATTGTTACATCACTTTCATACAATGTATATAAAAAAGTGCATAGGCATCTAAAACATTCATATTCATAGGTAATAAAAATCACAATTAGATTAGATACATGTCAGAGACACTGAAATGCATTATTATGCTAGCGAAATGAAAACAGTTTCAGCGGAAGAGTTCGCCACTACAATGTACCACTGCGGTAGCAATACTGACCGCTGATTACGGGATGTGCTACATCCCGTAATCAGCGGTCAGTATTGCTACCGCAGTGGTTCATTGTAGTGGCGAACTCTTCCGCTGAAACTGTTTTCATTTCGCTAGCATAATAATGCATTTCAGTGTCTCTGACATGTATCTAATCTAATTGTGATTTTTATTACCTATGAATATGAATGTTTTAGATGCCTATGCACTTTTTTATATACATTGTATGAAAGTGATGTAACAATTCTCCTCCCCCTTTTGCCCCGTGACCCGGCGGCAGTTGGGGGACTTGTGCATTTAAAACCTGGCGCATTTTCTCTGTAAATCATTCTGCCTGATGAAGAATCCGGTCCGGATTCGAAACTTTTAAGTTGCATTATCTCCAATAAAATTGCCTTGTATAAACTCTCAGCAATTTCCAGTCATTTAGGAAGGTGCCTATCGGATAGTCTCTCATTTTTTGTTTACATATTATTGCAATCACCGGACTGAGAAGTTACGGGAATTGGACACCGAGGCTGCCACCTGTTATCGACCCAAGCGAGTCTACATGCCATCCAAGGTGTTGTACTCTCAGTACAACACCATATGGTAAGGTGCAATTTATCCATACACCTCACTATAACATCCCGCAGTATTACATCAGGAGCGCACCTCTTTTTTTCAATTGTTCTACTTTTACAAAAGAGACCATTTTCTTCTGCCTACCTGCCTCAGCTACTATTCTGATCCTGCCGCCCACCTGATGCCACACATCTGATGCCAAGTTCTCCTTTTTTTCACTCACTTTCGTCACCCACCGCACCAATCTGCCGCCGAACACTTTCAGGACTCCTGATTCTGCTGCCATATGTTAACCTCATGCTGATGCCAGCTCCAGGCTGTCTCATTCTGCCACCAAATGTTCTCATCATGCTGATGCCAGCTCCAAGCTGTCTCATTCTGCCACCATATGTTCTCTTCATGCTGCTGCCACCTCCACGCTGTGTCATTCAGCCACTATATGGTCTCCCCATGCTGCCGCCACTTCCATGCTTTATGTCAGTCACTGTATGGTCTCCTCATGCTGCCGCCACCTCCACGCTATGTCATTCAGCCACTATATGGTTTCCTCATGCTTCCGCCACCTCCAGGATGTGTCATTCAGCCACTATATGTTCTCATCATGCTGCCTCCAACTCCAGGCTGTGTCATTAGGCCACTATATGGTCTCCACATGCTGCCACCAATTCTAGGCTGTGTCATTAAGCCACTATATGGTCTCCTCATGTTGCCGCCAACTCCACGCTATGTCCTTTAGCCACTATATTGTCTCCTCATGCTGCCGCCAACTCCAGGCTGTGTCATTCAGCCACTATATGGTCTCCTCATGCTTCCGCCACCTCCATGCTTTGTCATTCAGCCACTATATGTTCTCCTCATGCTGTGGCAAACTCCAGGCTGTGTCATTCAGCCACTATATGCTGCCGTGAACTCCAGGCTGTGTCATTCAGCCACTATGTGGTCTCCTCATGCTGCCTCCAACTCCAGGCTGTGTCATTCAGCCACTATATGTTCTGCTCATGCTGCCGCCACCTCCACACTGTGTCATTCAGCCACTTTATGGCCTCCTCATGCGGCCGTCACCTCCAGGCTCTGTCATTGTGCTCCCCTGTGTTCTACACCCCTGTTGAGGCTCTCTGTAGGCCAGAAATAGCCATTTTTAATAGCAATTCGCCGCAAATAAATTCGGACCGAAAAAATGTTTTTTGAAAAATTCGGCAAATCGGACGAATCAAATTTTTCAAAAATTCGCTCATCTCTAGTTCTCATAGAACAAAGTAGGTGGCGAGATGACAACATCACATCGTGTCAGAGAGAAGGTGCTTAGCGAGGCTGCCGGAAGCCTTACAAAGCATGTGGATCAAAAAAAAAAAAAAAAAAATACAAAAGAGGGACCTGGTTAGAAGAACTGGAAGACAGGGCATATCAGGATTTCCCCATGTGAGTACTCCTGTCTGCAATAACCAAACTGAACATGTTCTTCTTAAGAGGTGTTAACAGTAGAAGATTTAATTTCTCTAAAATGACAGTATACTTGTTACTTGACAAAGCTGTAGTTGAATCTCTACGGTCACATCCAGATTTTGCACATCAAAAGAATGTGAGAACCAGTAGAGAAATTGGTTTTATAAATGCTAATTATGGGATTTTAAATATTAATCATTTTAATAAAAAATAAAACAAATTTGAAGGAGAAAAAACAAAGCTACAGTGAGCAAAACCATAGCATTGCCCTCAGCTGGTGCTTAAAAGTTAGAACTTATTCACTGATCTGTATTAAAGTAAAAAGAAGAGACAGTAGTGAGCACATTTGCACAATACAAGCAAGGAATATTTGGAAATATTGTAAATGTGGTTCTGAAGGTGAAGCTGAGGATAACATTTGCTTACTATAACAGATTTTAAATCTAATTTACATAAGAGAATAATGCAATGTAATAATTCATGGCCACATAAAAACGTATAATAAATGTCTCTTAGACAACACGATGAAACACTCTAGCCTGTAGCATAGGACTGTAATGGTTTGGGGCATTTTTAGATTGATAGTATGCTTATTGGCTTATCTATTTAACTGTGTGTCAAATGTTACTTAAAGGGTCTTTCAGGGATTTCAGATTGGTTAAATAAAGGCAATAGATTGCAAAATTAAAATAATTACAATATAAAGATTCCTTTCCAGTCTGATCCCTTGTCAACAGTCGTAAATGTCCCAGCGCAGATCCTAGTTATTACGCAAAGACAACAGGAGCAGTGTGAGGATATGGGGGGGTGATGAGAGACAAGAGCAGATTTAAAGGGGTAGTCAAGGGTGTTCAAATTAACTGGCGATTGTTTTATAGATTTAAAAAATATATTTAAATATCTTACGTCTTCTAGTACTTATCAGCCACTGTATTCTCCAAAAAGTAATGTAGTCTTTCCAGTCTGACCACAGAGCTCTCTGCTGCCACTTCTGTCTGTGTCAAAAACAATATGGAACAATAAGAGTGGTTCACTATAGGGATTTTCTCCAGCTGTGGACACTTCCTGGCACAAACAGAGGTAAGAACTACACAAATTCCTCTGTAGTATACAGCAGCTGATAAGTACTGGAAGGATTTAGATTTTTTTATTGAAGTAATTTACAAATCTGTTTAACTTTCTGGCACCAGTTGATTTGAAAACATTTCTTTGCCCTAGAGTGCCCCTTTAACCACTTCCCACTACAGGACGTATACATACGTCCTAGCACCCGACACATCCGCGTGATGGGGCGTATGCATATGTCCTGCTGATCTCCTGCTCTGCCACATGCAGCAGCAGATGGGCGGGGGGACCCGGCTGTCAATCACAGCCGGGGTCCCGCCGCGGCTGCCGGGGCTGCGATTGCGTCAGTCCCGGCAGCATTAAAACAATAGATGCTTTGATCAATCCTGATCACGGCATCTATGGTGTTGACAGGGGGAGGGTGCTCCCCCATTCACCAACGGCGGTGCTGCAATATGATCACGGGTTGCTGTGGGTTTCTATGGCAGCAGGAAGCAAGTTGATGGCCTTCTGTCTGTCAGCTACGGAAGCTTGTGAGATCCAGCCACAGGCTGGATCGAACAGGCTGTAGTGTGTGCAGCTCATTAGGTTATACTGGGCTTCAGTACAAATGTAAAAAGTGAAAAATAAAATAATAAAAGGTTCTTCAATAAAAGTATGAGGTATAAAAAAAATAAACAAATGCCCATTTCCCAATAAAAGCCCTGTTTTATTATAAAAAAAAATACACAAATCATATACATACTAGGTATTGCCACATCCAAAATGACGTGTACTATAAAGCAATAATGTATATTATCCCGCACGGTGAACACGGTAAAAAAAAAGTGCAAAATTCGCCGATTTTGGTACAAATAGCAGAATAAACAAGATCAAATGTTAGCATGTATTGCAAAAATGTAATCAGTACAAAGTACAACTTGTTCCGCAAAAAATAAGCCCCCACTCAATGGTGTCGGACGAAAAATGTTAAAGTTATGGCTGTCGGAAAAGGATAATACAAAAAGGAAAAAAAGAATTTTGCTCAGAAAAGGAAAAAGAACATAAAAAGCTATATAAAATGGGTATCACCATAATCGTACCAAGCCATAGAATAAATTTAACATCACTTTTACAGCACAGTGAACATCATAAAAAAAATTATTTAAAAAAAGCCAGAAATTTTCCAGTTTTTCACAATATTTACAAAAAATGCTGCATGTGTCAACAAAGATGCACCAGTCACATAAAGTACAATGTCATGAAAAAACTATCTCAGAATCGCTCCACTCAGAAAAAGCATTCTAACGTTATTATCATTTAAAGAGACACATGTCAAATAAAAAATAAAAAAGTTCTTGGTCATTAAGGTAAAAAATGGGTCCATCCTTAAGGGGTTAAAGCGAAATTCGGATTTTAGTCCAGTGGCAGGATATGTGTTTGCATTGGACTTACAGAAAATCATTATCCTGATCTCTTTAGCAGGGCACACGTCTCGGGCTACCAAGTTGCTAGGTGATGAAAAAAATGTTACCTGGGACTGGACCAATATCACAATTGCGCGTCAAGTTTCTTCTTTGCTTTTATCAAGTTTTGCTACCAAGTTTACAAATTTTACATATTTAGACACATTTCTTAATTTTCATCACTGTTGGCCTTTTCAGTCTTGGTTACACAGTAAAATCTTCAGGATTTCAGGTGACGGCTGTCAGCAAACACTGCCCCCAGCCATCAGGATCTGACAGCTGGATGACAGGAGATGCAAGTACTCTTTGGCTCAATGCATCCCTTTCTATGACCTGAATATCCTCCCAATGCTGAACAGCACTGAATATGATTTTACTGAGAATACATCTTTTATTGCACAGATAACCCATTGAAATAAATGGGCAGCATGTAATGCTTAATTTTCCCTGTAGTTGCACTCCAGGGAAATGTAAACACTTGCTGCTATAATGCTGGGGGGTCTCAATCTGGTGGGGGAAGGTGAGGGGAAGAATATACTATATACTTCAAGGGATCTTTCTAGCAAGTAGAAAGTGTCCAAAGCTTTCAGTTTCTATAATGTGGAATAAAACTAGAAAATGAACACATAGCAACCAATCTAATTGCTTCTTCTGACAAATGACAGAATTTTGAATCTCAACTTTTCCTTAGCATCAGTTATGAGAAATCTCCCACACTGGGCCACATTTATTAAAACGGTAAGGAAACATGTCTTTGTTGCCCATAGCAACCACCTAGTGTTCAGTTTTCATTTGTAAACTGCTCTGGAAAAATAAAAACTGATCAATAATTGGTTGCTTTTTTTCTGATTCATAGTCTTGATGAGAGATGTAACTTGAAGTTTGTTTGCCCTTATGAGGAATCTGGAAAAGGGCCCCGACCTATACAATTTGTGATTTAAGCTGGTGACTAGCAATGATTCTAGGTTTCATACATCTGCCACATAGCATTTACTAATTCCTTACAATTTTAGATTGCAGGGGTCTGACCGCTGGGACCCCCCCCCCCATGATCTCCTGCACAGGATCCCAGCTCTCCCAGGGAATGGTTCGTGTCGACCCCCGCATGTAGTGGCAGGCGACACTCCCCCTCCATGTATCTTTAAGACATAGCCAAATGGCTCTCCCGTAAAGATATATGGAGGGGACATGTTGACCACCATTTCGTGCGGGGGTAAACATGCTCCACTCCCAGGGAGAGCTGGGGTCCTGTGCAGGAGGATTGGGATACGTTTTTCTGCATGATATATATCAATAAACATTGACAATTATTCAATGAGTATCAACACTGGTAATTTCAGTCCAGAGCATCTCTTTGAGCACATTTTGAAGATTTCTGCCTTCACAACACCGTGTATAAAAAATAATCATTTAAAAGGTCGTAATGAACCCTTCAGTTTATTTAAAAAAAAAAATAGAACAGAGTTAGGTAGCAATTTGCATTACATTCTATTAAAAAGCTGATTATTTTACAGAGTTGACATTTTAAAGAAGCAAATTGTTCAAATTTCAAGTACAGAAACCTTGATGGTATCTCAGCAATGAACTATTCACCTGCTAACCTTTCTTACTGAATGTCATGTTTGACCGGAGGCTGCTCCAAACTGTATGGGTTATTTGAGTCAGTTTGTACTTTTGTCATTTCTGAAAGTTTTATAAAAACACTTCCTTCTTTTAAATTTAACCAGCGTTGACATCTGCTTTTAAGGAACCACAAGATGATTAAGCAATCCTGTAAATTTACTTTATATTGGAAAATAAACAAAATTTCCACTTTTTTGAAATTGTGTTTCCTTCTTTACTTATTTTCTTAAAATTCTAAAACAAATTAGCCACAAAAGCAGTAAAAAGTACTGTATATGTAAAAGTATAAGTATATTCAAGACACAGCAGGAACTGAGTTTTCTAAATAAAGCACTTTCTTCATCCATGTTTCCCCCCTTACTTTCAATTTTGCATGTTGAAAAATTATCCAAACATATATCTCAAAGTTCTCTTTAGTGTTTGGAATGTGCGTATTATTTTATGTGGTTATAAAAATAGAAATAATTGTCCACACAAACAGCCATGTATATGTATATTTTTGTTGACCTGGTAGGTGACCTGATAATCTCCCCCCTGGAATTTCCAACCTTGAAATAATCCTATCGATTATTGGCCAGTTTGCTTTGGCTTAAATTATTTAGTGTTTACAGTAATCTAGGGATGCTATATGCATTCCCAACTTACTGTAATAGATTCCCAGCCCCAAGCATTATTTTCTCATTAAAAGTCCATCACCACAAACAGAGCAGACTAGTTTTGGACCTACTGTCCTTAAAGGGGTACTCCGGTGAAAACCTTTTTTCTTTTAAATCAACTGGTGGCAGAAAGTTAAACATATTTGTAAATTACTTCTATTAATAAAATCTTAATCCTTCCTATACTTATTAGCTGCTGAATACTACAGAGGAAATTCTTTTCTTTTTGGAATGCTCTCTGATGACATCACGACCACAGTTCTCTCTGCTGGCGTTATTATAATAACGCTTTATTTATTGTTGTCCTTAGTGGCAGCACAGAAAGGAATTTCCACTGTAGCATTCAGCAGCTAATAAGTACTGGAAGGATTAATTTTAATTTTTTAATAGAAGTAATTTACAAATATGTTTAACTTTCTGCCACCAGTTGATTTAAAAGAAAAAAGGTTTTCACCGGAGTACCCCTTTAAAGGGGTACTTCGCTGCTCAGTGTTTGGAACAAACAGTTCTGACGCTGGAGCGGGCGCCAGGAGCTCGTTACATCATAACCCTGCCCCCTCATGAATTCACGCTCCGCCTCCTCAATAAAAGTCTATGGGAGGGGGCAATTCCCACACAAATGTAAAAATGCCAGAAAAAAAAATGGCAAAAAAATCACGGAAATGCAGGAAAATGCAGTTTTTGTGGCATTTTTTTCTGGCATTTTTGGGCCCAAATTAAAAACACTAAAAAAAAAGTGGAAACCTAACTTTAGTGTACTAAATTAGTTTTTAAAAAAAAATTATAATTCCTGTATCTAGATTCACAGTGCCCATGATTTTCTTTCAGTAATGTGTAAAGCCAGTATAGTGTCAGTATTGTAAAGTCACTATCAGGAATTTTGCGGCCCAATACAGCTGAAGTTTCTTCCTGCCCCCCAACTATATAAACCGTATTGGCCCAAAGAATAAAGGTCAATGCATAAAAAAGAACCCTCCAAAAATGCTAAATAGTGTTTTTCCTTTCAATTCTACCCCCAAACTAATATATATATATATATATATATATATATATATATATATTTGGTGCGCTGTACATTTTATGGTAAAATAAGAGGTGTCATTACAAAGTACAATTGGGTGTGCAAAAAACAAGCCCTAATATGGGTCTGTGGATGGAAAAAAAAAGAGTTATGGCTCTTAAAAGGTAAAGGAGGACAAAAGAAAATGCATGATTTTTTTTTTTTTTAAATATGCTGTGTCCTCAAGGGGTGAAACGGACAGCAATAGTGTGGTGTGAACATACCCTAAGGTGCTCGATGCAATATGAACTAGCCTTACTGCTACGGTATATCTTTATTACTTACAAGACCAATGCCAAAGAAGGAAAATAATGATTGGCAAATAGGAAGGTATAAAGTGAAGGTGGAAAAGAGGTTGAAGATAAAGAAAGGAAAAGAGAAGTCTACAAGAATTATGAGCAAAAAATGAAAGATTGATGAAGATGGATAAGGTGAGGTTCATATTGCATTGTGAATCTCCATCATGGGTAAGAACAGGATGCCAACATATACTGTGGGGCAAATTATGCAGTGGGTGCAAATTCATTCAATTGCCCAAACAGTGTCACCTAGGGATTTAGTTCTGGCCATATACTCAGGCTATTGAAGTAAATGGCACCCACTGCTTTCTGCCACAGTATATGTAAGTATCAATTTCTTGCCCGGATTCTGACAGAAACCTGTGACAAGGATTCAAAAAGCAGAATGAACAGAGCCTGTGGCAGAAACGATCGTGATTTTTTGTCCAGGCCCTGACTGTACGTACAGAAACAGGAGACTGCAGTCTTCTGCTACTGTGCTTGGGCTGCTGCAACGGGTGCAGCAGGGGCCTTGGCCCTCTGGGAGCCCAGGCCACTATATGGAGTACTAGCTGTACCCCCCTGATGACAGCCTTGAAAGTCAGTAGTTAAGGTTTGTATCAATGATGAGTTAAACAACAGCTCCCAGCATAGCCTTACCACTATGTCATGCTGAGAGTTGTGCTTCACATGGCAAAGACAAATAAAATGGATATTATTGGCTAGAAATGATATAGTATAGAAGACAAAGTCCTAATCTTCTAGCATAAAATGTATTAAACCATAAGAAGTAAGTTGTTAGGAAACACAGCAGATGGACAACAGGAGGTGGATTCGCTGGACCTGTGTGGATAGAGACTTTAGCTATGCCAGGGAGCGGGGTCTAAGGTGCCACTGGTTTGCACCAGATCCCACCGCAAAGCGGGATGGTCTTGCTGTGGCAGGTGGCACCCAGGTCGCTACCCCTGGCACAACTCGTCCACACAGGTAGCTGGGGGTGACGTGACACTGACAGGGACTGGCAGAACGTGGCAGACAGGACGTGGTGGGCAGGACTTGGCGGGCAGGGCAGAAGGACAAGGCAGGAACACAGGTACAAGACAGGCCAGAACTAGGAACAGGTACACAGACTCGGGAACAGGACTTGACTCAGGAACAGGAATTGACTCAGGAACAGGACTTGACTCAGGAACAGGACCTTACTCAGGCATAGGACTATCACATACAAAGACAGAAAACCAAGATCCGATCCAGCCCAGGGAACAGGGAGGAGCAAATACTTATAGCCCAGGGAACAGGTGCAGGTACTAGAACTAATTGGGTGCTGGCCCTTTAAGAAAGTGATCTCCGGTGTGTGCAAACCCTAGAAGGCAGACGCACTTGTGCCAGAGCTGCGGGGACACATGGAACAGAGACACAGGACCATAAGTGACAACGGGTTGAGATTCGCATGCAGGCGCGTCCCACGGTGCGAATCTCAGCCCCGCTGGCCGCAGGGACAAAAATCGCTCACGGCTGGCGAGTCTGGCCGGTACACAACTGTAACAGTACCCCCCATCCCTTTGGTCTCCCCTCTTCTTTGGTACTCAAAGAGTTCCCCATTACCAGAGACCCATGGACCTCCTTAGTCTTTTTCTTATCTTGGACCATCTGACTGGACCTCCTTAGTTTTTTTCTTATCTTTGACCATCTGACTGGACCTCCTTAGTCTTTTTCTTATCTTAGACCATCTGACTGGACCTCCTTAGTTCTTTCCTTATCTTGGACCATCTGACTGGACCTAGGGGGCACTGGACTGGGCAAAGGCTGAAAGGAACTGGCAGACTTCTGGCAAGGAGTCTTCTGTCTTCTAAGATGAGCACCTGGAGAGAAAAAATTTACAGACAACAACACAAGAAAAACAAGACAATGAACTTGGCAAAATACAAGACGGTCCACATCAGCAAGAGGCGAAGTTGGCAGCAAGGAAGAATGTTGAGACACCAGATGAGGCAAAGGTAGACATAGCTGGGAACCATGAGACACTGCAGGAGCCAGAAAGTGCAAACGGATCACATCCATAGCCTCTTCAGCAAGAGGCAAAGTTGGTAGGAAGGAAGGATGTTCAGCAGACACTGCAGGAGCTAGATGGGGCAAATGGTCCACGTCCAAGACCTCTTCGGCAAGAGGCAAAGTTGGTAGCAAGGAAGAATGTTCAGAAGACACTGCAGGAGCTAGACAGGGCAAATGGTCCACATCCAAGACCTCTTCGGCAAGAGGCAAAGTTGGTAGCAAGGAAAGATGTTGGGACTCCAGACAAGGTACAGACAGGCATAGCTGGGGACCAGGAGACACTGCAGGAGCCAGAAGGTGCAAATGGACCACATCCAAGACCTCTTCGGCAAGAGGAAAAGTTAGTAGCAAGGAAGGATGTTCAGAAGAAACTGCAGGAGCTAGTCAGGGCAAATAGTCCACATCCAAGACCTCTTCGGCAAGAGGCAAAGTTGGTAGCAAGGAAGGATGTTGGGACTCCAGACGAGGTACAGACAGGCATGGCTGGGAACCAGGAGACACTGCAAGAACTGGTAGTGGGCCAGATTGTGGTACCTGCTGCTGTTGCAAGGCCAAAAGCTGTTGCATCATCGATAAAAGTAACTTCAGTTGTTGCGATTGACGGCCCACGACAGCGGGAAGGACTTCTGGCAGAGGTACTTCACTAGAAACCAAGGCCGGATTGAAAAGACCCGAAAAATCAGACAAAAGCACCCCAGCGGAATCCATGGCCGAGCTTACTGTTAGGACAGGCCGGATCTTACTGTTAGGAAACACGGCAGATGGACGGCAGGAGGTGGATTCTCTGCACCTGTGTGGATGGAGACTTGAGCCGTGCCAGGGAGCGGGGTCTAAGGTGCCACTGGTTTTCACCAGAGCCCACCGCAAAGCGGGATGGTCTTGCTGCAGCAGGTGGCACCCAGGTCGCTACCCCTGGCACGACTCGTCCACACAGGTTGCTGGGGGGTGACGTGACACTGACAGGGACTGGCAGAACGTGACAGGCAGGACTTGGCGGGCACAGCAGAAGGACAAGGCAGGAACGCAGGTACAAGACAGGCTGGAACTAGGAACAGGTACACAGACTCAGGAACAGGACTTGACTCAGGAACAGGACTTGACTCAGGAACAGGACTTGACTCAGGAACAGGACTTGACTCAGGCATAGGACTATCACATACAAAGACAGAAAACCAAGATCCAGCCCAGGGAACAGGGAGGAGCAGATACTTATAGCCCAGGGAACAGGTGCAGGTACTAGAACTAATTGGGTGCTGGCCATTTAAGAAAGTGGGGACACATGGAACAGAGACACGGGACCGTAAGTGACAACGGGCTGAGATTCGCATGCGGGCACGTCCCGCGATGCGAATCTCAGCCCCACTGGCAGCGGGGACAGAAATCGCTCAAGGCTGACGTGTCCAGCCGGAGCGCAACTGTAACATAAGTCATAGAACAAAACAACGTGTTTCTGGCATAGAGTAGGCCCTTCGTCAGGCAGAGTGCAGCCTTTAGGCCAGAAATGACGAAGGGCCTACTCTAGGCCATAAATGCCTTGTTTTGTGCTCAACACTGCCTTTTCAGCTTTAGTCCCCTCCTAGGCATGTGTCTTATGTATCTCTTATCCAAGCTCTGTGGCAAAACGGAATGTCTTCCAGTACCTTTTTTTTTTCCATTGAAGTTTTTAGAATATAAAGTACAGATAAACAATAAAAACATAGCATCCTAGGATGCAACATGACTGCATGGACATATAAACTATTGCAAACAAATATTAATTGAAAGCAGTATACAACTGTCAACAAAAACTGGAACTTACAGTGGTGTAAATCCTGTCCCTCTCATAATGGGTTAACATAATGTGGTTCCTAAATGGTCTATTTTTAATCAAAAAATCGCTAATAAAAATCATTAGTGTACTCAGTGTGGTTGTTTTTCCAAGAAAACTACGAAAAAGAATGGGAGTGGATGAAAGTGAACGGAATTGTAGTATTTTAACAAATCTGAATGAGATCCTTAAGGAGTCAGCAACTAACAATGACTTAATTGAATTATATATCTTCACATTGGGGGGATAACTTCCATTGAAGCCAGCGTCTCTCGAAGGCAATAAATCTATTAGAACCTAAAGCAATCATTTTCTAAAAAGAATAAGTAGTATTGATAAGTAGTATTGATCTCTATGATGGTGTCAATAGAAGGAATCTTCATCATTTTCAAGTGACTCACTAAGGCTATTTTTGCAATTATACAAATTATACAACATAGGTCACAATGATATTTGTGCAATTTTGATAAGGCTAAGAATAATAAAACAGATTGGGGTGATCACGGGATGTTGCCACCTAAGACTTCCTTCATTAACTTAGCACAAGCAGACCAAACGGGTTTGATTATCAGACATGCCCACAGTAGGTGATATAGGGTACCTTTGGCTCTACAACCACGCCAACACATGTTGGATGTACCAGGATAAATAGAAGCCAAGTGGTCAGGCGTATAGTACCAGCGTAAAATGGTCTTAAGTGCAGATTCTATTTTCAGAACCTATAGGGTTAAAAGATTCTGACAGGTTCTTTGCTTGTTTTTGTTTCCGGGTTACGCTTAACTTTCTGGCTGGTCATCTGACCATTTGATGAGAGCACCTGTGGGGTTGCCTATTTAACCTGGCAGTTTGCTCTCATTCAGAGCCTGTGAAAGAGTCCCAACTCCAGTAGCTAGCAATTTATCCCTGTTTATTCTTGTTAACCCAGCATCTTTGACTTTGGCTTATCTTCTCGACTCCTCTCTGATATTTGCGATTTTGTACTTTGACATCACCTGGCTTTTGATGCGGATCGTGGACATTGACTCATTGTGTGAGTGTTAGTTTTGTTAGTCTGTCTGTTTACTACTGTTCATTGACCTGAGTCTGTATTATTGTATTTTATTATTTTGACATTTTACGTCCCTCACTTGTCTAGGGTGGGACTGCCACTGTGGTTACGGACCTGTCGTCTAGGGCAGGTAGGTAAGTAGGCAGGACAGGGGAGTGGGCGAGAATAGTGTGCACTCCTTCCATGCCCATACGTGATATCTATGTGTGATGAACACTGAAAAGCCTTATGAATATAACCAAATGCTATCTGCCAGGCTGCTAAAGAGAGGGACACCTTGAGGTCTCTTTCTAATAAATGTAGGGGATATGATTTAGAAAGGGTGTGAGACTGCAACTGGGCATTATAAAAAGGTTTCAGGTCTTTGTGTGGTGAGGAGAGAAGGCAGAAGGCCGAGCTATCTAGTATTCCAGAAGAGGGTGCAAGGTTTTGTAGAAAATGCCTGATTTGTAGAAATTTATAGAAATCATGACAAGGGAGGTCATACTTAACCCCTTAAGGACTCAGGGTTTTTCCGTTTTTGCACTTTCATTTTTTCCTCCTTACCTTTTAAAAATCATAACCCTTTCAATTTTCCACCTAAAAATCCATATTATGGCTTATTTTTTGCGTCGCCAATTCTACTTTGCAGTAACATTAGTCATTTTACCCAAAAATGCACGGCGAAAGGGAAAAAAAATCATTGTGCGACAAAATCGAAAAAAAAACGCCATTTTGTAACTTTTGGGGGCTTCCGTTTCTACGCAGTGCATATTTCGGTAAAAATTACACCTTATCATTATTCTGTAGGTCCATACGGTTAAAATGATACCCTACTTATATAGGTTTAATATTGTCGCACTTCTGGAAAAAATCATAACTACATGCAGGAAAATTTATACGTTTAAAAATGTCATCTTCTGACCCCTATAACTTTTTTATTTTTCCACGTACGGGGCGGTATGAGGACTCATTTTTTGCGCCGTGATCTGAAGTTTTTATCGGTATGATTTTTGTTTTGATCGGACTTTTTGATCACTTTTTATTAATTTCTTAATGTTATAAAAAGTGACCAAAATACGCTTTTTTGGACTTTGGAATTTTTTTGCGCGTACGCCATTGACCGTACGGCTTAATTAATGATATATTTTTATAGTTCGGACATTTACGCACGCGGCGATACCACATATGTTTATAAATTTTTTTTTTTTTTACACTGTTTTATTTTTTTTATGGGAAAAGGGGGGTGATTCAAACTTTTATTAGGGAAGGGGTTAAATGATCTTTATTAACACTTTTTTTTACTTTTTTTTTGCAGTGTTATAGGTCCCATAGGGGACTATAACACTGCACACACTGATCTCTCATCCTGATCACAGGCGTGTATTAACACGCCTGTGATCAGCATTATCGGCGCTTGACTGCTCCTGCCTGGATCTCAGGCACAGAGCAGTCATTCGTCGATCGGACACCGAGGAGGCAGGTAAGAGCCCTCCCGGTGTCCGATCAGCTGTTCGGGACGCTGTGATTTCACCGCGGCGGTCCCGAACAGCCCGACTGAGCAGCCGGGATACTTTCAGTTTCACTTTAGAAGCGGCGGTCAGCTTTGACCGCCGCTTCTAAAGGGTTAATACCGCACATCGCCGCGATCGGCGATGTGTGGTATTAGCCGCGGGTCCCGGCCGTTGATTAGCGCCGGGACCGACGCGATATGATGCGGGATCGCGGCGCGATCCCGCTTCATATCGCGAGAGCCGGCGCAGGACGTAAATATACGTCCTGCGTCAATAAGGGGTTAAGTACCAATGTAGAAATGGCAACCCTTCCAACCCATGAGATTTCTGACTCAAACCGTCCTATATCTGCTTTTATAGTGGTTAGAAGCCGTTCATAATTATCAGCATAAAGTAACTGAGAGGGGTACGATAACTTAATGCCTAAATACTGAAGGCCTGATGGACGCCTATAAACGGAGAAAGCATTTTTAGTGAGATAAGGAGGAGTGGAGGGAGATTAATAGGGAGGGCTTGGGTTTTAGTTCCGTTTAAGTGATAATAAGACATTGAGCCAAAAAGTGAAATATTATCCATAACAGCCTGGAGCAAGTCTGCAGGATTAGTTAAAGACAAGATAACATCATCTGTATATAGCGAAATGGTGTGCGTACCATTTCCTATGGATACTCCAGATACTTTATTGTCCAATCTGATAGACTGCGCCAATGGTTCCATGGACAATATATAGATCAATGTGGATAGGGGTAATCCTTGGCGAGAGCCATTGGTGATGGTGAAGGAATCTGATAGGGAACCATTCACCAAGACTCTGGCTGACGAATAAGAGTAAAGGGAATTAAGAGCCAAAAATATATTGCAAGAGAAACGCATGTACCAGGCACCAACGGAGCGGGTCAACGCCTTCTCGGCATCCAGGGCGAGTATCACAGCCAGGGTAGAAGTGCATTCTAGGTGACAGAAAATATTTAGGAGTCGTCTAGTGTTGTCGGAAGCTTGTGGTCAAGCGACAAATCCAGACTGGCCAGTGTGAACTAAAAATGGTAAGACCAATGAGATGCGACAAGCCAAGAGCTTGGCAAACATCTTGAGGTCTTGGATTAACAATAAAATAGGCCTGAAATTTTGAGGCCTGTCAGGCGCCTACCCTGGCTTAGGCAGAGTAGTGATAATTGCCTGCAAATTCTCACCAGGGAACTTTCCGAGCATTGCTGTCCGACAAAACTCCTTAAGGTGCGGGTCAAGAAGGTCACTAAAAGACTTATAGTAAGAGGAAGCAAACCCATCTGGGCCAGGAGCCTTACCCACTGGGAGGGACTTTATAACTTTAAGACTTCAGGTAAAGATATATCTTGGTTAAGAGTGGAAAGCTGAGACTGAGAAAGAGAAGAGAGTTGAAGACGAGCAGGATAGGACTGTATAGAGGATTAGGGATCGGGGGGGGGGGGGGGTAGGGATAGAATCCTGGAAATAAAAAGAGCCAAAACCATTACCATTGGCGATATCTGAGGGAGAGTATAGTTTATCATTAGTGGTAGGGTGTAATATGTATGGAATAAGTGACACGGCTTGACGCTGTTTCAGGCGATTCACTTGTAGTTTACTAGCTTTGTTATTCTGTGAGTGGTACCATGCTTGTAATTTTCTATAAGATTTTTCATATGAAGATAAAAGGAGACAGTGCAGATCACATCTCAGTGTAGCCACTCTCTCGGCATGAGAAGCAGAAGGAGAGGTTTGATTAGTAAGCTCCTCTTGTCGTAGCAGAGAAATTGTCTCATTAGGCTTCTGTTCTTTTTGCTTCTTCAGAATAGAGCCATACTTAATACAATAACCCCTTATGACAGTTTTTTGGCAGTTCCACAAAACAATGGGATCCGAGACAGAGTTCACAATTTCTTTAAAATAGTCTGGTATGTCCTTCCTCAGGCATTCTGCAAATTGAGGATGATACCAAAGACAGGGGTTGTGGTATGGTCGTACCACTTAATGAGTTCTATAGATGATTTAAGGAAACGATCTATAAAGGATTTATAGACTATAAACATATCTATACGAGGATATGTGTTGTATACGCCTGAGAGAAAAGTGTATTCAGAGGTATGATAGATTCACCATATATCATGTAGATCTTCGGAAGAAAGAGAAGAGATTAAAAGAGGCAGAGGGAAAGCCATATTGGAGTATCTTGATAAAAATAAATGTATGACTCCATATCAGCATGGCTTTATGAGGGATCGGTCCTGTTAAACTAACCTGATCCGCTTTTATTAGGAGGTGAGCTCCAGACTGAAACAGGGGGAATCGCTGAATGTCGTATATCTGGATTTTTCCGAAGCATTTGATATGGTGCCACATAAAAGGTTGGTGCATAAAATGAGAATGCTTGGACTGGGGGAAAGTGTGTGCAAGTGAGTAGGTAACTGGCTCAGTGATAAGAAACAGAGGGTGGTTATTAATGGTATTTATTCTGATTGTGTGACTGTTACTAGTGGGTTACCAAAGGGGTCAGTCTTGGGTCCTATTCTGTTTAATATATTCATTAATGACCTTGTAAAGGGGTTGAATAGTAAAGTAGCAATCTTTGTAGATGATACTAAACTCTGTAAAGCGGTAAACACTATAGAGGAAAGTGCACTGTTACAAATGGATCTGGATAGGTTGGAGGTTTGGGCTGGGAAGTGGCAGATGAGGTACAACACTGATAAATGTAAGGTAATGCACATGGGAAGAAAAATCCGGGCTGGGATTATGTATTAAATGGGAGCACACTTGGAACGACTGATGTTGAAAAGGACTTGGGAGTCTTAGCTAATAGTAAATTTAGCTGTAGTGACCAGTGTCGTGCAGCTGCTGCCAAGGCAAATAAAATCATGGGGGGCATCAATAGGGGCATAGATGCGCACGACAAGGAAATAATTCTATCACTGTACAAATCACTAGTCCACACATGGAATACTGTGTACAGTACGGGGCACCAGTGTACAATAAAGATATAGTGGAGCTGGAGAGGGTTCAAAGATGGGCAACAAGAGTAATACGGGGAATGGGAGGACTACAGTACCCAGAAAGATTATCAGAATTAGGGTTATTCAGTTTAGAAAAGAGAAGGATCAGGGGTGACCTAATAACTATCTATAAATATATCAGGGGGCAGTATAGGGATCTCTCCCATGATCTATTTATACCCAGGACTGTATCTATTACAAGGGGGCATCCTCTACATTTAGAGGAAAGAAGGTATCTAAACCAGCACAGACAGGGGTTCTTTACTGTAAGAACTGTGAGACTGTGGAATTCTCTGCCTGTGAATCATGTGGTGGTCATGGTTTACTCTGTAAAATAATTTAAAAGGGGTCTGGATGCATTTTTGGAGAATAATACCATTACAGGTTATGGATTCTAGATCTATAGGTACAGAAAGTTGATCCGGGGATCTATTCTGATTTACATATTTGGAGTCGGGAAGGAATTTTTACCTCTAGTATGAGGGTTTTTGCCATCCTCTGGATCATTTCAGTAGGGATTCATTAGGGTTATAGATTGAACTTGATGGACTCTGGTCTTTTTTCAACCTTATGAACCATGTTACTATGAATTATGTTACATAGCACCAGTGAGCCCCAGGCAGAGCCTCGAACAATCCTCAGCAGACATTTCAGAAAAAGGAATTGACCCATGTTCAGGGCATAGAGGGAGACTATAGTTAGACATGTAGCATTGAGGATACAGCGAAGTATCACATACCTCCCCTGTTGGTCAGTGACAACAACTTTCATCGTGAATGCCACGAAATTCTTAATTGCAATCATGACACCTCTGGACTTAGAACTGTAATGTGAATGAAAGAAATGTGAATATGCGGGGTGAGGGAGACGAAAAGCATCCTTGGCAGGGAGATGAGTTTCTTGAACACATAACAAATCACATTTCAGGGACTGAGCTTCCCTCCATAGATGTGAACGTCTGTGGGGAGAATTTAAACTGTTCACATTTAGACTAGCAATAGTTATTATAGCTATAATACTAAAACATTGTGTATGATATAAAGTAGTAGCAAATAATGGATTAAGGGGAGACAGGATGCACCTCCCAGCCAGCGTGCGCCTCCCTTACTAACATGGAGTACTTCAGTAAGACCAAGGAACATAAAAGCACCACTGTAAAAGGAACATACAAAAACTGAAAAACAGTAAGTCATGAATATTAAAATAACACAGAGGATGACTTACAAGAGCAATAGCCATCCAACAGCGAGTAGGGGTTAGAGTCCACTCTGTAGCCGAGCACCTTGGTCACAGCACCAGAGCCCGCACAGTGAGAGATCAGACAAACACCATATAAATACTCAAGTGTGGGACCAGCCCTTTACAACCAAAGCGGGACAGGAGGTCTTCAGAGGTCCAGAAGGGTAAAAGGGTGTAATGTCCCAGGATTTCAGGTCATCAAATACCGTGATTCAGTGATAGGGAGCATATTCCATGAGACGCTCTTTTACATGGAAGAAATGTAGGTGTGCCTGTATATCTTGTGGGACAAAGTCCTCCAAATGCTTGGGACTAGGAACCCAGTTGGCCCTATCAATGATGAGCTTTTGTGCCGGACAATCAGGGAGTGTTGCTTGAATCAGTGAGTGGACATATTCTGGTATATCAGCAGGCGCCACATTCTCTGGTATGCCATGCAGTTTCACAATATTTCGGCGGCTCCAATCTTCAAGGTCTGCAAACTTGATTTTATCATCCCTCAGATAAATAAGGGTGATATGTGACGTGGCAAATTCGCCAAATTTGTGCTCAATGTGGTCAACTCTGTCATCAATAGCTTAGACAGTGGCTTGGAAAAGGGTTTACCAACTTATGCATGTCCTGCAGGAATGTGGTGCGCAATTATAGCAACATGTCTCTAAGGGTGGTATCTGCAAGAGACTGGTTGGTGACCGGCATGGCCGCCAAGGGGTCCTCGATAGTTGTGTCCTCTGAGAAGGGAAAGTCCCAGAGTCCTACCTCAGTTCCAGTAAATGGAGTGGTGAGCCGAAGGCACTGCTTTGCCTGTCTCTGGGAAGGAGAGTGCACAGTGGCTGAAGCTGGAGGTCCTATGGAGGCACGCCAGCCCTCATTTTCAGCTGCATCACCGGAGCTTAAGTTGCGCAGCAATGGCAAATCCTCCTTTGAGCTTGTGAAGGTAGGAGACATTGTGGAGGTATGTAGTGCCAGCTCGGAGCACTGGGGATAGAGAGGCTCTCGGTCCCTGATGGTGCGGAGACTGCGCTGCTGCTTTTGAGGCACAGGGGCTGCCGGCATCATCCTGGTAAGAGGCAGCTCGGGGTACAAATTAGAATTTCTCCAGAGTACCGGCCTTTGTTTGCTTTTTCTACTTCACAGGCATGTTTGGAGAGTCTTAGGAGGCAGTAGGTAGGCTTCGCGGTAAATTAGTCGCTTTTGAAAGCAGTAGTACGGAGCTCGCTTAGTGTGCGACCATGTGCCTCGGCTGCCAGGCCACGCCCACTTCCAGTACCTTTTTTAATAATTGGCTTTCACACACCCCAGTGGGTCACTCTCAGCTTTCTCATTCTCTCTTGGCTTTGTATGCCACCACAGGACCCTGCCTGTCAAAGTAGTATCTTCTCTGTCCACACACATTTGATGCATTTTATAAGCTCATGTGCCACCTTCTGGGAAAGGTGTGAAACTATTGCACCCTCCAGGCGAACAAGAGACCCGATGGTTAGTCCAGGTATCATGGTTATCAAGGGAAAGCTGACAAAGTGGTCATGAGGGTAAATATGTCACTGCCACCACCTATGCTGTTTACACATCCCATCCTTGTGTAGCAGCAAGCCTTCAAATTGAAACTGGGGTAAGACATAAAGGCTTTTTCAGACCTTTGTAAAACAAATAACAGGTAAGGGCCTGTTAAGAAATTTTGATTTAAAGGGGTACTCCGGTGAAAACCTTTTTTCTTTTAAATCAACTGGTGGCAGAAAGTTAAACATATTTGTAAATTACTTCTATTAAAAAATCTTAATCCTTCCTGTACTTATTAGCTGCTGAATACTACAGAGGAAATTCTTTTCTTTTTGGAATGCTCTCTGATGACATCACGAGCACGGTTCTCTCTGCTGATGTTATTATAATAATAATAATAATAATGCTTTATTTATTGTTGTCCTTAGTGGGATTTGAACCCAAGTCCCCAGCACTGCAAGGCAGCAGTGCTAACCACAGAGCCACCATGCTGCCATTAGCATGCATCTGCTATGCATCTGCTATGCATGGTTGCTAAAATGGACAGAGATGTCAGCAGAGAGCACTGTGCTCGTGATGTCATCAGTGTTCCAAAAAGAAAGGAATTTCCTCTGTAGCATTCAGCAGCTAATAAGTACTGGAAGGATTAAGATTTTTTAATAGAAGTAATTTACAAATATGTTTAACTTTCTGCCACCAGTTGATTTAAAAGAAAAAAAGGTTTTCACCGGAGTACCCCTTTAAGGAGGCCAACCACTTTAATATTGTTACATTATCCTTGACTCCATAGAATTTACTTTAGGTATCTCAGTTCTTTCTTATTCAATTTAGGTATCTCACTTCTTTTTCATAAAATTTTTATTTAATTTTCGCAAAAATAAAGACATATCCAGAAGATATATTAACTTTTAACTTTGGCCAATTTAAATGGTGGATGAAGTTATTTTAGAGGGCTTATACTGCAGGGTGGCAAAAAAGCTATTCAGATGGCTACTTTAGGCTTGCATTGAGGGGGCGGAGCATGACGTCACAATGCTCCGTCCCCGTGATCGCCAGTAATCAGACCTGGAGCAAACACGCTCCAGGGACTGATTCTAATGGGGTGCTGCATGCAAGATCACGGGGGTCCCCAGTAGCGGGACTCCCGCAATCAGGGATCTTATCCCCATCCTTTGGATAGGAGATAAGATGTCTTAGTGCCGGAGTACCCTTTTAACAGCTGTTGTATGCTCCAGAGAAAATTGTTAAGTTCTTTTCAGTCCGTGTCAGGAACTGTCCAGAGTAGGAGCAAATCCCCATAGCAAACTTCTCCTACTCTGGACAGTTCCTGACATGGACAGAGATGTCAGTAGAAAGCACCCTGGTCAGGGTGAAAAGAACTTCAGAACTTCCTCTGTAGAATACAGCAGCTGAAAAGCACTAACAGATTTACAAGTATAAAGCCCAGAGGGCTGTATTTGTGCGAGGGGGCGTAAGTATTTCCCGGCCCCTGCACTTCCAGGTGGTGATTATGAGGAACAGGTGAGGGGCGTGTGTGTGTGTATATATATATATATATATATATATATATATATAACTCCCATGTATATAACTCCCCCTTCTCCTCCAGGAAGGGAGTACATGACGTGCATGGAAGTCCAGGGTCAGTGGCAGTGTCTGGTTTGAATTCCCCGCCTAAATCGTTGGAGTGACCGCTCACTGTGCTGGAGCCTCGCTCATCGTGAGCCTATCTGGGGGGTGCGTATTCAGTATCCCTGGTAGCACGGCTGGCTGCCTCATAGTGGGATGCTGTGTTGCCTATTTACTGAAAGGTAATATACGTGGGGCATGCATGAGCTGCTGATTGGCTCTGCCCGCAGCGGTGTCAGGGTCTGGGAGCAGCAGGCAGGTAAGTTATTACTGGAGGTGGTGTGGGCTTGGCATCTCACGCAGCCCGGCAGTTGCCTCATGGCGGGATTCCTGGCTGCCCGCCTCCAGTACACATGCATTAAGCAAACTCGCCCCTGCTCTGCAACAACAGTAACCTGGCCGCCGCTCATAGACAGACACATCAAGGTGTTCACAAGCGCTGCAGTCACTGGGAGTTTCGTCCACGATCTGGGCTTTCCGCTCCACGATGCACTCTCAGCTTTCCACTCTTCCAGCAGTTGCTATGGCACGTACCTTAGTCTCTGTACAGCTCATGCACTCATGGCTTGCTCTGCTTGGGAGATTGGTGCTGTGCTTTCACTCTTACTAGTCATGCATGCAGGGTGGCATTCTGTATGCAAGTTAAATTATTTGGTTCACAAGTTTGTAGCGGTTCTGTACATACGAGCGAAATCCATAGCAACCAAACAATACACACGCCACAGCACTTGTAAGACACGCACGTTCCCAGTATGATACAATGCACGCACTCACTCAGCATTGTACACTGCACGCACGTTCTTTATTATCGTACACTGTATGCACGTTCACAGTAACTATACTACAGCACACACATAGTTGAACACAATAAAAAAAATGTTTTTATATTGTTCACATGCTCATTGCATTTATGGTGTGCATACACTCATAGATTTATTCTGTTCATACACTTACAGCATTTATACCACTCATAAGCTCATTGCAGTCAGGCAGTACATACGCTCTTAGTTTTCCTGTTATACACATATAATAGGTATACGGTTCATACACTCATGGTATTAAATGCAGTATGTAAGGTCATAGTTTGTGCTGGTTTTTTGTGCTGGTTATTTGCTTGTAGTATTGTTCATACGCTCATCACTTTACGGCCATAGCTTTGTGCAGTTTATCTGCTGTTAGCATTTATATGGTTCATACGTTCATGACATTATATTATTCACATGCTCGTAGTCTCCACTGGCAGGGGTTTTTAGCGGTCTTGATGTTTACTCGCTCGTATCGGTTACCATACATAACCCCTTAACAGTTTAGGTTCACACTCTTGTAGCATCACTAACATCATATGTAGCATTTACCTATACATAGCTAGGTTATACTGTATATAAGTTTATAATATTATACTGTTTCATACTCTCATTGCTTTCTACACACTTACAGTTTTATACTGTTCATACGCTCATTGCTTTCATGCAGTGCATAAGCTTATAGTGTGTGGATTGTTAATACTTATTATTGTATGATCATGGTATCCATACGATTCATACGTTTGGCTTATTCTGGTCATACACGCATTACTTTTATAATGTGCACACGGGTAGGGCATATTCACATTTTGAAAAACTCCATGACGTGCTTGTCGTCCGTACTGCTCGTACGCTCATAGTAGTTACTGTATACAGTTTTATATGTTATAGCATTTATAAGGTACATATACTTACGGACGATACATTCATAGCATTCATACTTGGCAAACTCATTTATTCTGTTCACCTCGTGGTAGTTATTCTCCCACATGCTTAGTGTTTTTATACGGTCCACAAACTCTTGACTTCCATCCTGTTCATATGTTCTTGGCATGTACGTGGTCTACGTTCATTTCATACAATGTTACATTCATGACAGCCAAACGTTTCATACTTTATTACTGGTTCATATGCTCAAACTTCATACTGTTCATATGCTAGGGGTATTTCATACTGGTTACGGCATTATACTTCCCATGGTCAATTATACAGTTAATATGCTTATGGCAGTTACTTTGTTCAAACACTCATGGTTTTATTTGTCACACTCTCACGGTTCTTAAATTGGTCACACACTCATGGCGTTCATACACTCAGGGTTCACACGGTTCACACACAGTGTCATGCTGTTTCATGCGGTTGTGGCATGCGCTCGTAGCTGGTATACAGCATTATACTGCTTATAGTATTATATATCATAGAATCATACCGCGTGCATTCGTAGCACTTAGGCTGCACGTGCTCATAGGCGTTATACTGTACATATACTCATAGTCGTCATACTGCACATTCACATAGCGTTATATTGCACATACGCTCTTAGCATTGATACCGCAAGTATACTCATAGCATTATACTGCTTATAGTATCATACCGCATAAACACTCATAGCATTTATACCGCACATAAGCTCATTGTATTATACCATATACATGCTCATGTCGTTTATATTGCATATATAATTGTAGCAATACACTACACATACACTCGTAGCATTTATTCTGCTTATACGATTGTAGCAGTCATTATGCTGATACGCAGTA